>NC_081139.1:13529887-15929887 GCF_958295425.1 Solea solea | reverse complement strand
GTGTCATAGTAATATTTTGCATTACAATGTATATTCTTAATATTCTTAAGCACACACAACAGCTTCAGGCAGATTTATGTTAAGGAAGTGGAAGAACCTGTATGCAGAGTAAGGGCAGTGGAACACACATTCTTTCTCTGAACTGCCCTGTGATTGGTCGAATGTAGTTTTGAGGCTGTGAACAGAACCCACTGAAGGTGCAGAAGTATTGATATTGGCGGGAAATCCGGCATACTATAGCTTTAACTAAAAGACAAACTCAGTACAGTATAACCCACTCAAAACCTCAATTAAAATTATAATTAGGTTCCAAATTTCTACATTCATTTCTACATGCAAACTACAGCAACTGCAAAACAAGCAAAGTCTCCTTCGGGGGGGGAACGTATTACTTTGTTTGATTCAGTTGACTAAATCACATAATGAGTTTACAAAGACTTTGAAATGTGAACTTGAGACCTGTTGTGGTGAAAAAATGAATCGTTCCATGAAAGAAACTTAAATCCCAGTTTGAAACTCGATGCAGCATCCACACTTGTTGAGACGATCCAGTGGCAAACCCCACACAGAAACACAGCCTCGACCTTTAAGTGACCTAATGTGCTAGCACCACAGCATACTTAATTAAGTACGTACGTGAGGTATGTAAGGATATCTTGGAGCATGTCAGTATAGATGGTAGTGTATGTATCTCAGAGCAGGTGCAGACTGTCTGATGAGGCCTGAGTTACGGTCAGCCGTGTCTGGGGGGAGTGAGAGCAGCCCAGCGAGTTCATGGCCTCACACACTGCTGGGGATTGTGGTCACTCACTTGCAAGTGAGATAATGAAACTCAGGCAGATCAAGCTCCTGTTTGTGAGTCTTCGTTATAGTACGCACCACAGATAATGATCTACAGTATATCCGCCCTGGCACAGGCAGTGTGATGCTGTGTTGTTGTGTTCAGGAAGTATCAACACCTTTATTTGCTGGTCAGAGTTACTTCCCACACTTTATGTTCAAAATAAAATCTAATGTATTTGATGTAACAAAACGTACATGTATGGGTCAACCTGGCTACCTTGAAAGTATATATAATAGTCATTTCTGGTTTGAGTTTGTATGTTCCCTTCATGTGTCTGTGGTTTCCTCGGGGTATTCAGTTTCCCACAGTCCAAGGACATGCAGAATGAGATTAGCTTCATTAAAATGAAGTGCCATCTTGATTGGTATAAGTGGGCATGGCCATTAAATCTTGTTTTTTGAACTTATCTGAGGCTCCTTCACATCTGAGACATGACGACGTAAGATGGCACCCTCTGTAAAGCAAGTCCCTTCCCTAAAGTGCTTATAAAAGGCTTATTCTAAGGCAACACAAACCAGCCAGTGGTTAATTCACTCACAAACTTAGGGGAAGTATTTTCTACATATGCCAAAAAACCCTTTGAAAAGTTACACACCGGACCTTCAAGAATTCCTTCACATATTTGATGGATACTTGACTGGATCATTTGATAATGGAAACCTTTAAAGGTCAAAAAGAACTCTTCTGAGGACTTAAACAATATTCATGGCAGAAGATACTTGGACTTCCACAGAATTGAAGATAGGGAGGTACAATGAAAAAAATAATCAACCCAAGGCAGAATGTTTTTGTTAACAAGTGATGACCCTTGTCAAAGAAAGGTAAAGTTGATTATTCCACTCCACAAAATGTCATAGCAGATGTCTGAACAAGGGTTTAAGCACATTAGCTGACTCACCTGAATGGATGGAGAGAGGCCTGTGCTTCTTGGTTCTCAGAGTTGGCTCTGTCGTAGTAGTGGGGTTAGAATGTGTACACACTTCTGGTTGGTCTTCTACAGCAGATGTCATTTGATTTGGATCTGGTTCGGTTTGTTTTTTCTCCTTTGCAGTGGAGTCTGGTGTCTCACTGGGCGGCTTGTTCGCCACTGTTCTGTTGTCCTTGTTCTCTGCTTTGCCCTTTCGACCTGATTGTTTCCTTCTTTTCTTCTTGTCTTCATCCTCTTCTTCCTCTTCTTCTCCCTTGTCCTCCCCTCCGCTCTCTGCATCCTCTCCTTGACTCCTGCTGTCGTCCGGGTCCTCACCACCAGTCTCACTGTGGTCGTTGGCCGCAGCAGTTGTGACAGCGGAGGCGGCGGAGGCGGCGGTGTTTTTTGCGGGTTCTGTGGGCTCTGCGGTTTGCCGGTTGGAGGTGGGACTATGGCTTGGTGCTCTGCTCGGCCAAACAGAGCTGGGGAATGAGGAGATGACGCCACCACTGAAGCCCAGTCCTGCCAGTAAAGTGCTGGTCACCAAGGATGCCACTGTGGCCTGACTACCACTAGAGGATGGGCCAATGCCTGTCGCCATGGAGACAAAAGAGAATGGGATGCCCGAGGAGGTCCAGGTAGATGAGCCAGAGGAAATGGGTGCCATGTCAGCAGAGGAGGCTGGAGAGACTGTTGGCTAAAAACGGATTACCGATTAATATTTTGTTATACAGTAAATGTTTGTTTTATTTCTTACTTTTGAACAGATTGAGAAATGCAATTATTTCCTGTAAGAGGATGTAAAAATTATTTTAGTTTACTGAGAAGCTGCAGCAGGTTACAAGACATCAGCTGAGCAGCAGGACGTAAATGTATGTTTGGGATGGACTTGCGTTCACACATGTAAAATAATGTGGCCACAATGGTTTCTACACTGGAATGTGGTTTATGACATTGGATTCAAAAACACATTCAGGACACATTTGTTCGCTGATGTTGAAGCTTGTGCTTGTCTCAGGACGGCTGGTCATACTGCGTCTGAATAAAGTTATAGTAAGGCATTAGGATTATGACCAACACAATCATTTTAAATCAAACAAAACTGTTTTTACTATTAGATTCATATGACATGTTGGCAAGGAGTAAAACAATTCCAGAAAGTCCAAAATAGCCTGATCTAATGCCAATGTATTTCTACTAAGATATGTTGTGCGGCCTTTTGCCAAAGCAAAGAAAGATAATAACATCAGCACTAAATGAGGCAAAAATAAATCAGCCAGAATACTAAGTCTTTTCTTTTTCCTGTCCACACAGTGAAGAAGGATTCAAACAGACACTGCTCTCTGCTGGATAAAAAGCGACAAGACAGTGGCAGTCCTACGTCTTCCCTCCAGCTTACCATTCCAGTTTTAACAATCCTTGTGCCCTCGAAGATCCTGGTGGTGTTTGCTAAAATATAAAAAAGAAAGAAGAAAAGAGCGGAGCACAGCTGAGACAATGAGGCAGCGCTTCATTTGAAGGACTGTTTCTAAGACATTCATGTGAGAACATTAATCACAGCATCCCTTTATTCAAAGTCAAGGTTGTGAATACTTAATGGGAAGCCAATAAAAAGAATGTGCTTAAATTAAATCAATGCATCTCACTGCATTTTCCTTTCCCCTGTTGTTTTTTTCTTCTTCTTTTGCCTGCAGCTACTAATATAAGAGACTGTGATATTGTTATAAAAGGAATCCTAACCGTCACATTATAGATCTATACAGTATAAGACAATGCGCAGGGGAGTGTTTGAAAGAGAGGGAGCTGTATGAAAGAAATACTAACGCTCATATTGACAGAGGTAAATACCTTTAAGACATGACATGCAGACATAATGTGGCTTCAATTCATGGGCACGTTTGTCTCCGGTGTGTGTGTGTGTGTTACCTCTGAAGAGCATGCTCTGGCTGAAGTCACTGCGCATGTCATTCATGCAGATGGACTGGACTCGAAACAGGTACAGTACATCGGGGGAGACAGGAGAGATGATAGCCTCCTGAATAAAACACACACACACACACACACAGAGAAACACAAACACAGAAAGAAAGAGTTTGTAATACGAGAGGCTTCATAGATTAAAACAGGATTGCGAGAAAAACAAATTGATTGTCAAGCTGTGGTGCGTGACGTTTAAATATAAACAAATGTCTATTAGATTCAAACCACCGTCAGATAAGTTCACACAACGCTGACTGAACTCAGCCTCACACACGACTCTATTTGTGTTTCTCAGGAAGGCAGTGGTTGAGATCGAGTGTGCTCGGTGAAATTTCCTGCGCATCACACAGTAATGTTTGGATTAATGTCACGACAGATGGGAGCAACAGCAACACTGCGCTCGACAAGGGAGACGGCTGCAAACAGGTTGGACTATGACTGAAAACACAAAGACGCATCAACAAAAAAAACACTTCTTGCTCCCGCCGGCCCCTGTGCTGCCGCTGTATACACACAAACGCTCCCTCAGTCAGGTCTGACACGTTCGCTTTACAGAGTTTTCAGATGTAGCATACAAATAATGTTACATCATTTCTGTCCACAAAGAACAAACTGAGACAGAATAATACGCATACATTATGCACTGCACTGCACACTGACCAAAAATGTTACACATGCACTGCACTAAAATGTTACACATTTGTACTTAAATTTTTTTTTTTTTTTTTTCAAACAAAAAACAGACATATAGAAGCCTGCATCTACCTTTTGGAAATAACATTCCAATGAAATGTACATGCGTACAAACTGAATTGGATTCAAAATCAAATCCTTGGTTGCACTGATGGGTAAATTCCAAATTTAAATTCATAACTGCCGGTCTGACGGAACCCCAAGACAGGGGGAGAGAGAGTGAAGATTTGATCCATTTATTCATCAATTTCTAAATGTCCTTCAAAACAGCCCCTGATGCGTTAAATATTAATCGAAATGTAATCACAGCACACCAATAGAGAAAGCACGTCTTGAGATTAAATTGTGAATTAAGTGTTGGAGCCTGGTGCTTAAGAAAAGTTTGTTGCATTCCTTATGAAGATACCAACAAGGTGAACTCCTTATCCCCACACAATAACATATGTATTTCTCTACAGCCTTAAATCCAGTCAATTAACTTCACGTCATTCCGCCAGTGATTTCTCGTCACTGGCGAGAGATATTGTACAAACTGATCTTTCTCCAAACCTCTCATCCAAGCGGTTTATTTCCTTATTTCAAAAAGGTCACTTCAAAATCATACTCTTCCTGTCAAACACACAGAGAGCTTCGAGGTCAGCTTCAGCTGGCTCAGATAAAATCACACGTCACAGTTTGGCTCTTCGGTTAAAAGAGAATACATCGTGTTTGTACACTGGAGGAGATGGTAATGCCCGTTCCTGCTGAAAGCTGCTCATTATTGTATTAGCACCACAAGACGCCTCCTCAACCGAAAATAACAGCACTATCTGATCTAATGGCTCAGCATGGGTGGTGACAGCCTGTCCTCCTCAGCTCACCTACACAAACTCACCATCACTCAGTTAAACAGAAAATAGCTGAGCCAGCACTGGCATCGCTGCCAAATTACATACGCACTCTCATAAAGCATCCTCTGCTTGTGTAAAACCTCGCTGCTGAACGTTCCAACTGAGTTAATAGAAAGATCCGGGCCACTTAGGAGCAGCTGAATAATGAGAACATCATGCACACGCAGTCCTCACTGCTATCCATCTCCATCAAATGAAGGGGATGACAATATGAGATTAATCTTACAACTTGTACGAGATCAATTCCAGGAGCCTTGTTTTAATGGAATATTAGAGTCACTGAATTGGAGAGAAATATCATGCACTGTTTTATCATTGCTAATCAGAATCACTCTCAGTCCAGCGATGTGTGGACCGCAGGAGGATTTTCCCTTTGCATTACCACTGTGCAGCTCACTGACCGCAAGTAACACGTTTAAAGGTCCACTGTGGAAGAATCTACAGTGAAACTGCATATTTGAACAAAATGTGAAACTCCATTCACACGTCAAGCATGTCAGGGAACTACGGAGACCAGATAGGAAGTTGTTCTACATTTGCTTCTGCTCCAAAACACCAAACTCACACGTTTGGCTAATTAGGATGCAGTAGAAACACGGAGGTGCAAAACAAGACCCTTGCCTAAAACAAAACTGTTTAAGGCTTATTGTAAGGTTACAAAAAACCAAACAAGCTTTAATTTAAAGAGATTGTTCACTTACACAAACATGCTTGTGGGTAGTATATTCAATTGCTACCAATAAAAAAAAACATCTAAATGTTACACACTAGACCTTTATGGCATGTTTTAACTGTTAGCTATTGAATTAAAATGAAGCCTGGTACTTTGATTTGAAAGTGTGACTTTTAAGTGTCATTGTTGGCTGCTATTTTATCCTTTAGCAAACATTCATCTCCTGGGCTGGGAAAGAAACACCTGAAACACTCAGAGATCAAAAATAACACACATGAAGGCTGCATTTGGAGAAGCAGTCAGATTCGGACAGTTGACGGTGCTGTGATGTAATCAGCCCTTAGATGCAGCCTATTAACTGTCAGATCGCTCGTTGCCTTTGTACATTTCTTTGCAAGCTTATTTTTACAGGTCTGCAGACGTGCACACTAACACGATAGCGTTATAACTGCTTGTGGAGCTCTTGAGACAATGATGGGAGATGATGAGGCTACGAATGTGGTTTTAGTTTTAGGCACAGTAAGTAACCTGCGATCAGGTTCGGGAACAAGAGTTTTCCAGACATTGTCTGCAGTCTGTTCACATTTGAGCACAATGGGCTTTTCCAGAGGTTTGATTGAGGCGCTGGAAAAGGAGAAGTTTCCAGACAATGTCCACACCGTCTTCTGTGGAAATGTGTGTTCTTACAGTATGTAACAACATCTCATGTAACACTGCATGTGCGAGCGCTTTCAGTGCATATCTCTAAAGAGGAGACAGAGGTTTGCAGGGATAACATCATTAAATGTATGCATGAAAGGGTCATAATGATGAGCATTTACCCCGTTACACAATTGGCTGTATTCTATTTATAACCCCCACACCTCTACTGTCAAACACACGTCAGTTAGGCACTGTTAGGAAGCCGTTTCCTTCATTCGTTTCCCCTCACTTCCTTTACAAGTGGTATTAGCCATAAAGTAGACCAGTCCACAGTATTTTATTACAAGGCTGCTGTTCATTAATTGCAACAAGGGGGAACGGGTGTGTGGAATTTGGGGGATCCTGAAGCCATGTGCGGTAAGTCCCTGTTGTGCTGTTGTGACCTAGATAGATGCACCGGGGGAAACTTGGGAATAAGAGCAGAATCAAAGGGCTATGAGAGAGAGAGAGAGAGAGAGAGGAAGAGAGGGGTATGTGGCAAAGGGGAAAAGGAGGAGAAAGAGTTAAAGTCGCTCTCGTAAATGAAGAAAGGATGAAACACTTCCCTCCTCCCTCCACCGCTCATCGTGGCAGATTCCCAGCTGTAATGGTGGATGTATCCTGCATGTTTCCACAGGCAGGGGGCACTCTTATCCCTTTTTTTTTTAATGGGAAGGGTGCAGTTTTCCCACACTGCCACTGGCCCAAGGTCATGCTTTTTGCACAGACTGGCAGCCCTGCATCCCCTCCAGCTTAACATTAGTATTCTGAGAGTCAAACAGCAGACCACAATGTAAGGGAATGGAGCCTCCTGTCTGCTCCACAGCCTCCTCTCATAGCTCATTTTGGCCCCTGATGAGACCATTTGTAATGAAAGTGATGGAGGATATTGCCCGCTATCTCTCTCTCTCTCTCTCACTCTCACTCTCTGTATTTTAAAAGCTTTCTTCCCCTGCACAAATGAATAACTGCATTATTAAATCCTTATAACTTACACATTTCCTCATTATAAGAAGTGATTTGCTAAAGCTACACGTGTCTAAGAAATTACGTTTTGATTATTTAATCAGAGCAGATTTTTTTATGGATCAAAAAAAGATTGGGTTCCAAAACTAGTCATTTGATTTATCACTGCTCGCACAGTCACACTTTTGATGATGTAAAAGCCTCCGTTTTACTGCAATAACACAGTCACTCACACTCACACACACACGCACGCCCTTACGTGCGTCTGTTAGTCCGTAATATGATCATGAGACCGTAATTCACAATCACCGCAAATAAAGTTGACTTCAATTCAGAGCAATTTCACCGCCTAATGAGAAATTCCTCCAGACACATGGAAAAAAAATGCAACTCCATTAAAATATGCTCATATCATGCACGCTGTTATCACAGTGATACGGTTCAATCACAGTCCATTAATCAAGTGGAGCACACATCATGTGGCCGAAGGCTGCAACTCTCGCTGGCGGCTTTTCAGCTCGTCATGTGTCAGCAGTGAAAGGAAAGAAAGGGAACGGAAATCTGCGGAAATGAACGCGTGGATCACTTTGCGGAGTACGTAAGCACAACTGTGACCAGTGCTAAGGGATAACATCTGATTATTGGCTGATTATTATGCCATTGTTAATTAAAATCTGGACTCTGTGACCTATTTGGGTATTTTCAGTCCACTTATTAAGAAAAGCACATTTATTCGGGGACTAGGAGACATTGTTAAGCATAATTTGTACTTTTTTTTTTAAATATATATTTTTAGGATCTGTTAGGCTGGTTAATATTTGTTTGTTTGTGTGTTTGCATGAATGCACTGGTTGTAAAATTGTAAAACCATAGGCATTATGGAACTTACCTTATACCTTACTTTATTTTTAGTTCTATTTAATAAGTCAGTTTTGAATTTACCACATTTGTTAAAGGGTTATTTCATGTTTTTTTGAGTTGTGGATGTTTGACATATTGACTTGAATTAGTGTAAACATCGGGAAAAACAGGCCAATTAAGGAAAAGCTCACCAAATAAAAATGTATGCTAAGTACAAAGCTATTTTTTTTAGAATATTTCTGCCACTTTACTTTGATAATAGACAGCCTTCTCTAACTTGTCACCGTCCCACACCTACATGCAGAAAATCTGCTTTTTTGATGTCATGGAAAGAGAGATATAATGTGATGTTGCTTTGTTTGTGTTTCTTAGGTAAATTGGAACAAATACCCCAAGAAAAGAGACTTCATCTTCCACTTAATTGAGCATGGATTTAATTAGGTGATGCTTCTTTTTTTTAATCTGTTGTTCTTGTTCTTTGATCTCGCATTCCACTCACCGCTTTCCACACGATGTTTCCCTATAAAATACCTCTGGTGGCTGAAGAAATAGAAACCTGTCAGTGTGTGAAAACTTTACCACCGCAGAACCTCTCAGAGGAAAAGCAGAGTCTTTACAGTTCTACCTTAATGCGATATGTTGCCGCTATCATTTATTCAGTTCACGTTGGTCAATGAGACGACGAGCGCGTGTCGCTGCTGTATCTGAGCGAGGAAACAGAAGGAGGGCGTTTTGCACTAAAAAACACTAAATATTTCTATTTGATTTGTCAAACTCAGACTGTGGAAGCATCACATTAGTGTTGCTGAACGCCGCCTGTAGCTCTGATCTATATGGAGATGAGGATTGATTACGGCTGTAGGGTTTCTCATTTTGATGAGGGACATTATAGATCTGTAAACTCGAGTGTATGAGGCCATTGTGGACAATCTTGTCATTTAAGCACAGGGCTGCTTAATGTCCCACATTTGCAGGTTTATTGTATTGGATAGATACACACTTTATATTGAATTGTTAATTGTAATATTTAATATTTTATTCCCATATGCTCTAACTTCTTGTATAACTGCATATATCTCCTTTCACATTTTTATTTTATATTTGAATTTTCTTTACATGTATATTTTGCTTTTATCTCATATTCTCTCTGTGTTTTATTTAAAGGGTTGTTCAAGTGCCTGAAACTCTGCTGCTGTAATCATTTCCCAGTTTTGGGATCAATGAAGTACATCCATCCGTCTATTGATCTACTTCAACCCAGTCTCCCAAAAATAACTTCTTGCACACAACAAAATTGCATTCTAAATTACACTTCACAGGGAATGTGATTGTGATTTATGTTGTGTTTTGGACATATCACCAAGTAGAATTTGAGGTAAACCTGTCACTGGGAGGAGGAAGGATTGTTGATCATATGTCTGCAAGTCATCCGCCTAGCAACTGACCACAGTTCAAGAGCAAAGGATGGAAAACTGTTTTTTTTTTGCAGATTTATAGTGTTTTATAGCATTTTTTAGGCAATTTTTGGGCATTTTTTGCATGTATTTGATAGGACAGTAAAGTGTGAAAGGAGGAGAGAGACCAGGGGAAATGAACTGCAGGAGAGTGTTTGGGAGGGGGAAACTTCAGAATATTATAAGACCTAGACAGTACATGTTTTGATTGCCCAATAAACATAAACAAACAAAAATGTCATGCACATTTTTAAACATGTAAACACAGTTATTTTGTTCTTTTATAAAACTTTACGGTTTACAGTTTAGTTTTGCCAGCATGTCATTTCCTTGGAGACCGTGTTTACATGCAATTACGTATCCCGTGGACGGACACGTGTTTCTATTTGGCATGAGCCTAAAATTTTAATGCTCGTCTGGTCTGCAAGTGTCCTGTTATGACAGACTTTAAAAGTATCCTTTAATGAGAGCGACACTAACTCCGCTGTTACACCAGACATCACCAAGCCAACAAGGAATAACATGTTAATAATTAAAACACTTGGGGAAAACAGTGCTGCTGTAAATATAATGAAACATTAAGTGAGAGAGCGGCTGTGTATGGCATCGCTCTGTCATACAACAACAGCACAAGGTCATTTTGTTGTTTGGTTACGTCTCTTCTATGCTGATCTTATTAGAGTATCACCACTGTGTTTCATTCCACGCTAGCAATTCCTTCCGCATCCTAGAGTCGTGTGTGTGTGTGTGTTATGAGGCACGCGGAGCTGTGAACATGAATCGGGAGCTGTGTGTGTGTGTGTGAGGGCAGAACTGAAAGCATTCACTGTTCCTCTGCGTCTTTGGGGAATAATACAGTATAAAGGTACAAACATGGCTATTGACAGTCACGAGTCAGACAAGTCTAAACAGAGCTTACATCTTTTTTTAACGACACAAACCAGGCCAAGGAAGCACATCAGAGAACTGAGCACTGTGTGTGTGTGTGTGTGTAATGAGTAGACTTAAAAGCTCATTCAAATATGGATATAAAGCGTTGCGATCATTGTTCTGCTTATACACGCACAGGCTGTTTGATGTGGAGCAAATATTGTCCTAATGATACACGTGTGGTATACGACTGAAAACCAAAAAAAAAAGTGAATTCAATTAATGCGTATGCCTGCATGACAGTAGGCACACGTATACTGATGTATTTGGAAATCTGGATTCAGACTCGCTGAAGCTGTTGCTGCTTAAGTCGTAGCATTATGAATCTGGGTTATTGTATTGTTGTGCATGCTGACACATTGGGGACACTGTGTGGATTATTGGCAGCTCTGCTTGGCTGCAGGGGGGGATTCCAGCTCTGTCTTTTATTCACACGTGTTCATTTTTTATCAGATTTTGTTATCGGTAACTGACTCCTCTGCAGTGATTAATAAAAGTGAAAAAAAGACATGTTTTTGAGTGATGGTTTGCATCTTTGCCTCACAGCAGGAAGGTTGGTTGGTTTGAAACTCAGTTTAACTAATAACCTGTTGGATGTGTGGGTTGTCACTGTCAAACTCCAGCTTCCTCCCTCCACAGACCAAAGTTTGGATATGAATGCAAATGGTTGTATGTTGACCCTGGGAGTGCCTCCACCCCTGAGCTCTTCAATGGAGAGACAGGAAATGTGTCCTGTGTCTTTATACTGGTGGTTTTAACGATAGTGACCAAACAGGAACTCCTAAGAAGTTGCCCCTCATGGGTCAGATATTGCTTATTAGTCCAATATAAGTATTGGCTTGTTTTTTGTGTACTGGCTTTTATTTTGTTTTATGCAGAATCAAAAATTTCACAGTAAAGCTGCTTCCATGGTCCACTCATGGCCGGATATTTCATCAAAGAGTGTCCAGAGGGGCTGTACATGTGATCACATATAGCCACAAAAGTAACTCTGGACATTCGCTGGGATTCTCCTGCCATCTCTTTTTTAATGAAATCTGTGGACAATATCTGAATGAGCTCATGTGAGCAGAATGAGCCACAGCAAGTGAATAAGTGAGTGTGTTTCCTTCCAGACACCAGACACAACCACCTTGCCTGGATTCTCTAGAGACGCTCTGGCTTTTTATAAATGCAACTCACCAAGACAGTCTCCAGCTACATGCATCTAATGTGAATGACAAGGTCCAGAGAAAGTCTGGAAATAAAATCTCTGGAAATTTCTGCAAAAGGGATTTACTATGAAACTAATTTCAAACCGGACAAACTCACATCCATATGCGTTGTTGCTGCAGCAGTCCTTCACTTACAGCCACATTCCCCCGGCTTTGCTCCCAGTATTGTGTCCTTGATGTCATGTTATCATGTCAGGTGACTGTTTACTTCTAATGAAAAACCACGAGGACAATTCCGTAACAGCACTCTCACCAGTTTGTGTTTGGCGTCGGTGAGATGTGTCTCCTCATAGCTGTCGTCGTGGGTGGTCCAGCTGTACGACACCAGGAAGTGGAGGATGGGCGGGTGGTAGGTGACCTCTGGACGGGCCCAGCGGACCATGAGGGCACTGCCATTCACATGCTGCACCTTCATGTTGATGGGAGCGCTGCTGCACACTGGCAGGACAGGGAGAAGGGCAGAGGCGAAAAATAAAAGTTAGATGTGAGGTCAGAGGAAGAAAGGGAGCAGGAATGAGCAGCGGAGAGGAGCAAGACTTGAGGGATGAACGCGGAAAGGAAAGGAAGTAGGGAAGGGTGGATGTGAAGGAACAATGGAGCGATGAGGAGGGAAACAGATCATTTATGGCTAGATACACGGGCTTAGCTTATCTTTCAAATACACTCAGAGAGAGAGAGTTAGGAGAGAGAGAGAGAGAGAGTTTTATGAGTGTTAGATGTATTCATGATTTGTTATTAATGTTGCTCTGAGTCATCCCCCATACAGTACACACACGCACACAGGCTCATATATTGTTGCCTTAGGGCAAATTGCAGACAACCTGCTCTGCCCTCTAATATCTATCTTTGAAAGATATAAGGCAAACACATATGCACTGTGTGTTTATGCTACCAGTTTAATAACACACACACACACACACACGCACACAAAAGAAATCTCTCCATTCACTAAAGAGGACACGCATTGCACTGGCTGCTTCTAACCACTGGGGGTCTCTGTGTGAGCAGTGTGGTTGATCAGGAAAAGGGACACACAGTGTGGAGTATTTGATTTCATACCTTGAATATTTTATAATTATGATGGATCCCCAAACATGGGGTCAGGCGGTTATTAGAATGGGGTTTATATAAAACGCAGGCCTTCATTCTCCCACATGAACTGTATGATTTAGATGCCAGATTTCTGTTGTCTGATCTGCTCCCATTTGAATCTATTTGCTGCGCAAAAGTTTATCTGGAGGATTGGGCATATTCACTCTTCCACACATCGATTCTATCAGTACAACATAGTTTATCTTCTCCTAACTGGAAAAAAAAACAATGTTTTCATTGGTTATATTACACCCAGCTTTGCTCTCTTTTAAGCTATTTTTGCAACTGCTGCTAGGCTTTCATCAGCGAAACGCATACTTATTGACTTTTCACATCAAAAGCCTTGTGGCAGCTCAAAGGTAATTACTACTAATAGGTTTTCAAAGTGAAACATTTGCATGAAGTGTTGTTTACATATTGCCAATTCCACACCCTCAGTGTTTTGGTGGCTTGCCACATTCTTTTTCCATTTCAGCATGACACAAGCCTCCATGCACAGAGCCAACTCTATAAAAAAGTCACTGCTGCTAGAGCACACGAGAGGAGAGGTCCTCCACCTTTCTTTAGAGAGAGCATCTGCAGCTCTCATGTATATTAATATGTATGTATATTTTAGGTGCTTGAAGGTCCAATCATCTCTGAAATCAGTAATGTGCATCAAAGCATTGATGCTCATATTCTTGGATAAATTAAATTACGCAAATTCTGCATAGACAAGCAGACAGTTGCCAAAAAGTGAGAATATTATTATTATTATTATTGGGAGCACATTCAGTCTCTTAAAGCTGCATTGCCAAGTTCATACAGTATAGACCAGTTCAAAGTTCCTAAATAATCAAATCTGTAGTCAAAGAAGTGCAGATTGGGGATGACATCATATTTCAAATCCACACTGATCCAAAAAAAACATGTTCATTTGTGTGTGAGTGACAGCTGACTGTATTTTATACACATGTTTTATACACCTGCACTTTCACATACACACTTAGTTCATTCAAGAGGATCCAAGGAGCTGGAAAAAAAAAATAACAAAAAAGATCTGCCCTTGAGGATTTATTTTGTTTCTATTGTTCACAAATCATGTCTGATCCAAATTCAATTATCCTGTACCAATGCTCTAGCACATGTGTCTCCACCAAAGGTAAAACTTACTTTTATTTATCCTTTATAACGTGACACACTTCCTATCATGAAAGGGTAGGTTTGGCTCTCTTTCCCTTTGTCAGTGAATATTAAACATATATACATTTTGTATGGTCTGCTTATAAAATTAAACATCTGTATGTTGATGTAACACTGGGTGCAAGAGCAGTGTCTTATTCCTGTATTTTGTAACATATTTCGCTCTTCTCCCACTTCCTCCCACAGTCCAAACACATGCAGAGGACACTCTAAATTGACCGTAGGTGTGAATGAATGGTTGTTTGTCTCTATATGTTGGCCATGCGATGGGCTGGTGACCTGGCCGTGGTGTGCCCCGCCTTTTCTTCCTGCTTCAGCTTAGATTGGCACCAGCGCCCGCCGCAGCCCTCATGAGGAGGATAAAGCGGTAGATTATGAATGAATGAACTTGCACATGCACACAAATAGCGCCGCACCTCTGGTGCAGAAGAACTTGATTGGACTGCACGAGAGTCCAGAAGGGAATCGGCTAATTTTGGATAAGCTGGACTGCTGACTGTTAGACAGGCCTTATCACTCAACATTAGTGTTTCACTTCACTAATGCTTTTGTGTCAGAATGGGAGCCTGCAGCCAGGTTCCAACATCTGCTAGACAGCCTTCAAAGAGGCTGTTATAGCAGCACATTAATGATGGAATGGCAAATTCCAATATCACATATGGCGCAGAGCGTCCTCTGTCCACACACTTTGATCAGCATAACTGTACACTACGTTAAACAGCAATTCGTTCCACTTTTTACTGCTGAGAAAGAGAGGTATAGCATACAACAAAGGGCGTAATGGTTATTTCAAGCACTGTATCATATTATGCAAATGCGTGAGGTAATTTTGATGATGACCATGGGTTGATTAAGAATAGAGCTCACGTGCCTTGTGGAACCAAACTGATTAGCTTGCTCATAAAGAGCTGCAGCGGAGTTTTTCTCTGCAGTGAAGCCCCGCGTGGCGTGGCATTAATAAAGCCATTAGTCACACACAAACATACAGAGACATACAGAAGCACACATATTCGCAGACGCACACATGTGCAAACATGCACAGGAATTATGAGAGGTCAAACAGTGTGCCATCGCAAAGCGGGGAAAGTTTATTTAACCGCTTATATAAACCGCGCGCCCACTCAACTATGTTCTATAAGATTGTGTGTGTGTGGACGTGTTTATGTCTATGACAAATTAAGTAAAACAAAACAAAAAGAAGAGCAATTACAATGTTACTATCAATCAGATGTGTGTTAACCCAAGCAGAAATGTGTGACGATGACAAAAACTGACTTAGCTTTCACACTAGCCAGGGTTCCATCCGCTTGTTTTTATGCGCCTTTTCAATTTGTGCTATTGTCTTGAAAAAGATTTTAGAATTGGTATGCTATGTTGTGGGGAAAAGTTCCGCAAATGCAAATAACTGCATTGGAACCAGATTCTGATTCATCTGTGAATCATCCCCTGTCGCAGCAGAAATGCTACAAAGCGCCTGTGGGCCGCTCAAAAGGACTTCTAATATTCCCCACGTGTAAGTCAGCTGAGAGGGTTTTGTAGCCCTGTGTGTCTGACCAGGTGATGAACAGATCCTCTCCCAGCTTTCATCAAAGATAAGCGGGCCATCTCTCTCTCTCTCTCTCCCTCACACACACACACACGCACACACACACACGGGGGAGAGGTCTGCATGGCAGTGAGTGATGGGGTCTAGGTGGTGCCTGACACACATAAAACCCACAGAGGACAAATCTCTCTCTCTGCCCCTCTCTGTCTCGGTGAGAGGCAAACTGGAGGAGTAAAGGACGCCTTTGGCCATGCAGCACGTTGATGACGGTTGATCGATGAATTGGTCTCGATCGCGGGTCGGTCTGCGAGGTTTTTTACTGAGACGGATTGGCTGGGAACTCAGTGTGGGATCTCTGCTGTTAGACATGTACCAAGGCCTGGTGCCAAATCCTGCTTTACACTGTTGTTGGTTATGTTGGTTATTATACTAATGGGAAAATAGAAAGACATGTCACTAGGCCAAAGTACTTGGTGTGAGTGTAGAGTTTACAAACCAGTGGGTCCTTTCATTTTAATATTTAAAGTGCTTTCACATCAAAATGCTGTAATTTGGCTTTTCACAAATAAAAGTAACTTAACTGGAGCTGGTGTTCATATTTTTTCCTGCCTTTATGTGCTTTGCATCCTTGACACTGTGAGAGGGTTGCATTCAGACTACAAACTTGTTTTGTTCACAATTCACACGTGAATGTGTTTTCATTTTTTGTAACTCCATTATCCTTGGAGCACATCGCAGATGCGGTGACCAAAGACAGTATCAAGCCAAACGTCTGAAAGATGCTCGATTTCTCGTCGTTCATAGTATCTGTTTCTATTTCAGGAACAAGGGAAGGGGCAGAGTTCATCTTTGTGTAGCTTTTCCATACTTTTCATCTGTCTTTAAAGGGTGATTTTTGCAAGTCAAGAGAAGTCTAAGAGTCTAGGAGTAAAAAAAAAAAAAAGATGCCTTTGCTTTATTTTGTCAACTTAGTTTTTTTGACATCCTTTTGATTTCTTGTTGTAAATCATAACTGCAATGTATCGTGTTTTTCACCTTGTGATCTTAAGTTTGATGGATCTATTATTATCATTTCTTTCAAGGAAGACTCAGAATAATCTGAGTCCAGGACAGGCATTAAACCAGGACAGGTTTAGCCTACCTTTCTACAGACTTTGGGAGCCTAAACGTGTCTTTGCAATGTCTGTTTTTGGTCATGTGACTTTGGGCACTGGATATGTTACATGAACACACACAACCCACATCCGGACATTTAATGAATCACAATGCAGATTGACTTTTGCAACACTGCATTGTGTACACATTACAACTACAGCAACTGGAACGAATGTGACACAGGTGAATCATATTGCATGCTTGGTGTGCTTTGCAACAAACACAAATGTGTTTTTGCACGGACTTTGTAGGAGAAATGTAAAAAACATGTCATTCCATTTCTAGATTCCGATGTGTTCATTCCACCTCCTTGACCCAAAATTGTACTGTAATCAACCCTTTTTGCCCCTAGTTCCATACAAAGCACACATCCACTTCAGGAAGGAGATTTCCGGCTCCAGCCTGATCAATGTTTTGGGTTGCAACTTGAACAGGTAACTAAAACCTAGAGGGTGGAAAAAAACAACAACCCAGCATAATGGTATTAATCCTAGCCAAAATGGATTTTTTTTAATGGAAACCTTCAACCTATTATCAATCTAGAACTGAGAAAGTGGCTGAGTGATGGGGAGTCTTTTCATAACATCATCAACAAAAGGTAGCAGTATCTGTATCTGATGCTAGTCTGTATCCATCCACTGTGAGAGCTCCACGTGAGCACAGCGCCAATACATTGTAGAGTGAGTGGCTGTTTAATTAATGTTATGGACACAATTCTGGTCGCCGGACGTATACGAATGTGTTGGGTTCATATTAATCCACACAGAGCTGGAAGTGATATTGATTCTTATTTACTTGAGTGTAAAAAGTGAAACATATTTCATAAAACGTAGGGGCGTAACTTTCCTAGCACACACTGCTCCACTGTGTTTTGCGAGCATCTATCCATCATTCTGGCTCGCTTAATATGAGGCCACCTTTCATTCATACACCCAGAAGTAAATCTACTATCATGGTTGATGGGAAACAATCAGTAGCAGAAGGGAGGTAATCAGGCTGAGCCATGGTTAAACGGAATAAATTAGCACGAGGGGAGACTGAAAGGAAAAATGACTCGTGTTATTCGGCTGATGCTGATGTATAGGCTTTGTTCAGGTTTGCAGTTTACAATGTCACTTGCGTGTTGTGCATCTCGTTGAGAGGCGATATAGACCAGGTTAAACTTATTGAAGCAAGGATTCCCATCTTTAACCCACTCAGCTGTTGCTACGCCGGTTGTCGAGGGTGTGTAGGAGGCATGTGGTCGGCCTTTCTGTCTGTCTGTTGTGCTTTCTGCTCCAATTCTCCTCTTTGTCTTTTTCTACGCTGCCGTCCTTCATCTACCTCCTCCTCCTCTTCTACACTTTCTGTGCCAGCCTTATAGATCTGCTTTCATCAAATGTCCCACTGCTCTGCTCAAGGACAATCTGCAGGAGCACACACAGCATGCTAGGACAACCCGCACACACACACACAACACACCCCTCTGTGTACTGTATGTGTGTGTGTATGTGTGCGCAGTGTAGTGTGTATACATCTAGGTGATGCACCTCTCTTGTAGGCAACCATATGGGAGTTTGCCTGAAGTAAAGGGGAGGGAACCAACCCTGTGAGGACCGGTGACACAACGCAGATGCTATAGGCCACACATGAGCACTGACAAGTACACACACACAGACACACACACACACACAGTGCAAAATGTGTGGTGTTGTTTGAGTGGTAATGAAGCAGGAGTGGGAGGATGGCTGGTTTGCCTCCCACTGCCTTATGCTAGGGGAGTTACCCAGCTCGCTGGTGAAATGACAGAGAGCCAGCCCAGACCATACACACACACACACACACACACACACACACACACACGCGCACGCACGCACGCACTTGCACACTGAATATCTCTCATTTATTAACATTAGGAAATGTCACATCTAGAAATAATGTGAGAATATTGGAGCACTTTAGCAAGAAGAGCAACTTTAATGATGCAATATAAATCAGTGGGCAGAAAAAGAGATTGCAAACATGCAGAAGAACAATATGTTCTTTGCAAAAACACAACATAACACACATGCAAATGTTACCTCTAACTTTTCTTTACAAATTATAACCGTACAGTATCAGGAGGAGCCACAACCTAACACATTTGGTTTTGGTATTTCATTTCTAAACTATTTAAGCAGAGATGTGTTTTTAAGAGATTTAAGTTTGTTTCTAGAAGCTACCATTGTTATACGAACAGAGACGTGTGGGGATAATTGCAACACTTGAGACACCCACTTGAAGCCAAACTAACTCATGAATTGTGTTCATTTCTAATTTATTTCAGTAGACAGACACAAATGATCATATGATCTGTATGTATGTATGTATTGTGGTGAGCTTAATGATAAAATGACACAGCAGACAGCTAATTATGCCACTCCCATGATTGACCCGTCGCTGTCAACAGAACTCACTACTCTTTTTACTGTGGATGTCTCACTGTGAAAAGAGTTGTGTACATGTGTTTTTTTTTTATATATTTATTCTACACTATGGGTAGCTTTCCCAAAAGTGTAATGTTTTTCTCGTACCTAGTTAACACTTTTTTTTTATAAGTCATTTTCATGTTTCAAAATGGTGCTATGTTCTAGGCAATAGGAAAATGCAACAACAACAAATTAGCTTTTGTGTTGCTGAAAAACACTCTTTGTAGCAGATCTAAAAATACATCCAAATCATGAATAAATGTGCATGGAGTCAGTGCGGTACTGTGACCAGATGCACTCCCCATCAACCATGTGTAACAGGGCAATGTCACGTTTAACCTCATTTTAGGACTCACCCAACATAAGGATTTTGAAAGGCTTTTTTTTGAATATATGGAAAAACTATGCTTGTTTTGAAAAAAAAAGTATAGCCCTACCTTTGGAAGCCTCCGTGCCATATGGTCCGCCAGCGTTGTCAGTAAGGTCAGGTAGCCAGGCGTCTTTGACTGATGACTTGAAGACATGGCGGTTATCCAAACTCTGGATGGGCCTAAAGTTACTCCGCAGATACTCCACTGACTTGACATGGTCCTGCTGCTCCGTGGTGAAAATCGAGTAGAAAGCCTCCAACTGGTGCCGGCAGGGAGACAGCAGCAACAGCAGAAGTACAGCAAGGAGGGGAGAAAATAAAAGTTTTAGAACCAGGGAAAACTCTTGAGTTACTCATGGTGACTTTAAGCTGGTGATTTCAAATGTGTCCCACAGCGGTATGAAGCCATTTTCACGCTCTCCTCAAAAATACACAGTATGAGAACGCAACACGGATAACTACAAGTTAAGAAAAGATGAAATTTTAATGAGCCCCATGAGGAAACTGGGTCACCGCTGCAGCAAAACAAAGGCTTTTACATAAAGGAGAATACTGAAATACCTGACAAATAATACCAAAATATGAGGAACGCTCGGAGTAAACAATATATTCAAACATCAGTAAAAAAAATCTGAACAATTACTAAAAAGATTGCAACATATCACAGTTTAGTTTAGACAAAATTAAAATAGTACTAATTAAGCTATGAAGAAAACAGGACTCATCCGGAAGCAGTGATTTGAAATGTTCACAGCTTGGTTTAGTATTTTTTTTTTTTTCTAGGGGGAATAATTTGACATTTTGTGAAATATGCTCATTCTCCATCCTGCCAAGTTTTAAATGAAAAGAATCCCATGTCTGTGGAATTGATACAGATAGGAGATAGAGCCAAGATAAGATTAAGTAAGCGTTGCTTAGCACAAAGGCTGGAAATATATTGACAAAGTCAACTTTGGAAGAAGCAATTTGGAAGAAAATATGACACCACAGGTAACCTCACATTAAAGTTCCCGGTTCAAAACTGGTTCAATCAGGGGCCTATTTGAGGACCTTTATCCCAGTCCCATTTCTCTTTTTTACCCATTTCACTAACCCTTGCCACTTGCCCCTTGGAACTGAATTACATGTGCTTGTCTGCAGCAAAGCTGAAACTTGTCAGAAAATGTATTCAAAGCTTACGGGAGTACTAGTGCATATGGATGCTCTCAGGGCACATCAGCTTCCTTTCACAGTCCAAACACATGCAGATTAGGGTAAGATTAGCCCACTCGAAGATTCTAAATTTACCGTTGGTGTGATTGTGCAATTGTGCGCAAATAGCTGTTTTTCTCTCTATGTTGACCCTATGGTGACCTTTCTGGTGCATAACCTGCCTTTTGCTCAAGGTCAGCTGGTTATTGACTGCAGCTTCCCCCACACTCATCTAAGGATAAACGGGTGATTTTAGAGACTTTGGTTGTAGCATGCTGGTTTTTCAGAAACTGCTGATCCACAGGGATTATTATGTACAACCATCTCAAGCGTTTACAGAGAAAATGACTCGAGAGGTGGCCCCAACAGCTTTAGTCCAAAAGGTCAGACATGCTGGTGGTTGATTTCAGAAAATGATATTTCAGTGAGTAAGTATCCTCGTGGCCTGCATCTGTGAAGGGCTGTCTCACGGGTTAATTGTAGTTTTGGAGTTCTGATTGCATATTCATGTTGTATCAGTGTGTCTTTAGGGCCACTGACACACTCCAAACAGCCCTACAAATGATCTGTTGGAGTGATTTGGCCAGTTCTCGAAACAGTCAGTGTTTTGATGAACAAACCGAGGCAGAATACTGTTGTCACATTATTTGCATAAACAGTGTCTGAAGCCCATCAGCAGTCTAGAGTAGGTAAATCTAGCTGCCAGGCGCATGATGGATGATGAATTATTGAAAATGGCAAATTTTCGGATCCTACTGGCTTCAAAACTTGGCCAAACAATGCATGCATGTATCGACCAAAACTGTTCACATTTGACTGAACCAAATTCAGTCACACCTTTGTCATGTTTCGGATACTAGTAAGCAGGTGTGGAAGGATGGACGATGATCCAAGAAGCAAATAGGATGGGGAATAGATACTGAATCCACTGCCTCTGTTAGTTTTTAAACCCTATATAAACATCACCAAGAGGAAGTATTATCCCCTGCGAAACAATTTTGTCAAAGTGGTTTTAATCTGAAATTAGTTGCTATGCTATCAAGCTGTGAACATTTTGTACTGCGTTGGTTAGATGTTGAAGTTGGCCTCTTCCTGTTGCCATTTGTCAAACGCGTGCTGTGTTGCAAGACGGGCGAGCAGACATGGATTTGCACTGTGTGATTGAAGTGTCATCTCTCTGCCTGTGTTGGCAGATGGATACTCTGTACAATGTGTTTGGAAGCAGCGCACTCAGACAAACAGCTTGTGTGCAAGCAAGTGCTGAGAAGGAGAGAAAGGGAGGGGGGGGGGGGAGGGTGTGTGCTAAGAAGCTGATTCAGTGTTATTAAGGTAAAAATCTCTGTGATAAATGGTCTGAAGACAGGACATTTTTCTGCAACTCTCTTGAGGCTGTATGGCAATCACATAATATGAAAGGGAGACCAAGCCATAGCAAAACAATTTGTCGAGCTGGGCCGTAATTAATTGCATATTACTCTACTATATTTTAAAGGTCTAAAGTGTAAAAGGTAGTTTTGCATTAATGCTAAGAAACTGAATATACTGTCCATAACTTTGTTTGAATAAGCGTACAATCACTCTGAAATTTGAAATGTATCACTCTTGGGAGGCACCAAGAGTGATCATCAAGATTTGGGAACCCTTATTTAAAAATGGCCACATTTACCATTTGTAACACAGTCAGTCTTCAAATGCTGCCACCGAAGGATGTGGCCCCTGCATTGGGATGCACCTAGACTGTCTACGCCTGTAAATTATAATGACATGTTAAATCTATAAATCACGTTCCTCCGCAGCTGTTGTGTTGTACTTGAAGAGGAAACTGCCTCCAACACTGTTCCAAAATCCTCTAGAGACCATGAATATCAACACCAAACGGTAGGACAGTGGAGGCAGTTGGCGTTTAGATATCTTTGTCTGGAGCAAAAGTGATGCATTGTTCCATGCATCACTTTGTTCCATTTGCAAGGGTAAAATAATAGCAGCTAGGAAGTTTACTTTTTTCCTGAGCAGAATGTGATTGCATCAAACCCAAATCCCAACCCCCCTGAGCCGCTGCAAAGCAAATGTAAAATGCCCATAAAACATCAGGCTGCCAGCATTGTTGACCACCTTTAGGGGTGACTTTCTCAAATGACAAAAGTCAGGTGTGAGCGTCAAAGCAAAGGATTAATAAAAAAAAAGAAGCCCCGGTCTGACTCCACTGTTTACAGAGCCATACTTAACCCTAAGGGTTTTGGCTGGACAGACAAAAAAATCATGTCATGCAGCATAATAAATAAAAACAACAACATCTTAACACAGATCTGGGCACAGCTATTTACAGTCGTCTACTTTTTATACATTCCAGAGCCTTGCTGTGCACTACTGATATAACATTAGCATTTTCTTTTTAACATGCAGGTTTCAGTTCTCATTATGTCTTTGTAAAACTGCTGTGGGCTGGCATTTATTGTTTCTTAAACTAAGGGTGAAATCAGTTGGCCTGAGTCCAGTGGAGTTTACTTTAATCCTAAAACAAGTCCTTAATTCCCGTGTAGCCCCCAAAAACATTAAATGGAGAAGAACAAGAGATTCAATCAAATCAAAAGGCAACAATAAAGGACATCCAGGGTCCATGTACTTGATGGCCATCGGATTTTCATTTTGAGAAAATAAAATCAATCATTGAAAATGGAATGTTGTTTTTTTTTCAGTATGTCTTTATCCAGTTACTTTTGAAGCCAAATTGAAGATGAAGTCGCTCCAAATATTGCTGAGGTAGTTATTTTTTTTTGACCATCAACCTTTTATTTTTCATTTAACTATCTCTAAATGGTAATCGCGGCAACGGCTCGTTTTCCAATTTCTCAAAATGAAAACCCGATGGCCATCAAGGACACGGACCATCCGGCATTTCATTTTCTTTCTACTTCTTGGAATCGTTTTTTCCATTGTTGGTCAGAAGTGAGGATTCTTCACCAATCAATTAATGGACTGGACTGTGTCAAGCTCCTCCATATACTGTAGGTGTCAAACCACAGGGAAGGGTGTAAAAAAAGTTGGGCAGAACAGAACATGTTTGGTTGTTTTCATAACTTTTAACAATCAAAACGTAAATAATTGCCAAACTGACCTCAACTGTGCCACTTGGTGGAAATGGGGGTTAGGATAACTGGATGCTGTGTTCTGGGATTGTTACCCAGAACTTCAAGTCTATTGGCTACAGAGGACTGTCAGTGTTTGTGATGCTTAGAAAGATATAACAGGATTCTCTGATTGAAAGTTTGAAAGAACATTACTAAAGAACTTTGGGATCCATGTTATTTTTTGATAACTGCAAGGTGATTGAGTGCATCAATTAATAATAGTTATTAATAGCAAACAAAAAACTGATTGTCTATCATGTTTATTGTTCCAGTGTCTCCAAACACATGTTGTACTATTGAAAATAAAACAATACTTCAGGAGTGCTACTATGTTGTGGTTAGGGATCCAAAAAATCTAATACAACTTGAGAAATCTGAGACAATCAGAAGGGTGAACATCAAAAAGCCTTGAATATTTCATGGCGATCGAATCATATCAAGACCAAACATGCCAACGTGTTTTAGCCATCAATGCCTTCATCAAGGCAAACATGTTGTACTGTATCTGCAGACCTGTGTTGTAGGAGTCCGAATACAATCTATTCTACTGTGTTCATAGCTTGTAACTGTGGACTTGCACTGTTTGTGTGAATTCCTATTTATAGCTTGTGTCTCTGCTCCCACATTGCACTGCAGTTGCACAAGACTGAAAGCACTTTTGCTATCCTCAACTTTTTGATCACCTGCAGACGGTATCACTTCACTCTACTGCCTCGTACGAGGCCATGTACCTCCAGCCTCCACATCCTGGAAATCTGAGCTGAAATCACTGTGCCATCAGCGTACAAAGTCTCAGTCACAGCAGAGGAAGATTCACTGACAGTATATGCAGATTATAGGCAGTTTGTATCTGTTGCTATAGGGAACAACATCTTCTATCAAAGAAATGAAATCGGAATAGAATTCACACTGTTCTTCGCCACACTGAGTTACCACTACCTAGACCTAAAGCTATGTTGTTTTTTTTTTTTTGCTTTTATATTTACAGGCAGTAAATAAGACATATTCACTCTATGCTCTCTAAAGGGAGGGAAACAGCGGCAGTTTGCATTCCCTCAAATGCATACTGTATGTAGAGCTGTCACTGTGGCTTTGGGGAGACTGAGAGAGCTGTCATTGCTGCAGGCAGGAGTGATCACAACCAGCTGTAGGATCATGTTGACTTGGTTCAAACCCTGCAGAAAAGGGCAAAAACTGTTTCTGCATACATCTACCATTGTATCCAAAAAGCATTGACTTGCACGTCGTTTGCAGATCAAAATATGGACACGTTTAGTCATCCAGATAGTGGTATTTCGATGCTCTCTATATGACATATGGCTGTTTACTGCACCTGTGATTCGATTATTCAGGCCAAAATTGAGATTGATAGGGCACAGAGTTCAGCAGCATCATTTTGACGGGCAGACAATAATAGCTGTCCACTTAATATTCTGTCATCGTGTTGTGATAAAACACTTTAAAGGTGCTACTGTATATGTACATTTTGTAAGCCACAGATTATATTTCGCGCCCAGAAAATATCCAAACCAACATTTGGAGTGGACAGTGACTTCTGTACATCATTTGTAGCCTGCCCTATGCTGGTGTTACCTTTGTCCCGGGTGAACAAATTTGGCCATTGTGTTTTTATCCTCCAGCCAATAACAGTGATGGGGGATAAATGCTGAGCAGACTAACGCTTTTCACAAAGCAGAGCAGATCTGGGGTTGATCTTCATGCACTGGCCAGTACTGCAGAGGATGGGGACGAAGAGTAATGTATAGCGATGGTGGTAAGAGGTGACCTCTTTTCTCTTACAGTATGTCGCACAACTCGGTTCGGTATCAGGCACGTCGTTTTCCATTACTACAGTACCTCCTCCACATGGGCGGGGGTTGTCGTAGCACAGCTGTATGAAAATACAGTCGCTAAATTCAAATAAGATGGAAGGGGTCAGGTACCAGGTACAATCCCGAATGGAAAAATAAAGTAGAGCAGAGCAGAGCCGAGTCCTGCTAGAACTGTTGTGTGTCTAAGTCTAAGTAGCTTGAAGCTTAAGTCTTGGAATTTACAAAAAGAATTAACATTCCCACAATAGCATAGATTGCATATAGAGTATATACAGGCTACCACCCGAGCTGAAGCAAACTACGACATCTCGGGGGTAAAGCAGTGACTCATGTGACCTAATCTGTTAACATGCCCACGTATGAAAACCTTTTCCAGCCATAGCTATAATTCCACTGCATGCATGAAGCCACTGGGGCTCAGGTGTTTATTTATTTACTCTTTATTGCTGTAAGTGAGCAGGGAGTGGAGTTTGCCTCTCCTGTGTTGACAAACATCAGTTAATCTAGATGTGGAAGGAACGGCCACTTCACAAAACCATTGCAGTGAAGCATTGTGACAAGTACACAATGCAGTAAAAATGTTCCCAAAGTCTGGTTTTGCCGTGTTCCATGAGCAGTGCCATATGCCAAGTGAAAAAAATAAAGAAATAATAATCTCACATGTCCGACTTGGAATTGCTCCTAGGAAATGAACCTCACCAGTAATTCCCACTTGGCAGCTCATATTTTGGGAAACTGTGATGTGAGACCAGCTTCTTTGGTTGATACCCTCTGAGACATGGTTACCCTCTCTCCCACACTCACACATACACACATGTAAGGTGGACAAATACAAACGTGGCAAGTCGACATGTTCGTTTGAAAGGAAGGCATTTTATGTGGGTTGTTATGCAAGAGCCTAGGCATCGATCTACTTTAAAAGCAAGTCCAGAGCAACCGCTGTATCTCCTGCTGACCTACTTCAAATATCATCCAAACAAAAGGCTCATAGAAAGAGAAGAGATACATTACACACACAGAGAGGCAGACAATAAACAATAAGCTCCATCAGTTTTAATTCTCCCTCTAACATCTGTCATTTATCTTTCTACGCAACATTTTTTTTTCACTCACTTCCCTCTTGACTTCAGCTGATCATCATCACATGGTTACCTCTGAGTCATGCAGTGATAAACATCATAGCTTTCATTTAATCTGTGGTTAATACTGCATACAAAAAAAATGTCTATGCCAAGAGCTTAGCCTTTAAGCCAGGGCCTCTTCTTTTTTTGGCTTCACCCGTCATCGGTCATCACAGTGAATCATCTGCCTCCATTTTGTCCAATCCCTATAACTGTCCTCATGTCCTCCTTCATAACATCCATGAATCTTATTTGGGGTCCTTCTTTTTTCCTTCCTGCCCGGCAGCTTCAACATCCTTTGTCCAATATGATTACTATCCCTCCTCTGCACGTGACCAAACCATCTCAACCTTGTATCTCTTACTTTTCCAAACCATTTAACCCAAACTGTCTCTCGAATATGCTTATTTCTAATCTTGTCCATCCTGGTCACTCACAGCAAACAATCCCAGCATCTTCAGCTCTGCCACCTCCAGCTCCTCCTCCCGTCTTTTAGACAGCGCCACTGTTTCTTAGCCCTACATCATATCGACTCTCACTTCCGTCTTGTAGGAAATGCCTTTCACTTTTTCTGCTATGCTTCTGTCACACATCGCCCCTGACACTCGTCTCCACACACTCCACCCTGCCTGCACTTTCTTCTTCATCTCTCTTGAGCACTGTCCATTGCTTTGAATGGTTGACCTCGGGTATTTAAACGGATCCGCTTTCACTACCTCTACTCCCTGCATCTCGCTGTCCTTCACACACAGGTATGCTGTCCTGATCCTACTAACCTTCATTCCTCTTCTCTCCGGTGCATATACCTCCACCTCTCCAGGCTCTCTTCCACCTGTCCCCTACTCTCACTACAGATTACAATATCATCTGCAAACCACGGAGACTCCTGCCTGACCTCATCTGTCAACCTGTCCGTCACCATTGCGACCCAGAAGGGCCTCGGAGCTGATTCCTTATATAATCCCACCTCCAACCTAAACCTGTCTGTCACTCTAACTGCACACCTCACCACCGTCTCACTGTCCTCATACATGTCCTTCACCACCCTCACATTCTTCTCTGCCACTCCCGACTCCCTCACACAATACCACAGTTCCTCTCTTGGCACCCGCTCATATGCTTTTTATAGATCCACAAAGACTGCTGTCGCTATCTCCACTTCTTTCCCCAACCAAGCATCAACGACTCTTTCCCACATCTTCATGGTACGACTGATTAACTTTATTACTCTGTAAGTATTACAGTCCTGCACATCACCCTTGTTCTTTCCTTGGTTCCTCTTCTTGGTTTCCAAAAACCATACAGACTACCATCCAAAGCTGCCTAGCCACGTTCTTCCCTGGCATGACCTGTCAGACTCTCTCTCCTCAAGTAACACTCTCGACTACTTCATCCAACTTACTCCAAAACTCTTCTTTCGACCAGCTTGTGGGGTATAAGCAACATTCCACATCACACCTTCATTTTCTAGCCTCACGCTCATGAGTCGGACACTCTCATCACCTCCAGAACACTCTTCACACTTCCTTCCAGCAAGATTACCCCTACCCCATTTAGCTTTCTAGCTTTTAATCCACCTCCGAGGCTGTTCTTTCACAAATAAGATTTCTAAAAACCCCTCAGTTGTAGTTTCTGTCCACTATGTTTAAGCTTTGTGTATCTATAGAAAACCATGACATGTAACTACAGTATAGGCCTGCACTGTTAAATCTCCTCTCACAGTTTTCAGCCAATTCATCCTGGTTCTAGGCCTAGCATGGGACTATAGAAAAAATACTATACTTGAGACTCAAAAATGGGAGTAGCTGGTTGTGTGAGTCTGAGCTCAAACACGTACTAGATTATTAAAGACCAAAGGGTAGCCAGTCAGCACACGGTAACACAACACATCTTTACAATCACACACAAAGCTAAGCCTTGGCAGCCAGAACTGAACTCAACAATTGTTTTTCTTTTTGCTAATTCATCTGGTGTGTGTGTGTGTGAAGGGAAAAGCAGCTGCATACAGCCATGTGGGTATATAGTGTAGCTGGTTGAATAAGCTGAAAACAAGATTCCCTGTGTTGAATATAACTCCAACTAACAGCCCACATCTTTGATTTGTTTACTCATTCAAATAAGAATTCCTGCTGTGTTCTTTTGCTTTTCCATCTGGGTTAAAAAGAAGACGAGCACATTGGATATAAATAAGCAATTGGGTTTAGAATGATTCTGATAAACTACTCATGTACTGGGAAGTAAACATGGGGGTGAGCTTTGATAAGGTCCTTGTAGCAGTATAGTTTGTTATACATCAGAGTCCTAAATCATATTTCTTCTGTGTAGACCGTAATCAAAAAGTCCAGCTTTGTTTTGTCAGATTATTATTATTATTATTGTTCACGTTTCTATGGTTTTGCACCACCTCCAGTCACAGGTGTGCTGCTCCATTTTGAGTAATAATGTGAATAAACTGAATAATATCCTGTGAAATGCAATCTGATTTCAAAGGACTGTAGTGTGATGTCAGTTTACCTAGTAAGAACTTATTTCCTTTCCTTTCAGGTGGTTTGGTCATATAACCACAGGCAACTAAAATGTGTTCTGAATAACACATTTGCCAAGATCTATGCAAATATTAGAAAGACGGTGGAGATAAAATTGACCAGAAAACTTTATTTTACCATTATTCTGTATAAGTGGTGTCAGAGCATCACATCCTCTTTGGCGCTCTGTCTCACTGCCTCCCTAATCATTCTGCCTCCATCTCTTGTGTGTGTGTGTGTGTTACGCCCCCCTCACTGCCTCATTCCATCGACCTGGTCTGTTGACGTCAAATAGAGCAGCCAATAATTGCATGTTTGGCTCATTCCTCTGCCGCATGACTGCAAAGTGCTGTTAAAAAAACAAAAAACTTTTTTGCCTCCCCTCCAAACTCCCTGCTGTGTAGCTGCTGTCCTGTTCAAAGTGATGACTCTTATTTCAGTCGTTCAGCTTTTTCAGTGAGATGATGGGAGTTTTATAATCACATTAACAGTTTATTGGGTTTTTGAAACTTTTGAAAAACAGTAGTTGCAAAACTTTAAAGAAATGTCTGTTACATTCAAGTCATTGATAAATCATTTCACAGAATGCTGAATTAGCCTGCATTTCCCAGTGCAGTGTTGTTTAGATCTTGTGTCAACCACCATCATTCCTGCCCAGGAAGTGATTAATGTTATGTTAATGATAGAGACAACTGCAAACGGGTTGGAGTATGACTATGTACATAAAGAAGCTTCCACCAAAAGTTTCAAAAGTGCTTATAGCGCTCAAGAAAAGGTGGCTGTTCAGCAGTTTGATGAGGGAAACATTACTTGCCTCCACAGAGCCCTGCTCTGCTGCTGTATAGACACAAATGCTCCCCCGGTCAGGACCGATACTATTGCTTGACAGAGCCTATTTTCAAATGAAGCACACATACAAATAACAGAGGCACAACAATAACATCATAAAAAAAATTATAAAAATCTTGTCTTTGCTGCGGCTAAACTGTGATCCTAAGTTCCAATCTGTAGACAGAGAACTGCATAGAACTGGAACTGTTTGCAGTCTATCTGGGATGACCACTCCTGTGCTTCTGGACTCCTTTGGGGGATTAGTCGGCTGTTGTGTATCACACTTCCCTCACCACCTGATCCAAAAACTCTGGGGTAATATTTTTAATTAGTGTTAGAGTTTCATATATAAATGTATGTACGGTGATTGTGCAGTTCCAGCAAAGGACTTCTCTTTCTCTTCAACATCAGATTATTCCCTCCACCACCATTATTTTGATTCTACATTTGTGTCTGTGGTAATTAAATTCAGTAAAATGCCACAGGCATTAATTTACTGCACCGCTGACTGAGGGGAAAACAGCATCATATATTTAGTCATTTAAATCGCATTACTCTTTAGCTTTTATATTCCCCTTGTTAAAAATTGGTATGAAATGGATGTAAAATGTTCAGTAACTGTTAAAACAAAAGAAGAGTGACCGTCGTGTGCATGTACATAGAGATTCTCTGCCTTCCGACACAATGTGACTGTACAAAAAAAAAGGCAGCAGAAGTTTGGGGGCTCAGTGGAGTGAAATTTCTTCTGCACTCGGCTCAGTGCTGATAGCAGCACATGGGTTTATTAATGGGCATTCATCGGCGGAACCGTGCCTCCAGGTGACATCCCATAAAACTCTGAGCAGTAGCTTGCTTAGGAGAAGATTTATTCATAATTCACATAGCTCCTAAACACCTAAATATAACTTTTCACGCAGAAAAAATATCCCTTCTTGACTTTTATTAAAGGAGCAATTCAGTGAAACACAAATTTTCATTTATCCTGGCCGCTTATGCTCACACCGAGATAATACATGAGGGCGAGTTTATAGTTCGCCAGACATAAAGGGCAGGTTCCACTAAATCTTGGCGTGTCGTCAGGGATGAAAGGGATGAGTCCAACTGACTTGGATTAAGTTGGAAAGATATTCACAAGTGAAGTGTCGTCACAACACCAACATACACTAATGTGTGTATTACATTTTTGACACACTCACTTACATGGTGCAACACAGAGAAACATGAATATTAACAAACATGATTCATATGCAGCGATTCCCCCCCCCCCCACACACACACACACATAATTCATTTGACACATCAATAGTCTACTGGTGATTATACTAGACCTCTTTGGAATAAATGTGCTCTATAATTCTGGTGAAATTTAAATGCCTGTTCAATAACTCACCTCTTGCAGTGTAGCATCACCAAATAATGAACTACAGCACTTAGTTCAATAAAATGTGTTTTGGTTCATATTTGCTCAAATGTGTTTTTTAAAATTTGGCTTATATTATACTAGATAAGTCACTTCTTATGAAATGTCATGGATTCACACATTCATGGTGTCCCCATTGTCATACTAAAGCAAAAAGTTCACTTATTTTCAAGGATGCATGTGAAGTGATGAAGGCTGTGTAGGAGTAAGAGCAAAAGCATAAAAGAGTAAAAGCAATAATTTGAAACTGCTTTTTCCTCTTGTATATAACCATTTATACTGATTGAAATAATAAATCCAAAATTGGCAAGAATATAATTTGAAGTCATAGATAATTAACAAAGACTGTATTATATTCCAGGGAATTTTTTGTTCTTTTACACAAACAGCTGAGTTAATTAATTTCAGTGAACCTGCCATGAGCTGCGGCGCTCACAGTGCTGATTAATTCTGTCCCGAGCTTTCATGTGAAGTTCAACCTTAAGGTGAACTCGACTCACACATTTGCATTGGTGACATTTTTGGCAGCGCTGAGTTTAAAATGGCAGGAATATACATATGGCAGGAATATACATATATATATATTTTTTTTAAGTTTTGCATCATCATAGATGAATAGGAGAATCAGATATAACTCTCTACAGTAATAGTGGCCACAGTACAGCATGAATGTAGTCACAAATTCACAAACATAATGTTTTTTTTTTTTTGAATGGATGCTAGTGCAGTAATTCCACACGGCATCAGTTGAACGTGCAGAGCAAACCTGTGTCTGACGCCGTACTGGAAAGGGAAACGGATATGCAGAGAATAGAGGTTAAACAGAACATTAAGATGCAGTGATGGACAGGATGAGACAACAGTGTGGTGTCAGCTGACAGCATGTGCACACAGCAGTGTCATCCTGACAATGAAGCTTGGCCATCAAATAAATAGCAAACACGAGAAACCCTCCAATCCACTTAGGCTCTCGGGGAACTGAAAGACTGAAACCAACTCAGGAATATCAAATGGAAAAGATGTAAATGAGTGTGCACTTGTCTCATATGTATATGGATTATACTGTATTATATATATATATATATGGATATTCTTCATTCTCAATGTAAAAAAAGCCTCTGATTAAATATTTACTCTATATGTAAAGACTGAAACCGCCTTTCAAAGACAATTCCCACTTGAAGAGTTGGCTCTGTATTTGACAGCCCGTGCTAGTTTATGAAGGAGCATGAAATAATATTACTAGGTCACCTAAAATGACCAAAGACAAATAAATCTTCAAACATATTCAATAAATACACAAAGAAAGACAAAATAAAATATAGTCTGGTGAAAAAGAAGTCTATATATTCACTTATTTATTTCTGTATCTGTTATTCAGGTTGCAGTGAATGATATTTAGGAGGGTTAATTCGCAGAAATGGAATATTTAGTGTATAATTTGCTCAAAGAAAAAAAAAAAAGTTTTGTTTTTGCAGCCTGATAATTAGCCTTCATGCTCCGCCACATTTTCTATGGCAGCCTGGACCTGCATTTTGTATTTTGAAGTGAAAGTTTACGACGCAAATGACAGGGAAAGGCTCTACTCGCATAAATGTGTTGCATGAACCAATAAAGAACAAGGAGGAAACAGTCGCGAGAGAGTGAGAGTGAAAGAGTGGAGAGACTTCTGAAAGTATTTATATCCTCAGTCCTCAGATAGTTGCCTTGTGCAGTCTCACCATTAGATGTCATGGAGTTTTAACACTGGACCTTAATCCAGGATTTGTTATAGCTGTAAAAGAGGGAACTGTCATTAACAAAGGCTAGTCAACTTTTAACACTCTGGTTGATCAGAGTTCACAGATGAAGGTTACGGATGCTGCTTCACAAAATGAAGGTCAGGAGACCTCGGAGCAACAACACACTCGTTTTCTACAGTCTCTGAGAGCAAGAACACATATTAGGAAACATAAATGTATGTGAGTCACTCCTCTTCCAAAAGAACAGTCATGGAGTTCATGGTAAGTGAGAGCAGGGAGAAGGCAGTCATCAGACGGTACTGCTCAAAAGATTGTGAAGACAGAGAGTACAGTTCACGCTCCTTCTTCTTCTTCTTGGTTTGTTATACATATTTGTCCAGAATATAAACATAAAGACTTGTTATGTTCGGCTCAAATTACCCAGCCTGAAAATAAGTAGTCCAGGTCAGTCCATGGGTATTCTATTTCACTGTGTTTGTTTTCTTGTCGTCAGCCTGAACAAGAATATGCTACAGAAACACATCACAGGGAACATCTTTACAAAAGTCTATGGTCTTTCTTTCTTTTTCTTTTTTTGTACCTTTTTCACCCTGATGATGATTTAATTATGCACTTATGGCTAAGTATGTTTTTGTCGTGCATAAACTATCTCATCTTCTCGAGGTGACAAATTATGTGTGTGATATTTAGAGGATTAGTTTCCTGCAGTGGCAAGAATGACTTCTCCTGGAACACAGTGAAATATGGAAGAGCCTGTTATCCTGAAATAATGCAACACAGTTAAGTCCTGATTAGACGACAATTAACTGTTATGTCAGGATAATGTCCCGCACTATACTAGGTGTTATAAACATTTTGTGATTGTTGTAAAGTAGCTACCGTAGATGCCATTATGGACACAGGTACAAGGAAATTCTAAAGGTTCAACCATTGGAGGACTTTTTTTTGTATTTGCATGCTGAGCTTTTGCCTTAAACTCCTGGCTGGTTTGTCCATTTAGGCTGCTGTAGAAAATGGTGGCACAAGTTGGCAGCTTCCATAAAGCAAGGCCCTTGTCTAAAGTATAGACGGCTTATTCTAAGGCTTCAAAATACAAACCGTTTTTTTTATTATTATTATTTTAAAGTGATACACACTTATAGAAACATAATTATGGGTTGTGTATTCAATTTCTGACCACAAACATAATTCACCATTACATTGTGCAATCAGTTGTATCATCACAATGACAAATATTAAGCCATTTAAGCTATAAGAGTTTAATATTTTATAGGTAATAATGTTTTTTTTAGTTTAGAAAAATATCCCTAACTTTTTGTGTGCGTGTGTGCGTGTGTGTGTGTGTGTGTGTTCTCTGTGCTTGTCACCTGTTTGTATGAGACGGAGATCGGTTTGCTGAAGATGATCCACTCCACCACCTTACTGCAGGGCGGCGTGGTCAGGGAGCCAGTGTAGCGATAGTAACTTCCTAGCGAGGACGGCAGCAGGTCCTTCAGTACAAACGGCTCCAGAAACGTCTCTTTCTCTGTGTGAAAGAACAGCAGAGCAAAGGGTTCAAATCAATACAACATGAAATACACAACACCGTTTCTTCTTCAAACTCTAGCTTTCTGGAGCAGACCCAAGTGCGACTGTTTCACCGCCTTTAGGTTGATGCTATTGATTTCATTTGCATTGTGTCGGCCGTGTTCAGCGTCCCCCCCAGTGACAGACATAATTGTGCAGAACATCTACGGCACCTGCAGCATCACACCGCCGAGCACAAATGTTGACACAGTGGAATGATTCACCGACAGTGTTTGCGCTGAACAAAAATCACCACTGATATGGAACACAGTCAGGTCTGTAATGAAACGATAACCGAGGCTTCAACTCTGTTGACTTTTTAAATTATTCTTTTCGACTGAGAATACAGATCACACAGAAATGATAATGTTATTTACACAACACCCATTTTTGTCCTTGAGCTCCCTCTGGCCTCACAAGACAGAATCCGTTATGTATTTGTGGTCGACATTAGTAGCATGTGGTGCATTGTTAGAATAGTGGTACCTGATCTGAGCTGTTTTGTTGTTTTAGACTTTCTCTTTGACAGACTTATCATCTGCATCTGTCCATCCATCCATTTTCTACCACTTTATCCTCCACAGGAGGGTCTTGGGGGGTGCTGTGCCAATCTCAGCTGACATATAGGGTGATAGGCCAGTTCACCTGTCCATCCCAGGGCCACATATAGAGACAAACAACTACTCAACCTCACTCTCACACCTATGGTCAATTTAGAGTGTCCAATTGATCTAATCTGGAGAAAACCCACGCACACACGGGGAGAACATGCAGAAAGACCCTTGATGCAAAAATACTATCCCTGTTCTAGTAATACAAAGCTAAATGCTAATCGGTGAAGTATTCCTTTAAGCAATTAAATTACAAGGACCAGAAAGTGGAGTTGGCATCTTAAAATAACAAGTTGTTGGTCACTTATTTCCCCTGATGAAAATAAGTAGTAAAGAAAAGAACACAAAGAGCATAGAGGAGAGTCCACTTGGTTCACAAACTTCCACTTTAACACTTGCTGATGTCTGTCAGACAGTTTGTGGAAGACCCTGTTTTTCTGTAAATAGTCCCACCTCTGGGTATTTGCTAATTTGATAAATCTTTATGTCACATCATTAATAATACACATTCTGATTGGTGGGGAAAGGACTGAAGCAAAACTTCACTTTTACCAAAATCTAATTTGGTCTATAAAAAAAATAAAATGTGCCATATACTGCTCAGCGAAATAAAAAGCAAGGAAAAAACCTTTTGGTGTGCAAAAGGATTTATCTCTTCAAAATGTTCTAAAGGTCAACAACATTACGTCAGTATGTTGATCATCACCTTAATAGCTCATGGCTAATCTTCTTTGGTGCATTTGTGGAAAGAAAAGGTTGATGAAAAGGATGACGCGAAGAGAGAAGTGCGAGGGCAAGAGTCGACAGAAGAGAGGACAGAAGTGAACTGTAAAGCAAAGGGAGAGGTGTGAAAAAAAGATTATGAGAAAGGATGAGAAGAAAGGGAGAATTTGGAAGAGGCATTTGAATATTTCAAAGAAAACATGTCAGGGATAAATTAAAAAATAAAGTGTTAGAGTGAAAGGACTGTGTCTGTAATTCAAATGCATGCAGCAGGGAGGGTTACTTAAGAGGGACACAATGTCTTTATCAGCAAAATGGACAATCCCCTTCCTCTTTGCCATTCCACTGACATGGCCTGTCTGTCTCTGCCTTCCCCAAAGGAAACTTCAAGGAATCCATGCAATACAGCAGCAGTCAGTGGGGTGGGGGCTAGCTGGAACGTACTAGGGGAATGCAAAATGATGACATGGGCATCCCAATCAGTAGCTCTAAAGCATCTACTGAACCCACACTTTCACAGACATGTCTCGCTTCCAAAGCTTAAGGAAAGGCACGAGTTGGGAGAACAAATGCATCACTCACGTATGCTCTTGATGCCACGTGCAAGCAAACAGAGCTTGAAAGAGGAGGCACTTTGATGCGGTGTAGTGGATTGTGCGACAGCATCGGTGTGTGGGTCCGCTTTGGCAGCAGCGATGGCGCAGAAGGGCCCAAAGAAGTGAACATTAGTTCTTGCACGGCAAGTATTTTAAGCACCAAGCCTCCGGCGAAGCGTCACAACAGCTGTCCGTTGGTTTAATCGTCCCTCTGTGTCCTCAGTCAAGTCTTAATATTTCATTCCTCGGTGAAGGAAAAGCACACATGTTCGGCACAAAGTCACTTTTTTGGGAGGCACCCAAGGACTTTGAGTGTGTGTGTGACAGTATATGGTGCAAGTATTGATGGCGAATGCTGCCATAGCACTATTGTCTTGATTCAATTTGTCGCGGGGATCCAAAGAACTTTGAAATGTGTGATGGAACCGTTACAGATACCAGATGTGGTCACGTTTTCTCCAGATTTTCACAAATTTCCGTGACGTTATAGAGAAGAACAGTCACAATAGCATGCCAAAGGTGGTCGAGTACAAGCATCCTGCCCCTTCCTCCCATCCATCATGTGATAAAGATTTCACGTATGGGAGCATCACCCATGCACTTGCCAAATTTAAAGTAGCGCTGTAATGAAATGGATTCATTTAGAGTTAAAGTGGTCCAGCTCAGCAAACGTCTCCATAATGTCTCATTATTGTGCTACGAATCAGTGCAATATGCTATTAATTTAAACGTGTGAAAGTGTGCATCGGCATCTGTGTATTATGATGTGTATCTGAATGGATTATTCATGGGATGTCATACAAAAAAAAAAAATCCTCTTTTGTTGTGTCGAGTCAAAGATGAAATAGTTCTACATGACAACACAATGAAGCACTTCAGTAACTCAGAACGCCAGTTAGTGACCCAGTTCCTAACTAGCTAACATGAGCGAGTTTCTATAGCATTACTTCACAGATCAAACAGGTAGTATTTTAACACTGGTTTAGTACTTAAGACTTTTATATTGCATTTCCATGATCCTCTGTTGCACTTTCATTTAAGCGATTACATTTCAGTTGCAAGCGCTCTCCTACGCAGCCCATTATTAACGATGAGTGTCAAAAATGTATTTGATGTTTGTCACTGGGTTTCCATGAGCATCATTAAGCATCTCTGATGAAATAGTGTACAAATTGTTTCCTTTACTTCTAAACCTCTTAAAACAGCGCGGCAGTATGGATCTTTGTGCGGGTTTTGGAGGGCCAGTGACACACATCTTTTATTAAAAAAAAAAAAATGACACGTTTCACTTCAAACTCCTGGAATGTTATGGTAATTTCGAGAACAAAAAAAAGCAGGGACTCGTTCATCTGCACTGCGGTTAGATTGCATCATTTGCACACAGAACGAGGTGGCGTTTTTATTTGCATGGATGAGAACTTTGTGTTTTGCAGTGATAAGTGGGTTTTTACTGCGAAACATGGCGCTAATGACTCCCTCTACAGTCTAATCAACAGATGGTAAATGCTGAGATTCATTGTGTGGATTTTATTATTTTATTATTTTTTTTAACTTTGCCTCTTCTTAATTGTGTTTCTCTACCATAGCTTATGTGCATGAATAATGCTTCACATTACAATATAACACACCAATTTTAAATATCTTAACTTCTGACATTACATTAGGTTGCACTGCAAGGACTTTCATATTCCGCAGATGTGAGGGTCATGTTTTACTGGTCACCACTGGACGTTTGGATTGAATGGCTCACTTATTTCACACTCGCACACTTGTGTGTTTCTTTTGTAAGTTGGAGTCATGATCAACTTAAGGAATGAGGTTGGCAGGGAAATAGCTTAGTCAACTTTCAAATCATCATTTATCAACTACAGGTGGATTTGTGACGTATGGAGCAAGAGCTGGGAATAAGCTCAGCTTTGCTTTATCTAAAGGCTTATTACAAGTCTTGTTATATTGAGCATGTCTGGCAACCAGCATGGAAATACTACATGATCAGGAAAATCACAGAAAAAGACGTTTGCAACATTTAATCTGTGGTTGAGAAATGTTTTTTATAATCTTCATAAAATTGCATTTATCTCATTCAATTCCTTATTAAATCCAAGGTCAGAGCTCTGCCATTAAAAACAACATTACATTTCCTCCTCCGCCAACAAACTGGCCTTTAGAGGACTATCTGAGGCCTGATGCAAACACTTAAATCGTCCTTGTCAACAGAGACTAACGGAAAAAGGCCATGCTGTATGTTCATTTCTAGACTGAAATATTTTAACTATACTATTAACTATTTAAGGACTATCTTATCTTATCTTAACTATAGCCCCCTTAGATTAAAGAAGTCACGATCTGCATAAAATAGAGAAATCCCCTTTGAATGGATCAATTAAAAGATATGTAAGAACTAGTTTGCTTTATTATCATGGGGAAACTAACCATCCCAGGAGGTTTGTGTCCCAGGATTCATTGTGCAGCAGGAAGATGGCAGTAAATGACACCCCAAACATTTGAGGAATACACTTCTAAACAGAAGTAGCAGGCGTCAACGTTAATAAATAGCCAACTTCTCCCGTGTTTTGTTTCATTACATGTTGCTTCAGCTCCAGCACTGTTGCTTGGTGACAGCATGAGGATTTAGCAAAGAGTAAAATCTCCCAAAGACCAGACCATCTCAACTGAGTCTAACCTGTGGGGTTTAAGACTTTAAGGCAGCTCCTGGCTTGTAAAACAACTCCTGATCTTTCTAATGACCAGGCCAAGGATTTTTGGATGTGAATAAATCAAAATGTCAGACTTTTGTCTGTCTCTGACCTGAGATGGGAAGAAACTGACTCCATTTGCCCTGATGAGAAACTGAGTTTGTCTGTGAAATGTGCTTACGTTTCTGACAGTCTCCTGAGCTGGAGGAGGGAGAAAGATAAATGTATACAGAGTAGACAGGCACACTGCATGTCGATGGACTGTGGAATATTTAGGTCCTGAATGCTCAGTGTAGTGCAGTGCATGCAGAAGTGTAACATTTAGCCGTGTACCTGCTCACCGCTTTGTTGCAACACTGTGTGATTTGCACTGTTTATCTACTCAGGTGTCAGCGCTCCTGCTGCTCTCATGTCACAGTCGTTAAATGAAGCCCTTCCTCCTTGCAGGCACAAATTACAAGTCCATTAATTCACTATTTTACTCACTGCACGCAGTCTCCGCTGACTTGGCACTGTGTGACCCTGATTGGCAATTAATTTTTAAAGGGCGTACATGGCTCATGGTGGTTTCCCCTGATTTAAGGTGGTGTGTCGACCCTGTCGCACTTGTATTGGAGTTCGAAGAAGAGAAATTATGTTACTAGTTTCTGTCTACTTCAGTTTATCTGCACTACTGAGGATGACTGAATCAAAGAGAACTCCCCCTGAGCTCTACCTGATGTGGATCCGCTGCAGTGATCAGTGTCCGAATTTCAATTCCGAGTTACATCTATATCTGTAAATCTGTATCACTACCAAACTGTGCAAACCCCTTCTTCTTTGATCACAATCAAACTAACTACTTATCTTGTTTCATCATGTTATGACCCACCTTTAACTACCTTTGTATATATCTATTAACCCTAGAACACTAACGTCGGGTGACTTTCACCCGACATAAGTCATAGAGGGTAATATTTTTTTCTGGCTGTGCCTTTACCAGACAAGGCTCACATGTCCCAGGAATGGTTAGATCAAATAACAAGTTCCCAGTGCCATTATTTTTTTTGGCAGGGATTTCGATTTCACTAATTTTAGAGGCTTTGGTCAGGGTCCCCCGATGATGCCATTTTTTTGTTTTATGAGATGTTGTATGTTTGGAAATAAGAGAGGAGTACTTCAATTTGACATGTATTGTTTTACTTTAATATAATTCTGATGAGAAGTAGTTTTTTTTTCCAGGTTTATTATATCGGGTTAAATATACCCAGCGTTGAACGTGAGTGTTCTAGGCTTCATGATGATATAGAGTACATTGCTTGTATTGTATTTATTGATTGTGATGTGTGATGCACCACCGCGCTGAAAATAAATTTCCCTAAGGAGAACATTGTATCGCATTGTGATCACTGATGATAACTGAGGCATTTTCATAAAATCAAGACAACTGATTTAAGAGTAGCATAGCATCAGAGAGGCTAACTAACATTAGACTATGGTTTCAAAATATGTTCTGTATAGATTTTCCAAAAAAAACAACAACACGTGTATGACTCACACAGATGTGTGACTCATATCTTTGCTATCTACCTTATGTTTGAATAAAACAGCACAGTCCAATAGTCACACGATATTGTTTGCTGTAGATACATGAAGCTTGTAATTAATCTTATTGCTGCCCAGCGTGCTAGGCCCGTCTCTGCAGCAGAACACAACGTAAGGTCTTTTATTTCCTCTTTCACTTGTAACTCCTGTGATTTTTTTTCCAAATGTGTGTTAGTCACTGTAGTAATGATCGCACCTCTGGACAATAAAGCCTTCGCAACTCACCACACCATTAAAATGAATAGCTTGAGAGCGAAAATGAGCGATCACTGCGCTCGTCTTCCTCCTCCTCCTTCTCCTCCTCACTATAGCCACCTCTCATCTTTCACATCATCCCACAGCATCATTATCAGTTGTTGCATCTGCCTCCCAAAAGCCCCTGCAAACTGTTCAAAGACAATGGGCTCCTCTCTTCGCTGCCAAAGCCTTTCATAAGTCTGCTATGTAAATCAGGTTTTTTTTATACATATATATCCTGGGCTGATTTCACATGGATGGCAAGAAGCCACTCGCTGGCTAGCTGGTCAGAGGTCATTTGTTCCAGCGAGGTTTCATGTAAAATGCAACAAGGCATGAGGTACAAAGACAGTAGAGTCAGCCCTTTCGTACATGTCTGCCAGACAAGTCAGGCAACGAGAGGAGAGAGAGAGTGCTGTGAAAAATTTAACCACCCGCTGCTTCGTAGAGTAGCTCTAGTGGAGACAGGGAAAATTAACCAACCAGCCTTCCTGTGGGAGTGTGGCCTTGATTGAACTTGAGTAGTCTTTGTGTTAGATAAATTATGGAGGCAGGGCATGTTTTTCCAAGACAGCTGAGCAGGAGATTAAGTGCAAGTATCATGCAGTGGGGTTTTATCAAAGTTTTATTTGTATATGCTGAATCTCTCTTAATATTCACTCTGAAGCTGTTCTGTAGTTGTAAGGCGAGCAGAGCCCTGAGAGGTGGGTGGGTCGGGGTAGCAAGAACATCGCTTTAGGACAAATGTTTTTATCATGACAGGGATGATCTTCAGGGCTGAGTGTGTGAGACAACCGGTTTTAACTGAGGGCATGCATTGTGAACAAAAGAAAGAAAAAAAACATGTAAAAGCCTCTGATTTGTTATGAGAAGGAAAAAAAAAAAGAAGCATCCCTAAAGTCCTAATTTATTGTGTGAAGATACTTTTGGTGAAGCACTAAATGATGCAAGGAGTCTGATGCAAAGACTTTTTTGACATAAAAACAAAGCTGGGGTAGCGTACAAATACAGTTTAATAAAATATTATACATCATATGATTATCCCACTGATGTCCCACTTACATTTGAGCTTTCTTGCATTATTCACTGTCTGAGCAGAGACCAGAATCTAATCTGCTTCACAGCCTCAAGTAGAAACCATGCTGCTCAATAATCATGTATTTTTCTAATGCTGTATGAATTCTTCTAAAACTCTGGCCCTGTTCACACAACAGGCTGACTTTACTGTTGATTTTCATAACATTTCCCTTATTCTAAAACCAATAATATTACTAATTGATGCTATAGTACAACAACAATATTACTCACTGCTCATCTTAAAAAAAAAAGTATTTGTCTTCCTCAGACATTCGCCCCAGCAAAGAGCCAATCTGATACTTCAAAATCACTGAATCAAATATCAGGAAAGGAACTTTCATGTCACCAGAACATGTCTGCCACGCTGCAGTAATCATTCCAGGTGATTTATCTTGTAACAAAAGGTGCTTTTAATAAACATGCTTTAGTTTGGAGGGCTTACCAACTCATAACATGATGAGCATCACACATGTCTCATGACACGTGCAGTGCCGCCCCTATGTTTTATAGATAGCTCTTTTTGTTGCAGCAGTTAAATACAGGTGAAAGGACATTTTATTTGTCTCTCAGAGAGACTTGCGTTACTGGATGAGAGTTCTCTTATTTAAAGTGAATTAAATGCCCAGCAGGACAGGAGAACACCACAAGAAGTCAAATCTTTTTCTTTTTCTTTTTTTTCATAAAATTGCAGCAAGAAGACCCTGGTTCGAGCCCCGGTTGGAACAAGGGTCTTTCTGCATGGAGTTTGCATGTTCTCCCCGTGTGTGTCTGTGTGTGTGGGTTTTCTCCTGGTTGTCCGGATTAGGTCATTTGGGAACTCTACATTGACTGTAGGTGTGAGTATGAGAGTGGATGGTTGTTTGTCTCCATGTGTGGCCGTGTGATGGACTGGCAAACTGTCCAGGGTGTACCCCGCCATTGCCGTATGTCAGCCGAGATTGGCACAGCTCCCCCGTGACCCTCATGTAGAGGATAGAGCGTGGATGTTCCCTGTGTGACTGAGCATTGGTACCAGCACTCACCGTGATGGACCACACCCTTCAGACCATGGATTATGGGGTTGACAGCAGGATTGTCCTTCCCTCCCACCTGCAGAACACAAAGACAATTGTAAGATAATGCATATGCCTTATACTGATTATTAACATTATATCACTTCATTATTATTATTATTCTTTATTTTTCGGGGAATTTAGGACATATTGAGAAAAAAAATGTTTTGCCACCCACATTTTTCTTTTTCACTGCATCTATTTCAAATCATAAAATGCCCTGTAGTATGTGTTTAAATTCAACCGTGGAAAAAGAAGAGAGAAAAAAAAAACACAGTGACGCATGGGGAGAAAGAGAAGTGTAACGTAAGTGAAAAAGGGAAAGGAAAAAAACAAAAGTTTAAAAGCATAGGAGAAACACTGAGGCACCGAGAGCGCTGTAATTAGGAGAAACAGCAGCAATCAACAAGCTGTCAAAGGCCCTCTCCATCCGAGCTCAAAGAGTGAGCGATGTCATGGTAACACATGCATTTTCATTGTCTTCAATTAGAGAATCATTGTTGTCATGGAAGCTGGAAATCAATAAAACCAAAGCAAAAAGAAAAAAAATTATCTCTAAATGGTAAAACATGAGCGCCCTCCAACATGAAGACCACTCTGTCTGATGAGACACCTCTCCGGTTTTGCAAAAGTGCACCGAGAGTCATGATGGCATGGGCTGCAGAAAGATATCCATCACACAAAGAAAGGTGAACAATTTTCATGGACAACACAAGGATTTCTTATCAAATGCATGCGAGGGACATTTCCCTTCCATACAAACGCAGAATGACATGCTGCTAAAATGGAAGAGCAGCACCCACACAAGCCGTGATGGACAGTCAGCAGAGACAGCAGGACACAGCATTGTTGTCAACTTGCTCCTTACTACTAAGAAAAAAAAAATTGCAATTGCAAAATTGAAAGCCAATTTCACTGTTGCCCGTGTAAATACATGTGCATCATCTTCTTCAGTTTGCAAGCTTTTGTTGCCAACGCTCTGCTGTAAACATCTTTTGCTTGAGTGAAGGTCAAAGAAGTGAACTGTCAGCAGCAGCGAGGTCTCGACTATTCAGAGTAACCGCAACATTGTTTCTGGAAAAACACATCACTGTTGACATTTTTAAAAAAGTAGATTTTGTTTAATGCAGGAGTCCTAGGCAGCAGATACAGTACAGTACTTTCTGTTTAGCCACACGTTTGTGTAGACGGCCAGACGTGTCTGTAGTTGCACGGTGCCAGTGCTACTACTAATATGCATCATGCTACTGGAGGACATACGTAAATACTGTATAAAAGGTTTATTTTAAGGCTGAGAAAAACAAACGTTTTCTTTATTTTCATTTATCACAGTATGTTCTAAAAATGTATATCATTAATGGGTTTTTTTCCCCCTTTGAGATCCAGTGTGTAAGAATAAGTGGTCCTTTCAGCATGCAGGGGTGTGAGTACGTGGTCAGTACCAATAAATATTTAATTTTGGTCACTCACATAGCTGTGATAAGCGAGTGTCAACCCACCCTGGGGACACCCATTGATCTGTGCTTCGTTTATGAAGCTTCCAGTTTAGTATTTTTGTGCGTGTCATATTTCAAAGGATGAGGATGGAACTCAATGAAAGCTTGTCAATTGCACCGTACCAGCTGACAATGACATGATGAGCTATACTAGCTACTGGAGGTGCAGGTATTATAACAGTATATTTAGGGTAAACATTTAATCAGCTGAATGAACAATTGCATTGACGGTGCATTTTGCGTTTAGTTCAGTTTTAGTTGAAATAAAGCAAGCTCTAGTAATTATTTACTTTTAAATATTTTTGTCCATTTATATATGAATATGTTATTTTACAATGTCTGATTCTCTGTGACTCCTCTACTGTGAGGAGTGCTGGGGCATTGCCCTTGTGCCCTTGTGCCCTCTGTTGGCCAGCTGCCCCAATACTGATCCTAATTGGTATTACACCTTGTGGCTGCTTCAAAAACATAATCGTGGATTAATGAATTAAGCTTTCTTAATTCCAGGTTCTGCAGGGGTGCCGTATGCGCCATTAACAAAAATGAAACAAGTTGGCACCACGTGGATAGGCCACGGGATTTTATGATGTGATTGATGCAGGGCTTTGATCATGACAGTTTTAGCGATCATCTTGAAAAAAAAATCGACAAGTTTGTGGAAAGGCAAACATACTGAAGTGGCCCTTTCATCCACATTTTCATCCATATCCAGGAATACATAGCAAGAGAGAAGAGAGACCCATCAGTTAACACAGTAAGCAAGCACTTACTTACTGCACACAAATACACACACTTGAAAACCAATTGGTCTTCCTACTGTGGCTGATCACTGTATTTGTTCTGGTTTGAAGGAGTTTAGTGAACCGCAATCAATGTGCATTTTCATGTAATGTGTTCTCTTTAAGTTCTCTATAATATTGTGAGGCATCTACCATATAATGTAATGTGCCTTGAGATAATGTATGATGTAAATATGTGCTATACAAATACAATTGTATGTGATTTTGATTTGATTTGAAGTGAGGCAGGAGTAGGGGAGGTAGACTGAGAGTTATCTGTAAGTCACTAACAACTGTTACTTAGAGCAGCAGGGACAGAAAATACAATCATGAATTTTAGTTTTCTGAACTTTCTGAAATCCACTAGCATCCTCAGACCCTATGAAATGCACTTTACTCCATAATAATACAAATATATAAAACAAACATAATCAGAACCTAATTAAAAAAAAAAACAAGGTATGTTGCTCAGAAGAGAAAACTCGTCGGCATTTCAATTACCGTATTTTGCGCACTATAAGGCGCACCGGATTATAAGGCGCACCTTCAATGAATGGCCTATTTTAAAACTTTGTCCATATATAAGGCGCACTGCATTATAAGGCGCATAGAATAGACGCTACAGTAGAGGCTGGGGTTACGTTATGCATTCATTAGATGGAGCTGCGCTAAAGGGAATGTCAACAAAACAGTCAGATAGGTCAGTCAAACTTTATTTATAGATTACAGACCAGCGTTCTGACAACTCCGTTTACTCCCAACATGAATAAACAGCTGTTTTATGTGATGTGGTATTTCGTTTATCTTTTAACAACAGCAGGGTATAACATGTAGTGCAACATTTATATCACATAGTGGAGGGGAACTTTTCCTGGATTCAATAAACACGTAAAAAACAGTCTGATACTGTTACGGTAAATCAAACGTTAGTGCTATCACAATATAGTAACACTCGAAATAGTGCAAAGCAATAACAATATATAAATAACTCAACGTTGCTCAAACGTTAATGTCACACAACACAACATAAACATGTAAAGCTCAAGTTATTCCTCATCCGCGAATCCCTCGAATTCTTCTTCTTCAGTGTCCGAATTAAACAGTTGGGCGAATACGGGATCCAACATGCCCGGCTCCGTCTCGTCGGCGTCGTCACTAATCGAGTCAGTGTCGCTGCTGTTGTCTAGCAGTTCAGTGACAATTCCTGCCTTCCTGAAAGCTCGGACCACAGTTGAGACTGATATATCAGCCCAGGCATTTACGATCCACTGGCAGATAGTGGCGTATGTCGTCCGGCGCTGTCTCCCTGTCTTGGTGAACGTGAAGTCAGCGGCTGCTTACCGTATTGGTCCATATATAAGGCGCACCGGATTATACGGCGCACTGTCGGCTTTTGAGAAAATTTGAGGTTTTTAGGTGCGCCTTATAGTGCGGAAAATACGGTACATATTTATTGTTTTATGTTCATTTTAAACTAAGACCAGTTAGAAACGAGCTTTGTGTCTGAGACTGTCTGCTCTGACTGGCAGTAATGGCTGCACAGTGTTTCACCTCGTGCCAAAAAAAAGTTTAAATGCTGACACATGGCTAAACAGCTCCAGGAGACTGGGTGACAAATGAGGAATGCATGCCAGGTGGCATGCCATTGGAAAACAATTTTGTCTGATCACCCTCCATGGACAACAAGAGTTAGTACAGCTGACGAAGCAGACAAAGCTACAATGGCCCCAAGAGCTTAACATACGGCAACTTAAAGGACCAGTGTGTAACCTTAAGGAGGGATTACTGAAATGAAGTGAATAAAGTATAAACATGTTCGTTTGCATATTTATTTAACAAAAAAAAAATTATTACAACCTCATTGTATGTAATTAAGGCAAGGACCTTCCTTTCAGGAGGCCATCACGATGTTACTACAGCAGCCCGGAAGAACTAACCAGCCAAAAACAGAGTGTTTTGTGTTTGAAAGTGAAGGTTACTACACAAGTGAAGACAAAAGACATGTTTTTGTTAATGCTAAGGCCACTGTAAATCCCCGACGCATCATGGTAATGCATCCTCAGTTTGTTACAATCTGATCATGATCAACATGAAAACAAATGAAAGGCATGCAAATGGTTATCAATTGGATAACGTGTGCAGCACACAAAACAACACCCTGCAGATATTGGCAACACCATCAAACACAACCCAAGTGTTTGACAGAGTATTTGGCTGTCATGGTTTTTTTTTTCTGTGTTGTGCATTATGATTTGTGTGGGTTTTTTTTTTTGGAGTCACAGTATTGATCTCTAAAATGCTGAATTAGATATAACTTTGGAGACAAAGAAAAGAAGTTGAACTCAGTTTACTTTGAAATGTTTCAAATAGCAGAGGAAGTTCACAACGGTGGCTTGTTTTTGTTGCAAGAAAGAAAACGTGTGAGGATAAAATAGTGCTTGTGTGTGTGTGTGTGGGGGGGGGTAAAGAGAAATAAAGGCCATGGAGACACATAGAAAATGACAGACAGAGACAGAGTGGAGTGGAGAAAGAAAGGAGGACAAAGGGAATTAGCGTTTCATTATTAATGTTTGTCTCTGAAAGCCCACAGGCTCGTCCCTGGAGATCCTCAGCCACCAGGCCCTCACTTCATGATGTCCTACTCTCTCTCCCTCTCTCTCTCTCTAGCTATCTATCTATCTATCTATCTATCTATCTATCTATCTATTTATCTTTCGATCTATCTCTTCAAATCCTACATCTTTCATTCACCGTTTGTCTCCACAACTCCAGATCCTTCTATTTCTCTGGGGAAGGAGCACTGCAGTGACAAATCAGAAAAAAAAACGAGTACATTGTGAAATGCCCTCATATTTATGGCCTCTGTGGCTTTTCTCTCTCACCCCCCCATCCTTTGTCATCCATCCAAGATCCCTCACAATGTACCCTTTTAACTGTGGCCAATTTATGGGTAGGTGGTGGAAGATGGGGAAAATAGCCGAGCGGTCACTTGTCTAGTTTTATGTAGATGCACTGTACATATTTGATTAGAAATGCATGTTTATTAATACCTATAGCTTGACTATCTTGTCTTAAATGCTTGTTTGTCCCTGTTCCAATATCTTATATCTGCTCTTTTTGTTCAAAGGCGGTGTACACCCTGCACAGGTCGCCACTCCATCACAGGGCTCACATTCACACCTACAGTCAATTTAGAGCGAACTATTTGCCTAATCCCAAAATCGGCATGTTTTTGGACTGTGGGAGGAAACCGGAGAACCCGAAGGAAACTCCCACACACGTGAGGCCCTTGTTCCGACCGCATGTCTTCTTGCTGCACAGGCAAGAGTGCTAACCACTACATCAACCGCGTGGCCTCATTCTGAACCCTTGCCTGTGTAGTTTTACGGTTTTCTCCTCGTTCTCCTGACATTACATGAACACCAATTGCATATCTGCACACAAGGTGTTTCGGCTGTGCAACCCAGTTGACTGTCTGATGCAGCAGATTCTATTTTTAAACAGCCCAGCTGTTGATGCATGCTATGCAATGACCCGAAGGAGTGGAATCACCCCCCCGATGGCCATTCAACTACATACATGTCTCAGACTCTTTGGCATTGGTCTCACGTTGTATCCGTCTGACTGACAGCTTGTCCCTTAACTTCCATTTATAGGCTGATTTGAAGTAGTAGAAACATTTGTTATATCAACACCTTAATGGGATGCAAATATGGTTATTTTAGGTTTAATGCATGCATTCCCTTTTAACAAAAAAGTCAATCACATGAATGATTCCAGCATAGATAGTGCTAAAACTGTAAATACCATGAGAATAAGGCTGATCTTTTCTTTTCTTCCTTCCTGCTCTGTATTATTTTGGAATTTGTTTTCTTCGTTGTCTTTGTTCTTCCTTTTCCCTTTCCTCCCACTTTGTAATATTAAATGAAAAACCAGTTCTTCAAAGTCATGTGAAACAAAAATCAGTGGGATTCCCATGTTAAAACAAAATGGTAAAAAAAGTAAGAGTGGGTGTTCCACATGATTTACATCCCAGCTGGGCCTCAGGTTTTGCATGCCTCCGCTCCTGGCTGAGAGTAAAGGGAACATTAGAGGCATGCCGCGCTGTAAATAAGCAAATAAAAGGGCAATGATGGCTGTTTACAACTGCTGTCTATTTCAGTCAGAGGCTGCGCTGCAAAATAGTGGTGGGCCATAAAAGCATGATTCTAGAACTCAGTGGAGATGATGGGGCCAATTTGTCCTGCAACCCAAGGGGTGACGACTTAATTAATACATGACACTGGAGTTGCTGCGGATATACACTGATAGCAAGGAGGGGGAGAGGCTTTCTAATGGATGGATAAAGGCTTAAAGGAGTAAACAAGACAGGCAAGACTGTGTTGAAACAGAATAATGAGATTAAAACAATTATATAATTAAGGCTGGGCAAATGTAAAGATGTATAAATGAACCCAAAATATCCCTCCCTATAGAATAAAAAGACATACTGCTATGCTTTGTTGTAACCAAGTAATAATAACAGAGCTGATTTAACAGTGTTGTCGGACTGGACTTCCTCCCACTGTGTGGAGTTTTTTTTTTTCCTTTTATTATTTATATGCCGATATTTCCATTTGTGTGAAAACATACTTTTCAAAGATCATCATCACATTTCTCAGCATGTTCAACTTGGAGACGTATCTCTTTGATACACTGCTGTATAATCAGCGAAACATATTTCTTCAAGTTAAGTTACAAAAAAGAATATTCACATCTTGCAGATGAATAAAAGAAAAAAAGAAAGAAAAAAGTTGAAACTTAAAGCTCTGCCTTAAAAAAGTTGTATGGCGAGTTCAGTAGTTCAGTAGTTTTGTTTGAAAATGTAAAACCAAGCGATTTAATGTAAGAGACCTTGAGAATAAAAACAAATAACAATGTAAAACAATTATACTGGAAACACATTTCATTTTCATTGGCAGTTTGTCGTGTCTTTGTTGCTGTGGGTGCTCCTGTCAGTGTCACTCTGTATCAGAGTCAGTGCAGAGTTGACTTTTTGTTGTGAATTCCTGCCAATTACACAAGCTATGTGCTTCTCATCTACATGTCTGACTAAATTTGCATTAAAACCTGTTGGACTGGATTAAATCACCCCTACGCCTCTTAAAGGTAGATATAAAGTGTGATGTGTTACGAGACAGGAATCATGTGGCACACTGGTAGTTGCTTGGAGAATCTCTGCATTTGCTCAACACTCTATTTCATACATACTTGTGCAATTTTTTTTTTTGTTGGTACTTCATCGAGACAACATGTTCTAGCATGAAACTGAGAGAGAGGGGAAATCACGGGTCAAGCCTCATTAGCTTATGGGATGCACATGCGTGTCCGTCCATCATTGTCTTCAAATCTCCATGTAATATGTCCTTTTTTCTTTGAAAGAGAAATTGCATAATGCAAATCCCTCTCTTGTCACCGGTTGGAGATGCACATTATTTCTTCTTGAATGCTCAAATTAAAGTCTGGGTGATTTTGCACATCAGCAGTGCACAGTTCAGCAGTGCTTCAACCTGGAGCTGTTGCTCAGCCAGTGATGTGAGATTGTAAAAGTATATGATGGCAGCAGTGGGACTTTGATTAACAAGAAAGAAAAAGGAGGAGTGAGTGAGTGAGTGTATACGTGCATATGAGGAGACACCTGAAGGAAAATAGCTTGTCTTGAAAAGTAACCAACTAACTTGGCACATTGTCTCTCCATGAGATCCGGTATGCCATTGCACACATTTAATGCCATTCCTTTATTATTGCACTATTTTTTTCCCACTGTTGCACATTTTACATTTTATGTTTATAATATTTTTTTTTTGTATTGTATTGCTGCTATGTTAAAACAATTTCCCCTTGGTGATGAATAAAGTATTTCTATTCTATTCTATTCTATTCCATTCTATTCTATTCTATTCTATTCTATTCTATTCTATTCTATTCTATTTTAATCTATTCTATTCTATTCTATTCTATTTTATTCTAAGTATTTTGGCCATCTAATTTTAAAATTGTGGCAAAATATTTGCATTGCAGCAATCATTAAAGCTGGAACACAACACCTGATTTTATTCTGAGGGAAATACCACCGTGCAAGTGAAAGGCAGCCATTTTCATGAAAATGGAGGAAAACAATTACAGGGGCAGCTTCTGTGTCTCTGTGGAGTGTTGTGAGAGAGGCTGCTGTAGCACAGTACAGTGAGCTAGAGGACATATTTAAACTCTACAGTCCAGGAGGACTCTCAACAGGACTCATCACCGTCAACACAAGCAGGCCCGAGAGACTCTCCGGGCTCTGCCCCACATACACATACACGGCGATGCACGGTGACACAGGCTCATAAAGACGATTTACTCATGTAAATATTTTGAGACGGCGACGAACAAAAAACGAACACTATCTTCACACAGTGACGTCCTGACATACAACTACAGTTTCCCTCACATAGTGACAAAATACAAGCGATAACACAATATGCACGACTCACAGTCACACACACACTGATCAGAGAAGTGTGAGCGTGTTTTTTTGTTATCTATTTAGGATCATTGATGGTTTAAACGCTGACCTAATCAGGACCAAAGCCTGGTACTAACTTACGAGTTACAATGTATTCCTGAGGCTCTGGTAATGGTTAAAGGTAATAAAGTGCATTTGAACCCTCTAATGGCCATCATGATATTCAGGCCGCCTGGATTTTATTTTGATTTTATCAAGCGCAAAGCTCTATTTCTCTTCTTTCTGGTATAGTTTTGGAATTGTATAGATATCACAAACAGTCTAGGAGTTATGGTAATGAGAATTATGCATGCCAAATCCTGTCGGCGACGGCAGGACGGTAACAGAGGGGTTAATCGCTAAGGTTAGGGATAACACTTTGTTGAGGCTACCAAAATGAATGGAGACCATTGCAGAGTCATACAAACAAATAGCTGTGCAAACCTGTGTGTGTGTGTGTGTGTGTGTACGCCTACAGCAGCCCTTTAAATAGACTGTACAATAGATACAATCCAGGCAACGTGTGTCCAAGCACACACACACACACACACATACACACACACAGACAGACAGCGAGAGAGAGTTCAAGCCTGTTTTCTCAGGTTGCGAGAGCCAAACTGAAGCATGTGAGCAGCTTCTGGTTGAATAAAGGAAACTGCACTTCTGAGGCCGTCACCCACACACTCCTCATACACAAAGTACACAAGCACAGCCTGCTGAGATCCCGCTGCAAGAGCCAACATGCGGTGGGCACGGGCTAAGTCAGTCTTTTTAGGTTTGCGAGCTGCAACTGTGGAATATTGTCAGGCCCAGAGGAAATGTGTGTGTAGTGGTGGATGGAGAAGGAGCTAAAATAACAGATGAAAGGTGTCCCACGCTGGACAACAATGGGGTTGAAGTTCTGGCTGTTTTTCCAGATACAGTCGGGTTTTTCAGTCACTTCACCTGCTGCTTCAGGGAAAGACATATCTCCATAGGCTTAAAGTACATGTGTCGTCTGTGATACATAATCCTCCACAGAATTATTACTTTACCTCACCCTCAGGTCACCACCTGTTGTGAAAAAAAATGTGTCTTAAGACGTCTGATGAGGATATAAAAGGTAGCAAAAGGATTGTTGGGAGTGCTGTTTATTTCTTTGCAAAGAGAGAGTCAAGATGGACAACACCTCAGGGGCAGGTCCAAATGGCTCTGAGGCACAGAGGAAGACACATAGTTTTTGTTATAGCCAGTTTGTCACGTCATTAGCTCATCTGTGCAGCACACAAAAGACGCCTGTAGGAGGAGAAATGTGGCCTTGGGCCTCGAAACAGGAAGATTAGTAAATCAGTTTTGTGTGGGCATTACACAGTTGGCTGTGAATGTTTAGACTAAAAGTATCAGGTTAAAAGTGAACAAGTGTTCCGCCATGGTGTAACTAAGCTACACAAGAATAATGGTGAAACAAGCAATATACTCTAAGAATAGAGCTCTACATAGAAGATATCATTATGGTATCTTAAGACTCTCTCTCTCAATTCATCTCTCAGTTAAACTATAAACTAGGTTCTAAACACATTATATTCAATGACATGTATATTGGGTTACATTTAAAAAAGAGGGTTTGTTACTTTCTAAATAGTGTGTCTTTGTATTCCGAGGCCCAAGATCTCATAGCAAACGCTTTCCTCTCCATCTGCCACCATTTACACCTGTCAGCTCCATCAGCGATTTCATACGTTACTGGCATTTAACCACTGTGAGTGTTTCATTTGTCATATCCAATTTAATGCACACATGAAGGCTATTAAATATTGTTTACCTTGACATTTGCTGCACGCTACCAGGAGCCTTTCCCATTATCATCACATGAGCGCAGCATCTGTTGCACTTTGCTTATGCTCCTACAGTTACACAGTAGCTCTCCATTTGGCGAGGCAGACACCACAGTGTACGCCAAAAGGCTCCTTTTTACCAGCTGTAGTGGTAACTCGGTAGTAAGGTCAACGGGTAGCAAGCAGTAACAGCATCCTGCCTAACACTGGGATGTAGCAATGTGTAAAAATTGCCATCTACACCACATTTGAATGCAGAAATGCTACATATTATGTGTTTAAATGACCATTTCACGTAGATATGGTGTAGCTTTCATGGAACAGAGCTCTGCGTTTGTGACAAGAACTTTTTATAACTCACTACAGAGGCTACATAACTAAAATTCACTTCAGCATCGGCCTAGTATGAGAGACATCACCACGCATCCAGTGCTACATAGAGGAGTTCACTGGCGATTATGGCACATGATGGGACATTATAACAAATGGGAAGGAGTGTGGTAAAAACATAGGGCATTATCATGATGTGAAAGTGACAAACATCTGCAAGAACTGAAGCAGAGTGATAGATCCCAAACCGAAAGACAGGTGGTGAAGCAGGGCACTGAAGGAGAGTTATAGACAGAGCAAGAGAGTAAGAGGAGGACATATTAACTGGGGGTTAATGGTCCAAGTAAAAGCCCACTTGGGTAATCGAAGGCCTCAAATGAACTTTTCATTCCTGCCATTTGAGAGTGATGGAGCTCACAGTGATCCCAGTCCATCCACAGCACCAATAAACAGGCAGGGAGAAGAGGAGAGCACTTTGATCCTGATCTCACACCCTCACAACACCCACAGACAAAATCTGACTCTTTATCTTCCCGGATAACCAACAGGAAAAAGCAAATGGAAAAGAGAGATGAGACATGTGATAAGAGCAATGAGGGGAGCAGATAAACGCAGGCTTTAAACCTAATAATCAGACTCCTCCTCAAACTTAAAGGGACAGGTCCGATTTTTTTTTTGAGGTGTGACTTATGAGGTATTTCCTTATTAGCTACACTGACTTTGCCAAGCATGGCGGTCTGCCATATTCACCTGGCAGCCAGACACTAGCTCTCACTTGACAAAAGGTCCACCTAATATAATTTATGTAATTTCATTTTTCTATTTTAAGAACAACACACACAGATTTGTCATGTTTTCTCATGTTAAGCCCCTTTTCCACCGACTTACCTCGCCTAGACGCGCCTCGGCACGGTGTGGGTTACGTTGGTTTTCCACAACAAAATAATAACTACTCAATGTGGGCAGAGTCATCACTGCACGGCCGCATGAAACTGCCGTGACTTTGTTTTACATGCGACACACACAAACGAGTCAGTTCATTCAGTTAATTAGAACATTTGTTCAGTACTTCCTCCATGACCGGAGCACAGACTCCGTCTGACACAGTCCCTGGACTACAGCGCCAGGGTTTGTGATGTAGCTCGCCGGTTGCGATCGCGATCAGCAGTGCTGTTGCTAAACACGCTAGACTCCATTGTTAAATATTGAGATTTTAGACATTTCATGTAATTGTTGGAGATTAAAGGTGACATCGAATGCTCGTATTGCACATATATGTTAGTTATGGAGGTCTACTTACATATATTAACTTGTTTTCATGGTTAAAATCCTCCTAATCGCTGCAAACGAGCAGATCAAAATATCTCCTCACTGACGCTCTCGTCAGCCGCGCTGTTTCAGACCAAAACCACACCCCCAGAACGTGGACTGTGTTGTGATTGGCCAGCCAACGAGAGCTTTCCCACTGTCCTGTGATTGGCCAGGTACCTGGAAGTGACGTAATTGGTAGGCCTGCTCTCGGATACACAGCTCCCCCTCTGGCACGGTGGATGCTCTGCATCTCAGCAGCTACAACGAGAGTAGTTCTTCTTCTTCTGCGGTTGAATGTACGCAACCGGATGTGCCCGGACTAGTGCCCGCACCAGGAGGCGCTATGGTGGTGAGGTTTACTGATGACAACGTCAACATACGGAAGTGCCGATCCTCAATACAAAACAATACAAAAAAACAATACAACCCTATTTTCTCAGCAGTGGCTGAACTGTTTGTTCTGAAACATTAGGGTTTCATAAACGAGGTAATGACGCAGATACACACACAAACGCAGCGTTAATTGGAGCTTCCGGCCTTTAACCCACGTTTTTAGGATTGTAGTGAAGTCTGCGATGATAGTGTCAATACTTGCCACAGTCACATTTAAAATCACCTGGATAATTAGTTTAAGTCATTTTTAATGAACGCATTCATCTACCAAACTCTGTAAAAAGTTTAAATCGAGATCATTTTTTTTTTAATAAAATCAAATGCACTCAAGGATTTTGTATTCTTTCATAGCAGGTTATAGTGGTAAGCAGATATTCAATTTGGGCTGAGCTGTACTGGAAATAATGAACCACAATGTCCAAAATCTTTCAATAATCTGGCGTCCCACTAGGATGGACACACATACTCACACACATAAAACTTAAAAAAAAACCTCCTACCTGAAAAAACACAGCCATGGCTGCGATGATCCTCTTCTCCCTGAGCGCTGCACTGAGGCTGTCAAAGTCATCTGAGTTGTACATGTAGATCTGCATCTGTGAGAGTCAGGAAAAAAAAAAAAGGTTATGCTGGAGGACACGCAAAATGTTAACACTTTTATATATATATATAAATATATATATATATATATATATATATATATACATATGACTTGCTAGACCTGCTGTAGCTGTACAACAAACACACCACAGTGATGTTTGATGTCCTCTGACCCCTGGGCCACACGCAACAAACAGTTCATTAATTATATCTAATGTTGTCGTCCAGTATTTATTTATTCATAGGGAATCAGTAAATGCAAACCTTCACACAGGGAAATTCTAAATAAATACATTTATATAATGAGCACTATTGAGCCTTTCTGCATGTCCCACAGTCCAAAAACAATATGGGGATTAGGTTAATTGGACACCCTAAATTGACCATAGGTGTGATTGTGAGAGTGGAGGATAAAGCGGTAGATAATGGATGGATGGGTGAATCCAAACATGTGTCATTTGTTTGCCTTTTTATTTAACCAGATGGAACCTGTATGGCTTCTTTTGAGTGATGAGTCCGTGTTGAAATTTGTTCAGTGGATTTGCGTTCCGTCTATTTTATTACTCATTAAAAGATTTTGAAGGGAGAATGTTTGTCTACATTTAAAACAAATACACGTGGGCCGCAATTAAACCCCTCTTGGCCACCTTTCAAACAAGCCTATAATTGCCACTGTGCAAAAAGCTCCAAAGCTCCAAAGCCCATCGTAGCTGAAAATCTTGCACATTGCCTCTCTGTGATCCTTGCAGAGAGGCAATGTGCAAGATTTATGGGGGAAGATCCTTCCCCCATAATAAATTGTAAGTGAAATAACTATATATTCTATACAAAAAACAACACAACAGAGGTGTGATACACATCTACTCATCTACTTTTATCCTAATCTGGCTATCACATACAATACACTTTTTAGATTTCCATACTGGATTTGAGTGTGAACTGAACAAACCACTCACCAACACAAGATACCAGTGACAAGACATTCAGAATATGAGTGGTTGTGGTACTCTCTATCACGATGGAGTCTTTTTTTCACATTCATTCAGATAACAGACAGATTTAAAGAATATAAATGTATAGTTCTTCCTGCAACAAATGCACAGAGTATCCTTCATTCTTCCATCACGTCCTATAGGATTTCGTGCTGTGGGGATTTTACACGCACACGACGAGAGAAGCAAAGAGTTTAAATACTGCTGATGCTGCTGGTGCGGGGAACTCAACCATATGAAGAAATAAAGCTGTGAAATGTATACATGTAACAATAAAGTAGTTTTTAACGTTTGCATGAGGAATGACTTAACAAAAAAATCTGGATGTCACTGCTTATTTTGTGGTAAAAAAGTTGGGAGTTCAAAGTGCGCTCACTGATATGCAGTGTGTGTGGTTGATGTGCAGTGTGCACATATGCAAATAGAGCTGTAGAACCGTATTTCCTCCCACTTCTGTTTGTTGTATTATAATTAAGGTCTAAATAATAAATTTCTAATGTATGAAACAGTAGCAGTGTTTGCACAAATAAGTCTCACCAATAAAACCAGTTACTAGCTTTGATGCAACCGGATCTTCTACACATTGCTTTTTCTAACTTTTCGGAATTCACAGGGAAGGTTACATCGTGTTAATTCTAAAAAACACATTTTAATGAAATGAGAAGTTTTGTATTGTGCAGTTTTCACTCCACAACCACTTTATTAAGGGCAGTTGTTAACACAATGAATCAGCCAATCACATGGCACCAAATCAGTGCATTCAGACAAGTAGACGTGCTGTAGAGCATCAGAATTAAGGGGAAAAGGCAGCATGAATGTTGTTGCCACATAGGCGGGTCTTATTTCAGAATCTGCTGATCTACTGGGCATTTCTTTCACACGCAACCATCTCTTGAGGTTAAAGCAAATGATCGGAAAAAAGTATCCAGAGAGCAGAAGTTCTCGGCTTGTTGATGTCAGAGGTCAGAGGAAAATGGCCAGACTAGACAGACAACAACAACAACAACAACAACAACACTACATGCAACCACTCATTAAAACCAAGGTAAGCAGAAGACCATATGTGAGCATGTCAAACTTTAAAGCAGAAGGGCTACAGCAGCAAAAACTGCAAACTGCAGTGTATCTTACTCATAACAAGCTCAATGAAGTGACATCACCAACTTTTCGGTGGCATCTGGAACGTGCGTTTGGGATTAGATTGCCTATTGTGTTGCAATTTTGGAAACAATGAAGGTATGTTGCATAAAAGGAATGGAATACATCAATAAATAACAGTTAGTAAGATGTATTTATTGCCAACAGGCCTTAGTTTGGCTATTTTTAATTATCCACGATAAATGGCATAGACAGACAATTTTCATCGGTGGCTAAATGTAAACACAGATAATGAAAGAATGATACAAACAAAGACAACTGTGAATGCAAAGGTCAAATAGGCACCATTGGTTGCCATGGTGAGATAGAGTAAACCATGTGCGCACTGCGCGTGCACAGAAACTGTTTTGCATGCACATGCGTGTGCATTATTTGTAGTGAAAGGCAAAGCACCTCGGAAGCGCTCTCTTTGCCAAGATCAACACTGTCAGTATCAGTTGTGTAGCAATTTCCTCCAGCCTGCTAATCCTCACATAAAGAGCTCTGTGCATTGCTTTTTGATCTATTTGCAGAGTAAACACTTGTCAAGCAGCCTGAGTCTGTTTGGTGAATTTATAGCAGAGACAACTAGACTGGAACAACACATTCTCCCCACACTGGTATTAATTAAAATCATAGTCAGGGACTGAGCAGCGGAATGCAGCAGTGAGACAGTGGCTCAACCATGAGAATGAGTTTAAGGTGTCTGCGTGGAAAGCGATAACAAATAACTCTTCTGACTTTGACGCCCCACAAGAAAACGTGTTACTAACCACCTTGTCAAACCTGAATGATTGAAAAAAGAAAAAAAGTTGCCAAGTGTTAAAAATTAGTTTTGAAATGATGTGCATTTCAGCAACATCCTCTGCTCTGAAACGTTGAGAGCAAATACATACACACACACGCGCGCACACACAAAAGTTTTATTCAATCAAAATGTAAAAAATGGAACAATTCCTATGCTAACAGTAAAATAGCATTTTACTCTATAGGAGACCAGGCTGTATAGACTGAGTCCACCTGCATTAGAATGCAATATCAGCAAATATAACACAATTGTGATGATTTTATTGTGATGCCTCATATACGTCTTCATTCAACTGCAGTGACCTCTTCAAAAGCTTATAGTGGAAAAGAGCTGAGCTTTGCAGGAGGCTAACTGCATTGTCACTGTAGTTCTAAAGGCAACCAATCCGATGGTGTGGGGTTTATCACCTTAGCAACCAAGAAGATGGTGGATAAGTTTGCTGTGGCAGTGTCTGTCTCCCGAGCTGCACAATTACACATATAGAGATGTGAATATGAGAAAATGAATATGAATAAATGTAATTAAAACAATGCAAATAAAGGGAAACAAATGCATTTTAATTTGACGCATGCAGTGCATATACCGTTTGGAGAGTTTGTGTGAGGGTAGGTATTCAACTTTAGCAGTAATTATCACGTTGTTTGTGTGACTTTTTGAAACTTTTCGTGGGACTTTGGCTGCACGAGGCCTCAACACAGAGTCATGTGGAGTCATGTGTGAAGCAGAAATAAAAATGTTCCACAGTGAGTCTCCATCCGAGGTTAAAAAGACTGCCGAGAGATATTTGCGAGGCTGGAAATCTATTAGAGTTAGTTGAGTCAGAGAAGCTGAGTAAAGTGCTGCAACTTTTTCTTCATCATCATCATCATCATCATTATCATCATCTCAGTGTGCAGGTTTCGGTTGCTTAGTTACAGCACCTGCATTAGGAACAAACCCCCCCCAAGCACGTTGAATATAAATGCCTCACCTGATTAAGTCACACTTCCTGTGATGTATACATTAAAACAATAACCCAGTAATGGTTGTACTCTTACACTCTTGGCTTCAGGCAGACTGACTCCCGCCGACCGAACAAGTATAGAGTTTAGGCTCCTTTTCATTGACTTAATTAAATAGCTGTAGCTGCTGTCCCACGGTGACGGGAATCGATACACATCTCTAAACAAAGAAAGACGCTGCATGAGGAGGAGCAGTGCTCACTTCATTCATTAGTGAAATCCTCTGATGTGGCAGTGATCGTGTGATCGCCCTAAATGGTTCACTGCAAATAGTTATCTTCATTGACATTCATTGACTTATAGCAAATGTATAATATGCAATGATTTAGATTTAAAATATTTGTCCTGTTTGTATATCAGTCGTTTTTTCAGTATTTTCAGAAATTTGATTGACTTATCCAATAAAATAATATTACAGTGTTACAGTTTGTAACAGCAGAAGCCTGTCACATTTCTGTAACTTGTGGAAACGGCAATAAAAAATAGTCTGAAATGTTATACTACGCACAATTTGAATTTAAATTTTTTTTTTACGAATGGGTCGAATCCACTGAACATAAATTCAGAGACTGTAAATTACAGACACAAAACAATGTGGAAACAAGGCATACGTTTTTCAGAATACCAGGTAATTAAAGATAAACTGTGGTTTATTTTTCTTTTTTTTTGCAATTTTTCATAATATTTATCTACTGTTTTCTTGCGGACTCAAATTATGCTCTCTCTGGACTGAGGCCGTGTGTTGCAGATATTACCTCCAGGTAAATCACTGCATTCGTGGCCCACCACTACACACAGATTTAATATTTGGCCCACAAAACACCTCTTTTTTCCATATTTATATAGAGAAAAGCTTCCATCATGCAAACCACAACAGCGGGGTGTACAATTCAGACCACCAGCAACAAATATCATTGCACTGCTGTCGATTCATGCTTGATGATAGTGAGCTGTACCACTGATGAGACATCACATCTGCTGCGGTTAGCCTGCAGCAGTTGCTATGTCTAAATATAAGTATAAAAGAATACAGAAAGTTTCAAGAATTAGAACAGGATTGACTCTATTTATATACTTCGCTGTACGTTTCCTAGCCATGTTCATGCTTTTAAGCCTGCTAAGCCTCACTCACACTGCACAATCTTCAGTTCACGCTATACAATTTAAAGCCTGATTTTCTGGTCACCCGTGAGTTTTGCAACTTTGAGGTAAACCCTCCTGATTGGCGTGTGATTGGCAGTCTCCAGCCCGCTGGTGTGAACTAATGAATGGTGCAATTAAGAGGGCTTGTAACGCCTCCCCGAAGTGTCACAGATCCTGGTTTTATTTGCAGGCTATGACAGCTCCAGCTACTCCTGTCATTCAGGGAACAGGAAGGGTGGATGGTGGCTGAAACCCAAACAGTTAACTTTCGTTCACCAGGGAGAAGGAAAAGGAAACCACGACAATAAAAGTTCAGTGGACAGCCTGAAGACATCAAACCAAAACCATTGTTCCTTTGGTCACTTCTCACATGAGTTTTCAAAACCACATGTGATTTGGACACAAAGATACCGTGCAACGTAAAGTCCACTGCAAGACAATTTGTACCGTACTTGTAATTGTATGGCATGTCTTTATGGTGCATTCTAGTTGCACTTTGTACGTTAAACATGCTAAACAAAGATTTAAAGATTTAAATTTGAGGCTACAAGTGAAGAAAACTATGACTTTATACAAAATGATGGATGAATACAAACACAACCAACTTGAATTATATGCTCTTCAATAAAAACCTACCGTCTGCGCAGTTTCTAACACCCATGCAGTTAATAGACGCAATAAATGTACTTGTAAATGTACATCATGTTTCGGTCTTACAAATATAACATGACAGAGAGCATAAAAGATGACAGTTTCACAGCACTGAATGTGATGAATTGTATTTTATAATTTCCTTTTTGCAACAGCTTGGTATAGCTCAGCTCTGTTCAAAGGTGATGACAAATACAGTCATGGAGTTCCAGAGGAGAGACTTCATTTTCTGGTAGGCTAAAGTGTTTTCTTTGCCGTGTTGGTGCTGTTTTTTTTTCTAAAGATGCAGGCATGTTCACCCCGTGTTTAAATTACGTTGTTTTAATAAAAAACAACAACGAAAAATGTCCGTGTAGCGTCTTTCTGTGTTAATATCTCATGTTACAACCATACGCGGCGTTACGGGTGGGCCCACTTTCGTCCGCGGCCCACCCGTGATCACGGACGCTTCATTCAGTGCTAGTCACGCGCACTCACTCGTCGTCATTCATAAAGTTGCATTCATTAAGTCCTTTGATAAGAGATTGAATCCTAGCGCCGCTACTGGTTACAACATGAACACCTGCGGCCTATTATTTTCTTTTAAAATGTTTGTGGTACAGGTCTCAATTTGGATCTGATCAAATGATATAAGAACTCTTTTATATATTCTAGGAGTGGGGCTGTTGTGATATTTTGTCTGTGCGATGTCTTTAAACTGTGTACCGTGCATGTGAATATCCCCCAATGGCAACGTGTTTGGTAAGTTTGTGAAATATGTAAGCGCTCTGTCTGAGGAACAGAAGCCTGCTTCCCTCTCAGCAGTTGTAGGGGAAAGCACCTCTCCTTGAAATCCAAAAGCCTGAGTGGGAGGTATGCTATTGCGTCTGGAGGCCAGCTGTCTCATCAACAAACTATTTATTGTTTCTGTTCTCGGGAAAACTCTTTGGCGAGGAGAGAGGAACCCCCCGTAAAGGTAAAAGGGGGCCAATTTCCTCCTTATGTCAGGTCAGAAGACATCATCTCCCAGCTGAGCTACAACCTGTAATCAGAGGAGGGCTGATGGCTGCAGGTCAACACATTGGTTAAAATTCTTCTTCTTTTGTGCCCCGTCATTCAAGGGTGAAAACCATCACATCAAAAACACAGATAGCCTGAAAACCACGTAATATAGTTAAAGGCTCTTATTTTTGTTTCATTGCATGTAATTGATCCTCTTAACTCTGGTTACGTATTGCAATTTTGACTTTGCACATTTGTCATCCTCACCCAAGTGAAGGCACTTTCACACCAATCAAAGTATAGTGGAACAAACAGTGGGAAAGTAACATTTTGATCATTCATTAAAGCTGCTGTCAGTGATGCTCTCTTTTGGCAAACTTTTGAATTACTTCCTGTCCATTGCTGCTGTTAGCATTGACCTCCCTCTTCCCTACATTTCCTCATTTGGTGAGAGGGACGGCTCTCTCCGGGCTCCTCAGATAAAAAAAGTATCTCCTACATTAACTGTCGAAGACTGATAGCGTTTTCACACCGGCAAGCACCAGCCTGTTTCTGATTCAGCCTCTCGTTCCATTTGGAACCTTGGTGCTCTCAATGTGCGAGTTTTTTTTTTGTTATTCCCTCCATCCATCCATCCATCCATCTTCCACTGCTTTATCTTACACATGAGGGGGCGCTGGTGTCAATCCCAGCTGACATAGGGCGAAAGGCAGTGTACACGCTGGACAGGTTGCCAGTCCATCACAGGGCCACATAGAGACAAACAAACATTCACTCTCACACTCACACCTAAAGTAGAGTTCTCAGTGGGTCGGGACGGCCCAACAAACCTGACCGGACCCGTGGGTTCGGGCCAGGTTCGGTCCGAAAAATTCTGCAAATAAGGCGGGTCGGGTCGGGCTTCCTTTTTCCCCTCATAAAACACATTTCTTTTGTATCCATTTCTAATCCACTTCTTCACATTTCAGTTTGTAAATGATATGTTGTTTGATGTGAATCATCGCTGTTCACGTGTGGTGAAGAGGTGGTGAATCTGGCTGCCTGCTTGATGGAGAGGGGCAGACCTGACACCCCTGCATGCGCACCACTCCACAAAGCCGCAACATTCCTTTGGCTGAAATTCAACCAATTGCGTATGCTGCCCGCTGACCAAATGGCAAATGTACAACAGTATGTGAAGTCCCGCCTGTTAGCAGCCGGTACCGGAGGACCCAGCTGACGCAAGCACCAGGAGACGGGTGCTGCGTCAACACCCTCTCCCGCTGCAAATAAAACACCACGCTTCGATCAATGGGAAAATGTATTTCGGACTGGGTCGGATTCGGGTGTAAAGGCCCACGGGCTGGGTCGGGTCGGGTTGTAAATTTCAGGCCCATTGAGAACTCTAACCTAAAGTCCATTTAGAGTGGCCAGACTGTTTTTGGACTGTGGGAGGAAACCGGAGAACCTGGAGACCATGCAAACTCCATGCAGACAAGACAAGAGTGCTAACCACTACACCAACCATGTGGCCAAATTTTTTGTTACGATTTTGCCATTTTCACTCGTATGTTGTATTTGCTTGAAAAATATCCACCACACCTGACAGCTTTGAAATACACAACATTCTTAACCTTTGTCCTTTGCACACACGTGTGGATAAAGTGGAAATGATCATTTCAGTTCAAAGCCGCAGTGGGGAAGGATCTCAAGGGAAATCGCTGCTTGCCGTTTAATCCACAGACCCACAAAACACTAGTGTTTTGGGATGGAGACGCCCCCTCCCACCAGATGAGCACAGACATGTGCTACAAATGCAACCGATTACTGAAGGGAAATCACTCCATCTCTAGTGCTCGGTGCTGTCCATATTTTTTAGGTTGCTTTGCTGGAGTAAAGATATTTAGCAGTTGTATTCAAGGGAACTATTCGCAGAATAGAACAGCCAATAGGAGGGCCCTGTGTCTCTGAACTGCTCTGTGACTGGTCAAGGCCAAATTTGACAAAGGCTGTAAACAACACCCAGAGGAGGTGCAGATGTTTTATTCTCTGCATCACTTGATTAACAAGCACCAAAGGGAAGAAAAACAAAAAACAAACATGTTGTACCTTTAACCAAAATGCTGATGTTCAAGTAGAATATTGGAGGTATAAACAGACGTGGTGTGGTTTCTGTGTGCAAGTGTGTGTCTGTGTCTGTGTGTGTGTGTGTTTAAGATCCTTATCAAACACAGATGTGATGTAGTGTAATGTAGCCAATGAAGCATTAATATAAGGGAAAGTAAGCACAGAAGACAGCCTCTCACCATGAGCAGACTGCAGTGATGAATCAGGCAGCCTGCACCGCTGACACCTTAATGCATCATTATTATAGATGTTCTAAGTGCTTTCTGAGGGAGGGAACAACGAGCTGATTTAAAGCTAACAACTCACCTGAAAAATAACTGTACACACATACATTCATTCTACGATGTTACACGATTCTGTTATCTATCACTGTGAACAACTCTGCTCAGTGGTGCAGTGACGCTCTCTCTGTCAAATGTTCTTTCTCATTCAAGATATTTTAAGAAGTTAAATCCAAAACTAAAAGAAATGTTGTCCTGGATATGCAACTACTAAATGTAAGCAAAGCAAATTTTGCAGGTCAATGTAGGTATGTTCATATTACACATCTGATAGAGTCTTTATAGCCACCATTTTTAATGAATCATCATGCCAAGTATAAACCCTCCATCTTCCATGACCTACAGACTCTCATGTGAGGCAACTGTAGTTCCTTATTTGGGAGCAAGAACCAGCCCAAGGGGGTCATAATCTAAATAAGGGGATGACTTCATTGTTAATAACAAACAAATACATAAATACATTTTCTTATTTGATTGTACAGAACACTGTTATGTGTCTCTTTGGGCTTTTGAGTAGATGAATGATGCAAATGATTGCAAATAATGATACCATCCATCTGGTAATGGTACAGTTAGTTTATTGTCCCCCATTCGTTTTCACGGTTTCTGTACATGTATATAACATACATTACATATATGGCTTTGTTTTGTTTAAGGTGGAGATGGCTGAAGATATTTAGCAAGCTTTATTGCATTTCATACTTTTAAAATCCCCTTCGTGAAGCTGGAAATGATGATTTAGTGCGTGTGTGGTGTCCTGTGATATTGCATGTGCGATGTGTGTGATGGCCTCGCCGTTTTGTTCTTGTAGGTTTGGAGTTTGCAGTGTTGGCGTTTGTTTTATTTCTTTGTGTGTTAACATTTAACACACGCAGCGTAGAGGCATGACAGATGTTGTTTACATTGTTACACATGCACCACCACTGTCCCCAACACCTCTACTTAAGAATTTGGCATGAAATATTTCTGTTATAACAACACTATATTGTTATAACAATACAATAACATACCAAAAATGCAAATCTTATGTAATGTAATTCAAGAGTGCAGTTAAGTTGTTAGGGAACATAATGTTTATGAGACAAGCGTTGGTATGCAATATTTAGGTTCACATTCAGGAAAGGCACAGGGCTGTTGCTTCAGGATTCATCATAGCAATCTAATTTTGCAAGTCTGCCTTATGTCTATGTTGTCAATTCCCGATTTTGTCTAAGGAGACAATGCATTTGAGTCCAAATTGTGATTAAGCTCCAAAGATTCCGGTCATTTCCTCCACTTTCGCAAAAACAGATGTCTCTTCCCGGCAATATTATGCCCTATTTCTTCCCCTCAGTTGGTTTTTAAGCATCACTTTTTCTGAAATAAACTTTGCCAAACCAACGGTAGCAGTGTGGCTGGATCTTAATTCATTTTGGATTTGGCAAAGAATATTACTGAAGTCAGTGTCGGCAAAAGATATTTAAATTTAAGTGTCAGACACACAAGCATGTCTGCCTCTGGGCATTGTGACCATTAAATGTTTTCTATGGCTTTTTTTTGTTTTGTTTTGTTTCTTTTTCGACAGTTGGATGTTGCTGCATTTTGGTCTTGTTTATATGAATCTTGACATCAACCCGAGGTGTCAAGATTTTTATATCCTTGGCAGGAAGCTATAGCTGGGCTTTTATTAAAAAAAATATATAAATAAAGTTGTCACTCTCCTTTTGTTGAGGATATTATTGTGAAATACGACATACAATGTCTTGTTTTGAAGCTCATGAAGTTCGCATGACAGGTGAGCCCAGGGGGACGTACAGTCCTGTCTTGTTAACTCGGATCTCATCCCATGCGCTCTCATGTTGCCAAGTTTACAGTCAAAAGGGAAAATCCTGTGTGAATGTAGAGGCAGTTTAAGGGCCCACGATCAAACCGGCGTCTATAAAAATGAATGAAAGAAGTGTTTTTAAATAATTTCAAAAGAACATGTAGGTGTGTGTGTAGCAGCGAAATGAGTTAAAAGGATATATGAATGGATATCATTGTTATGTTGTGCAAAATGTAAGATTTCTATAAAAGAAGCTTAAACATTTTTCATTCATTTGCCATTTCTATTTTTTTTTTTTGCAGTACCTGCAAACATGCCATTATCAAAAGTTAAGTTTTGGCACAAAGTGTGCAGTAGTTGACATTGTCTGGGCTTGAACCTTCCACCTACAGCCCAAGGGCCCTCGCTGTAGGGATTGCATGATCAATCTTCCTGTGCCAGCATGGGTTTCTGGTTTCCTCCCAGTCCGGCCATTTGCACTGTAATTTATTTAGCAACTGTTAAGGTCCCATCAATGTTTCAGTGTAAGCATCTGTCTCTCAGATCAGAATCCTGAGTGATCTGATCACAAGTGGACAGCTCTGAGTTTCAATGTGAATCCATGCGAATGCATCTTTAGCGTATGTTTATTTAAATGTTTAAAAGCAAACTAATCCACCCGCTACATGCATGGTAACTTTCAAGATAGTGTCATGGCATACACTGAATACTAGTCTTTATAAGTACTTTAGGCTTTGAATGCAAATGAAAAAGAACCACTTTGCCTACATAAACATGATGCATAATACCAACGTTGAAACATCTGTATCTATACACAAGTCCACTGTATAACTTTAAAGACCCCCTCTTCAGCGACTGTCCACTGTGAACTGTAAGCATTTCTACACTTCTCTGGGCCCATAGATTGATTTGTTTTTATCAACAGATGATTTGTTTTTTCTCGTGGTTAAAAAATGATTGTTTGGTCGCGCTGGATGCATATATTTTAATGCCAGTGTGAACGGATGAAATGGACACTGTCCAGTTGCGATTGGATCTCTCTGGACGAATGTAAAAACCCGGTCTCTGTGTGTCAGCTCTGCTATAGATTGGCACCCTCTCCAGGTTGTCCCCTGCCTTCCACCCACCTTGCTGTGTCAGCTGGGACTGGCTCCAGCTCTCCTCAAGGATAAGTGGTATAGCTAATGGAATGGAATATAAGAATGGATGGAGCACAGGTCACAAAAGCAACCTTGACTATACTGTACATTATTCTTGTCCATTAAGGAAACACATAATGCTCCTCCTTTTCGTCATGATTGTGTGGGAAATGTAATGTGGAGAAATGTGTAAACTAAAGCTGTGTTTCCAAGGAGTTCAGTTCTGTTTGCTAAAGTACACTATGTGTTATTTCGTATTAGGAATAGTACCAAAGTAACTAGCCCCAACTATTGCATTTTTTTGGTACCTTTCCCTTGCGGGACCAGAGTAAAGTAGTACCGTAGAGTCAGCTGGATGGGTCCAGATGTTTACTACTCATCTGGAGTAGGTCTTCAATAGTTTCTATTTCATTTTAAGTCTATATTAAAAGATATTTGAGTGCAGTACCCAGTAGCAGTCTAATAAATCATTGTAGAACTGATTGGTATCATGTATTCACCTTCATAATAATTGGATGAATGTAACAAGGTAGCCGTTTGGTTTGACTTCACTCTTAGGGCTCGTGTAACTCTCGTGTCACTCTCCATTAAACAGTTTAGAAAGCAAAAACTCTCATAAAAGTAAAGGCATTCGCTTCAAAGGGGTGTCAGCACTCCCACCCTCATCAAGGAACGGCGTAATGGAGAAACCTGCAGATAAGGAATATTTTATTGCAATTAATCAGCCGATTTAATATCAGATGTCTAACAAGAGATGCTTTAATGTGATAGCACTTTTCACACCTAATGTGATTTTTCACATTGCTAACACTCACCACTAGAAGGAGATATTACACTTACATGCTGCACCCAGGAATACACACATGCACAGTCACGCACACACACACATAGAGACAAGACAAGAACTGAAATCCTGACCGAAAAGAGAGAAAAATCAATAACAATGTACAGAAGCAGTGGAAAGAGGCTTAAGTATTTCACTTCTGAGTACTCTCAGAGAGGAAGAGGAACAACTCAGAAACTAAGTAAAAACTAAGTAAGATACATCGGAGCTCTCAAACACTCTTCATGTGGAGTTTGTGTGTAGTTATGTGTTTCTGTTTCACACCTGACAGCACAGTAATCCCCAATCGGCATCAAGCATGGAACGATAGGCAAATTGCAGGGTCACTGCTTTTGAAATTAAAATCAGTCAAGTCAAACAGTTGTTTCTTATCACAGATGGGAAAGATGAAGAATTTCCTTCTCAAAATAAATTAGACATCTCCTCAGAAAACACTGTAACAAAACACTTCCAACACGCACTGTTATTCTTCCGGAAAATCTCTTGCCGTTTCACCATTGTGTTCAACATTTGTAATGCACATACTCAAGATTTCTATGAAAAAAATCCCTGCCAAATAATAAAACACTGGATGTGCCGTCCTGAAAAATGGCTAATAAATATCACTCATTTTCTGTCAATCAGCTTATCAGTTGCAGGACAAATTGATTCAGCGCTTTTCAAATCTACAAATCTACAAATCTAAAGACACGCAGACAGTTTCCACTTTAATTACAAAATGTCAATATCCCAATGAAAATTTAATTAAAAATGGGAGCGAACATCATGATTGTGATTTTAATATGATAAACTGTGTATTCTATCAGCCTCCGCTTTGGAGTTGCCGGGAATTTATATGTCAATAACTGGAGGCAGGTTAATGAAATAGGCCGCAGGCTCAGCACATATAGTCACAGATAACACCGTATAGCAGATATTTCCCAAACTATTCTGAGGCAAATGTTTATATAATGTCTGTTTCCAACCATAACACAACAATTATGAAAGTGTCTCAAAAGAAAGCTCTGCTGCCTTAGGATGCAAATGTAAAGCGAGAGGCTGGAAGTGCTGCCAATGACTTTGTGTTATGAGACCAGGACTCGATGATCCAACCCAGAGGGAGTGACAGATCTGAGGCAACATAAGCAAAGCTTGGTGTGAAAGAAAGCAGACAGCAGAATGTACCACATGGACTGTATATCCTGAGAGGGAGAGAAAGTGAGGGCATAAAATGATGGTTTATCGCAGTCACCCTCTCTCTCTCTCTCTCTTCCTCGTTCTGATCCACATTTTGGGGGTTTTGAATTCCCCGGCCTCGCTCAGCGCAGGAGAAAGGGCATCTATCAAAGAAGGTCATATGACGTGGTGTTGCTGGTTACTGGTGCAACACACTCGCTGCCTTTCATCTCCGTCAGTGCCATTGCTTTACAGAAATGACTAGGAGTTATGAGATATGTTTAGAGTATGCTGCGACCTAGTGCAATCTATCTTAAAAACCCAATTGAAATGCATTACGTGAGAAATAGCCCTGAGAGTCAGCTGTGGCTTTTTCAATTTCAAGAGTGTTGCTTTTTCATAAAAAGCCAAGTACGAGAGGAGGGGGGGCGGGGTGATATTGCTTTTGGCACAAACGGGGGAAAAAAAAAATAAAATTAAAATTAAAAAAACAAACAAAAAATGGTGGGGACTGACCCTATCAGTGAGCCATATTATTAAAAATGGTTTGAACGGACTCGGCAACTGGGACAGCATCTATTTGTCCTCTAGGTAGCATTGGGCTTTTAAAGAATTGTTCGGTGTCATTGAGGCACCAGGAAATATAACATTATTTTAGGGATGGCATGTGTTCCCTATCTGGAGGGAAGGCCAATCATAAATCTAAAAGAAATAAATATATATGTGTTAAAAAAAAAAAAAACAAAGGCAGTGCAGCTTGGCAGTCATCAGTTATCTTTTGAAGGTTTAATGGAATGTAGCAGGCTGGGAGAAAAAGCAAAAAGTAGAGAGGGGGGGATATAAGAAAGAAAAGGCAATAAATGAGGAGAGCACAAACAGAATAAAGTCTGAAAGGCTACATTTAAAAATAATGCAGGAAAAACTCCAAGGATACAGAGCCATAACTAACAAGATCAACAGCACAGAGAGAGAGAGGGAGAGAGAGAGAGAGAGAGAGAGAGAGAAACATTCCCATCAACATAATATGGTTATATACGGAGCACCTCCATGTGTTCGCCTGCAACATCCAGTCACATTGATTTCCTTAGCGCTGTTATGCTACAGGAGAAGAGAGCAACTCTTCACTGCCTCTGTCTGTCAGTGTGACAACACATCCATGATCCAGTCAGTGCTCCGGCGACTACCGCATCACCACAGACAGCTGACAGCTCACCTCTCCTTTCATGAACAAATACATTCTGCAGACACACTCATTAATGCACACAGGCACTTCATTCATACATGATTAAACCATGCATTCAAATTCCTGCCTCAGCCTTCAGTCTGACAAAACACTGTTCTAAGGGTATGTGAAAAATGCCCAAGTGTCCTATCACTCCACACCATGCACCGTGTGTCTTAGTTTCCATGGTGAGGTCAATCAGGTAGAACCAATATACTGAGCAGCCACCAGGGGGCAGCTCCAATGGTTGTAAAAATAACTCTGAAAGGAAGACTGCGGAAAAATGTGTTTTTCACTTGATTTATAAAAGCAGTTCACATTTTCCTGTGGTGGTAATGGTCTCAATATCTAGTTTTGGGTCTTGTTCAATAAAACATGATGTCCATTTTGAAACTTATGATCCCATTTAGAGGAAAATAGACGCTGAAGCATGGCACATATGACTGACAGCGGGAATCGTCCACGTTCCAACTGCAAAACGCCAACATAGCATTGGCCAAATTGCAATTCTAGATTCTTCAAAAGTGAAGTTCAGATTTGTTCCACACTGTCTACACAACCTTAATTTGTACATTCCATACAAAAAGTCTAGAAAGTTACACTTTGGCAAATAGTTTGTGCCATAGGCAGATGCCCATGAAAAGTCCACCTAGCAGCAGCAAAGAAGTTTTGTTGCAGATATTTTGTGAACAATCCACTATATTTTTATCCAGAGCAAGATGTTTGGCAAACATCTCGCCAAACAGTTCGAAATCTAACGTTGGAAGATTTGCTGGAAGTGGTTATGGAGTAATGAGGACATTCCGGTGTGTTTTAATGGAGAGGATGTTACACACAATTAAGAAAAGCAAGAAACAAACATATTTTCTATAAGCCCTACCCAGATGCATATCATGTATGTATTTAGTTTCATTTAATTAGAATGGGGGCATTGTTGACTATAAGTACATAAAAATGCCAGATTATACCCAGCAGCTAATATTCATCTGTTGTCCCTTTGGGCTGCTTAATGATACCGACTGGTACAGAAATGGTTATCATCGTCCTTAGAAGCACCATGAGCAGTTAAAGCATGATCATGTTATGCAGGTCTATAGGCAGTCAAATAACTAATGTCATTTTGGTTCAGAAATGTAAGATCACACAAATCTGTGGTTTGTAGAAACATATGATCGGGGAAAATGAACTGCAATGCATCAGCTGGGCTCATGTTATCAGTTCATTTCCATAACACGAGTTAAGTTTTGACAGTAATAGCACTTCATATGATGTGTAATTTGAAGCATCTCTGTATACATCAGGGCTTTTTTTCCCAACTCATTTAAGCCTTCACTTTTGAACCTGACCAAGCCAGAGAGAATTTGATATTAAAATGTTGGCATTGCTGGATCCAAACAGGTTTGGCTGGTATCAGGTGTCCACCCTTTCATGCAGAGGTCACACTTCAGGTTATAAGCACGATTACAGCCCGATCCATGGTTCTGAGAGCCATCGGCCCTGTAATTGATTGTTTTATCCTATGGAGTGTGTCGACAATGAACCGCAATCAAAGCAAAGTTGGGTAAACCTCATGACCCCATGTCAGAAAGACTGCAATGTTTGATTTTTATTCTCCGAGTGCTTTCCATGTACAAAACTAACAAGCTTAAGCAAGCGCTATGGACATGCACAAGTGGAGAGCGAGCAAGTAACCAGAAATTCTCTTTGAAGGGCGGACAGTGAACAAAGTGAGGAGGCATCCACAGTTGTGTTTTATTTTCCGTACACAACACAGCAAGTATCACACATGCACCAATTCATTTGACATTGTTGGTTTACAGTTTTCTCTCCGCATGTAATGCTATCACATCTGTCTGGTGGGTGATTGGTACACGTAATCACGTGACTATTGGTCAAATCGCGCCAAATTGTATGTGATCAATAATCTGACACAGTGACCCTCATAACAGTCAAAAAGACTGATGATGAGCATCTCCAGCATAGAAACAGTGATGAAGGACTGAAGCTGTTGACACAGTGCTTTCTCTCTGTAGCTGATAAAGACAAGATATCCAACCAAGAGTCAATGGTGGTACAGATTCTGCCCTTTAACAGGCTGAGATACTGTATGCTGCAATGCTCACTGAGCACACTTGGAGGAGAAGAAGAAACCAACTAATACATACTAGAAAATACTGTTAATACTGACATAAATGCTCTTAACAATTGTGGTGTTATACCTAAAGGATACACAGAAAAACACAGTGAATGCAAATAGAATTTTGCTTGTTAACAAGAAAACTCCAAAGGGCACCTTTCAACATTTTACATTCCCTCCAGGCATGAACCTGAGATGGCAGAAATCGTACTTAGAGGAGGCAAAAGCCTCAACTGTAAAAGCAGTGTTTATATTAACCCCGACTGGAGCCAGTGCAGAGCCAGTGATAGGTAACAGCCACGGACGGAGTATTGCACCACAAAGCTTGTCTGCCTGCTAATGAGCAGCTCTCTGTGTCCACAAGGTATCGGACGAGAAAATCAACTCTGCAGCTGTGTGTGCTGAGATCTGCAGAGAATAAATGCAGCTTTTTGTCGCTTGTTGTGTTGCCAGTTCCAGTAATGAAGAGGAGAAAGTGTTCATCCATTTATTGTTAACCATTGGCAAGTATTTCCTGGGCATACTGAGAGGAAAGCAGCCACATCACCAGGGGCTGAATTCATTTCTGCTGCACAGAGATTGAATCCAGTGCCTGAGTTCACTCTTTATGCCCTTCATTCAGGGAGGTGGAAAGAACAGACCTGACTTTTATACGCAATGTGATTGCTGTAATTGGAGTGTAGTTTACTCAGCAATAAATATCACATCAACAATATGCTCCTGAAAAATATAAATGCAATACTTTTACTTTTACTCCCATGTTTCGCAAGTTAAAAAGTTTTCTGTAAACACAGAAAACTTCTTACTTAAAAAAGTGACTGGTCCAAAGTACAGCTCTACATCATGCTTTAAGTTGGCTCAGGAAAAGGCAAGAAAATTGAAGATATCTTAAAACTTTAACTTAAATTAATGAAAAATGGGAGCAAGTACGAAACTGTTGCCTATACGTTTCTTGCTTGTATATCAAAATCTGGTCGATAGGGACCCAAAAGCTTCTTTCAGGTTAATAACACCAGAGCTATATTACTTTTCAGCTATGCTGTCAGGCAATATATTTATATATTACATCCAGTCTCTCATTGTTTTTTTAGCCACGGTGCTTTGTTGATGTTGGTTGAGTTAATACAATTGGACTTGGGTTTTTCAGCAACAAATACCACATCAATAATATATCAATATCTGTTAAAGGGCCTGAAGCTTATTTCAGTTGATCACAGCTTTAGAGGATCTCAGCTTTATAAGAGATACTGGTGTATATCTGGGAATACTTAAAGCACGTTTATTTGTCACAGTTCCTCAATGCTGCGAACAATATGTGCAGACACACTGATACCGATATGTTATTGCTATAAAATTGGCTTTAGCAATTAAATATTAACACTGGATGCAGCATTGTAACTATGCCAATGGTTTTGAAACTGTAGGTCCAATTTCTGCTAGAAGACAAAATATTGTGGAAAATATTGAAAATGATTGTCATGTTAGCTTTTAAATATAAACAAAATTCTATATTACATGCAAACCGTCGTGAGTTCACACAGCTTCACATTGCGCTCTCTCAATGTATAGCAGTGTTGGATCTCATCCCGCCTGCACACAGGAAGTGATTTGTTTCACGTCAAGATGCACAAAAGCAAAAGTAAGATGGCTACAAACAGGGTTTAGCGTGAATGAAAACACCAAGGGAAATTTACAGAAGTGAATTCTACACCTCAACCGAACAATCCCTGGGCCCTGAACATACAAACTCTTCCTCAGTCTGGTCTGATAGTATTGCTTGACAGAGTCCATTTTCAGGGTCCAGTGTGTAAGTATTAGAGACATATCATGGTGCGATGATAGATTGTAACAAACAGAGGACTCAAACCAGCAATCTAATCTAATTCTGAATTGAATGACTTTTCTCTTGCTTCCCAACAACAACAACAATCAAACAAGTGGCTGTCATGCTCTGTCAGGTTATGCGTCTTTAAGTGTGTTATCAAATATGGTGTGTGGCCTCCCATACGTTGCAGCTGACATGCTACATATCCATGTCACACGCTTTGAAAAAGCTCCACTTGAGTGCTAAGCCAGTTTACTCTCTGCATTTTATGACCCAAATGAAATCAATCAGTCAGACACCTAAAAACTGGCTCATACTGCGCGGTGGCTAAAACACTGGAGCCTCCCCAATAACTTCCATCTCCTTTCTGTGTCTGTTCATCTGGACTGTCCAGTGTCACTGTTCCTGTGCTGATGAGATTTGAGCTGATGTAATGAACAGCCGTGTGTTGCATGATCATGACAGTGGCAAAAACCTCTGACAGTGCCAGTTTGCTGAAGTGCTTTTGATTTGTTTGACAAATATATGCCAAATAAAAAGTTTACCGTGCCAGCTCATGAGTCCCAGTGAATGATGGTGTTTGCACTGAGCACACTGACTCCAATATTGTTTATTTTGTCATTTGCAGTCAGGAATTGACTGCCAGAAGCAATTAAGGAAACAAATGGTACCAAAAATAGAGGAGCATGAATTAGGCCGTGTCATTATTCTGCATCAGGCAGGTGTTGTATTTCTCATATTGTGAGGAAAAGAATGGTGTGGTGATGCTCTCCTCCTTGTGATTTTGTCTGCGTGTCGGTGAAGGGTAAATTAGGAGATCTCTGCCCTGCGTTGTGATTAAACAAGGTCCATACAAGAGCTTAAACAGCTCCACAACAGGTTGTGTAAGCGGAGCATTCATTTCAATAAGGGGAACACACACGCTAACAATCACACACAACAGGAAACTGATGGAAACAAACACTTTGAATACAGGGTTTTGCAGGAAAATAGTACGTACAAATGAAAACTGCTACCCGGTGTTATCATCACTCATCTGATGATTTAGGGGCCAGGATGTGCTTTCCATTTCCCACGCAGCAAAGGTTGATGGGAAATAAAATCCCATTCATCAATGACACATCTTTATCTGTGATACCTGCAGCAAAGCAAAGAGAGGAAATGTGTGTGTGTGTGTGTGTGTGCATATGTGTGAATGAGCGCACAACACACACACCGCCTGTGCTCTCAGCCCCCCTATCGCGTGTTAATTTACAGTGCCTTTCTTATCTAGGCAGGTGGGTAAAAGCTGGCAGAGCAAGTTCTAGAGCCACACACACTCAGCCCTTCCCCCTCCATCTTTTCAACCTTCGCTCCTCTCGTTTATCACGTCTGGGAGGCTTGGGAGGAGGTTGAGATAAAAATGAGCCTTGGCAAGAGGCAGTCAGACAGAATGGATAGCTTAGCTCCTCAGCCAGCTACAGCGCTGATAGCACCCTCACCTGCTTGAGGGGACAGGTGAGGTCCCGCAGACTAGTATACTGGTTTACTGACACACTGGGGTGCATATCGTAATGAATATGAGTGTGTGGTAAGTTCGCGACTGGTTTCAGATTTATGGTGGGTGAGGGGTAGATTAAGTTGTCTCTCAACTGGAAGCCCAAGTTGCTCCTGACGGCTGCGCTGGCAGCATGTGAAGGTGCATAAAGAGCGCCGCACATAAATGCACTGTATGAATGTGAACGGGTGAATGGCAAAACTGTAGTGTAAAGCAGCACTGTGTGGTCATCAATACTAGACAAGCACTATATAAATACAGCTTTTCCATGCGAATGTACACGCCCACCGTTTCATTCATAAACGAGTCAAGCCTTTCATGCATGTATATGTTTCATATTCACTTCCAGTAGTGGTGATTCATCACTATATTAGTCATAATATATATAATATATATACTGTATATGTATTGTACAGATTTCCTCGTATTATTACCTCAACCAATTTTCTATGGCTACCATCTTCTCTGTTGTCTCTTTTGACCGAACCAAGATCGTGCACCAAACTGTACAAATTGTACATCACTTGGACTAACCTCTGCGCACAGTTCTTTGTGGCATGAATTTGTATAGCCTTCCTTTAAGCTCCAATCATCCATTCTAGGTGTTTCCATGTGCAAAACTGTTGTGGTTTTTTTTTTTTTCTGGCTTTATTTTTTTAGGAAAAGAGACTCTAGGGACTGCTGTGTGCGAAATTCCGAGGAGTTCAGCAGTTTCACAAACCACTCGTCCGACATCAGTTTATGCATGCCAAATGTTCCTCTTTCTCCTGTGATTGATAACTCTGTCTGTTTGCCAATAAATGTGGTATATCGCCGAAATCACAGCTTGCTGGTAACAAACTGGACATAAAAAGTTCGACAAGAACCTGCACAGGAAAGTTATTATGCTATGAAACTAAGTGGAATTGGCAACAGCGCTGCAGAGCAGAGTTTGGGTGATAATACTCGGATTTAAATTTAATGAAGGGAAATTGTAAATAAACAGCCTAGGAGTGACACACATTGTAGAACTCATTACTTCCCATGTTCACCGTGGTGCATTGCAATGACTGTCAAAAATAAACTCAGCTCTCTCTTTGAGTTTCTAAACTTTTTTGTCGGTGTTTTAGGCGCAAAGACAAGTAAACACCGGTTTTCTCCCATTAATACAAATGCTGATGTCATCCATCCTCCATGCTCCCTTCCTGGTAAGTTTCTTAAGTGTAAACAAGATGGTTGTCATTCTTTTCTGAACAATTAGGAGGTCTGTGGTCATCACAATTGACATTACAACTACTGAAAACCTGCACATATACATCATTCTCAGGTTAAACAAATGACTGATCGTAAAAAAGCAAATAAACTGCTTTCTCTACCACCCAGACTGAAATTGCCATAAATACGTAACTGGCTCTCAATGTTGTGTGTGTTTTGTCGTGGTTGCGGGTTGTTGGACAGATTTCAGGAGGTATTGGGTGAAAACCTTGAAGCTCTGCTTGCAAACAGCAGCCTCTTGAAAAGTCATTTTCAACTATTGTGTATGCGTGCATTTAAAACTTTTTTTTATTTATTTATTTTTTCCCACTTGACCTTGGGCCTGATTTAACAATCCACGATCCACAATCACACAAATTCCTCAATGAGAGCACCTGCAGCACCTCTACTGTGAATATAAAGCACAGAGCGGGTACAGGACATGGGAGTGAGCATACCCACACACACACACACACACTCGCACAGGACCCGCTGGGTGTGACACACTCCGGCTCAAGACCCGTGCCGTGCTGCCTGCCAGTGCTGTGCTTAGCATATTAACCACAGCATTACCGTTTAAAGCAGCAGGTGGGGGAGCAGCGGGTCCCTACTTCATCATGCCATTCACGGGGCTCTATTAGGCTACAATTACTAAATGGCAAGGCTTGTAAATCATACATCATTCATGCAGAGAAAGAAGAGAAGGCACACGAGCAGCACAGTCTATCTTCACCACCGCCCACTGCAAGGCAGTGAGCTGCCAAGGTACGAGGTGCAGGAGGATAAGGAAAGGAAGGGAAATGAAAGGATGGGATGAAAAACCAAGGATCGGGAGGCAAATGGGAGTCCAAAAGTAAAGATAATTTTTAGTAAATAAAATAAGTAAAGATGCACTTAAAGGAAATTCAATTGAAAAGAAAATAACAAGTGTAGGTTCAAAAAAAAAAAGTGGGAAATGAAATGTTACAACGCTTCTCTAAAAGTGGAGAGTGTATTTTTATGAGGCCTGCTGTGAATGTTTATGATCACCAGAATGAGAATCATACTGCTGCTGGTGAACCAAGACCTGTCACTTAAAACCACCATTACATCGTCACCCCACAAGGTGCATGCGCATCTAAAAGGGCAGGTTGACGGGAAATGTACTGAGATTCAATCAGGCTTCCCACGCAGTCTATTTCTGACACCGCAGGAGCCTTCCTCTCCCGGCACCCTTAAGAAAAAGAGCGACACAAAACAAAACCAATAAAAAAAATACAAATCTAGAAAATGAAGCCTATAATCACATTTCCCCTTCACTTAATATTCGAGCAAAACAAGCTTGATCATTCTACCCAGCACGAGTTACATCACGGGACTGCTGACAGGCATTTAGACTGTTCCTCCACCTCCTCTTGATGTTATTAAAGTTGTCATCATTTCTGCTATTATTGATGTTGAATCTGTCCCTGTGGTCTTCACTGTGAAACAACACCGCTACGACAACTGCTGTGTGAGGCTGCTCATTGAAGCTGACTGGTAATGTCCACATGGTAAAATGGTAATGTTGGACTGCCCCATTTAATATTGGGCTGCAATGTCATCTATTATCACGACTGATTAATCTTGTGTGAGTTGGTCATCCATAACAAGTGATCAAATTGTAAAATATGTGTCCAAAACCTCGGAATGTTGACCTTGTAGTGTTTATTTGTGAAATAAATAAATGCAATGATTTAAGATTTGCTTAATTGTTGCAGCCTTAATATCAGGATAACCATCGTCATATATAGCTAACAAAACAAAATGAGTTTCCGGCCTCTTTTGGGTTTAATCAGCTGAGGTAGATGGAGATTAGTGCTGCAGGGCTTTGGTCATAGACCTGAGTACCGGACAAAGTGAATTGTTGACCTGATGATTTTGGTTAACTGAAAAAGTTAAAGTGGATAAGTCAAGTTCATCTCTCAACTTTCCTGAAACACAAACCACATTATTATAAGCATGTTTAATCAAAAGCCAAAACCATTGACATGCTGAAAGTTCCACAGGTTCAAATAGGATACAAATAATGTTTGTATAAAAATGTAGGTCGTCACGTTTTTTAAGGTATGAGGTAATGAAAAATAGTCAGTGTTGTGATTTGTGAGTTGTTTATTAAGTTTCAGTTCCGAAAAGGCTGTCTAACAGTGAGAAAAAAATGCAACCCTGAGGTTTCATAGACTTAAGTATCCATAGATTTGACTTAGTGAGCTTATTCTTAAATGGCAAAAAAATATTCTTTGTGCCCCCACTGGCAACCACATTTTTAGTGGTGACAAGTGCTTGTATCTCAGACTGGTTCCTGGTGCCAGCAACATGCACAACAAAGTAATTGCTGCAGCTAAACAAACTCCCAAAACTATCGAGTCAACCTACAGTTTAAACTGTTTTGTGAAACTGCCCAACATAAATTTAAATGTATTTATGCAGAGCCCTCTAAACTTAAAATATCTACACAACACCATCTACGTACGGGAATAAGGGAAGACAAATTCATGTTCAGCATTAAAAAAAAAAGGAGCTTGGTTTCTTAATTTGGTGTGAAGCATTTCCCCATTTACGTTAGTGTCTTTGTCTTGTTTTGATCTCACCCTTGATAAAAAGCATCGACTTTTTTGAATTCTAATCATCTGCGGAAGCAACATCTCAAAGCCCCTGAATTTAGGTCAGTTGAAAAGAGACAGAAATGCTGTGCCATGACTCACAATTTGACAACTGGGGAGATCTTTGTGAATCATTCTCTACAATATTGCTAACTAAAGCAGAGCAGCCCATCATGACTAAACGTGACTGAGAGGAGAGGGGTAAGGAAGTAAGTCTGCATTGTTAGCTCAACTTTTATGAAACTAATTGCCAAAGCAGGTTCTACATACATTTTCCTTTTGACAAACCACATAAAAATAAAAAATAGCTATAGGAAAACATTAAAGTGGCTTATTATAGAACCATAGTTACCGTAGTTACAGTAGTTTAGTACTAATCCCTTGACTGCAATCATGTACATGTACACCTTGATTCTTGACCTGCAGGTGAAGAAACAACCAGCGCAGCATCCACTGCTGATACACTTTACATCAGACTGCAGCCCATCCACTGGAACACATCCTGAAGTATGCGAGTACATGAAGGCAACACCTATAGATCTTGCTGACTGGCCAGCACCGTCTGATGCACTGAGAATGCAATTAGTCAGAAGGTCATTTCAGGCAAACTCATTAAGAATTGCTTCTACTTTTTTAATATGGAAAAAAAAAAAGCTTGTACATTTGAAGAGCAATTTTAATATATGAAATAAATATTTCATATTGCATCTCGTGGTGATCCAGTTGTGGTGGGGGCACCAGTTACCAATCTCACCTATGGCAACAATGTCATCCTTGATCTTTCTTAATCTGACCGCTTAACCAGAGAATCTGACAAACTGAGACAGAATGAGAACTGTTCCTCTAATTATATTCAAAATAATTACTAATTATTTTATTTCTAAGATTAATGTTTTTGTCTTCTGTCTTGCACGGAATCACTGATTGGTGGATGTGTTTTACGTGGAGCATTAAAACGACAAATAAAATGATCCTTGAATGCGATTAGTGAACAGGGACAGTACAGAAACAGGCAAGCCGATAGCTATAAGTGGAAACATGCGCCATGCTCTCTGCGGGTGCATGCATGCGAGTCCATATATCAGTTTTCCATTCTCTCTCTGCAGAGAAAACACTGTGCGGTGTAGCAGCAGACAATAACAGTGAACCAGGTGCTGGAGAGCAATCAAAACATGTGTCCCTATCTCACCACGGGTGCTGTGGCTATGATGCAGCATCAGAGAACATGCTGAGGGAATGTTACAGTGTCGTAAGAGCAATTCACCCTTGATACACAGGTAGCACATGTTTTGCACCCAGTGGTTAAATTTCCTCTGCTGACACACAGTTGCAGTAAAACAAGATTTTTTTTCAACGTTTACATAACGTGTGTGTGTGTGTGTTAAGTGAAATTGAATGTTTAAGAGGCCAAACTGTGTTTGAGGCCATCCATATCAAAGTTAATCCAAATTTGTTCAAAAAACACTTGTTTTGCAGCCATCTTCCTTTACTGGCACAACGTCGTTGTTTCCTCTGTCTAACTTGACTCATAGAAATCCTATCCAGGCTGTCATCGGGCAACACACGATCTAAACACAGCTATACCAAGAAATACGGAGAGAGAGAGCCGTGCCGAGCTAATAGGCTTGATCGGAATTGTGGGCACTATAGTGTTAACGTTTCTAGGTGACTTTAAAGCATGCACAAATCTTGAAATCTTTGTATCTGCCCTAGGGAGAAAAAAAGTTTGGGAACCGCTGGGATACACAAACAAAGAAGGAAACATTGCACTGAACCTGCAGTTGTAAAAATGATGTACAGCACTATAGGTATATGTATTCACAATGTATCACATTCTCCGTCCAGTGAATCACAGAGCTGACTACACCATAATCAAGATTCTGTGAGGCACTCAGCCTCCTTCGCCCTGAGCATGCAGGTCACTGCTTTGTCATATCTGGAATTACTTTTACCTTTCTTGCTACTCACACACACACACACACACACACACAGGTCCTGGCCCACATTCATCCCAGATAAGTGAGAATGACCACACATTGATCAGTTACTGAGGCAGCAGACGTGATGCAGGTTCAAGTGTCTAATTGGAAGGTGAACATTCATCAGGTGAGGTCAACACTGCAGTCTCCATGTTTGTTTCTATGTATATGAACGTGTACGTTACGAGGAAACAGGAGGATAAATCCCAGCCACAGGTCAGCTGCGCACTGACTAACACACTGTTAGGTTAATGCCTCCACTTACTTGGAGTGAATTAACTTGGGTGTTGGCCAACTGGAACGTCTTCATTCACATACACCACCAGGAAATAATAATGGGAAATAGGCATGGGATGGTACCATGAGAATCTGATGGAATGATAACCTCAATCAAAAATATCACAGAATCACAGTGATGTGATTAAAGCCCTAAAATAACATGTCCTTCAGCTGTATTACAATTGAAAACAAAGCTAATTTACTGTTTGCACCAATGCTGAGGCATTGTGTTACTTAATGCCACAGACCCAATTTATACCCAAGGTATAAATGGTTATTGTAGTAGTTATACTACTACCACCACTATTACTTCTACTACTATTACTACTACTAATAGTAATAATACAATTCCATTAAATACATTTTAAAAATAGTTTGAAAACTCAAGGATTTTCGGATATTCAGCTGCATATAATCGCTATTACAGTTTATTTTCCAGGTCCTAAAATATGAACACTTTTCACACACATAAAATAACTTGAGGCTATCTCTATCTCTGAAAGGCTCCGCCCATTAATTGTAAGACTCTCTTTTAGCTTCTTTTACTTGTTTGGTTGCTTTTTTTAGCGTGGGCAGTTGTTTCCAATGCTGGAATAGTTACCCTTCCACAGATGGGATGTGGGTGTGCTACGAGTAAAACAGCCAAGAGGAGCGCATTGGTCAAAATATCCTTCCCCATGGCAGATTTTCTCCAAGGCTGAAAAAAAATTGTCTAGGGGACATGCAGAAGTCAATTTCAGGATTGGTGAATTATTGATCATTAACAACAAAAATATATTATTATTAAATATATATTTATTATATATATTTAATGAATTCTTAGTCAATGTGGGGCCGAATCTGGCGAAGAACATTCCTGACTCACTCCTTCACTGGGACCACTTATGACACTTGATAATGACAGAGACAGAAACCCCAGCACAATGTTTCTCACCCCAGTGAAGGACAGAGAGATTAGACACCTGGTCAACAAATGCGTAGCAAAAACATCCACCCTCCACATGAAGCTAAATTAGAAAGTAATAGATGACAGGGACATTTCCCACCAAAATGAAAGTGGCAAAAGTAGTGCCATTGTTCAACAACATACACAAATTTAACTTCATTAACAAACACAATACGCTATATATTGATTGGATCATTTTGTGACTCTGAGTGCTACCTGATGCTGAAACATGTTTTTGTCAAAATGTCATATGAAAAAAAAAATAAAAAAAAAATAGTATGATGAAATTATGTATTGTACGATGAATATATGTATTCTGTGGGTAATGGGGGCGGGACTAGATAAGCTTTTGCTTCTCCCGCTTTCCCTTTCGGTTATGTGTATTGTGTGGACTATACTAAGATGATGGGTGATGATGAGTGATCTAACTGACATGACCGAAATAAATAAACATACATATTGCCTACCAAGTTTGAACAAATCGCACCATCACCACAAAATGATCAGGCTCAGTTGTTGCCCTAGGAAAATCATCTTAGCTGAGCCATCCTGCCAATCATTGGTGTACTCTGTGTGTGTGGAAGCTCAATACGAGGAAACTTTGCCTTGCTGACGTCTCACATCGATTTAGAAACATAGATCCACGATGCTTTGCCATGAATTGAGGTTGCGTGTTTTGAGCAGAATCTCTGAATTCCTCACCTGCGGGCAAGCAGTACTTCTAAGATCAAATCAAGGGGATAACTGCATCACGACCACACTGGGCTATCTCAACCACTGACACAAAAGCACCTATATGCCACATTGTGAAAAGGTTTGAGACGAGAAAAAAGCCAGAGAGAGTTTGGAGCGGAAGGAGAAGATTACAATATCAAGCAGATCTGTCGGCGAGCTGATCTGCCAAATGTCAAACAATACATATTCATCTGTTTGGCCAGCCATAGCAAAGAGGCAGTGGTCTACGAGAGGTCCAGACAGAGCGATGGATGACATTTCAGCATTCACGAGACTGACAGATGCAAACAAATAACAAGCAAATACACAGACACAGTAAGGCACACCCATATCTACTACATCATAACGAGTTTAGTCGGAAAAAGTTAAAGTTGGATGCTAAAAGAGAAAAATTTGAAAGATAATTCCTGGTCTTGACCGTTTGCTGGTTGTTAATTTGATGTCACACTAAAGTACCTGTGCATCTGTGACCTTAATGCCAAATGCCACACTGTCCCCTACCTTCGTGTTCTGAGGATGTTGTTGCCTATACAATCTATGGGTGTCCGAAATACCAATACGTTTTTTTTTTAAACTTATTTCAAGGACAATCTTACTTGAAGCTTTATAAATATGGGAAGAGCCAATGATTTCACTGGGAGGGAGTTGCATAATGTGACATGAAACCCAGCCACAACAGCCACAAAATAAATGTATTATTATTATTATTATTATTATTATTGCTCTAGGAGTGGAGGCTGTTTCATACTTGTTTCTTACTGAGACACTAACATGTATGTGGATCATGGATAGGCCTCTACAGCCATCAGCGGACAGCCTTATGGAGAAGACAGTCATACTCACCTCGAGTGACCCCCAATGATGACGATGATGATGGTTTTGCGTGTGTGCAAGTGTGTGTTCAAATCAGGATCAGAATTCTTATGAAACATTTGCCTACAATTCTCCTGCTATCGTGATGATGTCATTTTATATACAGTATTTTATAAAAGAACAGAGCTGAGGACTCGATTCGCTATAATGAGGCCAGTGTGGCAGTGTTCTAAGATGTAGATCACAGAATCTACATCCCTGTCGAAACAAGGAAAGTACTTGCTGGCTCATTCCTGAATATGTCAAGGCTGGTAAATTGAGCTTACCTCCACAGGGTAGCGCCGGCCGTTGATGCTGTGTTCCGATCCATCAGATCCGTTGCTGGGACCCCAATGAAACTCCACTTTTTCTGCTTTAAATCTCCCCGGTAGGCCTGCTCCCCGAACAAAGTATTCATCCTTCAGCATAATTGCCACTGGCAAAAAAAAAAAGGAAAGGAGAACAGACAAAAGAAAGAGCAAAGAAAGAGTAAGTCGTCAGACATAACCCATAAAGAACTTTTCCAGCAATCATTATAATCATTCCTCTTGAAGAAACAGATGACAGAAATTGGTGTCTGTTGACGTGAAGGCACATTTCAAAGGCGACTGGAAACACAATCAAAACTTGTGCGTGAGGACACGTGCACGCCGTGAAAACTCTTTAGGTTCTGAAGAGACACAGACCAGAAAGATGTGTCCAGGCGGCGTCTTAAAGGTAGACATGAATGAGGTGTGCTCACACAAGACCATTTCTGTCATTTTCCATCAGCCTGGAAGGCAACTTCTCAAATGAAGGGCTAATTTGCCAAGCAAAATTGTTCTCTTCGGGCACTGCAAATTGCCCTTGCAGAATCCTTTGTTATTCCATCACATATCGCTAAAATATATTGAAAATTGAAGAGGAGGGCCTTATTTTCACCTTCACAAATGGCTTTGAGACAATTCCCATGTTCCATTAATCAGTGTGGCCGCCTCACACCCATTACATGAGATTGTTCTGTTCCATTTATAGAGGAAGCTCTTGGGTGAGGAGGGCAAACTGGTTCATCGTTTCATAAAAGCGGTGGCTAAGAGTGTGAATCATGAATTATCATGCCCACCTGAAAACAGAGGAACACAGTATGCTAATGCAATACCTATGTGAGAGAAAAGTAAACAAGAGGGTTGAACATGGTAACCAAAGTAACCAAACCAATACAATAAGTTTTAAAGACACATTTTTGATGACACAAAATGCATTATTTAGAAACAGGCAAGATGTATTCACCCTAGTCTGGTTTAACTCCAATGCTGTGAACTGTGATGGTGATGAATGATAGACAGCATTAGACATTCATTACACATTTTATTAGGGGTCTGTTACATCCCATACAAACTCCAACACATGTGGACTGGGCCGACTATTTACTGAAGTAGTCATTTCGTCTAAAATGGCCCTGTACAACTATGTCCAACAAAGAAAGTGGGAATCCCCCACAATGTGAGTGTGGTCGCATAATTAGATCTGGATTCTCACAGCCAAAGCTCTGGCACATCAAGTCGAATCAGGAAACATAAACAACTATACTGCTACTCCTGCAGTTTTAATGATCAATTGTTAAAGCCAATGAAGTAGGTAATGTTTGTTACTAGTCAAAGACATTTCAAAGGACTTATGAGTCCACCTGCGGGCTCTACACTGAACCAATTTGAACGTGTTTGTATATGTAACTGCTGCAGAGAAAGGGAAGCAGAATAATGCATATTTTACTGGAACAATTACATATTAGTTTATGACAGGGAGGGCATCATGATAGAGACTGAGCCTCCACATGGTGATGTGCACCAGATGTTGGCACTGCCCCATCTTTCAGCCTGCACTAACAACAAAACAGATACTTGGTATCAACATATAAACCCTCTGTCCTTATTCAGTTACGTAGACACTCATGTTTCTAGTTTTCTAGTAATGTTAAACTTACTAAACACTTGGCTCTGTTTCTGTCTATTGTCATTGAAGTGTATCCCAAAGCCACTCAGTAACATTTGCATTTCAATATCGCCTTCCCTTATGTTCTCTTTGTTTGCTGACACAGATGAAAATGAGAGGATCCCATCAATCAAAACTCAGCTTTAGAAATGCAAGGTAAAATATAAGGTGAGGAGAGTGAGAGGAAAAAACAAAGAAAGACGGTGATTAGATAAGGTTACCACAGAGACATTTGTACACTAAAAGGCTGTTTAACGACACAATCCATGTATCATAACTGAATATACCACTCATACTGTGACTGCAAAAGCTCTTTACTAAAAGGCAACTGTCCTGCCATTATCAAAGTATGTGTAAATAATATGACTTTATTATAAATGTCAACTATTTTGGCTTAAGTAAGTCACATTGTTTGTTTTTTTTCTTTAATGCATACCTAATGTGTTTCCTCTTTGATTCTTTCATTGCGCCTTTTCACACTATACTATATCTTCTACACAAACTAGAAGATATAAACAAAATGACCTATGTCCCTTCTTCTGCAACAGTAAGTTGGACATTGGCATAAAAGACATTTGTTTATAATGAAGTTGACAGAAATCAAATTTCCCACACACGGACAAAAAAAAAAAACAGCTTGGCACACAGGTCTAAGCTGAACCTCATTAACTGCAAAGGGTGATGCTGGGAATATCTGGACTATTTCAAACTAATCATTAACATATGCTGGGGTGTTGCAATTTGGTCACGATTGTAACCCCAAACGTGAGAAAACACTTTAATCTGGTAGCTATTATTAGGTACACGACAAAGCTCAGGGGTCTGTAACCGAATCATGTCTTTGAATCTTTCTATCACGGGGTAGTTGGTTTAGTCATATTCGAGAAGTGGAAGCTGCTGCTGTTGATGTACGATGTGTGTGGTACCTCATTAACTGTAGCACGTTTCTAGTTGCTCCTCAGCAATAAACAGGAAATAACTTAGAGAACGATAAGAACGTTTTTTTTTGTCTTTTCATCCACACGTAGTTGACGCAAGATCAACAATTTCAAGTTGCGATTGAAACTAGTGCTGTGTGTCTGCACAGGCTTTGCTGTGCAGGAGTAAAGAGGGGTTATGCAGCCCTGATTTTACAGCTCCATCACAGCAGTCAGCAGCAACTCCACCAGGTGATCCTTCCACAGATAAAACACTCATCTGTTGTTTAGAAACTGTGCGGAATCCATGCATTATTCATGGAGAAAAGAAAGCACAGGGACATTTGTCTTGTTAGCCATGTATTATGTAGCTGGGGGAGAGCAGAAGCTGGGCGCCATTTTGTATCACAGCTGTTGTTTGTGTTGCCATTTTTTTTACACGGCTCTTCACATGCTGCTGCAGCCCAAATCCATTTAAATAATGCTCACTGTGTTTCTGACGTTGCAGGTGGCCATCATCATCATCATCATCATCATCGTCGTCAATAGCCACTTTTTGTCTCTGCGGTGCCTTGGGGTAATGGTTTGTATTGAATGCCTGGGGACGGTCCGCATCCAACATGTCGTGGGTATTTTTCATCTTGACCGCAATGATGAGGTCTTCCCTTTCTCCATCTGGGCCTTTCGCTATCGTTTCACTGTTTGTGCCAGCGGGTGTCACCGCTTGTGATCCTCTACCTGAAGGTCAGCTGGCCCAGTCCCACTCCCACAGGGAATGAAAGGACACCATGCGTCGTCTCTCTCGGCTGACTTGAGCTACCTGCGCTCACATCTCCGCGACGCATGCAGTGACGAGGAGGCAAGACATTTACTCACTCTCTGTGACCTTAATCAGTCACTGAAAATTGGGAATAAAAGTGGGTACAGCAGCAAGGCTGCATGGGGAATTTGCAAGTACAGTGGGATACTCCACTTGCTCACCTCCACTGTACCCCATTGGTCATACTATAATTAGACAAAAGGCATCCACACCTGTGTAACCCATTGTTTAAAGAATACAAGGACATACGAATGGGGGCATCACAGTGAGCTGAAAAAATATAAGCATGGGATGCTAGACTGACGTGGATCCTCACTTTAGTGTGACGAGAACTGCGCCCACAAGTGGAAAGGCCAAGCACCTCTCTGTGGACATGAAACATGGAGAGTGCGGAGGGAACCCAATTACACAGCTAGTGGGGAAAGAAATTGGAGAATATAAGGTTATAGCAGTCTCTTCCCCTCTCCCCTTATAGAGGGATTTGAATTAGGGCATTCACAACAAAGAAAAGCCTGCAGGTTTAGAGACCAATCTTAATGGTGAGTTCATTGAGTTTGCGTCTTTCTGTCTCTGTCAGTCTCCCCTCTGTTTTAAACCCCTCTTTTTGGTTTTTGAGTAAACCTGAAACAGAGGGTTAAAAACATACAACAAAAGGAGCTAAGCCCCCTAATGGTGTCAGGTCCATGTCCAACCCTCTTATTTAAAGTCTTGAGTTGTTCGGCAAATACAGCATGCTCTCTGGCTGCCTGTGGTGCATCTGATGCCAGTGGGAACATGTTCAAATCACGCTGTTCAAGAGCTGCACAGCACAGAGGCTGAGCATTCCCGTAAACCCCTCGAATCCTGTGAGTGAATGAGTGAAGGTTTTCTCTCCTGCGCAGCCTTGTTGTTAAACGCGATGAGAGGCTTTGACATGTCAGCAGGGTGAGCCGACGCAGTGTCCTCATGTGGGACAGCGTAGCCACGGACAGAAGCTTTCCTCGGACCTCATCAAGACATCACGGGCAGCGTACTTCTCTGTGGAGGAGGACAAGGCTTTGGTGATCAGCTCCTCTCAGTGCACAGTTGAGAACATAGACAAGGCTTCAGGGGCCTTGATTTAATGTTATGCACATCAACACAGTGCGATGCTGCATTTCAGCCAACTGAGGGATGAAAGTTTTGGCAATGATGGTTGCCTTTTGCCCTCAGTGTCTTTTCACACGTTTCAGGAATTGTGTGACATCCGACAGGTTCTTAAGTTTCCTTTTGGTTCTATTGCCATTATATTGTCAGACAGAGGCTCTCTGAGCGAATCATAACACCTGTTCTTCCTTGTAAGTATCTCCACTTTTGTAACAAGCGCCAAAAGAGTACAACGTGCCAGCATAGCCACATCCCACACTCACCGAAGTCAACAGATAATATTGCTGCCTCTGCTGTGTACCCGTTTCTTAGCCAGGTTTCTCTTGTTTTCCAAGTCGCCTCCTCTGCTTGTTTGTCACCATCCTAGTATTAGTCAACTGAGGGACTACAGACCTTCCTTGTCCAGATGATGCCAGACAACGATTATCTCTCAGGCCTCTGTGTACTGATCTTTGTCTTCATTTTATTTAGGTGGAATATGTGGAACATTGCAATATTCATGAGTGGTTGTAATTAAATACCACACCAGAGCACATCAACTTGTCTGTTTGAAACCACCAGCCCAGCACATGTGTACTTGAATCATATGACACCCTGACTGAGTGGCACATGTGCACATTATTGGATTTAGTATTTCAACAATAGGAGACTTTTCACACCAAATGCTACATATCGTCCTTTGCATGCATGAATTTAACATAAATGAATGAATTAATAACCAAGATGTTGATATTTTAAATGATGTATCATTGCATTGCCTCACAGTGCATGTGAGAATACACATATACTACCCTGACAAGTCTTTCGCTCTGACATTTAGTGACCAGTCAACAACTCCTAATGTCACAACATTTAAAATTAAAACTAAATAATGTGCTGCATTATTAAAATGATCATTTTAAACACTGTTTTACCTCAATCTCAATAGCTTAAGTGGGATGCTGAGCTTGAATTAAAGGCTGACATATGCTAACTTGATGTAGTGCACACAATATACAGTATATTGCAGTTCTGCTCATGTTGTAAACTGAAGGTGCAGTTATGTAGTTGAGTGAAAATGGATGCCTTCTGTTGAGGTATACATTTATGTAATAAACCTTTACTGTAATGCGACTGGATTCACAATATATCTTTTAATATCATTTTTTCTGTGTTCTCTCAGACAATGGACTGGATAAGAAGTCGATAACAATCTGTGTAGATAATGTCACAAGATAATTGGAAAAATTGGTGTTATGCAGATGAAAATCAAAGAGGTATGGTGGCTCTACAGGAGGAAGAGACGCAATCTCTTTAATGAAATCCAACTCATACATGCCTCACATATGCAAATATAAATTTCAAACCTACAACATGTAATGAGCCTCACAGTGAACAGATGGCAGCTGTAGCAGGTAACACAGATAGAAAAAAACAAAAAAAAACTGTCGTGTCCACAAGTTAGAAAGTCAACTTATCAAAGAAGTCCATGAAACAGCTGCCATTGGCTGTTTTTTCTTCATTAAAGGTGCGGTAGGCAACATATTTTTTGGCTTCATTCATCAATAAATCCATAAAAAAAAACATTCAGTATAATGTAAATCAATTGATCTGAGCAATACGTTGACTAGACCGCTTCTCTGTGGAACAGGGAGCAGGTGCCGTGCATACACAGCACTTTGGTGGAAAGCTTGGGAGTTATACGGCGTCACATTCATGAAGGAACAATGTGAGATTTTGAGCACAGAAAAATATATTTTGCAAGCACAGAAATGACATTTTGAAGAGAAATTATACGCGAGCAAAACGTAATTTCATTCGAGCAAACAAAAATATATTCTGTGCTCAATACATGTATTTGCATGTTTGCAATTATTCATTTTAACATGCAATGCGCTGCACTCAAATCTCTCCCTTCTGTGCGCACTCAGCTTTACCCGAGCGCTCGCTCAACATGGCACAGCGTTAAAAATGTGAATTTAAATGTGGATATTTTCTATTTTCTGTCATATTTCAGCTTCTTAAATGTGAATATTTTCTACTTTCTATCATTTTTCAGCTTCTTAAATGTGAACATTTTCTAGTTTCTGATAGAAATAGATAGAAATGATAGATAGAAATTTAACAAGCTGAAATATGCCAGAAAGTAGAAAATATTCACATTTAAATAGCTGAAAACATGGTATAATAGACTACTACCCTGCCTACTACAGCTTTAATGTCACATTAATGTTTTTAAATGATTGTCGGGCTCAGGTTAATTAATTGTTAATTTCAAGTTCTTTTAGTTAAACATAGAGTAAAATAGAGTGAATTCCAAATGGTGTTGTTGTTGTTTTTTTTTCTTGGTTCATTGAAATTACAATGTTAACATTTAAAAATTAGTAAAAATAACAGATAATAATAAGTAGAAACTGAAGAAGAGAGTGCGAGCAGGGTGGAGACGAGTGTCATTGGTGATGTGTGACAAAAGGATGGCAGCAAAAGAGAAAGGGAAGGTTTGCACGACAGTAGTGCGAGTCGCTATGATGTACGGCTAAGAGACGTCTGTGGCACTGTCTAAAAACAGAAGGCGGAGCTGGAGGTGGCACAGATGAAGATGCTGAGGATTTAAAGTTGTGAGTGACCAAGATGGACAAGGATTAGAAATGAGCATATTCAAGGGACAGCTCAGGTCGAACAGTTTGGAGATTAAGTCAGAGAGGCAAGGTTGAGATGGTTTTGTCACGTGCAGAGGAGGGATAGTGATTATATTGGACAAAGGATGTTGCAGATGGAGCTGTCAGGCAGGAGGAAAGACATGAGGACAGTTGGTGTAACATAAGAAGACGCAAGGAATCGGACAAGATGGAGGCTGATGATCCGCTGTGGCAACCCCCTAAACAGAGAAGCCAAAAGAAGTAGAAACTGAAAAGTAATTGACATAGTGTTTCTGTTTAGAACCGGAGTTTGCTATTTTACGACAGGACAGTGAACGCAACAAACAGGCTGCTGAAGCCATCCATGGTGGATGTTGTCCATTTTCTCCACAACAACTTAAAATACACCACAATATTAAGGATTATGTAAATACTTAACAGTGGTTACATTTCAAAAAGACTTAATGTAATACAGAAGAACCGATTGTCATTAATAATGAGCCTCAAAATATATTATACTCATAAGTGCTGCTGATCACTCGTAAGGTGTGTGACGCGTGTGTATCTATGTGTGCATGTGTGTTCATCATGAGAGCATTAACAGACATGTATAGCTGACTCCCAGCACTGATGCATTTAATCGTCTCCGCTCTATAACTAAAGCCTTCACGCTCACATCCAACATAAATGCAAATCAGCTGTCTAACATCGAATGACTTGAGCCCCAGGAACTCATAAACAGCTGCAGGAGCCACATTTTTAATTCCCCACACTGTTTCCTCTGGTTAGCTGTTTTGAAATTTAGTTGACATTTGCCTGAGTGGATAACTGTATAATTAATGCTCCCGCTGCAGCAACAAATGGCAGTGTTATGTATGTGAGGCTTAATAAAAGCCAAGCATTATGGGGGATTTTAGCAGAACACTTGGCATATTCAAATTGCCTGCATAAAATGATGTGGGGATAAGAGATAGCTCAAGATAGCATGAGCCATTCCACAGTGCGAGAAACAATCGACAAGTAACCCTCGATAAAAATACACTAGGGGTGAGCGGCAACTGTGACTTTAATGCTGTCATGTAGTTAAAAGAGGCAGCTGTGTAAGAAAGAAGATGTAAAGTGCAGGTGACAAATGTTCTGTCAGTATGCATTAAAATAGACAAGGACATTTCACCAAGACGTGCGACTCTGAACGGAACCAAAAAAAGAACCAACAACAGTAACGAGCGCCTCCGATAAAATGTGCTTTTTGACAGCAATCCTAACATTTTAGTCTATCATAGTATTTAATTCATTCATTTCCGTTTGTTTTATTTGCTTTGTGTTTAAATAAGGGTGGGGGGGTCTTGGATGGAACTTTGAATTATGTCACATTAACCCTAACCCTATAAGAAAAAGGTATTTCAATTAACACAGACCAGATATGATACAAAAACTCTACCCCGTAACACTTGAGAATAATGTATTTAATTCCCGATGCTGTTTGTCAATGTAACAGCTGTAAATATTAATGTCTACTGGCATCAGAGGGTTCTGTCGTGTCATGTGCGCAGACTTGAAGAACAATGAGACGAACAGTAAGTGACAGTGAGGCCATGACAACAGGTAATCATCGACATTGTTGCCGCTGAACAGCCGGTGCAGATGACTGACAGCTTCTTTCATGTGACACAGTGTCGTCCCTGCGCTGCCGAGGACACATTTTATGTTTGATCCAATAATGTGTACGTATGCATGTGTTCCAAATGGATGTGTTTAATGTCTGTATCAAATATTTTGTTGGAAATGTCAGAAAGTCAGCTCAGTGGATCAAACATACGGAGCACGACTTATGATTATGTGTATTCAAGGATATCGGTGCAAAAAGTCTCCAATGGGCTGTAAAATGATACGCTGGGCAACGGGTGTTGGTCAAAAAAATAACAAATTGTAAATTGTCTATAATCGGAACCACCAAATGTCCTACCAGTTACCCTTTCACAAATTGCTTCAGCACCTCAAATGCAGGTGGAAACTGGCTGGGACTTCTGATTGACAAGAAACCAAATCAGCCTCTTGGAAATCATTTTAGCAGTTCTCTCTCCTATCCTATTATTTCCAGTGTATACTTCACTCCCCTCATGTTAAATCTTACCCCACCACTGTCACACTATACAATATTCTATTTATTTTTAGCCACACGTCTGCAAAGCTTATACGACGTATTTCATGCCACGCTTGCCTCAGTGCTGGCTCTCACATTTGATATTACATTACATTATTTCATGTTTACCATTAAGCTATTATAGGCAGCTCACTGTATGCTGTCGTCAGTGCTCAGCTTGACTTTAGCATATAACCAGCCTTGTCTCATATGCATTCATGCTTGAATTAAGTAACACATGAATGCCTGCCTTCATGTGTATGTGACTGGATAGTCCAGGAAAAGAGTCAGCGACACCAAAACAGCTAACATGATGTATTCAACCTGAACAGTGAAGTTGAAAAAACTCACTGGGAGTTGAAATGTGTTGTTGCTGCTGTTGTTTGTTTTGATTTTGTGAATGATTGGAACACAAAATGATATAATGTGTGAATGTGATGTTTTCTAGAGATGAGGATATCCATGGGGGAACTCATGGAGAGTCAACAATGGAAGAGATGTTCTCCAGGTGCAATAATGAGCTCAGTTAAAGTCGATATAGATATATTATGACGTTATAATTGACAAGCATTACACAGAAAAATGATGACTAGTTGGTCAATGAGGTCAGTTGCTCCACTTCTAGAGCTTAACCCTGATTTATTAATTGTATCTCTCAAACGTGTCATCATGATGTTAAAACTGAGTGCACAGTGTATTGGTGATATAAAAATGATACTGCTCTGTGTACAAGTATTAAGTATTTATTTCATAAGTATTGACATACTAATTATTTGATAGTAATTATGTAATAGAGAGGTTATATCATGGTAATGCCATCTTTCTAATGACATTTTCAGCTTGATAATAACAGTGGTAATAGTGTGGTGGGAGGGATAGACTACAACAGACAACACTATCCAGGTAATAGCTTGGTGATAAAAATATTAGTGTATTAGTGTAAAATCATCTCAGGAAAATATCTGCAAATCAAAATTGATAATTACTCTTTTATAACGTTAGAACATATCCTCCCTTGTATAACACCCGCCCCTAAATGGAAAGTGAAGTTGTGCTTTGCTGTAAAGTAAATATTTAAGCTAAGGTTATCTTTACATCAAAATATCAATACAAAGGAAAAGTCTTTTTTTTTTTCTTTTCTTTGTTGTGTTATTTGCTTCCTTGAGGAGTCAGATGAAAAGACTGATATGACTCTCATGTCTGTACAGGTACACTGATACAGCCCGCAGCTGTTTATTGATTTCATTTCATCTATCTATAGGGACAGACGCAGGATAGCGAGAGGATTTTCAGTGCAATGTTCCCCGCTAATTTACAAAGCCAATTTATTTTCTTTTTTTACTTTGAAAGTTACTGCTCGTGTTGTTGTTATTTCTTGGCTGAACAAGTATCTTGCTGGAAACACCTGGATAGGAAATATTGAGGCAACTTATTTTAATACTCAGTTAATCAAACAAGATATAATATATTGTTTATCAAGGATAAGAAGTGACGGTTACAGAGAACCATGCTTACACTTTCCCCGTTTCCAGTATTTGTACAGAGCTACAATAACAAATAATTAACTGATAATAATCTTCTCAACTGCCTCAGATAGATAACTAATTCATTTTCTTTTCGTTAGTTCTCTAACTCGATATTTGAATTATGAGAGACCACTTAAGTAATGACGCCTTTGGACACGGCAGACTATTGGATGGACGGCCATTAGATGTGTCCGTGTACATTTCCTGAGTTCAAAGCTTTTCTCCATGTTATTAGATGATGTTTTTGAATGGCTGTGATGTTTCTATGTGATAGGTCTCACATTGTTATTTGGGTTAATAAGACAAGCTCCATTTCTGCAAACCCAAACCCAACAATAAGCCTTTGGACAAATTGGAAATCTATTCAAATGTGTCATCACAGATGAATCACATGTCCTTGGCTGAGCAAATGACTGGATGTTAAACGGGACCGTGCTAAACACACAGCTGTGCGGTGCTTTGGGTAGCACTCGAGAGTGCTGTCAACAGCTATGCCAACCACCTGTGGCCTCTGCCTCTCAAAAGCCTTTCAACTCCCTTTCTCCACAGAGGGGAAGGAATCATCCATCTTAGTGACAACCTGGAATTGTGAAAAATACCGGTGGATGACAAGGAGGGTCGTCTAGGTGCCAAAGAGAGCCGAAATGCAGATGGCCTGCTGAATCCTACAGGCAGTGACACCTGCCACGGCTCTGCTAATACGGATTGCGGCACGTCTGACTGAAAGTGGGATGTGTAATCTTCATCATCAATGACTCGCTGCATATTGCACCTGTCTTGTTTCATATGCAGGGGAGAGATGCAACAGATGTTTGACGCGCAGGCACCTGCCAGTATACGAGCCGGGATTATCGGAGATGTCACGCTTCAGCTTTCCGTTCACGCTGAACCGCGGTCCGTCGTTGACTCGCGGTTGTGTGTGTGTGGTCCTTAAGCGTTTCACTGAAGTTACACCACATGCTTGCGATGACACAATGCAGCCGACAAAGACAAAGTGAGCGTTATCTTAAGACTTCTAACAATTTCTATCACTTGTGATCCGCGGAGTAGTTGCTGAAATCTGCATGAATGATAACATCATTAAAGGGACTGGGCAAAGAAATTAAGCAGTGCAGCCACCCGACAGTTTATCCGCATTAACTAAATGACTTAATTTGGTTTTCAAAGTGAATGTGAGAACATCCAGATGTTAACCATAATCACCCTCTGGAGAAGAAAACTTGAGTACACAATTACGGTTAAGTAGAGCAGTTAAGTAAAGTTCAACCATGATGTTCTTTTTAGTGACTAGAGGAATCATCCTGTCACACAAAAATCCCATTTGTAGACTACTAAATAGTACTAATAGATGAGTTTGAGAGGACATTTTATTGCTGCATGGGTGATGTTTTTCTTTTGCTTTTGACAGTTCCGAAACGAACTGTGGAGGATGATCTATTGTACGCGACAAAGGGCAATATTTCAACTCTACCAAGACACATAAAGGTCTAGCTTTCATTATATTAAACTGAAAAAAAGGTAATTTGATCAAAAAGTCATCCTTAGTTATCCCCATGATGTACGGATGACATGGATAATTTAGTGTCAAAAGGTTTGTCTATCATTGCCTTAATCCGATTTTCAGCCAACACATACATACATTAAGTTCGGTCAGCAGTTAATAGCATAATTCATGTGACACAGTCACCAATTATGGAAATTGGTGTTGGACAAACAGCTGGGCAGGTGATTGAGAATATTTTGAAGCATAAGTGCATATGTGAGAAATTGATCATCATTAGCAGTGGACAAATGCACAAACTTTGGGGATGCACTTCAGGAGTTAGCTATAGGCAATTTGACTTGCTTTGGTTGGGTTCAAGACGTTTCACTATCCAAGACACTTCTTCATTCTGACTAAATGAATGATCTTTAATCACATTTACACTTTCAACATCTATGTAGCATGAGCATTTACATTTTGAACTCATTTTGACACATTTGTGACACACCATTAACACCTGTGTTTCATTTGGGTGCACATATGAGGAACGAAAAGTAAAAGTAAATGATCTGGAGAGGTTTGGGTGCATCCTATATTGTGATTAATACAAGGTTTAAGGGCAAATGTATTTTTTTCCCCTTGTGGTCTACAAGGCTGCTGTGAGTCATCGTATCAGAAAATGAAATCAGACGTCTTTCAATTGCAAAACATTCTCACAATGCCAGGCCTTTCAAACAAATCCTAGCCCGAGGGGAGGATTCATTCTGCAATTTGAGGATCCTAAATTTCAATAATCACGTGTGCAACCTGACGGACAATGACCTTCCAGCTGATGATGTTTTAGACACAACAGTGAGCAACAATAGTTTCCCATCTATTGGTAGTGGGGATTCTATTGAACTGACTATTGACTATTGGTTGACTATTCCTGATTCCTCAGTTCACATGTGATGTGGAGCCTCCAGCTACTTCCTGAAGGTCTATATCGTTGACACACTTGGGATACCAAGAGGTATCATTTCATTTGTGTAGCCCAATGCACTCATATATATATAATACAAAGGGTCTGAGAAAGGATGGTTCTTGTGGTCGTATAGCCTGGAATTGCAGCTTGTTCAACGGACAGTGAGATAAGAAGTGTGTTGTTTATGATGTGGACTGATATTATTTCAAATTATTCTGGGACGTACCAATGCATAACATGACAGTGCGTCTTCCTTGCTCTTTTCTTTCTTCAGTATTATGTGCCTGAAATTCAAATTAGCCGTGTAAAGCCTATTGTAGATCAAGGAGACCATTGGGTGACACACCATTCAAGACGAGCAGCTTTGCCATGCTATGTTAACCTTGGGTATCTAGAAGCCATGGTGTACTCCTTTGAGGTTCTTCAGAGAGTGGTGATGAAGATGAAACCAGACCAAGCCTCTGCCTACACGAGTCATGAAACAGAATCGGCCTACTTTGTTTTCTAGTTTAGTTTCTCATGTGTTAGGAGTTCCTGTCAAAATCTTTTGCTCTTTTCTTTTCTTTTATAGATTTTAAAGTTTTACATGTGCACCATAGTTATGCAAAAGCAGCACTGGCACATGGTTTAAAACAGTGGTGTATAGTCTCTGGGCTTTCAATCGGTGAGTTTACGTGCATGTTAAAAGTCAGATTTCAGTCCAACTAAGACAATAATTTGTTTTGGGTTTCTTTTAAATGTCATGAAAACATGTTAGTCCGGACTTGGCATTCTGTGCATGCACCAACATTTCCTCCCACAAAAAGAAGGAGACTACATATAGACTGCAGTACTGTTGCTGGAAATCAGACTGAACTTAGCTCGAATAAACTGTGTATGTTAACGTACTGAGTCTTCTTTGTTGGATCGACTGTTTGGTGTTTGTTCTGTGCTCCTGTTTTTTTTTTTTTCTCCTGTTCTTCGGTGCTGCAAGTCTTTTTCCTTTGTATTGGATTTTGTTTTCCTGTGTTTTTATCTTTAAATAGGTTGTTTTTGTTCATTACTTTTGCAATGGGCTTTTCAGTTGGGTCCTCACCTGCCTGCACCATGACATGTTTAATACAGAGTTGGGATGTCAAAATGGAAATGTTTCTCAGGGATATATCCGGCATCTTTTAAGTGTGCGACAAGACACAGGAGCAACAGAAAGTATTATCCCTCGTTTATTTGTCCCCACAAAATCCCCACTCCTTTCATTCCCTGTATTCCAAAATTCTGCAGAAAAATGTTAGAGCTCATTCTGTTTTCATACTTTTAAGAAAACAATTGGACACAGACTTTTAAGTGTTGATACTGACCCACTTTATTTTGTTGGACTGATTACGAACAGTGACTCGATTAGGAAGAGTGATGGTCTGGATTGTTAATATGTTTTTATGACTGACAAACACTTGCCTTATGTAAGACCTTAAGCAGTCTCAGCAGATGAAACAATGTTACTGACCTACTTCATTTTGGACCAATTACAGCTGACGGTATTGACTGTCCTCGGCTTTTAGAATGTTAAATGCATTAGTGCAAAGCATCAGCACTGTTTATTTATTTGTTGTAGAAGTTTCGCCTGTTTAAGTGACTACCTTCATATGCTGTCATGTTCTTGTTTTTCAATGTTTTTGTATTATTATTATTATTATTATTATTTGTTTTACATAGCACCAGTGATATGGGACAAATATAACTGAAATATTCAAGTCAACTAACAATTACTTGAAGTAAAAGGAAAAAATGATATGGGGGAAAACAAATGCAAAAGCAATGCCTACTGTCTCACACAAGATGCTACAGTATATACAGTATATATATTTGTAAGGATATAAATCAACTCATTATAAAAGGGGAGTTACAATTATTCATGCCCTTGCATGTGCTACCTTATCTCCCTCCCACTTCCTAACCATCCCCATCTTATATCCTCTTTTCCTCCAACCTACTTGTCATTTCATGAGTAAAACTGTCAGTATTCAAAAGTAATATTGTTCACAGTTGGTGTAATGCTTCACAATGTAAGTCTTAATTGTTCTTAGTAGTAATTGTTCTTACTTTTTTTTGGTTAATGTGTATTACTACCCTCTCACTAAGCTTTCAAACCTGTGTCTAATCAGTCATCTGCCAAAAATGTACTGGAAGGAGATGAAAGTTGTAATAACAGCAAAAATATGTTGCCTAACACTGCTCTAAGGCAAGATACAGTCTCAAAAAATATTACACACTCGGGACTTAAAAGGTGTTTCTTGCGATAAAAAAATAATATCACCCTAAGCTTATTTACTTCTTCTCTGTCTCCTCTAAAAATGTCCAACATCTAGCTGACTCTATATTTTAACAACTCCAAACATTTAAGTCAGTATGAGAGGATAAAAAAGCTTATTCCACATAAATAAAGAGACTATAAACCAGGTGGAAATGGATCAGCAGCCGGAGCCAGTGGAGTCTTTACTGTACCTGTTTTGCCGGTGTTTTTCATTGATGTCTTATTAGAGGATTCACTATCAAAGCCCTCCAGTGTCAGTTCCTGATACTCTGTAGATACTTTGGTATCATGGTCCACAATGTTGATTGGTGACTGGTTTCTCTCTCTGCACGCTGGGTAGGCAGACGCCCAGCCCTCATCTGGTCCATATACACCTGAGGATGACAATAAATGACACAGGGTCTCAGAACCACAAGGACAGGATTTGATGTGAAACAGCGGAGGCTTTTGAAGGCTACATCAGAAAAAAAAAAAAAGACATTTTAGAAGCATCTCATGTCCTGTAAGTGCAGCTGACTTTGTGCTCGGCCAAGTCATCTGGATTCAAATGAAAATAAAATAAAAATATCACACAGTAAACATTGTGAGCAGAGGCAGCTGCTGACACAGCAACAAATATTACAATTCATGCAGTGAAAATAATATTTAAAAAATGTTATTATTATGATATGTGTCCCTGGCTGTTTTATTTAATTTTTTTGTTTGTTGTTTGTTTTTTTCAATGAAAATCATATAGTTAGTAGTGCACTGCTGACCTCCTACTCAACTCATCCACAGACGATCCCTCTGCCGTCACTGTCAATCACAACATTCCTGAGCTGCCAAAAAACCATAAAACACCTCAGACGAGCTGTGAGCAAGCCAAAAAAGTGTCTGCGTGTGTGTGTGTGCGTATGTGTGCATTACAGACGGAGGCAAGACATTCAGCGACAGTCCACAGAGTAAAAGCCTGCGGCCAAAGGAGTACTGGAGTCAGTCTTTGCAGAGGCGGTGAGATAAAGACAGTCAGAGGGAAGGCCAGCACTGAAATGGCTCCAAGCCCTGTTTGAACACCTGAGTGTTTACTCAAAGTGCTGGTCTGTAGCCAATGTCGGAGTGGCCAATCAGGAGTTCCAGGAACATTCCCAGTGTGCTGCTTAATTGTTGGGCCAGATGCCCAGTTGGAAACACAATCATTTAATTTGACCATTGTCACGCCGGTTAACCAAAATGCAAACTTTTACAGACTACAGCTGTGGCAGCACAGCTTCTGGATGACAGGGGATCAAATAAAATGCTACCACCTGAGGGGATTTAAAAAGTCCTTCCATCCTGCGAAGTAGCAATCACTGTCAGTGGACAATTTTAAAAAGAGAAAATGGATGATATAAAAGCGGTGAATTGGTGCCTAAGAGGTCAGGTAAAAAAAAAAAAAAACTTAACTTTAAGACTGTCAATAGTCCGTACTTGAATACATAATTTATTATAATATATATCTGTATGCAGTGAATATTCCTGCTAGAGGAAGGTAGAGGTAGACACAAAAAACACTTCCATAGTACAGTTTAAGTTTTTACCATTGGGTAATAAAAGATAATGTGCTATGTGATAATATGTCAAAATAAGTCAGTTGTAAATGAGTGTAAACTCTCAAATTTATCCCAAAGGTGGGAGAGCATGGCTCATAAAATACAGTATAGTTATGGATGTAACGTTTAGACAAGACCAAATAACCTGTAACAACTGACAAACATTAGAGAGCTACTGAAACATGTGTTACGCAAACTCAGTCCGGGTAAGCCCAGTGTTGTGGTTGACATGATCACAGATTCTAAGCATTTCTCTCAGATCAGTCCCCTCTAGAAAGATTCACGTTGTATTCTGATACTGGCACTGGCAGACAGAACATGCAGGACTCTCGCTTTTCATACCCCTTCCTCTCAAACGTTTGCAGAGGCGGGAAGAGACAAGTGCAGACAAATGTCACAAGCAATTGTGGGAAACCAGGTAAAAGCAGGTAGTGGACTAAGGACCAAGCTCTCGGTAAGACCACGGACACACCGCTCGGACAGTTGGCATGCGACAAAGAGCGGTGACAGACCTCGGCTGCCTCAGTGGCAGCCTCGTTGGGCCTGTATGTTCGGTGCCTATGGTAAAGGAAATGACTTTCCTTGCAAGCAGACTGCTGTGGTCTGTTCATCATTGAAAAGGGGAAAGTGGAAAACCTATTCAGCAGCGGGCCATATAAACTGCCGCATTTGTTGAACTTGTTACACAGTCATCACAGAACATCGCTCCAGATGGCCATGTTGTAGCTGTGTCCAAGTTAAATAAAGAAGGGACTAAAGAAGGCCCATGTTTGTATTAAGCTTTGGGTTTTTGCCCTTTTTGCAAATCACTTGCTTGTTTTGTCATTTGTCTCTTTCCTCTTTTCGATGGTTGACGTTAAATAGCTGAGACGCGGAGGCTTAAGGTTGTTGGATGTTTGGGTAAATCTGAGGATTCATAGTTTGCTGACCTCCTGCTGACCCGTGAAATCAGCTGAAGGAAACAGGAGAGTGAAGCCAAAAGTGAGGATCAAAGGAAGGAAATACATTGAAGTCCCTCTGAAGTTTCTGTCCCAATTGTTGAGAGGTTGAGGGGACAGAGAGCTGACCGAAGAAATGGGTCAATGAATTTAAGGAGTGAAAGGACCAGCTGATGGATTTGTGGGTTTGGCAACAAGAAAAAGACATCTGGGACTGCACTTCCAGGAAAGCGGCTCAGAATGACGGAATGAATGACAGGAGAGCATTTAGAAGATGACCCTCTGGCCTCAACAGAAACTGAAAATGGCAAGATAATGGCAACAAACAACCAACAACAAAACAACTGTAGAACACATTCTAAAATGTGACTCCCAGGCTTTAACTGAGTTGAATAGGTAACAGAACAAAAAAGACAAAAAATGCCTTAAAACTTCTAAAAACTCCTATTGCCCCTGTGGATTTCTGAGGTGTGCAGCCTCTATTATCCAACAGTCTATAACTTAGTCATCTACTGTTTCCATGGTACTTTGGAAAGTTATGTGTTGTATATCCGTCTCCTAACAGCGCTACTAGTTCGGACTGAATCCAATAAACTTAATTTGGCTGCATGGTGAAAGGAAACCACAGCATTTCCAAGATCACGCAATCATGTTCACAGGCAGCCAAAATCATAAGTATATTAGGGTTTTAAAGTTATACTGAATGTGCATGTTTATTTTTAGCAGTAAAATCCGCTGCTGGGTGCTTCTTGGAGTTTTCAGTGGAAGTGCTTCTTTACTCGCGTTGCATGCTTCTCCTGCTCAGACGTGACAGAAATTGTGCCTCTCTGTGTGCAGTGTGGGAACATCGCCACAGACACAAAACTGAAAAAAAAAGTCTTTATATTTAAATGCATGCATCTTTAAAAAACTTGATTAATTGTTTAAATTTGACATGTTTCTATATTGGCCCAAACTCATTTGCATTGCATCCAGCTGCAGCACTGCAGGCTACAAATGGAACGCGATGGAGATATCCTTGGTAGACCAAGCTGTCTTATTTCTTATTTCAGCCTCCACAATCTACCTGGCTGAGGAACACGGGCACTCATACACCTTCTGAAGGAGTCACTCCCTGAATTGAGACACAGCATTCATCAGATGACACTGAGTGACTTTTCAGCTGCCAAACATTCTGGATATTTCAGAATCTTGTTCCCCCCCAAAAAAAAAAAAATCCCAGAGTAAGCGCTTCTCCGAGGTGCTGCTTCCAGGATGTTACATGCTCAGCTGTCTGGTCCCTTGGCTGTCTGGTGGTTTTATACCCCCAAGAGAGGTAATGAGATACAACTATGAGATGAGAAGGATGGAGGTGGGCCATTTTACAGTATATTGCGCCAAACATGGGGCAACAAATGTGCCATTTTCATTAACCTCACCCTCTCACAGCACAGCGTGTTGATGCCAACCGTGTAATTGGACTGGCAGAAAAGTTTCTGTTGACTCTTCCAACCACTCAAGCTGTCTGAGGGAAGCTTCGCCAGACTAAAGTTGGTTGAGAACAGGCTAAGAAGCTCTCTGACTCAGCAGCACTCCAAGGCCTCCATGCTAATGTGTACTGAAAAGGAAATCCTCACGGCCACAGACAGCGAGACAGTAATAAACAGAAAAAAGTTGCAGAAATCCACACCAACTTGGGCAGTTGATGACACTGTAGGGCCGTCCCATTTCCATTCATTTAAAGTTTAAATCAAACTTTTAAAGAATGGTATGGGTGCAGACAAAACAATAGAATAGTTACATAGGCGAGCCAAAACAGATGAGGTCACAAAAATAAAAGCTTGGCTCGTGCTCTCTTAGGCCTGGGCCGTTTCATCGACGATGAAGGGAAAACTGAGCAGATTATGTAACACATCACTGTATTTTCTTTGAACTAATGAGATGACCCACATTTTAAATGGGCCACCTGTCAACCTGTCATTGTGTTTTACAGCAAAGTGTTGCACTATTCCTTCATTTGTCATTGTTATGTGACTGAACTGAACCTCTCAAATCCGTCTCAAATGTTAACAATAAGATGGAAAACCGTTGATAATCATTAATTGTTCCAGTATATTCAGATATTCTGCTTTGTGTTATCGGCGCAGAGCTGCTGCGCTTCAGCGCCGCCTTGTCCCATGCGAGCAGCACAGACCTATAATTCGCCTGTCACTGGAAACAAGTTCAACTCTGCCATGTGTAGGAGGAGGGGGAGACGTGAGCTGTTAAAAGCAGCATTCACAAAGGCGTGACTGGAAATTAGGAAAGGTGTATATTGCTTTGACATTTACTGGAATTCATACAGAAGTAGCTCAGGATAGAACATCTGTTGAAAATAGGAGCCATCTTCCCCCACAGACTCTGCTGTAGTGGATTTTGAAATGTGCAAAGGCCACTGAATTGGAAGCAGACAACTGCACTGCCACAGGCTTATTTGTTGTCTGCTACTCTGAACTGCAGACAATTGCAATTTCATCTCTGCCAGATCTGGTGGCTGGTTACCAGTGTACTGGAAATGTTATTAATCATGGGGATTACTGTGCATGAAAATGTCACCCTCACACTTCTACATACTCTCTCATATACATAAGTATTTTCTCGATTTGTACTTGTTTAATACTGAAAAAAAAAAAAACAATAGTAGCGCTTCTCACTGTTCCTTACAGGGTGTCTCTTTTAAAGAGCTCTAGATCTGTTGCCATTACACCGGATAGCATCCACAGACAAATTGGAATTAGTAAGTAATGCTGAGTGATGTGTTCATAAATGCAAACATTATCACCTTGGCCTCAGATTTGGAACATTTTTAAGGTTTAGTCTGGGAAAAGTAAAATGTGGCAAGAAGAATTTAATGTGACAAGCTGAAACACAGACAGACTGAGACAGCCCATACTTGTTTTTTTTTTATACTGCTTTCCTTTATTTTTTGTGGCCAAAATACACCAAATGTTTCATAATGTGCATAAAACACTGGCATAGTATAAAGTCCATTTCTCACTGGTTTATTCTTTCAGCTCGTTTTGGGTCTGTTTTTGTAGTTGCTTTTGTGGTCTGCTTCGTGGTCTAGGATAAGCATTGAACACTGTGATTACAATAGTAGTAGTTATAATGTTATGAATATATATATATATATATATATGTATATATATACATACATACATAGAGAGAGAGAGAGAGAGAGAGGGAGAGGATAGGCTATATATAGGATATTATAATAAATATTTGATGCTTCACATTTTAAAACCTAGAATGAATGTGGTGATAAGCTTTGAAATATGTATATATATATATATATATATATATATATATATATATATATACATGTGTTTTCAAAAGGCCTAGTTTTAAAGATTAAAGTGATCTATGGGAGTACCAGCCTGACATTAGCATCAATTGTGGCTCCAAAAAAAAACATTCTAAAGCTGGCCTTTATATTAGGAAATGAGCAAAAATGTTGAGATTCAGTATCTTGTCATAAAAATCTCATGACAATAACTGTTTTATTTATTTACTGATAAACAAAGGGACTGCTGCAGAATCTTCCAGCACTGATCTGTGCCTCGCTGTGTGTGCCCTTGCTTAAGTATTATAGTGTATTTTTATACGAACGCATGAAGGCCATCCTTTACTGTATATCCCACCCACTGATATTCTTGCACTGAAACATGAATATCAGAATAAAATCCACACAGTTAGTGTACAGTTTCCATAAATATGTATGTCTGGTTTGGGTAGCAAGTAATTACATTCTTGTGGGACTTTAATGACTTTTATGCCCACACTTTTGCTCTATTGGCTTGTAGAGAATGATGCAATATGACGAAAGATACAGCCGTGGAAAATCACAAAGTCAAAAAACCAATAGGAACATCAACCGGCGAGCTGGTCACATACAGTATATACACTATACAGGGAGGGAGAAGAAGAGCAGTTGAGGTCAGTACCATGGAAACAGGGACAGAGACAACAGATGTACATGCACACACAAACTATATATACACTTTAAAGGTTGTCAAAATAATGGACAAACCGTCCATCTACATTAATTAGTTATGATATTGAATGTGAGAAAATGAATGCAGATTATTAGCACCATGTATTTCCAGTATGCGTGGGATTTATTCACATATTTTTTTTTATTATTCTAAAAAGAACGGGAGTGATACGGAAACTCTGACATGCTGGATGGGATAGCACTAGTGCAACATTTCAATACAGGGTGCTGCATGGTAACATTTAGAGATGATATATTTGAGCAGAACATTCCCTGTGTAAATACTATGGCTCTCCTTTGGCTTTTTGGCGACAGCAAATAACTGATTTGTCTCATTCAGAAACAAGACCATTCGTATACTCCTTTGTCATACTTTGAGATACTGCAAAGAAAGAAACACCATGAGCCTGGTTTACATGTGTCCAAATGTGTGTAAATGTGATGAACACAACACGTGCAAGCCTTGTTTCTTTGTTTCAGCAACATTGTTGCTTGTTCGAAGTCCCCCCTCCCCGCATGTTATTCCAGTCCATTGTTTCCAGCCAGCACTCCATCAGCAACGCCTTTAATGTACTTATTTTCCATGAGATGGAAAACAACAGACAGCCTCGAGCAGATGGATGATTATCTGCATTTCATACTGAACCGGTCAGTCAAGCATTACACAGCACTGGCCCTTCTGAATGCCTGAAGAAGACCTCAGCAAATTGACTATGTCAACAGAAACTGATCCAACTCTGTTTGAGCCTCTCCTTCTCTGCATCTCCCTCCGTCTCCAGCCCACTCCCAGTAGCTCCCACTATATGCACCCCACTCACTCTAAACTCTGCTCTTAATTGAAAGCAATACTGGGCTCCAGGGCTCTAAAATGAATTTGTCTATGATTACTCATGCCCTGGCGCGTTGCAAGCACTGGGTAATGTCTCTTTCATTGAATTAGGCAGCATCCTGTTCTCTCTCCCATCTCCGTCCTTGCCCAGGGGCAGCTATTGATTGAGGTGGTCTGGCTTTCGTATAAGGCTAGCATTACCTATAGATCCAGACAGCTGTGGCCTGGCTGGCAAGTGCATTGGAAAGGAGTGAAGCGATTAGTCACTGCCTTAATGGGGCTAATTTCTGCTGAACGCAGCAGTATGAGCGAGTGCAAAGGTAAAGGAGGAAAGAGGGAACTAGCATGACTGCTAAAGCGCTAACCTCAATCACACACCTGGATAATGGCTGAAGATCTGCTGAATAGGCAGACTCACAATGGGTGCAGAACCTACTTCACTCTAGCTTTATATTGATGAAGATATATAGATGTAGCATTGTATGGACTAAGCAAATGTGGCCAACTACAAAAGAGCTGATAGAGAAGAATGTACCATACCATTTTTGAAAGAAGGCGTAATCATATAAGAGAACGTGAGTTGACCTGACTGAGAGCACCTCCACTGCACGTCCACCTACACCTGCAACCAGGTGTTGGACAGTACTAGCTTCGATTAATTTACGATGGAAAACACACCTTTCCTTAGTAAATATGTTTATGGACACAGTGGAAAAGCTATGGCAACCTGTGCCTATCATTCACATTTGTTGACCTCTCAGCAAACCTCCATTCCACAAATCCTAACCCCGGAAAATGTCTTGCTTTGCCATTTGGTACACTCGCCAATCCTTCCATACACTAGCCAAATGTCATGTTTATTGCAATATTGTGAGGGCTTCCAGTAGTGACATCAACCATGTTGAGGTTTTGCAACCAGACATTCACAGACATGACCTGCAATCACACTAGAGTCCACTCATGTGTGCAATTATTTCCCTCTGAATGGGAACATAATTCATACAACTGACATCATGTTCTATTGAAGAAGACATGCAACTTGCGATGGAGACCATTAACTCCCAAGGACAATGTTTACTGACACTGTAAATCAAGTGAGAAGTAGGCTCATTCTTTCATAGGCTAAACCGACCATAGAGACCTTTTGCAACCAGCTGTGTTCTCCCCTGCAGGCTATTCAACACGGGTTTACTTCATGCTTAGACTCATCCTTGCAATCCAAGACTATGTAGACTTTTTTTATACAGACTATGTGACAGATAACGTTTTGTTTTAAACTAGCAAATAAGCTCATGTCAGCCCTTTCATAAACGAGACAACTGGCTATGCAGACATACAGGTGATTTTGAGAATAGGTAACAAATGTTGACTTGTTATACCTTGACTTGTCTTAAACAGTATATAAAGTCAAATACAACCACAATTTTTGTACATTCTGTTTGTAATGACAACATAAAAGAATATCATATAAACACACTAATATCAGTGAGGGTTGGATGATTTGAAATAATATTTGGATAAGTTATCCTGACACATATCATTTAAACGTTTGGCATTTTTGTGAGTACAGAAATCTCGTCAGGTAAGGAATTAATTATGCAGTCGCCATGAAGTCACCACTTCTTTGTGGATTAACTGGACAACACCGTGGTGAGTTTTCCCCTCCAGGTGGTGATCTGAAAGCAGAGACGGTGTATATAGGAAGACTCTGGCACTGACTGCATTCAGAGATTACAACTAATACCCTCTGCCTCACTGGATTGGCTCCTCTCCTCCAAATCCAGGCGTCCTCAGCACGCAGGCCAACTCCTCAGTGCATTGATTTCTGCCATTTTCCTGCTAATCCTGATGGAATCAGTGCTGAGAGAGAGGATGGATCTCTTAGTGCCTGCTGAGAGGCAGCTTCCTGCCAAATGGAAAAGAGAAACATGCCACGCAAAGCTCTTTCCTTCGTGTTATTTCAATGCCCGAGAAGCGCTTCTCTGATGTGAGGGTTAATTGTCGGAGATGGACATATGGTGAGAGAGTGTCTCAGTTTCTCCTTGAAAGAATTGATGAAGATGTGCTCTCCATTTTCCTCATTCAAGCTCCTTTCTGTCCTTCATCTTAGTGACACAGATTTATTTCATCGATATTCTCAAGTTTCTCAGGATTCTTCTGACAGTAAATTTCTCTGAAAGGTGATTCAGAGAAAATAAAGTCTGTACAGGCCTAGAGCCATTACTGTGGTCATTGGGCACCTTATCCCCCCCCCCCCCCCCCCCTTTTAAAGACATGTGTCTTGTGTATGCGGCAAATTGGAATCATAACAGTCTTTTCAGTTTGAGGCAAGCGAGGTCATCGGCACGGCATCTGCTTCAGAAACTGTTCTTAATTGACTGGAAAGCCTCAAATCATCTGAAAGGTCAGGAGAGGCAGCCTCGTGTATTTACAAAGTAAATAATTGACGCTGACAATCTGCGGGGGAAGTTGCATCAGTGGAAATCGCAGATGAGAGTCGGACACCTCCCCCTCCTCTTTCTCTTCCCTCTCTCTGCCTACCTGAGTGAAAGTCAATCTTGGCTAATGTTAGCTTTGCGTCATCGTGGTAACACACTTTATAGTGTGCCTCCCATTATCTTCTGCCTGAGTGCCATCTCTCCATTTGGAGTGGTCAGTGGAGAGCAATCAGTCCTGTCCACAGTGAATTCAACATTTGCTATCATTACTGTATGAGGCTTCTTAGGCCCTTTGTTAGAGCCACTCATTCAGCGTATGTCTCTTACCTTATACAGTACATTACATTTTGTGGCTCCATAATAGAACATGAGAAACACACAAGTTCCTGCTTGTAGTATTTTATTTTGGCAGTCAAAGTCACTGAATTTGCACCTTCCCTGGTGCCATGTTATGACACACCGGTGAAACGGTGATTTGTATGCTGTTGATTAACAGTTGAGTTTGAAAGAGAGAAAAAACTGTCTCCATGGTGCTACATGGTGGTGTTATTTCCAGCTTCTGTTGAATTAGCTGCGGTGAATTCATGACTCTGGACATGATTTACTGGAGGAAAATCACCGAAATGCAAACTCCTCTACTGGCAATGACAGACATGTCATTGGCCCTTTTTTAAGCAGCTTTAATCTTAAAAATAGATATGGGATTATAATAACTAACAGTCATACTTTTTGCTCAGATGTACATAAAGAAGGTGCTGTATTGAATACTAGTTTAAATGTCCATGAAACACTTGTTGCCCTCACTGAGAGAGAAGGAGGTTTGACATGTTTGGTTGGTGCATGAATAAAACAATAGATCTGAATGGCAGAGCAACATAGCCCATATGTTTTTACTTACAAGTACAACACCCTTCGGAGGTGGAATTAGCAGGGGCAGTGCACATGCTCTCTGATAGGTCACAAGCCATATGCAGTTTGAGATTTGACAGCATGTTATTATTGTTGTTAAAATGCAGTGTGTTACTCTGCATCATGGTCTGACCAACTGCCCTGAAGGCCACATTTACATGTAGAATTTTTTTTATGACAAAAAAAAAAGAAAAGAGAAGACTAAATATTGATGCTGTGAACCAAAATGCTAAAGTTGAGATTGTCGATTGTGAAATATAATGACAAAAAAACCTAAAACTGTTGCTCTTTTCTTTCACATGAAGTGACAGTGACACACACCTGTCATTTGTGGAACTCCAGCATTTATTGTCACTAAAATATTAATAAAAGTGTGTCTGCACAAATGTTGATATTTACTTAGGGGTATCATTAACTATTCAGATGCATAGTTTATATAACCAGTATCACAACATATGTATACAACATATAACCACCTGCTCAGCACCATATTAAGTGTCAGAAAACTATGAAAATATATCACTTTTAATAACAGGCTGTGAATGCAGAAATATGAAAACATTTTCAAATGAAATAATAATTTGACAGCAACTGGATAAGCCAGTGCATATACTTTGTTTCATTCCATGGCTAATTTGCAGAGTTTTATCTCATTTTACCATTCCACACTGTCCTAAGTTTTGGATGCTTTTTTTTTTTTTTGAGACTACACGAAGAAGCAAAATGACCTAGCAAATCAAACAGTTAATAGGAAAAGTAAAGGCAGCATGGGAATGGAAATGCAAATTGGAAAATAAATAGCAACTTTAACTGTCTGATAAAAATGTGTGTCCAAATTCAGTTTGTGAAAGCAGTGATCGATTTGAAAAAGAAAAAAAAAATATTTATTGTATTTGTAGATTATTTCCATTGTAGAGTTTATAACTGCTTCTCATTTTGTAATGCAATTTATTCATTTACGTGGCAGAAGTAGATTAATAAAACCTATTTTACTCTCTCACTTTATTGGTGAAATTATCTTTTGTTTACCCATGCGTACAAACAGACAAGAAACTGTCGATTGATACTGTCAGCTAACCATGCAAACACATGTATCTGCGACACCTGCATCAGGTGACATGTTTTCTCTTCAAAGTGGATTATAGTACTTCATAGAACTACTATAATCCACAAAAACTATGTCATCAAATACCGTCGAACCTTTTCATGCCTTGTTCTTAATTTTCAATGTGTAAAAAGTTGCTGATTAATATTCATGAATGTGTAATCTGGAATCATTCTACTAATAAATATACCTTGTGATCTGCCCACTGCAGCGATTAATTGTGTCAACTGCTCAAAGTGTCTGTCAGCATTTCGCAAAATGGCTGCCTCATTATCTCCTCCGAGACGCACTAGGTTGTCACTCAGTGTGGCCAATTATTATGGTCTATCATCATCACACGAGAGAGGAGCTGCATGGGAAATGTGACCAACAGCCTTTAATAAGGCACGATCACTGCTGCAGTAATGTCGGGGAAAAAAATAACTATCACATGATCAGGAAAAAGTGTAGCCATTGGCGTGGAAAATCCTTCCATATCCAAAAGCATCAAAATTATTAAAAAGTACTTTGCATATGTGGAAACACAATTAAATCTGGCTCGATGATAAATCATGACTAATAAAGAAAATGTTTGAAATTTAAGAATATGGCAAAATAAGAAGGAGGGGGAAAAAAAACAAAATGATTTATTGAATTCAGGTGGAAAACATCATTTGTGGGTGCTCCATATAGGGTCCCATGTGTGCTGCTTCCTGTCACTGTGTGCACAAGAGCCATCCATTTCGCTTTGTGACCGATAGAAAGAAGTGAGGCAGGGTGAGTGCACACGTGGGTGGAGAAAAATGCATTCTGTGGAAGCTGAAATGGCACTCAGCCTTAATTAGATAAAGTGAAAACCCTGTGTGTGTTTGTGCGTGTGCGTGTGTGGTGAGAGAGTGACATGACAGAGATAGATAGGGAGGAAGTGAGCGTGTGTTGACAAAAGGCCACTGGGGCTCCTGGCTTGCCATGAGCAGTCAGGGAGTCTGGTTGAAGCCATTGTCACAGTCCATTTCACGGCTGTCCAATGTCACACACACACACACACACACACACACACACACACACAGCAAGGGCAGTGCACACATACTTAAACATGCCAAAGCACATAATAACCAAACACCACTCTTCATTCTATATTTATATTATATTTATCTGAGAGTGGCTCTCAAAAACAGAAATACTGTTGCACATGCAGACTTAAATGACAGCCAAGCTTTTATGGATAACTAAAGTAAATACATCCCAGCCATTCCCTCATCACCTGACCTTTGAGCCCTTCACCCAAAAAGGTCCCGTCCAAAAGTGGTATTAACGTCCCCCCAGTGTCACGTGATCAGGAAACACAACGACAACACCCTTTGAGATCTGGTTTCTCAGATCACATTTGGAGGCAGTCTGCGATACATATCCCTTTCATTCATGAATTATCATTAATGTGCATACATACAGTAGTGTGTGTAGAGGAATGTACATATTGACTGTTTTAAGTTGTTTAATAGTGTTCCAGTTTTCAATTATTACCATAGTTCAATATTTGTGTATGTGTAACACTGAGCTCTCACAACAGCTTTCACAATAATACTGTATAAAGCATTCACAACCACATGGATAAAACAACATTCATAGCATGTATGTACTGTATGTCATGATGTAGGGAGATCTGATCAAAGGCGGTCATTGGAGACAAATGCACATCCACCTACACATGGAACTGTCAATCACATGTCCACGGCTCAATACTGGGACCATCATTTACTAAATGGACACTTGCATCAATGACGTGATTTACAAGCAAACCAGTGGAGTCACTCCCTGATGGTAGAGCACATGTTACAGACATATTCACATTGGCTTTTATAGGACTAAGAGTTAAACATGTGTGTTTGTGTTATATTTTAAAGTTCATGGAGGAAGTATCCACATGCTAATAACTCGCTGCAAGTTAAACCCAAAAACAACCAATACTAATAAGCTGAAAGGGAGTGCATCACCACAAAAGTTGCTGTGGACAATAGCAAGAACTTCTCCTGCCAGTCCCAGAGTCACAACTGCAGATAATGCCGGAGTGAACCCATGTGAGAACACAGCAGAAAAAGCTCTGGATAAGTCACAGAATATTCTGCCTCCTCCATGAACAATCGAGGTGCCCTCCCTCGCCTGGATGTTCCCAACATCCTCCTGCTGTGAATACATCAGACACAGACAATCTCCCACTGCTTTTTAATGACAAACCCCTTTAAAAAGTCTGCTCCCAATTTTTGGGAGATTTTTCACGTGAGGTTCATGTGAAAATGACTAAAGAGGTCAAATCAGTCACCAATGCGGGCTTTATGCACGGCAGCTTTTACATTATACTGCCATGACATGTGTTGGTACCCTCACAGCTCATTGAAACTACACCATTTGTCCTGGAACGTGATGGCATTAAAAGCTCTTTTGTCATGTAAACCTGCGGACATTTAGTTTCCAGGGACTTTAATAAAGAATCCGTGGAAAGAGCTGAACTCTCACTTTGTACCAAATGACTTTTATTGCCCATACATGCGGTGATTAATATGTGGAATGAAGTGATAGTTCAAAGCAGACATTTGTGTTCAGTTCGTATCGCAGGTGCCTTCAATCTTATTTTCAATCACTGAGCCAATTTAAATGGCGAGAACTGCTCATTGTGCTTTCGGGTACCATTGTGTGCAGGACATTAAAGGAAACGAAGAAACTTCTCTAAGGAGATAAGGAAGACAATTAATGTTCAGCTTGGTCCAGGTAAAGACCGCAGCTTCATGTTCTTCTCACAGGAATATTCGTTTCATTCAGCTACGCACACCATTTCCAAGATCCCATTCTTTCGGTCTGGGAGTTAGCATCCATTCATCATCACGTTCGACTTATGTTACTGCACTACTCACTTTACACATGTTTAAGCTAACACAACTCCAGATAATCAGATAATACTAAATGCTGATGCCAGACTCCTCACACATTTGAACAGAATAGAAGAATATACTGTAAGTCCAGTTTTAGCTTAGCTACACAAATCAAAAAGCCTGACCTGAGATGCTCCAGTGGGTCCCTTTAAAAAATCCACTGATCAAAATTGAAACACCAGGGGTGATTGGACATTTGCTCTTATTGCTCTGGAATGAGCTTCCTGAGAAGACCATGTCCACATCTTCTATTAAATCATTATTTTGTCTACTCTCTTCCCATTTATTGCAACTAATCAATTCCATATCAAAACTGACCATAGGTGTGAGTGTGAGAGTGAATGGTTGTTTGTCTCTGCCCTGTGATGGACTGGCGCCCTGTCCAGGGTGTAGCCCACCTTTCGCCCTATGTCAGCTGGGATTGGCACCAGCGCCCCCTGCGACCCTCTTGTGGAGGATAAAGCAGCAGAAGATGACTGAGTGACTTGTACTCAATGGTCTGTATACAGGGCAAATGGCAAAACAGGCATGCAGACTAGCCGAGTAAGGTTCAAGGGATAATAGACAAACTCCTTGGATGTGACTTCAAAAAATGGAATTACCATTACGGTGAAATATGCTAAAGTGAATCTTCAAAAACAGACACAAACAGAGCTCCTATATGTCCGTGTCACATCATATGTCAATGGAGTCTGACTCCAGTGAGCTAGGATACATGTTAAAAAAGCCACAGTTGAAAATGACGACAGGTTAAATCCATCTAATCCGACGAGACAGGGGTGCGTGTTCAGGACCGGAGCAATATGTACAATACAGCTGGGAGTCTTTCTCCCGTCCTGCCACTTCTTTAAATGTAATCACTTTTCAAATTCATTGACAGCAGTGTGACTGTGACGGTGATGCACTTAAAATGCGTTTTCCAATGCACCCTTGTTGCATACCCCAAGACATTTTTAACAATCATGCCATTTTCTACTCCAGAAAACATTTTCTCTACTCAATTGCCATTCATATTAAATTAAACATATCAAATTAAAAACTAAAACAGAACAGAAATCGACTTGTAGACTGGTTAATAATGAAGCTATATTTAGCCAAGAGCCAGGCCCGTCACTTCACAACACACACTGTGCACCGCAGAGAAGTGATTTCACACCTCGTCCTGTGTCCCACTGACCCCGTCACTCTGTACGCTGCCAACCATTAATCCCATCTGACTGTCCAACTGAGCGTGAAGAGATTGAAAAACAAAATGCCCCTTCCACACAAGAATACAGCCCTCACCTCCCACCCAACACGCTTGCACATACACACACAAGCAGAGGAAAAAAAAGTCACACTTCCACCAAGATAATGTCATTTATACCACACCAACAGCACCTCCCACTCCTGTGATTTCACCACAGGATGTGTTGTGAAGGACAGATAGGACACTACACTTGTGTTTAACATAATAATAATGGAAAAAATAATAATAATAATAATGGAAAAAAAAAATAAAAATATATATATATATATAAATATATATATATATTTTGTTTCCACACCAAACCACTTAATTTACTTTTCGCTCTTTTGTTGTTTATGTTTATTTGTTGACTACATTATGCACAAAAGAAACTATGTGTACCTTTTGTATCGAATGCAAACCTCTCTTTTTAATCAGGTATACTCTGTTTCATATTTGTGGGGATTCAGCTTAAGCTTTGGGAAAAATAGGCAGTTTATAAATATCTGATTCACAAGATATGATTTTTTTTATAATCATTGCATTTGAATTTACATGTTGAGTATTTTTTGTGATATCCTCTCGCAAAATAGACCGTATAATATAAGACATAGGTTATGTTTTATCTCACCCCACTTTTCCCTAAGCTAAATTTAAATCGACTGCACACAAGTGGTATCTCCAAATAATCCATCTGTAACGTTTTACATTTTGTGCAGTAATAAATCTGGGTGTGAAACCTCAGTAAATAAAAGACAAACTACAGTACAGATGTCTCCACTCCCCAGCAGTCAGACTATTATGAACACATGCTGGCTTCCACGCTGGATGAATTCATCGCTGCTGAGGCGCTGCACCCACGCCATCATATGCTTCTCTCTCGCCGCCGTACTCTCACCTCGAAAAAACAACATGCTGCAAATGAGAGTGGGATGAGTTTTTGTTGGGAAAGTTTGTGATAAACGGCTGTGTGGGCAGAGTAGAAGCTTTAAGTTGAAGAATTGTGCTTGGAGTAGATGACTCCAGTTGAGTGCTGCTCCAGTTGACAGAGGCCAGTGTGTTTGTGGCCTATAAGGTTCTCAGTTTAAACTGATCTCTCTATCTTTTCTTTTTTTTTTTTTTTAACAAACTTGAGAGGGGGTTGGAGCTGTGTCAGATTGTTGCATGTAATTCACACCTAAATAAACATGATGCTGTTCTCACTGCATTCCCTGGAATTAATTCCTGATAATACAGGAAGAATAACTGCATTTTAATGCGCATCAAACTAAAGAATGTAGTCAAAGCTGCTGTCCGTGCAACCCTTTAGATAACCTACAGTACCAAATGATGAAATCATTGACAGCAGCTTAAACACTTAATTTACTATGAGAAATATGCGGAACCATCTTTAGATATTATTTGATGTTTTTAAATTACGCTTCAACCATAAAAGAAAAAGAAAAAAAATCGCTTGCCCTCTGTCCAGCAGAATATTTACCAAACCGCCGGCGCAGAATACTGTAAAAGACTCATCTCACCATGGACATCACTTTTTTGAACTGTTGCCCTATGGGAACCACTCAGAGCCATGAAAGCACATAATAGACTAAAAAAGAGCCTTTGTCCCTGAGCCATAAGTGCACTCAACCCCGACACAGTCAACCCTTAATGTGTGTGGATTACGTGAAATAAATCTATCCATCTATCTATCTATCTATCTATCTATCTATCTATCTATCTATCCATCCATCCATCCATAGTGCATAAATGTAACCATTGTTGATTCATGCACGGAGTGATTAATGCTTTAATGGTGGAGGATGTTGCGTCTGATTCCTGCTATGATGCAACAAGCCCACAATGTTGGTGGGAAAGAATTATGTAACCCCATTCATCACTGATTAAAGCTCCTTTGGCTGAAACAATCTCAGACAAGAGCCACCGTAGCTTCACGACTCAATTATCTATCAATCAAATGTATTTGTACAGCCCAGGTTCACAAACCACAACTTGCATCACGCAGGGCTTACATGGTGCAACATCCTCTGTCCTTACAGTACCATAACAAGTATGAGGAATTATTGCCTAATACTCATGTATTTATTATTCTAACCTTGATTATCTGAGACTGCCATTGTCAGTAGACATTTTTATGAGTCACATTATAGGAAGGAGACAAACAAAAATATACCGTTCATAGACAGCATCACTCTCCTGACCATACGTAAGCATCTATCATGTAAAGCGGTTGTAGGCTGAATATTTTTACACAATTCTAACCTTTCAGCATGCTGTGAATCAAGTGATCTGAGAGAGAACTACTTCTGCTCCTCCTCTTGGCTTTGTTTACAGCCTTGGGGAGAAATGTAATGGGTAAAGACTGACCACTTACAGGGCAGACAAGCTTTTACTTGCTGTTCTAAGTAGCTGCACATTCTGCACATAGGTGCTGCTATACCATCATTGTCCACAACTTCCTATACTTCAAAGTCACCTCACAAAATCAGAAAAGAGAGTCCACCAGTACAATTTGCAAAATGCATTTCAGAAATGTCTGCTCACATGGTGGGAGGGGCTTAGGACAGACAGCCAAGGTCCAAAAAAAACACAGTCCTAATTACCACAATGAGACAATCAACTGCTGTATTCTTCCAACATATCCGTCGACTACAGCCTTGAAAAAACAGTAATAGAAGAGAAATATGAGGGGGAAAAGGAGAAGTTATTAAAGTTGTAATGAGTTTAAGCTCTTGGAATATGGGCAGGCTCTCTTGTCCAGCAATATCTTTTAAAGGACACCATTTTTACACCACTCATAAGGAACTGGATGACAACTTAGAGGAAGGTCAGAGTTATAAAATATCAAAGTATCTACATGAACTTCGTTGTCACTTTTAATTTCCTGGGAAGTGAAGCACCTCACTGGAAGGCTATCCCTAATAATCGGTCAGAATTTAAGTTTTGGCAACTTTCAAGGAAATAGGGGTGGTCAAGACTACTTTTTATTTCACCTGTGCATCATATAATTGTCAGTATGTAAGGAAGTAAAGCTTTATTTGTATAGCATCTTTAAAAACAGTGTTTCAAATAATTGTGTGAAATAAAGCAACAAGGCCATGAAGAATGAAAAGCCAGCAATACATGTCGTGCACCCCGGACATAAACTTTGTGTAGGCAGTTGAATTTGTGCATTTACAGTGGGTTATCTTCCATAGTTAATTTAGAAGAGCAGGAGATACCAGTGTTTGCTGAACTGCATCCGTCTTCATTTGCATTGGGTGCACTGGACAAATTCTGCCATGCCTTTCAATCATTTGTCTAATGTGCATCTGATAAAAAAGATGTATGCAGGGATTGTTGAATTATTGCATGTCAGCATGCATTTTCACGTGACTAAATGCACACAATTGGCCTGTGTGTGTGAAAAATGGCCTTTAAAAACAGATAAATACAACACTGATCTGAACAATGGAAATAATAATAATAAAAAATATCTTCATGATTTTAAAATCCCTTTGACCTTGCCTTGTTAAATTTTTCCTCGACAGCTACACTCTTTGGGAATTGTTGCACCACCATTATTGCTGTTGTTTCCTTTTTCGTTTTGCTACAAATAAAAGATAATAAAAGTCCTTTGAGCAAAACAGGGTAGCATTTAATTCTATCACAGATTTAGCTGCAATTTGCTTTATGTGTACTTGTCTGTGTGTGTGTGTTTGTCATAGGGAGGGGCAACTTGAGTGTGGTGGAGTCCACAGACAAAACAGAAAATAATTAACAGCTCCGTAAACAAAACTGAAGCAATGCTGGGAGTGTATTTCTGAGATGATCTTCACAAGGTTTGAGGTAGAGAGAAGACAGGCAATGGGAAGTTTTGGAAATGGATTATAACAAACTAGTTGGTATGTGAAAGGGCAAATCTAATGAAAGCCTTCCCTAAATAGAAGTTCAATATTATTCCACCATCCAGCTCATGATGATGCTTAGATTGAATCTAAAATTACACAGAATGTCCCTTATTACTTTCACAGGCAATACGGGGAAATAGCCTTGAAGGGATAATTCCGTTCATGACATGGGGCAGTTCAGGCTGCTGATATTTAACCGTTCAGTGCACACGATGAAATAAAATAGGATTTCATTCATTTAAAGGACAATTCTGGTTTACTACAACTCATGTAATTAACTCTCATTGACAGTTCGCCTTCTCATAAACCTCAGGTGACTGTTCATCTAATTGAACCGTCAACTGCTACAGTGCACACAGTCACAGCAGCTCGCTCACAGCAGCTTCACTCCAGCTGATAATTCACCTGCTGTCAAGTTTTGAGGCCTTCAAACATCAGCAGCACGAATTAACGGCATGAAATTGTGAATAATATGAAGGTAATTTATAATGTAACCTCACTACACATGTTAGAGTTTAGCAAATACAATATAAGGACCAAAAACAGAGAAATCACACATGGAGACAACACCCACCAATGATGTGCCTAATCTAGTGAATAAAAAGGAAAGAAAATACACTGCCATAATAAAAATGCTGCCATCACTGAAGAAAAGAGGAGATCTAGCTAATTCAGGAGCTCTTTCTCCAGCACAAAAAGCAGTATTCAGTTTTGGAAGTATTCATAAATAACTATTTTATACATTTTTAGGATAATGTAAATGATCTGTGAGAGAAGTAATTAGTTGCAAAGATCACTGTTCCAGCAATGGCAATACCTGCCTATGCTGCAAAGCAACCTAAACACAAGAAAACCCTTAAAAGCGCAATGGAAAATAAACACGTTTCAGTGATGGTAGGATTGTCTCTGGTTATCTGCTGCATATAAACTGAATGGATCGGCTCATCATAAGGTGGGAGGGGCTTAGGACAATAAATGATGGAACCTCTGGGTTGAAATCCAAGAATCAGTCATTTTTCTGTCTAATGAATTGCTTTAGTGCATACTTTAGGATGTCTGTGGGACAGTCCCAGCACATTTACCTTATTCATTTGAATATTTCAAATGTTGTATTGTCAACAACATGAATTCTGATTTGATAGACATGTGCCTGAAAAAAGTCAACATCGCTCCTTGGTCACTGAAGTGAAAGTTTGCATTGATGAGACACATGTTTGAAAAAGTGCAAAAGAAAGAAAGAAAAAAAAAGTATATTGTGCAAATTCTGTATAAACACCTTGTATTTAACGTTTCCAGGTAACATTCCAACGTAAAGTACATATTGTACCAACTTCTGCTTCTACAGCATTCCCAGCGCAGCGTGACGTTTCATCTGCTTTCATCTTTCTCTTAAGGTTCCAACTCAACTGCTTTCTTAACTTCCCGATCAACTGAAACCTCAGTCACTTTCTCACTTCAGACAGTAACAGACATTTCAGCTCCTTGGTTCAAATAACTTAACCTGCTTAGATACAAACTGACAACTCAATGCCTGCAGGCTTTAAACTTAAAACCTGAGTTGCATATGCTTTCAGAACTGACGTTTCAACGGATTCCAGCTGTGTTAAGCTCTTCACCTAACATCCTGTCAGTCCTAGTGCTTCAACTCGCACTTTAATTCCCTTAAGACATCTGCAGGTATCATATATAATTTCACTGGAATAACACGTTTTTCTTTTTCTCAAGCTTTTCTACTGACTGTCAATGGTAGAATGGCCAATAGAGGAACCAGGACTTTCAAAGCAGTCCGCATAAAAAATAAAAAATAAAGGCCTTTGAACTAAAGACAGGTTTTATTTTTGTACAGTTAATCTGCAAGTTATTTATCAGCCCTGTGTCCATTTAATGCAAGCTTTCACATCAGCCATGACATTTCAAATACTGACAGTTTATTTTCTGGACCAAGGTTGAATTCAAACACCTAAATGTAAAAACAAGCTATGAATTGTAATATTCCCACTTTGCCTGCAGCCTGCACTCCTTGAACCCAATCGTCTTGGATATCTATCTATAGGTTAATATCTTATATTGTTACATTTATTTAGAAAATTGGATAAATTAGCTTCATGCACTTCATGCAGTCATGTGTTTCCTACCTCCTTGGGCATGCCTGTAATATGTCAGCATTGACAATGATCAATATCTCTTCCCTTTGCCACAGAGGTGCCTCAAGGCTCTGTGCTGGGGCCACCTTCGTTCTGCGACGTCAACCACTTACATGGGTCTAATTTCCACCTGTATGGCTCTACATGTGCTAAGCTGAAAACACCCAGCTGTATCAGATAAATCAGTTATTTTGATGCAAATGCCACTGACTTATCTGCATAGTTGATGAGACATCTACCCCTCTAAGATTGCACTCGGAGTAAAATTAACAACAAAACACCCTTACTCCTCATGACTACCAAAGTCACAAGAAACACTGAAAGATTTACATTCTGATCATGGACCAGCTATCGTTTAAAAGTTCGTAAAGTTTTCAAACTTTAAAAACACAATAAAACATGAGAACCGTCTGTTAAGAAACTTTTGCTACAGGCCAGAGTTATTGCTCGTCTCAACTTCTACAATACCCTTCTGGCAGGTCCCCCAGTACAGTACCTAATAATAAACTTCTCCCATTTGCTGGGTTACCACTAATTATTATAATTATTATTTTAGACTGGGGAAAAGGAAACATTTGTAAATGATAACTTTTGTTGTTTCTGAATATATTCTGGAGAATTAGTTGAATGTATTTGTTTTACATGTTTGCCTGACATTTACATATTTAATATTATTACAAGACTATAATTGTGGCCCATTACGCATTGGGAGCAGTCAGGAGCAATGTTGGGGTTAACAATTACATATTCATTGCTTTCAGTAAGCTCCTCAGAGGGGAAACCCATCAGATTTTGAAGCAACAAGACAAACAACATAACAGTAGATGATGACTTGTACTAATTGGACATATCTGTTTCTTAATATGCCATCATTATTTTTGCATTACCAAGTACACAATGTGGATTAATGGAGCCAATTATGTCACTGATTAGGCTACTTCTGCACATCACACATGGCAATATTATTATGAGTTATATGTCTGAAAGCAATAAAAACTTTGAGTTAAATCTAATAAGTATCCGTGGGATCTTATCTGGAAAGTTTTTTTTATAATTTAAGGAAAATCATCTTTAATCATTAATATTCAAATTTATTAATCTAGGTGCTCTTCGATCTAATCATCTGAAACCTGTTCAGTAATAGACAGCTTATTTTTTTATTTTTTTTTTATTTTAATTAACTGGCATGGCACTACTATACATATTCATGTCATGTATCAATGTGACTGCATGTCAAATTGACCACATAATATATGCCTGTAGCGTAACGTGTTAATGAGTAGTCCCTACACAAAATCAATTATGCATGGTGTTTTATAGGAATTGTTGTCATGTATCAGGATATATTATGACCACAGTCATCAGCCCCTGGAGACTGTGTTATTCTGGGGATTTTGCTTTCTCAGCCCAAACTTCCAGATACAAAATGATTTTATATTTATAATTGGCAGTTCCAGTATTGGGAGCTGCTTTTTTTCCCTATGTAATCACTAAGAACATGTATCCTTTAAGTTAAATTGGTGATAATCTCACACCAATGACTAGAATGTTAAACCTTTGGTGCCGAAATAATAACAACATGTAAAGGAATTTTGCTGAGCATGCTGACCATGTGTCATGTGCTTTTTTTTCGAATATTTTAAATTTAAACATATGTTTAAATGTTTAAATATACATTTTTATATTTATTAAGAATACATTGGGGAAAGAAGAAAATACAAAGATGTTAGAGTAGGATATAAAAAAAGTCGGCGGAAATTATTTAGTAAGAAGTTTAGCTGTTGGATCACTAACAGCTGCATACATCACTATTACTGAGCTACTTTAAATCATATACATTTTGATTATAAACGATGAAACTGATCAAAACAATTGGGAAAAGAATGAGCTAAGAATGTAAAAAACTGAATGAATCAGTAATAATATAAAAATCCCATATTACATATACTGTAAAAGTACATTTAAAAATGGTGAACATAATAACCAAGTGAGAATGGAAAGGTTAAGACAAAACTGTACAAACATAATTTGTGTCACTGGCAGTGAGGGGTTGATAAGTGATTTATTCACAGTTTTGTAGAGGATCCACTCATTTTAAACGACAGGGGGTGCATTTATTTCGCCCCTCCTGCTGTTGTAATGAATACATGTATGTGGGTGTCACCTTGGACAGAGCAATGTTTATTGTTCATTTAGTGTCATAAAACAAGATCCACTGTGTGAAGCAATGTGTGGGCATAGTGCGATCATGTCTCACAGCAAGGGAGGAGAATCTTCAACTCAAGCCCTGGCATGTGTGTGTGTGTGTGTGTGTGTGTGTGTGTGTGTGTGTGTGTACAAGGCTAAGATTGAGCAAGTGATCTTAATGGAGAATTGCTTTTCTATGTTTTCCTATGGATATATCTACTCACTTGCATCCCTCTTCCTCCAAACTCCATCCACCGCCTCCCTTATACATTTTTTTGGGGCAGCAGAGTCTTTACAGGCTCTGCTTACAGTCCTTGATCTCCAACCTTTTATTCCCCATGTTCTCCATTTGTATCTGCACTACTCCAATCGAGATACCACAAAGTATCCAAGCATGCAAAGCCCCTACTTCTTCTCTGTGTGACACACACACACACATGCACAGCGGCATATCAGCAGCTGGAGTAGATCCGCTGAACCCCTGCATGTACTCTGTGTGACTGCTAAGGCCCAGGATAAGAGGTCCTTAAGCCTTCCTGCCTATTCTCACTGTGCCTCATCTCCAGCATCCATCCTTGGCTATCGCATCCCCCTGTGACAAGTGTTCCAGCTTTCCAAAGTATTACCAGCATCCCATGTTGTTCTTTCAACCTTTGGATGGAATATCCAGGAGGATTTTTGAAGGATTGCCTTGTTGCTTAGCTTAGCTGAGAGGTGATGAGAGCACAGACAACAAAACCAGTCAGAGTTTTTGGCACTGGGAAAAGACTATTTTATTTTTAAACAATGTATATTCCTACTTAAAGTCTTGTTAACTAACAGCTTTGGAAGGTGCTGTGTATCACAAGCTCACATTAACTAACACACAGCATGAATACATGTTTGAGATTCATCCTAAACACCAAAGCAGGATGCAAACAAGAAAAAAACAACTACATTTCAGGACCTCTGTGCCTGTTTCTCCAGCTTCACTTCATTCCTTGCAGGCCCTTTTCTCTGCAGATCTGCTGTTCTCTGTCTGCCAAACACAAGCCTCTTGACCTCCTGACTTGGTTTAGAGTGCCAGCAGATCAGATGCTTGTCTCAGATAAAAACTGAATGTCCTCTTTGTTGTTTCAGAGCGATCAGATCAGATCCGATCAGATCTGTGTTCAAATCTCACCAACGTATCTGCAATAGTTGCTGTAGTAACAATACAGTTACAAGCAACTATGTATGGTGGTCTCTATTGTCGACCGACATCAGTGTGTGTTGAATTGAAGGTCCAGTGAGTAATAAGTAGTGATATGTAATGGTTAGACTGTGCAGATTTTAACAAAGCTGTCAGCGAACTATAGTGCCCTTTGCCGACCAGCAAGGATGTTTTTCTTTCTCATTTGTGGAAGAAATGTCCACTTCAAAACAGGAAAATAACACTTTGGCTGGTTTGTCCATTTGGGTTGCTGTAGAAATGTGACAGCACAAGGCAGCAACCTCTGAAAGAAATGCCCTTGTCCAAAGTACATAAAAGCTTGTTCTAAGACTACAAAACCAAATGCTATTTAAGTGATTCCACTCTTACACAAACATAATGGATCGTATATTCTTTTTCTTTCAATAAGCCCTCCTCAATGCTAAACACCAGACCTTTGAAAAGATTCAAATCTTTGTGTACACACTGATCTGCCCATAATGTGAGTTTAGGACATTATCTTGAAAGGTACTTCATGAAAAAATCCAAACACATCAATATCTTCAAATAATGGTGATGTAAATGGATGATTCAATAACAGATGGGGTTTGAATAGGCCATTCCAGGACTTAATTTGAGCCATTCTTTGGGGAGGTCACTTAAATGTTGCATAGTCGGTCCACCTGTGCTTCAGCTTCAGTTTTTGTAGAGATGATCTAATTTTATGTGATCGTGAACCAGCCACAGCCTACTGCAGCAAAACAGCCTCAAACCATGGCATTGCCAGTCCCATGATTCACAATTGTTACAGTGTTCTTTAGTTAAAGTGCTGTCTTTGGCTTCTGTCAAATATGTCCTCTATTATTTATTTTTCTCCCAGATAATTTAGTTGTGGATTCCCCTTTTTAAAGCACTATTTAAAGCCTTTTCTCTGACATTATACATGTGTCTTGACATCAGCTGCCTGCGGTAAAGCGCTTCCTGCTGATCTTATGATTTTTTTCCAGATTTTTATTCACCTTGGACGCAGTCTTGGGCTGACCTGGGCTGGTCATTTTGGCAGTTGTTTTAAAAGTTATGTGCTTGCGTATCATATTGCGTACAGTGGAAAAGCTGGCTGCAAAAGATAATTTTATAAGCCTTCCCAGTTTCATTACAGTTTTCTTTCTGAAGGTTCCAAGGATTTCTTTGACTGCATGATTCAGTTCATTTGATGATTCCAGCAAACCAACAAAAAAACATTTTTTAAATAAGAAAAGCTCCCCCAATTCATGTATACACCTGGTGCCCATTTGTGTCCTCTGCCTCCTCGGCCCTTTGTCCTCAGTCAGTGTCAGATAATATGCTTCTGATTATGTTCCTGTCTTTTCTTGGTATTCTTCAATACATCACAATGTCCATTTTGTAGAACCGTGGTCTTATTTAGATTCAAATACATGGCGAAGCATGACATGTTTTGGGGTGTAGTCTCAGTGTGATTAACAGCTTATATCATCCAATAGGTGCATGGTTGCTGGTGCAAGTGGACATGCAATAAATTGCCTGTCAGCCAGGCCCATCTTTGTTCTTCTAAATGTGGATTATTATTTTTTGTTTTTACTTTATTTTATTTTATTTTGTTTCCTATAGACTACTGTTCTGCTTGCCTGCTCATTCAGCCATCTGCCTGTAAGCATGTTTTCATTTTTTTAAGGACGTCTCTCACTGCATACAGTCTGTCCCTGTGTCTGGCTGCTATCAGCAAATCCTGACATTTGAATAAAAAAAAAAAAAAAAAAAAGGGATTCACATATACAATTTGCTGTTAAACATTCAAGCGCTGAAGTCAGAGCCATGCGGCAGGCAGTGTGACCTTCACCACAGTTCTCAAGTTTTGGAAACAGTCACATTCAGTAGCAGAAGGCATTCTGTTCATCCGTCAGTGCTGTGAATACGGTGAGTGTTTGGATCATTGGCAGAGAAGGGGACTTTGCTTTAGCAGAGGCGTCTCAAGATATTCTAAGCTATTTTGAAGACTGGCTCGCACAGAGTAGGAGCTCACTCTGACAGGAATTCAGAACTATTGCAGGCAATGTTGATGAAACAGTGTAAAGGGGATTCGTATATGCAGCACTGCGCAGTTCAGTTTCTTATTATGCAATGTCATTAGTGAGACATCTGATCGGGCTGCAGCTTCACTGTGCGGCACAACGTTGAGCTCACACAACAGTCATGAAGAACAAACTTCAGGGAGTAGACAAACAAGCTATGCTCGCCCCACACCCACCTTTCACAGGATCTCAACATCAGCCTGGGATCACATCAAGAGACAAAGGCTACGTTCACATTGCTATTACTACTTTTCATTAAAAAAATGTATTTCAAAAGGAAAACAAGCTATATCGGGAATAATCAACATCCACCACATTGAATATCACACGCAATGCTCCAATCTAAACAGGAGGAAACAATGAGGAGCAATTTTGTTTTTATACATAGAAAACAAGGTGAAACTGAAAGTGTTAACACTGCTTTTCCTTTAAAACACTGTCACTTTCACTTTATTATTAGTCCAGTAATAATTACCTGTTTGCCTTGATTGCCTTGCCTTTTGTTTGGGTCTGTTTTCACTTTTGCGTTGTTGTCTAAGCACTGGTGCTGTACAAATAAAGTATTATTGTTAATTTTTATGTGAATGATTAAATGTTCAAGGCATTATATGTGGTAATATGGGGCCAAAACTCCACATTCCCCTCTTCATAAAGACTTAAACGTGTACTATATTGAAAAAAAGAGAGAGTGCGTGTTTGAGGAAGAAGTATGAGGTACGACTTATTCCGCTTACCCACACACACTGACAGACTAAGTGGGGCTGGGCTTTATGGAGCACTGAGATTGACCAATAAAAGCCACATATCTCCCCCACACCAACAGTCACCCACAACAGCACAGCTGTACTGATAGGTCCCTGTGAGGATTTGTTCTTGAGTAAGATGGCAGATTGTTAGGTGATGAATGAGAGCAGGGAGTCAGGCCCCTCAAATGGTCCGTAAGCTGCTTGCATTGATTTTTAGTTCCTCACCAACGGTCTCCAGGGAATAAAACACACAGCTATCGCCTACAGCGCCTGCTGTACCTCGATCCAAAATGTGCACACCTCAGACGCACGCTCGCCTTGCTGCACAGAGTGGGCGACACGTGTGAGCTGAATGATAGTGGCTAATAATATAACAGTCAACCGCTGGTGCAGGAACAAAAACAAGTAAAGAGGTTAAAGATGAACGGCCTTGTCTGGGCTTTAAAGAATTGCAGAAGACAGAAATATACAATGGATCATACTTGTATTGCCTCATCGGTTTAGCATTTCACATTCTTGTTGAGGCAGATGGGTACGGTGAAGTATAACAGCTCACTATCCCTTTAAAATGGACATTTCAGGGGCACTCTTCCATTCCAGGTCTATGAGATGTTTGTTAGTGAGTTAACATGTGTAGTTATGTGACTTACAGCTGTTTGCACTCTATTGGGCATAGACTCAAAGACTTATTTCTTCGATGAAAATGTTCGAAAAACAACACTTATGAACAGTGAGGGGGAAGTCCACGCAGAAGTTTTTCACAGACAGCTGAGATACTGCCTGACATATTGTCATATGGAAGTTGAAGATTTGTGCAGATGGAGATACTGTTCAGCATTGTGGTGTGATGCTTGCAATAGCCACACAACATGGTGCCTTCAAATGATGAGTCATTTCTAACACCCTCATCATGCTGGATTCACAACAACATGAGGGGAAAGATTCTGAGAGAGCTCTGGGTTTATGAATTGCAATGTCTCTGGGCTGTCCATATAAGTTCATATTTTGTTGGATGGTGAGTATTTTAGTTGTAGTTGTGTGGAGCTGTGGATCGTTAAAATTCGTAGGAAGAGTTTCTCAACTGGCGTGTGTTGTCTTCTGCCATCATTCCTTGCGTTACATTAACTTAAGCTGCATGCACGTTGGCATTGTGTTCATGTGGCTTTAAAACTCAGACAACTTCAACAAACACAAGTTTATGTGTTTATGTAATTCCCTTTCAATTTATGTCAGGTTTGGAAAGGTGCTACTCTCCTGTCATTAAGTGAAATATGAAGAAAAACAAAAAAGCGCTTTGGTTTTGCTGTAAACCAGAAATAGTATTTTATGTCACTGATGAGTCCATCCTGAAATTGTGTCTTGCCGTGTCCCAAATAGCTCCTAATCACAGGACACACTATGAGGGTTCATGTTGCTTCTTCATGTTGAGATTTGCATCACAAAAGCATCCCAATATTCTACCATTTTCTTATCTTACTGCCATGATTAACATGGATAACCCAACATGGAAACTGACTGCCAAGTAGTTTATTAATACAATATTTATTCTATTTTGAATCCAATCAACTAGAGACACGAGCCCAACAACATGACGACCTCGCTTTCAAACCACCTCCATATTGTTTTGTCTATTTTGTGAGTGAATAGCCTGTTTTTGGATTCCTGTTGCCGTTACAGTTCTGCTTGTCTGCTCATCTTTCCACCTGCCAGTAAACATGTTTTGATTTATTAAAGACTACTTCACTGCAACCGCCTCTCTTTATGTCTCTGCTCGGCTCCTCTGCTCATACAGTTTTCAGCCAACAGTAACCTTTGAGCTGAATTAGGGGAAAACAGCGTCTCCTACAAATGAGGTTCACGTGTAAAGTCTGCTGTTTTGTCATTATTTACATGTAACGCAAAATTAAAATAAAACAATTAAATAAAATGCTACTCCATGGGCAGAGGGGTTTTCTATTTCCTGAGAATTTACTGGAGATTATGGCTGCTCTGTCAAATGTGATGATAGGCCTTACAGCCTCAGAGGTATGCATCATTTAAGAAAGCCAAAAGGAAGCCAAAAATGTATGGACTGACTTAAATAAGTGGTACTGTTTAATACACATACATACGTCTTGAAATCTAATAGTATCAGAATTACATTTGGGAGAAACCAACTTGGATGTTTTAAAGCAGAATACATTACGTATATTAGATTCAATTTTTATTGCAGACTCACGGGAGGCCCATGGAAGAAAATAGAATTTAACATTTTAAACACAGGTCGAAAAAATAGTACAGCAATCAAATTAGGGGCAATTTGTACATTTTACCACACCACTGCCTTCTGAGCCTGGATGAGTACCAAAAGCAGCTCTATGATGCTGTTTTCTGACTCAAGTGACACATAAAGTTGTACATCAAATGTCTTTGGAGTGCTTCACATGTAGGAACATCAGAGGACACAGACACTTCCAACTGAAACGTACATATAGGTCGTTTTTTCAACCCCTGAAAACGTACATATAGGTAGTTTTCTGAAAACGTGACTGTGGGTGGTTTTTTTCAAACCCCTGAATGCGACGTAAAGGTAGTATTTTCCAACTCGAATATGCACAGATGTTACTGAGGGTAGGGTTAGGGCAAAAAGACAGGGTTAGGTAGTAAAAATAAAAAAATATTAAAAAGGTGGTATAGTTAGGGACCGAACCATTGTCGACCGTGCTCCGCCGCAGCGCTCTCGCTACTAAGCCGACTGCCGGTGCCGACATCGGCGAAGCCACTAGATACGGCGTCTAAGGCGGAAGTGGTTGCCGTTATGTATACAACCGCTAGGGGTGCATGTTTTGAAAACGTAAACATAGGTCGTAATTCCTGCATACGACCTATATGTCATTTTATTGGAGGAAAGTCTCGACACAGACTTTCTGCTTGAGTTTACTATAAGTTAACAGGAGAGAAACACCCCACTAAACCAATGCAAAACTGCCAGGAACAGATTGTTCCTTTAGATTTAGTTTACAATGTAAAGAGTGTTGAACAGGACACACTTCATATTCAACAGGAGATGTCTTGAACAACACGTTTGCTACAGCAATGTCATTTTGTCGGCGGGAAACCTTAAAGCTATAATTATATAATATATTTACATATAAGTAATGAGTTAATACAATGTCTATCAGTTCCATATCCCTCTCACTGTATTTCTCAGTACAGCAGGGTTTTGATCTTGTGTCGCCGAGTGACATTCTTGTGCTGCACATGGGAAGGGATTTGTTTCATGTCACGACAGACGGACGGAACAGCAACACTAGTGAAGTGAGACAGCTGCAAACAGGTTTGAGTGTGACTGAAAACACAAAGAAGTACTGAAAAAAAGTTTAAGGAATATATTCTACTGTTCAAAATAAAAAGAAGCATCTTGACCCTTCCAGCCTCTGTGCTGCCAAACACAGAGGCACAGAGAGCCCAATATCAGATGAAGGACGCAGCATACGCATAATGTACGCATTGTTCTGTTCATGAAGACCAAACAGGAGCAGAGTAATAACATCAGCAGCAACTAACAAAAAAATCACCAAAGGTTTTGCACTGCAGCTTGAAATGCGAAGAAGACAAAGGTGGAAAAAAACTTCCATTGAGCTTTTCCAAAGACACATTAAACACGTGTTAACGCCACAGGACTGAAATGATCACAATTACCAACAACTCTGTAAGAGTACACTTATTATAATTAACAACCACTGCAAAATAAAGAGCTTATTTTATGTATTTATTTTCTTGCCTAGAAAGGAAAACCCCAATATGAATTCTAAGCTTTCAGGAACATTCCACTTACAATATTGAATACTGCATAAGGAAAGCATTCAAATAGGTTTGTCTCATAAACGTGACCCTTGAAGGCACCATTAGATTCTTTTTGCAGCTAATTTAACGCCATTAGCCACAGTGGCTAGGTACACTTTTCCCACTGATGAAACTAAAACAGCCTTCACTTGTTTCTTCTAGTTAACAACATTTGAGCCAGGTCTGTAATTTTCAGACTCAAACAACTACTTCCTGTTCCTTTCAAATCAGGGGAATAAACAGCTACTGTGCTCTCGGGCACCGTCTCTTCTCTCCACTGTGCTGTACTTAAAACACCATCAACACACCACATAGTTTCCTTCCCCAATGTGCCCACCTTTAGCCCTCTGCACTATAGGTACCATAAATCAACACTGGCAACAAATAACATTACAATCATTCAGTAATGGATTGCACCTTTCACTGTGGGGATGCGCGATCCATTAAAATTCAATTTAGCCCCTACACTTATTTCTACAAACAAGTAAAAGTGCCAGTCATCATTTTGCAATGCAGGCAGAGACTCGGGCATTTCAGGGCTGCTGAGATTGATGAGAAGAGAGATTAACACTTCATTTTCAACACCACTGGAGATAGCCAGAACATAATGAGATAAATGGAGTGAAAACAGAGTTTGCAGGAAAGAGAAAGAGCAGAGAGTACAGAGACAAAGTGAGGAAATGTGAAAACCCAGAAGTAGAGTGAAGAGTGTTTGAGCACCTGGCATGTCTGACAGGGTTTCGGGCGCAGGGCAGGAGGTGCCTTTAGAGGCCAGATGGAGATAGATGAGGCAGAACATGGAGGCTACAACTATAACATACACAAGCAGGGTGACATTCACCTTGCCACTGTCAATGCCAACATTGACCTATACCTCTCGAGCTCGCAAAGGCACTCCAGCATCTGATAGGCATATATATATATATATATATATATATATATATATACATATTGTTTTTTTTTTTTAAATACTTCACTGTGAAGACCACATACCAATGAGTGACCTACTGTATGAGCAGGAAATCATTGCTTCATGTGTAGCCAATAAATGTAATTTGAACCTCTTTGGACATGCACACAGTAGAGACGGAGATGATGTTTTAACTGCTTGTAGAAATAAAGGCAACGTTAACCCTACCCTTGTTACAAACCAAACATTGTGCATTGTATTACACAAAATGTATTTCAGTATTGCCAGACAAAAACAAACATTGAGATATGAGGAAAAAACAAAACCTTGCTCAATAAAAACACACTTCATACATTTTTATCTTGGAGACCTTGCAGATAGACAGCCCATCATGTGGATTTCAATGTACTGTATATTATTTATATATGTATTATTATTTTATGAGACAGTGAAATTAAATGCTATCAAATATAATCAATGGTTTAGTATAACATTGAGGTCAATGGGCCTCACATACTAATACAGTATATGCAAAGAAAAAAAATTCTTAATATTTGCATGTTTGTCAATCAATATGTGAAGTATTAGAAGTATATTTTAGCAATCAAAAAAAAAAATACAGCTACACATTAGCAGTTGTGGTATATGATGCCTTACTGTATTTATATAGTCACATACAACAATTACAATATTATGATAATACGTTTGACAATGATATAACAAAAACAATATCATACCATTGTAATATTACTAGATACATCATTTTCTTGATGAATATGTTCATGGCTCCCACATTAGCCTTCAAATTGATATTATGTTGCAATCAACTGTGTGGCTGCATGTCATCTTGTGCTATTATTACCTCAGCTCAGAAAATCTCCATCTCCTGGCATCACAGAGCTTAATACAATGTGGGACCACAGTGGTCCTCCACCCTGCTAATCCCAGCTTCAGGAGAATCTGGGGGGAACACGTCTTTCACCTCAGTGGATCCCACTGTGGTGCCAAATTCAATTTTTCTCTTGCCTGTAGATGGTACTGAGCAACTCTTGCCTCACACATCCATGCATGACTTGAGCATAATTTGCTCATGCCTGGTTGCATTTGATGCATCTCTACCCCCGATACTCGGCTAACAGAAAATGAGTCCCATTCTCTGACCCTGGAGCATCAAAACATTGTGTGTTTAATGCATTCAAACACCATTCACTAAGTTTATGTTGCTAAAATCATTTATCCTGTCATCTGCATGTAATGCCTGCAGTAAAAGCAGGCCTTTAGCAGAGTGCTTTACAGTGCACTTGTTGTTTCAGTGATGACACACATCCTCGGCTTACATCCCAAACTGCAAAAGCTATTAGCCGCAGAGTGCCTGATGTTTATGGCCTCAGCTCATTAGGGTTCTGGCTTCCTTATGCTCCTTTATGCATTTGTGCAGCGTTTATAATCTTAAATTATTAATGAATGTTTTGTTTTGCTACTGTTTAATGTCTAGTCTTTCATATGATGTCATCTTGGCTTGAAAAAAAGAAACATTTATCTCAGCCCAGTTTTAAGTAAAGGTCAAATGAAAGTAAAATAAAAACATATATAAATAAGGCAGCAGGTCACAAGTTGAAATTAGGCCTTTAAATAGTTTGATTTAGTAAGCTGGAGGTAGCAGCCGATAATGCTTGCCAGGGGGTTAAGTAGGGGTGTTGCCCAGTGAAATACTCCCCAACACTAAATATGGCTGCATGTTGTTCCTTACAAACAGAATAATCTTTAGCCATTTCAGTTTAATTCAAATTGCTTGCAAAAATGAAGGGATGAAGTTCCCCACCAGAATCTATCAAATGTTCTAAATGCACACATAAGAAGAATAAAAGACTAAATCTTGTTTAAACATCTCAATCCCCAGCTATAAATTACACTTAGTAACAGCTCCTGGACACCCTGTCTGACAATACAGAGTATTATATTTTCTGAAAGTGCTGTTTCCTGAAAATCTTACTGAATTCAACTTTTCAAAGCTTCATGTTGTTTTTATTCTACAAATTACACCGTTACAGATTCAATCTACATTGCATTACTTCAGAGCCATGTCTTCCTTTGTGGTTCACTTACATAGTTAGTATTGATGTTTAAAGTACACTTTTTTTTTATCGAAGCTTTCCCATTTTTCCCATTACGTATTGTCTGAAAGCAAAGACAATAATGCATTCAGATAGGAGATACTCATACCTGATACACTGAAAGGGACAATAACACTATAAAGTCTTATTAGATAGTCCTGCTCTCAAACACCTCCAAAGAAGAAGTCACAAAATTCAAAATTCTGGTGTAAAAAAAAATCAAATAAGCGATGGCTGAGTTCCATTTAGCTTATTTAGTGTCAGGGATGTTGATTAAGTGTCACATTGTCAGTTAATAAGTTATGATATAGCTTATCTTGTGAGGTTGCAAATTTCAGCTAATTGCAGATAATATTATGTGCAGTGTAAGTTTACAGGGATGTCACATTAGCTTAACTTAAAGTCCTTGTTTTGCCATTTTAACATAAACCGGCGACCTGATTGGGATTCTGAAAGAAACATTTCCAGCATTTTTGCCAATATGGACAAGCTTCACCTGATTACAACGAGAAGCAGCTATGCTTATAAACACAGATGCAAAATTAGCATGTCAAAAAAAACCTATGAAAGCCGAGAAGCCATAGAGCTTAACTGGGTATTTTATTTGTCAAAATGTGGTAAAGGGGTACCAACTGTTCCCATCCTTGATAGTAAACCAGGATCAATTTGAGATGAACCCATTATCAATCCTTTCTCAGAGAGCACAAACTCTTGATTCCCCCCCAAAATGTTGGTGTATTTGTTTAACATGGCCTTTCTGACCCTGAACACGAGGTACATTTTCCACTCTGTGGTCCGTAGCCCCTTTCCTCTGAACTGAGAGCAGTGTTAAATGGACTGCTTGCTGTGACTGGATGACCCTGGCTGGAGATCCCATAGAAAGAGTCCGACTCAGCTAACTGAACAGCAGACACCTTCATTATGCTGCTGTCAGGAGCACACAGGCTGGGGTCAGCAATCACACAAACACACACACACACACACACTCACACACACATAGACAGACAGACAGACACCCAGTTCCTCGGAAATGAGGTTCTGCATCATTAGGGCCAGGTTTTGTTCTCCATGAGGACTACTGGTCAGTGTTAATGAAAAAAGGGTCTGAAACACACAATTCACCAGAGGATCTACGAAATAATTTTAGCATGATTTAAAGCATGACAAACCGGGGACCTGAAAAATGTCCCCTGTTAGCATGGAGGTCCTCTGTTGGTGAATGTGTAACGACGCCAAGGTCCACTGCTGGATAGGTTGACGAGTGCACACACACATTCACAAGGAAACTCTTAATAGTCTCAAACAGCATTGGCTTGATACCACCATGACATCTATATTATAACTTGTTCATCCATTCATAAAGCCTGTCAATACTTCATTTTGTGCAGTTTCAATATCATTATACTTGTATTGTATGCTAAGTTTTTATATTCCTTATGTTGATATTGCATGTTTAGTCTTCTATTAACTCTTTTACTGTTTTCTCTGTTTGGTCTGATAAAACTATTTTTTTCCCCCGATTTCCTCTTTTGTTACTCACATTGTGACCACTCCTTTGTGGTTGTTCTAACTCCATGTTTGAAAGCATTGCTTTAACTGTTACTGGGCTACAGGGAAGAAAAAAAAAAAAATCTCTGCAAATCATGTTTGACAAAGCCATTTAGGATATAAATCTTCAGGAGACAGTTACTTTGTCATGCAAAATCAGAAACCAAGTTATGCTAAGGCTATAAGAGAATAGCTCTCTCCTGCAGAATGATAAATCATTTTCCCTCTAATCCCCTAACCTGATTACTGAAACCGTCTTATTTATTTATTTTTTCTCATCACATGACATTGAAGAAGTCAGATTACCACAGTGACCCAACACAAACTAAATAAAGGAAGACAGTCCTGTGTTGGAAACACTGTTAACACCAAAGCTTCATGAGGAAAATGTAATTTCAGAACCTTCAACACCGGTGAGATTCCAGTGCTGTGCCCCTTCAACTGTCTCCCAAAACTGCAGCTTTTCTGTCAACTGTTTTCAGGCGAAACACCTCCACACGGTGAGATGCACAGTGCAGCATGAATACATGCCGTCACCACCACATTGTACCACTGTCTTATTATCAGCATTTCAGATAACGCTTCAAAACAGAGCTTCAACCATGTAAACCCTACAAAACATAGTTCTTGCAGTCGGTACTTGTTTGTGAGAATTAAACACATCTCTCTCTCAAAAAAGCCTAATGTAATTAATCCAGCACTATGAAATGAAAATGTGAATTGGCTGCTCCGGAGTCAACCTTTGATCCAGCCATTGTCACCTGGAAAGGCCGCAGAAGTGACAAGAACATTTGAGCGCTATAATTCCGCAGAACGGTGACAGCCTGAGCACATCTCGTCAGCTCTGCGCCGGCTGAGAGAGCTGTCAGGCTTTGTCTGTGTGTGTGTGTGCTGGTTATGGGGAATTAAATGGAAGAGGGAGCTGCAGTGGCGGCAGAGGTGAGTCTGATGATAATTGGCAGGCAGATTATGGATGTGGCATTTGAGGTCTTGACACAGAACGCAGGCAGACTTTCCACCCACGGGGAAGTTTATTGTCCAGCCGGATACTCAAGTGCTGTCAAAGGTAGCGAGTGACATCACCAACAACGACAATAACAAAATCTTTGACCCAGCAGTAGCTGAGAACGCATCAGTACAATCATCACAGCAGGACCCAGTTTGCGGCGTTGAAGGGTATAGTGGCTATTACAGTTAACAAAAACTACAAGCATTTTAACTTTTTTTCTGAAGATAATCAATAAAGTGCAATGCGATTTTGTTTAATTAATTTACCTGTAAACAAAGTATTTGCTGAAGAAAGAGGTCATGTTGGTTTTGCTAAAGACAATACCAGTATTTTTTGAGTATTTTAAAATGTCCTGTAAATTGTATCCCATTCCCTCATTTATGCCAAAAGCACCATCAGTGATTGCAAGTTGTGACTGCAAACAGGAGAGACATAAGATAGGTGTTGTCCTTCACTTTGCTTTCATCCATCACAGTTGTTTAACACAACAAACCTCCGTTTGGTCAGGTAGCCCAGCTTAGCTCCCTCCAATGGCCTGTGAGTAGTGCATTTAAAAGGCAAATAATATTACAAAGAAGGCTTCAAATGATGGATAATGTCTGCCAGTTAGTACAACCTGCTGAATTGCTATTTTACTTTTCAAATAATAGGGAAGGTCTTTAACCAGGTGATTTGTGTGCCTTTCATTTCCTCAAAGGTCAAAAGCACCACAGTAGTTAAAACTCTGTCAGGTTGATGTGAACAGTTGTAGACATGAGAAGACATGACACCCATTGTTATCACTATAACACAACTATTAGGCGATTAAGAGACAACATGAAATTACATTATATAACTTTAAAAAAATATATACTGCCATACCACTGTATTGTTGCTGTACTGTATCTGAGGTTTTCAGAATTTCACAAGTGCAACAAAGGCGAACGGGTCGAGGTATGACCATACTCTGTGAACTCCTTGGCGTAGTCTGGATTACTTTGTCTCTCCTCTCTCTCTCTCATCCATTCTTTTCCCCTTACTTACTTCACCAGGGGACCCGACTGGAAGCTAAGTAAATAATGAAATATGCTGCTTGTATCCTCTTAGGGAAGATTATGCAAAGAACATAGTGTGAGGGCATTCTTGTGTTACAGCAAGGACACAAACTGAGACTCCGCTGACAACAACAGACGCATTGTGCCATAATCTTTGTAACGCAGTCGTCTTCATTTCTCAAGGGCTTGTTACCACAGTGCCTGTGTAAAATGTATAGCAGCATACGAGCTCTGGCACGCCCGATCAAAGGCCAAGTAGGAATCGATTTGGATACATTTTTGCCGCCTGAAAATAAGAGACTGTAATGAAGCATGTTTATTGCCAAAAGCCCTGAGCAAACGTCTCCTGGGAACCATGTAAAGTATAGAGAGGGGGTGAGGAAGGGAGGAGTATATTGTGACACACTGCCCACCCATAACAGCTGCTTGAATCTGACAATGTGGCACAGTTACTGTGTTGCCTACGTGGGATTGCAGAAGACAGGAACTGTCAGGAACATCCCAGAGCAAGAGCGGTTCAGCACTCTGTCGAGATTTCCTCTCAGTAAGGTTGGGAGGAGAGAAGTGACTGAGGGATGTGATGGTAACGACTGGGGCGCCACACACTGATGGTAACATGTTTTACATCTGCTTGTCTGGAGGACTGATAATGGCTTTTTCTGTCAAGCTGTTGATTCTGTGATCTTCCTTGAGCACCGACATTTAGCTCCAGTATGTGTTTTTAATTAACTTCATGCTGCACAGCCTTGAAATACAGAACATATACTGTATGTGTTGTCAAAGTGCATTATACTGGATATTCTGAAGCTGATATTCTGGGTGTGGAGGTCACAGTGGTCAGTGGGCATATCATAGCTATACTGCAAATACAGATGACCAGAATTCCTTTATATGAATATCCACCTTTTTTTTTTTTTTTTTTTACCATATCCATTACCTATGACACTAACCATATATTTGTCAAAAACACACTGTCTACTGTACAAAACATTTTTTTGTGAACTTCATCCAGATAAAATAAAGTGAAATTGAATAGGAACCAATAGTTTGCAACATGTCTCAGTATCTGCACAGTGAGATAACAGTGTCTGTTTATTACATTCAGAATGCAGATAAAGAACCATTCCTTAATCCAAATTAACTACAGTTACATTACAACTTAAGTCCTTATCTGTAGTTCCATTGTGGTGATTACTTTTGGCAGTATATTCACTCATTGGATGTTTTACAATGTGCTACTGTAGCCAGTCATGACCATGGATCAATTGCTGACTGCCAGGATTAAAAGCCTGATGTCTAACCAGAATGTAAAAGAACAATAATAATAATAATAATAATAATAATAATAATATATATTTCAACTACTGCCTTGTGTGATCATGGTTTTCTTGCTGGTTTCCATGCTCATTTGAAAGAGAGAGAGAGAGAGAGAGAGAGAGAGAACAATCTTGGGAATTTTTACCAGAGCATACTCAGCACTGTAGCCCTGAGAGAATCATGGCCAATTAGGTCAGATGATAATGCGACTTAATTGACCATGCACTGGCGCTTTAAAGGGGTCCACTGGACTTTGTAAGGCAAATGGAGCAGAGCTGGACAAATACAGGACATTATTTACTATTGATACTTAATCAAACAGTCTCATGTATGAGGCTACATATTGATATCCACTTATACGACAAAGTTTTATTTAAGCAATATAGTTTTAGGTATCCTAGTGCTATTAATGATGTCCTACAGATGATTAGACAGACTGACTGACTTTAATGTAACAGCGCAGTGTATGCCTTTTAGTCGATAGGCATTTATTTATTTAGTTATATTTTTTAACTTGAAATTATTTTCAATGGCTTAATGTATTTATCTGTTGGTTTATCCACATTAAACGGGAATAGTCTAGTCTGTGTATATGTCTCTGTGGCTATGTACAGATGCATGATCAGTGAAGGCAGGTTTGTTTTTTTTTCAGCCAGTATTTGACCCATTTGTCATTTTTTCTTTGTTTATCATAGCATTTTTATCATAGTTTGTGTTGGGATTTCAGTTGGTGGGGTAAAGAGTTAATATATCTACTGTATATGGACAGACCTATAGAGAGAACCTGGTATTGTAATAGGTTGTAGACACAGTCAATTGTTTTCATCAAGGAGTCAACTCCCTGCTGGAAATTGACATTAGCTCGCTAAATAGCTAAATTCCAGTCAAACTCATCCCCATAAGCATTTACAAAGACAGGCATTATCTGACACCCCACATAGTGCATTTATTCAAGCTGTTAGCCCCGGTCCCCTGGAGCCTGCTTCCAATCATTAGATGCACACCCTCGCTGAGAATAGGGTATTGACTGAAATCAATTTTAAGCCCATTTACTTAATGAGCTTGGTCAACATCTGTGTCGTGTGGCCACCTTGCGCCACGCTTGATCGGCCAGCTTCTGACGACAGCTCAGGCCAGTGCTGGTGGTTAAGGGACACAGGAGTCTCTGAGCCGTCATCTTTCCTGCTCTGTTTGGACAGCAGGGCCTGTTTTCACTTTTCTCTTGATTAACACTCAGGGCACCATGGGCGACTTAATAGACTAAAATCTGGACATGACACACTCCGCAAAACAAACGGGCAAAATTAATGTGGGGAGTCAATGGCCATCTGCACTCATACATTATACCATTGATGACCATTTGCACTAGGTACTATTTCTCTTGTAGATTTTCTGTGGGTCAGGCCACGGGTACATTTGGACTCACTCAGAAATGCAGAAGCATTTAAATAGCTTTTTTTTCTATTGAACATGCTGGTGAAAGATTTCAGTAAACAATTGCATTCAAGACAATAAAGAGAACAGTGATCATCCTGTATCTACATGCAGTGGTGCTCATTATGTCAAAACATAATACTGACTATTGCTGTGTCTCCACGTCAAGAGAGTGAAAGCCTGTCCACTGCACCTCCACCTAAACCTGTAACCAAGCACTGATTGGATGCTACAAGCTGTCAATCCCACACTGTCCATACCAGAGCATTTATCATGCTTCATTGTCTATTTCACACTGAATGGGACCATCATTTACAAAATGACACTATAAGTGTATACTATATATTACTCTAGACCTCAAACTAGCGATTGCGATGTTAAACTCATTCAGAAACTTTTTAACCGTTTTCTTTTATCATTGTAGGTCATTGTAGGAAATAACTAAATGCAGTTTTTGTCTTGACTTTTGAGATCAACAAAATAGTGGAAGACAAACTTACAGAGCTGCAGCCCCCCCCCCCCCACACACACACACTGGAACTGCTGTTTTGTTTTCCTCTTTAGCTTTACCCTGTGGCAACATGTCTGCACGAACATGGCACTGTGCGAGTTGTTATGTTATTGTTAGTGAGGAACATCCCTTGGGCATTTGCATTAAACCAGAAAGGAGTTATAAGCACACTGCAGAGGAAGCGCCACTAAAGTCTACGCTCTACAGTTTAACTGAGCAATACATGGGTGAGGACTAATGATAAGGAAACAAGTTGTTTATCTTGAATATGTGTTTTCTATCATTCAGTGAAATGCTTTAATTGTCAGAAATAGGTTCCAGTGCCAATAAATTAAAAAACAAATTAGTATAAAAGCAAAAGGCAAGAAGAAAAAAAAAGCATGGTGAAAAAAAAAGGTGATACCGAAACGTAGAGATAAAGACAGAGTAAAAGAGAGCAAGAGACAGAATGGAGAACTAAGTGCTAAATGGTGTGAATAATTGAGTTGGAGGTGGCAACTTAATGAGGTGAGCAAGAGAGTGATCACGAAGAAGGCCAAGACTCCCATTGTGGCCCTCCCAGCAGGACTGGCTAACGCTGCCTGGCACATGCTAATAATGAGCAAATTCACACATGCACAACACGGAGCAAGTGTTTTTAACACAGGAAGGAAAGGCTTTCTCAAATTGGCATCTCACAAAAAAAAAGTGCTGATGCATATTTAGTCATGTTTAAGGAGCAGCATTCACACTCACACGTGTTTTGGTAGAATGGCTTTTGTTCCGCATCTGGTGCCCTGACTTTATATATATAATAATTGTTTTACTGCACCTTAAAATTACATTACATGATCATTAAAATGCACATGCTTAAAATGGATGTTCACTCTGCAGTTATTGGATTATATACAGCTATTAGTAATATTTTATGGTTGGTGAAGTGTTATAAATGCATGGTACTTGTTATTGCATTCAGTGTAGTTGGTTGAGTTGTGATCAGGAAGGGAATCTATATGTCTACTGTATATCATTGTTTCCATAAGTCTCTGATTAAGGGCTCTGTAGCAAGTGGCAACTGGTTTAGGATTGACAATTTCACCGGTGCCATGTTGAGGTTTTGCAAACAGAAATTTAAATATGTAACCTGGATTAAAACTAATTTTCTATTCAGAGTTGCCCCCTGGAAGCTATTCAATATAATCTTAGTTCTGGGGTGCCCTCAACCATCAAACCGAAAGACTACGTCCACTTTTTATATACAGTCTATTGTCACTGTCAATCTGCGGCCTACACTGTCATCTCAACGGTATATGACATTTTTAGGCACCGACCTGACACTAGCCTTATGGGTTGAGCACTGTCAAGCTGGTTTTACACAAACACTGCATAGACTGAAACCAGCATGTTCCATGAAAAATATAGCAGCTGTATAGCAGCTGTAATGATTTGCATGTAGTGTATGCCGTTCATTTTAGTTTGATAATGAGAGCTTCAAGCGCCATTACACTGACCGTCAAAATATCAACTTTGACAGAGTGCAAAGGTGTCACTTCCACTGCAGAAACGGGAAGGAGGTTGTCTGAGTGTGTGCAGTTAAGTTAAATAACACTTCTCTTTAGTCCTTGTGGGATTTGTGATAAAACACAAACACAGGCACAAGCATGTCAAACACAAGCACGTCAGACAATATCTAAGAGAACGGGGGCATTAGGTTCTAAGACGTAATGTCGTGTTTTTGCAGATTGTACAGCGTGATTTCCATGCATCTCTAATTTCTAACTGAAAGTTCATAGCATCATAGTTAGCAGCTGATAAAAGGCACATGACATGTTCTTCAGGTTCCACTTAATGTTGTGAAAACTGCTGTACAAAGGTCTCCACAAAGCAGACATGCACTCACATACACACTTTAGTTGGGACCAAAGCAGGTGAACATTGTCTCTACATGTTTGTTAAACAGGAAGTTTGATACCGGTGCATTTATGCTCATGTTCTGTGCAAACACTGATAAAGGGCAATTTAAAAAGTTAGCCCATTTGAATGTAGCTTTCACCGAGCCAAAAATCCATCCAAGACCTTCAAGCATTGAATAATTTCAAAATGTTCTCCCCCCCCCCAGGGTTGCACTTGTCATTTATAGCCAACGAGCTAAAACATGCAATATTATGGAAATAGTTTTTTAAAATTCTCAGTAGACTTCATGAAAGAGGAGCTTGAGAAAAGAAATGCGGGGTTGGTAGAGCTGTGCCATATTCAGTAAAATTCCAAGTGAAACATCACTCAGGGCTGACAAAGATACTTAGTTGACAATAAAGGCTAATGGACTGCTCAGACACTGCAGCTATACAGTCTAGAAATGGTTTGGTCCAGAGACGCAAACCAACAAACTGAGACTAGAGATAATGAGGCACAGAAATATTTTTTTTATATTTGTTTTAATTACAACATGTAGGCACCCGCTCACAGTATATAGTATGTGTGTGTATACAAATAATGCCGCCATACTAAAGAAAAACAGTGCGTGACATTGGAAAGACAAATATAGAGATTTAACCTTGGAAAAGTGATGAAAGCCAAAGTTGTTACATCAGCGTCCTTTGAAAGAGGAGCTAAAAGTCCCATCAAGTTCTGTCAGCATTGTCATTGTCAATTTGCCTGTGAGCAACACAAAGCAGAGGTACTGCCTGTGAGTATGACAGGTTTCATCTGTTTTGCCTTTTTTTTTTTTGACAAACTGCTGTACAAGCTACAAAGAGAGCTTCTGTTGATAGGTGTAAACTGCTGCTTTTCAAATACCAGACGCTTGTTCATCCCGCCGTGTGACACACACAACCCTTCAAAACTTCCCATTTGAACCAAGTGACATGGCGGATTTATGGAAACACAAAACCTGCACAAGGCTACAATAGAGACTTTATTGAACAAGTAGTCTTTGAAAGTACACTTATGTTTAAACAGATGATATGTCATCCTAAAATCACTTTGCAGGCTTAAAGGTCCAATGTGTAAAATCATGGTGAATTATTTTTTTTTTTCTAAAATTATACTTTTCTTTTATTAAGTGTATATTTCAGGGGTTGGACCAGCTGGAGAATGGTATTTTGGATCACCATAGTTCTACAATAGCTCAAAGGTGAGGGATATAAAGCTGCAACATGTAAGTTCACCAATAAAAGAAGGTTTTTACACACTGTTTCATCAATAAAGTGCCCCCATAGGTAGTTCCGAGTTATATCAAACACATCAAGCAGTACCATGGTGCTTTAAGTAATGACTAAATGAATCATGGTTTGAGCAACTGCAAATAGGAATGGAAACATTTCTGTTGACGATGACTGTGCTGTAAATTAAATCCAGAGAAAGACGAGTATGAGATTCCATCATTAAGGAGCTAGGAGTTGCCCAGCAACGCTAATTCCCTGCTGACTGTGTAGTTGTGGAACACTGCCATCTTTGTTGTGTAATTGTACATGTTTGTGTTAGCGGTAGATAGTCTCTAAAACATACGTTATAATCCATTAATAATGTGTTCTGTTTCTTTAAAGTGGCTATAAAATAGAATATTACTGTCACATGTATTCAGTTTAACATGATCAATAGTACTGAAGAATCCAATGTTGATTATATTCTAATTTCTATTTATCTCAATACATGCCCAGCACTTTGATGTTAGTGGACCTCTATTGGTTGTGTTAACGAGTTAACAGTAGAACAATATTGTTTCTGTCTTAACTATTGATGAAAATTACTGATATGGGTGTTTATCCTGTTTAATTTAGGGCCCTCAGGTCTTTTTATGCCAGGGCCCCCAACTCCTGGTCTGGGTAAGGCCCCTCTATATATCTGTTATGTATAATTGAATGTGATTTAATGCCAAGTGAATCATCGTTTGTCAGTGTTGTGTTTTCAGTTTGTTCTACCAACCCCAAGTGGCCATAAAAATCAGCCAAAAGTTGGGTTCTATTCAAAAACTTTTCAAAAGCCATTCAGTAACATTCAATACACGCAGCTGTGCACAGATATATCAAAGAGTCTCTTACCTGTTGTGAAGAAATCATTGAGTGTGCATGCGAGACAATCAAGAGGGGAAAGAATTAGAAAAAGACCACATTGCAATTTTGCATTTAAACATTTAGAAATGATGTCAAACATTTCTAAACGATGTTTTCCATAGAACCGCCGAAGCAATTTTCTTGTTTTGGCAGAGCAGAGGACAGCGAGAGATTGATTTGCACAATAATTACAGGCAATTGGCAACAGCATACTTGCAACAACATGTCTGACACGAGAATCGACGTGGCTCATTTTAGAGGCAAGTGTTTATAAATGATTCGCCGATACGTACCACCTGTAGAGAAAAAGCCCGAGAATAAAATTGTATTCCAGTAACGAGTGCTGTGACAGCCACCAGAATCCAGGAAAAAGGTGGTGTCATTTTTCTGATCAAACGTGAGCGTAACAAGAGTATACGCGGTTTCAAAGAGATGATGTTCTCATCAAAAACACTTCAGCTTGAATTTCTAATTGAATTCACACTTCATATTGTTCAAGGGTATGACGACTTGAAAAAGAACAATGCTATGTCAAGTCACCGGAAATGGAGTGTGTAGTGAATCATATCCCTTTAAGTTAATAATGAAATGGAAAATGTTTTGACAGGAAGATGTTTTAAAATATCACTACAGAAAATAATTCATCACATCAGCGGCAAAGTAAAATGAAGAGTCTGCAAATAGGATTGAGAGTGGCCTCTTTTAGACTTGGTATCAACATCCATCCTGAGATCACAAGTGTTAAATGTGTCCATCTCTCCTCCTCTGCCCTGTATGCTAATACATGTGGACCAAGTAATTGTGACCAAGTGTTTGTGAGCACACTGGTGTACACATGTGTCAGCGTGAGCATGAACAGACAGGCGGAGATAAGCCAGGAGACACTGAGTAAATCAATGTACTGCACAGATGGAGAACGATTTCAATCATTTGAAGCAAATGGGAGATCAATTTTAATACTCTGGCAGAGTCTACAGATAAATCAATGTACCTGAGAAGTGGAAAAATACTTCCAGTTAACTGTGAAACAGCATCGAGGGAGTGGATGTCAGCTGAGGAGATGATTTTTAATGGATCCAGTTCAAAATATTGTGTACACACGTGTCCCAGAGAGACCAGATTTGGCTCTAGAGACGCATTTAAAGTGCATTTGGGTGCATTCTCGCCTGAACTAAGATCTAAGTTAATACTGTACAAGGTCTCGGAACAAGGTCTGAGTTTTATATTTAATAAATGAGTAGCCATGTAATACAGACATTCATTATCCCCCAAGGATTAGTTTCAATGATCATGTTGGCCCCCTGATGTATTCTCAAGCCATTTAAAAAAAAAAAAAAATCATTATGTCCAATGGGCAAGTTTGGTTCATGATTCAGCCTTGTTTACGTTTTTGTATTTGATGCTCATTAGCAAATGTTGGCTTAACACCCTAAACTAAGATGATGAACATGGCTCTTATTTGTCCTTACACTATTCAGGTAAGGTGGAAGATGTCCCCTGACTGCACAGTACCTTTTTTTGAATCGTTCTGTTAATCAGTGATTATTCGGAGGCTAAAGCAGAAGCTACAATGTCTAAGAGGTCAGGGAGGATAAAGATAGGCAATGCTGCAAAACAAGATTAGAGAGGGATTTGAAGTTGATGGTGGGACAACAAAGAACCTAAGGTCCTGAAAGCATTGAATTCATAATTGTAGGCAGCAAGGTATTATACGGTCTCAATCGAAGGACAAATATCACGTCTGTCATTTCCGTGGCTGTGACCATGTACCATTACCAATATCTGGGGTTTGTCGAACATCTCAGAGAGTTGCATGACTTTACTGAAACCTGGGATTGATCAGTGATTGCTGACACAATGTGAAGCGCCATGAAAGTCAAAATCACACACAAGCCTGACAACACAAGAACCGATGTAAAATTGACGTAGCCTTTCAAGTTTGCCCGGTTGAAGCTAATCAAACATAAGAGTATGATGAATGGCCACCAGGGGGTGAATCCAATGGTTGCAAAAAGAACTCTGTTTGAATGGACGTCCATGGGAAAGTGAGCTAAGTCTCATTTGATTTATGACTTCAGTAAACATTATCCAATGTGTTCTGCTTCTCTCTGATTGTACATGTCTGCTAATTCTGAAAATAGAACAGATGCCCACTGAACCGCTGCACAATGGGGCCTCAGAGTGGTGCCGATAAACATACAGTAATAAATCCTGTCGACGTCGGACAAACCATCCAGAGCGTGTGACTTTTAGTGAATTTTTTTTCCCCTCACACGCTGGACCTTTAAGCAAGTAAATTAAGTTGGCCAAGCTCAACAAACTTGAAAATCATGCACTTCTGCACTTCATTTATGTACAATGCATCTTTTCTTTCTTTTCTTTTTTTTATATACAAAGCAAACACCTGACCTGACCACTGTGCTTGTCCTTAGGCTTTTCTCATACCGGAGTAAAAATCTAAACAAATTACTGGAGTGGAACATTGTCTATTATCAGTAACAATCCAAAGCCTCATTCAATCAAATGACTTCAGATAAGTGTAGGGTAGAGGAAGGACAGTGTGATAGTGGTTTTCGTATTAGGGAGGGTTGGGGAAAGAAAAAAAAAAATACTTCTATTCATAGTGGGGAGGAGAGGCCTCCATAGAGAGAGCTGAGGCAGGGAACAGGTAATTAATGGTATTCAGGCCAGTCTAGGTGGGAGATAAGCTGAAGAGTCCCTCTTATTGCACACTTTCCTCAGGCCCTCCCATTACCCGCACCAACATAATGACTTTCTGAGCACCTCAACACACAGATTAGCCTCTACTATCCACTGGTATAAAGGGAAAACAGATGAGAGTTATGAAAAACAAAATGCTCTAATAACCACTGTAGGGCATTTCAGTACTCTCTATTGAGTATTTCCATGTCATACTGTATTTGTCTTCTCTCACACCAAGAGGCACAATTATTTTTAAAGAGGGTAACAACAGGTAACAATCATGGGCAACAGGGAAGACACAAGAGGAATAAAAATAGAGTCAAATTCTTCTCTTTTTCTACGAAGGCCATTTTATAGGAAAAAGCAGGAGATCATTTGTATAAGGATTGCTTCCTTCGTGGACACTTTGTTGTGTCAGGATGTGTATGAGCAAAGCTGCCTGGTAAGCTGTTTGAAATACAGCATTTTTCATGGAGGACTATATGAGCCATCAAAACCGAGGGAAGTTGACTCTCTGCGGACACATTTGAAGTAGCAGTGAGTCTTTGGAAGCCTGGGAGTAAATATCTTGTTGGATGAGAAACTGTGTGCTGCATGCTAAGTGTGTGCTTGTGTGTAGCTGAAGTGTCCCTGAATTGTGATATAATTCTCTCCACACAAACAAAAAAAAAATAGTCCACATCGACACTTAATGGGGGGGAAAAAAAGGACACTCTCCATCCTAATCATGGTTGAACATACTGTTGTACAAAATAAAAGGTGGCAGCAAGACAACAAGCGCTGCATCTTTTTGTAACGTTATTCATGCTGTATTCATCGCTAGTATAGCGAGGACGGATGCTGTTTACTTTCCTCTGGAGTGTAATCATTTGACAAGTGTGTGCGTGCGATGAATCAGGGAAGGATATGTCACCCAAACAGTGAAGTGAACCTGGGTATCTGGGACATTGTTTCCTCAGGATTCTTTAGTATTTTTTTCTACCCATTCATACTATGGGATTCCAAATGTCAATCATTATGTCTCACCCTTGTTATTGTTTCTAATATGTAACTATAGCCAAACTTGTGAATCGTGAACATTAAATGAAAAAAAAAAAAAACCTACCATGTCCCCATCTGTTAACAGGGAAGTGGCAGTATTGACATACAGCATACTACAGTCTGCCACCAGGAGGCAATGGAGATTTATTGTCTTTACTTCTTGGAGCAGTCATGTTGCTCATCCAGTCATACAGTAAAAGCAAGCTTTAAAGTCAAAATGTACTTAACAGCTTTGGTAGAATTGTATAATTTCCCATCTCCCAAGATTGTGTGCCTGAGGGAACCTGACTGTTGAAAATGTGGATGTGGATGCAGACCACACAGAGTAATCAAATATGCCCCACTTTTGGTTCTACTGTGTGATATAACCATTGAAATGTTGAAATGTGTTGTGCTAAACACGGCATAGTAGCAAGAGCACAAGGAGATACTAGACAAAAACCCACTTGGTGCAAATCACACAGAAATAGGCTTCGACTATTTATCGCTCTTCCTACTTAATTTCAGTGTTGCTTAGTTGTAGCGTCACGTCCTGTATTTGGAATGATGCTAGAGCATTTTTGTTATAACTTGACACTTGTTTGTTGTGCAAAACAATTTCAATATAAAGGGGGCCTAAAAAAAGACAGTGTTTTAGTCCCCTGTTGTGTTTGTATGTCACACAATCTGGCGTGTGTGCATGTGAGTGTGCCAGCATACGACTGCAGCTCTGGGCTTTTGGTCTCACAATAAGTGTGCTGGCGTCCCCTGTGATGTGTGTATTGCAGAGATCTGTTTTTCCTGTGGTGTGTGTGTGTACGTGTAGGTGTGCGTGGGGGTGGCTGGCTGAGAGAAAATGGGTCATGGGTAGAGCAATAACAATTTAGAGAAGAAAACAATAAATGTGACTGTGACAGATGAGGAAAACACATGGCTTTGCCTTTACCAAACTCCACTAGATAAAAAAAAAATATTGGACAAAAGAAGCAAACAAACAGTGGCACAGAGGTTGGATCCATGATGACTCACTGCAGCGCTGTTTTACGCTGCCTGAACAGAGGTTAATTACTCCATTACTCTGAAGTTATCAGTAAATATGTGGCCAGAATAAACGCAACTAACTCCAACTGAGATACATTGTTATATCTCATGAGTACTTTACATGGTTTTGTCACTTAATATCATTTGAAGGTCCAAATGAGGAGGAAGCTTTAATGACATACACATAATAACATTTAATATACTTCACATAACTGGAACTGCTTTCATGGTGTAACACAACCAGAGACAGGACTGTGCACCTGGCATATAAGAGAGTGATGTGCTTTATACTTCTGTCCAAAATCCAACCCAAACACCTTCTAGCTACTCTGCTGTTACACAAGTTCAAATTGATCTGTGTTGGATTCCTCCTGTTCAGTGCTCGGACACATGAACACTTGCTGCTGTTTAATTCACACAGTAGTATTAACTTGGCTACAGTAGGAGGACGTGATACCTTCAAGGGAGAATTGTTGATGAGTGAGATAATGTAATTTGACCTAACCTAACCTATTATACAATTCTGAATTCTGCATGACTGAAATTACAATTCAGTAATAAACTATCCAGTGATCTTATTTCTATGAGCTCCACCAATTATTATTATTATGTTTTTAAATATGGTAAAAACAACCCCTTTTAAAAGGTACCACATATTAGAATTTACACATCCAAACCAGGATGTGTGTTGCATTTGGGTTAAGTTGATGGGTCGTGTCTTGGGCCTGAATGAGTTTGGACAGAATAAATGAGAACCATGCTCTAACTCATACTAATCTGGATTAAAAAAAAAAAAAAAGAAAAAAAGAAAATAGATAAAAGGCAAGTGCTTTCTTTTTATACATCATTCCTGTGTGCTTCACAGTTTGCTCCTCATTCATTTACACATTCACGAACACATCCGCACAGACAATGACCAAACTACTGGGAGCACTGGTGGTTCAATGACTAGCTCAAGGACATGTGAACATGTGGAGAGGAGGAGCCAACAGCTGGTGATTAATAGACAACCTGTTCTACCTCCTGAGCCACAAAGTGAAAAGCCAACTCAAAAGAACAGTGGAACGAAAGAGGTTTACCATCGCCACTTTAATCTCCTCAACCATTCTGCACGGATGTGATGAATATGAATGTGTTGGGGCGAATTCAACACCACTAATGGTGTGTAGTTCAGAACTTGTGGTGTTTCCATGTGGTTTCTTTACATTGTTATTGTCACCCAGCTCACAAATCAAATAAACCTACATGTTTATTTCATATTAAATGTATGAGTGTGTGGTTTTAATGCATTTTAATGCACTGGCTGCTGCTGCATATTTTCTTTATTCTTCAATCTGTATTTCCATAAGTGGCTGTAAATGAAATAATTTCAAATTCAATTAAATAGATGTGTGTAGTACGAAATCACAAACAAACACTATCTCTATATAAATCCGTGGAGAATCTCACCAGCTCTCACAATGAGCAGACACTTGATGACAGTGAAGAGATGTGTGAAAATGTGAAAATGGATTTGATGACTGGCTGTGAAATGATTGTGTGTTGATTTTTTTTATTTTTTTTATTAACATGTTAATACATGTTTCAAGAAATCCTCCTTGCAAAACATTAGGCTGAATAATATGGCTAAAAATGTTATGACAATACAATTGTCACATCATGAGATACTATAACAATTACAGTGACAAATGTCAGATTGATTATGATTAATTGTTTTTACCACTTGGCGACCACTCAAACCACTTAACATGATAAGTTGCCATTTCCCCACCGATCAACACATTTATACAATACGTCTGCATGAAGCACTTGGTGAGACTGACAGATTTAAAAATGTGCAGGAAGAAAGTAGGTTGTGTGAATTAGGTGAAATTGAGAAGAAGTCACACTTCCTTCTGCATTGTCCTTGTTATGATAAATTTAGAATACCTATCCTGAGTGACGTGTCCTCGCACAATCCAGAATTGTTCCTGTGCACTGACAATGACTGAATGGAATGCTTGTGTTTGATGACTATGGACACCTATGTGTCTAAATCCTGGACATATCTCTGGACCGAAGCCTGGACAACAATGTCAGTAGGCTGTATTTGTCATTTGTTATCTTTGTTATTTGTTATCTATGCCTCTAAATGGACTGCACGTGTTTTCAATGCATGACACATCACTGTCACACTGTCAGCACATTCACAAGGAGTAATTTTGAGTTCATAACAAACTCTGCGATTTGTGTGTGTGTGTGTGTTTGAGTGTAAGTGGCGACTACTTAGAAAACAATTGGTCCACTATAATGGTTGGGACATCAGCTGCAACACAGTGGCACTGCCTGCAATGTCATCCTACAGGGGAAAAGGGACCATTCTTCTTAATGTTCACTAAAAGTTCTTGTTTTTGCCAAATGGGAAAAAATCCAGAATTCCCCTTTAAGTGTAGTGCCAAAGGACACAAGCAGTAAAGAGAAACAGGGATTACACTGCCAACCGTCGAGTGAAAAGATGACCCTCTCTACCTCCTGTACCACAGCCTACTTTTAAACTAACACATTGTAGGATTTGCTCTCGGGTTCCCTGTACAGTTGGTAAGCCTTTGTGTCCAAGACAGATTTCCTTCAGGACAAATAAAGCAATCTTGAATCTTGAATCTTGAAAGGGAACAGTAACAGGACCCGGTCGCCCTCGGTCGTGTATCCCTCCACTCGCTCTAACCTAGAATGTTGTAGTTCTTTTGTGGCACAGACCTAAATCCAGACCAGTTACATGGTGTCAACACATTATTTGACAGTTGAAATCCTACATTTTGTCCACTTTAAACAATCCACGTGTGTGATTTAAAGCAATTCACAATTATATATTATACATCAATGTGTTTTTGTCCAGTACATAAACATGTCAATATATAATGAGCTATTGGTATTAAAGAATCATAAATTGCGATTCATTATTGTAGTCGTGCCACTGGACACAGTGTCCCCCGGTTGACCTCTAAATGGTGCCGCTCCGTTCCTTCATGACTCTTAAAACAGTGTGAAGGAAGAGCTCTGGCTCAACTGCCTTATTGCCTCTGAGAAGTGCAACAGCAACTGCACCTCATTGATTCCTTTATGCTTGCTCTCCTCGCGATGACATTTCTCATTTTGTCAGTTCAGCTCTTTTCCTCCCTCTGATTTCAATTGCTGATTATTCCACATCAGCTGCCACAGATTTGATGAGAGAGCCAATGGAGTTATTGCTTCCCTCACCCACAGTTATTGCTCTGTGCTCTCCTCCCATGCAGCCGGCTGCACTCAGGCTCCATGCAGAGCTGCAAATAATAACAGCGGAGGTGCCCCACATTTTGAAACATCAGCAAAAGGCTACAACTGATCGAGGTCTATACTACTGCCACACACACACACACACACACACAATGTGCACCCAGTCACTATATTTCTAAAATAAATGCTCTCAGTTTTAAACACAATTTTATATAAACAAGTAAACTGCAGTTTCAGCAGTTTGCACAGCTTCATTTTTTTTTTATGAAAGCTCGTGATCTGAAGTAAAGGTGCATTTAAGCCCCATACAAATCCACATCCTGGTGGACATATGAGTAAATAAGCTGCAGCATATAACTTTTGGTGATTTTGTCGGTGCTGTTGTTGTAGTTGTTATTATCGTTGCCTCCGCTTGGTCTTTGTGGTATTATTTGTATGTGGCATCCTTCCATCTGCTTATAATTACTATTATTACTGGAGACAATTAAGCTATGTTCATCCTGTTCAAATTTGCATTTTAAAACCACAAAGCTAAACTTGGACTTATATATATGTTAATCGTGCTCCAAGAGGATATTTGTGTTGCATCACAAACATGCAACCTATACAACGCATTTCTAAAAGTTATCTATCTTCAGCATACGCATGAATTAACCTCTCAGGAACAGAGTTATCTGAAAGACATTTGATTATAGGTAATCATTGCCCGGGTGAGACGTGCTAAAGTGCCAACTAATATGCAGTCTGAACACAGGGGCTGTTAGTTTTTAATGTGCAGATATAAAACCCACAGAATTTGCAGTAAAGTACATCACCACCACCACCTCACCTTCAGAATCAGGCCATAGCGCAGAGTGGGAGTTTCTGTTACTGTTTACCAGCTCAGCTTGGCTTGTAATTGGACAGACTGACCTTCAGCTGATTAAATACAAAGACGCAGCACAGTAAACATTTCCACTAAGGGTCAGAAAAAAGGGACCGACTCATTGCTGTTGGACTACAAGGTAAATGGATACAGTGTTGTGAGATGTTTAACCTATTAAACAACGTTTGCATTTTTTTCCCCTCGCTTTTCTGTATATCTGCCAGTAAATGTGCCATTCTGTCAGTGAATTTGGATCATTTATGCACTGCTGTGCTTTCACCGTGCAGATTACATATTATATCACAACACATTATCATACCAAAACAGGATTATAGATTAATTTCACCACCCGCATCATTTTTACTCTGCATTTTTAGCTGCAGGACTGTTTGTTGTGTGAAAATGAATAAATAAATATGTGAGAAATGCATCCAGCCCTAAACCCTGCAGAGAGCCAACAATGCAGGGTACATTTCCACTCACAGCGAAACCTGAAAATAAGTGAAGTGAAAACAGCATTTCTATAAACACCAAGGTGAACTGTGTGAATATGAGTCCCTTTCACAATGTGATTTGCAATTAAATGAAGCTTGTTTGAGTGCAAAGAAAACAGCAAGTCCGAAGAGACGGCGGACCATTTATTATTCACTGTTGGAGCGGGTTCAGCTTGTTCATCAGGGTAGCAACACATTCTGGAAGTTTGCCTTTCATGGATTGTAGGAGAACATTGTTACCTTTCACAAATATAGATTAAACCGCCCGAGCCAGAAGAATAAAAACATGCTTGAGAATTAAGTGGTGCTCCCCTTAAAAAGGTCAGCCTCACATAAAAATACCTATTACCACTGCCAAGTGGAAAAGAAATTAAAAGATGGAACAAGTGCTTACACTGACATTGGCAAGCAGTAATACAGAATATATTCTTCCCCTCAACATGTCTAATGTGTTCTGCAAACTCTAAAAATCCCTGCAACTGCAAACCAAAAGACAGAGTACGACCACTATTACCATTGCTAATTTTCCTCTGGTCAGAAACCATTTCACTGATGCAGCAGCTTCACTCGAGATAGCACACCCGAAAGTGCACACAGCCGCCTGTGTTATCCGTGCACGTATCAGCTATAAAAAAAAATGAGCTAAAACTGGAGCGTAAGCTCAAACAAATACTTGGAGCCCATGTCTCTGCATTTTACATTGCACAGCAATGCAAGTGTGCCCCCTACTGACTCCGCCCTCATGTTCCAACAACCCCCCCCCAAATGCCTCAGGGATAATTAAACATGCTGATACATGAAAATCCAAAGTCACTCTTGACAGTATAGTTAAAGCTGCTGACAGCCAAGTCTTCTTTTGGCTATCTTTTCCCGACTTCCTGCCCACAGCTACTGATAGCTTTTCCCTCCCTTTTCCATCGGCCACCTTGTGAACATGTTTGGTAAGATGTGGGCATTAAGCAGCGAAGGCTAACAAAAAAGACTCCACAATGTTAAACATTTCTTTTTCATTCCTGGTTTACTTAATATTACAAATTAAGGAAATTGCAAGTCAGTTTATCTTGATTTATATTTGAGAAACACTGCTCTGGTGTTGAGCTACTCAACACAAATTATAACCTAAATTTCACTGACAGTAGCTTTAATCCCTAGACTAAAGTAGCTTTTCAGTGTATCTCAACCAGCAGGATTGCACAAGTACAACTGAACAGCCGGGCCAAAAATGTAATTCTCCTCCAAAGAAGAAAAGAAGAAAATTAAGCAGCCGACTTATGAGCTTGTTCCATTTTAGTGCAAAAGATTAAAAATGGGGCATAATTTGAGTTTGGTTCAATTAGTTCCCATTGAAGGAGTCTGGGAAAAAGAGAGGCTAAAGTCTGATGGATGGAAGAATGAAAACTTACACGCAGCAAACTTTCAACACAATTATAATTCAGTATTATGTTTAGAAATACAGATTCTGGCTATCAGCAAATATCATCTCACCTCTGTCCAGTGCATTACACCAAGGCAAATAAATGAATAAATGATAAATACGATGTTCTGAGCCAGTAGTAAACACACACAGTAAACATAATATTATTTCCACTGTGAAAAACCTCAAAATGTGGGATTGAATGGATTTTGACTAGTGGAATATTTTTCATACCAAATGCACACAATTTCCTCCTTAAGTGGGTCTATAAAGTACATTGCATGCCTTTTTTCCCTTTACTCCAGTCATAATTACTATGGCCACTATAGCTCAACTTACAATATATATATATATCCTTTTTTTTTCCATCTGTAAAATCGGTCCAAAACACACAAACATACACTTTAGTTAGCTCCTTTCCATTGTAGGTGCCAAGTCTGCAGGGCGTAGAACAGACAGGGGAAAGAGTGTATTGTGTACTAAATCAGTGTAGCCTCATCCTTGCTATAATCCATTTAGCTCGCTTCCAGACCAGCACTGCTGGGAAGAGCTATGGCGCAGCAGAGTGAAGCAAACGGAGCAGACTGCAAACCAGTCAGAAAATATACCTCAGAACATCCAGGCTAAAAATACCGTTTGCAACTTTTGTCTCTCAACACCACGGCTTTGTTGATACGCCTTTTGCATGTTCTGTGATCGCTCAAAGTTGAGTCTCACATTGCAGGAGAATTCTCCCTCTCCCTGTGATGTTTAACACTCTGAATGTAGCTCACTCAGCACATACACTGTACAGAGATAATCCAGTGTTGTATTCACACATGCTTGAATGTTTGGTTCTTACAAGCGGATTTATTTGGTTAATTTGGTGACAGCAAATGCAGTTTGAGGAGTTTGATCCTTGTGTGAGTGTTCAGGAGTTACCTGACTGAGTAGTTGAAGACCTGCAACCGTATGCCCGCAGCTCTTCATAGAACAGTTGTTCCTTACACTTTCTTCATTACTTTCTTCATAACAAGATCCCGCTGGGCAGTAATTCTACATTATGAATGCCAACCGCCATTAAACAACACAATCAACCAATGACTCACTGACTACAACACCACACATTTCCCTGTAAAGACTTCATAATAACTGCCAAATTGTCTTTTGCCAGATAAAATTTGAATGGAAACGAAGAAAATGTTCAAATGAATACTTTTATTTTAATTTATTAATTTCTGGGAATGTGGCCATGGACACCCACTTCTAAATACTGCTAATATACAAATATTGCAATACTTAAATCAGTTGACCATAAGTTCAGCCACACTTTTGTATGAACATGTTCCAGATTGGCACATTTAGTATTAAGGAAATATTTCTTTTCTATTTTTTTTTCACTCCGTTTTACGTGAAGAAATCAGTTAGCAGTTTTGAACACTCACTACTCTCTTACATTTAACTGTGCAACTGTTCAGTAGACGTTGGAGCATTTAATATGAGAGTAGTTTTATCGCATACATAATTGTGCTAGATTATTTAGTGAATATGATAATAATTTTACACAGTGGACCGTGCCACTTTACCATTTGTCCTGAGTCTCAGACAGAACACTTGTCTTACACGGCAGTAATATGTAATAGGTCTTATGTGGTCATTTTGATTAGACTAAGGAATATAAAACATAAGTGCGGCATAAATTAAATTATAATAATGTGTTATATGTGACTTATGTAATCCGTACATCAAAGCAAATAAGTTATTTCCATTTCACAGCGCTACATCACTCTGAATATATTGTAAGTAGTCACATATGGCATCGCTCATATCTATATATAAGCAATGCAGTGTAAGACGTTTAGAGCCACAGGTGGAGTTATGCAGTCGTTCATTTGCTATGAGATGGAAATATTTAAGATACTTTCACCTCTGTTTCTTAAAGATATAACTGTCATTTTAGATTTCAATTTTCTTCTTGGCTGATGCGCAGTTCAAGTTCAGCAACATGTACATCAACAATTCACAGCCGCGTTAACACCGAGGGGGGAAATGATTTCTGGAGTTGTCCATTCGCATTATGATGTAAACAGAAGCAGAAGGTCCAGAAGATTCAGGTGAGGTGGGGTGGAGCCTGTGTCGAGCATGCAGAAGGCAAAACCGACATTTTGACAAGGATACTGGCAGGTTCTTTAAATGTATATATATATATATATATATATAAAATGTATTAAAACGATGCATGTGGATGTGAATGTGCAGTGTAACATTTTAGCAACCACACCCCTGCAACGTTTTCAGTTGGGATCGACATTTTAAACAGTAAAGGTCACATATTTTTTTGGCATATATCACCTTTTAATGCCTGGTGCAACTTTTGCCAACGTTTGTGTTTTCACATACACCTAGACACATTCGGAAACAGACATCAGGGCCTGTCCGAAGGTTTTGTCCTGTTGTCTGTCCCGAACATAAGCCAGTGTGTGGTTACATGTGACAAATCATTTAAATTAATTGATTGATTACACATATTACGGTGCCACATTGACTGCTGTGATGAGCGTTGGCACGCCAGCAGGAGGCTGGGCTAATTCGCCAAGTCCGTATGTTATATGGCAGCCTCATTACATACATGTGCCGGGTGCTTGTGGGAAGGATTTCTTTGGGAATTGACGCTTTGAGAAGACTTTATGAATGCGATAATAAAACGGTGATGGTATTTGAGATATTGCCACATATGGTGGCCCATTTACACCAGGCCGAACACACCCCAAATCCAAAATATAATCGCTGCATATCACAGCCTGTTATTAGCTTTTGCCATAAAGATAAAGCACAGAGTGTCATGATGAGACCGAGCCTCAAAATGAGCTAATAGTGCAGAATCTGCTTTCATTGATAATGTGCTTTAGTGCCACAAATTCTCAAACGCACTGCAATTTGTCACAATTTACAAGCTACTCGATGAGCCTTTGGATTGATTTATTAAGTTGTTTATTTACTTCCAGGCAGCACTGGTTTCCATTTATTTTACTAAGCTATAAACCTGATGTGGAAGAGACTTGCAACTTGCCAGTGTTGGCTCATTCATCACGGTGAGCATCACATCAGCTTTTATTCTGCAAAGTAACAGTTTTTGTGGCGCAGTAAAACATTTCAAGCACAGCAAATATAAATGTGAGCACACGACTGCCTCATTATAATAAAAGCACACATGTTGTTGATCGTTTCTGCACAATATGCAAATTCACCGAGGATAACAATGAAAGACAAAATAAAATGCTCTGTTCACCGGTGAAAAATTGTATCTATTGTTGTTCTTTATAAAACAGCGGATCTGTTAAGAATAATTGTATCATAAAGAATTAGATAATAAATTCAAGAGAGAGTCAAGAGACGGAAAGTATAATTTAAGATGACTGTGTATCTTTGGAACATGTAAAGTGAGAACCAATTGAAATAGTCCTTATCCGTGTGGAGTTTTAAACAAGCTTTATAATATTCATGGTCAGAGTATAACATAATTCATGTAAATTGATATAATTACCTATATATTTAAGATATCCCATGGGGAAGGAAAAATAAATCCTAATCTGTTTTGTAATTAATTGTGTTACACATGGGGGAGCAGTAGCTAGCACTGTTGCCTTATAGGAAAATGACCCAGGTTTGTGACTCGGTCTGACCGAGGGCCTTTCTGTATGGAGTTTGCATGTTCTCCCCATGACATTGTGGGTTTTCTCCCTTCCATCAGTTAACATGCAAAGATCCATTCGATGGACACTCTAATTTGACCATGGTTGTTTGTCTCTATGTGGCCCTGTGATGGACTGGCGTCCTGTCCAGGTTGTACCGTGCCTCTCTACCTGTGTCAGCTGGGATTGACTCCAGCAGCCCTGTGATCGTCATGTGGGGGATAAAGTAGTAGATGATGAATAACTGAGAAAATCCTATCCCATCTTATCTTAAAATCCCATCATATATCACATCATACGTTGAGGACATGTCGTGTCAAGAATGTTTAAAGCATGCACACAGGAATAGCATTTTAATGTCCAATTACTGCCAGTGCTGTGCTTCAAAAGGCCATTCTCATTATCAGTGCTAAATGGAAAAATAAAACCCTCCGCACACTATATTTAATGCACTTTAATGCTTTTTATGGGCCTCAATTTTTTTTTCTCAGACTTTATGAGTTCCTGCAGATGCCTGCTTGTTTGCTGTTGGGCCCCGAGTAGCATCCTATTGGTTGTCGTCCTACGAGCCGCTCTCATCAACTCACATGATAAACGGTGCGACGCCATGCCTCATTTCACATTAGGCTCAGCAAATCGTCAGCGGGACAGATTAACGGGACAAGGGGGAATGCCGGCACCCATGGGTGTAAACACTGTATTAATCACAGTTGGCCTAATCCTGCTGTGCTGGACCGCCACAACCAGCTCTCCCTCCTGTCCCCTTCACCTCTGGATACACACTGCTGGTATACAAACACAGACATATATACAGTGTAACGGTGCAGCTGTCTCTCACTCCACACCACTGCACCACCCCCCCATGTTATTTCACACTGTGTGCACCTGCCAATTGAAGGCCTTTGCTTTGAGGATAAGACATGCGTGTGTGTGTGTGTGTGGACAGGGAAAATAGGGCAGCGTTAGGACCTAAGGACATGGGGGGGGGGGGGGTCTACAGGAGACATGGCAACAGCACAGACAGCAGGGTGTCTGGGGAGGAACAAACTGTGTGTAACTCCCTGGCACTTTAGTGTGTGTTTATGTCTACTTAGTTTATTTATAGCGAGGATTTGAGTTCTCTCTCTTTTCATGCTTTATTCAAAGTGAAGACGAATGGTTTTTATTTGTCTTTTTGTCTTTTCAGATACTTGATGAGACAGGTAAAATGTGTAAAAAAAAAAAGCTTTGATGGCATTTTAAAGAGTTTGGACACTGTCAGCATGTTCTCCACGGCTAAAACGGACTTACAATCATCTAACTATAAGTAATGGTCTTATAATTGGATAAAAAAAAAAATTCTAAATCTGTCTTTTTCTTCATAAACAAAGCCTAGTTTATGGTTTTCAGATTTATTTTCAGTTGCAGATGTGCACACCTCGCAGACCAAAGCAGACGCTGTAGGATCACATGTGTTTTTGCAAATCAAAGAAACTTGCGAGTTCACATTTTTAAAACAAAATCAAGTTGTTGTTGTTTTTTTGTTTTTGTTTTACATGTTTACAGATCAGTGTGATTTTAACTGCTCGTGTCACAATGATGTTGTTTTTTTTAGCTCAATGTAAGTGAGGTGATAAGCTTTTCCTGGGTGTGTAAAAACATACATTATGCATTTTAGTGCATACCAGTGTTTTAGTTGGTATATTTATGTTTGTATTTACACTTTTTTTATTTTTCACTTTTGACTTCAATTTTCACATTCTCCACACAGCAATCTTCCAACATAAACACTGACATGTGGTCTTTGACTATGGTCTTCCTGGTGGACATCTTGCTCTTGTCCACACCACCACTTATATTAAATGAAATGCATTTGTCTTTGAAACTGCACTTTGACTTACATGAACTTACAGTTAACCAAATTGGGACACCGTGATGGTAATTTTAAAGATTGTTACTAATGCATGATTATGCATATGGAGTAAATGAAGTACAAATCATGAGCTAGTTCAATCAGTCAGCTTAATTTGCTGTGTTTAATCATGTCTCGCACTATGGCAGTTTATTTAAGCTGCAAAGATTCCCCATCCCGTCAGTGTTGCTACCTGTTGATTCAGCCTCACCACCACCACCACCACCCCAGCATCCACCTGCAGGCATGGCCACAAGGTTGGTGTAGTAGTTAGCACTCCTGCCTTTGCAGCGAGAACAAGTGACTTTCTGCATGAGGTTGTATGTTCTTCCTATGTGTGCATGGATTTTCTCTGGTTTCCTCCCACAGTCCAAAAACATGTAGATTGGGTATTAAGTGGACACTATAAATTGACAATGAGGGTGAGACTGAATGGTTGTTTGTCACACCTTCCACATTATGATGGATGGATGGATGGATGGATGTCCATTACCTTTTTATTTTTTTATTTTTTTAAATTGTGGACCTAAGCTGAAGTCACCTTTTCACGTGAAATATGTTTTTGTCATTGCCTTGAGGTCCCTTATCAATGTTTTGTTGAATAATCTCTGACTGAATTCATTCAAAAAACAATTTCTTAGCACCTGCACATTTTGATGAAGCAGGGAGAAAAAAAAAAGGCAGTCCTTCTCTGAGTCCGACCTTTAACAAAGCTAAACAGAGCCAGTAATGGACCAGTTTATGTGCTGGATGAACACAAATCAATATGCATCACACCCGAATATGAAAACAGCCTCCTTAACGGTCTCCTTTCTCTTGGACACAAACACACTTTAACTATCCTCTGCATGCAGAGCCCAAACAGGTTTGTTATGACTCCCACATTGGACTTATAAAGTTGCATTTGAATAAAGTGTGTAGGTGTGTGAGAGTTCAGCTAAAGTGAAAACAACTACTTTTGTGGTTTGTCTTTCTTCAAAGTGAAATAAAGAAAAGCAAACTACTTTTTTCACGACTTACTTTTACTCTCACTATTTCTAGTGTAGGATCATGACAATAATCTGTGTGTGTGTGTGTGTGCAGGGTTGGAACAGATGATTGTTCAACTGTGAAATTCATGCAGTCCCCATCAAACCCACAAGGAAAAGCTGCAATTTAAAAAAAAGCACTACTTCTGAGAACACATATGCATATGCGCACACACACAGCTCTGGCTGGCTTTAACCCATAGAGCTTTTCTTTTACAAGGAACTACATTAATTAGCAGCACAGGGTTTCCTGCCACTCATCTCCAGGGGCCTCGATCTCTATCCCAGGAAACCCTAGCCTCCTTCTCCTTCCCGCTGCCACCCACCCACACTGCATCTGCCCCGCTTTACCAACACTGAAGCACACACCCACTACCTCACAGTGCTTCCAACATATTCTGGGTAATTAAGAGATGTCATGACACACAAAAAATAGATTGCGTCTACACCCATTGATATAAGCACTCCTGCCCCTGCAAAATGCCTTTACACAGCTGAGAGTTTGTTCTCTTTCGCGATAAACAAAAATACGTTGTGTTCCAGGGTGGGAGGTTAGTGGGCTATAACATCAAATATGGACTCATTTAATGGAGGCCGTGCTTTCGCCGGCTAATTGGAAGACACAGGTTTGAGGAGACAGAAGAGGGGATTGACGTGCTCATGGGTTTCAGTGGAGCAAGAGAGAAAGATGCCTGGAAGAAAATGAGGGGGAAAAAAAAACAAAAGAGGACACTGCATCCAAATAATGAGCAGAATTAAATAAATTAGAGGTGATATTAATTAAATCTGAAGTGAGTGTAAATGAAAAGCAGGTTAGTTTAATGAAATCACAGACGCAGCCCTCATGGGATGTTTATTGATAGGAGGTGAGGGCAACATCAATACTTGGATTGGCATGACTGAGCGCTCACCTTCAGAATTAACTGGAAATTAACAGGACACGTGTATATATTTATATTACAAGACAAGATAAGTTAATTCCCCTGGATTTCTCTGTGAGGGTTTACAGCGGAGTCTTGACTCATTGGTATGAGTGCACGAAAGACTGAACAGAGCCAACATGTGGGTTTAAATGAATAATATACCGTGATAAATGTTCACATTTCTATATTCACAATTTGACTGGATTCGTATTAATGTTTTATAAGACATACATTTTCTGAGCCAACATTGTGATTTCTACATTTCTACAGACTTTTACATCAATGTGGTGATGTGCAATTCTCATTTTGTGGTTCTTACGTTGGCCATTTGTATTTCACTGCATGTCATGTTGCAGCCTAAAGATGTGCTGCAAATTAATTGTGTAATTTCATGCAATAATGTGTAACATTTATATATAAACAAATCCAAACCATTTGTCAATGAGTTCACAATTATACTTCACAAATTAGTAGGCAAAGCAGAAGAAGCGCACAGTGCAAGTAAAGCGAAACAGCTTCATACAGCAGCAGCACAAACAGCAGAAAACACCAAGAAGCACCCACCCACAAACACTTTCAGAAGTGGATTCTACTTCTAAAACTAAGCCTGTAAATTCAGCGGGACTTCATAATCATAGTTTAGTCATGATCTTTGGCTTCTCACGAAAGTGATTGTGCTTCACCAACAGCAATCAAAACGCTCCCTGAGCCACTGCTGCTGTTTCCTTCACCACGCAGCTCCAGTTTAGTTTCCTGGATGAAGTCTGAACAAGCGATGCTAATGTGTAAAGCCAGATATGAAACACATAACTTAGCAAAGTACAATAGAAACACACATCAAAATATTGCATTTCTCTTCTCTCTCTCTCTCTCTCTCTCTCCCTAGATTAACATATACTTTTCTTCAACTGGAGTCAAATGTCTGTAACAAAAAAAATACTCTATAGACTTTTACTTAAGAACAGTTTTGAAAATTCTACCCCCTGAGCATTTTCACTAACAATGGCTGCCTGCTGCTTGAAAGGCTGGTGAAAGTGAGTTGTGAACCAAAAACAATACATTTATAGGCTGTGAAACCTGAATATAAATTGCCTATATTTTATAACAGAAAGCTCCTGTGGTGTATGCTAGTTTCTACAATATTTGCAGCAGACTATAGTATTTTAGTTTTATCAAGTGTCACTGTGGGTTTGATTTCCACAATTGTTTGCAATGTTGGTTTCAGCAGTAACTAAATAACACGGGTTTAGAGGAAGTTTTAAACCATACACCAATGACTTTAAGTGATGTATCCTTCCCATAATCCACCTGTGCAGCCAAACACTGCTTTACCCATGAGGTCCACTTGGACTCCAACGACCAAGACTTTATTTTGGACTAACAGTACGTCTAAAAAGAAGTGGGAAAACTCAATAGTCTGAATGAAGACGGAGATTTAGGACCAGCAAACAAAAATATAAAACTGTAAGTATTGTTTCATTTATTCATATGATAGTATTTATTTATTTTGTATTTTCAGTGTATTTTTTTTCTCTTTTTCTTTTTTAAATGTGAATGTATTTGCACAAATATTGAACTGTGCTTCTTTGTGCTTATCTACTATCAGATACTGGGTCATTTGTATACAATGTCAACAGGTATCAACAGAAACGCTGGATTCTACCACATAATAATTTCTATGGTTATGCAGATTGTGAAGAAAGGTCATATTACAACATTTTGTACAGTTTGATTTGCTGGGTGTTCGCAGATCTGTGGAACAACTCATTAATATATTCATTATGGCTTTTATGCATTTCACCTAAATACAACCACAAGCCAGTGCTGGTCTCTATACACTGCCTTCAGTACAAAGAATGGCACACCAGTCCTGACTGAATTGCATGTCTTACTGACTAATTTGCCTGTGTTTTCTTTTCATGAGTGATGCAGGAGTCGGGCCTTCTCGATTCCCAGAGATGTGTCCGCTTCACTGGCCGTGCACTGAACTGAACAGCAGCAGCCTGAGAGGTGAAGCTGAAACTCATTTCCATCTTTTATGAATGGACTGGGACTTGTGCCGTTACTTGTGCCTCTTTCCAACAATGAGGGCGCTACAGAGAACCTTGTGTCAAACTGGGGAAAACTGATTCAATATTTTCGGACTCTTAGGACTGCATTCTGGAATAATAAATGGCAAATTACAGATTTTAACCATCACTCGATAAACCAGCTCTGAGAACGTTTTGTAGTCAGGCCTAAGTATGTAGTTACAATAGATTTAGACAAATGCAAGATTCAATTGAAATAGCCCTCCAGTCGACAGGTTCAGGGTTGGGAGTTTAAAAGTTTAAACACATTTTATTTGCTGGATTTATTACTTGTTTTAATTTAGGTTAGTTTATTGAGATTCTCTTTAGCAGGCAATGGGATACACGTTTAACAAGAAGAAACAATGCAATAGTAAACAATGAATCTACAACACCATATAACAATAAAGTTATAGACTGAAGGTAAATGACAACGTTATTTTTGAAAGGAAAATATGTTCATTTTCTTAATGTCATCACTGAATAAACTACAGGGGCTAGATATTCTCTAGCAAAGTACAACGGTATGTAATCGACACAAGAAGACAATACAACTAATAAAAGCTCCTGCAGAAGAGCATTAGCAACAACTGGTAATCATCCAAGGTCTATGTTTTTATCTATTAATCTATTAATATAAAGGTTCAAAAGATGGAATTTGAATTGTTTTTTAAAAATGAATTTCCCCTTGACTTTTTTTTTTGACAAAGCCCTGAGCATGACTGTTGTTGTCATTGTGTTACAAATGTCCATGGGCACTGTAACTCGACCCATCACCACCTATCTGTCTTGGACCATCTCCCGACATGATTTCAAAGACAGATCATATTTGGTGCTTACTGGAAATGCAGCCACAAAACTCCTGAGCCACGAATATAAATCTGCACCAGTCTCCACATTTTACCTTTAAAACGTTACTGGATCCACTCACCGTTCTTAGATATACAGAAATTGAGCAGTACCAGAGGACTTTAATAGCTTGGACAAAGTAATAAACTATTAGATGTGGGTCACCAGACCCCACAGAGCCCAACACGCTTTCTGTGTGATCTGTCTCTGGCGGATAAGGCTGTCAAGTGCATTTGTGGCCCTTTTTTTTTTTCTCTTTCTCACTCACCACTCAATTTCATGGAGTGAAATGGTTTGTAATTGGCATCAAGTGAATAAAACTCTCTTTCACACATACAGTGCTGGATTTAAGAAACAGCAACTGTGTTTTCATCAAAATCTTACGAATTTTAAAGCAAATTTCTGATTACTTAATTAAAGAAAATGCAAAAATAATCATGCTATGTTCATCATTGATGAGAGCGACATATTACAAATGCTTTGGTCCAATGAGAGTTAAAATGGTGGCTATGGCCACCCAATGCAGAGTAATTCTGCTGGGTGGATTTTTGCAGAGTAGTGTTGTATTCTGCCCTTCAGATTTTGATGTGCCGTGATCAGACCTTTCATTGAATTACACACATTAAACTACTGACCTCCAGTCCTAACTGATCACTTTATGTGCTCTATAAGCTTGGCACTTTTGTTGATTACTCTGTGAATTGGGCAATGTTCAATGTCAGTATTTGACGTCAATGTAAAAAAAAAAAAGTTTCCATCAAGATTGGATTTTTGCTTGGTGCAAATCACATGTGCCTATGTAATTGTAATGAGAAATGTTGTCAGGCACTGAACATTAAACAATAGAAATGAGAAAAGATAAATAAAACCTCTTACAATGGTTTAACCTGATTATTTATACACATTGTATAAATAATCAGGTTAAACCATTGTAAGAGGTTTTATTTATCTGAATCTTAATCTGCATTTTTTTTGCAAACGTTTTTGTGTCACCTTTTCTTTTAGCTCAGTGGAAATTCAGTTCGACAACATTTTATGTGAGCAATCAACCACAATGACAAGCAGCATTTTTCTAATTAGAAAAGAGAATTAAATAGCAGCAGCAGCGAGAAAATTATGAAGTGAACACAGGCCCTAAATGTTTCAACTGCCGCCTCTAAAAACACATTTGACCTTTTCAGTCCTGCTTTATTTTCACTGTTTCATGCTCTCCTTGCTTTACTTTCACTGTTATTTTCTCCTCATTCAACCCTCTGCTGCTATTACAGCCTGCCTTTGCTGAAGTCGCACGCCAAATAATAATGTTTGAAAAACGCACATCGGCCAAGCAGTGTTTTTGATTATATGTTTTACTTAAGCATTTGATTGTTTGTCTCAAGGTCACATCACTCGATTTTCTGCTTCATAATTCCTGTGCTTGCTGTAAATCATTACTTTTTGCTCTTTCCAATATATTTTTAATTTGCCATGTAGACAACAGAGCATCAATAAAAAAGAAGCCCTTTACTCCAAGAGATTGAATTGTGTTGCACTGATTCAATATCGTCATGTGTTTTACTTACATATCTAGTGGAAAGAAATCTTGATGAAAACAAATTAAAAAAAACTTTAAAGAGGTACATTTAGAGAATGGCATTTATTTATTTTATAGATAATTTTCTAAATGCAGGCATTTTGTTTAATTTTATGTTCGCAACTGTATATCTCCAAACAATAAATGGAAAAATAAGGCCAGCATTTCAATGAGAGAGACGGGAGTGTAAGATCATGTGATCCATGATAAGTGGATTGTCATGTCGCGTTGTTTTAAAAATATCACTCAATTAAATGTGTGACATATCTACCCATGGTGCAACTTTTACATCTTTGCGTGATTTGTGTTATTTCCATGATTCACGGAACCCAGCGTGACTTGTACAATTTGCACCACTTATGTCCTTCCATTGACTTTGTATGTAATCTCAAAGGGAAAATTCTATTTTGCTTTTGGTGTGAATGCATCACTGGAGGGCACAACGGACACGAACACAGCTGAAACTTGCATTCAATTCCCTAAACATTCCCCTTTTACAGTGAGTCAAAGTTGAAGCAAAAAAGTCGGGTACTGAATGGTAATGGATGGTTGTTTACAAGCTGATCACGTGACCGCTCATGCTTTTTTTCTTTTTTATCCCCATGCAACTTCCAGATCTCATGTTAAGTGCAGTGAAATTATCATTGAGTGAAATGATGAGCAAGAATAAATGGATTCTGCATTAACAATGTAATCCAACACATTGAGGACAGAGCCACTGTGACTGTAACCAGACGCCTGATCTACCATCGGGAGAGGAGTGGTTCTACGATGGAGAAAGCCCTTTAGACGAAGTCACAGATGGACTTACAGTTGCTCCTTCTCTGCTGGGTTCAGAGCAAGAATGTGGTAAAAAATATGATGGGATGCACTTGAACACATTCATACTGTAAGGAGTCTAGATTCAATAAGCCAGGACAAATATGATAAAGTAAGTAATTTTTATGGCGCTGGCTATACTGACTTTTAGTGCAGCCGTAAGAGTGAGAGTGAGTGCAGAAGCCTGTGGACTCCAGAGGTAATAAAATGATAATTTATCTTTACTATGTCTCTATAGGATAGATTTTTTAGATAAAGTACCAAGTTAAATGCTACACTGAAACTAATGATTCCACTTATTACCAGTAATTCTGGTCATTTCAAAAGGTTTAACAGTTGTGTATAAAATGTTAAAAATGCTCGCTTTGATTTCCTGCAGCTCAATGTAATTTCAAGGAGAATATCATATTGTTCATCATGGTCACAATGATGAACTGCAGATAACAATTCTAAACTAACAAGAATAAAAAGATGGTTTTATCTATTAATAATGGCATGAGAATCTTCTCTTGCCATTATATTTTCCATTGGGGATTGGCAGCGGCCATAGTTATGGCAAGTAAACAAATAAAAGCTTTGACCTAATGATGGCGCCGAAGAAAGTCAGGGGTTGTCAGTTATTGTATGCAGTTTCTTGTAGATGATGCAAGAGAGGTAGATAGTTTTTTTTTGTTTTCATTTTATATTCCTTTATGTAATCTGTATCTGCACATTTCCTAGCAAATGTGACTGGGTTAGGGTTAGGGGTGTATGAAAGAGTTTTTCTTTCATACATGCAGAGCAGAAACTTTGCACATAAACTGTATTGCAAATAATACTGGGGTGGATTTTGTTGCACTAACCATTCACCATTCACACAAGATGAAAAGTGGGTAGAAACAAGTCTGGCATCAAGTAATGATGCACTGGTGTTTGGTCATTATAGTCAATAAAAAGAAAAGAAATACTTCAACACACATTGTAGTTGGTCCAATGAGTACCGATCTGACACAAACTTTGAAAAATATCCATCCATTGATCCATTTTCTACCGCTTCATTCTCCACATGAGGGTTGCGGAGGGTGCTGTGCCAATCTCAGCTGACATAGGGCAATAGGCGGGGTACACCCTGGACAGCTCTTTGAAAAACATCCCCCCCCCCAAAAAAAAGAAGCTACACAAGCATCCACAAAAGCTTGCACACACAAAGTCAGTCATACAAAGACCTTATGTCTATGAGAGACACATTTGTATATCCCATTTGGCAAGTGCAGCAGAGTCAAAACTTCCACTCACATACCACTCCCTGTAACTCATTTTATTTGTTTGTTCTCATTCAGCTGCCCTAGGCAGTGCTGTGCCTAGATATTTCAGTTGGTAGGGGCTCAGGTGAAAAAAGGCCACCCCTCATAATTACTATCAATACAGTAGCAGATCTTCCATATGAATTTTCACATATAGTATTACCACAAAAAAATAGAGCTCACATATTCCATTTTTGGAATTGTTTACACTTTATATTGAAAATCAATGCCATGCACCAAACTTGCAACAGTAATGAATAAAAAATACCTGTAAAGGGAGAAAGAACAGTTGCTTGAGTGCTACCTATGTTTTGTCTGTGAACGTCCATGCCTCCATGTAATGGCTTGTGTCCAGTTCAGGGTTGTGGTGCATGTGCGAGAATAGCTTTAGGTCTGAAGTGTTCAAACAAACAACTATTGCTCTTTATTTCATTGGAAGGAACAGTCTCGCCGAAGGTGTTTTGTTTTTGACATGTAAGCAGTGGGTCACTGAATGCTCTCCGAGTTACACTGAGGGCGCCTCACATTCCTTGCTTTCATCCGCTGGAAAGGTCAGCAGGATAATTAAGGCCGTCTGAGGCTGGCTTATCCCTCCTCCTGTCTTTCCAGCCAACCCTGCTCCATCTTTCAGCTACGGCCCCATCACTCCGACTGGCTTAGTTCGAGATCAAGCCTGACTGGACTCACATGAGGGGGTTGGAGTGGCATTGGGGTGGAGTGTGGCCGTGGGCGGCTGGAGATACCGTAAGTAGCGTCAGCATTAAGACATTTCATTTTAGCAGGGCACTAACCTAATTAGCCCTGCTACCCCGCCACGCATATCTGCAATCTAATAAGTAATTAGCATCCAGTGCTGCTTCTGCCTGGCATGTGGGTGAGATTGAAAGAAGAGAGAGGGGGAACGAGACAAAGAGCCTTCGGCTATTTCTCCTGCCTTATTCGCCATGCTTTTTCTCTTCGCCACATCTCTCATTTCTCCCCCTGCCCCTCTCTCTCTCTGTCTTCATGTCCCTCACACTCCCTAATATATACCCCAATCCCTCTCTTGCTACATCTTTCATTCTCTTTTTCTCTATTTTGCTCCCAGAAGACACAAGGGAAAACAGGAGGAAATGTAAAAGAAGATGGAGGGATAGGATCCCCCCCCCTTTTTTTTCCTTTCATGCACTAGGGAGTTGTGGGAGGACAGAAAGCAAGCAAAAGTTCTAAGAAATCAAGAGCAAAAAAGCTGATGGGAAGCCAGAGAAAGACACTGTTCCTCTACTTGTATCAGTTTGAAAGTCAGTGAACACGTTATGACAGTATTTATTTTTAAAACTGCAGGTTTCACATTGTAGCCAAGGATTAGAAGTTAAATCAATATGGGACTGAGTGTCCGCTACGCTTTAGTGCCTCTTTTATAGAGGAACCTTGTCATTGGCCATCCTAACAAGTGTAGTATCAGAAAGACAAAGTATCACTGCTTCTTTTTGCCCAAAATATCTCCTGAACTTTAAATTTAAAATGTATGGTTGTTGCCTCATAATTGATAAATCTACAAAACATTTTTATTTTTTTTTTCCAAAGTGCATCTAATGATTTTTTTTTAGTCAGTGCATTCATCACTAAAGTACAAGTAACCCTCTGGAAAGAGACTCATTTGGAGACACTCAGCTTTTTCACTGACTCATAGCCAACTGATGGTTCCTTATTACTGGTGTGGAGATGAAACCTGCAGAAACCTGCATTCTCATTAATGGCCTATAGGAGGTGACCACCGGTTTGTCTGTAAGTTGATGAGAAAATGTGTCTATTTTCACGTGGCATAATGTCAGTAAAGAATTTCTTGTTGAGTTTTTAGTCTCAGTTAAGTCAGCTGACAAGTTCTTAAATCAGGCCCACTACCTTTTTTCTTTTCCAAATACCGTAGAATGTTTGAAAATAGTTTTGAAATAAGCAACACAATCTGCTGTAGTCAGCCTTAATGTTGTATATTAAAATTTCATTGGCTTTTATGTACACTGAGGACTCACTGATAATGGTTGTACTGTATAGATGCTGGAAGCTAGAAGAGTCATACTATGAACAGTGATAATGACCTTGTTTTTGCATTTCGAGGCATCCTTTAAACAGGTTAACCATCTAAGATGTGTTTCCGTGCCAGAGAGCTTGATATTTAATTTAATAACTGGCCAAGAAACAGCATGTGAAAATGAGCCACTTGGCTAACACTGCCACATTCAGAGCCACATTGATCATGCTCCCTGAAAAGGAAATACTGTACTCCTCCTGGTAAAACTGTCAAAATCACCTACAGCAGGATAGAACTTTGGGAAATGCCCCATCAACACAGTGAGCTATTATCGATACCGACAACACGATAATAGTCAGGTTATTCAGTGGTGCACAGCTTATGACGGTGTATTCCTATGTTACTCTTAGGATAGGATAGTGAAGATGGCATATCCTTCCACAGTCAGTGTTAGGGGTTATAGGGTAGGGTAATGCTAATTAGGTCCGGTGTGTTAATGATGTTTATTTATTTTAAGTACATTCATACCTACTAGCCATATGTATGTTTCTATTAGTGTACACTTGGTTTAAAATAACATTTTTCATAGTTCGTTTTTTTTCTTTTACAAGCAAAAGCCTTACTTTATGGAATCTGCCCTCTTGCACCTCAAAAAGGACAACTCATCCTGAGCCTGTGTTTTGCATTTGGAATTAGAGATGCACTACGCCAACAAAGACGACCGAGATCCTTACTGTCTGTGAAGGTCACCATGTTTCCTTGGAAGGAGAGACCCTGAGATAGATTCACCGGTTTAGCTCAACAAAGTTCTGCAATCCCTGTACTCTGACAGTGCTGTTGTTTGTAGAAGTGTAAAATGAGAAGGATTTCACGAACATAACATCAAGATACAGTTGTGTATAATGCGTGTGTAAATTCAATTCATATTGATACAGCAAGATGAAGGAATACAAGTTCTACCTTAAAAAATGCTGATGGCTGTTTCGTTGTGATTCATTTCTGAAGTTCACCCCCATACACTGCCTCAAACAGAGATGCTGGAGAGGCATCTGGCAGAGGGAGCTCACCCCATCCTAATAATAACACCACTGTGTATGCACAAACACTCTGGCTTCAGTTCTCTCTGAGGAAGGAGTCAACCTATCATCCCAGTTAACACTAACCTGCTCTCTGCCCATGGAACACACAAACACAGTAACGCTTAAACTCAGTCCCCAGATGCACTTATTCAGTTTAGCACACAAAAAAGGCTATGAAGCACAGCGAGGTCTCAGTAGGATTTTTTTTTTTTTGTTATCATGCCGTGTGAAGCAGCACTGTGAACAGCAGGAGAATGATAGCACAAAATAGCTGTCCTGTGCAGCCTGACTACTTTTGAGCTAATATTTTTTATATAAACTCCAGTCTGTGAGAGACAAAAGTAGATTTTACTACAGTGAATATGACACTACTGCCAGCACAAGGACCTGAAATACATAGACAGTTAGGCTGCCTCAGTATAAAGGTAGCACAACTGATCTATGCCTTAAGATTACTGATTAATATCGTATGTTGTTTTTATGGAGGTTGTATGCTTAATGGTTTCTTGGCATGACAGCATTCTTGAAACAAATTCTAAAAAAAATAACTTTAAAATAATTTTACAAGCAATTGTCCAGACCCAGCAGAGAAAATGTATGTCTAAAAAAAAACACCTGTTTTTTATCATCTCTAAAAGTCAATTGTCCTATCCCCTTTAGCACTGAATTCATCAAGAATGTAGGCAAGCAGCAATTTCATCATATTTTCTGAGTGGATTAACACATCCCAGCTATACTGCACCTTGACTGCTTGTGTCTCTGTGGTGTGTTCACTGTGCTAAACAATTCAAATGTCAGTCAGTGTCTATTGCCCCAAAGGCAAACACAATGTTTGACCAAAAGAGTAGCATGAAGTGGTCTATTCCTGTTGAATTCCGACCAACGGTGCTTTAGACTCATTTGACAGGTGGGACGTTTTGTCAACTGAAAATACAGTACATAGCAAAAGTAGGACTGTGCTCGATGCATGCAAGCATCCAGCAATGATTTAAGAGCGTTCAAGTAAAAAGAAAATGGAAAAGGCCGCAGGGTTTTACTATAAAGTGTCACAAAGTGGAGACGGATCAGTACCAGGAGAGACAGGGAAGAGAAAGTGGCAAACGGAGTGATGGAATTGCACACCCACAAAAAGAAAATGGAACTCTGGTGTTCCTGTTGTGAAGTAAAATCCCTTTGAATGGAGCTTTTAAAGGAATGTGCATGTACGGTGGCATAACAGTGCCAAAAACCCACTTTCCAACTGCCCCCTTGTGCAAATCTGTGGGTCATGTGTGATGCAAATGTTGTCATTCTCTCATGTCTGCATGGGTACACAGAGGCAGTACACATACAGCCTGCACTGACTCGGTTGGTGGTGAATGCATTGCAGAGCTGAATGAGTTTGAGAAAATAATAAAATAATTATATTTTAGTAATTCCAAGTGTGATTTGTTTGGGATACAATTTCTTAATGTTAATGTTCAGTTTATTTATTTTATTGCAAGAATGATGAAGTTAAGATACAAATTGTAGCCAACATGTGTGTGGGTTTGTTTTATTTGTAAAAAAAAACAATCACAAACAGAATAGATTAATTGCAACATTTGCAAATAGCTAATTTAATGTTTCAAATCCCAGAATTTTGATTTGATTTGAAAACAGTAATTGTCATGCAATGCTGAAGCACTTTGTGGATTAGCAATAGAAGATGGCAGCACAGAGGAAACTGGACACTTGATTTGAAGTGAAGAGGAAGTCAACAGTTCACCTAATTGAACAATTTGTCACTAAATAAGAATATAAGAACCACACACATGCACACACACACACACACACACACACACACACACAAACACAAACACAAACACATACTAACTCAGAGCAGTACATGGTGCCCTTTTCAACCTCCTGTCCTCACAGCAACATCTCAAATAAATCATAAATCAAGCATCCCCCTTGTGGCCCACCTCACATTTCACAGCATTTAAATCAATGCTTCGATGGCCCTGTTTCCTTGCCACACACTATGATGTGAAATCAGTTGACAAAGTGCTGCACTCACAGTCAGAGTGCCCTAAGGAGATCAGGTTGTGTGATCAGAGATTCTGGCCCCCTGACTATCTGCCAAGCGGCCCTGAGCCCCCAACCCAATGAATTATCTTCCCCGTCAGCCTTTGCGGCTCATCAGCTCCTTTGATTGTCCAACTTAAAGGGATAGCTGAGGCTTTTCAACCATTGCTGCTACAATGGGCTTCAAAAATGCCGTGCACAGCCATGATTTCTGCTGACTATCTCTACTCTGATCAAATAGACACCCAAATGAACAGTCTTTGGGTTTAACCGAGTCGGTGAGTAAAAAAAAAACAAGGTGAGTAAACCTGGCTGGCAGTGTGAAACCTGACATGACAGTTAGAGGACATGAAAAGCATTCGGCTGACATACCGCGCTAGTTTAATATCAAGGAATGAAAATGTGATAAAAGCAGAACACCGTTCAAGTAAAAGAAAAAAGAAGTCAGCTATTTTTCTTGAAAATAGCGGCAAGCATAACATTATGTTCTCAGAAGTCAAATATTTCTTAGTCACTACATTTTCTACACTATTTGAAGAAGAAAATAGGATCACAAGACCGAGTTGTATTTGATTAGATTAAGAGGAGAAAAGTTATTTTACAGTTAGCCCTGTAAAAACCACATCACACACCAGAGTATGCCAAGGCACTGACACCAACTCAATTTATGCTCTAAAAGCAATGTTGTCACACAGTGCTATCTCTTACACTCCGTTGTTGACAACCCATCATCTGTGATACACAAACAACTGGGGGCTGGAATGGACATTCAGGCAATTGTCATCCAGCCAGTCAACTTATCTACCTAGGATCAGTCTCTAGGACAATCTCCCACCACAACATGTTGTGTTATCCGCAAAATAATAAACCTACTGTACACTGATCTGCTCCGAATTGTGTGGTTGTGTGTGCAAAACCACAGCACGTGTGTGCTGTGGTTTTGCTACGTCTTACGCAGGGTTTTTCTGATCTAATCTGATAACGCGTGTGTCAAAATCAAAAGCAAGATGTTCCACGTGAAGACGAGTGTCAGTAGCTTTTGATATATGGTGGCGTTTATTTGCTGCCTACATGTGTTACTGTAGTAATATTAGCTTCTTGTACTACATTGAGAAATGTGCTTTCCTCATCTGTCCATGCATCTGCCTGTTTTTTTGTTTTTTTTATTATCAACAAATGAAAAATGTGCATACAAACAGGCTGAAACCAAGCTTGTGTATTGGTGGCATGTCTACGGCAATCTAAAACTAATATCTAACTTGTTATCTGTTTGGACAGATCACAAGCCTATGCACATACAGCAAACACCACTCACTATCAGTTAATTCAGAGTCTCCAATTAATCTAACCCCAATCTGCATGTCTTTGGACTGTGGCCCCTTTTCTGGACGGATATAGGATACTCCATCTTTTGACGGTCACGGTCTCTTATCGTGCCGCAGATCTCACACACTTTATCGCCTGACATCACTGCAGTATTTACACTGTGCTAGCCCACAGCACATGAATTGATATTACATACAGATATTCAAATAATAAATCAATATATTATCTTTATCTCATTTGGTGTGAGATCTTAACACCAAAGCCTGTTTAGATGTAGCAGGTCCGAATCTTCTGAAAGCCCTCTTGTGTGCAAGATGCTGTATTTCATTTAGTTTTATTTTTTTTGAAGGATGAGCTGTTCTTTCATCTGCTGAATCCTTCTAGCCAGCAGAACCACATGAAACAATAGCGTCCTGCAGCAAATAATGCGGTGCATTACTGTGCGCTGTCATAGCCAACACACAAACACACAAACACCTGACAGGGACTTGACAGAATATCAAACATATCGTTTTTTCCAATATCAGTCTCTACTACTATATTGTCTTCAGTATTGTTATTTTCAGTTTGATGTTTTTGTTTTCAAAACATGTTTTCATATATATATATACATATATACATACATACATATGTATGAAAGCTTGTGAGGACAAAATGCATTCTGTCCCAGATGTGAGTTTCTCAATTTAATCCCAAACCCTGAATTTTAGGGTTGTTTGAGACACACAACACTACTGTAGATTAATATATTGCTAGTTCACATTTGCTATTCATATTGCATAAAGGTAAACACAATGTAGTTGAAATCAGCCATTATATGGTAAATGTCATGTAAATGTGTCGTTTTGTATCATTCTCAATTATCTAATTTCATGCATAATTGCTAACCACAATGCATTCCAGGATGCTCTTTGAAAACCGCATGCTTATAGTTTTCAATCATTTTCATAAAATACACATTTTGGGTTTAAAATAAGAGATTAGATATTTTCATGTGAAATTTTCTCTAACTAAAAATTATATTTGTCTGACTACACACATTATTTCAAAGTAATAAGCACACTTTATTATCAGTTTATTCTCCATCCTACAACAACCTAGAAAATTGTCAGTTCTGTGTCAACATCTGATGGTTATGCTTGCCTTTCACACTAACCCTGGCGTTGCCAAACCCTAAGAAATCTTGCTTTGCTCTGGTGTTTCACTATTTGTTTGTGTTGGCTATATTTATGAAACTAATCAAACATCTCCAAAAAAAGATGATCTGCTTCCTATTGACACTGACCCACACATGCACATGTCATGTGTCAAATGTTTTCAGCTGAACGTCGTTGCTGGAGGCAGATTATCTTTGTTACAAAATGCTGTTTTCAAATGAAAACACAATAGTATATTTCCGATCCACATCCCCCCCCAAAATAATAAATTACCCTGTTCCTCACCAGAATGGACAAATAAAGAGCAAGCACACATATCAACAAACAGAGAAGGCAGAGATGGAAGATGATGTGGGTGAGAGAGGCTTCTGTTAGCACAAAGGCAATCAAGGGATCAATTCAGTCCGTCAAAGTATCACTTCATGATCCATGAGCTATATAAGTCCCTCCAAGAGTCCACTAGAGAACATCAAAACATCACTTAGGACGTCACCTCAGACCATCAGAAAACAAAATGATGCTTCACCACAGATAGCCCAAAGCAAAGTCTGTTCACAACTTCACTAGCATGTTGATGCTATTGGCTGTTACCTGCAGACGTTTTTTTTTTTTTTTCCAGCAGTTTAAGAAGTGCTGTGAGTGCAGCTCCAAGAAGCTATCTTGTGGACTGCATTACAATAATCTCAGAATTTCACTATTCCAAGAACCGTGCATACCTGCAGACTCCAGATTAGCGAGGTCCTACTGTACTTTTAATGCCGTAAAGCCTCAATATGGCGAAGTCTGGATTACAGCCAAGATGTGGACTGCGTAAGCTCAGAGAGCGTGGTGAGTATGGTGGGGTCACAGAAGCTCACAGCAACAATTAGCTTTCAATAATTAAAACTGGTGTGAATTGTAGAGGATAAGACATTTATGACCGTACCAAACTGCCAGCATCTTTGGTCGATTAAACGTTCTACACAGTTGCTGCAGCACATTTTCCACTCCTTGGCCACTTAGCTGACATGTTTACCTTACTCCTTTAATTTAATTAGGTGAACACAAATAGGCACATACAAAAAGAGATGAGGAACAGTTTATGAAATAAAGTTTTAATGAACAATAGAGTGGAAAGGTGAGGGGAGCCACTGTGATCCACTCTACTGCATCAGGACAGTCTCACTCCTGAAGCTTCATAAGGATTAGTGATTAGGACTTCTACAAGATCAATTTGTATTATCTGTCTCCAAATGTACACTCACGCCTGCTATGGTCTACGTAAAGTAAATGCCACCAATGTCCATTCCAATATGTACTGAAACCTTTGAGGGCGACCACATCCAATGTATCTCCAAAGATTTCATATTCAGTCTTGCTAAAGTCTTGCAGTGCTTCATGCAACCCCAACGTGGTGTGGTGACTGCGGCCCCTGTGTGCCAACCGGGTACCCGACTCTCAATTAAATCAGAGAGATTGCAGACAAGCACACACAGAGAGAGAGGGGGAAAAAAAAAAACATCCGACTTGTTGACTCCTCACAGAACTTGTGCCACTGATGCTTTTTTGTTAATGCCCCAGTTTGCAGTCACAAATCTTTGGACTGCACACAGATATCTGCATACAAGAAAGTTTCTCATCAGTGAACAAGGAAAACTATTTCAGAATTCTATTTTTCAAGGTTTCGATCCGTGTTGTTGCAGGATTTACTGCATGGAATGTGTCGCTAGAGGCAAAGAAATTTAAATTGAGTTTATTGAGCTAGTTTCACCTCCTTGTGTCCTCAGGGCCACGGGGTTACATGCTGTGTGCACTTAACATAAATGGCTGAATGAAGGTTTAATTCTGATTATAACTATTATTATTGAATCCATATTATAATAATAATAATAATAGGAACACATTTGATTTATAAGCACCTTTCTAACACGCAAGGTCGCTTTACATATTAAATACGACGATAAATCAAACACACAAAAAGTTAAACAGACAAGATCAACACAGTAGATGGAGGTTAACATAGTTTTAAATTGGGATTTAAAGGTAGGCAGTGCTGTTATTGTTCGGATGGAGCAGGTCAGTGAGATATGGAGGAGCTAAGTTTCTGAGGGCTTAGAATGTTAAAATAAGGATTATCAATTCAATGCAAAAACTGTTGGGAAACCAGTGAAGTTGTTGTGAGGACGGGGTTCTAGTGATGATACCAGCAGCTGAGTTCTGAACTAGTTGAAGTTGATGGAGGGATTTGTGAGGTAAACCATTTAGAAGTGCATTGCAGAGGCAGGAAAGGGGCATTCACCAGTATGTTTCTTTAAAGTTGTTCATTCTATCCAGGAAGCTTATTATTGTGATCATGCTACAGATCTCTTGTGCTGAGATATTAATGTAAAGCATTTACAGTTTACGGAATACAAAAATAATGCCTTTTACTTCAGTTTCTATATAGGTCAAGAAGATTAATGTGTCTCCCACAGAGACCAATGAGAGCAATTTTCTAAGCCATTAGCTTACTTTCAACTTATCGCGTCCTACTGATGTCAGTCCGCAGGCTGTATTTTCAAGGTTTATTCTTGTTCTCTAAGAGGCACTGAAAGCTGAATGCTCAGACTCACGCTTATTAACATTTGTTACATTTGTTAAGATACAACACGATAATGGAACACAACAGTCTTACTGGAGCAGTCAGCATAGAAGAACCAAGAAGTGACGGTTTCCAAACTGAACTGATTTTACAGTAAATAAGACAAACACAAAGCCTCCTCTGTGATGAAACACCAAGGGTGTAGTCACATTTGCAGAGAACAAAAACATCTTCCCAGGCTGTAGACCTATTTATCAGTGCTGTGTGGAAATTGATTATTTTGTCCGGTGCTTATTTTTATTTGCTGAAATCTACAGGTGCACTTTGGCAATTTGACAATGTCTTTAATTGGCCCTTTTCTGTATCATGAAAATTATATTTGGTCCAGATGTTCAAGTGAGGACAAAATGAAACTCAAATCCAACTTTTTACAACAAACTTGATTAATGCCGTTTAGTGCATTAACAATGTATTTTGTTCACCCAAAGTTTAGGTTTTTGATGACATGTTTCATGGAAGGTATTTAAAAAAAAAAAAATGCCATACCTTATTTTTATTTTAAAAGTTCACCGCAGTGTAGACATACAATGCAGATTGGAGACTCGCACCATGTTGTTCAATAAAGTTAAGCAAGTTTTCTGCATTTAACATTAGTCGTTGTGACACATTTAACATTCGACAGGACTTTTAGGCTGCATAATATTTTAATGTGGCAGTAACTTTTTCATCAGCTGCACTGCCAAGAGGAAATGGGGTTTTATAGACCGATCTCCTAAGATGAATCTCCTCATCAACTTAAAAACGGGCTCGTTCACAGTGTTTTATTGGTTATTAATCTGATCTTGATGATTCAGATGATGAATGTGTGACAGTGATCCAAGAAAGAAATACAAAAAGCCCCCCCTCCCCCCACATGTTTCACCTTGTGCCTATGTGACATGCAGACAGCGGAATTCAAATCCGACTCATGTGAAGTTAAAAATTCTACAGAAACAATACAGGTTTGAACTCCAAAGATATCGTCCAATTCCTGCTCCCTCAGACACGAGACCATTGATTGAATCTGACTGTGTCTCTGATATGAAGCTCTACAACAGTAGGATGCAACAATTATTGAATATGTTTATATGATACATTGTCATGTTGAAAGTCTTCTTTGTCCTCACTCTGCATCTATTTTCTTGCACACGCCACACTCTTTAAATGCAGTGGGAGATGATTTATGAGACATCACAAGTAAATTCCAACATACTAAGAATAATCCCAGCTACCATAACACTTAGACAGGTGCGCGGACAAAAATATCTACACAGACTCTTTCTTAAGACTAATCGGGATTTACAGCACTCATATGAATGCTGCTCAGTCCAAATGGGTACATTGTTACATTAAATGTTTATGTGGGTCTTAAAGTGGTCTGTTAAAACCACTCATGCCCAATAAAATCCATATGGTGTGCCTTGTAAAATACAAAAGCAGGCACCCAATGGCTTGGCAAAAAATCAGCAAGGTAAATTTGTGTCATTGACCAGTGGCTGATGTCATAGGGTACCACAAACGTGATTTAAGATGACACAAGTAAAGCACTGACCTTTTATCTAGCTCGGTAGCAAATTCTGTCTTTGCATAGTTTGGCCTGTGTGTAAACTTTTAAACTCGACTTCCTGTAAAACATGGGGTCACTCTATACCAAAGGCTGTGTAGGATGACAATTTACAGTGGATTTGTTCAATGCTGTAGCAGCCTTCAATATGTGTTCCTATGTTTGGTTTGGATACATAGGACAAACACCCCCCCCCCGAGTGTAAAGTGCAACCCAAGGCCTCAGGGTGTTGCATCAAAGAAACTGTAATATCAAAGCAACAAATGTGAGAGGCAGCCGTGATTTTGCAGGAATCCTCAGTGCCTACGATTTGCACCTTCCTTGCTCTGGTATACACCCTCCAGGCACAGCTCAGAAACCTGAGAGAAGGATTTCTCTCCCTGAGGGCAGCACATTTTCAAGGATTCAGACTTTACCTTTTGCACACTTTGTGTTCTAGACTTGACCATGGATCCACTCTGAGTGAGCCATCATGACAAAGTCAGCTTTAGAGACATTTGGAAATGTGTTAAAATATTAAATTAGACTATTTCGAACAAACGTTTAAAGAGCTTATCCTTTCACGCTAACCTCCTCTAACCCCAGTGTGCATTCAATCACTGCAATCATAGAATTTAGTCTATTCACATATGGAATAATTATTAATATAATATATGTAATTATGATCTCTTGAATAACTGTGACCCTTCATACTTTACTAGGCACATCTGTATAGTAATACACATCTGTATAGTGCTTGTCTAGTCTTGGTGACCACTGTGCTTTACACTACAGTGTTACATTCACTCAAACTTTCATACAGCGCAGCTATGCACAGCGTATTTTCTATCACTCATCTTTCATACCCGTCCACACGCCTTTTGATAAGAGTTCAGAGTTCAGGAGAACTCCTGGTGGTACAGTATAGGAAAAGAGGCAGGTGTCGCAGCGTTGTGTAAAACAGTGGTTTGTGTTGCAGTCGAAAAAAGAAAGTGGAGTCTGCAACACATGAATAGAATTCTTCTCACACAGGTGACTCGCATAAAATGTATGTGTAACTGCTGCCAAAATCTCTCATATGACTTTAGAACACCACTTTCTCCTCTTCTTCAAATACTTTTAAGTCCTTCAAACTGTTTTTCTCGTTGGGAGATCTCTTTCGTCAAAGTTTTTTTTTTTATTTAACAATGACAGCAATTTTTTTTTGGTTGAAGAAAAAAAAAAGTTGTCATTCTAAAAAACATTCTTAGTATTTGCTGAAGCTCTTTGGTTGCAGCACCTGCAGTTTATCCCATTGTGATGAGATGGGAAGAGCCAGACATCAATTCTCTACACTTGTGCTTCGTGGGACTTAACTCTAGGCCATTCAAGGACAGGGAGTCTGGTCATAATAATCTGTGTGATATTCACTTACAATAGCAGTTAATCTACTATAATTACCCCTAAACTACTGTATTACTCAATCACCTTTTTTCTCAAATAATATATGGAAGAAGGCAGAAGCCCATGTAATTAACACCAGACCATGGCTATGTTTTATACTGCAGTGACCTTGAAAAATGGCCCTCCTCATCTCCATTTGAACAACTTTTTATAATAAGCTGTACAGAGGTTTTAAGTCATTTTTCCCCTCCACCTACTTTCCACACCCAGTGCCCATGTCTTTGTTCTTAATCATCATAAACTTTATTAACCATACAATCGATAGGCAGTGGAAAAAGAAAAGGGGGGGGGTGGAGTCTAGTGAAAAAGTTAGATTGTGTTTTCAATGTGAAAGCAGTAAATATCGGCTGATTGCAGCTCCTGGCAGACCATTGTGCAAGAAGTGCAAGAAGCTAGTGGCGTTCAGAATGAACAAAAGAGAAAAAAAGACGGTGGGTAAAAAGTAAACTTGTGACATGGAAATACAGCAAAGCATGATCCCTGATAGTCTCTAGTTACACTTTGAATGGATACCCTTCCTGTTACTCTCAATCATGAATGTTTCAACAGCCAGCAGTTGACTGTAATGTTGCAGACATGTCTTTCCAGTTGGTATTGATGAGGCTTAAACGGGATGAAGGGAACCGAGTGAAAATTGTTCTCATTGCCCCCATAAAACTCATCTCCAATAGCATACACAAAACAAAGTATTCTAATAGGAGATGAGCAAAGGCATGCACGATCGCTGCACCAAATCAGCAATTTTTTTTCTGATGCGGCCTTTCCTTGGGCAGAATCTGTTAACGGGGATAGTCAGGATTTTTAATAATGTAATTAAATTGATCTGAGAGAGGTCTCAATTGTTGGTTTGAGGTTTTCTTCAAAAGCAAAGTATGTTCATTTTGTAAATGGTGTTTCTACTTAGAGGAAAACACTTTACTGCATGGCACAAATTAGTTCAAACCTGGTAACTGGTTGCAGGTGATGCCTGAGAATTTCCAGTTAAAAAAACCTCAACATGGCACCGGTCAAATAAATTGAGGTTTCAAAATGGAAACTCAGTTTCTTATTGGTGACATCACTACTTATCGCTACTTGAATGAAACTCGATCAGCTGTTTGTCAGTACCCCAGATTAAAGGGAAGTCCACATTTGTTTGGCTCTGTGACATGCAGGTCAGTATGTCCCTGAAACTTTGGTAAAAGGAGAGGAGGCAGAGTAAAAGTAAAAGAATCAAGAGTCCTGGATATTGCCACTGTAGTCACAATGCAGTACCAAAATGCTCCCAGATGAGTTTCCTCTGACAGAGATATTCGTGAGAGCAACACTAAAAAAAAGCACATTCTTTACACCACTGATGCGCACAACTACACAAAAATCAATGCAAAGGTAGTCCTCACAAGGCCCTGTATTGCAAATGTGTCATCCAAAATGTGTAGCGCTGCTGAAGCATCATTGATTTAAGGTCACGCAGGTAAATGGAAAAAAAAAAATATGCTGCTGCTGCTCCCTTAGCTCTATTGAAACCAAAATGAACAGGTGCATTTAGCTAAATGAGCACCCTTCATCATGCAATCTTGACCTATTTAAAGGGTAAACATAACTATTTCAAAGCTCTCTATTCGCTGTGACATGGTTCACGTTTACATTTCTCAACAGCTGCTATTTCTTGCTTAGATTAATGCTTATATTGAAGTCGGCACTGCTTTTATCACTGAATGATGAATGTTTTGTAATATGAATGATTAGGTATTTCTTAGAAATGGGCAATGTATGTTTTGGTGGATGTTGGATGAGGTTTATCATATGCTACTGTTACTGCAGAGGCTAGAAGTTAAAGGCTGTGTTTGGGATTTACAGTCGAGATGTTCAGGACCCTCAAAACAAAACCCTTTTTGGTTTGCATACCACCATAGATGGCTCAGATTTATTCAGGGGAATTTACTGGTGATTTGGTTTGAAGAACGTTGATAGTGAAATAAATTAAAACATTTTGCAAACTGCCCATATGAGTTCACATGTGTGTTAATATTTTGTTGGAGATGGAGCGCTGTTTTCCTCCTGACATCCAAAATGGTTATGATAAATTGACTGGAACATGCTGGTATTACACAGTCTCTGAGTCATGTATATACTTTATTGTGTTTACTCTTTTTTATGGCTGTTTCCATGGTAGCACTCATCTAAATACTGGAGTAGAGAGATGCACGATGCATATAAAACCATAAGTAGGATTATAAATCATCCAAAACACCATATGTAAATTCATTCAATAAATGGCAAAGGCAGCTTCTGGTTTTGGACTAAGATCTATCATCTAAACATGTTTTGATCAACATGTAAGACCAGCCAATTTCAAAAGTAGCTTGATTTAATAGTTTTAAAATAGCTGTACAAGGAAACACAACGTCCATACACTTGCAGTTGTGTTAATAGCAATGTTTTTGTCCTCAGTCAATCTTAACAAAGAATAGTGAAGTTCTGGTCTGACCAATCAGGTCACACAATTACAGACCTTTTAGAAGAGCAGTTGACAAATTCTAACACTAAGGCAAAGTCATAGTAGTAGTAGTAGCAGAAGAAGTAGGCTACATAAATAAAGTGAAACAAGATATGTAGTAAACTCATAGGAGCTGTGAATAAATGAGTTACACTACCCCTGCAAATATTTAAAGATAGAAATTTAAAAATGTTAGCTGAACAGGAAAAAGCATCCTCTATAGTTCGCCCCTAGAAGATATAAAATAAAAACATTGATGCAAGTGTATGGACATCATTTTGGATTCATTTTCCTTTTCCATGTGCACCTGTCATTCTTTGATCAAACATTTTAATGGATAATGACTATAATAAAAATTCTATACTTGACCTATGTGGCAATGAATGATGTAAGCTTAAGGAAAGGTCATAATTGACTTTAGTTTTGGCAAACAAATTACATTTTTAACAGTATACGCTCAGGCAAACTCCAATGAGTGATATTTTTTTTATTTTATCAGGTCCTAATGCCTCCAGGCATACGAAAAATTAAAGAAACCTCCAGCTGTAGAGACAAAAATGGATTAATGGACACAATTGAACACAAAGGTACAGAGAGAACCTGTGAGATCTACCCTCAGGTGATTAGGATTCATTGGCCATTAACTCAGCTAATGCAGCACTGGAGCGGTCTGGGCTGACGTTAACAAGGAGCGAGCTTGAGGGTTAATGGTTTCAGGATGGTCCCTGAAGTGCCTGACATATGGTGACACAGGTTCCTGGACTGTGTTAGAATATTTGAATGGTGAAAACTAGCAGGTGGTGACATGGCCCTCAGCAGGGAAAGGGGCAAGGCCCAGACATGGCGTGACTTCCCAGCCATCCATCATTTGGTGGGAAAGAGCGGAAGCCTTTACTACCCATAAATCATCTTACAGGAACATAGAGGGCTAAAGGTGACATGGCATTTTCGCTTAAAGGATGAGCCCAATGTCCAACCTGCTCGAAAAAAAAAATTGACATGTTCTTTCAGGATCATCTTGAGTTATGAAATCATAGAATGGCTGTACATCTAGCTGCACTTACTCGCAGTCACCTCCTGTTCAATAAAATGTACATTACAGTATATTCAAAAGGTCATCTATCTTCATCAATACATTCATTATCTATACATACTGCTCAGAATCATGGGTGCCTGGAGAATATGCCCATTGGTCAAAAGCTGCCTCTCACAGATTGGTGGTCCATCACAGCCCTGATGTATATACAGTATATAGACAAGAATTCACACTCATGCCTGAGGCAAGTCATAAATTCAACTAACCCACAACCAATGTACTGTGGGAGGAATCGGAAGCTTATGGATGAATCTCCAGTGAATACGAGAACCAGGAAACCAAGAGGTTTCAAACCCAGGGTCTTGTAACTGTGATACATGGGTTATACTGGATGGGGAGGCACCACGATCGTTCGGTAAATAAATCATTGTTGTTCACACCAAGCACACATCTCCAGTGATCATTATATCACCTGGTCTATTCTTGGCGCTTGCCGGGAGCAAATGTAACCAGAAAAGTCTTAATGTATAAACATGTGTAGTAAATAATGGTCGGATTCTGATAAATTATGAAATATGTATCCCATGTCTTGCCTCTACCTCCCTCCATCAAGTAAGAATGCATGGATTTTCTCCAGGTAATCCAGTATCCTCTTATGTCCAAAAACAGGCAAAGGTTAATTGGACACTCTAAATTGTGAGACTGAATGGTTGTTTGTCTCTATATGTAGACAACGGACTGGTTACCTGTCAGCTGGTATTGGCTTAGGCGCTCGCCATGACCCTCATGTGGAGGATAAAGTGGTAGACAATGATTGCCTGAACATTGCATTCATTACATAATAAAACACAATCAAACCCTGATTCACAGCAGTACACACTAAATAGCAGCAAGGGTAAAATACAAACAATGAATTCATCTAATTCCATGCTCTCTAAATGCATCCATGTTAAACATGCCGTGCATGTCTTCACGCCTATTTGAAGACACGTATTGTACCCTATAAAATGGTTGCATGAATACACCAAGTCAGTGTAATTGCCGATATGAGTGAAGCCATAACAAAGCCACAACACTGATTCCATTGAATGAAAGCAGGAATGCCTTCTGTTGGAGCGATCAGCCATGAAAGAGTCCCAGTCCCTGATACACACACTCACACAATGGAAGTAATATAGGTGGCAATGAGCACCCACATTAGCAAATATGGGTCAGCACAGTTCCAATATTATGATTTATTTTGCTTTTGTCAGTCTGTGGTCCTAATTTATCTGCCACTGGCAGTTCCAGAAGGAATGCTACGCTGGCTAACTCAAATCTTCCACGACACAATGTGCCTTTGAATGTGTTCTTGCAAACACAGACATAACCGCATGCTGTGCCATAATTGGCCTGCATCATTTGCATTTGAATGGAGGGAAGCCAAGCATGGGAGGCATCGAAGAGAGAAATATCTTCATGCCTCACTGTGGCAAAGAACACGGGAGAAGGGGGGGGGGGGAATGAATAAATGATTAAAAGAAGCAGGTAATCATGGAAATATTCCCGCAAAGAGCAAAAGAAAATGAGGAAAAATAGTAACTTTGTAAATAGCAGGAAGGTAAGGCAGGAATAATAATGAGAGAGGCTGGGACTTGAGAAAACAAATGGCCTGAATGACAAGGCAAGTACAATTATGAAAAGAAAAACCATTATTTCTTTGGCATATACAATTAATATGTGCCATAATAGTCAAACAAAATTGGTTAAGGTTATCCTTTTGTGCTGTACAAGAAAGAATAAATAAATAAATAAGTTGAAGGTATGCAACACCTACCTCAACTCATGTTTCAGAAAACCAGGGTTTATTCCTTAACCTATAATGTTGACCTTCACTCCATCAGTTGTAAAATGCATCTGTGTGCAGCACTGAAATGTCACCACAGACACAGAAACAACACACCTCTCTACTAAGAAACACAGCGAGAGTTGTGTGGAGCTTAATCGACATTGCTTGGACTAATTTGACAATGGTTTGAATGTAATTGAAATTTGTTTTTAATTAAAATGCACTACAGCTTTAATCAGTAAATATGCCTTTTTTCATATCTCTTGTATTTTTTCAGCACTGCACACACTGCACTGTCTCGCCTGCCAAATTTGGAAGGTATGTCAAGCTTTTTATGTCATATGAAATGGCTACTTGTTGGAGCTGCACCCGTGGTCATCACAAACTTCCCACTACACTAATCAGATGATTTGATTTACTTCACAGCCATAAGTGAAAGTGAAAATGAAGGAAAAAGGGGTCGAGAGGAGGGACATACTGAGAAGAATGGGAGATATCTGACATTTCAGAACTTGAAATGAGAGTAAACTCAAGCCAGTCCCCATGATCATAGTACAAGCTATACTTGTAAGTTTAGTTAAAGCATGAGCTTGTGTGTCTAAATAAAACTTATTTTCAGATGTGTATATCAGTGAAGCAGTTTTTTAACAAATGGTATGAATGTGGTGAGGTTCAAGCACAAAAAGCAGCTGGTTAGGGTTAAAATAAGATCATGATTTTTACTCCTAACATAAAATAGCTTCACTATAAGAAACATGGTCTGCTGAATGTTATATGCCACCACCAACCCCATCTCCTCTTGCTAAGAACCTTGCATCAAATACTTGAGAACTACGCCGCTCAATGTTGATATGAAACCACCTGCTAAAATGTAACATTCAAAAATGTAATTCTGCACAGAATGTACATATGCAGTGTTTACCATGGTTGGCATTGGTACTCTAGTAGTCAAACCTTAGTGATTGGCCTAGCATTAAATTAAAGATTAAAACCTGTATTCCGATCATTGAGATGGGTGTTACTACTACTACTACTAGAGCAAGGTGGATGACTAGCGCATGAACCACAACCTGGTTTCACTCTGACTATACTAAACACATGGCAGAACGTCACTGGTCATTGAAAAGGGTTTTTCACAAGGATGTCGGTGGAGCGCAATTAAAAAAAAATGGACGCATGGCATAAGTCTGCCCTTCGAATGTTGACGTGGGAAAGACAGATATTCACAATGTAATGGCAAATTTAGAATTAATTGTAAATCCAGCAACTGCAAAACAAGTTCTTCAAAAGAGGTTAATGTGGAAAAAAATGGACAATATGGGGCTGAAATCACTCAACCGATGACTCAAAAGAGTGAACAGGATCTAACAAACAGCGAAGTAGCACTACCACCAAGAAGGCGGAGGCCTGTGTATATGGCAGTAAATCGACAAGTAGTCTTCCCTGGAACTCTCTTGGAACTAAACAGAAACATAAATCATGTAAAGAGAAGTCAGCTATGGGAAGACGGCTGACAGGCAGAACCAAGCACCATGTGATAAAACAGGTTGGACGTCGCACAGGAGTGTCTCTTCAACCCCAGTACTGAGAAGAAAACAGCCGTGGATTGAGGTTACAACAAGTAAAAGCAAACAGACTCAAGACAAAGAGCATCTGTGTGGAGTTTCTGTAAGGTTACACAAAGAATGCAAAAGTGAAACACTCAGTTTCTCCTGAGAACAGAAATTTGCTATAAGACATAATTTAGAAAATAGAGCTAAAAGCAGAGATATACTGTCTCAGCCATTAGTTATTTGGTGGAATAATCTATCCTGACATTCAGGGATTTGCATCACCCAAAAAAGGGGAGGGTGTGACAGTGGCTGGGCCAGTGATAGCAGGGGGAAAAAATAATGTCACAAAAGACAGCAAAAAAAGAGAAAAATAGAACACTTGACTTGTTGCGACTCAGCACCATATCTCACTCACTCTGACACTCACACACATACACAAGTAACTCCCTGGATGCAGTTGGCCAGCTGTTTAAAAGGTGTCCCCCAGCCTACACTACCACTGTCACCTGGCCCTGTCATGGCCAATCAGATTGCCCATTAATCACACCTCATGCAAACGCTGTCACCCTGCTATGGCTGCAGCTCCATTCTTTTCTCCTCCCTGCATGGCTCTCTCACTCAACTCTCTCCAAGCGTGTACTGGAACCGGGAAATGTCTTTTCTTCTCCTTTTGTCCCTGACATCCCCCTCCTCTCCGCCAATGATGATCCCTCGCCTACACTAGTGAGATAAAAATGTTCACTTCGCTTGACGCTGCATGAGCAGAGAGTTCGTCTGACTTTAAGACTTGCACAGACTTTCACAAGAGGTTTCACAAGAGACCTGATGATGACATTTCAGACCTTTTAGACATGACCAATGTAGACAGCCGTTTTTCTTTTATAATATTAATGGAATGTATGAATGGATATATTAGTTGTATAATATCAATGGAACTGGAGTTGTTTTAATGAAACAAATGTGTTGAATTCAGTTATATATACACAATACAATATTAACACAACATATTATACAATAACTACTGATCTAAATGAGTTCTTACTCCATCTGTTATAAAATGTTTTGTATGTGTGTGTGTATTAAATGCTGTGATTCATGTAACTCTGTAACCTTGATTATTCTTGAAGTTATTATACTCTGTAAAGAAAATAAATGTCTTTACCTTCCAAAAGCTGTTAAATAACTGATAATTAAAATATGAAGAATGTCATAATTTGTCACACAAGTGTATTTGCAGTTTTAGAACCTGAGGCATTTATTAGAAACGTGTGTAAATGCTCCTTAAGTTGTGCAATTATGTACTATTTATGTCATAGCTTATGGCTCTCAATTAATCAGTAAGGATAATTAATGTGACATTTCATTAGACAATCCCTAATTTTGTAGCAGACAAAAAAAGTCAGATGTTCCTGATTACATTATCAATGGCTCGGTTCTAATAAACAGCCAAACACATTATTTTAATTATAGCACCATTTAGCTGGTTGTAGTATTTAGGCTCACCGCACTTATACTAACCAAAACTTTACTTTAGATTCTCAACCAAACTCTCTTCTTCCGCCAACTCTGTATATAAAGTTTCTTTTCCTCTCACATCTACTGCATCCTCCCACAATATTATTGCCTGCTCCACAAAGTACAGAACTAGCTGTACTTCTGGCCAAGACAAGATCTGGTCTTAGATTAGTGGCAGCTTTCTCCTGAGGGACTATGCGCTGTTTTCCTAAATTTAGGCTCAATTCCTTTCCACCCCTCGGAGCTTCTTCCTGTCCGCCATGACTCAGACTCATCCATGTGATGGCTCTTCCACATTAGGTACCATTTCAAACCAATTTGCTTCAAGTGAGAGTAGGTTTATCACCTCCCAACACTATCCCAGTGCTGTATTACTTGCTGCACTCCGTTAAAGTGCCAGAAATCAGAAATACTTTATTAATCCCTGGGGGGGGGGGAATTGTATGATGATGGAGGGAACTTCACATAATATGTACCTACAAAGTAACTTCCGTGTGATTTTATTTTATTATTTATTTTATTTGTCTGTATTTGTTTCCCTTTCTCTTTAATTCTGCTCATTCAGTCTGTGTTTTTTGTTTAGTTTAGTTTAGTCTTTGTTGTTTTAAAGTTAAAGGTGAAGGATAAAGTCCAGAACACAGTTGCTACAGATCAGACTAATTTATCTGTAAATGGTGCCATAAACATCTCCATCATCGGGCAGATCTTGCCCTTGCGTCCTCCAGCAGGTGGATTGGAGTTTAAGTCCCTACAGCTGAATGTTGCTGATTGGACTCATGCTGAGGAAAGTTCCTATTTCCCTCAGCATGATGTCTAATCAAGGCAAAGGCTTCCCAAACTTTAGCCGCTTGTTTATACCTTTCCCCTTAATTAAGAGCGCCCTCCACATCTGTGAGTGTGACTCCACGCAGAGTTACACTCCATGACTGGGAGCATGAAGGGGTCAGCATGGGGAAGGGCCTTCCTCTCATTCGACAGTCCCTCTTGGCCTACAGCTGCCCTGCAGTATGCCTGATAAAAGTTGTTTACTGTTTGACTTGTTCACCTTGACAAACGAGCAAACTCCCGCATTGTTTAGTTTCTCGATCCACATCGAAGTGGAGGCTGCTATAGTGTACATTTTGTATTGTTTAATACCTCAATAGAGCTATTACACGATGGACATGTTGCTTAGTTGCCTATTCATCAACCTTGTCCACTAGGGTTGTACGTTTTTCAAAATTCACGTTCGAACGTATGCCATGACGTGCTATTCCCACCCCCCACAGACAAAATAAAACATATTTTTATTATTATTACTCTGACTAATAGTCACTAAGGTGAAGCTAACAGCTAAACTAAGAGTTGACTCTGCAGATTTCTTCATCAGTTTGCCTTCTATGGCGTAGATTGAAAAACACTAACATATGCCACATGTTAGATGCTTTGGGGTTGTGATTGTCCACACAAGAGGACAGTATTCCTTGCATTGGTCCTCCGCTTTCACAGCAACACTAAATAATACCACTTTCCTATTTTTCTGGTGGATTCAGTGTGGATCTAAGGCTGCACTCATAGCACCTTCTGGTAGGCCACACAGTAATTACTTCAGATGATCTGAGGCACTTTTTAAAGGTGTTTTTAAGGTTCGAGTTTGACCCTACTTTGACCAGCCTCCTCTCCCCTCTGAATTCCCTCTGTATTATTTTTTTTTTTCCACTGCTGATCCATTTAGCCTGTGATACTCACCTCATCTTTGCTGAGTTCTCTAGATTCTACTTCCTCTCTGCTGAGACTGTTGGCACTCTCGTTACTCAAACAGAAACATCCCTATACTTGAACCACAGGCAGCTAAACTGTTTACAAGTGCCTTCAAAATCCTATTTCTATTGTGGGCCAAAATGCTGAAGCAACCCGAGGCTCCCAGCCAGCTTAACAGCTAAACAGCATTGGTACATCATACACTGTCTGGGACCACAATAACTCTGGCAGCATACCCAACTACTGACAATAAGTTTGACTTTAAGTGGAAGCCATGACATTTCTGTATTGTTAATACCAACTGCTGCTTGCCACCTCAGGCCATGGACGCTGAACAAAAAAAAAAAGAGCTTCATTGTAGCTACATAAACTTTAAACTGGTTTCTCTCGCAGTGCTGGAACTGTCTCCACATGAACACCTTTTATGATTGAAATGTTCCTCATTCTTGAAAAGTGCACACTGACTCATTGGTGGAAATCACATGTAAATCACATATTAACTCGCACTTCGAAACACAAAATGGAGAAGTTTGGCTGGTTAGTCCATTCAGGCTGCTGTGGGAACATGGTTGCACAAGTAAGTGGTCGCTGTAAAGCACTGTATGTGCTTTAGGACCTTGCTGAAATACATATACAGTGAATTAGGGCTGCTACAACTTTAATCAATCAATCTGTCGAAAATGTTGAAACATGCCTATTGGTGTATTACAAACCTTGAACTCCAGAAACCAGACAATTGTCCCATTTAAAAAAACTACTCCCACAAATGAATTGATTATTTGAAACTTGAAAATATTGAATTAAAAATGGTTCATTTTAATAATTCATTTAGTGATCAATTACAAATGTATTCATGATCAATTCATTCTTGACGCCATGATATAAATAAAAGTAAACAACTTATTCTCACCTACAAAAACACAGGTTTTTGTTTTACAGCTGGCATACACTTTAATTATTGTCCATTTAATATCTGCCAAAAAAAACCTAAATCCTCATAAATGTTACAAACTGTCTCTTGTATAGATGGTCAAATCTTAGAATATTAGGTAGGATATATGAAATTGAACCAAATGCATCTCTAATTCAAGTGTTGTCTTTCCGCTTGACCAAATTTCATGCTACATCAATATTGTGTGCTCTCAACATCCAATAGAACATAGGGTTCCTTCTCCTGTTTGAGTAAGATTATTCCTTTCTAGGCAACAACCACTGTGCCACAACACTAATGAAAAATTCACCATCCACTCCAAATGTCCATCAACAAGGTCTTATCCTGCAGGGATAAGAATTGTGCCTTCCATTGTGTAAAAAAAATGCGCATGTGAAGGGGTGTTATTGGAAAAAAAATAGTGGTCATCACATCTACTTTCTCATTAACCAGTGCTTTCTAGGTTTTCTTGTTTTTTTTTTAGATAACATGCTTTACCTCCTGCTGCTGCCTTGACTTGGCAATCTCTTATGCTGCCTTTCCCTTTTCCTTTCCCCTTTGATGTCCTTCAGTTGCACTGAAGATCAAAATTAGCTGATTAGACTTTGCTCCTCACCAGCTTCCACTGTATATTTCACCAGAGGTGTGCATATTCAAAGGAGGTCACCAATTTCAGGTTGTATTTTACATCCTGCCTGTCCTAAGCCCACTGTCAGTATGGATACTTCCCATCCTCTAGGTTGACATAAATGGGCTCTATTTCCTCATGTCATCTATCTTTACAGACTGTCCTTGGTGTTTATAAGCTGCTCGATTCAAAGCAGTCCCTAGGTGATGTCAGATATGACAGATATCAGTGCCCAGTCAAACGTTGGGTGAATATCCCCACGGAGGCCCAGACTTTAAGATGTACACAGTCAAGCTGTTGTTTTCCGAAGTCCAAACCATGAGAAAAAGCCCTAGACCAATAGAACAATGAATACAATTTACAAAGTATTTACTACTGCATGATAAACTTCAACGACAATGTAAACATTTACACATCTTTTGGCAGGAAAGTGTTAAAAAGTACATGGCATCAGAATCAGCTTTAAAGAAGATAATGAAAGGATCCCTCATATTGCCATATTTTATTCCTGTCAGTGTTAATTTATTGCCGTGTGATAATGTAGCTGAAAGTGCTTATTGATATGAGGAGCCTTCACTGTATTACCATGCAGTGCTTACTTTAACGAGAATAGAAGCAGACCCTGTGCTCATTGTGATGGATTGCTGGAGTGTAACACATCTCAGGTCTTTTCAGGAGTTGATTTTCACACCGTAATGAAATCAGTGGAAACCACTGATGAGGAGGTTCAGGCATATTATTCAGCTTCTTCGTCTTCTTTTTTATCAGAAACAAAATGTAATACTATATATTCAAGAGCCCTGACTATTTAAAGTCACTCAGACGGATATATTCACCGTTCAAGTATGAATCAAGTGGAATTGAATGTAATATATCTGTGGTAAAGATCCCATCAACAGCAGATTCAATCAAAAGTATTATATCTAGCTAGTTTGGCGAAATGATCACAAGGCAAACTGCTATGATACTGATCACACGTTTGTAAACTAATTACATCTCACCATTCATCTCCGTAATTCATCTGCTCGTCTACTTTCTATCCCTCCTCCCACATTGTCATATTGTTTGTCCTCCAGGGTTGGATATGTAAATTGCCTAGGAGAGAACTATAAACTTAAAGTGGTGCAGCATTTCTTTTGTGGCTCATTTGTTGGTAATGACGAGTCAACATTTCCAACCAAAATCTTCCCTTATGTCATGTGGTTTTCAGTTGTTCCACGTTGAGGCCATTTTTGTTGTATCTGCTCAGTGACATAAAATCAGAAAAGTCAAATGTGACTGCTTTATGGGTTCAGGTAAGATTATGTTTGCTGATAGCCGTGTACGGCAACTAGATTATTGTGCAATTGTATGTTAATACCTTGATTTCTTACGTCAACAGGCTTAATGTTTGAACATCCTGATAATGAACAAGGCCAAACAAGTGTTGAAAGGGCCTCAGCGGCCAGATAGCAATGAGGTGGACCGTAGCTTCCAAAAACCTACATGTCCTTTCCCTTTACTCTCCACTCAGGTCTGTTATGTTCTCTTGTCTGCATTCAGAGGCAGTGATACAATGGGAATGAAGAATGCTTTATAACTACCAAAAAGCAGAAACTAAGTGACTCATTCTGTTTCACTTTCCATTCCATTTCAGGAAGACAGTGTGACCCTATAGCCACACATATTTGGGGCAATAAGATTGCAAAAGCCCCGTTTAGCTACATGACAAAAATCAAAACAGCACGTCGATCCAGAGAAGGAGAAATATACCAAAACATTTTTAAATGCTCATGGGTTTGCATGCAACACAGACTTACACTGAGACAAGTTTTAAAGTGTATAAACAGCACTGAGTTCCTTACCTGGATGTGAGGTTGTCCAACAGAATCAGGGCACATGGGAGACAAGAGAACATAAGGAGACAGAAGAGAACAAAGAGGTCATTAGAAGGTGTTCTAAAGTGTGAGTCAGCATCAGCATCAGTTGGAAAAGACACAAAAACAACACATGAAAAAGCTGGGAAAGTGGAAGTTTCCGGGGGGAGCATCACTTTTCCCCTGTGCACTGCTGTTGTCAGTCATCCACACTCCACAACCACAGTGCACAAACACAGTAAGGATAATGAAGTTCTTCAAAATCTCGCAAAAAAAAAAAAAAACACAACCATGGGATAAAGAAAAACCCAAAGAGTTTGGTTAATTTGCTTAAAAATATTTACAGATGTGACTATCACACACGCACGCACACACACGGACAAATGTGCGTAAATGCATTAACAAAATCACACTTAGAAGGAGATAAGTGGAAAAGGTGCATTCACACTAAAAAGGTGTTGGACTGCTAACATAGCTACAATGAGTGCGGTTTGTTAACAAATCCGGCAGGGGTATGCTAATAAGGATAAAAGTAGAACGGACTAGGGGGCCAATTTGCAGGTTGTTTTATTTAAGTTGAAGTCATTCGTATCATATGTAAAAGTTAAGAGAAAGGTGTATAAAATCTAATCAGAGTTTCAGTGGACTTCTTCCTGACATTGTTACACAGAACAATTTGGGAAAGCTTTGCTGGGAAACTGCAGGCACTTTCTCGAAATACTTGGCGGGTGACTGGATGAACCATGGGTCCATCACCTTTTTATCACAGTCCCTGAAGTCTGTCCGGAGATGTTGCTTTAACAGCATCGATTCTAAGCTCTTTGGTTGTTGAAAAACAACTGTGTGTTACTGTTACCGCACAGCTGCCACGAGTTTGGCCCTCTCAGGACACTCGTTATTGGTTTAGCCACAAGCGGGGAACTTCAGAGCCGAGAAATGTGGATTATCTCCTTCCAGAAATCCAGTTGTCTCACAAATTTAGGTGGACATAATTACTTTTTTTTAAGAGTGAACTGTACACACAAGTGTGTATCTTAAGTTTTATCTTAAAATCTATTCATTTGGCAAAAATGTGGTCTCCAATCAACTACCAGACACATTAACGCAAACAGGATGCACCTGCACATCCTTTCATCATCAATACCACTTCTCCTTTGAGGGTTGTGGAGGGAGCTGGATAACCCGGACAGTTCAGCAACCGATCACAATAGTGTCCAATTAGCCTAACCCCAAAATCCATGTCTTTGGACTGTGGGAGGAAGCTGGAAACCGGAGTAAACTCACCCAGACACACAACTAGGATTCTACTTGCTATGAGACAACAGTGCTAACCACAATTTTTGATTTTTTATGTGCAATATATACATAAGAAAATACTATGTTGTGCTATTAAAGTCAACTCTTTACAACAATGAAACTTGAAACTTTACCTCCACTGCAATAACCACTTTAGTTTAACTCTTACTTAGTTGTAATACTGTTTCACATTTTATTAAAATTTTTGCTTAGACAAATCCATCTTTTTCGCTCTTCTTTCTCGCTCTTCAAGCACCAATCACAGTTCAAATCCACGAGTAACTTCAAAAACATGTTCAGAGGGAGGTTCACAGCACTCAACGATAGCTCTGTTGCCCTCTTACAGCTGTTCTGTCCACCTACACATAAAAAAATAATATCCGTGCATAGTATCTAGTTCAGGTCCTTCCCCTGGGGTGCAAACTTGTCAAAGGTACTCCTAGAAAATGTATAGGAACTCACTGACTGAAACAGACGAATGCAGGAGGAACAAACGCGCCGGGGCAGGTGGAAATAAAACAAGGGCCTCAGAGGGGAAACGACTTGTATATATAGGAAGTGAACATCACAGGCTGACTATGTTGTCAGAGTAAGGTCTGCTTTAAGGCGTACGGAGCCGGGGAGACAGCTGCAAGTTGGCATTTTGAGCATCATTACCAAGAAATGGTTAGGAGAAACGCTAACAGAGCAGCTCTGCCGATTACTGCAATTAGTGGCCTTACCCACTGCACTGTCCCAGAGAGACCCATTTGAAAAGGAAAAGACATAAACTGCTGTATTGTTGGAAAATTTATTCTGAGTGTATAAAAACTCCCAATCAGTGCATTTGGCCATCCCAGAACATATCGAGCGCAGATTAACTTGTTTCAGGACAATACAATCAAGCACAAACACATTTTGACATATCTAATATAGTACACGTGCTATCAAAAAAAAGTGTTGTTATTTGTATTACGTTTTCGGTGCATATTAAAGCTGCAGTAGGCAACATCGGTTGTCATTTTTGAATGAGAAATTCCATAATAACCTTTAAGCTTTATATGAATCAAGTGATCTGAGAGATAACTAGACTTTTGTACCTCTTCTAGACTCAGTTTCCAGCCTTGGGAAAATCTGGCATGTGACATGAGACTTTGACCAATCATAGTGCAGTTCAGAGAAAGGCCACTTATTAGTGTTCTACTAAGCAGCTACACATCAGCATATAAGTAGCATGTGTGGTTATGTTCAGAAATCTGTTTAGCGCTAGGAAAAAGTCATTATTCACAATTCATTGGCAATGAATTATACGACTTGGTGACAATTTGGTCTAAAAGTGTTACTGTTACTTTGATACATGTCACCTCTAACCCTTTCTCCACCATGTGAACGTTGTATTTACAACATGTAATTGAGAACACTGTTTAGTTTCCTGGGAGCAATAGTTTTGGGAGACAGGGTTGTAACCTTGGTGCTAAATCATGCATCAGGGACTTGGCCGCTAAGCATCCATGATCTGACTTGCTGTGCTGAAAGACCGCGCTCACATTGTCACATGAACACCTGGTTATTCATGCAGCGATCACTCAGCCAGTCACGATGCAGCAGCGCATTTCAAAATAATCATGCATATATTTCTAATACCGTCACGTCAATGTCAGTGCAGCTGGCAGGGAGAAATAATGCACTCCACATTTTGCTTGTCAGTGTTTGAGAAACTCTCTGGAAAAAAAAAAAAATATATGCTGTCTATAATGTGTACTTCACACTTTGTGTGTGCGTGTATGTGTTTAATGTCAGCAGCTCAGGCTACTCAGGGAACAGTGAAGAACATGTTTGTTAGCTGCCAGATGCACAAAAACACCAATTAAGTCCACAGTTGTGGGTAGCTGACCTTCAGCATGGCAACACAGGACCACCATGGCAAACATCCTCTAAATGTGGACATACACAGATAATACTGCACTATTATTCCACATTTTCAATACTGTATCCACATGTGTATATGTCCTGTTTCTTATAATAGATAGACAATACATTTAAAAATGTGTAGCAGAAACAGAGTTAGAGAGAAAATCCTTTCACATTTTTTGTTTTTTCCCCATAGGTGTGTACAATATTGAAAGTGAAATTGGCAGATTTAATAGTTATAGAATTAGCGTCTTCTGTGTGTGATATGAGACAAATAAAACAACTGGGTCTCCTTAATCCTGATACATATATAGTATAAAGAAATGAAAATGTATGATCATTCCTTGAAGTATGATGTAGTAATGATCAAAATGGCATTTTAAATTCTTCATAAAGCCTTCAAATATAATCCAGATGGATATTTTTAGTTCACCAACCAACCAACCAACACCTGTATTTTAAAGGTGTTTATTTCCCACAGTGTCATTTTGCCAATTTACTCGCATATATAATAGCTATCATCAAGGGGGAGTGCGATAACCATTGTGGCACCATTGTTACAAATTGTGGCTAGCGTTCACAATGAGATGTTTGTAATGTCTGGATCAAATTACTGAACGCAATATACCTCCAGTCACAGAAACGCCCTAATAGACTTATTTGCATATTCAGGTTAAAGGTTAAACATATAAGAAGGTTTATTGGAAACTGAATGCACTACCCATAGGTATGTTCGTATTAGTGTGCTATTTAAAAAAGCCATTTTATTTGATCGGCATCCTTTCTCGTATACAAAGGCCACGGGTATGGGTGAGCAGAGGAGTGCTCCGTTTGTACCACTCTGCAGTCTCCATATTAGATGTCACTATTTTGTTTACACGCGAGGCCTTAAAGATTCAGTTATTCGTGATTCTGCTGAGTATTTACATGCACAGAAACATTTAAATGTTTCCCACAAGTTCATGTGAATGGACTGGATAATAATCAGTCCTCTTCACTCTATTTCTGAAATTGCATGCCTTTTAACAGCACATGGATGTGGTTATTACAGCTGATCACAACAAAGTACTCACTCTCAGTGCCTAATTATCCATCAACATAAATAACACTTTACAAATTGAAATGAACAAATTAACCTGTGCAAATACTGAAATATTAGGCCTGCATGCTGTATATATATTATTTTATATATATATATACATATATATATATATATATATATATACATATATATATATATATATACATATATATATATATACATATATATATATATATATATATATATATATATATATATATATATATATGTACATATTTGAATAAAGCCAACTCACTGGCATGTGAGGCGCAGCAGGACAGTTTTTCTCCCTCAGAAAGTGTGTGTCAGTGAGCAGATGAGAAGTGACTTGTTCCTTCCACTAGAGCAAGAGCGGTGTGCAGCTGCAGAGCATGAGTAAGCTGAAAGTGTGACTTTGTGCAGAGGTCCTTCCAGCCCAGGGGCACAAACCAGAGTAAATGTCACCGTTTTCATCTCCCCCTGCATTGATCTCACACTCTGGCTGTTCAAACAACTACTGGACCTCTTCATGCCCTTTACGAAATCAATGCATTTCTCTGGCCACCTCATAAAAGTTCAACAAATGGAAAGATGACTGGACAGACCGACAGACACACATGCATAGGTCATGCCTGCCTTCTTTACTGTACATGCATCATTACCTTAATTATTTCTTATATTTATTACCCATGACACCCTAGGACTGTTCTCTCTCCCCCTTCTCATTCAACTTTCTTTCACACCTATGCCCCCATCCCCCCCCCCCCCCCCGTCTCTCATTTGTATCTATGTTTTTTCCGGGCTCACCATCACACTTCGTCTGTCTTACATGTACCGTCTTTCACATTTTTCCGTCACCCATTGTCCTGTTCCAACACATTTCGATCCTGTGTCTGGCATCTCCCTCAGCGACACAATCCATGACTTACTTTGCTGCCATCTTTCTATCCACTCAGACACCTCGAAGACTATTTAGGGCCTTTTTTATTGACACATGAGGATAAATTTAAGACCCGCTTAAGAGCTAAAACAAAGAGACAAAGAGCTGGCAAAAAACATCCTCTTGGAAAATGAACAAAGCCAATGAGGGCTGGGGAACATAAACAGACAGTATAAAGAGAAAGGTTCACTTGTTAAGGAACATTAAGTCCAATTACAGTCTGCTGGGGAAAACAGGACATTAATTATTTTGAACAAATAGACATGGGGGCTGATGATGAGCACAAATAAAACAATCTCCACTGCATGGCATCAACAAGTTGCATTTGAATTACATGCAACCTTTCAGGTCATCTCATGTTACTCATTATTTTCTTTTGCGTTCCATGTGTCATTTCACACCGCGACATTTCATCACTGACTGAAGTCCTAACGCCTGACCTTTCACTCCTGCAAATTACAAGAATAAAGCGATGTCTGGGACATCTGATTGGACGGACAAAAGAAAAAAGAATATGCATTTTAATTCCTGTTTTAATCTAAACAACAGTTCATTGTCACGTAATTGTGCATGAAATCCAGATCTTATCCTTTTAATGAAGGACTTTATAGTTACTATATAGGGTGATAAAGTAATGGGGAGTCTTTTGATGGTGTGTCGACCACTGCATTGACTTTGCCTCCAAAATTTAAATGCCCAGCTGATTAACTAAAATGGTGTCAAGGGTGTTAAACGACACAACAAAAGCATTAACCTCACAGGTATGACACCGTTTTGAACTGTAGTATTGTCTAATTATACTAATGCACCTTTTCACCTTCCCACTTCTTAGGCAACCTCTTTTTCTCTCCATCTCCTCTGCTCCGACTCATACACGCACACACACACAGATCCTGAGAAAAAAAGGTGTTGTTTTGTAGCATTAAAGGAGACGTGAGACGGACCCTGTTGTGGTTTTCACAGGCCTGCTGTCCGTGTTTAGAAAACTGTTAAACAATAAAACACATCAGCAATAATATTGTTGTTTTCAAAGATAAAGATTCATGAATATTGAAAAAAGACAGTCATTCATGCAAGTATAAATCCATTTGTGAAGATTGGTTTGGAACTCTGTGGAACCTGTCCAATTTACCCGCTGCTCATAATTATTATTCCAGTGGGCACCGTTTCAATGCTGTGTGTATTGTGCATTGTCAGATTGTGTGGAATTATGGGAAATGGAATTAAAACCAGTCCCATTCATAACCAGGTGCCTTTGCTCCAAAAACACAACCACAGATTACTCAGTGTGATAAAACCTAACTACATTAATAACCAGGTAACGGTTCTCACCCTCATTTTCTTATTTTAGCCAGAGAGAGTCATAACACCATTTAAATAATTAACATAACAACGTAACAGATAATTATAATTTTGGGGGGGGGACATAAACTTAATGATACAAGGTTGAAGAAAAAGTTTTTTTTTGTTTGTTTGATTTTTGTTTTTTAGGGATGGTTCAATGACAAAAACAAACAAACAAAATAAAAGCTGCAATATGAATTTTTAAGACGAGGGAAAAAATGGACCCGTCTCCACTGCACTATACTCAGTGCAAATGAGTGTGTATGACAGAGTGGAGCTGAGTCTTGGATTGTTTGAAAAAGAGCACAGTCCTGCTACCGCGTGACTAAGGCTACTCAAGAGACACCCAGGCTCCCACAAAACTGTCTACCGTCTCCTGTGTGTACTACTACCTGTGTGTGTGTGTGTGTGTGCTTCCTGTTTAAGAATGTGTGCAACTCCAGGGTCGCCTCTAGGTCACGGTGAGCAGGAGGAGGACTCTGGTGGTGATTTATGACTCTCACAGCACTATCCAGGCAGGCCCTATTTTCCCAGAGGTCTTTGCAACAGGAGCCAGAATAGAACTCCTTTTCCTCGACACCATTGCTTCATTCTTGCCAGCCAGCCAACAACCACTCCAGCCCTCTCGCCATTCCGCTCCTTATTATTTTAATCCAGTCACTCAGCTTAGCACGCTGGGATGCGGTGGGTTGTGAACCTTGTGAACCCATACAGAAACATTCATGTGTGAAATGTGTAACACATTTCACATTTCATGTGTGAAATGTGTTATTTAATTATTTCAAAAAGGGATGTTTTTTTTTTGGTTTTTGTTCAATGGACAAATAATGTGCTTTGTGTTTTGTGTCATCGTATTCTCACCTCTTAAGTAAATAATAAATAAATACATAAACAAAACAAGATAGTATTTCAGACTTGTACCAAGGCCAAAGTAAGCTTGAAGCTTTACTTTGGTGCCGTTAGGCTACGTTCAGATTACCAGACTACAGTGACTCAAATCAGATTAGTCTCACGTCGGATTTTCTGATCTCCAGAGTCCAATTTTAAAATCAGATTTGTGTCACTTCATTATCTGGTACTATATGTATCATATTCATCTGCAATATGGCCATGTCACATTAATGAGATCGGTCATATCAGAGTCCATGCGACTTTGTGCCGATAACCACAAGCACTGTTGCCAGGACGGCAACATCAAACAACAATGGAGAAGAATGTTGTGTCGGTCTTTGGTAAGGAAGTTAAAAGGTGCTGGTGAAAATGAATAAAATAGGTTTGATGCTCAAAAAATAAAACAGACAGTGTGACAGTTTTGTCTTTCCATACTCTGGAAACTTTCCAGTGTTGTTAACTGGGGTTGCAACATGGGGTTGCAACATTTCACACAGCTGCAAGTCTTATTTCTTATGTGTTGTATCTCAAAGTGTGTTCGCATAACGCATATATGAATGAATACATGTATTAAACTCTCCTTTTGCTCACTGCTACATTTTTTTCCACCTTTCTTCTCTTTTGTCATCGCCTCCTCTCTCCTCCTGTTGTTTCTCAGAGTATGTCCTTCTCTCGGTTTGCTCGCGCTCTCTGAGGATCCTTCATACCAGGAGATTATTAAAAAGCCCTTGACTCTGCACCCCAGCATTACCTGTTGCAATCTGCTCATTTCTCTCCAGCAGCAGATTCCACTCACACAAATCAATATGGGAGGTGGAGGAGGACTGCAGGTCACAAGAAGGAAATGAGTGGCAGAGGTAATAATCATAATCCATCATCTGGAGATGGAAAACATAATTTGAAAAGAAAAAAAAAACATGCAGGGAAGATTATCTGAGCAAATTATTTCACTGCACCTTCACCTAAACAAACAAACAGATGAAATTGCTTCTATTTTGTCTCCCGTGACTGATGTGTGGCACTGACCCTTGCTACTGTGGCCCTGTTCTGCACTACTTGGCCAACTCCAGACTTATTAATTAGCTCATTAGTAAATGAGAGGAAGGATAATGGAAGTCTGTGTTTATCAGGCACAGTGAGGGGTATTGAAAGCGTGTCAGTTAGCATCTGAGAGCACAAGCGGCATTAACCTTTGCATCTATTTCCAGGAAGGAGAATTTAGACTCCGACAATGGACGCCCAGTGATTAGTAAGTACGAGTGGTCATGCTTAATGAGATAACATCAGGGAAAAGGCATTCCTTCCAGTTATATAACATATCATTAAACGTCATTATTAATTCACTTGTCTTTTTTTTCTTTCTGTTTTTTTTTTTTTTTCAAATAATCACCAGCATAATTACCATTAGATCATTAGATAAAAGCTTTTCATAAATTGAGAACTGGCTGAATAATTTATAATGTTGCAATTATAGACTTCATGAATATATTTTTTAATCAGTTTTCAAAGATGCCACAGAGAAAAAAAAAACTGAAATCAAGAGAAAGAAATCCCAGGTCAATGTTAATTTCAACCTTTACTTTGATTACTACAATATTAGGGCCCCAACAGTCAGTTAATCATTAATCAAATACGAAATGAATTGCAGAGGATGTGCATGGCTGATTTATCAGCAGGGGCTGACAAAGTAAAAACACATTTTCTGGTATCAACTTCTCAAACGTGTTGTGGTTTATTTGCTTCATTACAAAATGTTCTGCATTTTAGGAGGTAAAACAACTAATCAAACAATTGAGAAATTAACCAACAGCTCACTTGATTATTAAAATGACTGTTAGTCGTCATACGATAGATGCACTATTGTAAAATAACATGTTATTTCATTGTTGTTAAACATTTTTTGGTAATGATTTATATTTACATACTGTACATAATTTATTATTTTATATGCACTGAATAATTTATTTTTTCTGTCGGGATGATTAATCACAGCTGGTGGCCAACCTACAGGTGGTCATTACACATAATATATGGGTTGCCTGTGAAATCATGCTGACCTGTGGCATGGAGTATATGTGTGGGCTCTATCTCCTTTTGCACTTTGTGTTCTGGCAGGCTTGCACCCTCAGAAGTAAAAGGTGATGTGCGTATAACTTTTCTATTGTCAACCTACACTAGGCTATATTGCCATTTTTAACAGCTCTCTGCAATGACACAAACGGTAAAGTTACCCAGAGCCAAAAGCAATCAGTGTGCATCTCACTCACCACTAAGAAGTGAACTTCACCAGCTATTCAGCGCTAACTTACAAAAAATATCATACATAATACACCATATTGTCATATTGTGGGGTTCTAAATTTGTTTAGTCCCTATCAAGTGATATAAAGCAGTCAGAAAGTAGGGGCCTTTACCTCAAAACAAGCCCTGCAGTTGCAGTTCATCCTGAATTGTCATTAACAATACAGCAGATTATTTAGGGTTTATGCTAACTCTGGAATACAAGATCCATTTTTGAAGGACATTAGTTAGAAGCAATTATTAAAATAAAACTGATGGGGAAGTTGAGTTTAATTTTCAAAATGGAAGGATGTTTCCAAATAACCCCACAACAATTACCAATTAACAATTCATTTGCCTTCACCACTTTTACTGAGATCATCCAGAGGATCTTTTGTTTATATTTAAAGGGGCTAGTGGTTTGTTATTTCTAGTGGCATTATCATTCCCGGTGTAGTAAAATACATGAAGGTACTTGGCAAATAATTGCAATCATTCAACCTCTCTTCTGTAAAGCTGTTTAGAGAAAGCGCATTGCATGAAGGAACACAAAAATAATTCCCTCCAATACATCTTGAGGACCCTCGACAAGTCCTCATAGAATGAAGGACACTCCACACGTATCCCCTTGTGGAGATTGCCCCTCTTTATTGCCAAGGTGATGTGTCAAGTATAAACACACATGTAACAGACAGAAATTGAAAGTATAATAAACTGACGCAGATGTTCTTTTTCTCGGCTGCGTGGAGCCGCACCGACCTTATAATCGGTGCTTTCAAAGTTCAGAAGGGAACAAAGGATCAAGTGTTGGTTGAAATGTGATTAAACAGGGGCTGTTATGGAATTATGAAGGGTTGCCTGTCTCCACTTAATAGCCATCTCAGGGAGGCGTTAATCGTCTGTACCGGGTGGAAGTCAAAAGGAACGGGAGCACACCTAGAACAACGAGGGGCTAATTTCACTGCCAGAAGAAGTGATGAGTTCCCTCAATGGACAGTCAGGGGCCTTATTACCTTAACACCCATCAGTAATGAAGCATGAAACTCATTCAGCACACACACACATACACACCCACCTGATCCAGAACAGTAATTACTGTCCCCTGTCCCTGTGCTTCCCCCTGCTGCTTCAATGAATTAGCAGTCACAAATATTCTGCACATGCGGATGAGACACATGACACATTCCTGAGGCCCCCACCTTGGCTTTACACTATAAAAGACACACTTAAGCTCCAGTTAGACAATGAAAACATCTTTTCATGCTCCCCATCCCTGCCTGTATAATTTTTCCCCCCCTCTGATCTCTGCCTTTTCTTCCTTCCTGCAGAAGACATGAAGCCACATGTGTTCAGACGACCAAGGTGATCTTGACGGAGGCCAATTAGACCCCCCCCCCCCCCCGCCCCCCGCTCACACTGATGTTGACAATGGAAATGTGTGGGGAGAAAAACAGTAGGTTTGCACTCTCAACATGTCTGGCACGAGGACAAAAATCAATAGGCACTTGTGTAATTTACTTTTCCTCAGATAAATAGGAGGAGGTGGGATTAATAAGATTGTGATGAGGAGAGTAGTCATTTACGGGGCAAGATTTATCAGTGGTTTGCCAGTGCTCCGAGGCTTGCAGATAGATTACTTAGAAGGGTTGGGCAATGCTGGACTGAGCAGAATGCTATCTGACTGAGGCTTTTGGGTTAGAATTGAGCTACATTTGCATTAAACTGAGAGGGAAATAACTGAAGTGGTATGGAACTAGAACACTTTTTGATTTGAATTAATTTCACCTATTCAGACAGATGATTATAATCTTATTTTTTTTAAATATCGAGCAGTTCTATTGAAAACAGTTCACAGTCTGGTCTGAAACGCAACTATTTTAGTGTTTTTAACATCAAAAGCCCATATAAAACTTGTCCTCCCTTTAATGAAGAGTCTGAGTGCTTCCTTTTTTCTTATAATCAGTTTGTTTCATTACATTGTGTGGGGCATTGCTTTCTTATTATGATATGAGCTGTCTATAGGACCACTTGCATTCCCAGTTTTGTGCCTCTTCCTGTTTAAGACAAAAATACAACCAACTGTGAAGTCACCATTTTATGAACTCTCTGTTGATCTCTCCTCCTGTATCTTTCTCTTCACAACCAGAAGTAAGAGTGGAAGAGTCGCACCTATTGGACAGTGCTAACTGTCAATCACAAGGTGTCCACGCCCCAATACATGTTGTGTTTTATGGTCTCTTAGTCTTGTCTCTTTCAGACAACAGTTCTGGTTCTGGCCTGGGTTCACACCCGTTTAAGAGGAACTAAAGTGGCAGGACGTTATTCTGCGTTACTCAGGCAAAAGTAAACACAACACTGGCAAAATCACCATACTTCCTGTACTTTCCACTCGTCTTCACAGCAGAGAATATGACACAATTTGAACATGTTGACCAGTGCCAAAATAGGTTCGGGAACTGGAACCGGCACAGAGCCCTGTTTATATTGGACTCTAAATGGCACCATCATTTACTAAATGTTTACTAATGTGATAAAGTTATAAGTTCACTCATTGTCTGATTGACTGATGAACCTTTATTTATTTGCAGAGCTGCTCAGGCTTTCATGAGAATATATTGTAGGTTTCAGACACTTCTTTTTTGGATTTACTTTGCAGACCCATTATTTTGGACCATCTCCAAACCCCTGGATCAAAGACTGCAATTCTGAAACCCAACCTCACTCTCAGTATCCACATCTACAGTTTACTAACTTGCCATAGTGACAAAAAGTCATTTTCATTTCTCAATTAACATAATTAAAAAATACGTTACAAACAAAGCACAGCCATAAATGGCATATTGGCACACAAAGTGTATCATTTAATTTCTCAAGCACAAATATAGCATTCATGTGCTATTTGACAAGATGAAGCTACACCAAATACAATGTTTTGACTCTGGGAATGTGAATGTGTAAAGCAATTAAAAAAGAAATCCCTCCATATATTCCAACCACATCACACGGTTGTGCTATTCTACATTCTCCTCTTTTGATACTGATCATAGTAACTAAATATTTTAAGTAATTTTATTTTATATTTTTTCACTTCCATTTGCTGAGCCTCCTGTGAAACTGTTCAGAGCCCCCCCTGGGGAGGTTTGCTTCCAACTTTGAAAAACTTGAAATAACTGCACATCTGAAATCATAATGAGGCTCATATGTGTTCTATGTCCCTTGGCCAGTTCTGCAAACCAACAGCTCCATGCTAACATAGAAATATACACATTTACAGCACACACACTGCAGACATACTACAGGATTACCAACAACATGAGGGAGTCAGAGTAAACCTCTCCGTGAATTTCAAAGACAGACGATGCCCTTCCTCTTAGAGCTGAGGTAAGGGGCCAAACTAAATCAATTATTGTATGTCCTCTGCAATTCTGTTGGATCTTCAGTGGAAGCCGATCAGTGCATACAGTACTGTGCAAAAGTCTTTTGATTGTTTGTTTGTTTCTGCTTCCACACTTGCACTTGCCAATATGACTAACAGAGGCCGCCAGAGGCTTTTTGCGTGAATGGGGTGAAGTCTCCCATCTCTGATTGCCTTATTGTTACTGATTAAACCTGTAAAATACCTTAAATATGTAGATATTTAAAAGTAGACGCGCAAAACAAGACAGGCACTGCGAGGCACGCACGGCAGTATACCAGTCCAAAATGGCAATGACCACAGAATTTGAAATAAAAGACAGAAAGTGGTGCCGTTGGTGCCCGAACATTTTTGCACAGTATATTGTGTCCTTTGTAACCCTTAGTCTGTTCCTCCAAGCAGCAAGATGCAGCGAAACCGGGACAATCAACGTCTCCACTGCCGGGACAGCTCATTTTAAACTACTTAGTGATCAGTCGCCGCAGGATTTCACTGACCCCGCCTCCCCTCACACACACGCGCCTTATTTTCAATTACACACTGCTTAACACATGCTGCAGCAAAGAGGCACCGAGCAGCGGCATCCATCGCGGGCCAGCCTGGAGATGAGGCTGATAACACGGAAGCCGATACGCCACCAGCTGACATACACACATACACATACACAAGCAGACACAAGCACAGACATTGTCTCTCTCTCACTCTCACTCTCTCTCAGAAGCAATATCTGTTTTAAAATGACAGAAGAGAGATTGTTTACACTTTTCTTTGCTCCCTCCCATTACATTCTTACTGTAATGTCACGCTGTTCATTATCATTAGCCTTTGTATTTGTATTTTCTTTTTTTCACATTATTGACAAAAACTTCCACAGTAACCTTTCAGTACAGTGTAAAACAAGTGATTTGAGAGCTAGACGGACATGTTGACTAATCACAGAGAGGATGCTCTTGGCTGTAACTATTCTGCCCACAGCTTCAGTGGGGAGACTGCCAATGGCAACAACTGCCATGTGCTATACAAAGAAACCTAAAAGAGACAATAAACACAATCAAACACATGTGCAATGTCTGCACAGTGTTTCAGAGATGGAGAGATTGCCTCAGCTTATCTGTTGCAGGTGAAACAAAGGCATTTGTCCGATTTGTCCGTGCTCATCTGATGAGGGGAGCTCAAAAGCTTTGTATTTTAACAACCTACAGACGAAAATCACTCAAAATTTTTTCTCACAGTCATGCCAACTGTATAATTAAACCCACAAGTAACTTGTTTATATTGTTTTCTGACTCTAGCTTTAATAAAGTGCAATAATGGTGACTTGTTTTGTAGTCAATCCCTTTACAACTCTCCTCTCCATCCCTCCTTTTCTCTTGAGCTCTCTTCATTTCTACATCCCCTAATCTATAAATCATCACCATGCTTTTCCATCTGTCATCCTCACTACCTATTCCCCACATCATGAGCGGATGGGTTCATTAACTATGTAAACACACATTACCTCAGTCTGTCGCATACTTGTAGACCACATCCTAACACACTCTTCGTCTGTCGCGTGTCCCCTCCGGTGCTGTTTGTCCAAGTCAGTGTTAAGCTGCTAGTCTCGGGGTGTCCACGCCATGTCATTATGTGGAAACTGCGTCAGGCGAGAGTTTGTTTGGATGCTTTGCATATGGGCAGCAGGTTCCTGTCTGTGTTTATTTTTTTCTTACTCGTCTCACTTTGTATAATTGGCATTTCATATGGAGTGTATGCGGTGTTTCAGGGATGAGTGATGGTTTCTGGTGTATCGGATTAGTTTCCAGCTACCTTACTAAACTAAGAAAAACATGTGATCCAACATGGGTACCCACAGGTTATGACCTGTGGGCAATTCCCTTTGGCAGAGTCTGCAGATACATCAACTATGAATGTCTCCTTGCACACTTGAAGATTTCACAGTGGGACAGACCTAAGCCCAGTATGACTGACTGTGAACACAGCTCAAAGTTTGCATAGGTCTGTGAGGGCATATTGGCTTGGGCATATTTGACATCATGAGCAGATGGCGTGCTATGTTCTGTGATGCTCATTGACGTTATGAACAGGTTTTGAGGTTATTGCTGCAGTCAGATACACTCAGACGTGTACACTCAGTCACCATTTTATTAGATCTGCCTTCCTAATGTGTTCGAACACAACAGTCCTGCAATAAATCTCATCTTCATTGAGTTTATAATGTACAGATTTTTCTTTATAGATTATTTTGGAGAGCCGTTAATTCAACTTTAGGGTTGTTTTGAAGGTACTAATTTGTGTTATTGTATTCCATTATATTAAAATTTAGTGGCGTTTATTATTGCGGTACCGCTGAATTGGACTCATTAATGTTAATGAAACATTGTTTTTTTCAGATATACCCACCTGAAGTGAACCATTAAATCCAAACTGCACTTTTGCACCTCAAACTCCTGAGGGCTACGGGCACAAAATGAGAAATGTGCTGGATTTTGTTAATCAAGGGCTCCCATTCATTGAGGAGAGATTACTTTTCAACAATCAACAACTACCTTCTTGAAACCACATTTTCTGTTGTTTCAGTGGGGTTGTGGTGATGGACTAATGATGTGCCAGTAGTGTTTTTGTGAAAATAAAAATCAATTCAAATCAAATATACTACATATGGAAATTTTGGCATAACAGAAACTATAGTAAATACAATTTAATGTGTGGTACGATGAAGACAATAAAATCCTGTATATACCATGAATGTTAAACTGACATTATGTGATTTTATTTAATGTAGTTATGTGTAGCCTGTTATTGGCCATTCTGACTACATTTATGGTGTGTATTTAATGTAGCATATTTTCTAGTCTAATGACTTCTCAAAGTCTTTGCCATTCACCCTGTCTCACACAGATATTAATACAGCATATCTATATGCAGCACTACTTTCTATCACCCATCATTCACAGACTGCCAGCAATTTGTGTGTCTTGCCCAAGGATACTTAAGCATACAGACTAGAGGAACCAGGAAAATAAAAATAGCAAAACTTTTCCGAGAGGCAAGGCTATTTGTATCAGATCTGCATTGCTCTGCAGTCTCCCTTCAGTCCATAATCCATAATAATTTATTCTGTCAAACAACGGAATTCTATTTGTTTCCTCATTCTATTATTCAGAAATAATATATATAAACAACTGTGAAAGTGAGTTGTTTCTCTATAGAGTATGTCTTAGTGCGATTGCTTATGTATGTAGTTCATTTTTTCACAAAAAATATATAAAAGCAAAATCATTTCACTTTAGTCTCTGCGAGAAGCACGTGCAAAGGTAACGACTTGCTGTGTCATGACTTAAAGATCAGTACCCCGCGCCAATCCTTACCAAATGAAAACGACTCAGTGGTGTATCCGGTATGGCTGTAGTTCCATGTGAGATGTTTTTTTTTTTATGGTGTTTCAGTCTAACTGATCCCATTGTGGCAGGCAGGATATATTGAAGAGAGACACCAGTGAAGAGCTTTAGACTGGCTTTGATCATAAGAAACCCCGAGCACAGAGCAAAACCAATTCACTTCATCTGCTGATGCAATGAAATCAAATGCACTACAGTAGGGCGGCTTTATTGGTTTATCTGCTCTGATTGAGAGCAAGCTAGAGACTCATGCATACTATATCAAATTTAACTATTTAACTTCTGAAAGACAGCGTTTAACAGCTGTATTTAATTGAAGAAAGGTTTTGTGGGTTTAACGGACATACAGACATAATTCTAACGATGAAAACTTTTAATTTGTGATGGTATAAGTGTTTTTTAGACACCTGTGTCTGTAGTGTGGTCTACTGTACTGAATATACTGTTATGTCAAATATTGCGACCCAGTCGGAAAGAGGGCCTTTCTGCATGGTTTGCACGTTCTCCCCGTGTGTGTGTGACAGTTTTCTCCCACAGTCCAAAAACATGCAGATTTGGGGATTAAGCAAATTGGACACTCTAAATTGACCGTAGGTGTGAGAGTGAATGATTGTTTGTCTCTATGTGGCCCTGTGATGGACTGGCGATCTGTCCAGGGTGTTCAGTCTGTGTCAGTTGGACCCTCATATGGAGGATAAAGCAGCTAGAAGATGGATGGATGTCAAATATGCCTATATCAACTCGATATGAAGTCCACATCTCTGATGAGCTCACTTGGTCTTTCAAATATTCTACAGTCTGACAAAGAACAGCACCTTGACCTCTGGTGAAACCTTTGTAAAACTCATTTGGGTCCATTGGGCCAATATTCACAAACAATATTCCAGTGTAGTATAGTGGTTAAACCTCAACAGACAGTAAAGACCTCAGCCAGTTACTGAAAACTGCCCACATGACCACTGACAGCAAATTGTTCAACAACATCCAACACAAATACTGTATAGACAGAGAAGCATGGCATTTTCTCCTCACATATGGTCTTACTTACTTACTGAAGTCACAGCACTAAGCATCATTGCACTCATTACAGCACGTGCCCTGCTAATTTTTGACCAGTCTCTTATTTACTCTATGTGCAATATATTGCACCTACATCAAACTGCATGTATACCATATGCAGCACATATCCCCTGTGTGCAACATAATAAATTCATTATGTGTATTGTATATTATCAAAGTTCTGTTACATTGGATATGTAGCCTGTCAAACAATGTGGGCAGAATGATTTGTTTGTTTATTATTAATCATAAATTAATTATTATTGTTATTATTTGTAAAAAAATAAAAAATAAAAAAAATAGCATGCATGCAGTGTGTTGGTCAATATCAGCCCCACAGGGATGCCCCATTAACATCTCCACTGAACAGGATTCAGTGGAGATCAGAGGGCTAAAATCCTAATTCCATGGTGGATTAGCTATGTAAGGATGAAGTTAATTTGTTCTGCATGCAGAGGAGCTTGTGTGGGCTCAGGGGATGATCCAGAATCCTGTTCATTCTACTGTTATGGCATATGGTGACTATTGTTGGGTCATCAGCAGGAGTAAATGGGCTCCGTCAATGGGGGGGTGGGAGGGGTTTAAAAAGCACACTAACACACATTAAATCCCTGAGGTGTGTTTGAAAAAGGGCATGCCTATGACAGCAACCCCTGTGTCCTTGCATTGCTCCCAAATGTAATTACACCCCTTAAAGATGAAGGATCACTCACTATTAATTAATCAATAAACAACACACAGGAGGGAAGGAAGGTAAAGCAAATGCATGCACTTGGTACATTTCCAGAACACAGGGAGGTAAACAAATCATTGTGCTTGTTCAGCTGCATTTCAGACTCTCTTTAGTGTCAGTCTGTGTGAGTGTTTCATTCAGTTCTCTTTGTACATCCTGTCTCACCGTTTCTCAATTGTAGCTGCACTTAATATGGGAGATAACCTCCTGCTTCCATGACCTTATATATGCTGATCACATATTTTACTAACTGATTTATTGGGAATGGACAATTAATATAAAATGATGTTACTACACCAGTTAGGCTCATTTTCATCTGTATTCTATAGCCTGATATTACAATACGACTGAGCTTGATATATATATACTTGAAGACTGATTAGAAAATCAGTTAAGCACTGCCCTGGGTTTCAAGTGATAAAAATGTAGATCTGAAGATCACAGTGTACTTTTTGTACAATACAAGTTGACCATTGTTTTCTGAAGTAAAACAGTGGATTATGAATGTAGTTCACCATTTATTTAAGTGTTTAGGATCATACGTTTCTTCTGATGGGGACCATGGCTTGTAAAGTGATTTAGTTGAACATGGGGTCATATATTTTTTTGAACTAATAATATTACATTTTATTTTTTAAATGAAACAAGCATATCAAACGTAGAGGCATTTTAAGTTGCTTGTAGAGCAAAGGCAGCACTTCGCCACTTCACATTATATTATGTTAGAAAATAGTGGCTGAGAGCATGTGATGACAATTACAACTGTGGAATGAATAATTATTGAGAAAAGACTGAAAACTATTCCTCTCTGCTGTCCTATTCAGGATTTTCTATGCATGTCTAAATTGTGGCTAAATGACCACAGGAGCCATAGCTAGCACATCTCCTCCTCAAACCCTGTAACGATACAAAAACCTTCAGCACGCTTTATCAGCGGTTAACCTCTTCACACGTGAACAGCTGCACCGGCTCCAACACTACTAATTACCTCAATGTAAAATCCAAATAAATGCCAAATGTAAAATTCCTAAAGATAAGGGAGATAGAGGACAGGGCTGCAGAGAAACCAGCTCCTCCTACCGACATCCCCCCAGTGTCTCAGGGCAGAGAATTTTGCTAAATTTTACATGATTTGAAATGTAATATTTACACACTTAGCAACTTTTTATAATCACTCGAATTTGGAAAGGTGGTTAGCAACACATTTTCCTGTGGGGTGACAAAGTCACAAGAGGTATTTTTATCACTTTCAAGGTACTTTAAGCTTTGGCTGTTTGCTTTTAATCAAAGAGGATCACGCACCTCTGCTTGGGAACACACTCATTATGAATCATGACTGGGGATTCATCACTGGCCCAATTTGCTCATTAGCAACCTCGATTAGTACAAGGCGCTTTAATTCCTTACATAATGTTGCCGAAAATGATGTCAGAAGCACACGTACTGTGTTTGGAGAAACAAAGTCTACTGTAGTTCATTAAAAAGACGACGGATGGAGTAAAAAGTTATAGTAACAAATTAAAAAGTTTATGTTTGACCGTGTGCTGAGACAGATTTATAAGAGAAGAACAAGATTTGAGAGTGAAGAGCACTGAGTGTGATCAATGTTTTCAGCCTCCAGAGGAACTCGTACTCTCGGTTTGAGCTTAATTTGCTTTCTACCTCTCAACTAGTTGGATCTCAGTTTTTCGTAGTTTATTTAGCTCCAATGCAAACACACCTGAATAAGCTCAGCGTTACCCTTGACAGCTCTGTCAAACTATAACAAACAATATTTGTATCTTACGTTTTTTAAAAAAAATATTTTTTCCACATTTCTTTTTTTTAATTTACCTATTTTCTTACACAACAAATTGAAGCTGTCTGGAGAATGGGAGAGTGATTCCAAATTCACCCCAGGTCATTGTACCAATACATCTTGCAGGTTTGTCTAGTTCCCCATACCATGTTCCAGATTAATGTGGTAAACTCATCATGCCAAAGCATTTGGAAAATGAAGGAGGCATAAATTGTTGCTTGCCACCACTTTGGAATGATTAAATGTGCTACAATTATCCCTGATAGATGTAGTTAGTAGTTCACCCAAGGAGGTTTCAAGTTTACAATCGGTAAGCAGCCTTTCTAAAAAATATTAATATTTTCTTATTGACCTCAGTGTTAAGGTGATTTTGAATTCTTCAGTGACAAGGTTACCAATGATTAAAGTGACAGTGAAATGTTTGTAGTTTTTTTTGCCAATGTCTGTGAAGATCCATCCCTCAAAACATTAGCCATCCTGAGCATTTGTCTGAAATAGAACATTTAGCACTGTCATTTGGTCTGAAGGACATTTAAAATAGAAATTGTTGGACGTTTAAAAGAAATTGTGTGAATTATTATGGATCATATTCTCTCTGCTTATGTATCAGACATACCTGTTTAGTCCAGTCTTGCTAATGTCCATTTTATGTGGATATAGCCAGAACCTAAAAGCCTATTTTTCATTAGGGAGGGAAATCAGTATCGGTCAGTATCAGTATCGGTCCGATACTGGTCAAAATCACTGGATCGGATATCGGACAGATAAAAATATAAAAGCCATAAATCATATGCCTCACTATATGCACAGACTATAAAATGTAAATAAAAATCAGCAAAAGCATTTTAGCTGAGTCTTGTTTGTTTTGCAGTTGAAATATGATGTCTTTGAAATGACAGCTTCATAGTTCATAAATGGTCTAATAGGACAGTATCAGACATAATATCGGTATCGGTAGATACTCGGGTTTGTTATATCGGTATCGGACACAAAAAAGTGGCAGTGTACCATCCCTACTTTTCATTATTTTGTCTAAAGGTTAAAAAAAAAAAACTCCTTTCGTAAATCACCACACAGCAGCTGCTTCCATGTTTTACCCAAAATACCACAGGTGGCGTAAAAGCTGGGTCACTACAGAAGTAGGATAATAACCCCAATCGATGCACAATTTTTCCATCTAATATTGTTTTGATATTTGTGGTTCAAACGGAACTCCTCTTATCCGTCTTATCCACCATTTCTCCAGTGCTGTGAGCTGTGTAAGGAGTGGCATTTAGGTCACATGATTTCTAAACATCATCTTTAATTTGCTGAATCTGTTTCTAGAGCACTCATTTGCATTTGCTTTCTATCGACCAACTATTTTCACCTCCCTCAAGCGTACAAAATGTGATGTGATATTTCAAGACTTGTTTATTCATTTATGGTGATCGAAACCCATCAATCTGCAATCTATAGCGGCACACTGACATAAATCAAGTACCACACATAGTGGTGGACTTTGAATATTCCTTTTTTTTTTACCTCACATGATTAGAACAGTCTGTCTATGATTAATGATAACAAAATATCTAATAAAAATACTTTGTTTTTTTTGATGAAACTCTCATCTCGACAACTTAATTTTAGACTCCTCAGACCAAAGTAATGGACATTTGATCTTATTGTTTGAACTGCATTTTAAAATGTCATACCCAAAACACAAATATGGATCACAGTGCATTGAAACAGATACTGTTGCCAGGGGTAAAACTAAATGGGTTAAACGGATCCCAATCTTCAGCAGATGAATGGAAAATGGGTCTCAGAATGTTGGTCTTAGGAGTCTTAGAACAATGACAGAGATCCCTTAGATCAGCTCTTTTGGGCCCTGAGAGTTCTGGTCTTTAGATGTTATCCATATATTTCTCACAATGTTGAATTGTTGATCGATTTTAAATTTAAGTTTACTACGTGCTGACAAAGCTCCATACCAAATATCCTTAAAGGAGAAACCAGTTGGCAATTCTCAGGCCAATAGTCACAGGCTGCAACACGTATATATGGCTCTATGGGTGTGTTTGCACTTAGATACTGTTCTTACTGCTTGTAAAAAATTAGGAAATTGTGATGATGTTAACTATTTTCTGGTTAGTAAGTTGAGGCCCAGTGAGTAGCAGTGTCTTTAAAATCTGGGTTTTCAAGTGCAAGTGACAACACTAAAATCAATCACAGACATGAGAAGAAATAAGCCTCTCAAAATACATATTGTATGCATTATCAAACACAAATATTTCAAAGTCAGACAAATGCAAAGCAAACAAAAAAAACAGCACAGCTTTTGGAAGCAACGCAGCTGCCATCCATCATTGCTAAAAAGTAATCCTTCAATTCTTGTCAATACAACGTTTATTTTAGCCATCACGGGGTAAAATATTGCATCTGTATACCTGATATGTTGATTTTATTTTTTTCTTTTGTTTGTTTTTGTAGCTGAAGCAGGTTGATAGATGGCTGGACGGGTGAAAGGAGGTGATTTGGTGATTTAAGGCCCAATTCTGGGTGCTAAAATTGGTTCCTGCCAGAGTAATATATCAAAGGGAATTAAAAGGTGATTGTGGTGTGTGTGTGCACGCGTGTGCGTTAGTGTGTGTGTGTGTGTGGCAACATAGGAAAAGGTAGGTTTCATCGTGCCATTGTAACACACACACACAGAAAGAGAGCAGGGGAGCAGATGGATTAGGATGTGGTTGGAAAAGGGAATTGGAAGGAAAGAATAAGGTAGGGATGAAGGGGAAAGCTTTAAACTCTCATTGACCTAAGCCTGATTCAGGTTGCCCCAACACACACACACAACCTCTGTTCCTCGGTGAGTGATGGGGCACTTGTCCCATCATCATGACTGCCATGTCAGACACAGAAGATAAATGATAACCAGGAGAGCTGGTCAGTTTAGTTGTGTGGGACAAATTCTTACACTGTTAAATTGGAAATTATCTAGAAATGATAATGTGAGATTTTATTGATTGCAAACTAAAACTAGATTGCCAACAAGCAGTTGAAACTGATTCAGATGTGTATGCGTAGAAATTAACCCATAAATTAGAAACTTTTTTTAATAACACATACAATAAATATATACCAAATGTATTAGTAATAAAAATGTTGACTGACTGTGTATTTTGCTGGATACTATATTACTTAAAACATATATTTGCTTTTTGCATTGAGTAAAAAGCCAATTTTATTACGTGTGACCAGAAGTGGTCCAGATCTGCTTTGGATGAGGGGATGAAACTGACTTCAAATAACAAATATTTTAAATAAAATAAAATTTTCTCTCCAGTCCGTGCACTCCTTCACACGGGTTAGGGTAGAGTTGCTCATGCTCTCAAACATAACAAAAGACTACATATTTTTTAATATCTCATGCGGAGTAATTCATTTTATATTAACAGCAGATTCAGAGTGACAACCAGTGCAGGGCTGATGTACTACATTTTTCATTGTATCTATTCATTTCAGATAACTAATCCTCATGGTGGAATTTTATTCTCTAGCCTGTGAGAGTGATGTATTATTTCAAAGTACTACACAGATTTTTTTTTTGTGCCTTAGGGGGCCTGGCTGGAAACACCATTTTCATGTTTTTGTCCAAACCCTGGGCAGTTAAGGTTGGATCTATAAAACCGTGCCGAGATCAGAGGCTTCGCACACATCTGAAACTCTTTCTTTGTATCTGTTGGGATTCTGACAAAGAATGACAACTGTATTCTGACTCAAGCACACATTATGGAGAGGGGTGACCTGTGGCTGTGACTCTAATCAACTGACCACACACAACGCAATGCACTGAGGCTCATTCACCACTGTGAGGACCGAGTTGTGAACATGGATGATTAGAGTCACTCATTTGTGCTCTGCTATTCTTCTTACATGATTTGTTCTGTTTGTTCTTTTTTTTTTAATTTTGCCTTTGTTTCTTTTTTCGTTTTTGTTTCTTTACCTCCCACGTGGAACATGTTCCGCAGGTGTTGTATGGGATTGATGTCAGGGGACAAACACAGTCAGGGTCTGTTGACCCAAGGTTTCCAAGGGACACCAGAACAACTTTGACTATTGTGGCAAGTTTTATACACATTTTATTATATCAGTTATATATCAGTATTTTAAGCTTATTTATCCTATAGTTAGAACCTTTTTTTCTATTTGAACCATATCTGCTGTTGTGTCACCTATAGGATCAATTAAAGCACTTCTTATCTTATCTTATCTTATCTCAGCAATAAAGGAACATCTCACCCCTTATTGCAACAAAATTTAACACACCATTTCATCAATTCAGTAACATAATTATCACTCACTCACTCACCCATCTTCTACCGCTCTATCCTCCACATGGGGGGGGGGGGTCTGGCGTCGTGAATTATAATGAGCAATTTATTAAAAAAGTGCATTTGTAAAATAACACTTCATTATACAGATTCCACAATCGGTGAAGCATAAGGACACGCTCTTTTGTGTTAGAAACACTGTGTCTCTGCTCCTGCCTCGGAGAGTCCTAACAGTAAATGTCGGTGCCTTTTTCCGTGTACAAGAGCATTTCCCATCTCCATGCATACACTACAACCTGTCCTCTGTCATCAAGGCCTTGTAAAACATGAACAACAGTGACTAAGTGGCTCTGCAACAACACAATTCAGCCTCTGTGAGGGAAATGTAGTTTCAGACCTCGGGTGATCTCTGTCATATGTCCCAGCTAATAAAGATACATGGAGAATGCTCTATACACGGATGCACGTGAGAACATCAAGGTGTGTGCCCAACACACACACACACATACACACACTCCTACATACACGCTCTTGTAGCCACCATTACTGTCATGTTCAATACAAAATGTATTTAGGTTACGTTAAGACAATTATTAGAGGTGACAAATATAATCAATAATTTACATATGTGCCTCTCTGGGAGCGATGTAGAGTGCCATCATTGAACAAGTGTGTGTGAAAGGGCAATATGCTTCCTGTATATATATATATATATATATATATATATATATATATATATATATATATATATATATATAGAGAGAGAGAGAGAGAGAGAGAGAGAGATATATAGTCATGTAACAGTATTAAACTGATGATAGCCTATAGTAATTATCATTACCATGCTACTACCTATATTATGATTGTTAATACCAAGCTGGAAATTGCATTAGAAATAACTCTCTGTAAAAAAAAATATTACCATACAATTACCATGCTGCTACTGCAGTGTAATGTAAAGTGTTATTCACCGAGGATTCCAGGGATTTGATATCTGCCAGGAACTTGTTATCATGGCTTCCTGCTCAATCACAGTCACTTTCCTCTCCATACACCATTGGATCTGAGTCTCCCCAATAAACATCAAATCACACCGGTCACGTAAAAAACACGTGTGTGTTAACCCGTCACACAACACAATCATTTGGCTAAATAATCTCTGTAGTGCAGACCTAATCTTGAAACACCCCCATGATTGTCAGCAAGATGAATTGGGCCATAAATAGACCTGGCCACAATCTGCAGAGTGTGGCCAGCTTCAAGGCCTGCCTGAGGTGTCATGCAGACATATGTGTAGTTCCATACATGCTACTATAAGGGTCTGCAAGGAACACAGTGGACTAGCAGACAAGGAAATTGGAATAAAGAATGTGTGTAAAAATATTACCCTAACACTGACCTAACCCACTATTAACTAACCAAACAAATATATATATAAGAGGTTCTGCCTCATTAGGATTAGGTTTTGGTCTCCATACTGTTCCTGATATGCCAGAAAAGGTCTATGTACACACACACACACACACACACACACACACACACACACGCACACACGCACACACAGAAAAAAGATGTCAATAAATTAAGTTTGGAAGGACACAACATTCAGAGTATAATATTTCAAACGGTTACGATAAGACTTTAAAAATCTGCTTTGACAATTGCACGACTGATCCAAAAATACATCGTAGGTGAAAGATTTTAAGACATACTGTCAAGGTCAAAAAGAATAATCTGCAAATATATCCAAGAGTGATTCAAAAAGTGTCCCCAAAAAAGACACATACAGCGTCTCACTTCCTCTCTGCACGCACACACACACACGCTGTGTTTACATGGTTATAACACCCTGCCCTTCACTTCTACAATGTTGTCGCTGCTTCGTCGGATGATGAATGATGAGTCTTGGAAATCTTTAGCCGAGAGGATGTTGGCCAAATGAATTAATAATTTATGTTTGATGGAGTCTTTTTAATATTTCAGGCATAATTACTAAGCAGGGGCATTGCTCCCCCTCAACAGAGGAAATCACAGTCAACGTCAACAGCAGATAAATGAGACAGAGCGGCCTGCCTCGGCCTGTCATCTCTCTTTCTCCAACTCACACGCACAAACACACGCGCACACACACACATAGACTGGCATACTTGGATGGATGAGACTAGAGGCCTAGGGCATAGCCTGACTTACTATTAGTCAAGAGAGAAGTAAGCGCACACACACACACACACACACACACACACACACACACAAAGTGTTGTTAGTGATGTGCGGCATTACGAATGTGGAATAAAAAGAGACGGGGAGGAGAAGTGTACATCTAAGTCCCTATTAAGTTCAAATGCAACTCTCAGCTCATAGAAAATTAATTCACAAACGGCAGAGAGTGATGCTCGTTCCCAATACACCAGAGCGCTGGATCTTCTCAGGCCGACATGCACACATGCAGCGCTGTGTAGGGAGGCATTAGATAAAGTATGACACACACACACACACACACACACACACAGTCCCTCAAGTGAATCACTGTGTGTGGTGGCTGGATATTATCAGCGCTAGTGATGAAGAATGGTCCCACAGCACACAGCGCTTGCTCTAAATAAACCATAATCAGAAACGGCAGGCTTTTCAGCTAATACATTATTTTCCGCTCGCAGCAGGGAGGAGCTGGGAGAGGGGGGTTGTTAGAGAGGCGGGCATTATCTGACTGGCTGAACTTGACCCTCATCCAGAGCCACAGTAGGCCTGATGCAAGTGTTTGAACCTCAACACCCGCTAAATTGGGTACACCTAAAAAAGAAGTGCGTGTGGTCTTCTGCTGTAGACCATCCCTTTCCAGATTCCACATGTTGTTCTTGATTGCGACAAATGAGTATTTAAGTTACCATTGCCCGTCTATCCATTTACCCATAGCATGTTCATTTGACATCAAAAAGGCCTGAAAAACATTCCTGTATATCCTAGAGATGTTTGTGCATGAAAATGCAAGGAGATCAGAAGTTTCACATCTCACAACAACAACAAGGTTCAAAGTCCTTCAAATAACCTATATGACACCCTCTGATGTTTGGTTGTCTTGATCATGTCTACATGCCTTAATGCATGAGTTGCAGCCAGGCAATTGGCTGATTCGATATTTTGCATTAAGCAGGCGAGCAAGTGTTCCTAATAAAATGACTGGTATAGCTGCCACCTCTGCCATCCTCGTGCATGTGATCCACTGTTGTGATTCCTGTATGCAAAGAAGGGCGTGTCTCCCCATGCTTGAGATTGGTTATCTTTGGCATCTGAATCTTCTCAAGAGCAGCTTAGCTGTCCAATCCTGGGCAGGCAATTGGATTTTGAGACAACAAAGGATCTGTCAACCATCACCTCAGCAGGGCCACTGTGGTGCCTTCACACCAAACAAATTAGTAATGAGATTACATACAATCTCCTTTTTATTTTCTGACACCACACACCAGCTTGGACCTTTGCTGATGATCTCCCCAAGGAGAGCAGATCAGCAGACTTATTCATTTATTTTAAGTCCCTTCCCTACATATACTTTGATCAATGAGCGTTTGTATCACTGTCTTCTCATTTCTGGCAATGAGCAGATTTCTGATGACTTCATGACTTTTGTTGCTGCCATACAAACACATGAAATTTTGAAAAGAAATTAAAAATGCTATGAACTGATACTAACTAATACTACTGCTCCACTATTAATAATAATGCTTTCACTGCTAGATAACCACAAGGACATCATGTTTGTTTTTAATGTAGCACCATTTGCTGCATGGACACAATCCATCCCTGATCATCGACATGATGTTGGACGGACAAGAACACTCACCAAATTACAGCCAGGGTAAGATGCAGCAGTATAGAGAGCCGACACATTAGTGGCCTCATTTGTTCACACTAATTATGCTAATGCCTGAAAATTAATGTGCTAATGATTTATTGATAGTAAAATTCTGGCAACTTTAGCTGTGAGAATCAAATTAGCAGACAGAATTTCCACCAGATCACACCTTCCTCACATAGAGTCCAACTCCAGCACCGCCTACAACCTTTTCACCGGCCTGATGCAACACGTACACACACACAAACTCACTGTAGGTATGAGTATTTCCCACTGACACATGACAACCTCAACATTTATATAGCTTCAACACAAGTATGTCCAACGTCTGTCTGGAACATGAGTAAGTGGACCACAGTGAGTTCTGGGACACAACTTCACTCAAAAATAAAAAGACATTATTTTTGTGTCACATGATTTCAGATGACAACGGGTGCAGGAGAATGCATCTTCCAATAATCAACAAAAAATTATAATTACCACTCACTGATTGTCTGCCTTCACTGATGAACAGTTTTCAGTATTTCGGTTTACTGACCTACTGTAAGATATCAATGTGGTGCTGTGTCTTCTTTCTTTTGCCATGGCACATGGATTGACATGACTTGAAAATGACAAACTCCAGAGAAATTAAATAATCATTATGTCCACAATAAACTGATGTTTATGTGAGTACAAACAACTGGAAAACACAATGCAGCCAGCACTCACTGTCATCTTCACGGAGGCATATACATGTTTAATAAATCCTGAAGAGGAGTAACTATCATTAAAATAGGTAAATTAAAGAAAAGGCAAAAATTACAAAAAGGTAAAAAAGACCAAAACTTACACCTCGTTCACACTGAATGCATAATCGCTGCACCGCAGATCGGCTGCATCTCGTTCACCTCTGCCGTTCACACAGGGAACTTGTCTGCTGCTGAGTTGCTGCTGTGTTTACCATACATAGGATTTGCATGTGAAAATTGTCATGAATGTTTTACTTTTAATGCCTCTTTACAAAGCTAAACACCAAGTCTCTTGAGTATGAAGTTGTGGATCTAAAATCAGAGCCGAAGGAAAAAAACTGAATGGATGAAACACCACAATGCTTTTACTCATAAACTGTTACAAAGTGTTGCGACTGACATTTGCGACAAATATACACATAACTGCAGAACGATAGTTTTACTGTGAATGAAAAAAAAAAAAGAAAGAAGAAGAGGAGCTATTCTCAATAAAAATGTTGGCAGTGTAGCTTCTCTAATCAGATAACTTGGGTGGCTCCATCCTTACTGCCCCATTTTTGTTTTAAAATGCATAAATTTGCTCTGGGTACATCTGTCGTCCACATTGGCCCAGCGTGTTCGAGTTTCAAAGCTAGTTTGAAAACTCAACAAACAACCATTCACTCTCACATTCACACAGAATTAAGAAGAGGGGCATTTGAGTATTCACTTAACCTCGGCATGTTTTTGGACTGTTGGAGGAAATGGGAGAACCAGGTGTAAACCCATTCACACACAGGGAGAATAACAAACTCCATACAGGAAATCCCTCTTTTGGACTGGGTGATTTGAGCTAAAACACTCATCTGGACGCAGATTGATTTTATATGGAAATACTGTTTTTAAATGGAAACTGTATACTATATGGATGTAGCCTAAATGAAAAGCAAGGCGTTGCTGCGCTCAGTGTGGCTGAGTCCTGGGCAATAGCTGTTAAAGTAGAAAAAAAAAAAAGAGTGAACAGTAGAGTGAATTTCAGACTTCCATTCTCAGGTGGCCAAAGATAAATGATAATATAATATCCCTCTGTGTCTGAATAGTGTGTAAACAGACATCAACTTTAGAAAGTGATGGGTGTACAGCGAATGCCTTATCTACTGAGGCCATTTGCTGCTCGTCTTCTCCTCTCTCCCAGTTTCACCTTGCAATCTTTACTCTCAATAAAAAAAAAATGCCAAAAAATATATACGCACTTTCAAGTGATTTGTCAACATAATGTTTACAGCTTGTTGCTGCGCCAAAGTGGACAAACATAAATCAATGTACACTGCTGTGTTTAGATTATGTGGACATGATTTGGTTTAGGCCATATTGTTCTCAATCAGTGAATATTGATGCATACTGGTCTGACTCAATTTTCATTTGTTTGTTTTTCTCAACCTTTCACAGTCATGTCCTGTTAATTGGGAACGGTAATGATTTGTGACTGTCTGAAAGAGGAAAAAAAAAATGTTTGCTTTGTTCTTTTATTATCATTTTGTCCTTTAGGTGTCCACTTTATTTAAAGCTACAATTTTTACGATTATCACTTTTTATTTATATTTTCAATGCCCTCTCTCTTAATCTCTTAATGCTTTTAGTAGACTGTTGTGACAACCGCTTTACCTTCTGTAAAGTAACAAATAATATAACTTTTATGTCATCTAGCTTATGATCCGTGTCACCCTTGTTGTAATAAACCCTCTCTAAGTCTCTCTGGTAGTCATGTCATCAAGCAATGATCTCATAGCCAGAAGCCCGGCTGCTCAATGTGACCTACAAGCTTTATCGACACAAGACGCCTTTTACTCACCTCTCTCTCTCCCTCCCTCCCTCCCTCTCTCCCTTTCTCTCCCCCTTTCTCTCTCCAGTGAGGGGTCGTGGCATGAAGCAAAGAGATTACTCAAACAGGACAAAGTCATATTCAATTACAGCACAGGGATATTGGCTGTACAGTAAATTGAACAATTATGTGGCAGGGCTACAGTGGCAGACGTGCACAGGACCCCCATTTTAGCGGGATGTGCTGTCAGCAGGGCTGGGTCATTCCATTACAGCTGCAGACGGGGAAAAGCGCTGTCATGGCATACTTATTAAAACGCACATGCACACGCATCCGAGAGCTGAAAGACAAGGATAGGAAAAAGGACATGGAGCACTGATAAACCTCAATTAAAGTGACAAAACATTTTAATGGAGAAGCATAACACTTTAATTGGTCAACCTTTATAACAAAAATAAACATTCCAAATTCCAAAGTACACTACCTCACGACTTGAGTACTGACCGCACAACTTGAGAATTGCATTCCGTGTTCATGATCGTAATACAAATAAATTGGTGTACTGCAAATGTACCCATTTCTGTTCCTCCTTTAGTCCAAAGTGAACTAAATGTGAGAGGACTATGTGAAGCTGTTCCGGGAATATCCTTTTATCCATGATAATGTTGTTCTTGAGATTCACAAGAATTGTACTAAAAGATTGGACAGACAACCCAGAAACGGAACGTCTTTTGCCACGACTGTCACCTACACAGACGCATAAAAATAGAACACAAAACTGGCTGCTGTAACCCAAAAATAAAATCTAACCAATAAATATAACTGTAACATTCTCTGTTTGCACATCACTTTGGTCCACTTTTGGCCCACTTTAATCCATTTAGATTAAACAGGGTCATCAGACAATACTTAAGTTTAGACTTGTGCTTTTATAATGAGTTTAAAAAAAACAACACGATATAAATAAAATGTAGACCAGAGTCAGAAGTCAGTTGTCACAATCAAGTGCTAGAAATCAATTAAAAGATCCTCACTTGTCATCTGTGTTTCCTCACCCCTTTCATTCTTATTTTCACGTTGTCTCATTGGTGTTCACCCCCTGCCAGCCTTCCTTCCCCATGTTCTCACCTAATGTTTCACTGTGGCAAGCTGCCAGTGAATTTTTTAGCACACATGGAGGGGAACAAAGACGAGACTAAGGGTGGGGCCCAGAGAAAATGAGAATTAGGAGAGTTAAGATTCTTTTCAGAGGGAAAGGTTTCCATGCACAAACACATCCTCGGTTCAACCATTGGCATAACGTATCAGAGTGGCGGCAGTTAAATGCCAGCTTTCCCAAAGAAGTTATAGAATGTGAATATTCACTGTGATTATCATACTAATTATTTAACTGGCACCTGCGTGAGTCATTTTTCTACAAATTTAAAGTGAAAATTAAGGTACACCTAAAAGTGTCTGGAGAACAGCAGGAACTGAGGGTTTCATATTAACCTAGTTATATCATCACCTCTGAATATCTCATACATACATACACATATATATATATATATATATATATATGTATATATATATATATATATATATGATATATATGATAACATACTGTTACTCAAGTGTTAACAATTAAATACAATGAAATCGCTCTGAACACACTCTTTGTCGGTGAATATTTTATGATGACAGTCTCCGGATGATAAGTTTCCATTCTCTCCATCTCTCATCTGATCACACATATCTTAATACGCCGCCTTGTCTTTATCTCCATTGACATTAGCTCCATTTTCCAGGCATCCGTCACATTTATCAGTTCATCTCCATTTTGTATCGCCCATCCTTTTCCCTGTCTTTCTCTCCCTCTCAGCTGCGAATTTCTGCTCTTAATTTCCATCCATATCGCTGGATCCATCACAGCAGAATTATATTTCCCATTTCCCATTAAAGAAAACAACAACCATTGTCAAACTACTTCACACGGAACACACAGTAAGTCAGTTGGCAGACTTGTGGAGATGCCTGCAGGCACAGAAGACACCCCACAACACACGAAATAGTGCATCACGGGACATTACTGTCAAAAGTAATGTGCCATTACACAAAGAAAATCCCTGCTGAAGAGCAGCAAGTTTTTCAGTGTCAGAGTAAAGCTTTACTCTTAGAAAATTATGGAATTCTTATCTCCTGACATAACTTTTAAAGCCTTTACTGTAGCAGCTAATGACTTTCCATGGGTGCGCCACTAAAAATACAATGTTTTACAATATTTCATTTATCTCCTTTTTTATGTATTGATTTCCCAGCTCCCCAAACTCCCGAAGCAGAACTTGCTTTTCCCCTCATGTACCTCTTGAGTTTCTTATGAGCTCATACAATAACCGATGTCCTTGAATACTTGCAGCTGAGGGTAATGCATTCTCTTTGGTTTATTACTTAATTAAAACTATTTTACTTTTCTTGCATAAAATAATCTGTTACTGAAATTGCAGTTTCGGTGTCTGCCACCACAAATCTATAGGACACACACAAACACGCAAAGCACTATTCTAGTTTCTGTTAGAGTTAATAGTCATTTACTGTCCTGTTCATCTGTCCCATATGGTGAGAAATATCACTACCACAACATTTGGTTTCAATTTGATATCAAATAAAACAAGGGCCAGCATCACCTACACATTTATGTAAATACTTTTGTATTGTCAAATGCAAAGTTTCAATATGTGTGGTATCCAGCATGTGAGCACATAATCAGATGATATATATATTTTTACTACTCAAATAAAATACACCGCTGTTTCCATGGAAGTGTACGAGTGCCAAACACTAGCTCTCACTAACTATCCCTTTAAGTATTGGAATAAGGATAGAGTTATCTATTGAACGGACTGAGATCTTTTTAATCAGTTATACCGATGTCAATTTTGGAACCCATCTGCTATTTTGTATGCTTAGGAAATAACCTCTGGGGGTTAACTGTCAGTGGTTAAGAGCTTCCATTGCAGGTATCTCATTCAAGAGTTCAGATGTCTCTATTACGTAGTCAGAGCACAGAGAGTACAAAAAAGCAACATGAGACATTAGAATACAGTTGCGGTTTAGTGACAATATGTACAACTTGATTTTTCTTTAGACAGCCAGCAACCAGCAACTTTTCCTACCAGGGTTGGGGTTATTTTCTTATCCTACCACATGAATGCAGGCAAATTAAAAAAGCCAACAGCTGATTCATTTCTATGTCGTTCACCTCTTTTGCTTTCCACACACTGATTATCTGCAGGCAACCAAAGCCAGCTCAAACGTGATTGGTCAAACTAGAAAGACAAACTAGAGGGGCCTTTGGTCTAAACATCATGTGTTTACATGTGGAGTCTGTTTACAGACATATCGATGCTGGCAGACCTATTTTTAGTAGTGTCAATACCTGAGGTGCCAACTGTTCCCAGACCAGCTAGAGCATGAAAGCTGCACTAAAGATCATTGTGGAGAACTTCTCTCAGACAAAAAAAGGGTTTACATATGAAATTACAGTAACTTAATTACCAATATTTGTAAATGTTTGTATTCCTCAATGCTTACAGATTCCTATGTAAGCTCCCAAAAATCCCAGCTGGCATCGGGTGAAAGGTGGAGTTAACCCTGGACAGGTCGCCAGTCCATCACAGGGCCACATAGATAAACAACCATCCATTCTCACATTGCCATGTAAAGCACCATGTTAATTATACTGAATTGGCTGTGATGAAAGTATGAAAAAGAAAAGTTGTCTCAGACCCGTTTAGTGCCAAACATTAGCCACATATGTATCATAATGTGCCAAATGTCTCTGTGCCTCTCAGTAGGAGGTGCAAACTGCACTTGACAAAGACTCTAAATAGAGGTTGTCGTAGCTTTTTTTTTTGTTTTTGAAATGCTTATGTCAGTGGCAGAATGACAGACCTATTTTTAGGTGGTTCTCGGCTGCAGAGCCAGCTTACCTAAAATATAGACTTGATGGATATTATCCTCCCGAGTCCTCAATAGATGCCAAGGCTACTCAAGGACTACTTGAGAGGTGTGGAAATATTAGGAAAGCTGTGAGGGCATTGAATCTGATGCGTTTTTTCTCAGCGAGTGAGTCGGTCTGATCTTGGATTAGACACACAGCCACTGACGCAATCAAGGGGAGTACTCCCATAATGCATCACCCCTCACACCTCACACACACACGGACGGACAGCTCAATTTTTTTGCTGCCCTTCATTTGATCGCCATACACATGCAGACAAACACAGGGCTGTGTGCACACATATGCACCTATACGCATTTATGAGATGGCAGCAGCAATACGGAAGTGACAAGGTTGATTGAGAGGAGCTTTCTTTGTCCTCTGTGTCCTCTGAATGTGTTCATCATGCAAACACTCGGGGAACTACATGCATTTCATATCTGCTTTCGACACTGTATGGAGAAACAAAGGCAATGAATATGATTGACACATACTATAAAATGCACAACCAAAGTATGCGGACGCTCAAACATGAACATGTCATTCTATTATCCTAAGAACTTGATGGATGTTTATCTCTTGTTGAGGGCACTGTCATATAGGAAGAGGGAAGATTTGCATACACAAATCAAAAGTTTGGACCATAAAAGTGTGTCCAGTGCTTTCTGAATGTTTTCACAAATCACACATGTCATATTAACATTTATGAAGTGACTTAGTTCTAAAGATATTTAAAGCAAAATTCACAAGGACAAGAAGGAGTTGGTGGTTGTATATTCACCAAGCAGGTGGTGCAGATAGTTTCCAAGTTTTTGGGGAACAGATGTCGACAACTATGACAAAAAAAATCTTCTTCTCCCAATAAGGTGCTCACTAGTAAATAGCTGTACACACGATTTCCTCATTTCAGCCAAATGCTTAAAACACTATCAAAAAAAAACATTAACAATGTGACATACATTAAAGCAGAGACAGCTAAAACGCAGAAACAATAAATGATAGAGTTGACTGATATAAGCTTAAAATAATGTACCGAAAGGGCTATCCGTCTATCTATCCATCGATCTATCAATTCCTGTCCCCATATCCCTGATCTCATGCAGTTTACAACTTTGAATATGTCATTTTAATAAATCCCGCTGATGAGGATTTAGTGACACTTCAGAGGAATGAGCCGAGTCATCCAGTGGTAAGACAGAAATCTATATTTCCAGGTAAAACTGGGGTTAGTCTTTTTTTTTGATACAGAGCATAAAACATCACAATAATACAAATACAGGGAAGTATGTTGCTGCAGGTGTAGCTGTAGGTGTTACCAGTTTGAGCCCTAGCTGAGAAAAGTATTTCTTCTCCTCTGAAGTGTAAAACGGCAACAGCACCAACAGTGACATGAAAAGGTCGAGATAAAACGGGGCGGAACTTTAGACAGAAGTGACAGCTCGGAATGCTTCCGTTTTTACTTTTAATAGCTGCCAAATCGCACAGATAAAACAGTGATTCATGTCATCACATTGTCCCATTTTGTTTAATATCTTCTCTTTTCAAATTGTTTATTCCTTCCAGAAAAAAATGGCATATACAGCAAAGCAATGTGCTTTTGTTGACTCCATGCTTCCTTCTGCAGTTTTTGTTGGCGAGTGTCAAAAGAGAGAGTGGCAGGGATAGTGTGTACAGTTTTTTGTTGCGAATATAGGGAAATAGAAAAAAAGAAAAAACAGCACAGCATATTTGTAAATTCTGCTGTGTGTCCTCTCATCCACCGTCAAAGGAGAACATCACAATCCTCTGCTGGGTGTAAGTTGTAGCTGGTTTCTTTTTCACAAGGACAAATGTGGCTCTCATAGCAGGTAAACCTGAGCTACTTTTGACCAACTGCTGCTGATTGTACTCCCCGTGTATTCCCTGTGCTGCTTTTTTTTAATTATTGATAAACACCTTCACAGTGAATCCAGTCTTTCATCTATATCTCTATCTGTGCTTGAGATGATGTTAGTTTTGCTTTTAAAGCCTCGAATTAGAGGAAAAAAAAAAAGGATAAACGACCTCCCTTACCATCAGGCTAATAAAATAGCTTTACCTCATGAGTAACATGGCTGTACGACATATCCTCAAATTCTATCTTCATTTACCCACTTCAAGGCTGCTGCAGCACAAAGGCCTGAGAGCTCTGTGATGGTGGCTGGCGGTGAATGGTAAATCAGCTCGACAAGGAGCATGCAAATTAGTTTTGTCGCTCCCGCTGACATTGTGCACGTCTGAAAATTAATTTCCAATCAAGACTGTGTGTGTTGTGTGCATGGCCAGTGTGAGAAAGTCGGCATGTGGGTCATTAAATGGACGGGCAAAAATAAATGTTTTGAAAACAGGAACTGGCCTGAGAGTAGCAAAGTGAGCTCATTACAATAGACAGCCTCATAAAAGTGTACTTGGAATTAAAATGAGAAACATATAATGGTGATGTTTAGTGTATTATGCGGTTTATATAACATGTCTTAAGAAAACAGCTTGGCCAGTGAAGCTTCAATGAGGTTAATGGGAGCAGTTAAAGTGTGAGTCAGCCTCATTGCTTGCAGTTGACATAATTAAAGTTATAGTCACATAATAATCTTTTTATTTGTATTCATCTGATTACATGCCACTTGTTTGCAGAATCACTTTAGTGGATGACAGAATTAATGGCACACCAATAAATCATCATTAGTGTTATAATTGCTGTGGAAGAACATTTGAATATGAATAAGGAATGTGTGTGATTAGCTGTAAAACAACGACTTCATGGAGTTTAATACTCGTTTTTTTTGGAGATGCATTTCACAAATCTGGAGTCAACCATTTAAAATGATATCTGTGTACAATCAATATATATTTGGATATATATTAGACTTTTGTTATATTGCTATTGACATGAACCGCATTAACTTTAACTAGCTATTGTTTTCAGCTCTTAAATACGATATTTATTGCCATCACTGAAGCAATTACTAGGAAATCATGCCATGAACCTTATTTTTGAAATACTTTATTTCAAGGTATAATTTTCAATGATTAACTGCTAATTGATAAGAGTACAGTATAATGGATATATGAACTCTATATTAGGAACTTTAAATCACTTCTATTAAATATACATGGTTAAATTTCACAAGCACAAATAGTTGTCCCTCAATAACATTCTAATCGCTGCTTATTAATGGTAGTTACAGAAGGTGTTGTACATAATACAATCTTAGGTAACTAAGGAACACATTAAGACTCATCCTTCCCTAAATAAATATGTCCTAATCTAATGTAATAGAACAAAACCGTGTTTACCATGTTCACATAACTGTACAGTTCTTCAAAATCATCATAGTTGGCAACTCACAGATCTTTACTATTGTGTCCTGATCTTCACACCGCATTAAGAATATAGCATTAATAAGTGCTTTATAATGGCTGATAAAAATAGGCCCATACTATTTATGCTATTACATTGCCAGCAAACGGGGGGGAAAAGTGCTCCTTAATATGAAGTGTTATCTTGTTTAAACTGCTGAATCCTCCTTCTCTGTAAAGATAAACTGAATATTTCTCCTTCTAATAAATCACCTAATGGTACAGTCACTGATTTAACCTTGAATAGTATTCATCATGGTAATTTATAGATGCTGCCATTTCACAGCACATTCACACTCCTTATTTATATGTATTACCGTGTAATAATGTTCAGGAAAACTAAAAATATCTCACATTGCTTCTTGGAACAGAACAGTACATTTTAGAATTGCCATTCTGCAGCAGTGATAGACTCACTGCGTGGAAATTTGTCTTTTTCTGTCTCTTTGTCCCTGCGTAGGGCCACTCCCAGATAACACTTGATTTGTCAGCACTGTGCCTTGTTTTAATCTGCCATTCTGATCAGGCAGAGGGCAGAACAGCCGTAGTCCACCGAGGTCTCGATTAGAGTTTGTCAGATCTCTGGAGGACACGATTAGAACAAGCTAATTAGGACAGGCAGAAGTTTAGGAAACTTTGGAGAGGAGAATCAGAGGAGAGAGAACTCAAAGGGAAGCAAGAGAGAAAAGTGTGTGTGCGTGTTAGAGAAGATGATACCCCTGAAAATCTACTATAATGGAAAGGATTGTCATGTACAGCAATGTAAAATAGTTTTAATGTAATAAATTAGTTTTAATTGTGAAATATGTTTCTCTTTTTTTCTCTCTAATATCTCAATCACAGCACAAAACATGTTGGACCACCATGTTTAGAGTGAGCTGAAGGACATCCAGCTGCAATGCGACACTTCACAATTAAATGTTGCTAAATTTCACACGCTGTGCCTTTAAAAAAGACTTTATCAAGACATATTGTAAGCTTGTAGCAGTCATCCGTATTGTACATTAAGTTACATAAAAAGGATGATTGTCATATGTATAGTGTCCCCAGACCCCAGATTGAGTCAAGACACCCAAAAAACAAATCCACACAACTTATAGTTTCCTATGAACTCATTAATTTCCTATCAATCAACTGGTTAACCAATCCCACTGGTTGTTTTCTGGTTGGTAGGTCAATACAGATTATTTTAGACTAGTGAGATAAGGCTAAAGTGAGGATTCCCTGCTAAAACTCAGCATACTGTTCAGAGTTTGGCCAGTAAGTCCCAGGTTTTATTAAAACTGCATTTTTCATTGACTTTCTTTGGTTCTTACTTCAACATGAAAAAATAAAATATCCAGTAGTATTTCAGTCTTCTGCATTCTCCATTGTTTTCCTCTCTTGCCTGGATCCTGCCCACTGTTACATCAGTGTCTTATGTAAGAGCTGCGACCAAACACGAGCGTGGGGACAGCAGGGGAGCATCGGTAGGTCTTATCATCAGCAGCAGCAACACTAAGTGAAACTGTCATTGCTTCCTTCCCCCTTTTTTTTGTTATTTTTTTTCTTTTTTGTACCCACGTACTCTCGCACTCATGCAGGCACGCCGGGTGACCAATTAGGGTTAGACAAGCAAGCGGAAATATTGAAATAAATAAACTAAAAGATCGTTTGTGGCCTGAGGCTCGCGTTGCTTGCATGGTGAAAGATTAATGCTGCCTCGCTGAAAAACTAAACCCTCTAAAGGGACAGTGGAAGTGGCTTTTTTCTCTTCTGAAGCACTGGTAAAAAAGAAAAAAAAACGGCCTGGAGACGCCTCCAGGCCAGAGGAGCACCGACCGAGGAGAAACGAGGAAGAGAAGAAGGAAAACAAGAGCGGAAGAGAAAGCAAAAGAGGAAGGCTAACATATTGCAGTGACAGTGGCACATAATTGCTTTCACTCTAAAGCACACACCCTCACGTTGCTTGTTTTAAATCACTCAGCTAGCCCAAACACTGTACTTGTGAGACAGTAAGTGCTAAAATAATAATATCGGACTCCAAATCTACTGTCAAACAGAACTGTCAAAATCTACTGCATATTTAAAGTAGAGGCCAGTCTTTGCTGTTGTTTAAGCCAATAAAATCTATGCCATAAGCCCGGCTTTATGAAACAAGAGCAGCATCTTGCAGTTACTTCTGCTCTAATGTTTTTTCATTCTCCTGCTGGTAGAGTAAGATGCAACTCCTGCAGATGTTTCACATTGAAAGCCTCTGAGCAAAAGGAGAAGCAAAAGCACTTTGCGCTGTAGAGGAAAAATGTGTTGCAGGTGGTGCTGAGTTTCACTGAAAGCCAATTAATAGAGATCTAATAAACAAAAGTATAGCAACTGCACTTAATTAGTATGCACTTCAAATAGTAAGCGTTACTCATAGCAGCAGCGAAGTGATTATGAAATGCTTTTCAGTTGTACTGACGTAAATTGCACTTTGGAAATGTCCATTATACACTGCTATAGGTTAGTATAGAGTTTGCATTAAAAGCCTAAGTCCTTTATCAAAGCGAAACCTAACTTCCCTGCAGTGTGGGCAAATCAAAGGGGAAAAAAAACAACAAATTAACAGTAATTTAGTTAGACTTTCTCAAGTGTTATTATATTGCGTTAGACACGTCGTCTGTTTGGAGAAGGAGACAGGAGAACCTGAAGGTGAAGGATGCATTGTGTTGCAGTCAACAGGGACAGCAGAGAACATACATTGTAGTCCCCTTAAATAAAGTACAAGTGACAACAGTATGCTGTATATGAATATTTTCAGCGGTTACTTATGCTCTCAGAGTCCTTTTGAAAGTGTAACCCAAACGGTTTATCGTATGCTATGCAGTGTTTTCATAAAGCCACCGATTCCTTCTCTACTGTGTCTCTTGTCTTTGTTCAAACACATGGACACACGTCTCCTCCGGAGTAAATGCACATATACTGGATTTATTTCTTTTTACTACTGATGATGCAAACTCTGAAATTGCTCTGATCTTTTCACTTCCATAGAATGAAAGAGCATTGACACATGGTGGCAGATTTTCTCGAGTATCATAGCTATCATAGAAATGACTGGCATTGCTTCTGTTCTCACGGAACTGATGAGATTCTTTGTGAAAAAAAATTTCGTTGAGATGTGTGTGTTTTGTAGCTCACAACATTCAGAAGTGTTCAGAATCTCCAAGAATCTTACCATTTATAACCTTTTACCTGTTAAATAATCAGATTTGGAAGGCAGCCTTTTCAGTTGATTTCAGCACATCTAACAGTATTCTCGTGAAAGATACAAAACTTGACACCTCACTTACTAGCATTTTGCTGCTACTACTAGAAAATGCCCATGCCTTCAAAATGTTCCTCAGCATGGTGCATGCAAAGATGCACTGAAGTATTCACAGTGAAAGACTCATACTGGTTCTCACAGAGAAAGAGTAGACAACCACACAGACACACACCTGAGTAGGCCCAGTAGGTCTCCTCAGAGGCAGCTCTCCGGAGTCGCGCCCCACCGGCCGTTGCTCTGTCAGGGTTGAGGACAGGAGCTTGGAACTCGGCTTGGCTTCCTGTCAGTGCTGCAGGGGGAGGAGAGAAGAAACACGGGGAGAGGTGGATTAGTATAAACAGCAGCAGAGCTTCAGCAGCACTTTTGAGGCCGGCCTGGATATCTGTCGGCCAGGATGACAGCCAACCGTGTGCTCAGCTGTCTTACTACGCCAGCTGCCTCATAATGACATTCACAGTAGAAAAAAAAAGGTCAACAACAAAGAACAACTCAGTGGAACGCAAATGTCTTGAAAAGTCACCGAAACACCTCGTGTGTCTCGTAGTGCAGAGCTCAAGTCCATGATAAACATCATCACGGTAGACCAAAATTGTTAAATATTAAATAAAAAAAGAAGAATAAAAAGGATGACAATAATTAGAGCTTCTCTCCTGAACCAAGTTGATTCTGATTCACAAGATGCTGGTTTGCTGTGACAACAGAGGACATATACTGTCTACGGCCAATCGCAACACAAAAGTATATGGGAAGAGGCATGTGGAAGTGTTTCTAGTAGACTAGACTTGTTTTTTTAAACTATAGAGGACAAAGAAACAGAGACAAATCCATAGATTCCACTTATAGCCTAGCTGTTCCAGCTCATGATCAAGCAAAACCATCTCAGTCAAGTCTCAAATGACTTTGATAGTCTTGCAAGATTTGTGCAGAGCATAGAGGAAATAGCAGATATTAAAAGATCACCCCGAGGACTTTGTGAATCAATTTGAATATTAATGTTTTATTGTGCAGTGTTGTTGCTACTTGAACAACATGTACAGCATCAAGGTCCTGTTTGTAACAGTAACATTTAGCTCATTACCCTGATCAGTCAGAAACGGAATAATATACTGTAGTTAACATCATAAGATTCATAACTTCTGAAAACATGAAATCTCTCTCCCACTTGGGAGTGACACATTCAAATGGAAAAATCAAGAAACCCTCTGCAGGACTTGTGTAAAACTTCAACTTTCAGGCTGAGTGACCTTCTTGATCCCTGCTGAAGAAAAGGCAGTAATGGAACACTTTGCTTCCCTACAGTAGAAGACAGTATTTCTGACAGCTCCTCCCATAATAACTCCACTTGTGCTCTGTGATTTCAAATGGTTCCAAATTAGACTGAGAGAAAACAACTGAAGTGTTCTCACCAGCTGAAGGGCCAATCCAACTTTCCACGGATGGTGCATCTTATATGCTTCAACCAATACACAACAAAAGTCTAAGAGACATTTTCTCTCTTTTTAAAAACTCTACTTCATATGAAGTGTTTGGCAGAGGGAATAAAAGTAATTCATATTATCGTATTTATTACATGTCCTTACCATGCATGAAAAATGAGGTTTTTTTCTGCTGATGACATTGACGGTACAACAAAAGAGAGAATGAATGTGCTCTTGCAAAACCAGGCAGAATGAGAATGAAGCTCAATACAGCAGGCAGAACAGCCTGTTAAACCACCATTGTCATATGCAACATCCTACTTCCGTGTATCATTGCTTTTTTTTTTGCTTTTTTTTATTCACACAAGAGTACATGTTTACCTGAAAGCTCAAAAAAAATTATGTAGTCTATTTTGGGAACTTGTGTGATACTCGCATGATAATTGTGTTTATACAGGGCCTTTTCTAATGTATAAAACAGATAGCATTTACACAAACACATAACAAGGAGGGGAGGGTGTGCATTAAACGTTTCATACAATAAACTGGTGCTAATGCTGATTAGAGGTGGTATGATTACATACAGAGGCACAACACACGCACACACAGATGGACTTGCCATATGCACAGACGCACCCACATAACACATTTAATAAACAAAAACACGATACATGCATCTGACTACCCCCAAATCCACATCCACACAGCTGTGTTATCTTAACTGAAAAACACAAGAAAACAACCACAGCTGTGCAGTCTTGGGACAAGTTATATTATCAGGCTTTTCAGGGCAGGGCATATCACTATGTCAACATACTGAGAGGTATTCATAGTTTTTTGTATATATTTTGTATGTAAATGTATATACTTCAGGGGAAATGTAAAAACACCCAAAACAACCTGTTTTAAAATGAATGTACTTTTACCATTTGCAATTTATCAATAAAATAGTAACACAATAACTAAAAAAATAAATAATACAAATAAGTCAAACAGTTTATATCTAATACCCTTCTCAGGTACTTGTGTGTTAAAACTGTACTAGACTGACACACTATTACAAGTATCATACGCGGGAGGTTTAGAGACCTCTTTTTTTTTTCATTCTTAGCTATTAAATTAGTTCCACGACACAATAAATGTGTTCTTCTATTCAGCTTTGGGGAATTATGACCCAAAGTTTAATAAATTAATAAAACCCAATCAGGATTTAAATGTTATTTTGCTCTTGAAGGAATGTCCATTTACTGATATTAATCCATGTGAGCAACTGTCAAGTCTGTCATTTATCCATTAGAAAGCACCCAATGGTTCACTTTATTCTTCCAACCTAAACTTGGTTTGTTTTTCACTTTTTCATTGTCTTAGTTTCCCCAGGTGTGTGGCACCAGGTATAACTGCTACTTCACATCTGACCCCACAGTTACCAGCTATGATCACATGACTGCAAGGAGGTGTGTGTGCTTGTGTGTGCCTGATAGCTGAGCATCACACTAGACATCCACACAAAATATGCGTTCATTTAAAAAAACAATATTCATCTCTGTTGAGAGCAGTGTCTTGTGTACATATTGAAAGTAATGTCTGTTGATAATGCATTAGTGTTAACTCTGGTCATGCATCGTTTACCATTCAGATGTAGGAAAGTAAGAACAACGGTTTATTTTCTTGTACCGAATGTCTGTTTCTGACAGGAAAGGTAACATTCACACTACAATTTTACACTGTGAATTACACCAAACAAACAATGCTCTGGAGATTTTGAGCCCCTACAACAGAGATGCTGCTTTGTCTGTTCTAGTTAGAAAACTCAGGGTCGGTGGGTAAAATGATTATGCAGTTATTACCCACATTTCCTTATTGTCTTATATAGTTGTAACTTGTCTCTCAGGTGAAATGAAAAGCTCTGTTACCTTCAGTTTCACCTTGCCCAACAGTTTCAAAAAACCCTGATATTACTTTTCAAAATTGTTATTTCTCATGTGAGCAGAATAGACAATCAGCTTCCTGTTTACATCGACACTGCCATGCCCAGTGTTCATGTTCAGTTCAGTTCAGTTCAATTTGTTGCCAGACTCAAGGTCCAAATTATTGAAAACAGACATAAATAAAAGAAATAATTACAAAATGCAGCAGTTTACAAAAAAAGAGAGCCATACCAATGTTTCCACATGTATGACTGATGACGCACGGCACCAAACCTGGGCTTTGACAGCCGCATAACAATGACATTCAATGAATTATTCAATCAAGAGATGAATTTATGCATCAGATTTTGCAGTAAAGCTTGAAAAGTGTTGACTCCAGCATTAGAGAATGAACTGCTGCACCAAGGTTTCTTGAGCAATATCCACAGATAATCATTAAAGGCAACCTGCAATTTATGTATGCTGGCTTTCTTAAAATTAATCCACAAAGTCAGAGAGTACAAGCTAAAATATAAGATGAAGAAAAAGAAATGGACGGAGATACAATAATAAGAAGTACTGTGGAATAAATAAAGTGGCTCAAATCATAAAATTAAGCTAAAAGATTAATTAAATGATAGTAGTGGTAATAATAGAAATGCTGCAAAAGTCTCCAAAATGCAACCTCACTTTTCAAATTAAAATGGGACCTAAAGTGTTTCCAAAAGTCTCAGACAAACTCTGCAGTGGTGTCGAAGTAATTTATATATAAATATTTGCATTAGAAATAAAAATAAAATCTGTTAGTGTGGACTCAGCCTTAAACTGAAAACAGATATCGACCACATTGTGATGGAATGCAAAGTCTCCTGCTTTTTTTGTGAAACAGTGTGGAGGGAGATTTAAAGGCTCAGGGTGAACAAAGGCTGAGCCTCAGTTTCAATGACATACACCACTCCACCACCATCCAGTCCTGTTTTAATTCATTGGGATGTAAGCACGGCTCATGTCTGTGAATGCCAATGGGAGGCACTTGTATGGCTTTTCTATGAATTACATTATTGATTTCCAATACTGCTCAGAACAGAAAATGTAATTATGCACAGACCCTGCCCTAACCCTCTTCATCCTCACCGAACACATGTTCGCTTTTCCCTTCCCCCTTTTTTCTTCCTCGTCTTTCACTTGGTGCCTTTTTCATCAATTTGTCTTTCCCTCTTGCCTTAAGTAACCTCCACCCCCCCTCCCCCCCTTACCTGACCTCTCTACAGCCTCTAAGTGCATTGGTCTTCACTTATATCATGATCACAAAGGCTTATTTCCAACACAGATGCATAAGCAGGTTTGTTATCACCTGAGCAAGTTGTTCTATCAATTAATCCTTATAAATAAGTCAGTACATTTCCATGCACTCCAAGCCCTGAAAGGGGGAGTAAAGAGTAAAAGGTGCACGGACACACACTTTCCTCAGATCATGAGTGTTAATAACTAAAATAATAAACATAAATTTCAGTACAATATCACAACATGTACCATTTTCCATATTAGACATAACTCCAAACATAAACAAGCATCAGTAGATTCTGTTGAAATATTACCAGCGAAAATGTGCATCAACATAACATATGTCGTATTAACATTATGTATTTTCAACTCACAATGGCAAGACAAATAAAAGATAGTAAAGCTCAGTAAATTAAAGTGGCTCATTTGAGATAAACAAATAAAATAATGCATAAAATGAAAAATGAAATACAGCAACTTTAAACCATACAATGCTAACACTCCAACTTACTCAGTAAATTCATCATTTAAGTATAGTAAAAACACAATGGCCTAACATTACACACAACAGCAAAGTTTCCCATAGCTACAGAGTGCAGTGCAGCTAGCATCGCAACAGGTTAGCTCATGTGGCTCGTTTACTTGTCGTCAGGTAATTAACTTCATTACACTCACAATACACGGACATACTGCGTTACAAATAGTATCCTGAGAACGTCTACACATTAAACTAACACTAAAGTAAACAACAACTCTCATTATGAGGGACTCATACCTGAAAAGGGGAGTAATGAGTAAAAGATGCACGGACACACACTTTCCTCAGATCATGGGAGTGAAGTGCAGCGTCAGGTAGCTCAACAGCGCTACGCTTCCCCTACTGTTGCCCTCAGGTAATTACAACTACTTTTAATACTGGTATTAAAATGGCATTTTGAACATAAAGCATAAGAAAATACAAAAATACTGTACTCAAACTGCTATGACAGTCAGTAAACATTATTAATTCTAAACTATTCAATACAATGAAGATTACATCTATTACAATATGGAAAATACTCACACTAAGACATTAAATGTTACTCTGCTGCTGATAATACAGATTATTCAGTCTGCTGGTAATTCAGAGCTTCTTCCAAAACAGATCAAACTGTTTGAATTACTGATACTTGTAGTTTGTTAGTTAGAGGACACAAGTAATGTGTACAAATGCACAGTTATGAGTCTTCAGGCAGCAGACATCTGTGTCACCCTTTGGAAAATGTCAATAGTGAGTTTAAACAAAATTTTATGTCAACTTCATTAACAAAAAGTCATGTGTCCAGTGTAGTGTAACCAATTAGATTTTATTGTGATGCAATGTCTAGTAATTATGACGAAAGCAAAGGGCATGGATTAAAGGGTGACAATATGCACGGCAGGATGATTTTCAGATTGATGGATGAACTCCATGCAGAAAGGCCCTTGTTCTGACCGGGTTACAAATGATTACTTTTTTAGTCATTTCACAGTTATGCAAACAATGTTCCTTTGAAGGAAGTGCCCATTTTCAGCCATGCTACAATCATTCTCTACATATAACCCCACACTATAGATGACATGCCAAAAAAAAGTCTGGTACACCTGCTGTTACAGTTGTTTTATTATAAAGACAATAAAGATCTGGATTTTTCAGGACATTCCGAACATTCTTATGTATTATTCACTGTTCCATTAATTCATTTCTGTCTTTATTACAGTGTACTGTATCTGTTAGCCCATTCTTCCCCATGTCCCCCTCTCCTTTTTTCTCCATTCACCTTTAAATCTCAGTTGTGTTCATTCACATGTGTCTACCTGAGCTGACGCCCTATTAAGGTGAGTGGACAGATCCAAACTGAATCCATTTCAAAGAAGGGGGTGGAGGGCGCGGGGCTCTCCTCTGGGATCCGACCACAACACCAACAATGTTTAAGTCAGTGACAGCGAAAAGAGGCAGGCGAGCAAATTGAAACCAGAGGTGAAGGACATTGAAGGAGATGAGGAAGGAAAGGAATGACAGATGAGAAGAGGCAAAGGATAAGAAGGGGCAAAAAGCAGAGAGATGGGCTTAAGGGGAGCAGAGAAGGGGTGAAGGAGAAACCCGAAGAGGAGGAATATAGAGTGAAGAGACAGCATAAATAAGAGGAGGAATTAAGCACAAACGCTAAAAATTACAATCCTCCCCTAGCAACAGTTACCGGGTCACTGATTGACAGGCCACGGCATGGCAACCAGTTGGCAGCAGAAGAAGAGAGAATGATTGTTTAGTTTGGGGAGGGGGGGCAGAATTGACAGAGTTGAGGAGAGGAGAGGAAAACGAGGGAAAGAGTGAGGGGTGGTAAGACGTACATTTTCTCCACAATTACAAATCACACTGGTGCATGTGTCAATATTAATTGTGCAAGCAATTATTTCATATTCTGAAAGACCAGGATAGTTTTTTTGTTTGTTTATATTTGGTTTTGTTTCATACACATTGTATTATATTTTTCTCATTGTTTCCCACCTGAAAAAAATACCTTCAGGGTGCATATATATATATATATATATAGATAGATAGATATACAATTGATATTACCATATTGGTTGACTTACTGGTTTGTGTCTGATCTGTGAAAGTCAAATGAAATACACACAATAGTTTCATGTGGATTATTTATTTCTTTAGTATTGTTGCCCACTGATCAGGACTAGGATCAAACTGGGATGCACATGAATGACTGAAACACATCATTGCTACATGTCAGGAGCAGACATCTGACAGAAAGCAGGCACCCAAACTTTCATTTTGATTCAGCCGGGTAAATGGATCATGTAGAAAGCAGTGCTGTCTATCTGTTGTGACTGGAGGGTTTTGAAAATTGTAACTACATGGTCTTTGTTGGCAAAAGATAGGGAGACGTAAACTTGAAATTCCAACAGATTCTGAAACGATCAGAAATCAGATATACTCACACATGTTCTTCTCTCTAATCTCCAACATGCACACAGTGGAGGGTTTTGCAAACCACGACACATCACACACGACAGGAGGATATTATGATTATCATGCCACAGGGATCTGTGGTGTTTTCATGTGGAGATGTCAGTATGACTTTGCAATGAGAGAAAAAAAAAAATCAGGAGTGTGGGTGAGGTGGTCAGGGAGGTGCAGTCATAACTGGGTGTCTAATTTTCAGTGAGAACCGGGGGTGAGATTGTCGGTTTGAATATCTGTCAGCAGCACAAGGACAGCTACCTTTAGCCTCCAGGGCAAGAATGTGTACCATTACTTGTCAGCACCATCAGCTGCTCTGGGACAGAAAATATCGTCATCACACGCAGAATACATATTCTGTATTAATTACAACAGACACCTGCCGACATGAACATCTGTACATTCAAGTCAAACATGCTCTCATAATTTAACATAATATCGTTTTTTTTTTTTATTACAGCAAAAAATGTGTGCAAATAACAATACTTTGCAAATGAACTGCACTGTCAATTTAATTTTGTAGGAAACATATTCCCTCAACCGCCTTTGACAGAATGAGGGAACGTGGGCGATGATAATCATTTCCCGGTTATGTATTTAGTAAGGCACAACATGCACCTGTGATGGATTTCATAAAAAGACACTGGTATGTTTCTGTCTGGCAGATTTCTAACTCTCAATAAAAAGCTCCGAGTGGGTGTGGAGACTGCAGCAGAACAGGGGTTTTACATCTTAACCTGGTTCTCTTTTGGCCACTGATTGTGTATATACTTCTATAAACGTGTTGGTCAGTGTTGTGTGCATCACAGCAGCGGGGAAGAGTGATCCAGCACATGCCCCCTGCAACCAAACTATTAAGCTGCTATTCAGAGGGCAAACGATTCATAAAAAGTCATAAAAAGCAGCCTATAATTCTGCGGCACTCCAAGCATCACCCGAGCTCACAGAGCATTCTCTCTTTATCTGTAAGAAACTCTAGACTCATCTCTCGTGATCACACCTTCTCTCTAAAGCACTTTAAAAACTCAAACTAGGCCCGAGCATGTATTAGTTTCTTATTCCCGATGTTTCTCATTGTGCCATAACTATAATTAACATCTCTGACTGTACTGTAGTTTCTAATGAACATTTTCTATGAACATTAACTATTTCATTTACCATTGTAACCATAATATGTTACTTACTAATATAAGTTGTTTTGGATAAAAACACTTGAGAATGTCCTGTTTGCTGAACACCACCCTGCTCTTGTTGAGAATTTCGCCTCAAAAACGATGTAAATATTCATGAAAAAAAACAATCCAAGAGAGAATAGGTTGCTTACGAAACATAATAATTGAGAATGCAGTTTAGTTGAGTGAACATGTCAGAATTTGAGAAAATGTGTTACATATTTCCCCCATTTGATTTCAACTTCATTTGTTTATTTATTTATCTTTATTTGCATTTACATTCCATCCATCTCTCCCCCTCCATTTCCCCCTGAAACTAAACCCTCGTCTGTCAGAGCTCATCTACATCCCTGCAGCACGGTGAGAGAGGAGGAGACATACAACAAGCCGAGCCATCTGAGGAAATGCATCAACTGTCCTCGAACCACTGAAATGTCACACAGGCTGATTGAGGATTGCAGGAGTTTGTTTTTTAAACTGTCACTGACACTCTCATGTCGACCTATACATGCACATGCATCTGAGCATGAATGCAATACACAAGTATTTAACAATATCATGATCATACTCATTTAATGTGTGTGTTTCTACAACCGAAATAGGACTTTTATGTATACATGTTAGTCAGACTGACTACACTGACAGACAATGCAATTGGAAGTCAATTACCATTGCATTGCAATATTTATTTTTTTCCCACTGTTGCACATTTTACATTTTATGTTTATAATATTTGTTTGTATTGCTGCTATGTTAAAACAATTTCCCCTTAGGGATGAATAAAGTATTTCTATTCTATTCTATTCTATTGTATAAATTCAACTAGACCCAAAATGGCCTCGGCACTCACACACAGTTCCTGCCCGCGGGATTCCACCTGGAAATAATAAAAGCTAGTAGTACACAGAAGAAGACTACTGCGAGAAAAACATCGCCCAAGTGCATCGTGCATTTTGCAAGAAGACGGCATCTATGCTCTGTCAGATGAAAGACTTAACTAGTTTGAAGTTAATGGATGGTAAAAAAAAAGACAGCGAATGGTGCTCAGCATCATATCAAGTAGCTGCCAGCTGAAGTTGTTCTCATCTGGGACATAATAGGTCAACCAGAAAATGTCTAATACTGACACACTGAAAGGGGGCATATTGTCACCGAGTGGAGCAGAGTCAGAGAAACATTAGTCCAATTAAATCCGGTGTAGCTACAGCTCGACCTAACTGTGCATGGGAACATACTAACTTCCTCTCCGTTGCTGCCATTGGCATGCCCTTTCCTCCCTCCAATGTCACTGCATGAACACATTTGGTGAAGTGAGAGCATTTATTCACTGACACACTGTCTAACCTCATGAGCAGAGACGATCGCATCGTTGTGGAGTCTTGGCTCACAAGTGGATAAAGTGTTGTCGGTTCTTCATGTATTTACTGTCATATCCCTACAACTAAGAGACCCAACCTTCTATAGATCAATGACAGCAGTCCCGATATTGAGCTACTTAACACAGGATTTAACAAAAAGGATTTCACTTATAGAAATACAATTCTACTTTAAATGAGTATAATGAAATTTAATGTAAAAGCCTATAGATGTTGTGACCAAGCGTTCAAAGTCCATCTAAGACTTTATATGCCGTCCCTAATGAACAATGTAAAGTCAGTTGTAAAGGCTCCTTTTCCACACACACACACTCATTCATCCTCCTTCATCAGACATATTAAATTGTTCTCACTCTAACACCACCACAGAGGCTTGTTGAGGTGTGCAGTTGTGGGTTGTGAGGTTATGGCTCCCATTGCTTGCCCCCCCCCCCCCCCGTGCAGTCAAGGAGAGACTGTTCGGACTCGACTGTTGCCCAGTGGTTTATAGTGCTATAGCGTTTTCATTTCATTGTACCCACTTGAAAGGAAAATGCCCTTATAAAGTCAGAGAAAAAGGAAGAGGTGACACATATTTTCCCTCAAGCTATCGGCTCATGGAAAAGAAAGAAAGGAAAAAAATAAAAATAAAAAATCAATGATCTTTTACAACAGAAAGGCTTCTTCATTCTGCTCTGGTGCGTCTCAGAAAGAAATATTGCACTTTTTACTCGACTCCATTTTACGTTTACTGTCATGTTCAAATTTTACATGCATAACACTTGAACGGTTTATGAAATAGGACTTTGAGATAAATGAAACTACCCAGGAGAATACAGATATAAAGTAGCCCCACATAAGATGCTATAAAACTTGCATGCACAATCCAGTTCGAAAACACCCTGCATACTATTACTTTGGATATCCCACTAGTGGGGATATAGGTTGTGGTAGATTGGTGGGAGGAGAAAGCATGAGGCTGCATCTATAGTTATCACTGTTAACTGCCATTTATTATCAACTTAAAGATATGTTTGCCTCTTTGTTGAGACCACACCAAAGTCCATGGAGAAAATCAGTAAATCAGTATTTTTTTTGCTAGTGAGAACACAGGAGCTGGGCCACACGGTGGTGAAGTGGTTAGCACTCTCGCCTTGCAGCGAGAAGACCCGGGTTCGAGCCCCGGTTCGAACAAGGGTCTTTCTGCATGGAGTTTGCATGTTCTCCCCGTGTGTGCGTGGGTTCTCTCCGGGTTCTCCGGGTTCTCCGGCTTCCTCCCACAGTCCAAAAACATGCAATGTGGGGATAGGTAAATTGGACACTCTAAATTGACCATAGGAGTGAGTGTGAGAGTGAATGGTTGTTTGTCTGTATCTGTGTGTGGCCCTGCGATGGACTGGCGAACTGTCCAGGGTGTACCCCGCCTATCGCCCGATGTAGCTGAGATTGGCACAGCACCCCCCGCGACCCTCTGGTTGAGGATAAAAGCGGTAGATGATGACTGACTGACTGAGAACACAGGAGCTGCCACCTGTTTTTTTGTGTATCCATCAGGAACAGAAACTGTTTTTTTTGTTTTTGCTCTTGGGGTACCAGAGTAACGGTGCGGTACAGGTAGAGCTAGACCCAAGACAGTCCGCTGAACGGGTCGACAGAAAGGCATCACTCCATCGGACCAGTATTTCTTTAACGCCCACAGTCTATTTTAATCAGCACATCAACAGCCTCACACTGAGCAGGAAAAGAACTAGCTGCTCCATTGTCGTGTAGTTGTCTGTCACATTTGTTGTCGGCGCACTGGTACAACTTCACACTATGTATCTCACTAACACGGCCATCAGGCACAGTGCACACTCCACCTATCAAGTAAAGACCGAGGGGTTTACAGTACCAAACTGAACTGTACCATGATGGAAACAAGGCTTTAGGGAAATCTGAAAAAGTATTTTAAACACCAAATTCGCTAAACAACACATTTGAACTTACTGATGAAGGTAGCAGTGGGTCATTTTTTTATCCCGGGCAAAACACAGTCACTATGTCTATAATAAGCTATGTGAACTTGGTGGAAGGACCTCTTTGTGATGCGTTTAACATTACCTTTAAATCAGCATATGGGTCATACAAAACTGAACTGAGTCCTTAATAATAACCAAGACAAAATGACCAAACCCACCATTTTCAAGAGTGAAGTGCTGGTGTGGTTCATTTCCTGCTCACTGAAGATTGAACTATTCAGAGGAGACAGCAGGAAATAACAACTATGAAGTGATTTCAGACACCATCTGTGTGAAGTTTTCACTTTCAAGATGTCACCATTTCATGGCTGCACATGTACATCAGATGTTTAGCCTGGCTGATGTGACAGTTCTGTAGGTTTTGTTGAAGGGTCAGTGTGAGAAGTTTTGAAAAAATAGTCGATAGATGTACATATTAACGTGATGGCATTTTAACCAATGATATTCATTTACTGGTTATGAATGTGATTAGGTCTAAGCACAAAAAGCACCTGTTCGAGCTAGGAAAAGTGCATAGTTTCATCCCATCCTCACCATTAAAAACACAGCAATGTCCTCCTAATACTTCAATCCATAAAACAAAACAAACCACCATTTTTTTCTTGAACTTTGATTTTGCTCTTGCTCGCTGCATGTGCCATGCTAGCACCAACCCCTCCATCTCTGCATGATAACTCAGCTCAAATACTTGTGAACTATGTCCCATTTTAGCACAGAAATGACAAATGTAACATTTGCAATGGTTTGCAGAAAGGTCAATCAGCACATTTATGTGAGACACCGGGCTGGTGAGAAGTCCATGGAAAGATAAAGCCACCGTTACCGTGGGTTAACACTGGTCAAATTCCAAATTTTGCCTGTGCAGGTGTACAGTGGACGTTCTGGTAGACACATATTGACACACAGTGCAAACACACTTCCGCTCAAAGAGAAAGTGCATAGTTGATGCACTGGAGATGTGTACCAAGGTAACTCATTTTCTCTCTAACACTCTGTGGGCGTGCAGTGCCAGGAGTCAATAAACTTATAGGAGCGGGGACTTTGGCCAGCCTGGTTCTTTGTGTCCTAACATACTGCCACTTGCACAAAACTTCCTCTTCAGAAGAAAAATAGACAACACTAGTTCCTGTCATCCATCACAGGAGGCCATTTAGGGGAATTGCAGAGTGTTTGCTCAAGCCTTAATTAAAATGCACAGCCCATCACCATGCTCCTGCACTTAACCTTGGCTCGCCCACTTCTCACTTCCCTCTCTGTTCTCCTAACTTCAGAGGGAACGGACATTGGGGTGTTCGAGTGCACAAACCCGCGAAGGCGCATAAACACAAACAGATACAGTGCATAGACGTCAGAGTGGGCCAGGATAGTCCTTACTCCGGTGAATCACTTCATTAGCATTTTTTGTTTTTATCTCCCTCCAATGCTTTTAGTGGTGAAGGACATCCACCGAGACAACACACCCACCCACATACAGTAAGGGTAGCCTTAACTCCACCTCCAGTGTGGAGCTGCTCTGTCACAGCAGCTGTTACGTTAGAGCATGCTGGCAGAGAGGAAGGCTGGGGTTAATGGTCATCCTGCAGCCTGCTGGTAGCTGACCAGAAACCCTGGCACTGAAAATGGAGGGCTGGGGGTTCAATGTATAGAATAGAAAATATCTATGGATGTAATCCTACCAGTGTAACATGTCTAAAAATTGTCAGTGTAAATATAAAGAAAACCTGTATAAAATGTAAGCATTTAGTCAGCATTAAGTCAATTTATAGCTGTGCATGGGTGTGGGGATGATCATAAGGTGACAAATGCAATCATCATTTTGAGAATGTAATTTGTTAAAACATGATGATCACGCTGTATATTCCGATTATTTCCTGGATCTCCCACCTAACCCAGAAAGCCAACAAGATGAGATGGATGACCATAAACCCATCCTTTGTTTTCATTTTTTAACATTGGTTGGATGATGTAACATCATTCAGTCTAGAAAGTACACAGTGTGTATAACATAAAAATGAGGCTGAAAAAGAGAATTAGCATTTCAATTATTGGGCCAAATGATGAGAACAAGAAACATTGCATACATGTGAGGGCAGGTCAGTGGTTAAGACCGGTACTGTACCTGTGTGCAGAGACATCACAGCCTCAAGTTCAACTCCACACCTGGCAGGTTGCACTCAATTCCGTTGTAAAGTGCTTTGGATATAAGCGTCTGCTAAACGACATGTAATGTCAGGACTGACTCTTATATCCAAAGGGGAAAAAAAATATGTGTTTCAGAACAACCTAACCTGAAACAGTAAAAAAAAAAATATGACTCACTTTGCAGCACAAGGGAACTGCATTCTTCAAACACTGAAGAGAATTGTGTTTGCCTCTTTAAAAATAGACCATTGTCCTTCTTAAATGGCCACAATAACCTGTATAGTTTTAACGGTTACTCAATCACAACATAAGTTATAGAAATTATGAATAAAAGAAATCATGACATCTATGGATGTGTTCAATAACAATGACAATCCCATCTGACTGCGAGTAACTGGATATTTCTTACACAGTACAAGTATGAAGGTCAGAGGGTCAATAAAGCTTTCCTATGGGGATTGACGTCGGAGGACCAGGGAACATTTTATTTTTTTAATCAAAATTGCGACGGATTTGAGTTAAGACACAGAGAAGGGTTGAGGTAACGGAAGAAAGGGTTGGGATTATGGAGGAGGAAAAAAGAAGGTGAAAGACAGAAGGGGTTTTGAAAATCAGTAGCTGCAGGGAGGAAGTAGGAAAAAAAAGAAAAAAGAGAGGCTGTTGTGAAGAGTGCCAGGAAGGGTGTGTGTGTGTATATGTGGGGTGCGGGGCAGGGGGCTGGTGGTGGTGGTGGTGTTAGCAGAAAAGGATGGCAGCTTTTTGTGGCTGGCTGGACGTTGATCAGAGCAAAGCAGAGAGAAATCACTTGCTCATGGAGTCTGCCCAGCATGACTTCATGTTTTCTGGAGCACTGAGCAAGGGCAGGGAAAGACAGTAGCACACACACACACACACCTAAACTCCCACATACACACATACATGCAGAGAGAGAGAGAGAGAGAGAGAAAGAGGATCTATGAAGCCCAATGGCACGTCATCATCTGTGAAGCAGAATTACTGGGAGGCATCGCAGTGCACAGAGGTGATGGGAGATGGAGGAAGTATGGCCACAACATACCCTCAACAAAAAAGGTTCTTTAATGTTGTCCCCAATGTCCCTGCCGACAAATCTCGACTCCAAAGCACCTTCCTCCTCATCCGTCTCCCTCTTCCCAGCACACACACACACACACACACACACACACACACACACACGTGCTTGGCTAATTAATAGCCACTGTTCAATGAGACAAGGTCATGCTGCCTGGGGGCTAAACACAAGGCAGCAAAGCTGACACCTCTGCTGGGACACTAGACCATGGAAGCTGCTCTTCAGTCACCATCTCGTCACTAACACACACCAGAGTTTTTCTTTTTCTTTTTTTTTCGTACCTGTATACACGGCTGTGATATCAGTACATGACTTAGACCCAAGTAACTAAAACAACTGACAAACTAGAGTTCACAGGGTTGCATTAGATATTGTTTTCATGAGGTTCATTTCCAATATTCTCAGTGATGTCATCAGCAGATGCTCTGACTGAGAGTAAGTAAGTGGAATGATATTACAAAGTGGTGCTAAAAACAGCAATCACTTGGTGTATCACTAATGTAGCACTTTTTTTTCCTAATGCTAAATAGTGCAATCTACACACTGAGCTACATCCCATTGAATATGATTTCAAAAAGGATGAAGTCTTCCATTTGTAGAGGTTAAACAATTTAACAAATTCTTTCAAATCTCTTTGTTGTTTTTATGGCTGTCATACACACTGTATAAAGAAACTAACAGTAAAATAATAACAATAATAATGGTAAAGCAATGACAAACCCAAGCAGTGTTCTTAACTAGACATTCAGGTGTCAAATATTTAGTGAAAGCTTTAAGGAATTCGCTAAAAGCTATTCAACGTATTTTTTTATGTCAATTTTATTGCCATGCACTGTATCCATTGAGAAACTGTCTTCCGTCTATTTAATGTGACCATATGTGAAAAAGGGCACAATCTCCTCTGTTCCTGACTTATAATGTTGGATAACAGCCAGAAAAATGTTCTTGCAGAACATTATAGTGTCACAGAGGTATCGCACTTTAACCTCAGGAATATTAAATGTCATCACCTCTTTGTCTTAATAGACATCCGTGCGACAATATCAGTGTATGAACATGTTTGTTTTGATGATACCTCTGACCTACAAAATGTAATGAATTCACCCGTGAGTGCAATTGAACGATTGTTGCAAATTTAGGGGAAGAGGAAATTATTATGCAGGCGTTCCTGAGATGTCACCTGTGATGGACAGATGGCAGAACGCATTCCACCCACGTCACTGGTGTGAATTCATAACAAAAATACAATCAATGAAGTAAATCAACCAAAGACATTCAGATGATGAAAAAGCAAAGGGTCAACTTCGCCCCCTACACTTCACTCTGCACAGAAGCAATGCTACAGGCAGTGAATGATGTAGTGTGCACACTCAGTGAAATGTTTTTCACCCATTTCTGCTTTCTGTACATGATGTTCTACTGAGTGCCCACGGAAAGGCTTCCAGCTTCAGCTGCAACTTAAATGACAACCTGATGGAGTACAGCGCGGGCCTGCTGAACTTTACCCACAAGGCACCAGTCCACTCCATATAAGTATTCAGAGCAGGCAACTGTGGGTGATCTTTAGTAATGTTCTGGTTGATTGGTGTAGGATGGCAGAGGTGATTTGTTGCCATCAACTTCCCAAGAAAGAGGGGGAAAAAAAAATATCCCAACCCATCTTGTGCATTTACCAAGGATGAGGGGCAAAGAAAGAGAAATGGGACGTACTCTCCCCCGTCCCGTTCCTTCTCTTTTCTAAGTAGGCTTGAAGGTCATCGCATATGAAACAATCCATTACAGATGTCGTCTTGCAGACGAAAGGCATCTGCTGCACTCCACCGCTGCGCTCTCAACGAAACCGCCCGTTTCTCTTAATAAGTCACCGTTTTTTCTCAAATGACATTTCAATATCACAGACACATGCTCGTCCCGCAGGCTTCGCATTGTCTTGCTGAAGCCCGTGCAAAATGTCAGTGCGTTTGGTTCACCAACATGTTGCCAGTGCCACATTGTCAAACACAAACGTGGCACATAGCACTGCTTTGTTCTCTTTATGATGTGGACATCATGTGTAATGAGGATTTTCTGAAGACAACATGAACACGGAGAGCTCAAAGTGGTGACAGGATCACATTTACAACAATACTGTGCAGCTTTTCAATGACTTACTTTCCCTTCACATACCAAGACACATTTCTCTTTTCCTTCAATGGACATTACCCACGGACATTGCTCGACTTTCCTCACGGAATCAGTGTCTCCAACAGCGACTGCGTTTCCATCCGACGACATGCGTGCACATTGCAAATAAGGACGAAACATGTGATCGTCCCGAAACAGAATGTGACTCAAGCTGATGAAAACAGTTTCATGGCATGAATATTACCGCCGCCAAATGTTGCACAAACCACCTGGTACTCTGCACAAGCAGCAGCTGTCACTCTCTCTGGAATGTCTGATCACAGACCTCTACCAAAATGGCTCTGGACAATCACAAAACGCTGATCGCCGAACTGTTCTCACACACTAACCATCTGCCAGAACTGCTCTGTTCACCTGCACCTCCCCCCCCTCGCAGGTATATGGTGATCACTGTCAGATCACTAAAGCAACCATGTTATCACTCATTAGGCTTCACCATTATGTACTATGTGGTCAACCTTGCTCCTTGACAAACACAAATGATGAAAATAGACATAATTTAGTATTAACTCACATAGAATAATTTCAAATACACTTTAAAAATACAGTGAAAACCATTTAATCTCACTTGATTGTTTTAATCTGTGACATATAAATATACATATATTATAATATTGCTGGAGAAAACCTGTGGCAGATATGGTTATACAACTGAATACAACTTCAAAGTGCCATTTTGTTTACATAATATACTTCTTTCAGTTTTGTTTCTTAACAAAAGGTCAGGCTATCCTAATGTTGGTAATCCCCAACTCCCATCACCCTGATATCTAGATAAAATACAGCAGACATGACCTTGGCATCCTCATTGGTTGTGATGGCCCTGGGTATTTGGCATTTAGACTACAGCCTAATGCCAAATGTGCATTATGTTGTGGGGGCTGGAGCTGGGGTTGGTGAGCAGTGGGTGTCTGGTCCTACTGGGCACAAACAGTGGCCAGGGACAGCGGCTGGCGCTATGTGTCCATTATCTTTCCTCTCATATTCTGCAGCCTTGGACAGGTGTCACCGATCCAAAGAAATCGCTCAATGGAGCAATTGAGTCAAATAAAAGCTGCTTGAGCTAATGCACACTGGGCTTAGAGTGACAATATGGCGGATGCTACGCAAAACTCAGGCTTTTCAGACCACTGAATGTGCCTTATTAGTGGTAGTTGTGTTTTTTTTTTTTTTCCTTCTTCTTCCTCCGAGCTCCCGTGGTTAATTGGCTGCTTTAATTAGGCAAACATTATTGTGCAGCCATTCAGTAGTCACTGTTAAGTCAAACATCTCAGTTAAGCTTTGCAATGTACAAATGTGGCTTAATTGGGAGTTAAAAGTCTAACTGTAGGGTTTTCAAATCTAATCAGTGTGCCTTTGAAAGGACAATCAGCTTGGAGCAGCCTATACTTGTGTGTAATGTCTCTGCTTGACACCCACTTGATCCATGAGGCTTTTCTTGGTTTGTTACAGCTCAGCTGAAGCTGAAACAAGTATTACATTTAGGATTTGAATACAGAAATTGTGTAAGTGATTTAATGAGGGGAGAAGAAAAGATGAATGAAATTATAAATGATAAAAATCTATTCATTAAAAACCATTAAACAAGCAACAAGACAGCTGCCTTGTAAATAAGAAGTAATTAGTTTATAATAGAGGAGCTTGGGGTTGTGATGCAAATGACTAGGTGAAGGAAAACACAGCCCTTTACACGACTGAGCCAATGTTAACTTGAAAGAGGAAAAGCAGCAACCTCATCACTGAAATATTTTAAAACACATTAGATTTATTCAATTATTAATTAAATTAAATGACTACCTTGTATGGTTAAAAACTGCATTCCCACACAACTATACTGCATTCTATTTTATTTTTAACAAGGAACGCTAAATGTTGATGTTCATTCCCTCAAAAGCCACAAGGTAAGGATTTACAAAAGATCATGCTTTCTCCACATGGCATCGCATCATCCTCTCCATAGAAAACACACTTGAATGTCGTCATAACAACTGAACCCCTCCTCTTCTATTTGAAAATCTTGCATCAAATGTGTGTGCACTGTGTGCATAGTTGCAGGTCTTCTTCAGTACCAAATTATGTTAATTTTGTATTTTCTTTCTCAGCCACAATAGACTTCTGTAAACTTATAGGTCCATTTTTAAATACAGTCTATGGTTGTGCAGGGAAATTAATTGTTTAGGAAGTTTGAATGTAATGAAGTTGCAGTTTCACAGTGACATTGTAGAGCTAAAAATATCCACTCTTTTCTCTCCGTGTGTAATCTCTCTCTCCCTCTCTCTCTCTCTCTCTCAACGCCTGAGGGAAATATGTGGCTCTTTAGGTGCCACCTATTAGGGTCCTCTCACAAACGTGTCTCAAATGTCTCTGTCTGCTGATTAATTCCCCCATCTGGTCAAACCCAGTGGAGAAATTGAAGTGACAACTCTGCGGTTAGTGCCCATTCCTCTAGGTGGGAGCTGGACTCCATACTTCCATCATGTGATACAACTATGAAAGATAGATTTGCTGCAGACTTGCTGAGAAGTCTTTTTTGTTTTTTTTGTCAGAAGCTAACATCTCATTTTCTGTTACTCTGTGATTTGATTAATTAAATAATTGACTAATGCCTCCAGCACCATATATTTGAGTGTTCTGACAGGTGGCAGGTGGAAGGAGGGTGGAAAAGACATAGGCTGGTCAAAATGGAAGCTATAATAGTAATTACACAGTAGTAGTGGCTGATGCTGATACAGTCACAAATATTTACATAAAGCAAGGCTAAATCATGTAAAGGAAGAAAATATAAATGTTAAAAGAAGGAAAAAGGGCAAAGACCAGTCAAACCAGCACGTTGTGTGTTCACATGCTTGTTGTGGGCATTGAAGTATGTGAACAAAGAGATGAAGATCAAACCACGCACAGGTTACTTTGTCCTTGCATCATCTGGGATGGTGAACGGATGAACAAATATTGCATCAAGCCATGGCACCTTCCATCCGGCAATTATCAGCAGCACAATTGAAGGAAAGGAGTGAATATGGAATTCAGCGGCTTTCTTTCTCCCAGGTGCATGAAATGAATTGTCAGAGTGGATCAAAACAGATGCCATGTAGCACCATGGAGGGCCATTAAAATAAAACGGGATGGAGAATAGAATTGCCTTCATCCTGTTTGTCTTCTGTTTGTCAACTTGAACAATTTCAAAGTGTTAAAATAACTGTGCCTGCAGCTGAAAACAGGAGAGACAGATTTTTTATAAAAGTGAGAAAGAGCCTCCAAAAGAAATAGAGACAATCTTGTGGGTCAGATTTCACACGGTCCCTAACTGAAAAGGTGTTTGACCTCAGAGACACACAATCTAAAAGCCTGGCAACTGTGCTTCAAATTCTTCAAATTGTGCTGCACACAAATCTATTATATAGAAAAGATTATAGCAAAAATTAGAGTATTTTTTTTTTAGACTTCACCACTCCAGCTGCTTTAAACTATCCAGTTGAGTGGATGAGGTGGGGGAATGGACCAAGATGACCCACTGTTCCACAGTCTCACCTTTTTTGTGCTCCAGTGCTGAAATCACAGGAAACACAGAAACAGAAAATACCTTTTAAAGTGAAAAGTGGTCTTGTATTTTACAATGTCAGTGGGAGACAATACACCTTAAGCCCATTATTTCCTGCCTCTCACTTTTCTTGGTGGTGTCCCATTTATTGAAAATGACTTTGCCACTGTCATTTCACCTCCGCCACAACCTGTCAATGTGAGAAACTGCAAAGTTGTGATCAATCTGTGTGGCTGGTGATGATGCATATTAAAATTAGATGTTTCCATCAAGGACCAAAACAAAAATGTCAAGGAGTCCTGATTGTTTTGCCATCTTAAAAATAAAATATGGAAAATCAAGCTGAGATTCATCCGTTTGTGTCCGGAACAGCAACATGTTCAGCCTCTACTGTAATATGCTGACCACAATGGTTGCACAAATAACTCAGTTTGAATGGAACTTTTCATTTGATTCACATCTTGACTCAACATTTTCCTGTTGACTTTTTGGTTTTAATTGCTAGTTTCAGGTTTTCCTCAAAAGAATATGGAGTTGAATGTAAATCTGTATGTTGTAAATTATTAGGTTTGCAAATCTTTGATTCACTTCTGATTCCTTGGGTCACTATATGATTAAGAAACAATTTTTAATTCAACAATTGATTAAGAACATTGAGCTGCTGATTTGTAGAGCTGCCTTGTGAGTCAAGTGTAAGGTTAAGTAGTTTATATATTTGGAAAAGGGCAATTTAAACACAAGCAAATCCAAGAAGACGTTGTACATTTAAGTATCCTGGGTATAACAGGGAGATGAATGGAACCATGAGCTATGTTTTTGACCAAGAAAATAAAATAAAATAAAAATAGATTATCAATTTGTGGCGGTCACTTCTGATTCTGTGGCGATACGACATACCTCTGCTAAATTGTAATTATAAAACTGAAGGATTTGAGGATAAGAATCGTAGTTTTTACATAAATCTGTTTTTTGAGATCACTATAAATTATATTCCCATTTAGAGAAAAACACATGATAAAGCATGGGACACACGTGTGAACACCATGGGACTGGTTGCCAGTGACATTATGTGAAACTCCTATTTCAAAAACTGCAAAGGTGCTGATCACATCACAAATCTCAAGGCTTCAAATTAGTTAGTTTGTTTTGCAACCAGACCATTTCTATAATGCAGACGTCAAGCTCTGCAGAAAACACTTACTGGCCCTTAAATAAAGTTCAATGGGAGTTTCCTCTATGTAAGAATGACAGCAGCAGTTGGTTCAGTGAATGCCCCAGTTTGCCATCTGTCCATATGACTAAGCTCTCCAGTGGCTGGAGACATGATGTGAGCAAGGGACAATGTTAAAGAGTGTCTCGGGAGAAGGTCTGGGAGGATGGATGGGTCAAGAAAACCTCATACATAATGTTTACTGCCCTTCACTTCCCATTTGGAATTGAGAATAGAAATAGTTCCACGCGGTTAACATAATCCTCGCAAGATGGTCCCTAAATTCTAATCAAATCATAACCACAGCGTGGCTTTATTAATAAGTCGTGACCTTTACTGCTACATTTTAGCCTCAGGAGTCTCATATTCAGGGATCTATTACTCAATACGACTTTCCTATATCATATTTCACTTTCTCAGAGGGGTATTTAAAATTAACAAAACAAATGTAGTTCTGTTGAAGTAGAAGGTAGTTTTTTTTTTCTCCTTTTTTCCTTTTTGGTGGAATCAATAAAAGTTTTTTATCTCAGTTTATCTCACTTTATGAGACACATTTCAGGTTTCAAAGGGAGTTCTTTAGTATGTGGGCGTAGTTGGAACAAACATGAAGAAACATCAATCCATCCTGACAGAGGCAGCTGACACTGACTCCCCAGTATCCAATACTTAATAAAAGACTAGTACCTGAGTGAAGTCCTGGTAAACACATATATCAGTCAAACCCTGGCAATCTATTTGTTTTCCTTGCTATTGGATTTGGTCGAACAGTAGCTTGAATCCGTTGACAACACTGCATTGTTTTTCCTTCTGTGTCCCTGTTAAACCCGATGTTTGTTTCTCACCTCCCTCGCGTCTCTCACCCTTTTCAAAGTCACACTGACAATAACGACGATGGGGAAAGGAGGCCAAAAAACATGGGATCTGACTGACCTGGAGTGCTCACCTCCTGACAAGATTAAGACACCTGAATGGATAAGATGCAACACAGTGTGCTGCCTTGGCAGCCCGGACTTTAAAAGGTGCATTAGAAATTGCCTCAGTGAGCTGATAAACAGAGGTTTTGGCAGACAATGAGAGCTCGTGGGGCATAATCTCTCAGTGGTGGAGATGTGCTTGAGTGCCGGACAGTGAGAAATTCGATTAACGTATCCTCTGGGGTCATCCTCTCCCTCTCCAACCCGCAGAGTAAATACCATGCCCCCCCAGTGGGTTGAATCCAGCTCTGGATATAGAGCCCATCACCTGCTACAGGCTAATGACAAAGCTGCTTTTTTTTTCCTGGCTGGAAAACCAGCTGCTGGCAACAAATCTTTTAACGCAAACCCCATGCTGGCAAAGGTGGCTGAATAGCTGACTGACTACACCGCTGTGGGTCTATATGTGTTTGTGTGTGTTCACAAACTCTCTTTACACTTGGCAATAACATGAATCCTGGGCTAATCAGGTTGTCATCAGCAAGTGGAAAGTAGACGATGCATTCATTTGAGGTGTAAATACCGGGTAGATGCATGGAATATGGGATTTTTTTGTGCGAGGTCCAACATGTTTCCCTGTTTATATATTTGAGTTTCTCATAAATAAAGCAAATGACAGCAGAATTGAGCTATGTAATAGAGCATACAACGCAACATAGCACTGGGTTATGATATCAAAAGGTGTAGAGGTGCACAGGTTAACTCAGCTTTGGTTGCATCAGACAGCTCATTTCATCCTTACTAACATTTATGTTTGAACTAAGAGCTCCAGAACTTGTTAACATCTGTCCCTGGAGTCGATTGAAGATTTTTCAAAGATACCAACATTTTTTTTAAAAGAATTTCACATATGTTTTCACTACTATAAATCGCAACAAAATGTGAATTCGTTTTTGCTCCTCAATTATGTCACTTACATGAAGCAGAACAGCCAATGGACAACTGTTCGTCTTTCAGCTATAAGGTTGTGGGTTCGATTCCTGGCTCCACTAGTCTACAGGCCGATGTGTCCTTGAGCATGACACTTAGCCGCACATTGCTCCTGATGGCTGTGCCGGCAGCGTATGACTGTATGAAAGTGTATGAAAGATGAGTGATAGAGAATGCGCTGCATGAAAGTGTGATTGAATGGGCGTGAATGGCAAAGCTGGAGTGTTAAGCAGCTTCGAGTGGTCATCAAGACTAGAAAAGCGCTATATAAATACAGACCATTTAATGTGCTTTCAAGGAGAACTGCGACAGAGCATCTACATACTGTATATCAGGGGTGAATAACTTACCTTTCAAACCAAGTGACTATTTTGCTTTGCCAGGAAGAAAAGTGTTTTTGTCAACAAGAATAACTACCATGCCTTTGTACGTTTCCACCAGTCAATCAAGTCTATCTCCTCCATACGCAATGCAGGTGCTAGCTCTCCGCGTGAGGTTCCGGAGGTTCTCTTCCCGTTGTGAATGCATCCGACGTCAACAATCTCCTACTGTGTTGCCCATTTTTGAATTATGACCTCTGGACAGGACCCAATGCTCTGGACATTGGATGTGAATTCCTTCTGTTGATGAGCTGTGTTATTATTGAATAATGGCTGCAAAGTGACCTTGCAGATAATTGCAATGCCCCTGTAGAAAGTTCTGACTATAACAGGTCACTTCATCAAATTAGACAGTCGAGTGTCATGATTAGCACAAAAATGATTGGGTTAAAGCCAAAAAAAAAAAAGCACAGTCTATTTTGTTCACCGCTGATGCCGGGTGAATGCTTGTGCCTAATTTGTGGAAATTCCCTGAAGGCAGTCCTGAGTTAATGCTTCCACAAGAATGTCAGAGCATTAAACTGGAGGAGGGACTGATGAGACAACAGCACAAATGCACCTGGACATGGCTGTTGCTGCATGCAGACGCAACACAGCTGGTCATCCTATATGAGACTGTGTCTGTTTGACTCTACACACTAGAGCAAAAAAAAATTAAATAACGTAAAAAAAGATTGTGCCTTCTCAGCAAAGTCCATCCCTGCATGAAAGCAGTTGAACTTGGTTGTCCTACAGACATTAAGAAAGCCTTAATGTTGCTTGATCTAATGCACAGCTGACCTAATACACACATGCACATACACTTATCCACTGTAATTACTGAGGGACCATTAATCATCAATTACTGGCTGTAGGTTGGCCCACCATGCATATAAACCACTTTTTTTATCCAGGGCAATAAATATTCATACACGGTTTGAACAGGTGCTGTATAATGAATGTTGCTTTTTTCTGGTCAAAGATAATAAACACGACTGTACATCTTTAGTCTCAATTCAAATGTAGCCACATGATTCAAAATCTGTGAGAAATACAGAACCTTACTGCGAAAAACATCCAAAGAAGATGTAAAAATGAAACACACTTGCACCTCAAGTAAGGCAGTGTAGCATGAATAACAAATTTGTCTTCCCCCCCCCCCCTCGGGCAGTGTGCCGTACCTGGACACGGCTCCTGGACAAGTCATCAGCCCCTCACAACCAGAGTGACTGGTGGAAACACATAAATATTCTGTCAATTAGACGTTGAGTGTTAACCTGCTCCCAGCAATTTGTGATAAGGTGTGGGAGTGGTGAGGTGAATCCAGCTAATAAATGACTGGGGCTGCTGAAGCCACTCCTCGGAACGACAGATTAAAAAAAAAAGTTACCTGGCAAATGTATTTCTCTTGGGAGCGGACCAATCTAATTATAGAGGAAGATGAGGGGTGGAGGTGGCAAGTAAGAGGCTTGGGAAGTGGGATGCTTAGTGTCTGTGTGTGTGTGTGTGTGTGGCACTCAGTATCCTTATGATTCCAAGGTTCAAAATCTGAATGCATATCTCTTAATGAGAATCTACATCGTACAACTATATTTGGAGAGGAAGTACAAAAACCCGCAGCTTTCTAACCTTGACTATATAACATACTTATCTATAATTGTGAGGTGACTCAATATGTCAAGTCTACAAAGTCAGCAGAAAAAGCAAATGGATAGTGTCAGCACAACTTCAAATTGACACAAAATTCATAGGTCAATGATGTTCTTGTTTAATCAATTACTTTGGTATATAAAATATTGGATAATGGTGAAAAATGTCTTCCTCAGAATGAACACTTTCCCAATGTCTGGCTTTGTCCAAATGTCTTGTTTTCAAATATTAGATTAAGAATCTAATATTTCTAATATAAAAACATCAGCTATATGCTCATCATTGCTCATATGACTGAAGGCACAGAAATAAGGACACGTAAACTCACAAAACCATGTGGATAAATCCTTCCTTCTTCTTAATCCATCCTCAGTTGTGTTCAAAGTCAGCAAACACACAAGACAACAAAGTAGGCCTCCTATATAGAGAGTAGTGGCAATGCTACACCTTGATATCTTTCACTTCAACACCTCCATCACAATTAGCAATACTAAATTACTTTCACTGCTGGATGCACTTTGTATCGTTGCACCTTTGCATTGTTTTCATCACGGCTCATTGGAGTTGGAGCTGATATCTGATGTTATTTTGCCTCGTTTTTCGACCTTGGAATAACATGAAGTTCAATCCATAGAGGTGACTGCCTTTAGCAATGAAAAGGGAAATATGGAGGCGGAGTTACATTATAAGAAGCCTCACATTTTGGTTCGCAGGTGGCCATTTGATTTGCAGGTGAAAATGGAACGCGGACATCTAGCTGGAACGCATTAGCAAAAAATTGGGAAGTGGAATTTACAGCATGCCACTTGAATTGTCTAGCTGTGAAGCATTTGCTCACAGTAGAAATATAACTGGAACAGATCAACTCCCCCTAACAGTGTGGCGAGACTATCATTTGCCAGGGAAAATAATGTGTAATTGTTTTGTTTCTGGCATTTTTCACATGCCTGAGGCACCCTCGCCGAACCACAAATTCATTAAAATGTTTAATTATTGCTGTGAACACAAACAAAAACACAGGTCAACAACCACACCCACACACCGAGGCTGCTATGCAAAGCAAAGTGAGCAAATGTAGGACTCTGGTTGGATTTCACTCTATTTTAAAGCACTCTCTCTTATTCAGTAAAGTCTAGACAGGCAACTTGACAGACTGACAAAGAGTGGCTTTGCTGAATTTAGGTAATGGATAAGAACTGTTGGAGTTGGAGGAAATACATTAGATACTCACTTTAGATTGAACACTGTAACAAAGTTTAGATGTGTGAAGTCAAAAGCACTAGATTGTTGTAGAACAAACATCAAGGAGACTAGAAATATCAATGGATTCAAATAATGTGCTTGTTTTTTTTCCCGATAATTTACCGATGATTCAAACACATCGCTTGTTTTTTTGATTGACAGGTCTCAGCAAGAAAATGACAGGTGTACATAATCAAATGAATGATGGCTGGATTCTCTTTTCAGCTTCCTCAGTTGTTCCAGGTGCACGGTGGTTCACTGTCACTTTGCCCCCCGAGTCAACATTATTGATGGCAGTTTATCTCTGTGAAACCAGAAGACAGAAAAACCTGCAACTGTCATTCATGCTAGTGTTTATTCATATGTGCTTTGTCATGTATTTTCCCTTAAATGGGAACATCATTTACATTACTGCTGAAGAAGACTTGGAACTAGTGACTGAAACGATAAAGTCTTCAGGAACATGTTTACCGATGTTGTTAATCAAGAAGGAGTTGGTCCATCGTCCCATAGATTTCCATTAAAACAGAGTTTTTGTTTTTATCACCCCCCTGGAGGCTATTCAATAAGTTGTTACTTCCCGGTTAGACTACGTGCACATTTTATATATGGTGTATGTGGAGTTCACCTTATGTTCTCCTGACTGACTTTTGGACACTGGTCTGGTATCGGTGAAGTCAATTTTAATCCACACCCACGCACGTAGCAACACATTTCAACAAAAAAAACAAAAAAACCTTACTACTATCAAGCCTACGTGATTTCAACAAACAGAAGCGGGGGGGGGGGGGGGGGGGACACATGTCCGCAAGAAAACCAGAGGAAGCTGCTGCCGTGCTGCAACGTCTGTTCCCAACCTGGAGTCCTCTGTGGTCAGGCTGTATCTGTGTACAATATCTGTGTTTGGCCTTCTGTAGAGGTTATGACGGGGGATGTGAGGGGTTTGTTCATTCTAAATGAACAGCAAATGTCAACCCATTCCTGCACTGTTTGGTCTGCTTACTGCTGCTGGATACACAGGAGGAAATGAACATCCCTGCTGGTGGAGGGTTAAAACCTAGCAGAGGGTTTGACTGTTGTAAATATTTTAACCAGGCACACACTTTTATGTACATAATCCTGACTCACATCTTACAAACATTGATGACAGCTGGGGTGGTTGATCCCAGGTTGATCTGCCTCCGCCTTTCATGGTGTGAGCAATTTGAGTTTGGAGTTTCCAGTTTGATGGATACGAGTGTTTTGACATGAATTCACGCCTATCAGTCAGTCCACTGAGTGAGCAGCTCAGTGATTCTGTTTCCTGTTTCTGAGAATAAAACACCTCTCTTCTCACTTTCAATCCTCCAGAAGCCAAGAGGCTGATTAGAGACAAATATTGCACACCCCACAACACCATGTCTGCATGACAGAGGAACGGATGGAGTCTCACATTTCACCGTCCTCATGAAAACAGCATGAACATGGAACAAACCATAGAAGGTAAAATCAAGCAAAAGGCAACAATAAAGCTAACGTTGACACGTCTCATCAAAAAGACATATTCCATTTAGAATTTGACAGACTCTGGGTATAAGTCAGGCTTTTTCTATTTTAATACACTTGTTGATGTTAAAGTGAGACACTCTATTTATTCCACTAGAGAAACTGGGATACATCACTTCACAGGGTTGAATAAACCTCATTTATACAAGTACATAAGCATAAACTGTTTAACTAAAATGGCAATTGACGGCACTACACAAATCAGATATTGTCCCAGGTTGGATGATTATGTTACATTTTTATTGTAAATGAACAATAACAAACAATTTGTCCTCATTCAGTACATTTAAGCAGCAAGAAGCTCTACCATGGAGTTAATGCAGTGTTAAAAATAAGGAGAGCCGAGAGGGTCACGGAACGTAGGATAAAGACAAGCGTCTACTCAAAACCCTTTCAAGTCAACAGTGGAATGCTAGACATGGTATAGAATAACACGTGCGTGATACTCAAGCTTCTGTAGAACCACATTTCTCAGGTTGCATTAAGTAATATATATATATATATATATATAAAAAAAGCCATACTGATATTATGGAGCAAAGTGTGAATATATTTGGTCTGGAAGAGAGAGATTACTGCAGCACCAGCCAGTTCAGAGGTGCCAGCCTATATCTACCAACAAATCACTTTGGCTTTTAAGTTGTACAAACCAACAGACTACAAAAACATGGCATTGATTTATGTCAGCCTCCTCAGCCTCGACTTCTGTTTCACATGCCAGGAAATCACAACCAGTCAGCAGCACTTTAAAAAAAGCCATATTGGTGAATTATTTGGTCGCACTCATTCTGCTCACATCTGCCTTTGAGGTCTTCTTAATTGGTTCGAGGAGGCAGATACCAGTCAGTCTAATGATCGCCAGCCTTGTATGGCTGCAAAAAAATTATGTCACCACCTTCCTGCAGACAGAAGCCTGTGCGGCCAGACTTCTGAGTAGGCTTGACAAACAAGTCAAAGTCAAACAAAGTTGGTATGATAACAAAGTCACACTGAATTGTGTTGAAATTCAAACTCATACCACAGAGTGCTTGCAGAACTTTACCCAATGTGCACCCCCTGCCTCTTTGCCCTCCAGTTATTTGGTAGGTAAATCATAACGTGCACGTGCGCCATATTCATTTAATCCACACAATGTTTCCTGCAACGATTAACTCCATCCTCAATTTAAACAAATTCAAACAGCGTTTTTGTGCAATCTCAAGCCGACTGCAGCCAACACACAGTATGATCGTTTGCTTTCCCTGATATGTATTACACTGGGAACTATAATAGCGCATGCTGTTTGAGAGCCAAGTGTGAAGATGTGTGTACGGCAGGAAGTTAATGCAACAGTCGGTGAGTGTTTAGAATTACAAAACAAACCAAGTCCACAGTCATTTCAGAACCTCAGCCGAGTAGCTTCAGTTCATACAACCCTAACCGACTGAGATCCAGATTATAACAGCAGCTAGATAGCAGTGACCATATGATGCTGTTATAGTGTCAAACTTCCTCCTGTGAAATAGCCCAAATGACCCCATCTTGCAATAGCTGTTAGTTTTTAGTTATTACCACACGACGACTAATATTTGCTGGTGACATTTTACCGTCATGAGTGGTTACTAAACACGTTTACGTGAGTTCTCAGTAGTTATTACTACAGTGTGTTAAGTCAGTATTCATAAGTGCATTATCTCAGTTATTACTACTGCATAGTAATACATGGATATTCTGTCATTTCTGCATTTTCACAAAAGAGCAGTCCGTAGTCATTACAACATTGCTGTGTAGTACTCAAAGACAATATAATATCACATGAATACACAGTTATTATTAGGTCAAAAACTGCATAACTATCCGGGTATGGTTCGATTGTAACTCTGAATGCTACCTTGAACAGGTCTCTGCTAAATGTATAACTCAATGAGACTTCCTGGTGCCTGGTATTCAAGATACGTTGCATTATTGTTATTATTACATGAATAAATAATGACTAATCAATCACATTTGATTCATATAAAAGGGTCAGTACAATTTAGTCTGCAAACAACAGTATGAGGACACCATCATATTGCTTATTACTTATAGAACACGACCCTATAAGTAAACCCTTACTCACAATTTAACCCTAAAACCAAGTCCCACCAATTATCGGAGAGAGATAGTCAACCCTCAAATACTGCACTCATCTTATTAAAATATGAGGTGTTTGTTTTGCAGTGTGATGGAGATAATTACATCACAGACTGCTTCTCTCAGATCCACAGTGAGCCGTGACCAAAAGAGACCCCCACCATTTGCATATAAGTTCAATATCGCAACGGAGTGTGACGGAGGAGGCCAGATATTTTATGAAGGGGCCACGTTTGGCTTCATTTGAATACCATTGGGCTCATCTCTGTTTTCTATCTTCATTTCCCCCCCCACCACTATATACAGATATAAATGGTTCATATCAGCTGCAATACGTCAGTCTGTCTGTCAGTGGCCTGTGGAGCATAGAGAGAGGAGAATGCCATCTCTTCCCTGATTGGGTCAGACCGACATAGGGTGCATTTCACTATAGGCACCCTCCACACACACACACACACACACAGTATACATGTGCAGTCTCTCGCCCCCTCCTTCTCGAGACTCTCTGTTGAAGGAGAGATAAAAATGAGGAGATGATGAATTTACTGGAGAAACGCTTTGTCCCCCATTCTCTTCCCATCACTGTTGACTGAACACAGGACAAGATGATAGATGTCTCAACCCCTCCCACTCCCTATCCCACAGTCCTGCTAGTGCTTAATGGTGCCTTCCAATAAACCTACATTCAATCTACACATTACTGGTACAGCTACCACTTATTGACCCGGCTGGTTATTGCTTTCTAATGGAGTCGGTGCCGATCTGAGAGTTAAATTTGAGATGGAATCAATAAGCATAGGAGTAAATTATATACTTAACCTTGACCACTCATCCCTTTGACACTTAAAGAAAAGGAACAAAAGATTTGAGATCTAAATATCATTCCAGTAAGAGGCATTAGCACCAGATGAGTCCCAATGGAAGTTGGGATTAGGGTTTATCTCTGTGTTATGACAGATAAACTGCGGGTTATTTCTTCTTCCATCCAAACATGTAATCAAACTCACTTCTGTTGGACTGCTGTGAAGGCAAATGTAAATAGCCATTAGCATCAGTCAGAATAGAGACACAGCCCATACAGAGGCATCAGCAGAGGGAAGATAGTTTTATTACTTCCCTATCTAATCAGTAACAAATGACATCCGCAGCCATATTCCACTGCAAGAAAAAAATAATTTGGCTTGTGCGAGACATTATTAAACACATGTCAACAAACAGTTCACTTTCAAATTGAATTCATTTTTGTCTTTGATGCTATTGAATGATTTTTAAATAAAATGATTTAAACACCAATGATGTCTCACTTAGTAACATATCGTGGAAAACAGGTGACATTGTACCCAAGAGCCAAAGAGGATAAGTGCATCAAGAACTTTACAAAGGAGGTGAGTGTTGTCCAGTTGGAGAGAAAAAGAAAAAGAAACTCCTATCCTCCATCAACACTACATGCAAATAAACAAAGACTGGTTTAACTACAGCAGCCAAACTGACCGATGAAAGACCAGCAAAGAGCAGACCCATAATGCTGGAGGCCTCCAATACTGCAACCCATAATCCAATAACAACATATTCATGATGGTATTCACATGATACATTAATATGCATAAACACACAGACACTTCAGGCTTGCTGTACAAAAAAAGCAATGAATTAGAAAGAAAGCATATATCCAACTTCAAGGGCACAGAAACCCTTGAGCTTCATAGCAAGTGGAAGACACAAACACACAGCCAACGGGAAGTTACAGGAAATCCCTCTAGTCTTGACCTTCAGCCCACACAGAGCTGATCTGGGGTCAGCTAGAAAACAAAGTAAACCTCTGAAGCTGGGTAACCAGACATTTTAGGTCAAGGAAGATGTGGAGATGGTTTATTCGAGTGGACACCGAGTCAGAAGGCTATTTCACAGTGCCTCCAGTGGCTTTTAAATATATAAAAATATAGAAGGAAACAATGAAGCTTCAATAGCACTGGCGGCGAGTGTTGCCTTTGCATTGCTGTTTTTTGTTGTCGCTTTAACTATTATTGGAACTGATGTAGTGCTGTGGTTATTTGGGGATTCATGGTGCAGCTGTGAGACATACTTATTGGGACAACTTGTTTCTGTCTTTACCTGGTTCTAAAAGACAAAAAGCAATAATATAAATACATTAATCTAACAATAACATCATTGATAATATTAACAATAATAATCCATGCTGGACTCTGGCACAAGGCATAGGAGGCTGCAAATCACTGATGCAATAACACAACAGGTCCAAAACATCCACTAACCCAGGACAAATGAAGGACTATGACTATGAGGTATACGAGGCATGTGCAAATGACCATTATCCATAACATTAACCATAGCCAGTTAATGCCAAACCCTAACTTTAACCACAATTCAAATCTTAGCCCTAAACTTAATTAGTTCCTCAAACACAAGGTTCTGCCTCATTGGGTCCAGGTCTCCATCAGGACGACTATTCTTGACAAGGTCAGTGTTTACGCCAGGAAGGATCCCAAAGTGGAAGCAAATACAAGTGCACACACACACAGTTCATTAGCTTTGTCTTCCTGCAGTTCAGTGCAGTGTGTGATACTGGGGATACTCTGTGGGTTAGAATCTATTTGGAGCCTAGTGGAGGTGGTCTTTACTGGCAAATTACTCCATTTAAGGTTAAGGTGAACTGCAGTCCAGGTAGTGCCAAGGATAAGGTAATTACCATGATAATACCAAGGGCTACTGGTAGCCATGGTATGCATGTATGCCTACATAAATAAATAAATGTTTTTTAAAGTCTCCGCATTCAGGGTTTGACATTTTCAGGTGAATACAGAGAAAATAGCCCCAAAAGCTAAGAACTACAGCTAGTTACGGAGACGGATACAAATGCCGATTAAAACATGCAGACAAAATGTGATTTGAAAAACAGTTAGCATCTTGGTTTTACTTTCTCCTTTAGTAAATAATTCAAAATATGTCCTCCACAGATGCCTCCATCTGTGGAAAAACAATTTTGTTTTTCCAGTTAAACAAAAGGCCTAATGTCTAATTGACTGGGCCGGCAGGTTCAAGCAGATAACAGCAGTCACTTCAGTGAGAGGTTAAGAGGTGAGAAAGAAAAGCATGAGTGACAGGTTTACTGGGAGAGCTTTGTGTCAGGTAGGTGCCTGAGTTGTTGTTTTTTTTCTACCTTGTAATTAAAACACTGCTGAACTGAATCAGGGAGTCAGTGTGTGTCAGTCAGTCACTCTCTGATAGGATATAATACAATACAATAAACAATACATGATAATATGAAGCAATTTGATATATGTCTATGTCTACCAACCATTATACACACTGTCACTACTAAGAATTTGGTGGGGAATCTGTTGAGAACATTTTTTTAAAAGTAAAATATCTATATTTGGCACCAAAGATATTGACAATGTCAATCAATCCTGCAGGGCGCAGTGCATTCATGCTCAGAAACGTGGCCTCATGCATTCTCAAACGACCTCCAAATGTGGTTTATCTGATCAGATCCGAGGACACACTTGTACTGGACATGACTGGTTCACTCAGGGTGGACATTAATACCAGGTCTGATATTTCAACCCATCCCAGGTGACAGTATACAAGTCCAAATAAATAAATTAAAGCAAATGTAATATTTCATGAGATGTGTATCACACGCCGTGCAGTCAAAGAGGAATGCACGGATGCAGTGCATGTACTGCTGGAAAGCAAACTCTTTTATGCTTGCATAACTAAATGTCCATAGAGGATGACTGCATAAATCACACATAAACCATGCACAAAACACATTCTTTAGAAAGAGTAGTGTTCTCCCTGCATCATCCCTGGTTCAGTATGACAAGTAAAGTCTCATAAAAAACCTACAAACCCACAATAGGTGTGGGTTTGAACCACAGCTTCATAGATGACCACACAGTTAGTCAGAAAGTCATGCTGCACTCCTTCATGGGGAAGGAGGCAAAAAAAAAGAAAAAAAGAAAATCACAATGAACAGATAATGGCTAGTTGATATTCTGACAAACAGCAAGAGGCAAACCCAGGAACAAACACATTTCTACACAGCAGCACTGAGAGTGCAAAAAACTTGGCTCAGCATTCCACGGCTGAAAATAAACTCTATCCATCACACATGCTGGTATTAAATGGGCGTGCTGGGGTTAATCGAATGTACTAAATAAAAAGATGCTCACCCACTTTGCCCTCCCAACACACACATTCCCTCAAAGCCGTAAATAAAGCACAGCAATTGCTGCTGTAGCTTCTCCACATTCTTTCAGGTTCACCAGCTTCACCTCAGTCATTTCCAGCTGTAGGGAGAAAGGAGGGTGACACCTCCATGCAATTTCAAGTATTATTTACACCTTCTCTTTATGACCGATGACAAACTCAGTCCGTCTGAACGAGAGAAGCAGGTGGAGGGATGAGTTTGAAAGGGATGAGATACTGTTCTTCGTCAACGATCATCCCTCAGCCTCAGAATGTTCACCTTTCAAATGTGTGTGTGGTTTTAGCTCTGAAGCATTCCTTTAATGTGACCACCAATTCACTCTCACTCACTCGTTTTCTACCACTTTATCCTCCACATGAGGGTCGCGGGTGGCCTTGAGACCCAATCCCAGCTGACATCGGCGAAAAGCCAGATACACCGTGGACAGGTCGCCGTTCCATCACAGACACAGGGCCACACACAAACACACAACCACGCACTCTCAATTTAGAGTTTCCATTTTGCCTAATCTCCAACTCAAGTGAATGTTTTTGGAAAACCCAGAAAACCCACATACACACGGGGTGAACGTGCAAACTCCATGCAGAAACCAGGTCGCCATCCCTGGTCTTCTTGCTGCAAAGGCAAGAGTGCTAACCACTGCAACTCAGTCAAAGCAAAATCTCAATAAGGCAACAAAAAGGCTTTGGAATCAAACTTTAATTTGACTTTCATGTCGACTCAGACAGCCATCATCACAGTCCACTTCTGTCTTGTCACTGATAGATCTATATAAATGCATGAGTATTTTTTTTGTCATCCAAAGCAAAGTCTTCTATTTATTGCAACATAATATGCAAATGGCGATTGCAAATGGTCATTAAAAAAACAGCAAAGTGGGCCCTATACTCGCTGCTGTGCCACATTGTGCCAGTGGGGCTTTCATGTGTAATCACAGACGAAAAGCCAAGTTACTATCAGCAAAATCAAAGGCCTCCTCGGAAACACAATATAATCTTATATCCATCCCAATTATGGGACTATTTTCCTTCCATACTCAAAACAACCGGGAGCTCGCTTCAAAGCAAAGGAAATTGTGGGGGCTGTTAGTTGGAGTGGGTGACACAAAGCAACGTCAGTGCACCAAAACAGACAATATACAAAACAGGAAACAAATGTGCACACAAAAGACAGGATGCAAACACTGATTTATGCATCTAATTCAGAGGCTCGCTTAGTGGATCTATGCGATGACAGTGACTTTTTACTTGGGATGTATCAAATGTCTATATAAATGGTCCCCAAACTATGGCTTGACACCCACAGGGAGGTCCTCCATACTTCATTGATCAGTGGCATATTTATCTATAAGGCAATCATTACCTCCTAATATATGGTCCTACATTATTCTTAAAAGCGGAGGAAATTATGGCCTATGCTTCCACTTGTTTTTAATAAATGTCCCATATGTTTCATTCACTTAATTCAGAAAAAAAACAAAACAAAAAAAACCCAGCTTGGAATCATTTACAAAAAAACAGTCTTTAAGAGCTGGTACCACAGAATATTGTTTTTTTTTAATTAACTTTGAATAACTTACCGCCAGGTTTCATCACATTTGTTTGTGCATTTTATTCTTATTTTTCATGAAATATTCATGACTATTGCAATACCCTGTGTCTCCTTATGGCTTCTATAAATATATATATTTACATTTACTTTTTTTTATTTATTTTTTTTAAATGAAAAAAGAAAAATAGATATAGCAAATAAAAAGATTACTTGTGAGTATATTTCTTAAATAAGTAGTTGAAGACGATGTTGTTGAAATCCTTTAGTTAGCACTTTATTTTGACAGTTTCCAATGATTTGGAGTGTTTGCATAGCAGCAACAGGCAGGAAGGTAGATGGCATCACCGAAGGCAGCCTTAGATTTATTTAACACAAATGAAAACATGCAAATAGAGAAAAATATTGCCACCAGCATTCTGATGCTTTGGTATCAGCTGCAGCAGGTTCACTTCACAGCGCCAAAGGAAACATTGCAACATGTCAATTCAATGATTTATATTAGTAAATGATCAGAAATCAATGGGGTTTTTTTTTCACCATTGTTGGAGCGATATCTAGTGCGTGGCTGAGGCAAGAGGGCACTACGTTGCAATTATGAAGACACACAAGTGTGTAAATTAATATTTAAAAAGAGCAAATTAAAATTATTCAGTGAGTTTTCACTCACTAAGACTAGAAATGTGGGGGATATGAAAACCATCAGGTGATAGGAGTCACAGTAAACTCCAGTTTGACTTAGAGCATTAAAAAAACTGAAGTAGATGGGAGTTGTGTTTCTATCTTCTACCAGATTTGTTGACTCCCACAAAACTCACCTCTACCGACTCCTCCTGGCCTCAAGAGACTGGTTGAAAACCATTATCTGTGTCCTCAAAACCACATGGAGCCACCAGCCGCTTCTGTTTCAAAGACAGCCTGGACAATGTGGTCAAATATAGTTTAAGGACAGAAGCTCAAATAGCTGAAGTGTTTCTAGTGTTTGGTCTCTATATTCTATGGAGGAAAAAAAAATGTGCTCACTGCTCACTTCTATGTGTTGCCCTCGCTTTTCTCCATGAATACCACCAGGCTTTAGAATCTAGGTTTATGTTTAATAGTCTAATAATTTGTGCAGACTTGCTATGTTTTTTATGTTTGCTTCTGTATTTGGTCTCTGAAATCAAACGCTGTGGCCGCTGTTCTCTAAATAAACAAACAGCAATATAAGAAGACCTAAGTATTTAAAAGAGGCTAAAGGGAATCTCAAAAGGAACAAGGTACAAGGATGCACCCACAGTCTCACATACAGACAGGAACACACTCTCCAACTGTCCATCTCAGTCCGTTACCTCAGTCTGGTCTGTCCATCAGACTAAGGTAAGGGCCAATTGTCCACTAAACGCAATTGGAGAGCTTGGTGAATTCTGACGGGGGAAACTCAAGTCTACCTTTACCTGGAATTTCATGAGAGTTTCTGCTGTTGCTAATACAACACTATAAAAGCCCAGAAGGGTGGAGGACCAATTTGTCCCACTGTGATGGCCAAAATACTGCATGCATATACATATTTACAGATTACATCATAGGATATTCCCCATAGTCGCATAATCACTGTCTCCTTGAAACACACACTATGGATTGACGGCCATGTTTACATATTGTAAACTTCAACTGTGTGACTGAGTTCATGCTCTTTGCAGCAGAATGCAGTTTCCAGTAGCTCCAGGCTATTTTCCCAGCACCACCTTCCCTTTTTGTAATTTACCTTGTGCTGTGTATCGTGGTCACAGGTTTAACAGCGTGTGTAGGGATTACAGCTCTCTGTGTGTGTGGATTCGTGGAATGTGTTTGTTCATTGTCAAACAGTGAAAATCCACACAGGCACTCTGGTCCTCCGGGGTCCGCAAACACCGAGCACACTCGGTCAGCAGAGGAAGAATGTGGTGCAGCTGTACAAAACACACCATCAATTCATAATGCATTTGTTGGGCTGTCTTGTTATATTCACCGCTGACCCGACTGCACTGTTCCTGAGGATTCTGGGAAAATAAAGACCTATGTGAGTTATATGAAGCGCCCAAAGAATTCCTTGAGGGGTTTCTACGTGCTTTTCATTAACTTTCATTAATCATGAATCTCAAACTGTTACTGAAGACCAAGTGACACAAGCTGAAATAGATTTTTTTTGATATTTCACCCTTCCCTTTTTTCTTTCCTCTCCTGGTCTCATTGCGTCCTCTCTTCTCCCTCCTCATCTGTTCCTTCCTCAGCCATATTTCACATTCACAAGTGTATATTTGCTTTTTATGGCATAAACAGGTAAGTAAGTAGTTGGAATTTATCAAAAATTATACAGGCCTAAGTAAAGTATGGGGTAAAATCTTCAGTGATGATGCACATTTCTAAAAGATTACAGTTTCTCCAGGGTTTCACAAGAATTAAATATAAATTCAAATTTTTGACCCTGGATGGCAATAATCAATTATTTTATTATTAGTTGATTAGTGTTTAGTCAATGGACACATGTTTTAAATAAATAAATAAATAAATAAATAAACAAGTAGAAATCCGGATAATAAAAAAAAAGGGCTAACAAGGTAAAAAGAAGTTATGATTTTTATGAGCTTCTGCTGAGCTATCAGTCACATTTCCCCAGCACTGCACCTTTTCAAGCCACTTATTTCCATAATGGCCCCATGGCTCCCCAGTATTGATTACAGCTTCTAGCAAACCTTCCTCCACCAGCAGCCTCAAAACTCAATTTCAGTAGATTGAGCCAACTCGCAGAGATTATGCATATGAAACATAAGGAAGAGCGCTGAGTGACGAGGACCGACAGCAAGAGACAAATGAGACGGTGGAAGAGGGAGGAAGAGAAGCAGCTGCCTGGCTGAGAGGAATGAAGGAGAAAAAAGTCAAATTTGATTGGAGTGGAGTGCGGAGTGTGTAGTAAGTGCGAGCAAGGCAACTCTGTGCCTATTGATTTCACTGTGCACTTCTACAGCAATGACGCCCCAGCTGTAACTAGGTGAAGCTCTGATTTTTCAGATTTGAACCATAGCAGCCAATAATGTAAAACAGCCATGGGCTGGTGGCTACCACACCGAAAGTAAATTCATGGCAGACCATCTCCTGCAAGAACTGATCAACAAGACAAGTATGTGGACTGGGGTTATTCAAGCCCTTTCACACTAGAATTAGTGGGTATATCTGAATTTTTTGAACCCAGATGAAAAAAAACATGTCACAGAATACAGACATGTTGAGGATCCCAGTCTAGTCCATCCCATCCTTGAATGTGGTTCACTATGACTTTTCAGGGCGGATGGGTCTTGCTTAAAATGTGTTGTCTGACATATACATAACAGTTTCTACTCATGTTGACGGCCTTTCTGCCAGATTCGGGAACTTGGCTACAGAGATTTCTTCACAGTCAGTCAAACAATTGTTTTCAATAGATCATACTTGGCTTGATGTGATGGTTGTTTGTGTTTTTATAGTGACTTTGGATGGGACAAACACACACACACAGAAAGACATGTTCCTTTGACTCTTGTGAATCTGTACATCTCTGCCTGGTGAGCTTGTTGAAATGAGCTTAGCTGCGTGAGCAATCTCCTCTGATCTTTGGCAGGGAGGTGGAGAACAGTAGGAGAATGTTGAGGAGGACAGCGCGAGGAGAGAGGGATATAAGGAGTACAAATCAACAGAGGACAACATATGGCAAGTAAACAGGAAGTGCGGAGGCTGTCTTTACCACTTCCAAGAGACAATTTTACATTCAGGGGATTGCAACATTGGATTCAATTATGCAGCTATGTCAAACAGTCCAGGAATCGGCATTGCACAGACCTGCAATTTGTAATTGTTTGAAGATGTGTTACAAAAGCCTGTGAAACAGACTGAAGTTGAGGGGCGTCCAGGTGTCATACTAGCTGATTTCACCATTCAGTCATGGCAAAAGTAATCAGTCAAATAAGCCCCTTTAGCATTCGTTGGAAATGAAAATCAGCAGATCGTTAATGCCCGTGACTGATTCAACACACCAACCGAGAAAAAACAACAACACATAAATAAATAAAAAGGTGACACAGAAGTTGACTTCAATATCAAACGGTGTAGCACATTAAATGTTTGTAACTTGTAACTTCAAACATACAAATACTACGAACCCTCTATGGGCCTTTTCACATCTAACGCAATACAAATAATCGGCACCAAATGGTGAAATTATTGGGAAGGAAATCTGGATGGACCGTGAAGAGAGGGGACATTAGGGTATGACTTAATGGCTTCGGACTATAAGATGTCTCTTGGACAATTTCAGCTTGGAAGAAAAGCGACCGCTCCCTGCATGGCCACTAGGGGCAGTAAATATACACTTACAGCTACTCTTAGGATGAAACTTAGACAACCACATCTGAGCCAGATTTGGGCATGTCATCATGGGGTATAAGAATGCATCAATGCTGTTTCTATAAAGATCTTAGCACACTCATTGTATTTTTTCATTAGTTCTTGTCATATCCAGTCACGCAAGAGCAAACCAGAGTTCTGACGGATACACGTCTAACCACATCACAATGCGTGTTGTTGGAAATGTGCCATTCAAACTGTTAAAATCAGTTAAGCAAATGTGCACATATTTTCTTTTTTAGAAATTATATTAGAAAAGTATTTTTAATTTTTTTATTTTTGCTATCTACTGTATTTGCTGACAGCAAAAAGGCAAGCACAAGGAAATGAGAGATCTTGTTGCAAAGTTGCAAATATGCTAACCTAACCAAACAGAATAAATTGGATATCACTTGAGTCTTATTTAAATTTGTAGGAAAATTGAAGAGCAGATAATTAGCTGGCAAAGGGAGAAAAATGTAACAAGCGCTAGGCTTGTACCTTCACACATTCAAAAATGTAAGTGTAAAAAAAAAAAGAAGGTTAAAAGGTGTGTGCAGCTCAGGTGTAAAGATAGTGTTTCATCTCAGATACAGATGTAGTGAGTAAAGGATTAGTCACCATGTACACGAAGAAAGCTGAAGGCTATAGTCAACAAGATTACTAGAAACACAGTTTTATTATCCAGTCCAAGTGAACACACACAATCGCTTTTTATGACAGATGACACATCACAATCTCTCCATGTGGGAAAGGCTCTGCATATAATGATAGTGTTTAATTTATCCAACACTCTTTTTACTTTTTTTTAGGTTTATTTACAGTGTAGGCAGTCAACAATGGAAAAGTGACCATTCACCGAAGCTGCTTAACAGAACCACCAATAAAAGTGCTCTCTCTCTCTGAACTGACCAGTGATTGGTCAAAGGACATATTGTTTTCTCAATATGTATGATTGCATTTGGAAAAACATTTTTTTTTTCAAATTTGCCACTGCAAAAAATTGAAAAGTACAACATGTGATCAGTGGCGTGCAAGAGTGCAATGCGACATGCATGGATACTCTTTAACAGAACCTTAAATTGAGCTCAGTGTAGTCAAATCCAAAACCAAAGAGATCAGAGAATATAAGACTTTACATAAAATCTCGACCAATAAACCCAGAGAGAGAACACAGAGGCTGGCAGCAACAGAATATTCCAAAACCACAATCAAAATATTGTTTTCCCTGCACATGTCAAAGTAATTTTTTGTCTGCTAGCATCCATTCATGGTCAATATAAAATGAACTGTATACATCCAATGGTAGAACATCTGCTTTATTACAGAGTGAGATCTATATCTATATATCTATTGCAGCATTAGTGTGTGAGTGTGCATAAGCGTGCAGGTGTGCTCTGTGCGGACCACTACACTACAGTAGTATAGTATAATAGTATTCATTATATAGTGCAGCAATTTGATATTTTCAGTAGAATTGGTTAGTAATTGTGTTTATTGTGTGTTTGTATGCTGTCCAATTGACACCAAAACAATACAATTTACTGCTTTTTTAGATAAAAGAGATAAAATTAAATTCAAAGCCCTAAATTATAAAAAAAAAGACCTCCATCACACTTTTGAAGAGTGTGCTTCAGTCCTGATGTCACTTCCTAAGTTGCATCAATCTGACTACATTTTATCACGAGCCAATATTGCTTGTGAAATCTTCAACGTCAGTATACAGTCGGTCCATTCCTCTAAAGTTTAGTAAGAGTTTGAGTGTTACTTGAATAATTGGTGTTTTCACACCAAATTAGCACCATGCACAATAACAGGATATGCCAGTTTCAAGTGTAAATAAACAACTGCACCATTGCCTCCCGAAATATAAAATCGCTGGCTACTTTAAACTAATTAAGTATGACACCCATAAATACTTTGATTGAACTTCAAAACAAGTACTTAAGAAAAAAGTAAACTGCAGCAAAGTCTCTCCAAGGTTCCCAGTCAACGAGAATCAAGAGTAATATCCACAAGAATAAGCTAATGAACATATATAGCATATGAACCGTGTAGCACGCTTTAGCATACTAGCAGTCGTTCAGTAAATACTGTATGTGCAGTATGCAGAGCAGCAGATCAAGCTGGATAACAGGTTTGTAGTACTGACCGTCTTTGTAGAGGCTGTAAATGTACCACTGCAGACACTTGGCAGTTGTTATTTTTTTTGCCAGCAGTTAATAAATACTCTATTTGTAACAGTAAAATAAAATTCAATCACAACATCTGCATATGAATGTCACTACATATACAGTACAAATGGCGCGCCTGAACAATTTGACCTACATGTGTGAGACGTTAAATCTGCCACACAGAAACCACATTTTGTCAAAGGTTTGTCAATCACAAATGACTAAATAAAAAGTCAGTGCTTGTTTGACTTTTGATTGACACAAGATCTCAGGGAAGAAAAAAAAAGCCAAGGCAATTAGCATCTACCTCTGCAGACTGGGGAGCGCATATAAACCGCTTAAAATTCTGGTCCAGGACGTGTCAAAGCTTTGCATACAAAATGTTTTCAGGTCTTGACAAATGAGGTCCAGCGAGTTTAGCTGAGGGTGTGAAGTGACTCTCACTGAATCATTTGAATGATGATGGACAGTTGAGAAAGTCCCCTAGACATGGACCTGGTCCTCATCAGCCTCCTACAAATGATGCTGCAAAAATTGGAAACAAACGTGCTGCTAATCCAGAATACACAGTTTGCACAGCATTGACTTCCATTCATTTAGACAGCCTAATCAAAACCATATCGTTAAACTTAACTATAACCGGTTCATGCTTAATTTTAACCTCAGTTAGCAGAATAGGTCCCAAGAGGTATAGCCTTCATCTTTGAGGACACTGTGGCAAAGGAGTTTGCCCATATGGGGGACAAGGTGGACCTCACATCACCACCACTTTAGCATCGTTACCTACTCTTGCTACATGGTTAGCCATGATGGACACGTCTGCCTCCATCACCACCCTAAACCACTTTATGACCTGAAACCAAGTAAGTGATAAACTAAGTCTTAAATGTCTTTGAACGTGTGAAAGCGTTCTTACTTTCCCATGTCTATTCCACATGTCCAAATGACACAGACAAACAAGATGGATGGATATATGGAAAGAGTTCACACAAGGGTCAAATTCTAGGGTGAGCAGTACAGACAGGGAATGGAGATAAAGCCAGAGTGTGCATGTGTGTGAGAGAGAGAGTGAGAGCGAGAGAGAAAGCTTTAAGGTGATTTTCCAACCTCTCAAGGAACTTTGTCCTATCTCATCAGCACACCCACACACCTATTCTCCATAGGATCCACAGATAATTCCAAAACTATCTTTTTCCATGTGTTTAAGCCTATGAGGGTTAAGTACCCTTGGCTGTGGGCATGTCGTTGCGTTCCCATGAGGGAGGAGAAATGAGCCGATGGCTGCCACAGTGCTGCTCCGACGAGATGGGAGTAGCATTTCCTTGGGGATGTTTCCTTCCTCTGCTCCACAAGATGCAGGAGAGAGACTACAGAAGGAATCTTTGGAACTCTAATTAAAATGTGACCAGCTGGGCACCAAAATAACCCACAGTGTAATATAAAACCCCTTTCAAGTTAATGAGAATGTACAGTATATCCATGACTCCTTTTACCTTAAGGTGCTGGCAGGTCGCTGAGGTTTACTGTAAGGAACAAGACATGGTATACTATGATGCACGTTCATTTGCTAGACTTCACTATACGGAGACTTTATATGCAACCTATCAGTAATTACATCAAGAGGAACAAAGAAAATCATGTCCATCCAGAATCAATTCCCACAAATTAGCAGTGGCCAACCCAAACTAGTTGCCAAGATGTTAACATCATGCATTTTTTTCAAACCACAAAAAAAATTGAATGTTATGTTTGTTATGAATGTCTGCAGGCGTATCAACCAACACCATGTGGTGCTTTTTAGAGAGATTACAGTTGATTTCCTCATAGCTTCAATATATTTTCTTGTATCCCAGTGACACATACCAATCCACACCAAATGTGATGTGTTATATCGAGCAGATAGAGATTGTGACAGCTTGATTGTAGCAAGGGCCCTCTCTTCAAATTTTACTGGTGCATTTGGCTATTTTTTTGCATGTATTAGTAAACATATAATTACCTCAATTTCTGAGGTTGTACTTTGCAACACAGCTGACAACCAGCAAAAATAGACTCGCAATGACAGGATGAAGCGACATTTTCTCTGACACATCTCTGATGATAGTGGGTTGACAGTGAAAACAGCATGAGGAATATTAAAGATGTTCTACTGCATTTCAATAACACCTCACAGGTTTTCCTGCTTTTTTTTGTTGTTTCTATTCCTTATTTCATACTTTTTTCAGCTTTAAATTCTCTTTTCTTTTTAACGGTACAGTTTTTGTGAGGCTAGGTCTAATTCTCTACCATATTTTGTCTGTATTCACTGTAGTTGTGGGGGATATGTTTGTCAGTTTCTTCATTAGAATTATTCACACAGAGAGTGGCTGTTTTTTTTTTTTCCTGCCAATAAATAAAGCTGCTTTTCTGTTTGTTTTTGAAAAACTTTTTTATCTTATTTGCTGAAATTCACTTCACATGATAACCGTGGATACACAAAGTAATCTGAAAATACATAAATAAATAAAACTGGTGTCTGTAGCCATTTTAATACCATAATATAAACAAACATTTGCTCTTTGAGTCTAGCATAAATGGAAAAGTGCAGCCAAAAGTCACCAATGGATAGGTGGAGCACTGATGAAAGGGCCAGGAGGAAGAGAGACGGTGGACTATATTAGTGGCATATTGTCAAAGTGATGCTACTTCTAACTTTTACCTTGCCTACTGACCCTATTAACTCATGTCAAAGTGCGCTAAACAGAAATCACTCAAATCTGTATATTCCATGACCACATTTTGGAGTGGTTCTGTCTCTTGGGCTTTGTCCTAACTCTGCATTTGAACATATACTGACAGAATGTTGATATCAGCGTTCTATGGAAGGTGGACCACCTCATGGTCATCTGATATTGTTGCCTCTGAAAATAACACTTTATGGCTATAGCTGCACAATGAATGGTATGATCAATAATGGTATGATCCATACGAATCTATACATCTTAAGTGCTGAAATCTTGTACATACTGTATTACTGGGGGAAGTAGCTGAATACAGTTTCACTGAAGAAGACAGATGCTGCTCAAAGCTTTGTTTTCACTCATGCCCTGAGGAAACTGATCCGCCTGTTGCCTGAGGGAGTATTGGAACCAGCGGACCGCCTGCACAGGGACCGGAGGTGCAGCATCAATATACTGAAAATGTTACTATTTCAGTTCAACTTGCTGTCATAAAACGGTCAATTGCATCCCTATTTACATTGTAAAAGGAAAAAGAAGTCTGTGATGTAGGGTATCCTCAAAGGTCACCACTTCAATCCCTATCCAGGATGAATTTGAAGAGCAAGTGAAAGAAAAAAACACCCCGTCTCTCTCGCTCTCTCTCTCACTTCAATATTTCTGCCAAAGTGAGTGAATAAAATGAAAGCTTTTGCAGTCATGTCAAAGTGGGTATCACTTAGATTGTGAATATAGAAGATAAGCTACAGATAAAAATAATCAGTAAACGAAAAAATGATTTTGAATTATCTGACATTTGTCACAATAATTACCAGTGTTTAAAGACCTTTATCTTGGTGATTTAAAAATAGTTTAGTCACATGGCCAAGCCCTAAAATAACAGAAGCATTTTGGTATGAGTAGAGATGTTTTGCAAGTGTAGATGGACCACATCAAGGAGAAAGAAGCCTGATGACTGCAAATTGCATGACAAATGTAATGCCACGATGACTGATAAAATAATTTGCATAAAGTCTAATTAAAATCTAATGTCCTGTCATCAGTCATTTTAAATGTATGTGCACATCTCTGCCGTGGGCTGAGTACCTGACTTCATCTGCTGTCAACGAAGCCTGAAACATGATTGATTGGGCCATGCAGGGTTTCTTTTTTTTTTTATTATTATGAAAAAAAAAATGTATAAATACACAAATAAAATGTATTATTATTATTTATTTTAGTTTTCATGGCTTGTGGTCTTCCATGTGTTGCTCTGTGTGTGGATTTGGTGTAAGATCAGTGCTTCTCCACAATCTGCTACAGAGGCACACCTGCTGACAGTTGAGCAGCCTCTCTCATCTCCACCCCCCATAGCGATTGTTCTGCACACTGAATTGATTATAAAACAAATTAGGAAGGAAGGATCTGGCCTTGATTTGCCCCTGCTGTTTTGCTTTGCCATGACGGGATAAGTAGTATGTTCTTATTTTTTTTGAGTAGAAACCATATCTGCTCCAAGGAAATACAGCGCAATCAGGTGTTATGAAGTAAAACATAACAGTAAAACACAACTGAACTAAGGCAGTAAAGAAGACCAATTTTATAAATGTTCTTATTTCATGGATCATTTGACTGGAAACCCAGGATAAGTGATTCCCGTCACTTATCAATGATTGTTGACCTCACAATATCATCAAAGTTGCAAGTCTTCAATTAAGGAAGCTCAATTCAACACAGGTCTCAGGCAGACTGAACATATAGTGCAACATACTACAGCTATACTATAACTTGAGTTAACCCTTCTGTTACTAGACCATTTGCGATAGCTAGAAAAAAAAAAAAAAAATATATGGATGGCGATCTGTCCAGGGTGCGACCCCGCCTTTCACCCTATGTCAGCTGAGATTGGCACAGATTAACATCCCCCGCGACCTCATGTGGAGGACAAAGCCTTCAGGACTTCCGCGCAAGAACCGTCCAATCACAGACAAGATTCACCAGTGCCTTACACATCTGTGACGTCAGCTTCTCAGTACAGTAATTCCTAAACGGTTGAATAACTGCCAGATATCGAAAGTGAAAGTTGTCATGGAAAAAAGGGGCAGAAGCACTCACTCATCTCATTTTTTGACAATTCTACAGCCACAGAGTTAACAAACAATCAACCAAACAAGCAATGAATCAAACGACCAACCAAATTTGTATTTGGATAGCCAACGAAAAAAAATGTAGTAAATAGTTGTAACTGTGTAACTGGGTTGTGTAGATATGAGAAACACCAGCCAGAGTTGTTTATGGGTGCAGTGATGTCAAATGTATTTACCAATATGCTAATCATATAAATTGCAAAAATAAAAAAGGAACTGCACCTTGAATATCTTGCATACAGATGGTGCATCAACAATAGGAATACACTAATGTATTCAATGATTATGATTCTCCTTGAGAATGTTAGAAAACTAGCAGGAAGCTATACTCGTTTCAGAACTGTACTCAGACTATCACAATATGTCAGTATGTCATGTCCCATAATCTGGAGGACTCTCCAGGGGCTGGGTCATTGCTCTGTGCCACATTGTCTCCTCTGCCGGGCGGCTGATGGCTCTGTCAGCTGGACACTTGAGAGGATAGTGTCAGAGCTGGTGTCTGGTTTTTTCCCCCCCGTCTTTAATTCCAGTCAATTTCATGACTAGACTCTGTAAAGTTGACCCCCTGGTACACTTCCAGTTTTGTCTACTGTTGGAGGACAAACCTTCTACTCAGACCAACATGCATCTTTCCTATCAGATTTTACCAGGAAAAGAAAAGGCATCAGTGATATGACTTGCACTTCCACGGCACACTTACTGCTTGGCTCTGTTTTATTGGGAAACAGATGACATGAGGGAGCAGTAAATGCCCCTGCCTTTTACACTGTAAGTCTCTGTCTTGTTTGCTTACTCACTCTCCAAAATACAGCTCTTAATGTCACACACTGCTCCACAAAAACACAATGGGAAAAGAGTGAGAGTGATCTAAAACAACAAAACAGCCTGTAAGTGTCCACTCCAGTAGACCGTGACATGACATCCAGTAAAAAAATGAAGCAAGAAGTGAGCACCGCGCAGGGTTTAACTTTGATATAACTGCCGCCAGACTGATCAGTTGGGCTGATGTTTGCCATTTTGTAATAAACATATTAGAGAAATAATGTCAAATGAAATACTTAGTAATGTAAATTAACATATTTTCTTGGTAAGTTGAAAAGGCTGCTTAGTCAAAAAAAAAAAAAAAAAAATGTTACAATATCTCAAAATTATTAAATCAGAAGATGATAAATTAGATAGATAAGATGTGCATTTAGTCATAAATTAAAGCTACTTCTGGGGCAACATTTCAGGAAGTGATACAAATGTATTTTTCACTAAACTCAACACCAAGTATAGCAATATCCCATATTGAGCTTTTAGTAAGAGACATTGGAAAGACAAATACACAGTTGTAAATACAGTATGAATATACACACAAACATATACATACATATATACATATATATATATATATATATATATATACATACATATATACATATATATATTTACATATATACACACATACATACATATATATATATACATATATATATGTATACATATTTATATTTATTTTTTTTAAACTTTTTTCCTCAGGGTCATCATCATATTTGTGGAGTTGTGCTTGACTTAAAGCATGATCCACACCATAGCAAAGGAATGGTGAAGCTAACTCTCCTAGTAATGCTATTGTACACTGACTTGAATTTTCCAAATCATGCAAATGCAAATTCTTCCAGAGGAGAGGAGAGTAAAAATGCTTGCTCTCTTCCCCTCGTCTCCCTTTTTTTTCCAGATTCACAGATGGTCTTTGCTGCTAAAATACCAGTTTGGAGATTCGAAATCCCAATCAGTTTAATCAAAGTTGCGCACACAGAGGGAGCTCATCATGTTGCTGCCATCTCTCTATCACACGCAGCCATCAGAACATTCCCCATACACTAATTGGCCTATTAGTTTTGACATTAGCCATGGGGGAGGGTCCTGCCATTACTTCTGCAGTAGGCTCTGACCAAGGTCCTGATTGACTGGTTGGCGGGTTGGCTGACCAGGGCACGTGGAATATGAAGTGAGAGGACTACTAAAGCAGAAGTGGCGGCACCATTAACCAGCTAAAGCAACCGCCCATACACTTTCCCCTTTAATGACATGACCCCACCCCCCCCCCATCCCCACCTCTTGTCCTCAGAGCAATTACTCATAAGCATGCAAGGAAAGGCCGACGGTCTGCATTCAGCATGCCATCTTTGATTAGCCCTGGTCGACCACCGTTCTGCTAAGGCTTGCTGTCACATGCAGAATGCCTGCATAGCAATCAGGGCCATTTGTCAAAGAGCGTTAAAGCCTTTATTTACAGCTCTATGTCCAGCACCAGAGCACGAGACAGTGGGGGAATCCAAAGAGCATTCATTAAAGTGGCTGTATCAGTGATTTATTTGACTTTTTTTAAAGGGAACAGGGGAAAGGTGAGGAAGAAAAGGGGGGATGCCGCTTTCACTGAAATCCTCCCTTGAGCTATTAAAGGGAGTTATGGTATCAACACAACTCGCATTCAGTCGTTTGGCAGAGTGTATATCATGGATGGGCTGGAGGTGATGGCGAGGTGATGGCTGTGAATGATAAAAGCAGCCAAACAAGACAAGTTGAGCAAAGTTAAATAAAACAGAGACGCTGAGGGAGGCGCGAAGACTAAATGCACCAACTTCTGCCTAAAGTCCTATCTACGTGTGTGTATTTATGGCATGTGTTGAGAATGTCTGCCTTCGAGGAGACAACAAATGTAATATACACAGAGCCAAGTACAAACACATACCCATTTCAAATTGCAACTGTCTAATATCCATTATGTTACAGTGTGTTCTGATGTTGGTGCTATAAGAAAGGTCATTAATATTAAAAGGTGTCACCCTCTCTAAAGAATTCAGTAGATTTCAAGGTTGCCGCACAGATTGTAGGACTGTAGGACGAAACGTATGACAGTGGGATTTGGGTAGTGAACACCAAGACACACTGGCCCAATGGCCTACCATCGGATAGTCAGTGACACCCATAGCCCTATGCAGGGTGGTATGCGTGTTACCGTCTGCTGTTGTTGGCGTTAACTGGAGCCCAGCCAATCGCTTTGTCTTTTGTGACACATCACTGTGATTGTCTATTTAGCTCCGGCCAATCAGAAGACACCAAGGGCCCTCATTTACTTTGGACATTTAGACTAGAGGGCAACCAGGACACGCTCGATGAAACGAGTGTCTGTGTGATGACCGAGTAACACAATTGATGTGTTCTCGCCGCGTCTGTGCATACTTCATCTTACCTCTGACGCATGCCAGCTGAGGCAGTGTCACAGTTGTGCGTCACACCAACAGTTGTGCATCATATGCCAACTGCCGGAACAGTGTGTTCTGGGTTATGACATTGATCCTGAGGGCTCAACAGTGATATGTGCACCTCACTTCATTCTTTCCATCTTTTCATTTTATCCAAACGGCAATTTTAGATGACTTAAAAAAAATATATATGATTGCTGTTTTGACGACCCTACATCTTCATCTTCATAAGTGTGCTGGGTTTGGATGGAGCAACAACATTTCCTGTATACCACCGCTTCAAATCTTGGTCCTCCAGCAATTTTGAGCAGCTTCAGTTGCCATTTTGGTGTATTTGGTCTTTTCCCTCGACTAAGCTTCTCAAATGCCAACTTCCCATGGCACTGTTAATTTTTCTCTTTTTCTAAAAGAATGCCAGCTTGGCTGTTTTTGTGGGAGTGGTTACAAGGCTTGTTGCTCTTATATTGTGCTCTAAACGATGGCCTGCCTGACACCCCCGATTAAGTACACCCTGTTAGTGATGTTGTTGGATGTTATATTATTTTCATGTAAATTCGATATTTACTGACAGTGTTTGACAGCTAGCAGTTCATCCACTAGGAATAAATATTTTGGTAATCTATCGACTTGATTTTGACATTTCTCTACTTACATATTGAACCGTTCAACAAGCCTGTGGCACAAGATAAAAGGTCAGGGGTAATCCTTTGAGGAATGTTAATATCCATACTAAATATAGTGGTAATCCAAACCACAGTTAAGAACAGATGGGCTTAACAACACCATCACCATCATCTTCTTTACACTCATCCTGTTTGCACTTGGAGAGACATATATTCATGACACCTCTACTGTCTGTTGTCCTTCTGTTTTCACAATGTATGTATGAGCAGTATTTAAGTAAGAGTGGGCTGCACTTGTAAATAAATAAACTGAAATCTTGTGCAAACATGGCTGGCAAAGATGAGCCTTCTGTTTTGCCTCTGGTGGGTGACCCTCTATTCTCTTGTTTCGCTTCCCTCCCTTCCTCTTCAAGCTCTGACACCCATCTTCTCCCACTTGCTTTTCACTGTCAGATCAATATGCCCCCTAAGTGCTGTCTGACTACAGGCATATCCCACGTTGAAGTTCACTTCACACAACAGTGGCTGTAAATTAATCCCACATTACACTGCTCCTTGATGATGCACAGTGCCATTTCTTACAGCTCCTCTAATGTAGACAGTCTGCATGTATGTGAGGTGGAGTCAGGAATGCATTGTGCCATGTACATGAAAATCAATAGACTTAATGAATGTTTTCCAGATATGCCCCCATGCTGTAGAAACCATGGTGCTTTGAGCGCACAAGCATATCACTTTTCTCTTTGTTATTGTTGTCATAATTGTATTCTTATTTTCCATCATCATATCAGCGCAGTCCTAAACAATGAGCCTGAATATATAAACTCTCTCACGGTCCCAAAGCATTACACACTCAGCGATATGAATGAGGGGAAACAAGTGACGTTAAATGTATTGGAGGCTTTTACATCATCACATTGATTTCAGAATATAAATTAAATAGAGAGGATGATGATGATTATTTTTACACACTCTAAAGCAGAAGCACAGTACATTTGTTGTACCGAAAAGTAATGTGAGTGTGAGTGAGTGTGTGTGTGTCTACTAAACTAAAGATACCGGACATGATGAGCCTGGCAGGGCCTGCTGGGATCCATCAGCATATTTTGTAACATTTACATTTTTTGTTGGATTCATAGTACTTTTTCATGCATAATAACGCTAACAAGCCCCGGCCATTCCATTCTTTGGCACCCTTCCCTTGGGGTACCATAGTAAAATGTTATGGTCAGCTGATTGGGCGGCATAAAAAGTCCCTCCTTTGCAATCTGTGTAAATATCCCATGAAAGTTGAGGCAAACTTTATTTCAATTAAATGGTCATTATCATCATGCTAATCAGTTCCGGTTTATTCTGTCCCAGTCTGATCTGAGGGCTTGAGGAAGACCTCAACAGTAAAAATAAAAGGAGGTGGTAGAACTGCTCTTTGATGCCTAAACCTAAATTCCTCCTGCTTCAAGAATCAACCCACTGACCTTTCTATCGCAGTGCCACATCCTTCAGGGAATCGCTGAGCACCGTATTCAAAGGAGTAAGCAGAAATGATTAAAAGAGAGATGCAGTCATGAATAATCAATCAATCCAACATCTAAAATGTAATTGTGCTGAACGGTCAAAAAGAAGAAAGAGGATTTTTGTACCTCTTAGCCACCTTTCAAAGTCAAAGTTCAAACATCTGAAATCTCATAACAATCAAATGCAAAAAAAAAACACTGACCAAAAAAGTGCAAAGTCTGACTCATTACTGCTGTCAAGGTAAAATCCTCCCTCTAGCTGGATCGAGTTTCCTCCTCCTCTTCCTACTCCTCCAGCCCTTGCCTTCCCCTCCAAGCACATCTTAAGTCAGTCAGCCGGCCTCTTTGATGTTATTTTAGGATCAATATGTTCTGAAAGCCAGTGAGCCATTCTCATGCTTCTGCTGGAAGGAAGGCAGAAAGGGACAGCAGCATACGAGGAAGCATTTCACCCTCTGTTTTCCTCCGTCAAGTGTCTGATGCTTCTTTTATCACCACATTCCATAGTGTACACCGAATATGGAAAACACATTCAGGGTGTTAACGTGACAGCTGTTTAAGTTCTGTGGTTTTATTTCAATTGGTGTTTGCAGGGAGAATTTGCACAAAGCCATACTTTGATGTGCATTGCCCTTATAATGGTACATTTATCCAAATACCTAATATCTGTATAATTTATTACTATGTATTATACTTTGTATTCTATGTACAATTGCAGGTCCTAAGAATATCAGTGTACAAACTGTGTTAAATATCATACATCAGTTTGTTTTTTTAATTGTCAGATGAGCAGTAAGTGTGGAGGAGTGCCGTTTTCTGTGAGCACTGATAGAAGCAACAGCAGCACATCCATAGCTAAAGCTGAAAATGGCTCAATGTATGACATCTGAAGCCATTTTTGAGCTGGCTTATAATGTCCCCATCAGAATCTGCCTCATTCAGACTCTGGGGCAAAGCCAAAGCACCATATTAATTCTTCCTTTTGAAGGCAATTTTATTTGGGTCAGGAGCAACCACAGATACGATTAACATGCTACTAGAAATACTGCTAGGTAGAAATACCAAGAACTCTTGTGTTTCAAATTAAATAACATTAGATGAATGAATACAAACATTAAGTCTGGGTTTCATAGAGTTCCATGATTTATTTTTGATTGCTTTCAAACCCAGTGCCACAAGCTGAGGGCTGAACAAATTGCAAATGACACTTTAATCAATATCTTCGTTAAGTCATTATTATTATTTTTGATGTTATCCTAAATGGTAATGTCAAACCTTGTTGAAAAATCTATACAGTTAACACTGAACTAAAGATTGACTTGAAATTGCAATCAAAAATAGGTAAGAGAAATTGCAATGTGATATTTTTTACCTTAATCATTGAGTCCTAATCTGAGCCAAATACCAGTGTTACTTGACATGTCAATGTGTGTGTTCATTTGTTGAAAACCCTAAAGAATAATATTTTTTACTGTCTTTTTATCCAAAGCAAAACGAAATAATTGAAATTCTGTGATCTCCACCGCGACAACCAGTAAACTGAGCATAAACATATCTTCTTAGAGATAGTCTAACCTCTGCAACCTCATGTTACCTAAAGCTCAACACATGCACATTCTTAAAAGCACAAACACATACACACACACTCATGCCACATTTCAGCTTGCATTTATATTAGTGTCAAAGCCGCCGAGCTGCTTCCCGCCCCAATGAATAGCCATTACCAATCCAATTGGACTGGGTTATCATCAGCTGCCATGAGCCCAAAATCCCATTTCACCCCTTCTACAAGCTGTAACTCTGCCCCTCAGTGTGTCCCACACTGACATTATCTGTTAATGGCAAAATATAAAATCACCATCATTATATATGTATGTCACCAGCAGGTCAGAGCTGACTGCAGATCTGCCCCCCCCCCCCCCCCCCCCCCGTGGCCCCCTCGCTGCACTTTACATTCACTCATTCATTCATTCATAATTCATTCATCAGTTCTAATTAATGTCTCAAATTCGACAGCGAGCGTCTTCTCAGCTCCTGATCTAAAATCCATATGCATATGATGAAGTGCATTCTTTGAAATCCATGTATCTATTACTGCAATCGGAGGAAGTCGAGATAAGGCCGTCTATTAGTGCCAATACATGACTGATGTCGGGAAAGTTTGTTAGTGTCATCGCAATACCACACGATCAGTAAATCCGTAAATGGGTTTGGTCTGAAATGATCTCCTGCATCTGCGTCTGTTAATTTCAGCCCTTGACTGAACAGTCAAGTCTCCAAACCACCCACAGGCTTTCTACTAGAGCACAATAGAAGAAGAGCTGTAAGGTTATTGGCCTTTTCAGGAAGTGCAGTCTCAATTACAAAATGAGTAATCATGTACAGGACATTCTTAACTTGAAGCTTTCAGACAACTTAATGGATAGTAGCATATGATGGGGAAGTCTTCAGTCGAAAAAAAAAAGGCAATATTAGGGAGGAAAATATGTATATTTTGCTTCACTCAGTAGGTTTCATTATATTTCAAGACAACAGTTTTCCAAAAGAATTGCAGCTCTAACAAATAACTCGGTTGTAATATATTTTTTTTAACTTAATTAGGTATTTTTAGTGGCCCAATTACACAGTCCTTTACATACACCTTTGTTTTGTGTTCAGAGGCGAGGTAGCAAACACTATTAAACAAGAACGGGCAGATTTTAAATCATGAAAGTCACTTTAAACACAAAGTGATTAATAATGGACCTATGTGGCTTTCTGATTTTGGAAAACATTGCATTTGGCACAAGAGGGAAAACAATTCACACACACTCTCTCATTCGTTATGCACAGACAGATGATGGATTAAATGCAACTATTGTTCAGGGTAATTAAAAGCTAATTAATTAAATAGATTTAGCGATATATTGCCAACAGATAAGATGTCACAAACATGGTAATTATTCCTGTATTTGTTACCATGAATGTAGTAATAGTTCGAAGTCTCAAACTTAGAGGATTTAAAGTATGGAAACATATGTGTTTGGTACAAGTGCATAACACATTTTGTCTACTATTAATTACATTATTTTAACATGTACACGGGCCACATATATGCATGTGCAACAAGTTCAAGCCTTCTGTTATAGGGGTTTACCACCTTTCAACATTCATTTCAGAATCCTCACTCATGTCAAGAGTCAGGATGAATTATCCTTTTAAAAAAAATACAAATTTCTACAGTCTAAAGATTGCATTTAATATGTTGAACTCAATCATTGCACAGTAAAGAAGCAAGCAAAGAAAGTAGTTGCATACTGTGTGAGCCTAAGTGCACACACGCGAGCAAAACAGCGTCTTCAGCTCTCCTTTTCCGCCTGTCCACTCATCTCTCTGCCTCGCTGTCTGTCTCTCCTGCTCTGTAAGCAGAGCTCAGACTTGCTGCTTGCCAGTTGCATGGTAAATACTGCCTGCTTGGGGTCACATGGGATCACAAGCCTCTCTGCATTAGCATTCCTCACACACACACACACACAAACAAACAAACGCACACATACACTAGCAGGCTGACGGGAGTGACATCACCAGGCTTGTCAACCTAAACATATTCTGAGCTTGTATAGACAGAGCCCAATCCCCACACCTTGATGTTTCCACTTGCCTCTCTTCTCCTCACCTGTAGATTCCCCACAATATATGAGATGCACACATACATTATTGAATGGCTCTGCACACTCAGTTTAGAGTCAGGATTTCCAAACTCATACCATGAATATTAATGTAGGAGACATAATGTAACACAACAAATTTAGGCCATTAAAAGTCTCCAAGGCGGTACTCAGCAGTGTTAATGTGCTGCTCATCGCTGTAAATGGTTCAGTAATTTACAGAACAGTGAACATTGGGGGATCTGTTGTTGCAGCTTGATGTCATTGTTGAAAACGGATCGATTTCTAAAGTGAGGTCTTTAAAACAGCTTCTCGTCCTTTGTGTGAAGCTGCAGAGTTCAGTATTTTACCAATTGCAGTTAATCGCATTATTTCCGAAAACCGCCATTGACTCTTACAGCTTTGTGTTCACAAAATGTGCCCATTGTACAACACAGACAAAACACATGAAAGAGGAGGCTGTCAAATTGTGGTGTATTTAACTTGAGCACTGAGCAAAAGAATGTAAAATGCACTGACAAAACATGATTGGAAATCATTATTCTAATACATATAATGATTTTGATTGTGTCATTTCAGTTTGGTTTGTTTGTCCTTATCAGTTCAGGTTTAGATCCAGTCTACAGGAGTGCTATGCAAGGTCATGAGCCTGAACCAAATTTAACTACTGCTTTATCCTGCATAAGGGTGAGGCAGATGGTGCCAACCCTAGCTGACATAGGGCCAAAGGTGGGGCACAACCTGGACAGGTCGCCAGTCCAGAGAGGACAGAGACAAACAACCATTTACTCACACCTACGGTCAATGTCGTGTCCAAATAACCTTTCCGATCTTTTTGGACTGTGGGAGAAAACGTGAGAATCCGAACACTCGGTCAGACTGGGTCGCTAACTCTGCAACCTTTGAACCAAAATTATATTACTCATTTACATGTCCACAGATATGCATATAGCAACATGATAGCATTTTAACTGCTCCTTACACTTCTGCAATGAGAGATTATGGTTCCGCCTCATAGCATCAACCATGTCACCATGAAAATACACCAGAATGTATTAATCACCAGAACCCTGTAACATCCATCCATCCATCCATTATCTACCGCTTTATCCTCCAGATGAAGGTCGCGGGGGCAACCCTGTAACAATCTTCCACAAATCCTACGATGTTTAGTTTCAGCTTAGTAGTAGGCGGTTTACAGTTTAGCATGTGGCTCTTTGTTAGCATGTCAAGTGGGATTCAGTGTCTTCCTAGCAGCAATGAACTTAAAAATGATTCTTTAAGCTGATAGAGTTTATAATCTTTCTCCTCATCAGTCCAAAAAAAATGTACCGGCCGGAATTCTGTCATGTTTTTGTTGCCATCGCCTAGGTGTGTCGGTCCAACTTTGAGCAATTCAATTTCAGATGGACTAACTTGTATTTTAAAAGTCCAGTTTTAGTCAGACTAACACAACCATACATTGTTGTCATGTAAATGTAATAAATGTCAGGGAAATGCTTTGACACTAAATCAGACGCATGCATGAATACAATTAAAAGCCACATGCCAGTAAACACAAGTGACCCTCCCCTACGTTGTCATTTTATCTTTATTATCATCTTCCATCTCCTCTTTCTCTCCTCTTCTTATTTAGCCATGTTTTCCACAAACAAATAGGTGCTGTGACATTACCAAGACAAAAGGGATTAGATTTCATTATAGACACTTAAGGAGATATTTATATCAGGTGTGAATGAAAAAGATGCCACACTTCCTCATCCTCCCTATAGGGATAAATAGTGTTTGTTAAAAGATGATAAGTATAGAAGAGAAGTGTGCTTTGCTTGTTGTTGTTGCTTCCTAGGCATACTTGTTTATGAATGGCTAGATGACAGTGTTCCAGGAGTCAATGAACCAAGTAAATAGGGCAATCTGGGCACCACCACTGTCCAAAAATACTGCCCTCACTGAACATTAGGGATGAGCCGACATGCTGTGTCAGTCTAATACTGTTCAAAATCACTGTACCGTATATTGTGAAAGTAAATACATTAAATCAGATACAATTTAAAAACACTTCATCACATAAACTGTTGTAAAGCAGTGTGAGATTGTAAGTGAGGGATGCATTGATCATATGAGCTATTTGGACTTATTTCAAAAGACAAGTTTAATTTTGAAGTAAAAAAGACTATATCAGACATAGTGGTATTTGTTAATACTCAATGATATCGGTACACAAAAGCCATCCCTTCTCAACATCATCCTTTCATACCTGGCTTGAATGAAAAACACAAATTGCATTTCTCCATCTTGCGCCAGTTCATTCCCCTTCATTCTCTCTGGAGCTAGGATGGATATGGAGGGAGAGTGAGAGGAAGGAGAAGAGGAGAGGAGAGGAGGTGAGGTGCTGGCTAATGCCAATGAGGCCTAATTAGAGAGATTAGAAGTAGAGGGAGTGACTCACACTACAATGGCAGATGTGACCTAAACACTTACCCAGCCCATTTAATCCAGTTCACATCCATTATCTTTAGCCTCTTTGTGCTCACTCACTCACGCTTTCCTGTTACTTACTGCTGAATGTCATGCTTTGTTTTTATGTGTCTCCAAGTCTAAAGACTGGGGAACCGACAGAGACGTGAGTGCGGGATGTAGTGCATCAGCTAATTCATGCTTTTATATCAAGAGAAAAGCAAAGCAATGAGATTAAATGATATAAGCAGACAGAAATATGTCCACTGCCAAGTGGTCACATTTAGCTGACATAGTAAACCTAGTGTCCATTCAACAAAATCTTAAATGAGAAGTGCAATCAACCTGACAATAAAAGGAAAAAAAAACTATATTATGCATTTAATTTAGCTAAATCATAAGAGGCTTCATTAAATCTGAACCCAGTATAGAATATATATTCTACTCAAACTCAAAAGCTATATGCTACACGTATTAAAGCATGAAAGATTTATATATCTTCAGTATAAGTGCTGATTCTGAAAAGAGATTTTTTATGCTCCCTTTCAGTTGTTGTTACTCACAGAATCAATGTTTCTGAGCTATAGGTGACCCCCCCCCCGGTTTTGTCATGTCACACGTAAAAAGTGATAGGAGAGGGATTTGTCAGGGTCAGCAAAAAACATACACTTTAAAAGATGCGTGTTGGAATGACAATAAATAATCTTAAATCTTGTGTTCCAGTATCATTCATGTCCCAAAAATCCTTGACCCCTCAAACATTGTGAGTTTGACACATGGCAGAAGAGAAAAGAACTTAAGTGACACTGGCATTCACATACACTGATAGCATTTTGATTATTTTTGATGTTGTGGCAGGATGAGGAAAGGCTGAGACTTAGGTGAGTTTCACAGGTTTATTCAGTATCAGTTAACAGCGAGAGCACATGTGCCCCATACAGCAGATATATATATCTACAGAACCACCCCTTACCCAGAAACCCACTGGGTGAGAGAACACACCTCTGAGTGCCCGCCACACAGCCCCCCCCCGAACATCCAGAGGGAAACCCCAGGGTAAGAATCAGTACCTCACAGGAGGCTTAACCAGTCTGCCATAACGGGTACGTCGCCCCACGTCCGAAACCACAGGGGGGCGACAGGCAGGAGAGAAATCGACCACAACAGGGTCCAACGTAGGACACACAGCCGGAGAAGACACAACAGGGGCCTTGGAAGGGGGGCGACCCCGACGGGGAACCCGGGCCGGTAACACTTCTTCACCGGCCACGAAATGAGCCGGCTTGAGTCTATCCAACGAAACACGCTCTCGACGCCCGCCCATATCCAGCACAAAACTTTTCGAGCCCGCCTCCAGCACCCTAAACGGGCCATCGTAAGGAGGCTGGAGGGGCGACCGGTGAGCGTCATGCCGCACAAAAACAAAACGGGCCGTCCCGAGCTCAGCAGGCACAAATGACCGAGGAGAAAAGTGGTGAACCGGCACCGGAGCAAAAGCGGCATCAGACGGAGGACACGCAACAGGAAAGGAACAGGGGGCTGAGCTCGCAGGCAAAAACTCCCCTGGAACACGGAGCGGCTGTCCGAGGACCAACTCTGCGGGTGAAGCATCCAGGTCCTCCTTAGGAGCTGAGCGCAACCCAAGCATCACCCAAGGCAAACGATCCACCCAGTTAGCATCAGAGAGTGCAGCACGCAACGACGCTTTAAGCGACCGGTGAAAGCGTTCACACAAGCCGTTAGCCTGAGGATGGTACGCGGTAGTACGGTGAACCTGCGTCCCCAGAGACTTTGCCAATGCAGACCAGAGGTCCGAAACGAACTGAGAGCCCCTGTCAGAGGTGATGTCCGATGGGGAACCGAAACGCGCGACCCAAGCAGAAAGAAACGCGCGTGCCACGTCCGCGGATGTCGTGGAGGACAGAGGAACCGCCTCTGGCCACCTGGTGGTCCGATCCACCATTGTGAGCAGGTGCGTGAAACCCTGTGAGGGAGGTAGAGGTCCCACCAGGTCAACATGCAGATGGTCAAAACGCCTGGCTGGAATCGAAAACGGCTCGAGGGGCGCCCTAGTGTGTTGGTGAACTTTAGCGCGCTGACAAGCCACACACGCGGCTGCCCACTCCTTGACCTCTTTGCGCAGGCCAGGCCAGACAAACTTAGACGCCACCAACCGCACCGACGCCCGGACCCCTGGATGAGAGAGTGAATGAACCATATCGAAAACTTGACGGCGCCAAATGACTGGCACGGCCGGGCGGGGAAGGCCAGTTGAGACATCGCAAAGGAGGGCGGGACCACCGTCTTGCACCACCGCCTCCTCCAATGTGAGACCGGTACTGGTGGACCTAAGCGCAAGGATATCGGGATCACCAGGCTGATCGGCAGCCATAGCGGAAAAATCAACCCCTAGATGCACAGGACACACCAGCACCCGCGACAGGCAATCCGCAACAGGGTTCGCTTTACCCGCCACATGCTGAATGTCTGTCGTGAACTCGGAGATGGCTGCCAAGTGGCGCTGCTGGCGAGCAGACCACGGCTCAGTCACCTTCGCCATAGCAAACGTTAACGGTTTGTGGTCGACATAAGCCGTGAAAGAGCGGCCCTCCAGCAGGAAACGGAAATGGCGGGTAGCCAGGTAAAGCGCTAACAGTTCCCGGTCAAAAACGCTGTATTTGCGCTCATTGTCTCGCAAACTACGGCTAAAAAACGCGAGAGGCTGCCATGCACCAGCCACACGCTGCTCGACCACCGCCCCCACAGCCACGTCCGACGCATCGGTTGTGAGAGCAATGGACGCCCGAGACGCAGGATGCGCTAGGAGCGCCGCGTTTGCCAGGGCAGACTTAGCCCCATCAAAGGCCTGAATGCGTTCAGGGGTCCAGTCGACCTGGTCGTTGGCCTTCTTCAGCCTCAGGGCCCCATATAGAGGCAACAAGAGGTGGGCAGCACGAGGTAGGAAACGGTTATAGAAGTTCACCATGCCCAAAAACTCCTGCAAGGACTTGACCGAGACCGGACGGGGAAAATCCGCCACCACTTGCACCTTAGAAGGCAAAGGAACCGCACCCTGCGACGAAATGCGATGGCCCAAGAAATCTATCACCGGCAGTCCAAACTGACATTTTGCTGTGTTGACAATCAAGCCATGTTCATCGAGGCGCCGGAAAACTTGCTTAAGGTGCGACAGGTGCTCATCGGCTGACGGGCTGGCCACCAAAATGTCGTCCAGATAGACGAAAACGAACGCGAGGTCACGCAACACCGAGTCCATCAGCCTCTGAAATGTTTGTGCCGCGCCCTTGAGGCCAAACGGCATGCGCAGGAACTCGAAAAGCCCGAATGGCGTAATCACCGCGGTTTTGGCCACGTCCTCCGCGCGCACGGGAACCTGATGATAACCACGCACCAGATCCACCTTAGAGAAAATCGTCATTCCCGCCAGGCGGACCGAAAAATCCTGAATGTGCGGAATGGGATAACGGTCATGTGCAGTAATGTTATTCAGGCGGCGAAAGTCACCACACGGCCGCCAAGACCCATCCGCCTTGGGCACCATATGGAGCGGCGAGGCCCACGGGCTGTTCGAACGCCTCACGATCCCTAAACGCTCCATGGTAGCGAACTCCTCCTTAGCCGTAGCTAATTTAACAGTGTCAAGGCGCCGCGCGCGTGCGAAAACTGGCGGACCTGTAGTCGGAATGAAGTGTTCTACGCCGTGCTTAGTAACCGCCGTAGAAAACGCGGGGGTTGTTAAAGACGGAAAATCTGCCAGTAAACGCTGAAAAACATCACCCGATGCCGAAAAGTTAGCGTGTGTTAACGGCCCGGAGCCCCCTGTCTGACATGGAAAGGTAGCAAAAGACACAGCATCAATCAAACGGCGATTAGCGACATCCACTAGCAAACCATTAGTACAGAGAAAATCTGCCCCGATAATGGGAACTGTAATGGAGGCTAACACAAAGTCAAACTGAAATTTGCGTCCATTGAAACAAACAGTCACAGACCTGGTACCAAATGTCTCGATAGAGGAGCCGTTGGCTGCACTCAACCGTGGGCCGCTGCTGGTGCGGGGGGAAGAAGACTCTTCTGGGAGCCGGAGTCCACCAGAAACCGTCCACCTGACAGTGTGTCTTTAACAAAAAGCAGCTCCTCTCGATCACCGGCGCCCACAGCTGCTATTGAGCGCCGGCTCCGCCGTTTCCCGGTGCCTCGAACGCGCACGGAGGAACGCAGCGCCGAGCCTTGCCGCCAAAACGCTGGTGGAAGAAACACAGGTCTCCTCGCCGCCTTCTGGTGGAGACTCCAGCCGTCATCGCCGAATCCGCGCCCTCCACCGTGGGCTGCAGGTAATCCGACGCCACACTCTGTACGGAAACACGTCTGGAAGTCAGCAGGATCCGATCCGCTTCCTCAGCCAAACCGCGGAAGTCGCCAGCGGCCAGGCACGGGGAGTTCGCCAGGGCTGTGCGCACCGGCAGCGGGAGTTGGCGCAGGAAGATATGCGGGAAAAGGAAACCACCGTCCTCCGTGCCCAGTAACGACAGCATACCATCCATCAGGTCCACCGCCGAACCATCGCCCAAACCGGGAAGCGAAAGCAGCTTATCCGCTCTTTCCGCGGGGGACAGGCTGTAGCGCCGGAGGAGAAACTGCTTGAGCGCGGCGTACTTTCCGTGCCGCGGCGGGGCGCGCAGGAGCTGCATCACGCGGCGAGTGGACTGCTGATCCAGTGCCGCGACCACCAAATAATACCTGGAGTCGTCAGCCGTTATTCCTCGCAGGTGGAAAAGCGCCTCGATGTGCTCAAACCATGGAGCAGGGTCACTCTGCCAAAACTCCGGAAGCTTCACCGGCCCGGTAAAGCCGGCCGGCGGGAGTTGGGCCATGGCTGAAGAGGAGGCATGTCCACTATTTGCCGAAGAGGAATCACACTCCTCTGCTTCGTCGAACATGTTCAAAACAGGGTCACCAATGTGGCAGGATGAGGAAAGGCTGAGACTTAGGTGAGTTTCACAGGTTTATTCAGTATCAGTTAACAGCGAGAGCACATGTGCCCCATACAGCAGATATATATATCTACAGAACCACCCCTTACCCAGAAACCCACTGGGTGAGAGAACACACCTCTGAGTGCCCGCCACAATGTACACAAACCAGTCTTAATTATCAAATATTTATAACTGGATCTGAAGTATCCCTATTTTGTACAATAATTGACTTTTTTTACAAGGAGACATCACCATCATGTACATCACTTTTAACATTTTGATGACACACATCCATTCGCCAAATTGTTTTATTCAAACATTTTATTCTGCGCATAATAAAAAATCTGACGGTTTGCAGAAAAGTAAAACAGCAGGATTTTGTCAGTGTTCAGGCTGGTTTTCAATTATTGTTTTGGCTGTGCTCGGGGGTTGCATGCACCCAATTTATCCATCGCCTGATTGGCACTACAATGCTGTAGGGGATCAATTCAATCAGAGATTTTAAATCATAGAGAAAGAATGGATACGTTCAGGATGATGTCTTCATATGATAGTAACTTTCAGGGGCAGCTGTTTTTATGCAGGTAGAAGCAAGTATCAGCAGCCACCACTTTGTTCCATCAACAGCAGCTCAGACTAGCTTCAGACCCACATCAGAGGGACCCTCTGTCGACTGGCCCTGTAGCACCAGGAGGCTCAGGCATGCAGCTGCGGCCGGCCGAGCTTGGGTCAGCCTGATAAGGCTTTCAGGCTCTCTCCCCGGCTGAGCTGGGAGTCTGGAGTCTGGGATGCAGAAAGCGTCACGCCTTTGATTTGCTGCAATAGCCCAACTCCTGTGAGCGATAAGGGTTCAAATCCAACTCTGCTATGATCAAATAGATAATTTCACACGGTCACACATGGGACCACGAAGAACATGCGCTGTGAGGCACACGCAAATCCAAAACAGTGCTTCAAATGAACCCTGATAGTTCAACGCGTGATGCCCTTACAGACTGGATGAGTGGTGCTGCAATAAAGACTCATAAAAATGACTTTCACTTGGTGAGAGGGTCGACTGGTAACTATGACCAAAAGTCCAACAGCAAACAAAAGAAAATAAGGCAGCACATCTATTGATGTCTTAAATCTACGACTTGGGACTACTTCTGCACTTCAGAGTTATACTACGCATACAAGGAAGTACATTTAAGGGAAATTAATCCTTTGAACGGGGAAGCATTTAAAGAAAATCCAGCAGCAGGACTAAACCTAAAAAAGGGATGAATGAGGTTGAGGGATGTGCCTCAAATGTAGGACAGTGTTGTCCAAAGGTCCGCTTTTAAAAAAGCTCTTTAATACAGCACTAAGTAGTGATATGTACTATTCTCCGCCATGACCAATACATAAAGGCACTAAAAAGAAGTATCTTGCTTTACATGACTTCAGGGTTCCTTGGATGTTTTCTAGAAAGTTAATGATTCAGCCTGATATGCAATAAAACAGCTAGTGACCACAAGGCAATAACAGAGGGAAATATGACTTTACTAACAGACAGTGGAAGAGAACACATGCAGCCTCAGTTAATGACAAAATAAAACCCTTCTGAAAAAGTGCATTTATTTCATTTCCATAGTCATACATTGGAAATTATGTATTGCCATCATGACAGAAATCCATTTCCTATTGACACTTGTAAAACAGAGTGTCCATCATAACAATCTGAGCATTATTTTTCTGCTGAGGAGAAAAGATGCTCATTCTTGTAGATGTGATGCATAGGTTATGACAATTGAAAATGGCACAAATAAAAAAAAAAAATGCTAAATAGCTTTAAGGGGCTTAATGAGGGCTACAGAACGTTGCAATGTGGCAATTGTATTGTGTAGGAACCAGTTTAGTGCCTGACACTGTGCCTGACATCAAAAGCTACAAATCAAGATGCCGACTGAATCATTCATAGTATGTGAATTGTCTGTTCGTGTTTTAACATTGCAGTTGAGTTCCGACGTGAATTTGTATAAATGAAGCACTGATTGGCTAAGTATCTCTGCAGTTCAGCGATGGCTCATGGGGAGAGAACAGTTTATTTTACCATTATTACAACAATTATCACTGCGCCGAGGAACAATGCCTTTCTCTGCTGGAACAGGACTGGTTAGAGGGCCGTTTAACTGAGCATAATAACTTTTTGTAACCACAGCAACCAAGACAATGACAAATAATGACCCTCTAAACACCCCCGGTCCCACTTAGACTCTGTTCCACGTGTTTTACTGTATATTGGTGATGTGATGCACCTGAATAAAGCAGATCACATGAACATTATGCGGTTCACCGTGGCACCTAGAATGAAGCGGGAGCAAAAGAGATATGGAGTGTTCAATTTAAACTCAGATTATTGAACACATTCGATGTTATTTTTCGGTTAAACGTTCAATACAGATTGATACGTGTTCTATTAAATAAAAACAATGTTGTTATTAATCTGAATCAGATAACACATTTGAGCCATAGAAAACTGTAATTAAACTGCACCATGTTTCACAACCTAGCCCTAGTATTAAGTATAAAAAAGCCAAGGACAGCTGAATTGTGACAGTGTAGTGCACAAGACTCCCTGGTTCTCTAGTCTATGATATTAAAATGGAAGCCTTTGGACTTTTATAACTTTTGGCTGTATAAATAAACCAATGGGCATTTTTTGCTATGTAATGATGAGGTGGGCAACAAATTGTTGGTGTTACTGATTTTCACCAATCAGCATAACCTACATCAAAAGATCAGAGATGAGAACATTGTCTAATGTTATGTTTATGCATCTGCATCCATCTGTGCTTATGCGGTGGAAGGAATATAAATGCCTCCATCCTAAAATGTTGATATTTAACCACCAATTCATTCTTAGCTAGTGATCCTGTTAACAGAAGCTTTAAAAGACAATAAAGCAATTCATGTTTGATACCAGACTCATTGTTACAATGTGACAAGTCACCAGTCTGACTGCTGATGTATTAAAGCTCAAACCTGGAAACTGAGGACTATGAGATATAACCAGAGGGTTTGAAGAAAGGAGACAATCTCCATGATGCAACGTTGAAAGACTTGTTTTATCCCTGTGGTGCCAGCATGAGCAGCAAGAGGAAACATGATGATGCTGCCCTTAACAGCCATCTGCAGTGCAGCTTAAAACACTTTTGGACGTGTGGACACCCCGGCCTTTATTCCAGTGTTTCTTCCAAGGAAACCGTGTAATGCATCAGCCTCAACCCCCGTACCTTACAGGTCAAAACAAGGTGGGATCAAAGCACGACACATATCATAATGGACAAACCGTGTATCCGTTCCAACAGCGGGGTTGGATTCAGTGTGTGACTTAGGCAGGGAGTGTTACCAACAAGGATGTAAGAAAACCCCATCTAGATGAGACAACATGCACTCCCTCTGCACCAATGATTTCGATTTTCACCTCCTGAAATTTGAGACAAAGCGAGGAGGAGTGTGAAAGGGTGCCTCACGGCAAGGACAGGGGACTGTGTGACTGTGTCTGGGAGCAGGGCAAAAATGTGTGTGTTTTTGATGTCGCGTGATTGAGTGTGCTAATTTTGGGTAATAGGCCCGGGAGCGATGTTGCTGGCTAAAGCACGGCTCTCTGGTTTAATGGTTATTAGATTTTCCTTTTGATTGGCTCGCACAGCGCCTGTCAGCATCATGTCACAGCAGTGGTCTTCGGAGTGACACCGCCTGAGAGCCTTGTGTTTTTTTTTTTACTGGCCAAAGCCCAAAACAGAGCCACAGGCACGAAGGCACAAGTCCCAGTGCAGCAAGACATTCAACTACAAGGAGGGTGAGGGGAAGGACAACACAGCACAGCAAATGATGTGGAAGACGAGGGATAATTATACCATTTCTTGGTAGAATTCATTAAAAATAGTCAGTTAAGTGTGAACAATAAAACACAGAATCCAAGTTTCTTTATAGTCACTTTTCTCTGCCTGATCCACAGCAAAGGTACAGCGCAGAGGATGCTACAACTAGAACTTTGAGGCATTTTGCCTTGTTCTTCTTCTTACATCAGTTTTAATTGACATATCCTGCCTCTTGCTGCCTGAAACCAGTCTTTGAAACATGACAGCCAGACTGGGAACTACCGTTTATCTACCAATCATGTTGTTGCAATAATGCAAGCACACAGCTAAATTGCAACACGTGGACAGACTTCAAGCAAACATGAAAGAAGAAGCTATTAGACTAATAGAGAAGATTACATCAATCTCTTTGCTCAGGTGTGGTGGGGGGAGGAGCCAAAACAGATTAACAGAGTAGAGGCCAGAGCTGAATGTACTGTGTCTATGGATTGAGCCACTGGTGTGAAGTCTTGTGCATGCTGAGGACTATGCTATAGAATCTACTACAAAAAAAAGGTATTTGAAACCTTGCAAGTCCATCCATGCATCCATTCATTTAGTTTCAAATGTGTTTTAGAGGCACTAAAACCGTCTTTGTTGAATAAATCACAATTTAGTGGATCTGAATACAGGCTGTGATCGGGTTGCTGATTAAACTGTCATTCAGACTCTGAAGAGCTGCAGTTTCAAAGCAGAATATAAATCTCTGTAGGGGTGACTATTGTTAAGAGTTTAAAGTCACTGCTACTTGTACTGAAACTCAAATAAAAACCATAATTGCATATATCACTTTTAGCTATTAAGTGTTTTTACTGGTAACTTAGAATGGGAGGGTTGCGTTAGGAAGGGCAACCGGCGTAAAAAACTATGCCATATTAAAAACGTGGCTCATCCTTTGTACAAAGTGGGGAAAAGCTGAATGAAAATGTCATGAGCAGAGGGCTGGAAGAGGGGCGGTTTTACAGGGGCAAAAAAAGGTCTAAACTACATTCAGTACTGCAGACTGAGGTATAATAATCTTTAAATGTAGCCACAGGCCAGCTTCTTGTCCAGATCTGAACATCTATCCCACGTGAGTTGTCATTCCTGAAGCTGCACTGCATAACTTTTGGTGATATTTGTTGTTGCTGAAGTTATTATTCTGCCTCTTTGGTCTTTGTGAAGAGCAAAGATAAATAATGTGTATACTGCTTGCTTCACCTGAAAGCAAGCAATACTATCAAACCTGGCTGACGGAGCATCTGTGTATACAGCAACAGCACACGGACAGAGCTGGGCAAGGAGCTTTTAACCCTCCAAATTGCTTAATAACAACTAATGTTGTGTATTTGCTTCCAGTCGACCATCTCAGTTTACTAGTACAACGTTGCAGTTGCCTGTATGTTCTCACAAAACAAATCACTTCCCGTTTGGCAATGTGGCAATGTTGCAGCGAGACACAAGATCTTATCTGAGTTATTCTGAGAAACGGAGTCGTGTGGAGCCGACAGGCTGAATGAGCATTGTGTGAACTTATATGACAATGGGGCGGACATAAAAGACTGAGTTTGTATTTAAATTGATGCTGTACAGTTTCAAATTTAAACCATAATTCATAATTCCGACCATTACTCATCTACTGCACTGGAGGACAACTTCTTCCTTACAGAAACATTGCAATGAATAATTTCGCCCCTGGAAACAACAAAATTAGTGGTTTAATTGAGCAGCTCTTTCCCCGGCTAAAGCTCTGTGTGAGGGTAAAGATTTTTGAGAGTTGAATCCCACTGCTCATCTTGGGTAGTCAACAAAAAAAAACTTCAGTGCCTGCTATAGCAGTTTTGCCATGTACAGTGTTTTGATGAGGTGGTGGATTAATGACCTATAATGGTCACTTATGCGATTACCTTTTTCAGCGTCCACATTTCCCTTGAATTTTAACATGTAGCCAAACAACAGATTCTCATCCCCAACTACGCCTGCTGACACAGCAACAAACTTTAGTTTATAGCCAATTACAGGGAAATTGTGACTATGAGAATAGTGTTTAATTCTCCTTCTGCTGTGGGATCTGTTGGCTCAATGCTTATGTGAGTCCAATCACCATTAAGGGCAAACTCATGTTCCTCAGCTCTGTTCAGATGACACTAGATGGTTGACTGGGCATATCTTTCTGCTATCACACGGCGTTAGTTTATAGAAAATCATCGAGCACATATCCAATAATAAAATGGGGACTGTAAAATGGATGCTACGTTGTAGGATTCGTGATGGCTTGGTGGTATTCACTGTTGTATGATAAACACAGTTTATGTACTTTTGTTTCCCATGAAGCAGAAGCTGCTAAATTAGGGCCCAGCGCTCACATGCAGTTACATTTGAAAGGGTATCATTAACTGACTAAAACTTAAATTGGAACACTAGCACCAGCAACTCAGACCAAAACGCTTGCTTCAACAAATGTGAATTCCTGAATCTGAACCCAGTGTCTTACCAGATAATGGAGGGGCTGGGTCTGGGAGTTGAGAAGCTTTTTAGCTTTGTATGCACCTGGTTATATAAGGTCATCATTTCACACCTAAGCTTCCTTAGTCACAACCATACTGAAACAAGGTCAACCTACAAAGTAGTCTCAATGCATATACATATTCAAACATTCTAAATACTAGTATAAAGGCACATTTTCATTACTAAATAGTTCTACCACTACATTTAATCCACACAAATGACTACTAATACCATAAGAATAAAAGAAAGAAAGTTTCCTATAGCAAACAATACCCCCTCCACATGGATTGACCCAGTGATGTCATCCATGACAGCACCAATCCTACATAAATCAGGAAATGCTGGGCGGCCCCTCCCCTAACAATTGCTCCACATGGTAGTGATGGTGAGATGAAGCCTCATGAGGCATTGAACCACTTGAGCCAATTGGTTCGAGAAAGGGTTCATTTCTCAAAGCTTCATGTGCACACAAAACCACCTACTGGCCAAGTGTATAATCACAGGCAGCTGTATCTGAACCACATGATGTGTGATGCATTGAATTTTTGTGTCTGTTATGTCTGTTAGAAATGACTATGAATTACAAAAAATGTATGACCAAATAATGTCTGTACATATGTGTTTAATACATTTTTTGAATGTATTCTGTGTGTGGGGCCACACGTTGGTGTAGTGGTTAGCACTCTTGCCTTGCAGCGAGAAGACCCGGGTTCGAGCCCCCAAAATCCACATTTTGAATGGAGCCTGAGGGGTCTATATAGCTGTAAAACCTCACGGCAAAATCTGAACCACTTCCCGAAGCAAACACGTGGTACAGCCGGGCAGTGAGGCTTCGGACGTCATCATTTTTGGCTCCTCCCCTAAATGAAGCAAGCCTCGATACGCGCATCGCGGAAACGCCCCCCTCCCCTACTCGGCCCATGCTTCGAAGCCTCGATACGGAACGTCACATCACTAATGGTAAGTATGAACAGAAATGAAACCATTTGCAAAATTCTTTAACAGCTACAATTGTTACACAAGAAAGGGTTTGTAAATGTAGCAACTGATTCTGAGGAAGATCTTGCCGAAACAGCTGTACAGACATCTGTGATGTGCTGGTGTTTCAATGAGTTTTGCTCCTGAGTGAATATTAAAGATCGACTTTAAGCGTTAACAAAGGTAAAACACTAGTTACACACAGAACCGTTTCGCAAATCTGAGGCAAAACATTCATAGCACGTATGTGGTCTGTATCAAAGTATGTTTGCACAGTGCATTAACACAATATTGATATTATACAGATTGTTTAGTTATAGTACTACTGCGGACAATCATATTGCAATATACTGTATATTATTAAATTACTGTTCAGTCTTGGAATCTTCCATCCATCCATTTTCTAGCGCTTTATCCTCCACTGGAGGGTCGTAGGGGGTGCTGTGCCAATCTCAGCTGACATAGGGCGATAGGCGGCGTTCACGCTGGACAGTTCGCCCTGGAATCTTTACACTTTAAAATCATTGAGGGGACCAACAACTTTACAGGGAGGGATTCCGATGCAATAACCTCAAATACCTGGTTACTACTCCTCATCTAGAAAACAGTTACTAGCTGCAATATTAATGTTTCAAATGCTATTAAAATAAGCTTTAAATACAGAGTATGTTTGGTGTTTGACTCCTGGGAAGTTGTAATGTATTTGTGCCATTGTTTTCAATTAATGAAACAATATATTGCTGTAAATTAAAAATGTTAACTGCGGCTCTGATTGAAAAATCATCTGAGCGGCAAAATACTAGCGCGAGCCAAACTCAAATGATTCCAAATTGTTGACCAACTGTTCCAGTGCAACAAATAAGAATTTATCTTTGGATAAAGAACAGATTGCAACATGCACTGAATTAGCAGCAAAGCTGTTTGCTGGCCTCCGGTACACTCACTCTGAATTACTTTACCATCCTACTCTCCTTTTCTCTCTCTGTGTGTGTGTGTGTGTGTGTGTATGGCACCCAGAAAATACTTGAGAGAAGCGTCAGGCTTGGCTGGTTTCCATTCGATTTCCCCTGCGGGTCATCCATCGGCCTGGGGACGTGGCGAGCTAGAGCTACCCAGCCCCGGGGTGATTAACGGAAGAAAGATGGCTGCAGTTCTCCGCGTAAATCTAAAGGCGTTTCAGGTGGAACACGGGTGCTTGTCCAGCAGTGAGAAATGGGGGAGGGCTTCATCTTATCCAGCACTGAAAACCTCTCTCCCTCTCTGTTCTTACTCCAGTTTCAGCAAACGTCTCAAGACAAAAGCAAAGTTGGCACAAAAGGGAGGGGGGGGTGGGGTTATAAGTAGATTTTTTTAAGAGGCTTACACAAAATAAAAGATAACTAATAGAGGGCTTCATTCAGAGAAACTACAGAGGGAAAGAGTGATTGAGGCTGAGGAAGCTTGAGTGGAAACCTATGCACCTGAGATGGTATTAGTGAACCCCATCTGTTGAACATCTGGTGCGAGGATCTGAACACCTTGAGCGGCGTGCTCTTAAATTTAGCAGCCTTGCTTTCACAGAGGGTGAGAAACGTCTTGGTCCTGCTGGAGTCAGTGGAGGTGACAGCCAGGTGAACTCCCGATCAGTAATATGAGAGAGCATCTCAGGGTCTGCACTTAAAGTTAATAATATTAATATGACATATAATGTTATTTCTGTTAATTATATTTGTTCAATCGCTAGATGGAATGGGCAGTTGTGGCATTTCTGATGAATAGACGCGCCGTAGAGCAGATGGTAATCTAATACTAATGGCATGTTAAGATTAAGCATAGGGAAAGAATAATTCAATCTCACGTGCTCTGCAAAACACACCAAACCAGTATGACACAAACAATCAGCATGAGCTGGTTTCCTTGAGACACTGGGCTCATAACCTTAGTGACGTGCAGTGGGCTTTTAAAGTCTTCTGTGGATCCTCATTTTGGTTTAGTGCTGGAATAGATAATTCCCTTGTGATCTATATTAATGTTTGACATTTCCAGGAAAATATTTTAAAACACAAAGCAGTTGGCTTGCCTCCTGTGGGTTTATGCAGCACAGTTCAATGCCCAGTACCAATCATCGGCCCATCTAGAACCACCACTCAGAGGTTTAAATCTACTCTACCGATTAAGATTTTTTTTTTTTTAGTCTTTCCAGACTCAAGTACAAGTGTGATTAATATTCAAGAGGCCAAAAACCTGTTTTGTGGGGCCACTGTGACCTTGACCTTTTTGTAGCACAACTCATAGAAGTTAATCTGTAAATCCAAGTGACAGCTGTGTTGTAGCTGAAAGGATTCCCACTAGGTATTCATAAGATGCTGCATGGGTAAAAAAAACAAACAAAAAAACAACTTCCTTGATCTTTGATAAGCAAAATAAACTAGATAATGATAGATATTTTAAAGGATTTCCTATCGACAAATCACATTTGCCAGAATAAGAGGGATGAACAATTCCAACATAAACCATCCTGCCATGACAGTCACTGACACGGAGAAAGAAAAAAAAAAATGTCCACCTGATTTTTGTGCTTCATTCTGCTCGGCTGAAACCCATTCCCCTTGATTTTCCAATTGAAGTGGCCTATAGCCTGTCTTTGCTCGAACATAACTGGCTGTTGCACGAGATCATTTATCTGCGAGAATCAAATCACAGTCGCGCTGATTGTTTACTTGTCTTGTGGAAACCAGTTAACGCAACAGTATAATACACTCCCTTCTTTAATTCTTTCAGTGGCTTCTGTCACTCTGTCGGACCATCTTTGTTCCATGTGAACGGCACCACTACATGCTCAGTTTATATAAATAAATAAATAAAAAAAACAATGATCAGGGTTAGCAGTAGATGCTGCACACGCTCAGTTTGTGTGTAAATAAGAAACTACTACTAAGAACCATTTGTTCATTTTGGGCTCCTGTGACAAGGTGGAGGGGAAGATAATATAAAAAATGAATCAATTCAGGTGGTTGTGTGTTAATAAAAATATATTTAGATCCCTCCAAAATGATACTGCAAAACCACCTGCTAATGGCATCATCATCATTTCTACCATCTGACATCAAACACATTGCCAAAAAGCAGCTTTAATCATCATTTTAGAGGTTATTGTGAGAAGTACTCAATAACTGCATATACCTCTTAAAAATTGTCATAAAATAAATGAAAGGACTTTGAGAGATTTATAACACACACTCCTCCTCAAGCTCTTTCCTGTGTTTGATTGGTGCTTACATCACAACATGTATAAATAGGACTCACCCGGTTTACATTTGTGCTTTAATATTCTCCTTAACAACAATGTGCAGTTTTCTAAGGCTAAGTGATTTTGAAATGGACACACATGATCACTGTGACAGTTTGTAATTATCCGGATCCCAAATGTGTCCATGCTAATTTGGGACTTTGATTTGTAATTTGAAAGACATGGACCTTAAGTGAAGGGAATGAAGGGAATGCAACATGGCAAAGTCCCCCCTTCATATCCCAGTGGGTCTGAGTAGCGCGATGTTCGGCGATTGAGAGACAAACAGATAACACGAAGACGGCTAAAAGAGGACAAAGCACCAAGTGTAGGAAGGAACACCAGAGATGTGAGATAGAGAGAGAGAGAGCGGAGAGGTCACTAGAGATTAAGAAAGAGGAGAGGGCCTCGCTGTTTAAACCACCTCCCTGTGGAACTAAGACAAATTGGGCTCTACGCTCATCTCCGTGGCCCCCGAGTCCCTATCTCTCTTGGTGAAGGAAGCCAGCGTCTCCCAAGCATTAAAGTGGAAAAACCAACGCTACTGCAAGAATTTAATGAGAGGGGCTCTGAACTGCTCTTTGCCCAATGTGACACAACACTTCTTAACATGTAGCGATTTGCACTCTGTCTCTTTTCTTTATTCACTTTCTTTTCTCCCACTCCCCACACTTTGAGTAATGGAGTAAATAGCCAAGCGTGGAATCAGAGGGTTGGACGCAAACCTATCGAGGGTCATCCTAGTGGTGCCATTTAAATTAATTACTCAGCAGGGGAACGTGCAGGCCAATGCTGGCACAAACTGACATTCAAGATTATTTGCACTGGGTAGTAATTTTAATTTAATTAATTATTTTTCAATTAGATGACCACTGACCATGTAGATCTCTAGTGAAGTGCTACACCACACTGTGCTACGCAGATTTTTTTAGTCAGTCTGCAATGTTAGCTCAGCTCAAAGTAATGGGTCAGTAAGAGTACATAAATAAATTCACCAACATCATTTATATGCTAAAATGTCTACAGTTTTTAAAAAATACTCTCTAACTTGTAAAATAAATATGCATGATGCTGTCTGAAGGGCTTGATTTCATCATGCTTGAATATACAGTGCATCTACCTGATTTTGAATTACAAAAAAGGTGCAACATTTTCTGCCACATATTAGCGTCGTTGTCTGCTCTGTTTCAGAGAAATATATTGCTTAAATTCTTAAATTTATCCTGATGATGTATGTGTGTGTTTGAGTTTGGGAGTCCAGGAGAAACGAGGGGTGCACAAAGAAATAATTTAGTAGGAGTTGGGGAGCACGAAGCAGGAAGGAGATGATGGATAATCATTTTCAACACTGCTCAGAGTGAGTGATACAATAATATATGCATATATATATATGCATATATTATTGTATCACTCAATCTGTACATATATATGTATATATATATATATATATATACACATATACAGTATATCATCAATATACACAAGGCGATGATTCAGAGTAAGTGTACACACACCGTGCAAGAAATAATCCATACTGCCATTTACACACACACACACACACACACACACAACGCAATCATATCACATTTGTCTAAATTGTTTTCCCAGACATGACAAAACACAAAAGCCATTAAATATCATCATTACTGGTTAGGCAGTATTCAAATTTGCATATGGTGAAACCGTCTCCATATTTCACCAAATATTTCAATAAATAAATTATAATTATACAACTGGAGACAATGTGTTTATTTTTAAGACTTATCAACATATATGACATGACTCACCACCTCTTCCTCTCCTCTATGGTACGATACACGGCTGAGGAAGGTGCATCATTTGTGTATCAACTTGTTCACCAACTGACTTTCATATTTGCCCACTAACTTGGCAAGGATTCCAAATTTGTATTGGCTTTTTTTTCTTCTTCTTTTTAAAAAACAGATTTTTTTTTCTGACTCTGACACACAACATAACTGACTCACTTGACGCCTAGCTACTGTTTTTAAAAAATTACTGTATATGATGTTGTTACTTGTATGAAAACATTCCAACATTTTATTTTATTTTTGCATGACCCTAGAACAGCCAAGCCATTTTTTATTATTTGTTTTACAAAATATGTGACTGGGTTAAATAAAATCCTAATTCAAAAGGCAGAATTACAATCAGAAAACAAAATGACTGTTCTGGAAACAATCACTGACATTAAAATAAGTAGGACATTCATGCATAATGCATATCTCAGGCAGTAGCGCAAAATTGTAATGTTTTGAAAATGAAATGTTTAGCCTTGTTACACTTTCTCTTTTTAAATGGGGACAGACTGCATCTTTTTCATACAAATCTAGCATTCAAAATGTGACATTATTCCAAACCCAATCTACGTCCTCGACATTTAAGAAATGAAGTTTACATCTCCTAATAAATGAACTAGAATCCCACAGCATTTGTGTAAATAACTGTTTGTACATTTCACTTCTTTTTTTTTTTTTTAACATGATTAGAATGCCATTTTCTGACAGCAGGGGGGCACTGCTCTGTGGGCATTTTATAATCTCTTATTCTCACAATGTCAACACGGCTGTCACAAAAAAATATAAATTGGTCCTCTAAAAGTTGTGTGGAAATCTGATAATTTACTATTGCGCTGTCCTCTTTTCCAACAGCCTGACCTCAGCAATTAACCCGCTGAATAAAAGATGATATTCACCGATGGAAATCATTACCAAATCCACAAAAGGGAGACCTCAGTTGTAAATAGTCAGAGTTTTGTGTCTGTGACTAAGCCAACTGTGGCTATTTATCTTCACAATTGTGATAATACACATTTATATGTTCACATTTATATCCTCATTAGCAGCCAAGGGAGGAGATTTTAAAATGTGCCCTTGCGTGTCCTCAACACTTTGCATCCTGATGTTGACATTGAGATTCATCCTGAAGCCTCATTTTCATTTTCACTTAGTTCATCAATGACTTTTGCAGCGAATGCTACTTTGTGAGCACTCAACAACTGTAAAATGAAATTACATTGTGTGTATCCATAGGCGTTTGTGAATGTCCGTAGGGTGAGTGAGTGAGTGAGTGTGTGTGTGTGTGTGTGTGTGTGCCCTAGCTTGCTTTTTTCAGTCGAGAGAAAAAGGGGATTTATATGGCTTGATTGAGCTTGGCTGGCAGTTAGGGCTGCAGCTATAATGTGTTCAGAATAATAATCCATGGTTACAGAAGCATGTTAATGTGACCAGAGAGGGGAGGAACCCAGAGGGGAGTCAACAGAAATCAAATACTGCCGAAAGGATCAGAAAGAAAACCAAGATATGTAAGTAGAAAGGAAAGAAATGGGTTAATGTAGGAGGAATGGAATGCGGTAAAGTGCAGTTTTTTTTTTGAGAATGGCAGAAAGAGTGAAGGACTACATATTCAACGAATGAATAAATGCAACACCTTAAAACAAATAATTGCTTAAAAGGTTTTAAAAAAAAAAATAACAAGGAAGGAGGGAAATTGTCTTTCTCCAAACACAGAAAATCATACCTACTATTTAATCTGTATCTCAGACACAAATAATTAATGACTGCAAAAATAAAATGCCAGCATATTACACATTATAACCAAATCCCTAAATAAGACATTGCGAAACAATGTGATCTTCCTTAATGTAAGTACTGTTTCTATATTATGTGATGTTGGTTGTTGAGCTGTGACGTGAAAACTGATGTTTGTGAGATGAATCTGAACATTGTGTCCTCAGCTCTGACAAAAGGCCACGCGAGAACTAGAACTAGAGAGGAGCTGAGTGAATGTTAAGTGAATACTAGTACAAGTTAGACACAGTAGTCCCCGAGCAAGTTCAGAGCTGTGAGTATCGCCGAGTGTCGTTGATGAATATTGAAATGAAAAGAATCAAACTAAAGGGAGGGCAGGAAAAAGGGCACATTGCAGAAGAGGGGAGAGGAACAAGCTTACGAAACTTTTACGTAAAACATGAGGACCGTGTGTCCAACTGACACACCAAATATCATAGTGTGACGGTGACATTTTGTTCACCTTTCTAAGGGAGAAAATAGCTGCTTTCACTCCTCCATTCTTCTGTCACCAGGAATGACTGATAGAAGGCAAGTGAAGTGCATTTCACCATTCAAAATGAGAAAGTGTTCTGGGAGACGGCAGGAACACCCATCTACACCTTTCACCAGTGTATTGGAGAGCTGTCACTGCTCCAGAGTGAAGGGCCACCTATTGAGCCTGACAAAAGAACACAAAGTGTCTGAAAGTCCTGACATGTGCCATGGTGGTTGTGGCTGAGCTGGTGGTTATGGAGTTGAGTTTGACTGTGGCCCAGAGAACCACCTGGCAACCGTCAGTAGCTCACTGTCAGGAGTATCCCATCAAATTGCATCTTTCAAAACAACTCGGGGTCACAAGTTTTAATCTGCGGGTGGAGCCTAAATTTGCTTTTTGGTTTTCGTTGTGTCCATTTGTTTCCTCCGCTTATCTCCTCCACCGTTTGCATGCCACTGTTTGCAGGGTGTCTCGTTTAGACTCCATGCCGGTTGATGGGCTGTCAGTCTAAGGTCCTTTTAACACTCAGCAGCCCTGCACAACGACAAAGAAGCTCCCCTGGCACTGTGCCAAGCAAAATGGGAAAAGGGGGCTTGGCTGCGTACACCTCTCCACTCTCATCAACATCTCGTGCTGTCGCCGTGTCATCCTCATTTCCCTTTGTCTTTCCCATCACTGTGTTGTGTTTCTGCCGGCACGCAACCACAGCCTGCCAGCTTGTCTTGCAGCATTTATTGGCTTTACAAGAGGGAGTGGTGACGAAAAAAAACAGGCAAGTGTACCAGCATTCTGCTAATCTTTGACTCTGGCTGCGTAACACATCATTTCTTTTTTATACTAGTGCTTACACAACAATATTGTGTTATGGAAAGAGATTTAAACTACGTCTCCCTTTAAAGACCACTTGCAGTAATAAGTACCACTAAACCCTTGAACATCTCCTACTCCGTTTGTTTAAGCCTCTTTTAGCCAACTTTTCTGATAGTACTGGTAAACCCACAGTGGCGCCAAACAGCACTGTGAGCCTCTACTTAGTGTGTGTGTGTATGTATATGCTGAGAATGTGACAAACAAAATAACCACAAAAAAGAACTGCAATATTTGAGTGAACTCTTTCTTTTCTTTCTTAAAACAAAAAGGTCCAACATCCGTACATATGCAGTGGAGTTTTTCTTTAACGCCAATGCGGCTGAGCTGTAGCGGACAAGAAGATGTTTTTTGATGCAAGGATCTATGGTGAGCTTTTTTTTCTTTTTCCCATGAGCATCATTGTCAAAGGTACGCATGAAATGTCTGCTTCAGAAGCATGTTAGTGATAATAGCAGGAGGAAGCCCATATGGCAGCCAACACAGAATCCTGCCAGAAGCAAAGCAGAATGAACAGAGTGAGAAATTGTGAAGAGAAGGTGGGCCGGCGGTGCGGGTGGAAAGCAGTTCTTACAGGCTTGACTGAGCCGACTTTCAGAAAGCGTCTTGCAGAAAACGATAGGGGAGCGCACCCCCTCCTCTTCTCCAAATTAGCAGGCAGGGGACTTGATTAAAACAGTGAGGTGGAACAATGGATAAGGGAAGGGTAGAAGAAAATACACATGAAACCCTTGTAACTGTTGAAGCGCCTTATTTTCATCAGCCCAGTAAGTCGCAGAGAAGGAAACAAGACAGCTCCATCTTTCCCAGAATTCTCTACTGGTACGCTGCACTGTGGGGCCACAAGCTCATGAGGTGTGCGGGGGGGGGGGGGATTAAAAGATAAATAAATAAAAATAAAATAAGATACAGATTAATAAGCAACACACTACTGTTCGGGAAACAAAATGATGCTCCATCCTCAGCTCCTCTCTTCGTCTTCTTGAGATATCATTAGCACCACTGCACACAATATCACCATTACTATTGCTTTCATTATCAGATCTGTCTATCTTTAGTTCCTTCTTAGTGCGGCAAAACAGCATCATTTCCCAGTAAAGAAAAAAAATCAATAGTGGAATAAAAAAAAAAAAATGTTTTATCTGGCTCACAATCTCTCTTTCTCTCGTGCAGCGACATGCCGACTGCTACCAACACGGCATCTGAAATAGATAACTGCCTAATACCAACCCGTCCCTCCCCTGCTGCATCATACATGCACATTAATATAGAAATGTGTGCACACACACACACACACACACACACGCGGTATCTTTTAATAAATCTATTATGGGGTGGTGTTGACAGGCTCTGAGCGGACTGATCAAGTGACCTGAGCTGGCATCTACAGCGTTTTTCCTGACCACAGTGAAGGCCAGATAATAGCCCGCTGAGCACTGAGATGATGACGACGGTGATAATGTTGGCGAATGAGGGCCACGAAGCATATCCAATTCCCTCCCTAAATGTCAACCTTTCCCCCATATCACTGCGACACGAAAAAAAAAAAAAGCCAAAGAAAAGGTTCACGACATAGTGGCCTGCTTAATAGTTAAAGAAGCCATTATGGTGCACAATGAGAGCAGAGGAGGGTGCGTTTAAAAGCAAAATGGGAGAAAAGGGACACGGGCAGATGGGACAAAACAGTGATATGTGGAAGGAAGGGTGTGAGGATTTGCGGAGGTGAAATGATGTGCTAGCTCAAGCAATGGTGAGATTACAATGGCTGCCTTCTTTTTTTTTTTTTTCCACTCCCAGCCCAGGAGCAACGGCGCTCCCATTCATTTCTTCACAGCAAAAAGTGACAGATTGGAGGCGAAACATCTCTTTCCTTCCTTGTCCCCTTCAGTTTTTCTCTCTTTCTGTCTCTTTCACTCTCTCCTGTGTCTTTGCTTGACCCAGGGCTGAAATACCGAGCGGTGACAGGGGTGCGATGCCTCAACACTGACACCACACGCACGCCACAGACGGAAAGGGAAAAGTGATGCTTCATGTCAGCCGGCAGATGCCCCGTGGTGAATTCAGTGCTGTTCATCCCCGCAAAAAGACAGATGTTTTTTAGTGGCTGTTAACCGTCCATTACATGGACAACCACAGGGGGCAGCAGGTCAGTTGTGCCCACTCAGCAGCGTAGAACAAACTTCCTGTAATTGGAGCGGCACTCGACTTAGTGCACGTGTTTCTATGCAGCGAGCGATGAAAAAAAAATGACGGTGAGCTCTAGACTAAGCTCAGAGGGTAAAACCTTTGCCAATGGCCTTTCAACACTGCAGGTTGGAGCTAAGGCTGTAATTTGCGAGATACGCAGACTCCCGGCTGAGAAAATCACGGGGAGCCACTTCAGCAGCAATGATGAGATGTCTGCTTGAAGAATATGCAGACAAATACTAAAACAGCACATACATGAGATGAGAGGAATCGCTGCTGTCTTCCTCTGACGCCGTTCTCTAACAAAACCGACATATTTGAATTAACTACGTGCATATTGTTGATCTCACTCTCACAAAAGGTGATTGTCATTGCTCTTTATCCATTAAAACACTGGGAACAACACAAACTGCAGTTCCATGCCACTCATCTATATTCTCCTGATATTGCAGATTTATTTGTATTAAAATAACTGACGAAGATGCAGTAACAGGGTGATTATACTGTAAGTATTTGCATATTTCATCACAATTTACTCTGGCTTGTTTTCAGCACGATTTCCAGCGTGATCATTTTACACTTCAGTAAAATTAGCTTCAAACTAAATTGTTAGATGCATTTTTTGGGTGGTGGGGCGATTTGCATGTGGACCATTGGCAGTTTTTTTTTATATACATATATATATATATTAGGAAAACCGATCTTGCCTTTCCAAGCCAATCTCCCAGCTAAGAGCCTTATTAATAGAAAAGAAGAGGGTGCTGGAGGTAAGGAGAGCGGCACAGAGAGCCAGCGGATGATGATACCCACCAAGAGAGAAGCACACTCATCTCTGTTTCTACATCAGTCACCAGCCATTCAACATGAACCGTCCACCTTGAGCTCGCTCCCAGCCGATATCATGAAAACACGCAGCAGAGCCGAGGGCAGAGAGGGCTGTGAAAGCCGGGGTCAATAGAGTAAGAGAGCAAGAGGGTGGGAGTGTGGGTGTGTGTAGGGTGAGGGTTTGGGTGGGGGTGAGGGTGTTATCAATGTACAAGGTCTGAGCCATGGATTTGCCCTTCGGCAACTACGCTCACTTCCCCAGACATTCATCGTGTCAGTAAAGCATCACAAACTGCCAAGTGAATATCATTCATCCATCTGTCTGTCAGTTTCCTATATGCACAGGTTCTACTTCACTTGGAATCGATTTCCCCAACATCTCTACATTTCTGTATCGATTTCTTATCCGTCAGACGACAAAGTGACATGCTAATGATTTGGACTTGTCATGTCATTTCCACCTCCCTTTCCTATTTCTTGTCATTGCATTTTATTTTATACTGTTGATTTTTTAGTGAACAGATACAACGTCCAAACTAGCTATTGGGTGTGTTACAGTATTGTCTTCCAATAAACACAACAAGCGCTTTTGCCTGCTCATGAGGTTGTAAGAATTATGTTGTTTTTTTTGTGGGCAGTTATTTGATCTGTTAATATCTGGATGCTTAATTTCCAACAATACAAACAATCCTCAAGTCTACATGTACATGACATGGAGAAATTCTATAATCGCATCCATCCACCCTATCGCTCCCCCCATATATCCATCAGTGCCGTCCATCGCTCACCGCAGCGCTCGCCGTTTTGTTTCTGGGCTCACTTGATTTGATTTCTCTCCAGATTTGAGATCAGATAGAATGCAAGATGAAAAATGAAGCGGATGAAGGGGCAAGACAAAAAAAAAAGGAAGAAAAAAAAAAAGGGAATGTCTAGAAAAGAGCCAGTGGATGACAGTCAGTCCATCGGTCCTAACAGCACATGACTCCTTGTACTGATTTGTAAAAGCAGCGACTGTGTTCACTGGTCAGTGAGGCAGCCTTTTTTTATTAGCTGCTTCACTCTCTCTCTTTCTCTCACACACACACACACACAGAGAACGTGTGTGTGTGTGTGTGTGTGTGTGTGCTTCCTGACACTGCTTAAAATGCATAAGACATATAAGAGCTAATCTCCGTGAGCTGAAAACTAGGCTAATACTGTCTGATTAACTGGGTCTGTGCAGAATATGTCATATCTATAGACAACTGCAGGATTTTGACTCACGCTTTGATGAATTTCATCAGCAGAGCAACTCCCCGTGTGGAGAGAGTTTTGGGGCCATTTAGGGGCCAGTGATACAACTGAGGGTGTCGTGGAGAAATGAATGCACTTCTATCGTGAAGCATGTTTTGTTCCCTTGAGCGGTTGCAGCGTTGATGGTGGGTCCGGGTAATTCATCAAAATCAGGACAGCATTTAGAAATGTGTCGACGAGAACGTTCCGTCATAGTGTGAATTTTAAAATGGTCTTTTTTTTGTCATTCCCCCTTTTTCCATTTCTTTTTTGTGAGTTTACAGATCTTATGTTGACTGACCCATGATAGTTATTTTTGAAGAAGAAATGACATGCTATTTACTTGTTTTGTTCTCATCATCAAACCTCTAATAAATGGTATTTCATTTTGAAAGTAGTAATATCAGGCGACAGCGCCTGAGCAGAAAACTACCTCCCATCTATTTTGTACTAAGTTGAGTTAGAGATTTGTAACTGTGAAGTGGTTGGGGTTTGGAGACCTGGTAAAAATGTTCAAGACACATAATCCTCTAGTTGGGGTGCCGTAGCTTACATGGACACAATTTTCTCAAGATCAAATTTGATTATTTTGCAATTTCAGAATTGCCTTTTTGGGGAAAAAAAAGAGATGATTAACACGATTGTTGAAAAAACAGTACAATTTGGACCTCACATGTAAGTGCCTGGTCTCAGTGGTGTTTGAGTTTGCTATAATTGGAGTAGAGCGTTGCAAAATGAATGTGGGAAATGTGAGTTCTGTTATATAACTTATAGGCAGAGGTTTGCTCTTTTTTTTTTTTTTTTAAAGTATTCATGTAGGGCAGTTTTTCTTTTTCTTTTTTACTTTCTTTTGATCCAAAATTCAAAACCAAAGTGTAACACAACCACATGGGCATGTAATGTCAGATCTTGCTATTTGCTATCTGTGGACCCCCTGCATGGATCTCCTTCACAGTGCCACTGACATGAGGTCTGATTTCGCCTTTGGAACAAATTCGCGCCTTAACTGCATGTGTTTGTGTGAGGAGAGGAGAAGACGGCTTCACAGCCCTGCTGTCTTGCTTCAGGCGGTGAGATAACGGCTCTGGCGTCCGCGCCGGCGGCTGACAACGCATCACATCTCCCCCATGTTTTATCTACCCATACCCCCCGACCCAACTGCCAGTCTGCCCCATCCAGTCCTCTCCAAAAAAAAAATATTGCTATATGAAAGAAAAACTGGAACTCTGTGAAGGCAGACGACTGGGTCTCAGGGGGGGGAAGAAAACAGATGGAAAAAGGATGATGAACTTGCGCTCGGAGTGGGTATGATGGTGTTTAAACAGGTCACTCGCTGCCTCTTGTGTCCCAGGCAGTTTCCAGTCTACGTGCCTGTGCCGATAACGCGCGTCAAGCCAATTTGCCGGTGACAGCTCATCAAATCAGTGGACTTGGGTGTTGTTGTTTTTTTTCCCCCCTCGAACAGCACATAAGAGATGCATTTCCCCGCGACAATAGTGTCCCCGATGTGCTATTTAGTCGAAGATGGACACACAAAAACAGGACACAAAGACTTGTCGGGGATGAAACTTACCAGGATGACAGTCGGCCCAGAGGAACACGGAGGCTGACAAAACCAGAGAGAAAATCCACCAGCAGCAACAGCACGAACGCAGTAGTCTCCACATTGTAGGTAAATATGCAATTCGACATACAAACAGGACGCAAGCAGCAACAACTGATGAGTCTCTCTCTCTCCTCCTTTCCCCCCCTTTTTTTTGTCGGTCAAATCAGCGGCGCCTTCGCTGCGTAAAGAGCTGCGCTGGGGACGCAGTGGAGACCGAGACTGAGCACGGTGACAGATATGTAGTTAGAGGTCCAATAAATAGTCTTTCCGTCCCAAAGTCCCGCCGATATTCCTGGACATCAGCATAACACTCAGTTAGTGGTGGTGGTGGTGGTGGTGAAGGACCAGCGCGTGTGCAGCAGCAACAGCAGCAGCGACCGAAAGAGGGGAAAGTGGGTTAGACGGAGACTACAGTAGCGACGGTCCACACAGCGCCTTGACGCTCATGCGGCAGCGGCAGTGGAGAGAGCGCTCGTCGGGCACACAGAGGACGGGAGAGTCGGTGATGGTGTTGGTGTCAGCGGCGGTGGTGGTGGTGGTGGTGGTGTTAGTGATAGAGAGATGCTGCATGCTTCCCATTCCACCATCCATCCAGGAAGTAACGCATGTGAGCCCAAGTCTGACAGAGACTTTAAAACAGAGAGGGGGAGAGAGATGAGGAGAGAGAGAGAGAGAGAGAGAGAGAGTGAGAGAGAGAAGTCATTCCTCTGGATCCTAGCGCCGGCGACAGAGCGCGCTCACAGAACAGGAACGTGTCCCATAATAACAGGTAATAATAGAGCCGTGCACTCTCCAGGGGGTCCTCGAGCTTATAATGACCCCGAAATAGATCCACATTAGACAAAGCGGCCCCCATTTCATTATAGAGGATTCTGCCCTAGAACAGAAACGACTCTCGGTTTTTTTTTTGTCAGACAAGGACCATTTAAAATGTATTCCAGGGACCCCCCTCATGTGTTTCTCTTGGGATAATTTTACAATAAAACTTCATTTATGAACTATTTCAGTTTACAAAACGATGACCAATTTCATTCAAAATATTCACCTATTGGGGTGGATGGGATAGGAGGATGATTTGATACTTTCTATAGATAGAAGGCTTGTGATAGGATATACAGAGAGTTGTTATTATAGAACAACATTGCAATGCAATACTTTGTTCAATGTTGAATAGTTGGCATTAGCAATCAATAAGCAGCATTATGTAAATCTGTTTACAGTTTTTTATTAATTCTGGACCATGACCTAGACCTTCTACCTCTTTATTCTCCACACGAAGCTCGGCAAAACTCAGCTGACTTAGGGTGAAAGGCGGGGTCACACCGTGGACCGATCGCCAGTTTGAATTTTGTAGATGTCAAAAACGGTCTGTCTAGGAGTTACGGTAATGAGAAGTGTGCATGCCAAATCTGTCAGCGGTGACAGGATGTTAACAGAAGGGTTAAGCCTATCAGCTCCACATGACTCTCTGCTTAGCTTCGCTTTCTTTCTGTTTGTGGCTGTGTTGGTGACAGAAGTTACACACTGGGGCTTTAAATGTACAATGTTTAATCATGCAGTCGTCTCCACCTTAACCTTCACGGTGTCCTTCACTGTAAAGTCATACAAAGATATATAATGGGGAACACGTTCACCATCATTCCGTCTCTTTAGAGGATGCAGGCCCAGCCTGTGAAAAGGTGTTTCATGTATGTAAGCATACACACACACACACGCACTTACACTGCAGGCATCCTGACATATTATGCGTTGACTCACGTCACAGTAGACCCTGCAGCCTCATGGCGACATCTGTTTAAAGCTACAGCTGGTTCTCGTGTGCGAACACTGCAACTCTGGCTCACAGAAAATAACATTCCCACACAAATGAACTCAATTCTTTAATTACATTTCATATGTAACTTATATTCCTGATTGTGTTTGTTTTTTAGATGTCATAACAGGAGTGGAGGGGACCATGAGGGCAGGAGGAAAATATCATCTGGTCCCGTAAGACAAAACTGAACTCCATGTCTAAAATGACTGTAATGGCATGGTTTACATGTGTGTGAGAATGATCCAGGTGGGTTCATGGCAGTATCTGATCCTCCCCATCCTTCTATACAGCAGTGGAGCAGCATCAACAGCAGCACAAATTGATTAATGAATTTTCCTGGACCATCAGAACTCATCTCTCTAAAAATCCATAAATATGAGGGTGGAGTGAGAGGAGACGATGTGTGACAGGAGGATAGCAGCAAATAAAACATCACTTGATAATCAAGTTTTGCCTCATCTGAATTCATTTTCATGGTAGCACATGTTGTGCCTCCTTTATTTCTTGTTTTAAATGTGATAAATGTATTTGCCTGTAATCCCAACATTTAAATGTATTTCATTTTGGGTTGATTTTTTTTGTAATGGGAGACATTGAACTGGCATTGGCTAAATCACATCCTGAAGCGTCGCAACCTTTAAGCTAGGGTTTATAAACTATAAATGATGCACAGAGATTATATCGTTTTATTTTAATTGAGGCTGCAGCTTTAAAACACTCAAACACTTTCCATGCAACTGGAAGAAACATGGAGATGTGATATGTATGCGTGTGCGTGCATGGTCACAGATTTGCTTTTGTTTAAACTTTTACTGGATAGACTCCTGTGGTGTTTCAGTACACACCAGCGTCCTTGTTGCTCACAGATGTTCTATCCTACAGAAGAATCTAATAAAAAGGTTAATCGATGCAATAGGTGTGCAGCTCAGATCGTAATGCCTGCTTTTATTTACTGTGAAGCCCGAGGACACAAACCCAACAAAACTGAGGCAGTGTGCAAAGGCACGCACATCTTAACTGAATAAACAGTGGGTGCTGGGTGGGATTGACAAATTGATCAAAAACAGAAAGTGTCCACACAGCAGTTATTGCTCCCACAAAAAAAAATAAAAAAAATCTTAATGACCGACCAGGTGACATTTGAAGCACCATCCTTTCATCAGACATGGAGAAAAGGAACATTTGCATGTGTGTGTTACAATGCAGCGACAAGAGAGGACAGAGCTCCTCCAGTGGACACACTCTCACATGCACACTTTTGTGGGGATCGAAGCAGTGGAGGTTGATTCGCTAAGAGCGGTTATGTTTATATGTTTAATGTTCACCTGCTTTGTGTGTGCGTGTGTGTGTGTGTGTGTGGACATGGTTTCTGTGTTTCAGAACAGACACTGTAATTGGATGGATTTTAAAAGTAATATTCAACACTTTGTCATTTTATTTTAAAATCATTCATTCAAACAAGGCAAGGTTAGTTTTTACCACATTTTTCTGTGGTGAGACAAAGTCAGAAGAGCTGTTTTTGTTCCACTTCACATTCAATTACATCAAATTCAAAATAGAAAGTTAAATGTCAAACATTTCAATAAATAAAGTAAATATAGTTGTAATATTAATACTTTAATTGGAAAGCGATATTTCTTTCTGACTGACAGACCCACATCAGCAGTGATATGTTTTACTTCCAGCATGGTCTTAAAGTAATACTTTAAAATCGGTGGAAAAACAGAAGCTACAGCCCCAAAAGCTTCTGTGGTGTTAAAATCTTTTGTTAGATCAGAATAATGATCCTCCTTCGGAGAGAGTGCTGTGAGACAATGATTTGACTGGGAGGATCATGATTCTTTCAGCAGGCAGAAAGTTTAACGTGGTGTCAGTCTATCTCGGAGTAGAGGCTGGATCAATCCTTCTCTGGCTCCTGCACTCTCTCACATCTGAATGACAATTCATCAACACGTCTGTCTGCTGCTTTCAGGGTCTCATGCTGTGGCTGACAAACTGTTACTCTAATATGACACAAGTCTTTTACTGGGTATCTGTTTGACAAAAAGAGGCTTTTTTTCCCCCCTTACTTTAATAGCTATTAATTTGCAAGAGTGATATATAAAGGTTCAAAAACTTTGCAGCTGCTCAAGTATAGTTTTACTAGTTTAAAAATCAAACAAAAAGGCAAACAAATCAAAAAGGGCAAGGCAAAGGCGGAAGTCAGAAAACAGGCAATAATTAAACAAAAAAAAAAACAGGAAAAAAGATCACGAGGAATAACTACAGAGCTGGAACATTAGACACTGAGGCACAAAGACAAACTGGCAGAGAGAGGAAGGGGAACACAGATTATGTGGAGGGAGACAACGAGACACAGGTGAATCTAATGAGGGCGGGGCAGTCAATCAAAACTGGAGGGAAAACACATAGGGGCAGGAAGTGAAGCGATCTGAAATGAGAAGAGAGGCAAGTTTCACAATAAAACAGGAAACATGAAACATGAACGGAGGAAACAAAAAAACACGACCTTAAGAGGAATGCCCAGATGCATCATAAAGGAGATGTATGTAGGAATGATATTAAGAGATACAATGACTATGATGTATCACCAGAGATTTACAGTACAAACAAACTGTGTTATTCCATATCCGAAAAAATAAGGATAATAGTGTTCACCTGCTCATATTTTTCATTACAGGTTGCTTGTTATGACATAAAGTCACGTCTGTCTCTGGTCATGTTTTCCTCTTCTTTTTTTACTTATCACATCCAGTTTTATTTTTAAAAATACTTTGCAGATACTGTTTTTGCCCCAGTGATTGATAGACATGCTACAAGTACTAGTTGTACAGAGTACACTCCCTGCCATTGTTCCATCAATGACAACCTAAAGAAGAAGAAGAAGGAGCTGTTCAAGGTGGAGGTTAAGGACTATTGTTAAGTATACCTGAGAAGATGTGAGGTAGATTGATGGTATTAAATACAGATAGGGACCATTCAGGAGATTTGTATGCTGTTACACAAGCTCAGTGAAAACATGGCAGCAACGAAAAAAACAAAAAACATGTTTTAGTCACTTACAATAATTAGATTTTCCCTGCCTTGGAATAATCTTTTTTCATATGTACAAGCAGATGTGATGTGCCTATATTTTTACAGCAGCCAAAATGGACGTGCATGTTCACATTTTGAAGCAGAAGCTTACTACTCAAATGAAAATCCTACAAGTAAGAAGAGGAAAACAGGGCATAGTGCTGTACAGTCCAACCCATGTTGAGAAATGGAGGACTCGTCCTCTCACCTGTCCTTTTCCCCAAGGGTGACCTTGAACTATGGTGGCCTTCGCGCTCCATTTTTCACGCTGCAAATCTCAACATGGGTTGTAAAGGCCGCAGTATTGCTTGACTTCATTGGCTACAGAGGCAAGAACACCATTGCTCTGTGCCGTGCACTGAAAATGTTGTTAACATTTTTAACAATTTTGCTGGCAACATACTTTTAGAGACATTTCTCTCGACATTTTAAAGGTGGCCTTGTTTAGACTTTCAGAATGCACCATCTACTGAGCAGAATTAGCTTTTCCAAGTTTTTAACATTAACTCATATGTTACCATAAATTAAATGAGAATATAATGTATGTAAATATCCCCACACACTTAACTTCCTTTGAAAGTAAAGAGACCATGGGTAGAGGGTGTGTGGTTTTTAAATCTAGCTTGATTCGAGGCGGGAGATGATTAAGCAATGTTGTGCTTTTCTGAATTATAATCCAGCTATACAGTAGGTAAACAGATTTGTATACTGTTTTCTGAGGGGCCTGTCTCTCAGCAATGACAGTAGCTCAGTGGAAAAAGTTCCCAGCTGGATCAGTAATATAAAATATGTTGTAACTAAAGAGCTCCAGAGTCAGGGTATTGCTATGTATCTATCAGTAAGTGTACTATCAATTAGTGTAGAGTTAACAGGATTTATCAAATCTTGGTTTATTAGCTGAAATCTATTTTAGACACTATTCTTAAAATGAGTTAGAGTTGTCACCCATTATCATTAGGATATTTGCTATGCTATCCAACGATTCCAAATGTGCTGATATGCTCTCTTAGATGTAAAGCAATCTCTTTCACAGATCAGACCCCATCTTCTCTTACCTCTTCAACCTCACTTTTTCACTTTTCAAAATGTGATTATGGTCCACTTTTGTGAGGAGGCTCCTGGTGTTTAAGTCTAACAGTCAGCGCCCATGTCATAATTTATGGCCCTGAGATGTTTCAAGTGTAGCAAAGGGCAGATAAGCGGGGACAAGTGACACAGGAGGATAAATTCTATTTCTGGGTGAGATACAGTTAGGCTGACACCTGGCCATGGCCAGATTGTAGGTAGGACTGTAGTGGTGGAATGTTAAGGGTTGATTGGGGGTTCTGGCTCAAGATGAACAGCAGAACATATGAACAGGGAAACCAGTCAGGCACACATGATGGAATGCACAACACTGCAGCCACAGGAGGAGATATGATGTTCTACTATGACTTACTGTCCCAGTATCTGTATCATCAGTGTCACAGCACTACAGGACAAAATGACAGCTAAAGCAAGTCTTTTGTTTTACCAATGTACCTGAAATAAATTGATTTTTTTTTATATTAAATACACATATTCAGCATAAAGCAGACACCGGAGTACTATCTTATTGCCACTCTAATTAATTAATATAGAACAAATGAACTGTTAATTTTACTAACCTTGTTATTAAAATGTCTCCTTGACAGTGTATGAAAATGAACTAAAGTTTCTGCATCAAGTGTTGAATCTTGCAGCATGTAGATTTACAGGTGAGCTGTCCAGTACTCAAGTTTCTGCAGTCTTGTAGTGCTGTATTGCCGTCTTATAATATGTTGGACTGATGGGGTGCTGTCCAGTGCTGAAATTGCTGCTCTTCAACTAACCTAAAGGGCTCTATCCAAGTTGTGTAAAACTGCGGCCACTAGCGTATAAATCAGGTACTGCAATTCAAATATTGGAGAATATTGGAGAGGATTGGCCTTCCTTCCCCTCTTCTTCCCCATTTAGCTGAACTTTTAGCTGTCTATATGTTTTAAATGCATGCTCAATGAAGGCCCTTGTGTTTCCTCTCCTTCAATTGAGATGGTCTTAATAGTTTAGTGAGGGCAACCGAGGTGTCGACATGCAGCTCAATGCATTGTTATGTGGGTGGTGGATGGCACAACAACAAAGCACAAATTCAAAATATAAACCCTGTGGATGTAATTAGAAATTTAAATAGTGACAACACATGTGTGTGTGTGAAGTGTGCAGTCCTTACAAATATGTTCATTGTTATGTTCTTATATAGAAAATGATCTAAGGCCAATAACATATTACATACTTCCCTTTAACAAACGTCAAAAATGGGTTCCACAGACCCAACATGACACAAAGGTTAAACTAAAGTGTAAAGATGAAGGGAGTAAAAGCATAAAAAATGACTTACAGCTCAGCATAATGTAAATTATGTATATTTATGTGTACTTGTGTTTAGTTTCTTAATTAGATTTAGGCATGCATTTTTCATGTAGACTTGATCTGGCTTCCTTGCATGTGTCTAGAGTCTGACAGGCAGGGGAAATGCCGGGGGAGAGAGTGACCAGCTGGATTTTATTAATTTTCAGAATAATTTCTTTGAAAAAGTAAATAAAAATTAATTAGTCCACTCTCAGTGGTGCTGTTAAGGAAGGTCACATGACTCCTTTCCCCTCGAATGGCAGCCATCTGTTGAGGAGACAAAAATAGATACATGATTTTGGAAAGAAGAATCTTTTTCTTTTTAGAGGCGTGTGTGGAAGCTCAGCCCCTCTGAACTGTCGGGGAATATGACACAAACAGCTGCTACAACATGGAAGCTGCTTCTCGGTGCAGCAAATGAGTCTTCCAACTCATTCTACTCACATGCTTGTGAGTGCACATTATTGATTTGATGAATGAGGAGTTCTGCGTATTTCTGTGGCTGGTTTTCATTTTAAACTTTCCTCATTTGAAATAGGAGCGCGCTAAAATTGGTTAAATGCTCTCTTTAGCACTGCAGTGGTCCATGGGGTCAAAGGCTCTGATTAGCATTCTGCAGAGAAAGGAGTTATAGATAACCGTAATACAAGAGGTGACACTCACACATTACAAAATCCCAACAGTATGGTGTGCTTATGGGCATGAAGCACACTTACTGGTTAATCCACCTCTGTGTAGAGTGGGGAAAAAACCCTCTCCTCAGTCTCTTATTGTTTACATTAGCCATTGCATTGATATATGTAAGCCTGGTGGCACCTGCAGTGCTGATTTACATAAAGCATTAACAGTGTGGAACATTAGATCAGTGACACTGTATCCTTCAGATCCCCTGACCTGCTTTGCGTCATAACTCCACATGCAGATTTGCGAACGGAAATGCATAATGTAAGAGAGCCCGTATCAATTATGCACCATTTATTCATGCCACAATACTTCACACAGTTGATTGTGTTCCTTCTGCTTCATGTATAATTCAAAAGAGCTGTGTCCATTCTCTCATAGCACCGTATTTTCTCAGCTTGTTGGACATGCAGACATATTGTGTTAGTTCATTGTTGTGGCTGGTCTGTGACACCTCAGTTTTCCTGTTTTACTTTTTAAAGAGGGGACTCTTACGTGGCACCTGTCTTCAGATGCACACATTACACTTTTTAGTTCCAACTTGGACAGTTTGGCAAAAAGGGATATGTTTGTTATTCCTCAGATGAAGCCAGGGGAATTCAATCATTTATATTAAATATTTCAGTACCACTGAAACAGTGCTTGTTTCTTTAAGAAAAGATACATAAAACATAAAATCCCTACATAAATGAAGTGTTAGTGTTTGACACAAAAAAAGCAAAACAACTTTGATTCCAACTGGTCTAAATGTTTTGGCCATCAAGCTCCTTTTTTATACAAAGTCATGGAAAGAAACTTTACTCTCAGGAGACGTATTGTCCGTTTGAAAAGATGAATGACAGAATTCAAAGAACTTGGTATGGTTTGGAATTAAAAACACATTTCAGTGCCTGATATCCACGGCCCTTGATATTGTGTGAAACGTGGAAGCAGTAGAAAGTTGTGAGTGAGTGTGTACGTAGGGTAATAATTCCTCAGTTGTAATTGGTGAGTCTAAGTGTGTGCATACTGCAAGAGGTCAGGGAGGCTGCCAAATGATTTACACTGCAAGGTCACAAGGTCAACGTCAAGTTTTGGAAAACTGGGCTCAGCTGGACCCCAAGCTGAATATCAATGCGTCACCTCTCTTCCTCAGTGGTTCTCACATTTACATCGAAATCACATCCATCCTGCTTTCTCCTCCCCCAGGTGCAGAGAAAGCAGACGAGTCGCTACGTTCTCTCTCAGCCATGGGCACAAGAAGTGCCCTGCAGCATAGAAGCTCCTCCCATTTGAAGTTAACACTGTGGATCACAGGTGAAAATTACACAGCTAACACATTTATGGAACTGAACCAAAGTCTCTGTGTGTGTCCTCAGGATGCTGCCTTTGTACTGAAAATGACTGCGCCTTCATTTGAAGGGGCAATTTTTGTTGCTATGGTATAAAAACATAGTCTTTGCGAATGATGCTTTTGTTGTTAAAGCTGCCTTGTTAAAGTTGTCTTTTAGCCAACGTACTGTCCGTTGCTTTCATTAGTATTCCCCTGCTTCCTCCCTGTGTCATCTCCTGAAAGCATTCAGTGAGTAGAGGTATTTATTCACTAATAAACAGCCTAAACTCACAAACCTCTTTGTGGAGATTTGGCTCCTGACCCTGTTGGTGCAGTTACTTTGATCCATAAACAAGAGGTCGCATAGAGGCCGAGTCGACTCTTGACTGTGACACGTCTGTTATTATTATTATTAATATTTTAACAAAATGTTACACCACGATCAACAAAAGAAAGTATGAGAGCTCATCTTCATTGTTTCACCTAAACCTGCCAAAGAAATAAACAGGTAGGCCCCGGAGTTACCAATTACACCTTACTCATTCAAAACAAAAAATAAACAAACATGTAATATACAGTTGGAATATTAACAGTTATTTTTCAATAGCAACTCTTAAAGTCCAGTTTGTAAGAACTGGTGACATCAAATAATGTGATTGCAAACTGTAACAAAATGATAAACTTTTCCGCTCACCTCCTCCTTACCTTACAAGTATGTCAGAGAACTTCTGTGGCCTTGACCATGAAATATGTAGTTCTTCTTTGTTTGTGTCAGTTCTACTTTTCTTTTGTATATATGCTTCTGCTTCTAAACACAAAACATGTTCAGGCTGCTATAGAAACAAGTTGGCTCAGGATTGCGCCTCCATAAATCCCCTTGCCTTGAAGAACATAATTGTCCTAAGGGCTTCTAAGGCGTGCAGTGACGGCTGCATCTCACTCGTGTGTCTCTCCACACCGCCAGTTTGTTTAACTTCAGTTTCTGATTCACTTCTGACTTAGATGGACGGAGAGAGCGAGAGTGAGTGAGAGAATCTTTTATGAAAATATAATCTTTGTGTTTTTTTCACGTATTCATTTTTAGCCTAAAACCACTGTTTTATGTAATATTGCCGGTAGATTATCGATATCCTTATCAACAGATCTCAAAATAGACTCTCACGTGTGTAGTGTGTGAACACTCTGTTCTCAAAATTGACACCGTAATTAAAAACATGATGGAATGCAGCGGTGATGAACATGCTGGTATTATGATTTGCCACATCCAAGGACTTTGAAGTACGTTTTTGGACTTGTTACTTCCTGTTGAGGTTTGCAATTTATTTCCTGGTGCACCTGTTCTTTCTTTACCAACGTCTATGTCTAGTTCCCCACCTCCCTGATTGTCTGACTAAAAAAATCGAACCAAATCCATACAGAGGAAATGGTTATCAACACCTGTATCACCTCATTCCTGAAAAGCATTGCAAGTAATTAAAACACACTCACATTGACAAGAACATCTGGAGACGTGTGAATAAGTAACATAAGTTTGGTTCAGAATCATGAGGTAACGCTTATCTGTGGTTTGCAGACATTTAAAATGGCAATATATGATCCTGGAGACTGGGCTAGAATGTATATGGACTTACTGTACGTGCAGTTCAAGTACAAAAATAAATCATTTATGGCTTTTGGGATTAGTAATAAGCCATATTAAAATACACTGTGCAATAGCCACAATACAGTAATGTGCTTATTTCTGATACCCTTCAACTGAGACTATCCCCCCATTGTCGCTGCAGCAGCTCACGTCTCTTGGTGGGAGCTTAGTGTACATCAGTGTCAACACTCGCTGAATGAGGGAGAAAAATAAAAGAAGCTCATGCCGCTGTCTGTTTGCAGATCTCAGCAGATGATCCTTATTTATCCCGCTCTGTAGTTTGCATAATTAATCATTTTCTCTTCTGATCAGACTTGCTTATTTCACTCTATTTGTTTCGGTATGGGCAACTGAATATTTTTTTTCTGAATGGGAAAAGCAAGAATTATAAAGTAGTAAAGGAAGACGAGCTGAGCTATAATGTCAGGGAGATAACAGGAGACAATATTCCTATTGTTGTTGTTGTCTGATAGCAGGATGTCACAGAAAACCATATGATTGACCAGTTGTCCTGACAAACAGTGGCTTAATGTGCAGTAAAAAAAAATAAACAAATAAATTACAGATAATTATGTAAACCGTCATGAGCACCAAAAGCATCTGGAATCTGCGTTTGCCAGATGACCCTGCAGCAGCTGGCAGCCGAGTATCCCTGATTTGTTCACGTCCCAGTTTGGACAAGATTGTACAGCACAGGGTTCAAGGCTGGTGTCAACATTGTGCCAATTCAGCAAACAGTTTGTCCTCTCTGCCCTGAGCAGCCTGCTCTCCCAGGGACAACAATGCTCGTCACTGCAACCCATGTGAAATGTTGCAATTGACTGTTCTGTTTGTAAAATGATGTAGTTTACAAGTAGTTTAGGTTACCTTGTAAGTGAGAGATGGTAAACAAAATATTGGCCCCCTGGCTCCCCCGTAATTCGCACCAAGTCACCACTGTGACTCGGTGCACATTAAGACTCTGTCAGATTGTTTTATCGTGTGTTACTATAGGCTAATAATCACTGTAGACACTATCTGGTACTGTAGACATCACATCAGGTTGTGAAATGTTCCTCTCATAGATCACATCATGATGGAGATGATCACTTTAACTTCAGTGTAGTTTAGAAGTGACTTTTAGAATCTAGCTGCAGACGAAGTCTTAACGTGGTTTGACAGCATTTCAATGACCGCGTTTCTATTTACACGTCGAAATATAGTCATGAAATAGCATTGAGCAAGATGTTTTAATGTAAACTAGAGTCAAAAAAGTGAGTCGGTTTGAACATCAACATTTCAGTTGGACTTTATAATGTTAGGGCCATAATTAAACTATGTTTTATCAGTTTGATCCATATTCTCATCTCCAGTTTCTGTCTCATGCATTTGTCCCTGTCAGATTACAGCTGAATAAATATCAAATCAAATGTAAAATATGGTAGGACTGCAGCATTTATAATCCATTAATGAAATTAAAGTCAGTTAAATGATGAATGAGTGAATTACACTGTATAAAATGTAATAGTGTTCATTTATTGACTCCTCTCTTCACTCCTGTTTTTAAGATAAAAGTCATGGTCATTGGCATGCGTTAATATTTCTGCTCAACTGGATTCAAATGGAGGCTGTGCTCTTTGTTTACCCGTTGCCATGATGAATCGTAGTATCACAGGGTAATGGCAAGGTGTGTTTATGGATTTTACAGTTGAGAACATGGCAGTTTGGGGAGGACATTGATGCCATGAGGAAAACCACTATATTTTCCAAGCTCTTACCAAGTGATTAGTCTAACGTCTGACTGCACGTTACTCACTGTGTCTAACCACATTCATAAACAGGAAATTGTTAATATCGTGCTCATTTCAGCCAAAAATGCTGTAAGTGGTGAAAACACTATCACATCAATGTGCATGTCAAGTAATTTTGGGGGAGAAACATGGGCTCACACATGTCTGTGGAGATATGACAACATGCAGTATGATCATGGCTGAGGGTTGCACAAAACAAAGTAATGATTCATTGGTTGGAAGCAGCCATTTTCCACTAGAAGAAATTTGACACAGAGCCACTCAGCACTTTGCCACACTATTATTAAATTGTTTTGTGAACTCATGAAATGAAGGTGGAGCTGCTTGGGGAAGAACATGATATAAAAAGGATATTTTTCTCCCAGCAGATAAGGTCAGTGGAGGGAGGATGATGATGATGATGATTTGGGACTTTGATGCCTCTGGCATTCATTCTGACAAACAAGCAGTCTTTTCATTTTCCCCCTTAACTATGAACCGTACCGCCCTGTACCGTACCGTGACTTCAAAACCGAGGTACGTACCGAACCGTGACTTCAGTGTACCGTTACACCCCTAGTAAATAAAGTTTATCAAGGTATTTACAAAATATTGTCAGGGTAATTGTTTATTCCTGACTGGTACACAGCATTCTAACTACATCCGTAATATTGTAACCATGACAACAAAAGTCTTCAACAAACCGTAACCCTTACTATTATTGTATCTGAATCTAAGCAAATAGATTAGCCAAAGCCATGATCTTTCCACAAATGTAAGTGCAAGTTTACTGATGTTACCATGACAATGAAGGTGCCAACCATTGCTATGGTTTTATAAACTGTATTATTGTTACCTTGACAACAAAGGTGTGGTTGGTCATTTTATTTTCAGTAATGCAATACTTCTTCCACATGTTCTACAACTTATAAGGACTAAAAATAGCATCAACAATCAATCAACTTTTTCACATTTCTTCTTTTTTCAATTGTTGATCCTAAAATGTAAACATTTAGGATTCATTATCAATAATAATTATAACACTAATACAAATAATAATATATTCATATTTTGAAAGTTGGAGTTGTTTGTTTCTTTAAGAGGATTATTCAGAGGTTAAGAAAAGCCTTAAATAAATGGCTTACCACGTCTGATGAAACAAACCTAATTTGTTGCACAAATTAAGGGCAAATTCATCCTTACTGCCCTCCCCTAATACCCAGAGACATCCATAATCTATTTTGACATTTCTCTCTCTCTCTCTCTCACACACACACACACACACTGTGTATAAGGTTTTTGTGCACACAATTTGATCTGTGTATGATCAGGTCTGTGTGGTACTGTACCTCTACCAGCTGAAGCCTCAGTAAATGCCAGGTTTCCTCATGTGATGTTGGGCTTCCATAACCAGAGGCCACAGATGCAACAGAGCCTATCAAATTGCATTTGTTAAATTGTACTCATCATACTTTAACTTTGTCTTTAATTTGAAAAAAAAAAAGAAAGAACGATTGCTTTAATTGGATTAATGTCAGTGGGGAGCAGAGCTGGTGCTCTGAATATGTCACTCGAATGACTGCATGGATCCTATTTGTGACATCATTATGCTGTCAATGTGTGCTCCAAAGAGATTGGTCTTCCGTGCAGGTCATTTAAACTCATTATCATTAGTCGACCTCTAATGTGATTATGACCAGTGGCGAGGAAGTTGGATGTTGTATCATCTGTGTTGTCGCAGTTGGGTTGTACTGTAGTAGATGTATGTAAGTGGACGTGTGCGTTTCCTGTTTGAAAGTCAAAGGGGCCTCTGCCTTCGGAGGCTGTATTTCAAAGCCGACTGTGTCACCGTGTCACAGCTCGGCTGTCCCATTGTGACGAATGTATTGGATGAATAAATGTGTCTTTCCATCCCGGCCCAGCATATACCAAGAATTATTGTGCACCGGAGACAAATGTACGGAATGTAACATGGAGGTAATGGCAGTCAACAGCAACAAAATATCCCCAAAACACACTTTTAAATTTCAAGTAGCAGGGTTTGATCCAACTATGCAGCTACCTGTTATGTGTGGGTAATATGGACACCATTTTTAATATATTAAATATTAATAATATTAAAAATATTCTTTGAAATTTAGATTTCGTCATTAAGTCATTAATTGTTGCTTATAAATTGTATCAATAGACACGCCGTTTCAGGAAAACCAATTATTTCCCTAAACGTTAGCATCCAAGTAAAACATTCCTAGACAGAACATTGAAGAGTTAACATTCAGAAGCTCCACTGTAAGGGAAATGATGCAGCATACTAGCAAGAGCAGATAACACAACTATTTCAAAGACTTGTTGTTTTCTCCCTATTTGCATAACCACATGCGGTTTAGCTGTGCGGCAGGGAGGACACTAGCGAGAGGTCATGTGATCATGACACTGGATCTTCTGCTGCATGCGTTCAGGGAACGTGTGGAGCTTCAGTGCGTGTTTCAAAGTTTTTGTAAAAGTCATTTAAATACTTGATAATGTCAATTTCCATATCTTTAACTTAACGATCACAATATTATCTCAGACAATTTATCTCGCCCACCTCTATACCTGCACCAAGAGGTGGGTAACAGTACATTATGTGCCATTGAATATTCTGTACCACACCCAGCTGCTCCTTTGTTGCTAGGTGACAGCGGTAATGACAGCGCTCTCATTTTGGTTCAACCTTCATGGTCTATGTGGCCACCACGCAGATGGCTTCCTCTGAAAGATGTGGTTCCTAAACTGAGATACAGTGAATGTGTTCTGCTGAAATATGTGTTTATGTCTGTAATCGTGAAAAGAAGCTTCTCAAACAGTAGAAAGGTGCATATAACTTTAACCACACACATCCATACGACTGGGTTCAGTTAAAACTAGCACTCTTGTGCTAGTTTATAGCCATATCCAAAAATCTGTACCAACGACCCATGTGATTATCCAGGTCAAATAACTGATCCATCATTGGTAGAGCTTGTTCTTTGAGCATCATGGAAGACCCTGGAGCTGATAATGGGTGAGAAGAAGGGTAAACCCTGGACAGGTCCCTGGAGTGTCATAGGGTAGAGAGTCCTAAATTAAACAAAGGAATCATTCTGCATGACCTTTGCCTGTGGAATGAGAACATGCTTGCATCAAGGGTCGGACCAGGATTCATAAAAAATAAAACAAACATATTGCTGTGAAGACCTGCAGTGCTATCCATGACACCAATTTTGCCATTCAGAGCCAAGAAGCAGTCCAAACCCTATGGATATTAATATACTCTAAGTCATTACGTGAGGGCCACATTTAAAACCATATACTGTACGTTTTAGTCAGATACATGCTAATTTCACCATGGTGATATGGCTGCTGTTTTTTTTTTTGTTTTTTTCTCATTCTCAGATGTTGAAGTTGAAAGAGATTTATAATTAATAACAGAATGTACAGTGCAGCCAGTGTTTGCGAGCTGACTTTGATGATGTGCTTACATCTACAGACATTTCCCCTACTGGTTAGTCATATACAGCTGCTTGCTTGTATACTGCAATATATCAATTTCGGATTCATGTTCTGTCTCAACGCGCTTTGCAGCTTTCCAAAAATGACTGAGCACAGAGCACAACGCAGTGTCGGATGTAAAGGGTTATGTCATGTTTTTTCACGCTTCTCTGCTGAGGAAAAGAGTTTCACTCTGCGGATCTCTGTGTGAACACGTGTTGTACACTCATCTATGTAGGCAGAAAAGTGCAATCACTTTCTTCTGCCTTAAAATAGCATGGTGCCACCCAGGAGTGTTGGAAAAGGGAAAACAAATCCCCAGGCACCACGGGAACAACAATTTCAGACAATCTCCTAAAAATGCTATGTACAGGACATAAAAATTACACTATGACTGAAACCCTATTACCTTATGAGGTTCCATCCCACTAGCTTATTGCTATAGCGACTTTGTCTTTTAAAAGCAAAAAAAGCAGGATCGTCATAGTGCACTCGTGCTGCAGTGAGTCAAACAATAGAGTGAAAGGAAGGGGCCAGTTTGATTTGATGTGATTTTGCTTGGTGTCCTGAAGTTTCTTGAAACACTTTTATTGTCAGCAATGTACAGGTATTATTCTACTCTAAAGATACAACATCTCCAATAGTTGTATCTCTTAAAGTAATTATTCATTTTATTCGGAATTTGGTCTTGATCTGGTTACCCATCTTGGTATTAAGATGTCCCTACAATTAATAACATATTTTATGAACTTGGAAGGTAGGGACACAGTCATTTCACCACCTGCTCGCTGCGGCCCAGCCAAGACATGGACGATTGCTCTTTCCATGAGCCAGCAAACACAGACTATGGTGTTGTTATTCCATCACGGAGTTCAAATGTTATGAAAGCCAATATACTGAGCTGGTGGACATTTCAAGGTCAAAACAATTGATCTCTGCATGTGTCCAGTACGTATGCAGTCTTCAACAAAACTATCTCCCTCTTCGTGTGCAGCAGTCAGTCATCTGAGGTCCAGCATGTCACTGCATTTTCAAGGAAGAGCATAATTAACAACAAGCGCCAGCTGTGTCAATCACCTCAGCTGAAACTGCTTTCCTTCGCCATCTCCGCACCTCCACGTCCTCCTGCAGCTAACCGTCAACCACGCCGAACTCCGCGATGACACGTTTAAAGATTAATGTAAATCTCGGTGAAAGCAGCACGCTTGCTTTCAGTCATGGAAATGTTGTGCTCTGACAGTCCATTACTTATTAGATATGAGCAGTGGTCAAGGTCACTCTGTATCCACACCCATGCTGTCGACATGGAGTTCCGCTGGAACAGGTCCAGGAGCTTCACCGCCACATTCTCCAGCATCTGTCATGCATGTCAGAATGTGCAGACACTCTCCCATCAGGAAGATTCTTGATTCATTGAACTGAGCCCAAGGTTTCTCCATGACAAGAGAACAACTGCTGTTCTATATAACCTCCTTCAGCAGTCATTCCCAAACCCCTCAAGACATCACTTTACTACATTGTCCGACAAAAGTCAACATTTTCATTCTACCTCTGACATCTGACAGCACCCACACACACTCCCCGCACGCACTAAATAAAGACATATTAAATCTGTAGTAGACAGGACCAGGTGGTTTTTGAGTCTCATCTCCAGGTCTATCTATACTAAAGCAGTTGTATGCATGATTTTTACATAATTAACAACTTCGGCGTCATCGATGGTGATGGTTAAATGGCTTGTTGCGGAGAGATTGGGGGCTGTCTCCACTCTACCCCTACTGTCTGTTAGCGGAAAACCAGCCTTGCAAGATCAGGGCTGTCGACGCAGAATCCTCAGAATTTGGAGGTCTCGGGTGTCGCGAGCGACACGAAAGTGAGGAAGAGGAAATGACTGTCTGACCGAGTGAGGGCCCACACAAGAGTAAATGTTGGACTACCTTCTTTCAAATGTCGAGAAGCATGCAAAACGGATGCTACCTTTAGACTATCTTTATACAAGGATTTGAAGTGAGCATAGAGTGGGTGCAAATACCTTACCTTATGCTTACAAATGGACATAAAGCTGTGGTACGTAACTTAAACAAATCAAGTAATGTTTATAAAATTTCACACAATGCTGATTAAGCCCATGGACCCACACGACTCTCTTTGTCTCACAGTATAGCCATATTTTGTTTTTAATGAAAGACCCAAGGGGATGCCCATCAGTAACATACATCATTTAATGAATTATTGGATTAAACACAATTAAAACAATTAAAACCTGCAGCTGAAATAAGTGACATTTAAAATCATTTGCTTCACACTGTAGATTCACATGCACATGTTTTTACTGCAGTGTTTATTTTGTGTGTACATTCTGTACAGTGTACATACGTAAAATTAATCACTGTTGTGACAGTTCCTATGGTCTTCATCAGCAGATGAGTTTTGCCATAATGTAATTGTAATGTAATTATTTATATTCAAGATTTTAACAGCCAATGTAATGTCATCCATTGATTTTTGAAACTCCTCTCTGTTTTTATGACTTCAGTGGATCATTTCAAGTGAGACAAGGCTGGACTTCATTCTATCATTCTGGAAATGCATATATGGAAGAGGCTATTTTCCTGGTTCAGTGTTCCTGGACGTTCTGTCTCTGTTGTGATTCTACCCAATTTGAAAACAATTTGTTTTGTATGTCACTACTGTATTTTTACCCCAGTCTTCCTCTTTCCTCTATGTCTGAGAAATATTATTGTTTATTCCCTGGGTGGCCTCCTTCTGTCACTCTAAACAACCCTTTTAATTTCTTGCACTCTTAGCCACCCAATGCCTCCCTGTCACTCATGGGAATCTGTGCCTGGAAAAGGAGAGGAAGAGAAAGTGAGTGCTGGGACTAATGGCAGGCAAAGGGCTCATTGGGGAGGCTATGGGGAGACCTGGGGCTGTGGTAATATGAGGCCTTTGCCAGTCCGTCAGCAGTCCTGCCAGCTTGCCTCTCTGCTGGGCTGCTGATGTCATGATTAATGGGGTTTTCCTGTCCCAGTCCCATCCAGCACTGTCCTCAAATAGCACGGCCCAGAGCCAGGAAAAAAAGAGGCTAAATAGGTCCTCAAGGTGACTGGTTTCATATTCAAAGAGATTTTAGTGAATTTTACCATAATGAAATGTAGTTTTACCTCTTGCATTTATAATTCCCTCCCTGGTTGATTTATGGAATCCATGTCAGTCACAGGTGGTTTCCAAAATAATATAACACCTGCTTGTAGAGATGACCTAATATTGGCTATAATGTGTCTCTCAGGTAGAGGACTGGACCCAAATGCAGCACAGTCCTAAGTAAAACGTTTTACTTTTAACACACACAGGTTACGAAGATCCTCAATTAGGCGACAAAAAATCGACGTGGAACAGATGCACAACAGGTGATAGGCACGGAGCTCCTAAAATAGGCAACAAAAAAGGTGCCGGCGCGGGATCAACGTGTAACAGGAGACTAACTGGAACAGGAAAGCAGAAGTTAGCAGATTCACGGAAGCACACACGTGCAATAATCCACAGACGATCTACAAAAACATGGGGAGAGCTCAAAAAAGTAAGAGTAGTAATGACAACAAGACACAGGAAATGGGAGTGGTTAAATACACGAAGGAATCAGGGAGACGAACAACACACGTGAAACAGATTGGGTAATCACGGAAGGGAAAAGTAAAGAGCACGCAGACTAGGGACAAAAAATACTTCAAAATAAGAGGGGAATTTCACAATAAAATGACATGGACAACGGAACATGACAGTGTCATTTAATTTGGATAATATACATGGAATGCATCTTTATGATAGTTATTTTATCGTATTTATATATATATATATATATATATATATATACATATATATTCTGTAACTAATAAAACACTTACTTGCACTCACAAACTTGCTTCTCTACTTTGTCTGTCTACATCATTGAAATGGCGTAACTAAATCATTATATGCTGGAGTAGGAACATTAAATATAGTGTGCAGAAGCTCCAAAGTGACACTGAGCACTTTCTTTTAGTCTTCATTGTAATGTTAAAGTAAATGTAAAGTACATGTTATGTATTCCCTCCCTTACACACCTTTACCATGAACTGCCACTGTAATATCCCGGGGCAAGTTAAGAGGGGGTTTACTTCCAGACATATTCGGTGTGTGACTGTTAAGTTGCATGCAGACCTGAGATGCAATATGAATACATCGTGATGGATTGTGAAACGCTGGAGTAGGTAGGAGTGAATATTTCATGTGCAGTGCCATGGTTTACTTGTTGTACTTGGTGCAAATTTAAAGCTCTGCAGTTATTTTAATATGATTAATAAGTTTGTATTTTGATGGAGTGTCGTCCATCAAAAATAATAACCCTGATAGTGACTGTAGTGAGAGTGGGTGACATATGAACTCAGGCATGAAGGATGCAAAACTAACTACAAATCACAAACAGAATTGTTCCAACCTGCTGATCACTGCTCAGTTTGCGGTATTTTTGTTCCACATGGCAACACATTAGCTCTGTTACTTCACCGTTTCCCCCAGCCTCGCCCTCCTTGGAATAGGAGATATGTGTTTAGAAATGATGAGTCCTCAACCTGCTGTGCGCTACAGTATGGAATGTACAAAAAGTCAGACTTGATAGTGAAGAAATGACAAAAGACATTTCAGACAATTAAAAAAATAATAATAATTTTCTCAACTGGAAGGGGAAGATGTCGCTTTGTTGTAGAAAGTGTTTTTGCTTTGTGCAGAAGAAACTGACAATGAAGGAAAATTCACTCACTAAATACATAAGTTAAGTCAAACTGAGATGTTAATGAAAATTATGAAAATGATGCCACCTTGTAAACAGATTTAATTAAATTTGTTTGCTTAATTATTAGTTTGTTTTCAATTGTGGGCAAAGTGCCAATGCTTTTGGAGAGATAGTGACAGAGAGAGAGTGGGAGAGAGAGAGAGAGCTGTAGTGCAACATTCAAAACCCCATCCAGTGAGTTCATACAATACTAATTAAGCTAATCAGCTCCACAAAACAATGTATTTTTTTTAGTATAGTAGTGTTTAGATTTACATTATGGTATAGTATATGAGCAGTAGGTCTATATGAAGATACTGTCAGTGCTTTAGTAATACACACCAAACAACGGGCTTGTAACCCAACCAAAAACTATGGCAAAGCAACCAAAAAAAATCAGATTTAGATTTAGTCAGACAAAAAATAAACAATAAAATGGATTCAGTCTTTCAGCATTTGTGTTCACATCTTGACAACCTGTAGATGAAAGGCAGCAATTAACAATTTTTCTATACTGATCCAATGGACGAAGGTTGATTGTGGACAGAAAAAAATAAAGATGTCCAAACTTTTTGCAAAATGCTGTGTTTTTTTAATAACTTGGCATGTGTGACACAAGACGTCCACAGGGCCTTTGGCGCATGTCATTTAAATTCAGAGAGAGAGAGAACGATAATTTGCTTTTCTCTTTTTTTTTTTTTTTTTTAAATAGAACAAATACATGGATTCCTGTTTGTGCACCCGCTGTTCTTGCTGCCAATAAATAAGGCTTTTGCACTCAATGTAAGTGATGCATGAATCCGTGATATTACCCCTCTCCAAAAAAGGTGTGCACACATTAATTGTTCACCCGACTATGATTCCTCTTGTTAATTGAGAGACCCACTACAGATGGAGCAACTTGATGACTGTGACTCTTAAAACATGTATTTCATTGCTGCTTCCAATATATTATTGCAGTTGTATTTGCTTCTTGCATGAAAATTGTAATTTCCTCATCAGCCTGCACTCCTCTTCCACACACATGCAATAATCCACAGACGATCTACAAAAACATGGGGAGAGCTCAAAAAAGTAAGAGTAGTAATGACAACAAGACACAGGAAATGGGAGTGGTTAAATACACGAAGGAATCAGGGAGACGACAAACAGCTGAGACGAACAACACACGTGAAACAGATTGGGTAATCACGGAAGGGAAAAGTAAAGAGCATGCAGACTAGGGACAAAAAATACTTCAAAATAAGAGGGGAATTTCACAATAAAATGACATGGACAACGGAACATAACAGTGTCATTTAATTTGGATAGTATACATGGAATGCATCTTTATGATAGTTATTTTATCATATTTATATATATATACATATATATTCTGTAACTAATAAAACACTTACTTGCACTCACAAACTTGCTTCTCTACTTTGTCTGTCTACATCATTGAAATGGCGTAACTAAACCATTATATACTGGATTAGGAACATTAAATATAGTGTGCAGAAGCTCCAAAGTGACACTGAGCACTTTCTTTTAGTCTTCATTGTAATGTTAAAGTAAATGTAAAGTACATGTTATGTATTCCCTCCCTTGCACACCTTTACTATGAACTGCCACTGTAATATCCCGGGGCAAGTTAAGAGGGGGTTTACTTCCAGACATATTCGGTGTGTGACTGTTAAGTTGCGTGCAGACCTGAGAGATGCAATATGAATACATCGTGATGGATTGTGAAAGGCTGGAGTAGGTAGGAGTGAATATTTCATGTGCAGTGCCATGGTTTACTTGTTGTACTTGGTGCAGAGTAGCTAGTGAGAGTGGGTGACATATGAACTCAGGCATAAAGGATGGAAAACTAACTACAAATCAAAAACAGAATTGTTCAAAACTGCTGATCACTGCTCAGTTTGTGGTATTTTTGTTCCACAGGGCAACACATTAGCTCCGTTACTTCACCTGGATCTGTTTCCCCCAGCCTTGCCCTCCTTGGAATAGGAGATATGTGTTTAGAAATGATGAGTCCTCAACCTGCTGTGAGCTACAGTATGGAATGTACAAAAAGTCAGACTTGATAGTGAAGAAATGACAAAAGACATTTCAGACAATTAAAAAAATAATAATAATTTTCTCAACTGGAAGGGGAAGATGTCGCTTTGTTGTAGAAAGTGTTTTTGCTTTGTGCAGAAGAAACTGACAATGAAGGAAAATTCACTCACTAAATACATAAGATAAGTCAAACTGAGATGTTTATGAAAATGATGCCACCTTGTAAACAGATTTAATTAAATTAGTTTGCTTAATTATTAGTTTGTTTTCAATTGTGGGCGAAGTGCCAATGATTTTGGAGAGATAGTGACAGAGAGAGAGTGGGGGAGAGAGAGAGAGAGAGAGAGAGAGAGAGAGCGCTGTAGTGCAACATTCAAAACACCATCCAGTGAGTTCATACAATACTAATTAAGCTAATCAGCTCCACAAAACAATGTTTTTTTTTAGTATAGTAGTGTTTAGATCTCACGTGGTAGGTGACATTATGGTATAGTATATGAGCAGTAGGTCTATATGAAGATACTGTCAGTGCTTTAGTAATACACACCAAACAACGGGCCTGTAACCCAACCAAAAACTATGGCAAAGCAACCAAAAAAATCAGATTTAGATTTAGTCAGAAAAAACAACAACAATAAAATGGATTCAGTCTTTCAGCATTTGTGTTCACATCTTGACAACCTGTAGATGAAAGGCAGCAATTAACAATTTTTCTATACTGATCCTGAATGTCAGGATCAGCATGTGATTAAATTAAATCTTTCACATGTTAGTGGGTGATTTTCCTCATTAGCAGCGTTACAGGTGGGGCAAACATACCTGTTGGGACGTCTCTTCTCACTTTGTCAATAATGAAGTGGCTTCTTCCCAGAGCGCTGCTGTCTGTCACACAGGCCCCATCCTTAATCATTCAGCCTTACATCCTGCCTCACGACCCCCATGTGTTTGATCACAATGTGACAGAGAAGTCTGATTAGTCCTCTGTACCCTACAGTAATTAAACATGGATTGTTATTTTCGATTCCTTCTGCCCTTTAGCCTGAGTATCACTTCGCTCCAATAATTATCCATCGGCGAGGCTGTGGGAAGCCAGCAAGGTTGAAGTGTATTTACTGCATCACACAGACAATAAGATTGGCTGAGCCATTGATTTTCCTTCATTCCTTCAGTTATTTTCAGCAATGGACGAAGGTTGATTGTGGACAAAAAAAAAATAAAGATGTCCAAACTTTTTGCAAAATGCTGTGTTTTTTTAATAACTTGGCATGTGTGACACAAGACGTCCACAGGGCCTTTGGCGCATGTCATTTAAATTCAGAGAGAGAGAGAACGATAATTTGCTTTTCTCTTTTTTTTTTTTTTTTTTAAATAGAACAAATACATGGATTCCTGTTTGTGCACCTGCTGTTCTTGCTGCCAATAAATAAGGCTTTTGCACTCAATGTAAGTGATGCATGAATCCGTGATATTACCCCTCTCCAAAAAAGGTGTGCACACATTGATTGTTCACCTGACTATGATTCCTCTTGTTAATTGAGAGACCCACTACAGATGGAGCAACTTGATGACTGTGACTCTTAAAACATGTATTTAATTGCTGCTTCCAATATATTATTGCAGTTGTATTTGCTTCTTGCATGAAAATTGTAATTTCCTCATCAGCCTGCACTCCTCTTTTCTTCCATTTCTGCCCTTTTTCCAGGGCAGTTCAATGTGTAAGCTATGAGACTTTGAACACCCTTTACTCACTGAATCTGTTTTATATGCACTAATTTGATATACCCACTTTTTGATATGTAATTTGTTTGCCAATTTTTTTTTCCATTCAGATTTCCTATATGCACACATTGGAAAAACATGCACACGATAGGCTGATGGAAACCCACTTGAACAGTGGCCTATAGTTACACAATTAAAGAGCACTTAAATATACTTTTTCATATGAAACATATGCACAGAGATGCATTCCACAGTATGTCACTGTCACCTAGTATATCACCAAACAACATACAGAAAGTATCTTAGACTAGGTATTTTTACACAGTCTAAGATACTTAGTGGCAGATGCACTTCACTTTAAAAATAACTAGAATATGTTCATTATTTATAATTAATGTCAGCTAATAAGCAATTAATGTTACTGTGCTGTCAATATGTAATAATAAGACGAGGGTCGCAGTGTGACAGATTATCTAGTCAATCTGATACTAGGAGTAAAAGGATCTTTATCAGATTCAAAATGATGCAACAGGGTTGACAGGAATGTCGTATCCACACGTGGAAGTCAACATTATTAAAGGCACAAGGTGACAAACAAAGCATGTGAGACCAGGTGATCCACTTTGTCCAAGACCTGTTCGCTTAATTAAAGAGGAGACTGGTGAGAATTATCTGCCAGTGAGGCAAGAATTACATAAAGTCACAGCTGTGCTGTAAAGCTAAGGCTGTGAAAGGGAAGGAGCAATTTACAAAGGCTGGGGGAGCTTGACCGTGCTGACAAGTTTCCCAAGTGAAGGCTCAGCTCTTTAATGAGCAGAGCCATGGACTTCAGAGAGTGAAGAACAGATAAGAAACTGATACCGAACTGACGGGCACTGCAGAGAAGAAGGCCAAGGTGCCATTCGTAGTTTGAAAAACATATTTCACACTACACATTTACTCTCCTCCAACAACACATTATGGACAACTTACAATTACTATCATTTTTGATTATTGGTTCAAGACCAAGTTAAACAAATGTGCACATTATATATGATAGAAAATAGTAGCTGTGAACATGTGGAAAAAAAAAATACAACTGTGGGATAAATTATAAAGATTAAGGACTGTTGCTCTCTCCAGTCTTCTGTCTATAAATATGGCTCGATGACACATTAGAGACATAGTTAACATAACTCCTTCTCAAAAGCTGAAACAATATACAAACGCTCAGCTTGATTTACCAGCCCTTCACTTTTGAGTTACTTCAGCTTTTCCTACACTATGTTTATGTCTTGAAAATGTGTCACTTTCATGCAAACCACATAGAAAAGCACTTTTTTAAAAATTCCTAAAGGACTGTCGCTAAACCAGCCCTATGTGGCCAGTATGTTGTTAAACTGTGACCAACTTAGTGAAAATGTTGCTTCTCTTTACATAAACATAAAGACTTAAATGTCACATTACATTTTCATTCTTTACAAACACTGACAGACAGACATGTTTAGCTGCTATGGTCCTTACTAAAGCAGAAATGCCTGTTTGTATGTGTGCGTGTGTGTGTGTGTGTTTCCTCCAGTGCACACGCCCCCAGCATCTCACTGTAGAGAATATTACTGAATTTTACATTCAATCACTAAGTGGACAACAATGAGGCTATGTGGCACAAAGGGATATCAGTGACCACAATTGTCTTTACACTAATGAGTCTTAGTTTCAGTTAAAGGCTCAGCCAACAACATCGCATTTTGCAGTGGTGGTGTTTGAAGAGTTTAAATAATAAAATACTGAAGTGGAATTTAGTTTTTTTTTTAGCAACATTGTGTCTTGGTGATAACAAATTTTCAAAAAAAAGTAGTGTTGCGTGTCAAACACATTATGGATCTGCTGTGTCCGGATTTAGGGCTGATTTTAACAGTTATTAACAGCCAACACATAACATACATAACACATACATACATTAAAATAAAGCATTTGGTCCATGCACCTGAGACACGTCGGTGACATTGTTTATCCCAGAATGCCTCTGCTCTCTGTCATGTATGGCATTTATTCAAACAGCTGTTTTTTTTCCTGTGAATGTGTTTGTGTTAATTCACGTTTCACTTGCTCTCAAATCAAGTTGTAACAAAGTGCATCACAGATTTTTTGTTGTTCAGCCTGGTCGCCCCAAACATAAAGTAACTTTACATCAATTTGCAATGAATACAATACATTAATTCATTCTGTAGATAATACAGTGTTTTGATACATATTGGCAAACAGTTTCATATGTGTCATATGCTCATTTCTAAAATGACATAGTGCACAAGTATTTGAGACAAAATTCTACTGCGGTGAGAGAGAGACATCGCCAAGAAGCAGACACAATGTCAAAAGCATTGTGTTTTTACCCTGCAACACATTGTTTTAATGGATTTTAAAGTGCCATTGTGTTTGCTCACAAATTAGTCTGCATTTCTTTACACAATATGTGTCTGCAAAAGGCATTATTTTTGACAACAGTATTCCAAAGCTCTGTTTTGATCAGTCAGTATTGTTTTTACAATGCAAGCAGGCCTCAGAATAACATGTTTTCCGTCTGCCACGTTGGCAGCTACAGGATGAGAGGCTGCGCTGTTGAATACATGACCTCAATTCTGTGCCATGTGAATCCTTCACTGAGTGAGGCTGGAGTAGGATGCACATTATTATCTGTAATAGTCATGTTAGGAAACCAATTTGTTCTCTGCTCTGCTAAGTTTGCTGTAATAGCATCTAATTCAAAGTGATTGTGTCCCATATGCCTGCAAACACATAAACAGACCTTCACTACCGTACTGAAAGGTACCCATGGTCACAGCAGCATGTGCACAAAGCAGAGTGACTGTGGCTCACCTGAAGTCCTGATGTTAGGTACGTGTAAGTTTGTTTTATTAGCAAGGTTATAGGCCGTTTCACACAACAACAACAACAACACATTTCAGAAGTTAATCAAAAGCCAATTAATTGGCCAATACCATTTTTGTAAACCAACACATACACAATTCTCCCTGGCTCCTTCATGGTTTTTGTTTGTTAATGTCAGAAATGTTTATTGGTACACACAATTTTGTCATGTAATTTGATTGGTATACTCACCATCCCCATTACATATTCCAAAGAGGTTCATCCTGTTGTTCTCTTGTTTGTTCAGTGGGCACACACTGACCACCTCAGTTTTATTGCGCTCCCATTGTTTTCTCAGTAGAATTAATTCCAAAATAATTTGATCAACTCCATTAACTATCAAAACAAAGTACCATGAATATACAAACATATACAAGCCAACAGTGCATGATGTATATTTATGCATGGAGACAAGATTCCCTCTTTACCGCTTGTACAAAATGACATGTGCAATGATATCAACATAACACTTATTGCTTTATGTTTGTTTTTGTTTTTTTGAGCATTTTACAAATACAATATGTATTTTTTCTGGAGATGTAGGATATGGTCTATTGGGAAAAAAAAACATTTTTAATTCTTTTAGATTTTCATAGTAATCTGGATATGCATGCAGGTTCATGAGTGTACTGACTTGGTAAACAAGCAGCCTTAAACATTCAAACAGCACAAAGGTGTTCATACTGTGTGGAAGTATTTAAATGTACACACATTTCCCAAAATGCAGATTTATATTGATCAAAACCTAAAATGTAAAAGTAACTGGCAAGTGAAACACCTATTTTTGGTAGTTTTATCCTTAGTTGTTTGTGGGGTTTTTTGTACCACAGCATGCACTCTACCTTTGTTTGGATGAGTTATTTGATGCTGCTTAGGCGGAGTCTCTTCTCTGACTGAGTGTAAGTGCATCATCAAGTGAATGATTGGCTGTGACAGGAATTATTGGTGGAACATGCTTAGCATCAGCAGTAGTTAGTTTGTACAAGAGTGTAGCCAGAAAAGTGGCATTATCAATTCCATCAGTCACTGCCGCTGTTCTCTCCACTCTGCACACTCATCTTCACTCTACCTGCAAATAAACTTCAGGGTAGAACACCCATGTTCTACTAAGATTTCCAAATGAGACTCCATTGAACACAGTAATCTTAAAAACCCCTGTCTCTCTTAATCAAATAATACACTGAATATATTTATTATCATCTAGTTTTAATACTGCACACGTTCAATTGGATGCAATCCATACCTACCCATACACACTTGCTATTAACAGTCCCATTTTAAAGTAGAAGTTCAGAAATACTGTCCATTCCCGTCATATCTTCATATCACTGACCTCTGGTCTGCTCTGTCTTGCAACCCAGAGGATAAGGCTCATCTTAAACCTAAACTTAATCCTCATAGATGGGCAGATGTATCAACATGTTAATTCTGCTGCAATGTGCATCCAAAAACACAGTATGGTGAGTGCAAAAAGTCTGTGGGCTGAAGTTACTCCCACAGGCATGCAGCTAACCTTATAGATCAAGTGGTGCAGATAAAAAAACAAGGAATATAAAATAATGTTGTTATTTGTGCTCTGTATTCACTTCTGTCAGTGTGTGGTACCATGCTCTGTTGCAGGATCCCCTATGTCGAACAAACATGACTGAATCTCTTGACCAGTGGTCCTCAACACTTTCAACTGTCCACCCATCATCTGTGCAAACATGGTTGTTAACACATTTTGCTCCATGTTGTTTTGCAGCATTCTCCCTGAGATGTTTTGCCACCCATTCACTTTACACGATGGTCTCTTGAGTTGGGGGCCACTCAGTGAGCAGAGAGGGGCAGGCTCTGGCTTTGCCCAAGCACCAATTGATATGGACTGGGATTTGCATGCTATTTCCACACTGAACTGACCCTTGAGATGAGGGGAACTCTAAGTGTCTGTGAGATTAAGAAAGAGAGAGAGATGACAGCAACTACTCGTGGCGACGAGGCCTTTCCCGTTTGTTTTTTATGCCCCTGGTTGCACATGTAAATGTGACAGACATTTGCGAATTCTAAAGAGGGCACTTCATCTTATTTATTTAGCACTTACCACAGAAATGTACATTCCTAATCTGAAAGTGTGATATGTAATGTAAACAAGGAAAAACGAGAGAAAATGCAATCTCAATCTCCATCTGCTTTGTACTGTTACTAAATATGACTTTCTGTTCTGACTTCTGCATTGTTTGCCTTCATCAAAGGGCACAGGTCCCTGGAATGACTAAAATGTCAGTAAATTTCACCGTACCATGGAGTCCATTGGCCAGTTGTTAACAGCAGCTGGCCAGCCAGTTTGTACACAGCAATTTGTTTACATTTTATTAAACTGATATCCTCCCTTCTGTATTTGAAATGAGTCATTTGTTGTGCAGTTTGTTGTTCCATAAAGTTCCGAGTCATAAAGGCAGCAGCGAAAAATCTATTATTCAACACGGCTGCATGACAAATGTCATTTTACTCATCTGCTGATGTATATCATTCTTCCCGGGTGTAATGAAAATACCGTTTTCCTTTTTTTTTAAAGAGGCGTGTCATAGGAAATAAAGTCCATAACAAAGCATTCAATTATCTCACCATTTCAGGCTCTGCATAGTATTATGGCATCCTATCAGGGGTAACGATGACTCTGGCAGAATTTACTGACTTGACATTAAACATTAAAACAAACACTGTACAATGTAATAATAGCCTGAAAATAAAAGTTTATGTTTTATTCATTCATTAGTTTAGTTAAGAGGCACAGTGCACATCTTATAAGCTTTACCAAGGTTCCCTATAAGCTTATATACATCTCTAATTGTAGTAGTAGGAAACAGGAAATATTCCCAACAAATGTAAAATGTCACTATTTACGCATGAGGGAAACATTTAAGTCAGATCTCATCCGTGATTTACAACCAACAATGCTCTACCACTCCCCAGAATTATTCTAACTATTCTGTTATAGCAGAGAAAGGGCTGGTCTGGAAAACACTTGTAAATCTGTGCTGTGTACATGTTCAGCTGTAGGAATTATGCACATACAGTATATGGCTCTCTGCTCACAGGAATAGTGTGTAGTCCAGTTCATCTGAACTATTGTCCAGTCAGTATATTTTCATGATGTTAGAAAAAAAAAATCAAATTATTGCATTGATGTCACTTAAATCAGACATGTAAAACAAATGTAAACATGTTAGTCTGAATTAGTTTTTCGAAAACACATTCCCCAAAGCTGCACAAAGCTTATCTTGGGGTGCCAAGATAATGAAGATATCAGTGAAATTGTGTTTGCAAGTTTGGTGCTCTGTGCCTTCTTCACAGTTACCACCCCCAGGCTTTAACCTGGAAATAAAAGATGAAGATGAAGGGGGTGAGAGGAAAGAAAACCAGGCACATGAGTGTATGAGAGAGCGGGAGATGACAATTAGCAGAGGATGGAAAGAGAGGTAAATTCAAATAGTATGACTTTTCCTAACTAGTGGTAAAAGCCATTGAGAAGAGATACGTTTTTAGAAGTTTTTGCTCAATGGTCTGGGCATCTCTCACATGTAAAGGAAGCTTAGGAGCTGCCACAGAAAAGCTGTGACCAAGGCACATGTAATAGCAGCTGGTCAACTGACCTCAGAGCTCTGCCTGGAGTCCGTGGATTTAAGAGCTCCACCAGCATTGAGATATTGAAAAAGGTTAGTAATAAGATCTTAAAAAGAATCCTGAAATAGACAGGGAACCAGTGTAAAGAGGCCAGAACAGGAGTGATATGCACTCTGCATTTTGCTTTTGACAGAAGGTGAGAAGCAGCATTTTGGACAACCTCTATGTGTCGGAGAGACGACTGATCAAGACAAACACCGGGGGGGAATTACAGTCGTCGAGTCGAGATGTAATGAGAGACACTTCTGAGGTTATCTCATAGTTACGTCATTCTGAGATAACTCAAGCTCTGTCTGCTTAAATAATTGAATATTTTAAAGTTCATGGATGCTAGTGTCGTTTTAGTCAGGCTTCCTTCTTCTTACGAACGATAGGTGATGAGTTGATGGTGTAGAAAGAAACCCCTCTGACACAGGACTCGTACCGAACAAAGGGATTTTATTTGGTTACAAAGTCAGGCATCAGACCAAGCACTGCAGAAGCTTGGGAGAATGTGTTCCTGCCGAATCTCCGAACAGTTCTGTCCATTTTAGGTATTCTATCTTACTCTAGAAGCCAGAGAAGACCAACAATGGTCTCCCTCTATCTTCCATTGTCTAGGTGCCACGTCTGGACAGCTGCTCAAAGCATGCATCCACTCTTCAATATAAACATATTGTACCTGTGAACCCAGACTCCATCAAATCCTGAGGAACCTTCTGCTCCTCAATGCAATGAAGTGTGCATCTTAAACATATTTGAGACAGAATGTAGCTGTGTTCATGTGTTCATCTAAGTCAGACACTTCAGTAGGAAGACTCAGTATAGTGTTCCGCATGCTATCGATATAGCGACTAGCTAGCTGTGTTTTGGTCTGTGATGTAATAGGTCAAGCTAACAGCTAATACTAATAAGCTGAAACTAGGGCATGTCACCGCCTAGCGTAGCAGAGGCAGACATGCTTTAATACAATTAAATGATTCCCAACACTTGACTTAACTTTGCATGGAAATTCACTGACTAAGAAGAATTTTCAGGTCAAGGGTCTTCATTATAGTCTCTTCAGTGAGAAGTCATGAAGAAGGGGAAAGCAGTGTTCTTTCTTTCTTTCTTCCTTTCTTAGATTTTCTCAAGAGCTCAAGGGGATCGTTGTACTATCCAGATTCCAGAATGCAAGTATCTGGTGAGTGACACACATTTTGTTCTTCAGGCTGAATTTCACATTCAGTTTGAAATTAAAGAAACACTGACCAAATGCCAACGTCTATAGCGTTAATGTGAATACATTAACAACACCAGAACTGCGTGGGAGAAGCAGCCCTTTAACACCTAGTGCCACAGTATTAAAAAACAAAACAAAAAAAAAAGTAAAAGTGTTAACTCCCAATTGACTCCAATCCACACATGAAGTCTGCTGTGCATAAACTAATTAAATGATAAGCAGATGCCCATGAAATATGTATTAGCCAAGTGTCCAGTTACTTTTGAACCCTTGCTTTATGGCTACATTGTGTTAAAAAACAACAACAAACACTGCTGTTCATTTTAAAGTATTTAAATGGAAATGGACAACACTGTGGTTAAAATGTGTCGTTATACAGTAATTTAAAAACAGAATTCACAGTCTAATGGTGATTAAATATGACAGTTTGGTCAGAATTATTCTCTTGGCCACTCTTTGACCTCTTACTTCTATTTACCCTTACCCCTTTGTTTTGCGTGTTCAATTAGAGCAGTAGGGTGAAGGCCTTAGCCTTAGCTACTGCTGTGTTCTTTTCAACAGTGACTAAAGGGGAACTGTGAGAGACACACAACTTGCCAGTTGCTGGTATCATCAGAGAGGATTTCAACGAATATGACTGGATTCTTGATAAAAGTTGAACAAGTATTCACTGAAACTCATACAATTCAAATCAAATTTGCAAAACGTCTTACTTCCCAATCCCACTCCCATCCCATTTGGGCTCCTCCTCACAGTCTCATTTTAAGTGTAGTTTCAAATTATATTCACACACACACACGGTTCCCTTTTTCTACACTCTGGTCTTTTCACATGCTGAGCCTTATCTTGAGGGGAACAGCACATCTCTCATTGAATTTCAATCAATTTAGTGTTGCGGTTTTGTTCTGCAGTCCTGTTGGACTCCTGTCTCACTCCATCTCCGATGCCTCTTCCCATCTGCACAGCAGCATCCACTCTACAGATGCCCTTCTCCGCATCTCCATGCAGCTATAACTTCCCTCTTTGTGTTGGCTAGTAGTGCCACACATCAGGCAGATCGTTTTTATTTTTATTTTTATTTTTCATACTTCAGGGGCCAGTAATGCTCAGGATGTGAGTGCTGCTTTCTCTTTATTATTCATTTCATTCATTTGGTAGTTTGAGCCGAGAGACAGAACAAGACCCTCCAAAACTGCAGCTCAGAGTAACCCACTGTTTTGTCAGCATTTAATTGCATCAGTACATTTGGAGTGCCTGCTAAAATGTTTAATGCAAGAAGCTGAACAGGTGTAATTACTGATTTGTGGGACGATAATCGGCCTTAATGTGTTAATGTACTTGAGAGGGGAAACTTTAGCTTTAGCATTAACCACAGGCTTATTTAGGGCATCAGTATTGTCACTATTGGCACGACAACATTGTTGTCAGCATCACATTTCATTCAAATGCATCTTTGCTATTAGAGATGGTGCAAGTGCTCCAAACTACTTTATTTTTCTTACCTGTTTGAGTGAGCCCGTCACCCAAATCTAGTGTGCATTCAGCTTGTATTTATGCTTTCAAATCTGCATCTTTCGTTTGTATCTGGCCACAACATACCCTGCTTTATGGTGTGTTTGGCTCTAAATGGGACCATAATTTACAAAATGGACCTCATGCTGTATTGAAGAAAACCTGAGACTAGTTCTAGTACGTAAGATAAACTTTTCAGCTGTTTTTTTGTTGTGCTATTTGAATCATAGTTGAAAAATGTGGCCGGTTATCTGAACTTGAGAGTCTTGCATAGATGGCCATTCAAAAGACCCTGAAAAGTCATTTTTTTTCTTGAAAGCCCTCTACAATGATAGGCCAGCTGGAAGTCAAAGTACATTAATGAACAGACATTACTACGCTGCACATGTGGAAACTAGTCAGGTTGTTAGCACCTGAAGAGAAACTACAGATGAGGTGAGGAAGAGAACAGGAGGAAGGGAAAAACACTCAATTAGCACCTCCTCCCTGTCTGGCACATACTGAATAGTTAATTTGAAATCAAAAAAGAAATGTAGCTAGTAGTTGATATCATGGAAATATAATTTCTGGCAGCAGTGGCTCACGAGGGTCAGTGGGTATTCCTCTGTCCACAAGGTCAGCAGTTTGCCTCCTCCAGTCCATGTGCACTAACATCTGCCAGTTCTATTGTCAGGCAACCAAACATAGTATTCACTCATTATGATATGTCTGAAGTTGCTCAGTCATCCAGGTCATAATCATCCTCAGCAGTAGTTGTGTATTTTGTGTTAGACCAGGTGTGTCATAAGCTTACCCATTTTGACCTTTTTTATAATCACACTTTAAATTTTCATTAAGGCCCACAAACTGTTTGTGTTGTGGTTTGGGTTATGTCACCTTCCGGGCCACTCGGTTGGTGTAGTGGTTAGCACTCTTGCATTTGCAGCATGAAGACCCGGTTTTTGCAACCCGGTCGGAACAAGGGTCTTTCTGCATGAAGTTTGCATGTTCTCCTCGTGTGTGCATGGGTTTTCTCTGGGTTCTCTGGCTTCCTATCACAGTCCAAAACATGCAATATGGTGTGGTATGATTAGGTAAATTGGACACTCTAAATTGACCAGGTGTGAGAGTGAATGGCGAACTGGATGGATGGATGTCACCTTCTGCTAACTACCCATGATGCAGCTCATAGCACTTCAGCAGTATGGTTGTCAAGAGTTAGTTGAGCTGCAGTGATGGGTCAGATATGCCTAATGTCATCAAACACAAAAGGCATTAGTAACTCTCTCAAAAACGCCTCTCTTGAGGAGACACTCAATGAGGGTCTTTAGTGGAGATGTGTTAACATTTTAGACAGCTGAAAGTAGAGGATTTAAAAACAGATGCCAGTGTGCATAATTTCCTTAAGCTTCAGCCAAGGTCCCTTCCTGTCTCTTTCTCTCTCCTACACATTGTTGATGTATATTTAACATATATAGTGTTTTTCAGTCTGTTATTGTCACATTGTTGTCTCCTCTCATCATGAGATAATTCTCTACTGTTGCTGCTGCTGCTGCAGACACACTTTCACTTTCAATCACTGCCTGTTCCTGATCCATGAAAATGAACAGTTTGTTCATGGTTCATGGTTTGACATTTATAAAAATAAAACACATGGTAGGACAGTTAGTTTTGGATTGGGATTGGCTGCTAACGCTAATGCAGTTTGAAGTATTTTGTATGAAGCCCATTTAATAGCAGCAGCGGTGACATTGTCATAATAGTAATGAGTCTGTCATGTCTGAAGTCCAACCCTGTCCCCTGAAGATGATGTTTCCAAACACCGAAAATTCATTCCCAATTGTGTTCACGGAAGAATGTTGTTTCTGCAACAAAATTAATGAATTATTTACATGTCTACATATGCACGCAAAATTAATTTTTAACTGCTAATTGTGCTTTTAGCATATTAAGCAAATTCTGATGACATAATAATTTCCTTGTTATGAATGGGGTTATGTTTAGGCACAAGGTGTTGAAATGACATATACGCTGCAATGTCAACCACAAAATCATGAAACATTTGTCCTCATCCCACCTTAGTTTAAACAATTTTATAAAAAAGGAGAACAAGTGTGGACAGTACAACCCCCCCTATATGTAAAGTTACATTATTGGTAAGAACTCTGCAGACATTCAGCACATGCCTTCCTTTTTTAATCCACTGGTTGGTGATTATTGCATCATCCTTTTTGATAGTTAATTCACAGCATTAATGAAATGGAAACGTTTTACTTTCATTGGAGAATTGTTATCCTGCCACTTAATTCAGGAACCTGACAAGTGCATGGCAGGTAATTTCTACATTCAGACTGCCAGTGTGTCAAATAGATCTCTAAAGATGGGGCTTTTATCAGAAGGGTACAGACTTTTCCCACCCCTTCAAGGCCCTGGTTATGAAAAGAAAAGAAAAAAAAACATAATTATGGTGAAATGCTTTAAGGCATTATCTTAAAATGGTGGAGATGTCTTAAAGTTGTTAAAGTGTACTTATTGAAATCACTTTTTTTTTTACATTAAAGGAAAAATGCTCTTCTTGTCAAGCGATAATGGCAGTTGCACTTAATTCCACACGTAAAGCTTCCACAAGCAACAATAATTCAAGTATCCTTGAAAATGGGTGAAGAAGACACCATGCTGCACTCTAAGATGTGTGCTTATAAATATCCTGTTGTTCAGTCTTTCAGACAGAACAAGGTTCTACCTCTTTGTTGTAGATGAAAATGGACCCATGAACTCTATAATTATATTTCTGTAGCATTCCAATGGGAATATATCGAAGCTGGAATCCTGCGTCATATTTACTCCAGGTACAATTTGAAGGTACTGCTTCAACCCCACATTTCATTGGGGAATACCACATTTGCTTTGCTCCATGTATCTGTCAGTTCTTGTGTTTTTAGGTGTAAAGATTCTCCAAAGACAGGTTGATATGATGGGCTGATGATCATCACTTTCCACAGCTTTTGTCTCAGCTGCGTTTCAAGAAAGGTTTTATTTGCTTATGTTGTGTCATTTATGGAAATGCTATTAACTACAATCATGGAAATCATGTCACTACAACGGGATCATTCAGAGTTGACACAGAGCAGCCATGATTTCACTTTCTAACATGATGCAAATGGAATATGCATACATTCAAAACACTAAGGTTAAAATGACAACTTAGTTTATGGGATGTGTAGTTCCTTGCAGGATTCTCCATTTTCCCTTTTTGTGTTCGCTTACTCACTATCGAATGTTTCAGGGTTACGACTCATCTCATACTTGGTTGGCCTGGTTTCAAACACAGAACTATTAAATAAGGATTTTCTGACTGTACTTTTAAAGCTGCGGTGTGTAACGTTCTGTTGTTGTTGTTGATGTTGATGTTTTATTCTGCCCCGGTTTGCTCTTTGTGGACAGCTGTGCTGTAGTGTTATTTGTATGCTCTGTTCTTCATCTGAAAACAAGCTCTGTCAAGCAATACCATTCGAGGTGTCTGAGGCAGCGTTTGTGTGTGTGTGTGTGTGTGTACAGCAGCAGCAGCAGAACAGGGGCAGGCGGCGACGAGACATTTTTATCACCATCAAACTGCTGGACGACCTTTGTTTTGAGCAGTTTCACCTCTGACTTTCTTTGTGTTTTAAGTCATACTCCAACCTGTTTGCAGCCGTCTCGCATTACTAGCACTGTGTTGTTGTTGCCTCCTCCATCTGTCTTGATATGAAACACAATCACTTCCTGTGTACAGCATTGTGTGAACTCATTTGAGGTGGTTTGAATCTTAAAAAAAAACAATTTGTCTTTATGCTACATTCTGCAGGTTCACTGACACATTTTTCTATTCCACTGAGTGCCATCGTCTTCTGAAGTACAACGTGAAGTGTTTGGTCTCCTCTTATCTTTCTCATGTGATTATGGATTTAGGCTACAAAACACAGGTTTTGGTAAAGTGAATCCTCCACATTCTACATAAAATACTCTGAACTGCCTCTACTGGGCTATAAAAACAGGACTTGTGGTTTTCAATGGAAACAAGTTTACCATGAATATTTATGTAAACAGTTTTTTGGCAGATTTAAGCTTCTCCAACATTTAATTCAACAACACTGAAGTGTTTGTTTCTACAGTATATAATGAATATGAGGGTGGTCGACTCACTGGTCCACTGTGTCTGTTTTGATATATTCTCAATTACCTACTAATGAGGGCTGTCTGGAAAGGGATGATCACATATCCATCTCTGTCAGATTCCCATCTGTTTTGATGGACATAAAGATTTGACCCATTGAACTTATCCTTGGGCCCATTCATACAGTAACCATCTGCTCATTCAAGGAGAGGTGATTTTAAGTGTATTTGAAGGAGAGGGAAAAAAATGCTGCCAAGAGTGCAGCCTACACTACTTTCAAATATGCATCATTCGGAAAGGAACACATACGATGAGAACATCTTGTGGGCTGTGAAGGTCAATTTTGTGTGTCCAACAGCCGTAAGACATGGTCTGGGTTTATCAGAGACTCTAAATTGACCATGTGTGAATATTGGCATGAATGGTTATTTGTCTTTCTTGTATGTGAGCCCTGTTTTAGGTTTGTGACCTCCATGCTGTACCTTGCCTCTAACCCAATGTCAGCTTGGATTGGCTCCAGCTCTCATTGAAAGAATAGCAACATTGATATTGTCATTCACCTAGTTCCACTTCCTCATCTCTCTCCCTTTGGGTATGTTATGCTGTAATAATGTAACAACACATAACCCACAATCTTTTCACACTGTTGGCTCACAGCAAGAAGGCCCCATGTTCAAATCCACCGGTGGTCAGGTTTCTTTCTCTGTGGTGTTTGCACATTCTCTCCTTACTACTCTATGTGTGGATTTCCTTGCTGCACAAGGTTACCTGAGACATGCAGTTGATGTCACTTGAAAACATTGGATTGCCTCTAGGTGTGAATGTGAAAGTGAATGTTGCCTCTCTGGGTCAGAGCTTTAACTCTGGCCACTGGCTGGAGGGCAATAAGTCATACAAACAGGCATAACAGACCAGGGGTTTCACTTTTGAACTCAGTGGTACACAATAAAATGTGACAAAGGTATGTGTGAGGAATGGCTGTTTCTTCCATAAGGTTACACAAATTGTCTGGGAAAACATTGGTGGAGAGTGAACTTTCCAAGCCATTTTATTTGGCCCAGAAAGTCATTTCTGAGCACAAAAGTGGTGAATATGAATGTAACGCACAGGATATATGGTCACAGTTTCTACATAATTTCAACAGAGAGTCTCTGATTGGATTTTCTCACTGAGAGAGAGCCTCCATTACCCTTGTGATATTCTCACGGACACACCTGAACAGCAGGTATATTGGTAGAATATGTGATGTTCTACCAAGCACTCAACCTTATAGAAGGAGGTACAGAATTACATCAAACCAAACCGAGTGGGTCATGTTTCTATCCGTGTTTGTCTGACAACAGACACAGGAACAAAATCACATGGGAACAGCTTCACTTTGAATTGAGTTGTATTAAAAATGAGGACGGAGGAAGAAAACAATAATGAAATACTGAAATCGGCTGACACTACAGAATCAACAAAGCGATTGCTGTCTTGATCTGGATATGTATGTGCATGTAAAGCAACACGATGTAACTTTTTGTGTAGCAGGATTATGGGGTGAGATCTCGTAAGTAGACAAGTAAACATGTGTGCATTTTAGTCGCAATTGGGTGAGCTCTTGTGTATGGACAATCACAAATGGGACGCTACTGTTTTGTCCAGAAATCACATACTATTGCTTTCAGAGGGACAGATGGGTTTACAGATGAGAACATGCCTCCCCTGTCAGTCTGTGAAGCTAACGCAAGCTCTTGCTGATACAGTGTAGGACTAAATCATTGAGTGGTCATTAGTCAGATGTCATTAGCTTTAGTATGCATGTTGTACCTGTGATTTATTATTAATACAAAGCATAGGCATGTGTAGTTAACACAGCCGTTGAATATGTAATCCTATTTGAAAATGACTCAGTAATGCTCCGTATACAGTTTCTCTACTAACCTACTGTAATACCTGATTACATCACACTGAATCACCAGCTCACAATCATTTTGGCATCTGGTCTGCACCAAAAAAACACTCAAATGTGTTACAAGACTAAACAATGTATTGTATATGATATAAAAGGTTTAAAAAAATAAATAAATAAAAATAATATATATAGCCCATGTCTTACCAACCTGTTTTTATTTCCCACCTTGGATGAAATTATATATACATCCATAGGTATATCTAACCTTTTTATGTGTGTAGACATTACCTATAGTTTTATTAAAGAGCTGAGCATATGAAATGTACATATATAAAAGTGACACTGGCCCTAAAATTATCATGCACTAATAAAGGCTTACAACAGTAAAATTTTAACATTAAAATTTTTACTTTGTATAAAATTTGGTTCCTTGAATACTGTGAAAAATGGACATCGACTAAAAGCATGTCTTGTAAGTGCAACATCAAAAGGACAGCTTTTTTAAAACTACTAAATGATTTGCAATTTAAAATAATAAAAAGGCATGTGTCAAGAAAATGTATCGGCAAAAGCACTCTGGAAAACGTTACAATGTGACTAAACAAAATAAAACTTTTTTTTTGCCATTATAGAGCTCGTTCACAGGCAGAGACATGTGAGAGCACTTCAGCCTCCCCTGTGTGGTCCAAGTGGTAGAACTCAAGTAGCATTATTGTCCTGACAGTTGCAGACAACCATGAGGTTCCATTCATGCCATTTGTATTGGCATGACCCAGCTGCTCGGACAGGTCACTGGTGTCAGGAGAACCTGACTGTGCACTGTTTTTTCTGTGGCTTTTGTTGACTCCTACATGATGTTTACTCATTCCAATTCATATATTTGTTTTAATGACATGCAAATGTAACATAAACAGCAAGACAGAACCTTTAAAAACATACATTACGCAGTTATATGTGGTATGGTGTGTTCTAATTGTTGTACGCAGTATCTTGGTGGACCAGTAAAATGCTCTCACATTAGCATGTCCCCGACTGCTTTGGCATCCTGGTGCACAACAGTTTTCCATAATCTTCACTTTATACGAACACAGACAGTGAAGAGATCGAGTTACCAGACATGAGTTGTTAATGCCTTGTTAGTTATGATGTCAGACCCACTTGCCTTCAAATCGCCCCCTTGAAGAAACTAAGTAGTTCTAAATTCAACTGAACTGAAATTTACTTTTTTTTTAATGAGAGAATAAATGTAACCTAACAGAGTTGAACATTTAAACCAGTCACTGAAGAATTTCAGTTTGTTTGATTCTTTTTTGGTCTGAATGCATTATCTGTATAACCATCTATATTGTTTTAAATGACATACACTCATGCATGTAAACATTTTGTGACAAAAAAGTCATATAACCTCTTGTAGTTCTCACAGTTTCCAACCTACACCGACAATTTACTTACCAAAAATGGTAGTACATTTCACCCAGGGCTGCTCTCATTGTCAAATTGATTCAAGTGTATAGCGAACGCTGCCAAAAACGTCCATTAATCCCCACATTAAAGCGCTTTCAAGTTCCAGATGAGATGATCGTGATGGTGATTTCACCAAAACCTTTATGAAACAAAATACATTTACACAGCATCAAACTTTATGAGCTATAGAAGTGGTGTAACAATTCATATTGAGTGAGTGTCATTACAGTGTAATCCTTTAATATTCAAACTACATCCTAAAAACCCACACAAGCACAACATATCGCTGAGTCAGATGGCACAGTGGGTGGGGCTTTTCCAGGAAAGCTAATGTAAAAATAATTATGTATAATGGCAGCGAGCAGGGAGGTGCTTTATTAGATCCCAGTCATACATGTGACTTCATATGCCTCACATGCAGCATGAATATTTAATAGTGATATGACTTTGGGATCTTGCCTGGTTACACGTGATACATTATTCAGCAGTGCTCTGTGGTGGCTCTCCTGGGACACAGGAACCAATCAGATCCATCAGTACCAATACTAAAGGGCTTCCAGCACAAGATAATGTGGCTCTCAGATGCCTCCCAAAGACAACATCATGTGACAGACTGTCGCCACCGAACACACAATCTCATTAAAACTCCTCTGATGATTTCGCCAACATGCGTCAGTGTTCCCATAAGCTTGAGGTGAATTCATAGACAGTTTTTAATTACCTCACAGAAGCTCTGGATAAAGGATTATTCTCTCTCGCTCTCTCTCTCTCTGTATCCCTCGCTCTTTTTTTAAAAGGCTGGTGAAAATGGTGCACTGTACGGTCCTCTCACATGAATGAAAATAATATTCTTAATATCCCATTTGATTCTTTCAACCCACGAGTGCACTGTTGCTAAAATGAACAAAGTGGATTATTTAAAAAAAATGACTGGAACCCCCAGTTATGCCTTGAGGGATGTGAGGTGTCAATGATCGGCCTTCATCTCTAACAGTTATAAGTGATAGAAGGATAGATAGAAGTCGCAGTTACCCAGCAGGGGGACAACTGCACTGGTTCCAAAGTCCAAAGTCAAATAAAATGTAATGATTCAGGATTGACCCCCTGCGACACCTCATGTGGAGGATAAAGTGGTAGAAGATATTTGGATAGACTGATTGATTTGCAACAGCACTAAACATTTCTGTGAGGAGCTAATGGTCAGGAGTTTCACATTCTTTTCTAAAGAACATAATCTCCTTTTTGTAAATTATGTTTCCACTTAGAGGAAAAATAGACAATAAAGCATGGCGCATATGAGGGCACACCAGGGGGATTGACAGCTTGGACCGTCAAATGCTTGGTTTCAGGTGACAACTGTGGTTTCAAAAACTTACCCGGTGACAGTCAAATCGCAATTCTCAACAGTTCAGTGTGGGAGTTTGCTTTTTTTGCCACATCTGCTTAGGCTTTATAGATGGTTGTTTGTCTCTATGTGGCCCTGTGATGGAATCCAGGGTGTACCCCGCCTTTCGCCCTATGTCAGCTGGGACCCCGTGACCCTCATGTGGAGGATAAAGTGGTAGAAGATGAACGAATGTATGAACTGAAGCAGACTTGACAGAAAGGGGAATGACATTTAGTGTAGGGAACAGTGAGGAGGCTTAAGGTTAAGGAACTAAATTGTCTCGAGGTACAATATGGCTGGAGGAGCTAGGTTAAGGCACATTTATGGAGGACTTTATTTAAATTTAATGGGGAGCCATTCGAGGGATGTGAGACTGTGGTTATGGGATAATGGATGAGTGTTTGTGGTGAGTCTGGCTGTGGTGACTCTGGCTGCATCACATGCAACTGGGAAATGGAGAATGAGTGTGATGTGTTCATATTTGCACTCTCATCAGGATCCTTGTAGCCCTATTCTGAATACACTGCAGTCTTAGGGTTAGGGTTGAAGACTGTTGCTGGGGATCCCGAAGAGACATGCATTGTAGCAGTCAATGATTAGCGCAATATCATTATAATGGCATTATTAGAAGATACATTTAATATTGCCCTCTTGGGGTATATACAGTGCCTGCAGAGTATTGAATGCCCCTCAGTTCTTATTGCAGTGTTAAAGTACCTTTGCATGTCCATCTATAGGACGGAAGAACTAATACACATTTTCATTTTTGTAAAAACAACCTTGAAGCATCAATTCAGTACATCTTTCCACCTGAATGTCCTTCAGAGTGTGTTTCTTCTTCCTCACTCTCTCTCTCTGCTGCTTTGGCTGATCAACAGACAAATGCAGACTCTCTTGTCCAGGCCTTAAGTCCTACTGCTGTGTTTTTCTTTCATGTTCAGCCATGCTGTTTACCACTTTGATGTCACACGCTTTTTGTTTATGAGTGAACACTCTTCACCTGCAGAACTGTCCAGATGGATGGCAGGGAGCATGCGTGTGCTCCCATGCCATCTGCTCATTATCTGCATAGACCACCACCGGCAGCCCCCAGCATAAACGAAGCTGGAACCTGCTTTCGGCCCTCTGGGGACAAAGTTATTCCAGACACACACACACACACACGAGGATAGCCGTGATTGGTTAGTAGTTGTCAGGACCTTGACAACAAGAGCCCTACCGCAGTTAGAAGAGTTACCTTTCACTGTCTGTTCATGCAAACTCTATTACAAAATGGCTTTCATAGGAAAACTGTTGGAATGGTTTGTGTTATATGTGGAATTCAAGTGGTTTAAAATGGCAGCTGTCTTTCTGTTAAATTTCCTGACCAAATTATTATTTTTTCTACTCATTTAAGGCTTTGTATTCAGGAGACCCAGTGGAATACATGCATGTACATCTACACCAGGACAAGACAAGGCAACTTCATTTGTATGCACATTTACTGCAGTGACAAAGTGCTTTACAGAATTTAAAGAAAAACATACAGTAGTACACAGCTGGGAAAGATGAAACAATAAAAGGACAATGGGGGTTAACACAGTTTTAAGAACAGAAGAGATAAAGCGATAAAATGACTTTGCAAGATACAAAAACAAACAAACAAACATAAAATCACAATTGAACCACAAAGAGTATCCTTTTGGGATTTGGTCATAAAATGTAAATTATTTTATCAAATGTATAATTCTGTGTAGAGAAAGCAAGGTTTAAGGGGCTGCTGCTCAAACTGCTAGACTCTTAGAGAGAGTTTTCTAACCCATGTTTATTCCCCAAACAGCAAATGTACCAGGGATATGTTCTTAGTATTCACTACTAACTTCATTCCAGCCGTAGATGCATGCATTTGACGTCCTTGTACCGACTTTGTACTGTTTGAAATTTTTGTGTCTTTAATCCGAACACATCTCAAGATCATGTTCAGACTGGTATAAACACTGAGCCATGTGATTCATTTCAATGAGGGCACTGCAAAAACAACAACAACAACATGCTTACTTTACTATGCCAACAAAATAAAAATTCAAAAAAAATCAGCAATTTAAATCACCAGAGGTAGAATTTGGTGTACAAAACCAATACAGTGTGTGAATAACAATCTCAATATTAATACAGGGAAGGATTTCTGGCTTAAAAGACATCACTGATTCAGCTGACCTGATCTCTGGGTGGTGTCCCATTTGGTTTTTCAGCCGAGCTGCTGGAACTACCAAACAACCTCTACCCGAGGAGCTTAAAATACTTACCGGTGCATGAGGTACGAAGAGGTCATACGTCCAGCTAAAATGATCAAATACAGGATTGCCCTCTATTTTATTCAAACAAACGTCCGCATTCATTTGCAGTCAGAAACCTGCAAGTATACTTTACGAACATACTGTCCTGTTTTAAATGATTGGCAACCGCCTTAACATTTAGAGATAAAGGCAACTTTATCAAGTCAATAAACTATTTAGCACTTTTAACTTTATAAGTAAAGCCTTTTTTGTGGTATCAATCAATACTTCCATAATATCCGTTCAGCTTAATGTTAATTAAAGGTGGTGGAAGATAGCAGGTATATCTGCTGCCTAATTAGGGAGAATGAGCCGCAGCTGGGGGGGAGATCAGTGAAGCCAGGTGAGGTGATTGCCACACAGAGTCAAGAGACCGTCGGAAATGACAGGAATGTAAATAAAGCAGTCAACTTGCTGAAATATAATATTAAAAAGTCGGAATTGCACCTCTACAGTTTCTGTTTACTGCTCAGGGCTGAGAGCCAAGATCCCAAAACATGAGTATTTTAATAACTGGTAAATTCATCTGAACAGTTAAATGTGTATGACCCTGCCTGCTGTCGCTTTTAGACAATGAATTATGCATTTTAAGAATTGAACACAATAAATGACGCCTGTAACACAAGTTATTATATTAAGTTAAATAAGTTAAGTTATATTAAGTTGAAATATATATTAAGTTAAAATAATGTCCTTTTGCTTCACATGATATGTGACAGCAGTTGAGCTGAGGAGAAACATGTATGCTGCTTTCTTCTTGTCTGAATGTGAGAGGAGGCAGATCAGGCATGAACATGACCCCTGACCCCCAGAGATCTGCTTGTCCTACTATAGGTGTGTTTCCACTGCAGGGACTAGAACAACGAACAATGAAAGTCCCCACAAAGTATGTGCAGAGAACGTATTAGAGTGGAGAACCTAAGAAGGCAGTGCCTCGATTGTTTGGCCGCAGAAGTTCACGTGTTTTGATTTAACTTCATTCCTTGAGTTTGACTGACACATGACACCAAGGTAGTTGCTTTGACTTCTCCTTATATAGGTTTATTTTGGCAATAAAGATGCTGGCTTTTAAATTCTTTAGGTAGGCACAGCATTTTCAAGCAGTATTTAGAGACTGAAGACATAAACGTGTCACCACAGTAACATTGTCACCAACCTCCTTAGTGTGTTTTTCTGACGTTTGCTGTGCTTCCCACACAGTTTTCCAACACAATGTAAAAAAAACACAACATACTGTGATGTCAAACATTACTCACCAGGGGGGGAAACAGAAAAACAGGAAGCCAAACTCCTTCACTGCTCAATTGTGTTTTATTTTGTTCATATTCTTGGGCAGTTATTGTTATTTCATTTTACTATAAATGCTCTGCTTCCACAAGGATTCAACTGAAAAATCAATCTTTCAAGCTCAATTCAGAGCGAACACAAACACTTTTGTAAACTCAAGACTGTACATATAAACAACTTCATTTGGTCTTTGTGAAATACATTTGATCTGAAACCACAAACCATTTTTGTACACAACATTGTGAATCAACTACCTATGATAATGATAGGGACATTTTATCATATCACCCAACACTACACAATAATTGGGATGTAAAAGTGGCATAAAACACTTACAAATACACTTTGTCGTTGCTTTTGGTGTTGCCTCATCTTCTCTTTCTCCTCCTCCAATCCTTTCACAAATACACTTTAACAACAGTGTCTGGACTTAACTGGGATGCATCAATGGCTTTCACATTCTGTACTAGCAGAAGTCAAGACGAATAATCAAAGTGAAGGTGAAACATGAAGGAACCTTTTAATAAATTGGGTTGTAATTCGATAGCAGCTTTCTGGTATTTGCCAGCTGTTATTATCCATGTTTGAAGTTGATGAGTTCAAGAATATAAGCTGGGTCTGAATTCACTCACTGTTTCACTCATTTACTCCTCCCTCTGTAATAGATAGTTGAAGTCAACATGCTGTAAATTCAAAAAAACTTAATTTGCGGACAGAGAGAGATCTGTAAATCCAGGAAACACCTGCACATTTTAAATTGTGATGGATCACAGTGTGCGACTGTGAACAGCAAATCTCTGCAATGGATAACTGTTTGATTCTAGGCCGTATTCACAGCACAATGTGTCACAGTGGGGAGGACACAGGTGTCCCTGATAGCCTTGGGCAGGAAGAAACATTCCACAGCACACATCACAGGATTTAGCATTTGCTAAGCTGACACTTCAAAATCCAGGGACGCTGCCACCAGTGGGATGTTTGTTTTTACCTTACCTGTGTGTGTTGGTGCAGCTGTGTGAGCCTGAAAGCGCAGCAAGAGCAGGGTTCATCACATGATGTCCTCTGTCAGGTCTGGTCAAACGTACTCCCTAAGTACATCACATTATCAGCATGTATGAGCTGGAAATTTTTTTTCCTACCAGTACACAACTCATATTACCCGTACAATCATCTCAACCCTGCCCAGCTTTTCCGAATGACTGGTTAGTTTACCAGGAGTGTGTAGAGCCACAGGTGTGTGTGTGTGTGTGTGTGGGTGATTGAGACAGACCAAACAAGGTAAATCCACAAATACATCCTGTATTAAATAAAGAACTTCTGTAGGAGTGAGATGTGTGGAGACAACTGCAGATTCACTGTCTATCTGCAGTGTAAATACAAGCACGGAGCTTTGCTGTGCTTGTCAAAGCAGAGCAACTAATATAGCATCCATTTGTCACTTGTTTGCATTTACAGTGTTTGAGCACAGGTCTGGTAACTTTAGATGGATGGATGCTTAAAGGGTAAGTGTATGCGTCATAATACCATAATACAACAAGAACAACAATAATAATAATAATAATTGTGTGATTTATTAGTATTATTATTTCTCCAGTTTTCATATGCATCTGTCGCTCCTTTATTTTATTGTTTAACTTTTGGATCTGAATGTATTATTCAATTCGCCTATTATCTCTATATTTGACAGATTTTGTTTATAATATATATCATTTAATTTGAGTGTTTATTGAAATGTTAGTATTGTTTTAAAAGTCTACCTTTGGTGTTTGATTGATTAATTGACTGAGTCATTCAATTATTCATTACCCACGATACTGTACAGAAGTGTCCAGATTCGCACATGTACGATATAGTAACAGCCATATTTTACTAGGAATACAACAAAGCACAGATCGCGGCACGCTTGACACAGAATGGGATGAACAGAGGCCGACCACAGCATTATTGTATGGTCAGAACACAGTCAGAGTAAGTAAATGGAGGTTAATGACAACAGCTGCTGTGTATTATTGCCTATATATTGTCTTGTGAACTTTGCTACCACACAGAAGCTGGCTGCTCTGTAGAGTGTCAGCCTGTTATACCTCTATTTACTCTCCCATAGCCCTCTGAGCTCACCATGGCTGTTGATTGAATTGTTGCCAAAAACACTACACAATATCCATCAGTTCTTCAGAACACGCCTGACAAAGGAGAAACTTACATTTTCTTTTCCTAACTTCACTGGCACACAGCCACTAGCTCGCACTGCTCGCCACCTAAAATCATAGTTTTGATCCATTTTTACCACATGCACTGAATCAGGCAAGCATTTTCACTTGTATTCATCGAGTGTGGGAACACAGAACAATAAAAGGAAAATTTAAGTTTGGATTCAAAAGACGCTACCAACTCCACCTGTGATCAGATTAACAGGATTCTGGGATTAAAAAATATATATAATAAGATACCTGCCCTTGGCAGGTCACAAGTTTGAAGCCTGTCAAGAGACCTGTAGTTCAGTTATGCGATCAAGACTTATTAATAGATTAATAGAACCCTTAAAATCAAATCTAAAATATACAGGAAGCCGGTTAATTTCTTTTAGTTTGCTCACATTTTTATTGCAATTGTCTAATGCTGTATCTTTGCATTATTCATATTTGTCGAGACATCGTGCTGTGGTGTGTTAGTGGCCTCCCTCTGCTTTCAGGGCAGAACAAAATAAAAGAAAGCATTGAATACAATTCTGTGGCTGAAAACCTAAAGTGCCGTTATTGTGGTTGGGTTGTTTTTGAAAATGTAATACTATTTTATAGACAAATCAACTATATGAATTAAAATGATGAATAAAAATAGACTTAACTGAATTTTTACCTGCCTGTCAAAATGACAGACAGCAAAAAAAAAAAAGTATAATGCAACTGCTGCCTCAGAGGCACCACAATCTTTTTGTCTTTAGAAGCAGAACGTGTTAAAGTAGAAACCTTTGTCACTGTCTCTCTTAAATTGTATTCACAATTTTGGTAATACAGCCTTATTCTTATCAAGGTCACAGGTCAGGTGCCTCACAGAAAGAGAAAAGATGAAGGAAATCAAAACAACACAGACCTCAACACATCTGAGATTGATGAAAGTTAAAAAAGAAAACTAAAATGTAATTCCTTTTGTCTCTCTTTTTTTTGCTGTCAAACATTGCTCAAACACACACATTTTGCACTTCAGGCATTTACACTTTTGAACTCTTTGCACTTTGGCTTCACCTGTGCTCCTCTGCCACTGTGAAGGACATAGCATCTCTGGTGATGCCATCTGCTCGACGTGCTGCTCCTGGGCCAGCTGAAGCATGAAAATCCCCTGTGGGGATGTTGTCGTCAGTGCTCCAGGACAGCACCCAGACACTGATGGCAGATACATCAAGCACATTGTAAAAGCCAGCAGGCGTGTTCTTTGGTTGAGAGAGCTGTGTATGGGTGCTCTATAAGACATTTGGGGCAAAGTCACAGACTGAAGACTTTAACAGGGATATATTTAAAAAAAAAACATCTGTGACCATTAGCATTTATTACAGTGCCTGCAAAATTCAAAACATTGTAGAGCATGGTTGCAAAAGATTCTAAAAGATATACACTTACACTCACTGTTACACCATGTTCATGCACATACGTATACATAACTTCCCACAAGCTGTTTTACTTTACAATGTAAATCAACGCTGTTAATTATCACATGTCAGCTACATGCAGATCTTGAAAGTGAAAGTGTGTCTGCTACTTGCAACAGCAGCATCACTGCAGTGGATTATGCAGAGTTAGCACATCATCATGTGATTCCAACCCACTTAAGGTGAGACAAGTAACAATGAAGAACTGTAAAAACATTCTATACATTAAATATTCACCTTCAATGTGCATGAAACAGGGGGAGGGAGAGACAGAACATTAGCTAACCTTTGCCTTAGATGCATCACCACAAGAGACTCACATCTATTATCTTCTCTGGTTGAGATGTTTTTAATAGGAGTTATGTTTGAGTAACTATGGTTGCAACCTAGGTGTTAAAGTGCTATTTGAGCTATGTTACAGGGCAGTGACTGAACAATAGACCAAAACCAAATCAAAACAGCCCACAAATGTAAATGTAAGTACCATTGTTATCAGGGAAGTCAGTCATTTCATTTGAATTTGTTTCCATAATCTCTGATGACATATCGTGGTCATTTTATGCCTTGATGCAATTTATTCTTACATATATCCCCTTTAATATTTCAATAAAGTAAAGGTATGCAACCCTGAAAACCAAACACCAGTACATGTCACCTACTGGCGGTTGTAGTGTCTCTAGAAATGTGTTTCATCATATTTCATACTTCCACATCTTGAGTGTTTATCAGCATCTTCACTGTTTACCAGCAGGGTGGTATCTGTGGCCTAACTGTTGAGCCAATTTTAATTGCACTTTAGATACTCACACCTACCTCACTCTATATTCACACATAATCCCATGCATCCAATCCAACACATTTCCATGCATAGGTGGTTTGGGATGGGGGTATTCTTTATTCTTTGTCGTCAGTATCAGTTGGCCCCCTTGGTTGGGTTGGGGTCACTCTGTGTGTGTGTGGGGAGGGTAGTGTTTGTTGGGAGCAGATGTAGATCTGTCTCAACCTTCATGCTTCATGGCCCGTCTTCACATAACTCTTTGCGAAGGGCACGGCTGTTGTGGGTTCCTCAGTGTCTTAGGTGTGTGGCATTCCCCCTGTGCTGGGGACAGTGTGGGTCTGGGTTCATCCTTTTGGGGATGCTCCATTATTCTGGCGTGGGACAGCAGAGGTGGGGGCCTGGGCGATATTGGCTCAGTCGCCTCCTACACTGAGCAAATCTGCGCAGCACTGACACACTCCATTATGTGAACATGTAACTACATGCCCGGTGGACAGTGTGAAAGAATGTAAGTAAGTGTCTTTTCCACAAGAGGAAACAAAGTATTTCTCCATGTGATGTGTCCACTGATTAATTCGCAAATACATGTTGTATTACACACTTCGTGTTTGCTGACTCTGAGAATATGAAAACGGATGATGAGCAGGGTAGCAAGGGAATCTGAGAAAACAATCCACGGAGGTGATAATTAATCAGGTTTACATATCCGTGCCATGTAATATGCTGTGGGACTCCATGTTTTGATGATGTGTCATATGGAATCTACGCAGCAGAGGAAGACAGATAGATGAGGAGGTGTGGCAGATGGCAGATCGTGTTGACCAGTTGCTTGAGGGTCGTCAGTCACTCACATCTGTTTTAACAAGATACACTATGCACTTGGAAAATATTGTTATTTGTTTTCACTGTTGTTCAATGGCTCTCTTTCTTAATCACTTGCCACACATACACACACACTGGGGGAGAGAGAATAAGACCGAGATTAGGATGAGTTTTTGTGTAGCAAAACAATGTCAGACTGCTTATAATGATAATACTAGTCAAATCCCCACTGGTGTGTGTGTTGTCCACAGGTCTACAGGAACTGTGTGGCTGCTCTCCTAAAAAACAACAACTGATTTATGAGGTGAGAAAGCTTCCTGGTATAACAGCCAATCATTGGAGCAAGTTTACATCTCTGTTCATGACACTGACATATACAAATAAACAGAGCATGGGAGGATGCCATGAACTAAGCTACTTCTCTACAAAGAAAGGAAAACATGTCCAGTGAAAAGATGGAACCAAAGTGTGGTACAAACTGCAAAACAGTGAAGTGATTATTTTTAAGCTTTTGCTGCCTCTGGTGCCATTTGATACAGTATCTTTCAGGGGTAACTGACTTATGAAAAAGTATCAGGGCATCTTACAGGATAATGGTTGAAGATCAGGAGAGGTCAAAGCAGCAGGACAATGATCCTGAGCAAGCAGGTAAAATAATGACACACTCAAAACCAGTCAGAGACCCAAACCTTAACCCCAGGGGTATGATGAGGGAGGAGATCAGAGTGCTGTTCTCACTAAACACCCAGAGAACATGTCTGGGCTGAAGCATAGATGCTTCAATATAGATCTATCGCTGTTCAACCAGTTATCCAAAGCCATTTTGTCCACTGGTGCTGTGTGAATATGTCTAGATTGCAATTGCTTACATGGGTATATTAAGCCCACTGGTACAACAAACATGAAACTCAAATGTTCTGACACAAAGCTTGGCATGTGTCAGTTTCGTTGTGAGGAGAGACGGCAATCAACATTTCAGGATACGTTAATTCTATGTAGACTTTCAGGGCAGCGTAATAAAAGGTATAAAATATTAGTCAAAGAGTATGACTAAGCAATATGTAAGGTGACAGTCTACATGATATTTCCTGATTTAAACAAGAGAGGGCTGTTTCAATGTTACGACGTAATATATGATCTTGTCTATGAATAATGTATTTTAGAGTGGATGTGTCATATTGTGTCATAAGTAGTCATGAATAAACATCCAAGTGTGTCTGTAGTGCAGAAGAGTACATTTATTGTGAACAGTGGAGAACATACAAACCCTCTTTGCTCTTTGGATCGCTGTAATGGACATGAATGAGTGGTTTGAAACATACATGCTTTCACTTTTCTCTCTGCGGTATCACTTCACAATATCACATGTTCATTCATTTTCTACTGCTTTATCTTCCCCATGAGGGTTGGGGGGCATATAGGGCAAAAGGAGGAGTACACCCCGGGCAGGTTTCTAGTTGTCAATCACATGTGCCAGACTTTATTGTCAATTTGACTCTATATGAGAACACCATTTACAAAATAGACACAATGCTGTTTTAAAGAAGACCAAGAGGCCAAGAACTTGTCAGGAAAATGTGTACTGGCATTATAAATCAAATAAGATGGATGCTAACTTTCTTATAGTCTTACATACAAACTAATTAGCCATTCATGAGAATACAGGTTTAGGCACTTCTGCATTGCGTTCACTTTTCAGAGCCACTGATTAAGTCCAAGTATATAAGACCGCCTGTGACAATGGAATGTCTGTTCTGATGACAATACATGTTGATAATAGCAATTTCCTCTTATTCTGTCTTAGAGAAAAATGCATTCAGTTCCTCAAACTTTGAAAATATATATACAAATCAAAGCTCTGTCTCCATGCCTGTGAGTCACAATGTGCTAGACTGCTAATCCACTCTCATACCTACTCATTAATCTCATTCTGAAAAACAAACAAACATAAATAGGTGTGCCTGACTTGTCACTGTGCCGAATAATACTCAGTACTCAAGTGTTGATTTCCCATTTTCATTAGTGTCTGCGATCATCATTTCATTTAAGATTATATCACATATTTTGCTACTTTGGATATGCATACACTTGTATTTTGTTTCAGAATAAAAGCTGAGTTTGTTCAAAATGCAGTGAACTTAATGCCACAATGTAGCACATTATGTAAGTCAAGTTCCACTTAAGGTAGCAGTAAAGCACATTTTCTAGTAAATTACTTCTGGGCAGTGCATTATAAATGGATTCAGTGCTACAATCCAGTGTGGCCTTTCCACAGTAATTTCCAGACATGCAACATCTGAAACCACCAGCCCTAAGCATGCACTCCACATTTCTGCCATTACTTCCTGGCAGGAAGTGGTTCTGTTGGTCCCTCATCTTAGCTAATGGTGGGTGAGTGGCTCTCAGGCCACTTGTATAATGACCTGTAATGCATAAAAACTCACCTACTGTGTCATTTTCTTCCTCTCTCAATCCTAATGTACATTTGAGAGTCCCTCCCAAATATATCATTTAGTCTAATGTGTGAGAGCCACAAAAGAGGTTGGGGGAGGGGGGGGGATGTGGGCATTGTGGCTGATGTAAGACTGTCGATCATGATGGGTGTGCGTTTTATTCCAGACAGACTACTGCTAAGCAACAACACGTACAGCATTGCAGCGGGTATAATTTTTATGGCCAACATCAAAGTCTCTCTTCATCATGACCGTGACGATGTCTTAATGGAGGGGAGACTAGATGTCAGGAATTGAATAGCAAGCCTTCTTAATGTCCATCAAACTCCGCATAAGCAGAGGAGCACTGGCATTGAATAGAAGGACCTGGACTGGCTACCAATACATTTGAATCAAATGAGTATATTATGTGTCACAGTGTCCCTGTTGTGTTTATGTTAGACATATTTGTTTATGTTCACATCATGCTATAAAAGTCACAGCAAAAAGAATCTTTTTGTTTATGTGTCCCGCATTTCTTTTTCTATTCTTGTAATTGCCCCTTTGGTGAAGTCTGCATTATCGGCCTTATTCATACTCACTGAAACAGTGGTGATGGTGGGCCAAATGTTGACCAATAGAACTGTATGCCACTAATTCATTTTTAGTGGCATAAATTGATTTCTTTATTCATGCCAGTTTGTTGGTAGGATTACACAAATAAACTGATTTCCATGACATCTGTTGGGAGACATGTAATTTCGCTGTGTATAGACCTTATTTTCGTCTAAGTCTTCTGCCATTATTTATGTGAAAGACTTCTGATTTGGCATTTCCACTCAGTTGTTGTGCAATTTCACACAGCAGGCAGGACAACAACTTTGATATTATCGCTTCTAGAAAACGTATTGTGTGTACAGTGAGGCGTTGCTGTGACAGCGGTTGGTTTAAGAGAAACTGGAATGTTTTGATCAGCTGCAAATAAGACGGTGTTATGTCTCGTCAAATATGTTAATGTTCTAATGTAGTTTAGTGTTTAGTGTTGGCATGTCTTGATCCGTTCATGTCGGTTCTTTGTTTCTCTTTATGTTTAGTTAAAGTCACTCTCAGGTCCAGTCTTGTCATGCACTTCCTGTTTTATTTTGTACTCATCTTTTCCCTCTGTTTTCAGATCCTGACTTCCTCCCTTTGTGTGATTTTTCCCTCCATTGAGATTGCAAACCCCGCCCCTCATTGATTTCACCTGTGTTCCCCAACCTCATGTATAAATACTCCTTGTTTCCCTTGTCTTTTGTCAGCTCGTGCGTCTTGCTTCACAGTCCTGTCATCCAACAAACACGTCAGCAGGTAAAAGATACGTTTTTTGAGTATAGATTTTGATCCTCTATGTGAGCGTTTTATGTTGTACTTTTACCTTCCTCTTGTTTGTGGAATAGATTCCCTTTTTTACCCTACTTTTGAGTTGATAATTTGAGTCCGCCTTGTTGTGTTTGCCTTAACAGACGGTCATGTGGATGGAAAGTGCTTTATAAATTTCTGTCCTCCTTTGAGGAATAAGGAAAATTATTGTGGCTAAAAGCCTTAAATATGGAGAAGCCACCGATGGAATAGGTTAGACTATATGTTAATTTGACTTTGTTAAGTAACAAGGCTCCCACTCCAGATTATAATACACAAATCCCAGGAAGTATGCTGCACATTAAGAGGAAGTCAAACCCTTAGTTATTTCTGTATTCAAGAATAAGGTCTATACTACGGACCCGTGGAGAGTCATGGTGGGTATTATTTTTAGGCTGAACTTTTCCATTTCCTCGCAATACTATTGAAGATATTTGGATTTTTGTGAACGTTAACAATCCTTGCACTGCTTTTTTTTCAAACAGTTATTTGAAAAATATCATCTCAGTGTTTTTATATAATAGCAACATGAGGATGATGGTTCATGAGGACAAATATTGAATGTGGATAAAAAGGCTGACTGTGCTTTGGGGTTACATGGATTCCTCTGTGTATTTTGGCCCCGAGGATGCAATGTAGCAGGAGCATGGAAGGATGGATAGGTAGCGCTTAAGTAACATTTAATTGGTTGAATGTAGACTATAAGTACTCATTGTAACTAAATATAGTGGAGCGGGCGTGTCGGAGCTGTGTCCAGCAGAGCTGTGATGCAATGTAGCTGTATAAACTTGACAGAAGACAGACAGAAACCTCCATGTGTTTCACATTTCAGCTTTTAAATTGTGAAGTGTTATTTTCAGATGACAGCTGCTTCTCTTAATGTCAGTCTGTGAGTGTGCATGCATGTGTGCTGGCTTGTCAGCGCTAACGCTATTTTTCTTTTTTTTATCTATCATTTTTTCTTTTGTTGTAGATTGGTGAGTCTGCAGAAACTTATCAATCAACTCATTTACACAAATGTGAGTCTAAAACATATGAACTAATGGATCATACACCACATACGGTAATTGTTGGTTTTGATTTCAATTAGTAGTTTGAAGTTGTTTGGGGACTCTTGGACATTTAGGATTTGTTTAGGACTTGTGGTTTGTTGTTGGACTTTAGTGTTTGGTTCATATTTTAGTGTTTTCATGGATGGGTGGATTATGGTTATAGTTTGTTCTTTGACTGCCCTTCTGTGTCTCACCTGACCTGTGTCACCTGAGTTTCACAAAAAAACAGAGGGAAAATTGTAATGTACACTTTAAAGTGCTTTATCCTTCATCTTTGAATAATACAACAGCTCACCAGTAGGGGAGTAGCTCAGTCTTTTTACTCATTTATCAAACACACAAACAAACACAGTCTCCCGCTCAGCATACTAGCAATTCCCCTCACCCGCTTTCCGGGATGACTAATGATTGGTGATTACTTGCCATACACTGTTCGCTCCTCAGCAGTGTCAGCAGTTACTGATAATTTTGTAAACAAGACTATTTGGAAAAAGAAGAAATCATTGGACAAAGCTCTGCTTGTCTCATATATCATTCATTCCATGTGGCTGTATCCTTGAGATGTTTGCCTGAGCTGCATGAAAACACCTAAACATACATTACTGAAGGCACAGGGCACAATACCATTCCAAGGGAACGTGTTTATTTGCTCTGTTGAAAAACCTCAGAAATAAACATCCAGCTTGTTTGCTTACGTGTGACAAGAAACCTGTGCTTTTGTCACTCAGTAAGGAGCAGGACTAACTCAGATCTTGTTTGAGAATCAATCCTTAACAATCGAGTCACGTCTGGACCGCTCTAATTACAACAGTGCCTCTTGAATTCAAAGCGAATAAGCAGCTAAAAGTCTAAAATCTAAACACAAATGCATGTCAAAAAAAAATAAAAAAAACTTCAGTAATTCATTTTCTACTGCTTTATCCTCCATATGAGGTTTGTAGGGGGAGTTGGAGGCAATCCCAGCTGAGATAGTGGAAGGAGACTCCCTCCAACGAAATGCAATTATGGGTCATGTGCAGTTATTACAACCAATAGGTATGTTTTTTTTAAAATAAGCGCCCCTAGTGGTAGTATAAATAACAGCAATCTGGTCCCTCGGGTGTGTCATCAAGTAGCTTCGATGAGGTTTCCACAGGCAGTTCGCTTAGTGGTTAAAACATTGTACTTTGGTGTGATTGACATGGGTTTGACTCGCGTGTTACACTTTTATACGCCCTTTTTTTGCCCTAACCTCACCAACACACTTGCAAAAAAATAATAAAAATACCCATGGTTACGTTTCAGTTGAATGACAGGTTGAGCAGAAGGCGGGGTACACCCTGGACAGGTTACCAGTGAGCAGAGACAAACAACAACTCGCACTCAACAATAAACAATACATCTGTCTAATTAGCTTAATCTGCATGTTTTTGTACTGTCTGGGGATTTCCTTTTTTAATAAATGTAATTTTTGTACTGCCAAAGTCACAGTTTGCCTCAATGTGCTTTGCAATATCAACATGTATTGTCTGTTCTTAGACCCATTGGCTGAAGAAAAGATCAACCACCATCAGGGAAAACATGGAAGAGCCTTGGAGCCCTCTTCCAGGATGGACAGATGTACAGGACACATTATGACAACAGTTGTGGTATGTGATGATGTAACACACTACACATACAGTAATAGTAATACAACAGTTATTAGAGATGGCGTAAGAAAAACGGGTGACCACAGTATGGGTCTGCGTGCAGCTGCTATTCCTAATAGCAGCGCGGCCAAACTGCATAGGAAACCCTGAGGTGTTCTCTTCCTTTTCACTGTCCTGACACAAACTCACAGAGACAGCCTTGTGTTACCCCACAAACTGTAGGGTAAACATGCTGCAGATTGTCAGTGACGATTAGCTCACACTTAAAAGTCTAACTAATGACTTGGCTAACACGAGGTGCACTCCAGTGTATCAATGAATTTTATTAGATTAGGAGGGTGAATTAACTCAGATGTACACTCTCATCATACCCAGGCTGATGTTGGGGTTAATGATGATAATGAGACTTACACACAGACACACATCACACACATATGCACTGCACAAGAGATAATGCTCTCTATTCCATGCAAGGTTCAACCTATTGAACAATGATATGGCCTTTTTATGTCATTCCTTCCTTCTTCCTCCACCTACGTAAGCATATGTTTGGTTTGGAACATTTACAAAGGCCACGGTCTGTCAAGTACACCATGTAATATCTCCATCCATGGTTGCCATAACAGTTTACTGATTTATGTATAAGAGGCAGATAAAGTAGGTCATTTCCCAGTTGATGACAGTATGGATGTTTGGTTGCAATTGTGTTTTAGGAGCCTGAAAGAGTCAATGAAAATAGAACTGCACTATGGAAAGGAAATAAGAAAACACTCATAATACATTGATCATCATTAATAATTTGTTCCTCAAAATCATTAATTGGAACATTTTTGAAAAATCTGCGATGAAAATATGTGAACTGATAAAAAAAATGGTGGAAAACAGAGGCAGAGTGTTTATATAATGTTGTTTGAATGTTCTATTAAAGCACTAAATGTATGTTTGTGTTAAAGTATAATCCGTTTAAATTAATAATGATCCAAAACAATGGTGAGTGGCTTCACCCACAATAACCTAATGCATAAACCAATGGCAACAAAGAGCCAATGGCAAAAAGTGAGGGAGAGTGAAGAGAGTTATGAAAGGGTGTTAACATTTTTTTTTTGATTTTTGAAGGCCACCGTAGTTCTCTGACTCACATGGGAAAGGGAGGAGGGAACAGAGGAGTTTGCTGTAATGAACACTGTCTCCATTAGATGTCACAAAACCCCTCAAATTCTTACACGCTGGACCCTTAAACCATTAGACTGGCTTTAACAATAGATGGGGGTTGTCGGGTGTTGTGGTGTCTGAAACCTGTCTTCTGACTACACTGGTTTGTGTTTCAGATGATGAAAAAAAAAAAGGGGGGGGGGGGGGGTGACTTCTTCTCAGGAGTTCACGATCCCATTCATTAGTTTCAGGTCAGTGCAGCATGATGCCCATTTTGTAAATTGAGGTCTGATTAAGAGTCAAACAGGCCAGTAATTCCAAAATTGTGGGCTGTGAGAGGTCGTTAATGATGAATAAATCCCCTCTTAATTTTCAGTTTTATAACTGGGCTTCAAGTGAGTGTAAATTTGTACAGTTTTATCAATTCATTTGTAAGACTTTTAGCAGTCGCTTTGTATATTGTTAATGTAAAGTGGGTGGGTTCTTATGCATGGATCACTTATGCATAAGTGGGCAAAGGCAGGTCCAATGTTATTTCAACCTGCCAGTGCCAGGTGTGAGTTGTGATTAAAGGTAATGGTTAAAAGTTTGGTGAGCTGCAGAACATTTTCAGATTTAAATTAGTTTACTTGATCTTTGGCATATGAAGTTGACCGAACCCGTCTAAGTTTAGTTCCCATATTATGTAGATAAATGTTGAACTGAAGAACATGTAATGTTTTGTAGTTGCCTCTGCTTACATCATCACATCAAATCTCAGAATTTACCTGCAGCCCATGTGTACCTGCCCTAAAGGCAGTGCCTGTTCTCTGCTAACAGGAAGGTTGTCAGCCATGATGTGCTACAGCATTCTGGAGAGGCACATTAGGAAGTGCCTGCCTTCATTCAGAGAGGCAAATTTCCAGTATGGTGGAAATGAGAATGGGGTCTAGGTGTCGGCTCTGCAACGGTGGGTCTCCACAGACCGCATCTTTGAATATTTCACACTTGGTAACTGCTGATCGTGTGCCGATCAGAGGCATTTCTGAAAATGATATAGTGTGGACCATTATAACAGCAACCTTTTAGCTTTTAATCCCATTTAAGAGGCTGCCAGATTCTCAGATAATCCAGAAATAACACACTTGGTGCCATACAGTTCACGCACATATACATAATTGTCCCACTATCTGTTTAGTTTATATTAACATTGGACCTTATTTGGTAATTTGATATGTGTTTCTTAATTAATTTAACATGTTAAGTTTTTTTTAATGTTAAAATTAGAGAGTGAAAGTGTGCTTGCTTTACAGCAGCAGATAATTATCACATGAGAGAAGACGACAAGGCGATAACGGACTGTAAAACACATAAATATCCACCAAAAGTGGACAAGAGAGTGTGTGTGTGTTGCTGAAGTTCTATCTTAGTGAGTTTAATTTTTACATTACAACACTCGAGGCAACATATCTGGAGTTTTTGAAGTGTCATATTCAACACAGCGAGCAGGAAATAATATAGATATGTTGATGCCCCAACAATGTTGTGATTCTTTTTTTTTTCCAGATTCTAAATCACAGATTTCTTTACTAATTGACTTTTTGTGTTAACTGTTTGAGTGGAAATTTGCATTGTGTGTTGGAAGTGTGTTTCTTCTTTTGAGCATTCATTTTATTTACCCCCCTATCAATGACTCCCACTTCAATATTTTTTATTTTTTTCTAATATTTTTGATAGAATCAGTGGGTGGCTGTGGGGAGTTTTATACCCACCTACATCCTTTAGAAACCCAACGGACTATTTGTTTGCTTTGACCTTTTTTTTTGTTGTTGTATGGCAGGGTTTATTTTAGTTTCCCAAACCTCAAACCGCGACCTTCAGTTGTTTCGTGTGTACGGTTGACGCAGTAATGTGAATTTTGCACATGTGAGTAACAATCAGTCCACAGCAGAGATTAGAGGTGAATCTGTGAATCATTCAGCAACAGACGCTACAAAAAATGGAAGCAGAGATAAAAATCACAGTAAACTGCGGTACAAAGCAATGATTTTTTTTTTTTATCCTCGTAAATGCCTTCAGGAAAAGTAAGCAGGCGGAGAAGTTTATGGATGTGAACTTTGAAACAGGGGTTACCTTTTCCTCATTTATGAGTGTGTTTGAACGTATGGGTCTAGGAATATCGAGTGCAGACACAGAAGCTGAGGCAAAGACGGATTCTTTGAGACAGAACCTGGTCTTTGACACATTTGTAATCCTGATTACACTGCCACTGCTCAATTCTCACTCCGACATATACTGCACTGCATTTTAGATAATTGTCTATACATATATGCTGTACTGTACGCAGCTGTACACAGTTGTTTATTTATTCACCAGGGACATTAAAGATTAAAAAAACATTTGCATATAAATATGCCAGTTTACAGCCAAGAAATTGAGGTCAACTCCCAATCTGGTTAGTGCACTAAATATGACAAAAATGTTCAATATCTCTGTTCCTGTTTTCCATTCAAGCCTTGGTCAATCAGTGTTAAATCTGCAGGATTGTTTGAAAGTTGATTATAAATTATCATTATTATGTCTAATCCCTAATTGGTAAAAATATTCATGTTTTGGAGTTGAGGCTCTCTGTCCTGAGCCCCCTCCCACCAAAGGAGCATAGACATTGTGGTGCTACACACAATTGCATGTCCAAGGTCTTATACAGATTATCCAGTGACATGCTTGGTAAGGGTTAAATGTTTTTAAACGTGACGGACAATAATATCAAATTAAACTGAGCCAGAATGAGTCTAATACTGAATGTTATATGTATTTTGCACTAGTTTTGCCCTTAATTGTTACTTTGGGTTCTGAGGCGTTTTCTTTTCAGTTAGGAGAACACTTTTTTTTTTTCTGTAATGACAGCACTTTCACCCTTTTTAATACAGTCATTGTGTTCTGAGCAACAACAGAGAAAATGGGGGCAGGGGGTGTCACGGCTCTGCTTCCTCCTCCCACCGTTCTCATGCTTTTAATTGACAAAAACTCATGTATATTCAAAGAATGTGTTGAGTGTTTTTGCTGGTGATTGACAGCGTTATGTCACCACTTGGCATAGAAATAATGCATTTGGTTTTCGATGAGACTGCTAGTTCTTCTTTCTATGAATAAGACAGTGTGACTGATGGAGCGAGCAGTTCAAACATCTTTGTAAGTGTCATGCTGTGTAAGTTATAAAAAGCCATTCAGTGACGGTATAACATGTAATATGTAACGAATAACAAAACCTTGCACTGAGTATGTTTTAATCTCTGTGTTCTGTAATGGCAACCAAGTCTGGAGGATTATACAGTATGTTGCCATACCATTTCTTATTTCTTATGATATTGTTGTGTTTTAACCACATTTTGCGCAACCTGGTTTGGAGCACCTGGTTGGGGCTCAGAATAATCATATTTTTGTTGCAGAATCCATTTTATCGTTATAAAACGGTCTGAAACTATGTGGCATATGTCTCTCCCTCCCTCAATAAAAACACGGGAATGTCCTTGAGGAATTTTAGCAATCCATAACAAATCTTCCAATGTTTGGTCTACTGCTTTCTCACGGGTGTCTTGCTTGCTGAAAATCCTTGTGGACCACATTTGTTTTGCAAACGTGAGATTACATGTATGACACAATTACATGGAATGTCACAATAAAAGTGTTGTTTTTGTACAGGATGGTAATTTCCCCATGGTTTCCAGGGAAATTAAAAAAATAGCAACCTTATTTGCGGAGAGTAACGTCATTTTATACTTTTTTAATTTCTATTAGTATTATTGTGGTGGTTTGAACTCACTGTTTACTATGATTGATGTATTGTGTCTGCATCTGTGCAGACAGAGTTGTATTCCAAATTTTGCTGATTGCCTGGCTTACAATGACACTTCAATCCATTCATTCATCCTCTTCCGCCTTTCTTCATGGAGGTTGCATGTTCTCCCCATGTGCGTGGGTTTTCTGCGGGTGTCCGAAATCATGCAACATGGGGATTGGGTAAATTGGTCCCTCGGAATTGACCGTAGGTGTGAGAGTGAATGGTTGTTTGTCTACATATATGTGGCCCTGTGATGGACTGGCGACCTGTCCATGGTGTACCCCGCCTGTCACCCGATGTCAGCTGAGATTGGCACAGCACCATCCGCGACCCTCCGGTGGAGGATAAAGTGGTAGATAATGGATGAATGGATCTTCGACCGCTTTATCCTCCACATGAGGGTCACGGGAGGGCACTGGTGCCAATCCCAGCTGACATAGGGCGAAAGGCGGAGTACACCCTGGACAGGTCGCCAGTCCATCACAGGGCCACATAGAGACAAATAACCATGCACTCTCACACTCACACCTACAGTCAATTTGGAGTGACCAATTTGCCTAATCTCCAAATCTGCATGTTTTTGGACTGTGAGAGGAATCCAGAAAACAGTCCTCTCCTCCATGCAGAAAAGCCCTTGACCGGGTTCACAACCCCGTCGGGGTTCATGGACGGGGTCATCTTGCTGCAAAGGCAAGAGTGCTAACCACCACATGTGGCCCCACTTCAATTCAATTAAATTTAAATATCCACAACACTCAGACATTTTCAAATGAGACCACACAAAGCTGACTAACATGACTCTCTGTGTTCTGAGTGTTCCCACACTACACACTGAGTGACATATTTTACATCAAACTTGTGAAGGTAAGACAGAAGAACAATAGCTACATAGCGCTAGTAAAATGATACAAGTTCTGCAGTGGAGCTGTTTTATGATTAAAGTCTCACGTTCTGATTAAACGCATATCACATGGTTCTGGCATGTTTGTCCTTGGCTGTTCTGCCCCTGTCCTTAAGTGTCATCACGACACTGCCTGAGCAGGCAGCTATTGAGCTGAATTAATAAACTAGCCTAAAGACTGTGGAAACTGTGCTCGTTTTGTTTCAGTAACCCTGCTTGCACGTCGGAAGTGTATGATCATGCAGTTTAATATCATGTTTGATGACAGATCCATGAATAAGCAATCATTAGCCTCGGGTTGTTTTGTGTTGTACCTTTTGATGGCATGCAGTGACTTGAGGTGACTTCCCACCTCCAAAGGCATTTAGGAATTTGGAGTAATCAATGCATTTGATGCCTGCAACTGAAAAATGTATGATTGATATCAGTATCAAAGCCAAGTATGCATGTCATGTTCATTCTCATACTCTGAACTCCTTTTGAAATGTGTTAATTAGTTTCAGTTTGTTAACTGCATATTGCTTTGAACGTCATTTCACACTCGCAATTTACTGATTTGCTTTAGTGAAAAAAGATAGTATTAAAAGCATGCTGCTCTACAAAATCCCTCATTGGTTTATCAGGTGGAATACTGGGCCTTGAGATTGATTTTTTTTTTTAATTATTATTATTATACGTGCGTCTGCTCCTCATCGTTATGTAAATCACTTTAATTAAAGGAGGGGAAAGCTTGAATGTGAATGTAATTGAAGAGTAAATTAAATTATTGTATTTGTTCAGTCATGCTGCCCTGTGGGCGTATACTCTGGATTTCATTTTACAGAATCAAAACTCCTAAGAACTCAGCTCCCAGATGTGATGCTCAGACATCACGTGCACATACACACACACACAGTGTTAATTTTGTTGCATCAGTGACATGCATTTATGAAGCCCTCTAGGCATATAATTCATTCATTTGATGCACTGTAGTTTAATAAGTTTACTTTCAGACACTGTGGTTGGGGGGGAAAAAGAGAAAAATAAAAAACCAGCGAAGGAAAGAAATCTAAATTAATTGGCAAATTTGTATTCAGATAGAGTATGATTCCAAGGGCTGTGTGTGTGTGTGTTTGTCTTTTATATTTGCCCTCTTTGTTATCACAGTCTATATGACTCATCCACTTTTACACACACCATCACGCAAATTCACATCAGTGCCGACAAATTATGCATTGACATAACTCTTCCATTTAGCAGCATATGTAACAAGAATGGAGATGTAAATGTGAATGCCTATTATAAGGCCAAATAATGTGTTGAGGAACATGACTGCTGGAAAAAAAAGTGTTGCAGAATGCCCTGCTTCCATAAATATAATTGTCAGTTCTGTCTGGTATGGCTGAGGTTTGATCAAGCCATACCAGATATTTGTTTTGATTAGTAATCATTTGTTTTGTGTGTCTTTAGTCAAAGACACACAAATCAAACTTCCAACAAAAAAAAATACAAAAATGTTCAAATACAGTTTATTTACTTGTATCATCTGATTTTTTTCTCATATACTGTATGTTCACTACAATTTTTTCCATTCCAGAAAGTGGGAATTTCTTGAAAATAACTGATCCTTTTTTGAGAATGAACCTTGCCCCCTAAAAAACATGTTCCCAAACCACTTAACTTCATTAATGTTTCAAAAGCCAATAACCAAAACTGTGGTGCTAATGTATTGTCTATTTATGAATGTGGCTAGGTTTAAGCACAAAACGTACTTGGTAAGGGCTATGAAAATATTTTTTTCTCATTTTCATAAAAACACATATGAATTTCCTCATACAGTAATACCACAACAATCTGCAACACGTCTTCTGACATTTGATGTCAAACTGGTCTTCAATTGCAAAACAAAATTGCCTCACATACGTGTGAATTAAATCAACAATGATATATGAATAGTTAACATAACCACAGAGGACATACAGAATATTCCATTAAAAAAAGCAAACCTCACAAAATGACACATTTATTGGGTAGTAATGGGGCTCTTTCTCTGGCTGGGAATGTACTTGCTTTTAACCATACCTATGTGTACACCTCATGGCTGCCTCGCGTATCCTGTAAATTAATACAAAATGTCTACAAGATGCAGTGCAGAGGCAGTATGGCCATATAGTGGCGCCTTAATCACTTTTTTTCTTGCTCATTCTCCAAATTAATTACATGTAAATATCCTCTTCTATATCCTCTCCCTGTTTTTTTTTTTCATATTATTCTTCACTATCTTAAAACTGCATGCCCCTGTGGAAAAATCCTTTAACTGACTGACAGTTGCATTTTGGATGGTGGCATTACCTGCACAGCTGATATTGCTAATGCCACAGTTGGAAGTGTTTCAAAGTGAATAGGTGACACATTTAAAACAATGCTAGCAGACAGTCATCTTTTTGTTGACTGTGTTCTCTTCCTCACTATTATACTCAACATACCCGCAATGTGCTTCATCATACAGCTGCCCCTCTTCACTGCTCATCCTGATAAATGAATGTGTGAAATATTACACTGCATAATGGTGTTTCAGTGCATAGTGACTGGACTTGTGTAGAGTATGAAAACGGAGAATACCACAATTCACATGTGCTTAGAGAACCATGGATACTGTACCAAAAGTGACTATATTACTGAGAATCATGGAATCCCTAATCTCCAGCCTTACTTGGTGTTTCATTGCAATGAGATGATTGCACGTCCGTTGTTCTTCTTAGATTCACATACACTTACGCATGCCCACACACACAGAGGGAGTGTATTATCTACTGTAAGCAAGCTCTGGACTTAAGCTAAAAAAAACCCACAACAATACATTGTTAATGTGTTTGTTATATAATTTGAAGATCCACCCCTTTTCATCCCCAGTCAGTCATCTCTATTATTACCTGTGTTATGCACAAGTGTCTTCTATTGTTTGTTTGTTTTCTCAAAATTCAGCAGGTGGATTTTTAAAAATTACACCATAGGATATCCTCATACTCCTAGGAAGGTTAAGCCAGTTTGACAACATAGGTTTTTAAAAGTTTCTCTTTTGTTGGTGGAAAAAGTTTGAGGGCAAAATCTTATATCACAGTAAGAAATTCAATCAAGATTAGTGTAAGCCTCCTGTTAGCTTCAGTAATTAGTGCTCCTCCATGCAAGTCGAGCTTTACCATTCAGCTAAATAAGGGCTGCGGCACAAGGCTTGGAGTAATTGCCTTACTCTATAAATCTTAATTTCTCTTACACTTCATGCACTGCATCCAATTGAATGAGGAATTTAACATCTATCTATATTGGCATAGTTTTGTCCTTGTGTAGGGTATTGTTCTACACAAAGGGGAAACGATACCATTATGAATCTCAGCTATACTGTGTATATACTGTATATATATGTATCCATAGATATATATCTATCGACTTGGGTTGTCTTGTGTCTCCTCCAACCTCTGACCCTCTGCTAGAGTCCTGGGAGCCTGCAGTCCAGCTTTCTCCAGCCATTGATATGTTTCTTCCTATACAAGCCACTCCTTCTTTTTGATGGTGGAACATACCATAGAGGCTTGTCCTTCGATGTTTGCCCCTCTGCCGGGTTTCAGCTGGCTTCCACCGGCTCGACTCGACAAGCTTCAACGCGGTTAAGTTGCGTTTCCACTAGCATAGTACCTGATACCAGGTACTTTTTTTTTTTTAGTACCCACTCTGGCGAGGTTCCAAGCAAGCTGAGGTGATACTATGCCTGATGTCGCCAGACTGCCAGCCACTGATTGGTCAGAGTGCCGTCACAGGAAAAGAACGCCCGACACAAGAATCAAGTCGATATAATGCCGAACTGTAGATCAGTTAAAAAGACTTAACAATCCTAAAAACATGGGTTAATATCCAACAATTACTGTCTAAAATGTTGAGTAGGTACTTTTTTTGTAGTGGAAAACCAACCTAAACTGTGTCCATGGTGTGGCGAGTCGAGGCGAGCTGGGACCATAGTGGAAAAGGGACATTAGTGTACAACTTCAGGGTGTTGGACTTTAGGTGAAATCCTCCATGCATTGTGAGGAGCTTTCTTGACTTGATGTCAGTGGCCTCTTCTTTTTCATTTGGCCAGGCGATTAAGCCAGCAGGCTATCTGATTATCGGCAGGGCATAGGTATTGATGGCTTGGATCTTGGTCCGACCATTTTAGCAGAACCTTGAGGATCTGTCTTACTCTATAGGTATAGGTGTCGGCTGCTTTGGCTGTGGCAGATCTTGCGGCCTCTTCATGTTTCCCATTTGTCTGTGGGATATTTGTAGTCTTGCACATCTACTGTGTTGCCTTCAAGTATTTCCGCTCCTTTAGTTCTAATCATATTTTTAACATAATTGATCAAGTCTGAATGGGTCTTTCTCTATGATGTTGCTGTAGTTTGCTTTCTTATCCACCTGCCATTGGGCATCTCCTTTTTTTTCATTAAAAAAAGAGATGCCCAAAAAAAAACATTGCTCAGTCTCAGGTCTGTTGTCATCTTACTACCATGCCACTGAGAATAGACCTTGGATGGGTTGGTGGAGAATATCCTGTTTGTTCTCCTGACCTCTACCTCTCTTGTGTACCTCTTGATGAACCTTTCTTTGTTAGTCACACAGAATGGACAGCTTGTTGCATTTCTTTCTTTACCACATTTCTCTGTAACTCAGATAGATGGCGAATGCTGTTCATCTCGTAGCCAAGCATCTCCATTACTGATGCTGCTCTTTATATCAGCTTATTTGTCTCAGTGATGTTGTCATATATGGATAGTTATCAGAGTCAAGTTCAAGTCCTCTTGTAGAGATCCTGATGGTACCCCAGTGAGAAAGGATATATGAAGAGGATTTGGGACCTGTAATTCATACATGTGGTAAGATAATTCATTGGGAGTTCTCACCTCGCTGTCTGCCCTTGGTGTCGTTTGTTGCAGATGGGCAAACAATGCATCATAATTTGAATTTTATTATCATGTGTTTGTATGCTGTGTGCATAATTAACACTAAAACAACACAGTCCTCGCCAAAAATCTAATAGAAGAGATTTGTTTACTGTTTATTTCATGACAACGTGCGGCTCTGAAACAATGTTACAGAGGTGTTGCTGCCTATGGATTCAATTACACAGGTGTTGCCACCTAAGGATAAGCTTCTAAACAAGCACTTAATTAAAGACAAACAATGACAAGAATTAAATCACAGTGATTAAATATTGTTTTCTGGTACCGTCCCATGGACATTTTATGCAGGCTGCAGATGGATTATCTCTCTTTTTTATATGAAAAAGAATTGGATTAAATCCTTACTGGCATTTTTGACCTCTAATTAATCGGGCTAAATTTGCATTGTTCATTAATATCCTGGAGAAGTTGTAACCCCTTTTGATACATTAAAATGCAGACCTGGATTTAACTAATATACAAAACAAATCTGTGTGCAGGCTTCACATCCTTTTGCACCATGAAAGGCAGGTCTGACACCAGAATTAGAAAAATGTACACTGTAACTGGATTGAATAAATGAAAATGTTGAATGCCCAACATTTAAAACTGTGACACCTTACCTCAATAAAAACGTATCTGAGGACCACTCAAGGCAGTGTTTCTCTCCAGGCTGTGTGTGGATGTTGATTCAGCATTAGCAGCATCAGATTTCTAAAGAGGGTGTACAAAGAGTTATGGACACAAGGACTCATAAGTGTTTTGTTCATTCAGGGTTTTATTAAAGCTACAAGTGCAAATGAAAATGCTTCCAGATATTGAGGCAAACCACACATGAGACATTTACTGTTTAAAGCCAAAAGCCATTCAGCTTTATCTTGCCTCACTTAAGTGCTTTAATAAAACCGAAAGACAATGTTTTGAAGTGAGAAAAGTGTGAGCCAAAATGAGAGAGTACTTTATAGTAAACATGGATATAGTACTATATCCATGTTTGTGTATGTATATGTATGTGTGTGTGTGTGTGTGTATGTATATATATATATATATACACATACATATGTATACACATACATATGTGTGTGTGTGTATATATATATACTCATACATATGTATGTGTGTGTGTGTATATATGTGTATATATATATATATATATATATATATATATATATATATATATATATATATATATATATATATATATATATACAGTGTATATATATATTGCTCTGTCAAGCAATACTATCAGACTTTTATATATACTCACACTGCTGACCGTCCAAGTTTTTTGAGCGGTAGACTCCACTTCTGCAACTTTCCATGGGTGCTTGCTTGTGTTTCAGTCATACTCCAACCTTTTTTCCAGACATCTTGCTTTACTACACAGTGTTGCTGTTGACTGTGTCTGTCTTGACAAAAAGGAATCACTAGCAGTATGCAGTGCAGGAATGTCCCCAGACCACACGTGATCTAAAAACTCCTGTACAGATAAAGCACAGAGAGAGTTGTATGGAATTTTATCAGCATTGTTGTGAACTCATTTCACACAGACCGTAGCCTGCTTGGTATTGCAAAATGTCAGGAGGTTTGTAGGTTGTAAACTCACTTTTGTTCTTTTTGCGCCTATATTTCAAGTTGCTCTACATGTGTGTTTACCTTGGAAGTGTTGTAGGATACTTAAGTTTGGGCAGAATATAGAGCAGTTTACCACACATTTTAACTTGAGTATTTCGCTGACCGTAGCTTTAATTCAAGTTGTAAAGGTGTTTAAAAAAAAATATATACAACACGCAAATGGAAATGGCTCCAATAAACAGCCATGATTAGTCACGACAGTTAATCCATTTAACAAGCCCTGCAGAATTCACCAGTAAGTGTTCATTTTCACTCAGTGGACTTAGTGTCAGTGATAGGGATGTATTTGTCTAACCCATGGCTCCCTGTGTCACCGCCCTATTACATGCCTGCCCTGGTTTTGTTCCATTGCCTCCTGAATAGTGTTTCTGGCTCCCAAGGGCTGAGAGATTGCTTGGTTATCACCAGGAGGAGATTATTTCTGCCTTGGCATTCAGCGTGCCATGGCAGTTATCCAGTGGGATGCTCACAAGGCTATTATCTAAGGGCCTGGGGAGGAGACAGCTCCAACATTGAAGACTATGCTGAAAGGCTGGTGGGGTGGGGATATGGACCCCTGAAGATGGATGACCAACACCACAGGATTTAAAAAAAAAAAAAATAATTTTGAAAGGAGGACGCATGTCATCCATTTTGCCCTGTACAGGCAGCAATTGTGGGTCTGCTATGTAGAGCGGTGTGCAAGTACAAACACTGCTCATGGAAAGATAAGAGAGGCAGGAGACTGGAGAGTTGGATCATTAAATAAACATTTGGCAGTGAATGTTGGTCCACACAATCTAAAGGCAGCTTGTCCCCTGCCTTGAACTGCCTAGTTTGTTGTCCTACATTCATAATAATGGTATTGGTTTTCTTTGAGTCTTGCCTCTGCATCACACTCCTGTGCGCTCATAAATACTGACCATGGCTTCTTAAAGGTTCTGTGGAAAACCTGAATAAACATGTATGCAGTATATTTTGAAATGAATACAAATATGCACCCAAGGACAACTTCAGCCACCATTTAAACATATTACTGGCTTTAATGCTTGCTCAACCAATCACATCCTTGCTGAGGTGTGTGTTTGTTTGTTACGTGTTGTCTGAATAGGATGTCCAGCTATGAACTAACATATATGCAAAGAGGCAAAACCTGTTTACCTGCTATATTAGCCATAGGCTGCAATAGGGAAAGCAGTTTGTTTAGTACTGAATTTACACTGGCATCTTTATTAGGTTCAACTTATTAACACAAATATCTAATTAGCCAATTGCATGTCAGCAACTCCGTGCATTTAGGCATATCGATATGTAGGTAGGTTAAGACTACCTGCCAGTCTTCAAACATGATAGAGAGCAGAAGAAAGGTGATTTATGTGACTTTGAACGTGGCATAGTTGTTGGTGGTAGATAGTCTGGTCTGAGTATTTCAGAAACTGCTGATCTGGGCATTAATGCCAGGCCTACAACACTGAGAACTTTCAAGCGGCTGGACTACAGCAGTAGAAGGCCAATTATATTATATACACAATATTAACATGTTATGTGATTTTCTTTTGAAAAATTGTTTCCATGTTTGAAGAACACAATTAGTGAAAATCCAAATGTCACAATGTGTTGAAGACAAGTCAAGAAACCATGGCTGGTCAGACATGTCAGCCATAACAAGAGCGTAGAAAGGACTGACTGATAAAAAAAAATCACTTTACAATATAGCTTTCGGGATTTCTGTGAATGCAAACAGCCATGATGATGCAACCGTCTGCTCTCACAGGGGGTGTACTTTTAACTTTTTGATAAATCACATTCCTTTGTGAGACGACAATGAGGCCTGACAGACCTTGTGCTGTCCTTACAATGCCGCCTACTGTGCTCCTGAATCCTGACATGAATGTCCATAATCACAAGGTTTACTGACGCTGATTTAATGAGTTATAAGAGAAGCCTTCCTGCACCAGGGTTCCTCTATTGGTCTGCTGCAGTCGGGAACTTTAATTTGAACCATTAAGAATATGACTCAAGTTTGGTGCGATTTGATGAGGCCCTGTTATTTGTGTCAGGACAATGGCATAGTAAATATAAGTGAACAACATGGTACAGAGGGCGATAACAAGCTAAATTTATGGTGATGCTGTGCTATAAACTATTTATGGAGGATGTTAGTGTTTGTTAGCATTTTACTGCCATCAAGCAGCTATAAAAAGGTGAATGTCAGGAACAAACAGCAACACGTTTCAAAGCTGAATCCTTTGTAAAAAGCTGAGCTTCATTTCATTCCTTGTCTAATCATCAGTTCCTTAATGGGGCCTTGGAGGCCAGATGGCATTAGTTTCATCACTCTCAGAAGGCAGGTTTGGAGGTTTGATAGGGCTTTGAAATTTGCCTTCTCCGAGATCACTGTGGGAATGCAGCAGCGGTCTTTTGTTAATTTTTCCACATTTCTCAGATGCTATGTTACAGCTTGCTGTTCACTTTCTTAGATGGGATTCAAGTGACCTTGGAGTGCATTTGCTGTCTTAATGAACATTATTGGTATTCGTCTATGGAGGGGCTTACTCAGATTGATCTGCGGTGGATTCCCTTGGTTTTTCTGCTAAGATCTGTGCATTTCAACAAGGGTTGTCCAAGGCTGCTGGGTGGGGAGATGGACTTTGAAGTGAGGCTTTAGCTTACAGACAGCACAGCTGGATCCATAGTCTTCCCACATGTCCATCACTAACCCTCATCCTCCTGAGCACCTCTCCACAGTCCACTAGGGAGCAGTGGGAGCATAAAACTGTGAGTTGTGCACTTTCCCCCCGCTTTTCATGCCTTCTTTTTTGACTTTCAAGTTGCATCAGCTTTAAGTTCAAGTTTTTACAGGCTATTGTATGCCATTCTTATAAACTATGCACTTCAAATCATCTTCATTTTTTTTTTTTGCAATACAAACAAAATGTGTCAAATGTGGAAACAGATTTGCCGCTATTGTCTGACATTTCCCATTCTTACTGAATGAACATTACAGATTTTGGGTTGGATGTAGCTTATTGTTTTTGTATAACACATTCAGTATAATACAATAATACAAGATACAAATATTAAAAAAAAAAAAAAACCTTTCAGTGTGTAAAGGGTTAGTCTTTAGGTCTTTAAGGAAATGATTTACTCTTTATAATTATACTTATTGTGCAAGATGCTTACCGTTGGTGGGACTATTATCTGACACGGTTTCTCCTACATTCAGACAGCAAGCCTTAGTGTCCAGTTCAGATTTATTTCTTGTATCCTATTTTCTGGTTTGGCAGTTCATAATATGTGACCAGCATGTGCAATGTGAACGGTCCTGAACTATGTTCACAACAACAAATATGCACCCCAAGTGGGTCTGCATATCTTCCAAGTCTCACACATAACAGCATTTCCTCCATTTCTGATAAATCGGGCTGTTTTGGAGAATCTGATTGGCACTGATTGGCGAAATCATCTCATGCATTTTTTTTTTTTTGCTTGAGTTTGAATATTTCAATCAACACAAGTGAAGGGAATTGAACAAATTGTACATCTCTGCATGACTTGCGTGACATCATTATTGTGATTTATGTTGTCTGACACAAGTGATGTAACCTTTGTATCTATTTGCATCTTTACTTTATGGACTTTAAATGGAATCATTGTGTGAATAACTTAAAAAAGTTTGTGAACTACAGTAACTGCAGTCTAATATCAACATTTGACACATGTCAAATGGGCTATAAAGTTATATAAGTTGTTGATATAAAAATAATAAGCATTCTTTTACAGATACGAGTGCTGTCAAACGATTCCAATATTTAATGTCATAGTTAAATCACAATTAATCTTACATTTTTATCTATTCTAAATGTCCCTTGATTTCTTTTTGTCCCATTATTTTTTTTCTCATTTTAATGCTCTTATCAAACTAGAAAAAGTGGATTGGGTTGCTTTGTGCAATTTGGGACAATATCTCTGGCACCCTGCATATTTTCAGTTATTCCTCTTATTGTGAGAGCCGCACAATAATAATAGAGGCTGTGTATCACCCTGCACTGCTGTGAATAAGATGGTTTAATGTGTTGTTGCCATAATGAGCTAATCCGAGCTAAAGGAACTAGCGGTCTTCTGAGGTCTCCTTACTACGGTTCGGGGGTCTGCCAGGTTGGTTGGTAACACTGCATACATCATTTAACATCAGTTTTTCTAACGTTACTAGTTACTACAAACTACAAAGTTTGCAAGACCAAAAATAACGCTAATCTCGCGATAAAAAAATTGACGCCGTTAAAATGGGTTTAGACCGGGTTGTAATAATGTGTTAAACTGACCGCACTAACAGATACCAAGCATTTAGAACCAAATCTGTCATCATTGCTGAGATGATGCACAGTTTTCTGGCAGCTGCTGTTAGTTGTTTTGTTTCCAAGAAACCTATTGTGAAAATGTGTGGTGCGTATTGGCATCTGTCAAATGCTCACTGTGTTATGCCTTTGCAAAGTCTCCATCATATCAAAGGTCAAACTAAGATGGTAATCAGGGCAGCAGACCATCTGTGAACTGACTTGTGACTTTATTAGTCGTCTGCTCGAAGCCTGTCTATGTGTCGGTTCTAAGACATTGTCAAATTTCAGTGGTTGCACAAGTCTGTCAAGACAGTATTTACTTTACTACTAGATGAGTCTTATTTAAGTGTAGCAACAATGTTAAATCTATAATGTGATTAACACCAACTGACAGATCATGCCAATGTTGAAGTATATGTTGAATTTAAAAGGAACTTGTGAGAGTATAAATATGGGAAGTGGAGCGCCCAATTGTAGGCCTTAATTATCAGGCTGTGGACACTGTTTAATTTCCAAAAGACAAATAAATAAAATACATAAATTAATAAACAATCAAGGTGACATTTTTTCTTCAATTCAAGGTTGTTAAATATAAAATAATGACAGAAATGATGAGTTTTTAATTTGCAATAGGTTTTCTGACAGTGATCTGACATATGATGCAATATGTAATGCAGGATGTAAAGGGGTTATGTGTAGAGCCAGTGTAGGCCTGTTTTTTTGTTTTTTCTGTTTTCTGAAGCCCACAGATGTAGAGATAGCTATTTGTACCTCTCAGTAAGGAGATCATCAGTTGCAATCCGGGTTTGACTGTGGTTTCTCTGTGTGGAGTGTGCATGTTCGTCCCTGTGTGAGTGGTATGTTTCTGGCTTCCTTCCTTCCTACAAATACTTGCAGACTGGCAATACCGCTCACTTATCTTTCCTTGAGCTACAGTCTACATTTGGGCTACATTAGATGCTGTTGGGATAGCATAGCAACTGATGCAAACGGATGAGTTGGTACAAATTCTCTCTTTTGAGAATGTCTTTGTGTATTTGATGGACTCTGGTGTCATTATTTTTCAACGCTAAGCCCAGTCAGAGTGCTTTTTCAGTGGACTCTGGTCAGGGTTTTCTTCTCTTTACTTGCTTGTCAGTGTGTCCTTTCAGTCTCTGATCCTTTTTGCCCACTCTAATCTCATTTCAAGTGCTAATGCTTGTTTCCTGGAGATGGTGTGCCGACAAGGCACATTGTGATAATGATTCATGCTCATAACTAAATGGGATCTCTCAGACCTCCATGACTTGGGGAGGAAGGCATCCCCTGATAAGATTTGCTAGCCATCTTCTCTGGTGATAATGGGTTTAATGCAGGATGTGAGTTCTTGTTTACAGCTGGCTCTTACACTGTGGACTTGTCGGGAGTGTGGTGAGACTTCATTATTCCCCTTAAAAACTGAACTTACCCTGTAATTCAAAAGTCAAATTTAATTTTTTGATGTACAGTGTAATACATAGATTGTATTAGACAGATCAATATCAGCAGGCCTGTTCTCCTGTGATTGCCTATCCACTCAGAACACCATGCTGTTTGACGTCTGCTGAATAACTGAATTTTGATATGCACTTTGAAATTCACAGGGACAGCAGACGGGGACAGCGGATGTATAAAACGTTGAAATGCTTATATATGTGTGTGTGTATATATATATATATATTAAAGGTGGTCTGATGTGGTGCCAGCATTTTAAAACAATAATAATAATAATAATTATAATAAAAGATAGATAAAGGTAGAAATAAATGTTGTTTCACATTGTGTGCAATACTAAACGGCAAGACTATTAAATAAAACATGGCCAAAATCAGCAGCATATTCACACAAATACATTTATTAATAAAGGAGGGGTGTTTAGTGGGGGAAAGTGTTGTTTCAGTGAATAGAATTTCAACAAATAAGATAAAAAGTGTTTTGGAAACAAATATATGGACCTTGGCTTTAACATTTTGTCAACAATGCATTTAATGCATTATGCTGGTGCATTGTTCCATGTGTCCATGTACTGTTTGTTTTCAGGAAACGGAAGATGATAACAGACAATCATATTCATTTAAGCGATGTGTCATGTTCTCATGTTCTGTCAAAAATGATTTTGATATTTTCAGACATCGAAAGTCTCTTTGTTTTCTTGGCCTTGTTAAGCCTTTGGATACGACTAGAATTAAAGACTGTTTCAGATAAAAAAAAAAAGTAACACATTTGCACACTGCCTGTTCCTTACAAGAGGGATGTCTGCAATAAATGCATTTTTATATACTGTACATCTGTTTGGCTACCTTTTCCTTGCTGCGATAATGTCAGTGCATCCTGTGTATTGGACTGGACAAGACTGGCTTTTAAATTCCTAAAAGTAAACCATTTTTTTATGTCAATAAAAAGCACCTTACACAAGTCTCAATCAGTTTCAATAACCTACATAGCATTTAAATGTGCAGTGTGTATTATTGCCACTAGGGCTGTCTCAGTCTATTAAAACAAGAAAAAAAGACATAGTTTGATGGCAACCAGTCAAAACTGTCCTAATCAATCAATAGAAGCATTTAACAATATTCAGAGTAATGCACAATTATGAGGAGAGTTTTAAACAGGGCTTAAATGATACATTGGTAGAAGTGTAGAGACATATCAGCATGGGTCCAAGAAAATAAATGGAGCACAAGTGGCAGGTGGATAACTAAACTGTGTTCACAGTTTAGTGATGTCAGAGAAAAACACACTGCCAAAATCACAGCTGCATTGTGTTTGGTGTGAACGCACCATTCTCGCACATATTGCTACAGTCCATTGTTGCCACTTGTCAAAGATGAATTGTTTCTTGTGTCCCTGCGTGGGTTCATGCTTCTCTGCAGGACACGAATATGTGTGTTGTAAGGCACTTTAAAATTCATTGACTCATACATTATCTGTGAGAAACAGAACTAGAGGGTTCCTGCACTGTGGTGAAAGGCCGGGGAAGATAAGACAAATTAGCATGATGATAACACAACAACCATGTCCTTGTTTATTCGACTCGTATCATTTTGAAAAAAAGTTTCCAAATTAATGTCCTTTTACGGTATACAGTGATTTACTCTTTGTGTCGAGGTGTATGGTGGTGGGTTCAAATATGTTAAAATATGTTTGGAGTCTGTGAACAATCCGTAATTGAATAAGAACTGGAATTGCATCCGAAAATCCTATTCCCTTGAAGTTTTAGTTGCTGTTGTGGATTCACACGTTGTAATCTACTCTGGAGATGTGGCAAAGAATAAACTGTGTGTCGTGAACACAGGGGCACTAAACGATACACATTTCTCAATTATCATTGTTTGAGAAGTCCATTAGAGACCCTGGGGTGGAGTGTTAGGGGGGCTTATACGAAGAATGCTAATGATGTGGGAGGGCAATCAAGGATTTATTTGCATGCAAAACACTGATTATTTGTTCACCAAAAACAAATCGGGCTGATCCAAGGGATGCTTGGTATGTTGGGATCCTGTCACAGGACCTCCCTCTTGCGCTGGCTGTCTCTCAACAGGCACATTTCCTGTGCAGTGGCGTTTTGTGACTAAATTCTATTATATATTTTATTCTAAAGCAGCTTGGGAAATCACCTGCCAAAGCATGTTAGAGGAACAACAGAACAATAGGTTGGACAGTATGAGACAGAGAACGGTGGTTTATGTACAGTGTATGCAAAGTGTGTACAAACAAAGTCCTGTTACCCGTTTGTCTTAGGCAGTTAACGATCATATTGGACAGAAGCAGGTTCACTTGGAAAATAGTTCATTGAGTCTCTACCACAGCGGCCCAAAAGTGCGTACACACAATAATAGTCTACCAAAAAATGTGCAGGGCAACAACGTTGGGATAATTGGGTCTCTTCCAATAGGAAGATTGTAGATTCAATCCCCACCCCTGCTAGTTTACATGCTGATATGTCCCTGAGCAAGACTATGTATGAGCAGCATGAGTATGGATAGATTTGTGATAGAGAAAGTGCTACATATAAATGAACTGTATGGATGTGTAAGTAAAAGGGTGAATAGCAAAACTGTAGTGTAAAGCAGCTTTGAGTCGTCGCCAAGGCTAGAGAAGCATTATATAAATATAGACCTTTTACCATTGCCTGACTCTATTTTGATCTAATTTCCATTTGCAGGTCACCTTGTACTGTAGGCAGTTTTTTACCAAAGCTGAAATAGTGACTTTTCCAATGAAGGGATTTAAACACCCAACTGCTCAGTAGAAAAGCCGAGTGGAGTGCACTTTTTCTCCAAACATCCCCTGTCTCTCCCAGATCACAGCTTCATTTACATTATGCTGAAAAGTTATTCTGGAATTATTGCTCATAACTACAAAAAATGTTGCCTATCACAGCTTTTAAGTGCTGGGAATTGTGCCAAAATGTTATACATTTGGTAAGACTGCACAGTGTATGTGAAAAGCAGCAAGTTAGTTTGCAATACTTCTGATTGTTTGTTCTAAGTGTCATTGCTCTGTTCTCGTTCCTCGTCTTCGCCATCTCTCCTCCATGTCTCCATCAAAAAGGGCACAAAATGCCGCCAAAATGTCAACAGGCAGTTTTCACATGTTATTCAATTAGTAATTCCGCAGCTAGATGCGATTATGTGACTGGTATCTTTAATGCTGTATTGATACTCTGTCAAGCTTTTATTTACAATAAGATTTTTTAAAAAGGTGTTCATATGAGGTTCAAGCTGCTGTTGTATGTGTACAGACATTTGTTTTTCTCCTGTCAGGCCTGCAACAGTACACAGTACTTTTCAATTACCATCAATATACGCAAATACACATACATTATTTCTGTTTGAAAGACCAAATCATGTTTTGATAAAGTCTAAATGTTAATAGTGTCATATGTCTGTCTAGAAGAACAGTCAAGTGAGGCTGAATGAATCGGTACCATATGCAGGTAGCTGTAACATGAAACAAAATGTTTTTATTGTTGTTTTTTTAGAAAACATATATTATGTAGTCATCAATGTTAATAGTGTGGTGGTTGTCCAAACTCTCAACACAATCATTAACCAAAAAAAGTAATAGTTAGGTTAGATACGACAGCTATGCATTCACGTGTGTCCCAAACCATGTCCAAATGTGGTTTAAGTGATCAGAACTGCGGACAGATTCAGAGACAATTAAAGTGCATGATGTCCAAATGAGACCAGCTTACTTTGGACAGATGTTCGTACCAGATCTACACAGGGCCTTAGACTAAATAATGGCACACAGAGTATGTGCAGGATTTGAATAGTAAGAGATAAACTCAATTTATTTAACTCAGGAGTTGTGACAAAGAAGAAATGAAATAATGAACTGAATGAAACAGTGGTGATTTCTATCTGTTTTCACCAGCCTACGATATCCACATGATTCTCAAGAGTTTTACCATTTCACATTTTGTTCTCATACAGAAACACTATACTCCCTTTATTAGTCCCCAGGTATCTGCCTTTCCATTTCTCGGCTTGTGAGGTTCATTCTGCCTTAAAGACTTGATAAATGGGTCTGACTGATATACTGCTCAGCCACCTCCCATCAGAAAATTGAATCTAAATAAGATTGCCTTTTCACCACGAGAGTCCCATTTGTGTTGCATGTGATACACATGGGCGAGGAGTTGCGCAGCGAAGGCGTTGTCGCAGATGTAGGTCTATAATTAAAAAGAAGTGTTATGCTATTCTCTATCTCTGCGAGATGCTCCTTCTACCAAGACTACACTTTCAACAGAGTGGTTCATCAGTTATTTCCTTCTCACAAAGGAGGAAATTGCTGATAGCAGGGCAGCACTCCTGCTTGGCTAAATCAAATTTGTTATGAAGGAGTGCAGATGGGATTAAATCTTGTTTCAATGGCCAAGCTGTTATTACCTAACCGGGCACTCAGCCACCTGACATGACCGACAGGTGAAATGATGTGGGGTTTATTTACTCTTGGTTAATTGGTTTTACATTGACCCCAGTTAATAAGTGTGATCTCTTTTTTTAAGCAGACAAAGGCCACAGTTTAACAAGTTCTTATTAGATCGCAATGCATTGTTTAATGTCTTATCAAGCAGAACAAAAGGGTTGTCCTTTACCTGATGGGCAGTAGCTTAATCTTTTGTATTCATCAGTGCCTTTTCCCTATGAGAGCCTGCATCATTTAGACATTCCCTCAAAGTTATTTCTACTTTACTTAACACATTCATGCTCCACAGATAACAGTCACTTACTCGTCTACATACACAAGTCATTTCCTCCATCACTCCTGTCCCAGCTGGCGAAGATACATTGGCTATAAGGGAATGAACAAGAAAATAATCACTTGCATTCTGAAGAACCCTTTTTATTTTAAAATCTGTCATCAGTTTTCTAAAACAAGTTAAATATTCATGTGACATTGCTATGAAAATCTGTTTTAGATAATAGTGCAAAACTTTGTTTCTTTTTTTGTTTTGTTTTTTTCTTCACTATAATGATCCACTCTCTGCACAATGTCCCTTATAGCAGATCTTATATTCTAACTAGAATATAGGAATGTGGGGGTATCTTCTGTTTTAAAGCAAATAAGCAGGCTAAAGTAGCTGTGTGGGTGTTATTCACATGACATGTGCTTTAAAAAAAATGTGTCTCTGATTGTAAGACTTTTTTTTTTTTTTTACCCATCTTCCAGGTCAACAAATGTTCAAAAACAATTTACATTTTCTTCTCTGTGACACCTCTCTGCCTCCACAGATGAGTAAAAGTAAACTATGTAAAGAAAAGAACTGTAACCTTTGAACTCATATCTCCAGTATGAATGCTATATAATTAGCTGCCTTAATTAGGCACCAACAGATAGTGAGTATAGGGGAAGTTGCAATATAAGTTTTCAGTGCAGCTGTTATGGTGCATTCACACCAAATGGAAAGCTATAGCCACAGCTTGTCACAGGACCAGATTTGTTTACTTGAGTTAAGTAATCTGAGTTAACACAAGCTGCTAATATTCACCTGGGGCTAATGCTAAACCCATAGACGTAGTAAGTGACAACAATAGCTTGAATCTTGTGACACATGATTGTATGTTTTCAGATAGGACTTCCTTATTTTCTTTCTGCCGAGCCCTCTCCACCACTTGCTCATTTGGGTGAGCCCATTCTTTCGTTTATTTGTGATACAGCATCACAGAGTGGCTTTAACAGCGTTCAAATATGTTAGTGCAAAGCAAGTCCAATAATGGTAAAGGTGAGAAAATAAAATGGTGAGGAGACTGCTGTGTTTTGTGAGTGCAGACAAAGTTGAGACACTCAGTGAACAGAAATAACTGCTGAAAATACTTGAATTCTAAAGTCTAAACAGTATTGAATCCTCTACTGACCGGTTGAGAACAAGCTGCAGATAGTGTTTAAAATTCTACTTCAACAGACCCACCTACAAGTTAAGCATACAACTCTTTTTTTCCTCCTCATCACTCTTGCTTGATGTGTATTGTTATATATTATTAATCATCTCTTTGTTTCTATAAAACAGGCGAGTAGCTTGTGCCAATCAACTTCCAACTATTGACTGGTTAGATGCTGATTGACAGCATTGCCTTGTAATGTTTCAACTCGGTTGCAAATATGCTCAGTTCAGTTTTACCGGTGAGGAAATTCCTTTTTTTTTTGTATTCACTTCTAAACTTTATAATAAAACATTTACTTGTTGAACTTTGACCAACAGAGTTACAGCCTCAGCCGTGCAGCCATAACACCATGCAATGTTTATGTGGTTGACCAAACTTAACTTTAATTTGCTCTAGGTCTCATAGTGAGTCAAGATGGAGAAGGCTATGATATTTGCTGTGTCAAACCAGACTTGTATGATGCTCATCCTATAATAGGCCACATTTTAGCATATGTCTCATCCTGCACTACCTAACCACATCACATGGCCTTTAATTTATTAGGACTCTTCATTGAAGCTCAGTGGGGGAATCAGTGATTTTCCCCCTCCACCAATAACTCTCTTTTTCTTACTGTGTTCACAAAATGCATCAAAAAATAAGCACATTCAATGTTCAGTAGCGTCCTTACAGGGCCATCTAAAACTCGAAATCTTCAGTCCCATGCTGATTACATGTTTTCAACACTGTCAGAAAGTGGCATCACAAACACTCAGATGTTAACATGTTGTGAAAGGTGTTTATCTGCGATGGGATTACGAGTTGTGCTGGGTATGGAATATAACCTCGATGTATAAAGTGGGAAAATAATACAGACAGAAATAGAAACCACATGATTTCAGAGAACAGGCCAATATCCAAACATTTGACATCTTGTAATAATTTATTTAAAGGAAGAGTGTGTGTTTACCCCTCAGAGTAGCGCAAATGTCCCTTATAATGGATACAATTGCACAGGCAAATCAACTTGTGAACATTGTGCGAAATACTTAAATCCTGCAGGTCATTTTTTCTCTCTCATTCAAGATTTCAAAATGTAGTACATAAATACATAAATGGATTTTGAATAAGTAAACACAAGAGTTTTGTGTGTGTTTGTATGTGTGTGGACTTGTGTGTGTCCAGCAATTGGCTGGTTTCTGAATAATGTCTTCTCAGTCAATTTTGAAATCTGCCACTACAAGCACTCATGTTTATTCAAATTGATTAATTTAAAGAAAACTGACCCTAAGTGGGCCTTTAATTGGGGCGCTCCCTCCTCTATAATGTCTATAATTCATAATCTAGAAACTAGACTTACCACCTTCCTATCAGCTGAGGCAGTGAATTGGAATTTAAAAAAAAAATAATGTTTAATGTTCAAGAAGCCAAAAGCATGTTTTGTGAGGCCACTGTGGTCTTGACTTTTGTGAGCAGGCTGAACAGTTAATCCATGAGTCTAAAGAAAACATGTGTTCCAAATGTTTTCTGCGGCATTCATAGAATAACATTCAAAGGTTTTGTGAGCATAGAAATCTGCCCGATTTATTCTTGACTCCAACTAAAAAAAAGAATCCTTCAGGTTGTATCTGTGCATCTGCGAGTCCAAGTGAACACGTGTATTTATTTTGCAGAAATTCTTTGAAGAAATTCAAGGTGTTTTTCCAGGGTTGGACAGATGATCTGAAAACCCCATGTCTGTGGCCACTTACTGCTCGACACAAAGGCACAAAAATAGAACAAAGTACAAGTCACACTGCCAACTGGCCTTTCTGCAAGGAGTTTGCATGTTCTCCGCATGTGTGCGTGGGTTTTCTCCAGGTTCTCCAGGTTTGTGGACTGCTCTCCCACAGTCCAAAAACATGTCATTTGGTGATTGGGTAAATTGGACATTCTAAATTGACCACAGGTGTGAGAGTGAATGGTTGTTTGTCTCTATGTGGCCCTGCGATGGACCGGCGACCTGTCCAGGGTGTACCTCGCTTGTATATCAAGACACAAACGTGCTTTGCAGAGACATGCTTTTCATTCACTACTGTCAGCAGATATTGTTTACCACCTATTTTAAAGGTAAATTCCTGGGATTTTTAACCATGTTTATAAATGTGGTTGTGTAAGTGAAGATTAGTAACAAAAACGTTGCCTCAGGAGATCTGTTCAGCCAGCAGCAGTGAGACAGCAGCAATTGCTATGCAATCTGGGGCAACTGTAACATTCTATGTTCTATCCTCTAAGAGCGCTTGCTCTTTTACCAATCAATAAAATAAAGAATATGTCCAGCACATGCCTGTTAATTAAAGGGGGGGGGGGGTTATTGTGGTGATACAGTGTTGTTTAGTCCCAGAGGAATTAATTTAAGGAGACATCACATGCATCCAAAGGTTGTACTCTTGTCAACCTAGACATTGTCCCTCAGTAGTGTCACAGTACCACCATCATTTCCCATAGCATTGCATCCTTGCAGCAGCCAGGTTCATCCTCCTCCGCTCCTCAATCCCTACTTGTTTCTATCCAGTCTCTTCTATCCACTCTGGCTCAAACAATCCTTTGCACATAGGTTAATTCAATGGCCGTCCCCATTGGATTCAAACTCAACATCTTCATAATCCACATTAGCTTCATATTCAGCCATACAAAGTAAACACATGATTGCTGGTAGTTTATCTCAGTAGATTCCAAAGCCCTCACTTACATTTGATCCTGCAACTTCTAGCAATAACCCTCAACTCTCATGAGAATTCTGAGTGAGACTTGGGCTAGAATTGAGTGACATCAGTGCTTCAGCAATGTTGTTCAAATCTTGCACTGACAATAAATAACAAAAACTAAACTCACCTCCTGGAACAGTTCTATCTATTTTTGTCTGTACCATTCATTTACACACCCACATTAATAAACACGGGGCCCTACAGGACAATTAATGAGGCTGTAGTATTTTACCTAATGTTTTGCATAACCTTATACAGTATTTTATTTGACAAATTGATGGTATCTTGTTCTGAGTCAGTCTCTGATGGACTTTATGTCTCTCTTTACTAAGTTTAAAAAAAAAGAAAGAAAAAATGGTGGGTGTTCATTTTGCCTACTTTTTGTGAACCGGTGTAGATACATTATAGATTTATAGATTCCACCTTTCATGAAAGAGTTCTAAAGTGAGAAGACTCTTGAATGATTGAACTCGTTCAAAACCTCCTACTGAGGCTGGGCGTGAGTTCTGCTGGCTGGAGGCTCCTTGGTTGCACATCTACAGCTTATCATCTCATCATCAACAGCTTATCCAAAACTCAACGTTGACACAGCACATCAAAACATGTAAGAATGTCAGACACATTCATTGGTCCCTTGTGGCGACGCGCTCAGTCACAGCGGCTCTAATCAACCCTCCATCTGACGTCGCAATTTTGTTGTGCAATTAGTTGTATGATGACAATAAAGATCCTTGCCTTTCCTTTCACAGTGCCGTGATGTTAGTTAGTTAGTTGAATAGTTAGTTAGATGGGCTATTTCTCTGATCTTATTAAAAGCGACTGTACCCTCTTTTTTATACGAATCAAGTGTTTCATCTTCTCATAGGTTTCCATTATAAGCTGTTGCTCACTTGACGACACACGTCTTTCTAATACCCTGGATTTCTTAATTACACTTTTGTGCACTATCAGGTTGCATGTCAGCCGACACAGCTGTGCAGTGTGGACAAGATGCAATCTTGTGCGTACTCGGTAGAAGAACAGGAAAAATAGAGGCGCTGAAGAGAGCAGGGTTAAAAGTAAAGCTTAAGAAACGCAGTGGTTTATTTAAAACAGGTTCACAGTTAAGAACAAGCACCAGAAGTACAGTGGATGAGACAGGTGAGTACAGTCTCACATGATATGCAGCCATATAACTTAATTTGGTGCAAAGTTTTCGAGACTGCCCATCTATGCACAAGAAAAAAGAGATGATGATGGTGGTCTTAAAAAAAAGGGTAGGTAGCTTGGTGTATCATAAAAGTCCGTTGACATCTGAGAGATGCAGCTGTGCGTCTGCCGGCTTTTATGTACACGGTGCAGCCCTGTGTGTGTGTGTGTGAAAGAGAGAGGGTCTAATCACCTCAGGAGTGTGATTAATGCCTATTTTAGCATATTGAATGGTGCAGATTGACTCTCATAATGTTGGGAGGATGCTGGTATTAAACTGTGAATCTACAGCTTGTTATTAATAATGACCAGAAATTTGAAAAAAACACCAGTGAAACGTGATGATGTAGAGGGTTCACCAGCAGCCTCAGCACCCTCCTCCATGTGCTTATGTGAAAAGATGTGATTAATTGTGATTAATCACATAGCATTTTGCGACCAAGTCCTTTTTTTTTTCCTGACAGCCCTAAATTAAACGCATATTGAGCCGGTGCTTCAGTAGCCTAGCGGTCACTTGCCAAGTTAAGGTGCCCTGCAAAAGCATGTGTGTGCAAAGGATTTGAATTCATGCTGAGGTGAACGTACAATTGGAAGAGTCCATTGGTGTGACAATAAATTGACCCATTCAAGGATTTTCCCTCTATTTTAAGAAGCACTTTGTAAGGCAGACGCACACAAGTTGATAAGAAAGGTAGAACATAAAGAAAAATCAGTGAGGAATATGAAAAGGGAACCTGACATGACAAGCATGAATGTAGATGGTGAGTTTTTAAACAAAACTCAACAACTCCACACTGCTACACCCCTATGTGGCCCTCATTTCTATTCATATTTGTGAAATTTCTTTAAAATAAAAATGGTTTGGCTTTCAAAGCCTTAAAATGTGTATGTATTTTAGGTAAGGGCCTCACTTATTGTCAAAATATTAATTCATCTTACTTTTTTTTTATTTCATTTCCTCCACCAAACATCCAGGCGGAGCATGGAGATAACCTACTTAAGAGTTTTTTCTCTTGTAGGTGCATGCGTCTCCATTTTAGCACTTTCTTTCACACTGTGACACTGGGTTGTTAAAGTCAGTCATAGTGTGATAATCAATAGCCATTTACTGGTCCAAGGTTTTTAACAGCGTGGGCAAGTAATTGAGCTGAACTCCATGCTCAACAGGGTTCAAGTCAAAGAAGCAAGGGCAGCTACTGCTGGTTAAGAAAGACCTCAGTGTGTGAATGTATAAGGTCAGAGTCTACGCTACTGTTAAATGGAGTGCAGCTGTATAGAAGCGCACCGAGGGTAAAGTTGATCACAGCCAAGTTTTCAGAGTTTTGATTGCAGAGGTGTTTGACTCGACCATCTCCTCCGCCTTAAGGGGTGATGAAACTGCTGACACCAGCAGCGATGTAGAGGAGAACACCTTCTAAACTCAGTGGTATACCATTGATGGCAGGAGAAAAAAAAATACATTGCAAATGTCAGCTTTGGTGTTAAGAGCTGCTGCCAAGTCTTTAGTTTGATGTCACTAAAAATGTCGGATGCGCAGTGGCAGGCATCTGCTCTAAATTGTCCAAAATGAATGCACGATGGGGGTGTTGTTATCATGCTCAAAATGTAGGGGAATAAAAGCTGTTTTTGCACAGAAAACTCTCACTCCGGGAACTCACAGATGATTTTCTCTGTGGAAGGTTTCAATTTTCTTGCCCTCACGACGTTAAAAAGGATGCCAGTGAATATAGTCTAAAGCCTTCATCGGTGAGTGGAGCACTGGTGTTTTGATAGTGCTGCTTCCACTAGTACAAAGTTAATATTGGCAAAATGCATTAAAAAATCTATTAACTGTATTATATTGTGACTGCTGTGTATGGTAGAGTAAATGAGTAAGTTCATGATGCCTCACAATCTTTACTTTCCTGTCAGACAAAGGTGTCTAACATTGACATAACATATTCTATTAGATATAGACAGTGCAGTCAGTGCAGTCGTAACCACACCTAATACAAAATGAAAGAATCATCCCTTAAAGTATAATCACTGGCATACATTTAGAAGTCTAAAATTATACGTCTCATTCTGTTGGTCCAGATCAAATATGATGATTTGCATCATATTTCACACACTGAAACATCTACTGGCTGACACGCATATTTACTGACACCCAGTGCAAGCAATCATACATAAAGCAAGCCAGAGTGATGAAAAGAGCCCCATCATAAGAGAGGAATGAGGTTCCTGTAAAACCTGTTTTATGTTTGTAGTTGCTTGACACATTCAGTGTACTTGTAAGTAAAAATGTTCTGTGGTTTATGGTTTTTTGCACTGGCTGGAAACTAAATTTGTCCACTTGAGACTCAATGTTTTTGTCTAGAGGATGGCATATTCGTGATTTGCTGTGTGCTAAGTTTTATATTTGAAAAAAAACCCACATCCAATTGTGGAAGGTATTTTATATTTGTCTCTTGGTGAAATGTTGGACATTTGTAAAATGTGGTATGTGTGTTAGCTTTTTGCCGTGATTTAGCACCATAATCATGCTGTTCTACAAGGGTTTACTTGTTTAATTTTGTTTACTTGAATTAAAAGCAGTTTACGTGATTTAAGAGTTAGGAAGTAGCTGTTTTGTGAAGCTAGAGAGAATGATGTACCTTCTCCCATGACATTGCGAAAAGTTCTGGGAGGGATGTGAGGGATCTGCTCTGTAGAAAAAAAAATGCTGAAAAGACAGCCTATCAAATATCTGTTCTGCAGCTCTCTGCTCTGCCATTTCCAAACTATATAAGTGATGCTGTATGGGAGAGGATGGTGATAGCGAGAGTAGGGAGGTTTGCTCTCTTCAGGCCGCTGTGGAGCTCTACCACAATTGAGAATATATAATGTGTCGTCTTACAGTTGCAGTTTGACCAGCCCCATTATAGTTTTTGAAACTGGAAATTCATAGGCCTGCAACAAGACTCTTAATGGACGATACTAGCCATCATCCATACTGGTGTCCACTTCAATGTGTTGTGTTTTATTGTCAAATTGTCCCTAAATGTGAACACAATTTACAAAATTAGTGAAGACCTGAAACTACCAATTTGGACCATTAAGTCCTCAGGAAAATGTTTACTGACATTATATATCATGATAAACAGGCTAATTTTCCTATAGATTTCAAATTAATTTGGTTTTGCAACCTATGTGTACCATCAGTTTCATTGTATTTGTCAGTGTTCAGAGGAAGGTTGGGGATTGAGCTTTCAGCTGCTCTTTAATAATGCTTTTGAATAATTTTCTCATGCAAATATATACATATTTTTTCCCTTTAATCCAAGTTAAGATTTGATAAGCTTAGCGTGTATGCATGGGAATAAACGTGTCAACAAATCTACAGTGTACGAGCTGTCTTCCCTCCTCTCACAATCCTTTCTCCTTTTTATTTACTCAGTATATTCACAGCTCTTTCTTTAACAGGGCAGAGATATACATTTGTAAAAAGAAAACATGGAAGAAAAGATTGATGCTACGCTAAAAACAAGGGTCATGATTAGGTGTGCCACACATGATTAATTAGCCTCACAATTATAGACAAGCACCACATGAAACAACAAACTAGAGGGTATTTCAAAATGTAAGTTGATTTAATCCCTTAATAGCCCTGACAGTGTGTCCTCAGTGGGCGTTATGGACTGTGTGAGTGCTGTGATCATTTTCAATAAAACGAAGGAATGTGTTATGCTTTTGGTTGTTAAGAGAGGCTGTTAGCCTTTACAAATTGATTGTGATAAAACCCGTTTAACGTAAACACTAATTGGGTCATCTGTATACAGACTGAACTAATTACAGCATTCTACTTCTTAATTGTGGAATTGTCACAGAGCATTTCAAATGCTAATGCAGCAGAGACAGCTGGTAAGAGAGACAGTAGATGAGTCTTCTGGGAACCAATCCAAATTCACCCATGATTCTCTTTCTCTCTCTTTCAATCTGTTTTTTCTCTCTCTCTCTGTCTCTCTCTCTCGTGGGTTGTTCAGCAGGTCAGGTATAGGAGACAGGACAGAGAAGAAATAGATGGGGTGAAGGAGGGAGTCTGGCCTGTGCTGTATTTATCTCAAGCCTTCCTCCTCCTTCATCTCTGTCTCCCCCTCTCTACCTCGGCCTGACCTCGCAGACCACCAAGAGGGAGTCCATGTAACTGCTTAGGTGCCGTTTAACCTCATTTTAGTGAGTCAAAACGAACAGGATCCTCTCTTACTGTGATAACCTTGTTAGTTTTGTCTCTTTCTCCTTGTTTTACTCCCCATTTTTTTCTTCGTTCATGTCATGTCCTGCTGGCCGGGCGTGGCTGGACCCCTGCACTCTTTGGTTGCTCATTATCACACACCTGCAGTTCATCAGCACTGATTGCCACCTGCACCTTCTCCACCATGAATACCTTCACCTTGAGTCTTTGCCAGATCATCTTATTGCCAACAAGGTAATATTACAGCCAACTCTACTCCTGCTTATATTTGACTTGCCTTGACAGCCCTAGCACTGCAGGAGCCTGATAATGACCAAACAATTTGAATCCGGTGTGTTGGAGCTAGGAGCATCCAAAACAATGCCGGGCAGTGGGTCCCCAGGACCAGGATTAAGAAACTCTGCTTTAAAAGACTCATCCTTTGCTTTTAACTAACTACTAACAGTTTAACTTGGACTTTGCTCTCTGTGACTGCATTGGTGGGACCAGTCTGTTACGCTTAACACTAACGGTCATTCATATTAATGTCTGGACAGTGTGACAGAGGCAGCATGTACTCTAAATGGAACCCAGCCATTATTAATGTGATTATTTGCACCCATGCTTTTCCTACTGCAAAGTGTCAAAGGGTGGAAAAGGGTCAATTGCATTGCTAATCTGTAGATTTATAGTTAGTTGTTAGATTGTATAATGTATACTATTAATCTATTATAGTGAGTATATTAGCCTATTATTTTACTATTGTAGTCAATAGCTGTGTATAGTTAATTAGGTAACTATTAACAGATTAAATGTAACATTAAGCCCCACATGATTTTCTCTGTTATTCAGTATAGCAATGTTGTGTTTTCTTGTTGCCTCACCTCACAGACTAATTTATTTTACGTCAAAGCAGATGGAGGAGAGGTGGAAGCACAAATGGCACATGTGCAAATGGTTGGAATATGGGATCATCCTAACAGAATGCTCACTGAGTGTGGAAAGTCTGGTTCTACTTGGTTCCTGTAATTCAGTAGTAAAAACAGGAATATGTTGTATATATTCCTTGCATATAAAACCAACCACAAAGGAGCTGCGGCACTTTAGAATATAATTTATTATCCAAAGATGGGAAGTGATGACATATAAAGAGGGACACTTTTATAAATGAATCATCGCCTACATTTGTGCTATTTTCTTCATATAATGGCATATTAATGTATGTCGTTTCTTCTTTCATTTTATTTTTTTGAAAATTCCATAGAGGTAAATAAGATGAACACTATGTATATGCAGCACATAATGTGGTATGAAAAGCAACACGGTCACACTTGCTGAAAACCCCAAGATTTGGATGCATCAGTGGAAAGTTCAGCTCATCTGTAATATTATGTGGTGGCAATAATGGTTTCTCTCAGCAAGATGTCAACCATGTAACAGTTAATGGAGGAGTCTGTCAGATGTGACACAATCTTTCTATCTTGGACATGGTCTGATAAGATGGATTCATCTCCTCACCACCCAGGAATGTCACTATAGGAGACAAACGGCAGCACACAATAATGTCATTTTTTTTAATAATGCCACCTCTGCTGTGATTACTACCTGAACGAAAAGGAAACCACCGGCTTCATTAATCCACTCAATTCAATATCCAAGGCATGCTTATTGCTAGATTATTCTGATCATTTCTGTGGCTAGCAAGATTGATTAACTTGAATTTGCAATGCTGTCAGACCTTGACAGCTGTTTGAGAATTGATAATTATTTAGTTGACAGGAAGTCAGGAAGTAGAAGTGCGTCCGTGTGTGTGTGTGTGTATATATATGTGTGTATATATATATATATATGTGTGTGTATATATATATACGATGTGTATTTTTTGTGTATGTCAGTGTGTGTGTGGCGTGTCTATGTAGTATCTGCATGAGTAGACGGAGCGAGGGCGAAAAGGAGTTTGAAAGAGCTTCCTAAATCCAAGCACTACTCACTCTGCTGTGACATGAAATAGGATTGTAGCCATTCAACATAAACTATGGCAGTTAGTGATAATGTTGTGGTGTCTACATCTCTAATGTGTCCAGAGGATGGAATGCATTCACGCATGCTCAGAATTGACGCTACCTGTCCTCAAATCACATCCAAATATAGTTTACGTGTTCAGAACTAAGCATACATTGAGGTTGCATTGGGTGGGCCTAAACGTACAGCTATTGGCAGATTAATTTATTTGTCCAGGAAATTCTTTGTGCGCCACAGTGAAGCAGTACAGTATGTTATCACCTCTTGGTTTGGTCCACAATGACAGGACGGCTACACACGGTAACGGAGTGAATATGACCATCCTAATCAATTGTGTGCCTGTGGATACAGCTATCAACAACTATTGTAAGTTGTTTGCATGTCATTTTCACTGTGTTTAGTGATTTGAATATTTCCATTGTTGGGATATGTCAGTGTGGTTCTTCTGTGAGGGCCCCCTGCTGTGCTGTGTGAATGTGTGTAGTGAATAGAATCCTTGTTCGGTCTGATGTTATCGACCACCTGCTGTCTCTGTGCCTCTTCCAGACCTGTGAGGCGACGGGACATGATGACCCTGCTCTTTGTACGGCATCTCATCAAGGCTTCGGCTGTGTTCCTATACGGACAGAGCTGCCCTTTGCTCTGGTCAACAGAAAGCCTGCTGTGTCTGGATTCATCCTTTCATTACTTACAGGTGAGAGGTGGGCCAGCTGAGCTCAGTACTGTTTGGGGGTTTAAGTGTGTGTTCGCAGTTAAACACCTGACAGACCTAAATCTGGAGATGAGCAGTGACTTTTGTGCACTTAGGCATGAAAAAATTATGATTTTGATGATGATGATGACGATGATGATCTTTCATCATGGCTGAAAGACACCTAATTATCTACAACTCAGTTTGAATCAGTTTCTTGACTTCAGGGTCAGGACCTCTCGTTGTTTCCATTCATCCTTGACGACTTATTCTTTGAGGGTCATGAGGGGAGCCGGAGTCATATGTAGTATCAGTATGAAAGTGTGTCATATTTTCCGATTCATTAGAAGTTTTGGGGCATAAACAAATACTGAGTGGTGAGTGATGCTAAGTACAGTATATAACAGAAAGACTTGGACTGATCATGAAGCTTATGGATTATATGAGTGAGACAGAAATGGCCAAGCAATATGGAATAATCAATAAGTGAATACATGAGTGATGGTAAACTCAAACCATACCATAATTCTGTATATCTGATGGATATTATTGCTATCAAACAGGGTGTATTGAACAAATCAGTTCCCAGACTCCCAAGTGGTGTTTGACATTTTGCCATAGCAATTAATGGCATACAGTGGCTTCAGAAAGCATTTAGGTGGAGCACATTGTGTTGTGTTATAGATCTAATTTGGATAAATGGGCCGTTGCACAAACCTTAGACTAATAACTTGTGGATGAATGGACTGAAATTCAAACAAAAGCAGTTGAGGGTTTAGATGTTAATGCAGGTTTTAAATACCAGAGCATCAAGTCTTAGCTTCAGAATGACTGCGCTTCTGTCTCTCACAGTGATTTGGAGTAGCATCAGTCTCCATTTTTCAGTCAATGTCTGTGTCATTGTTTCTCTCTGACTTGACTGTGAAACATTGTGATGGGTGATTGCTTTAGGGACATTATTTTAAGACTCCGATTAAACAAAAAAAAAAAAAAGAAATAAGCACAAGCCCACCTATTCTATGCCTTGGCAGTGTCAGTGTTTACAATTGTCTCTTAATTCCTTCAGCATGCACTTGTTTAGGTATAATGAACTTTATATTTAAGAGGGCAAAAACATGCTGAAACTTGTGAAATTTGAAATGTTTCTTGAGAAAATACATCCATCATGACAGAAATTCTTACTGAACCACCAACATAGAATAGATAAACATTACTAAATGTACATCCATTGTCAATTTCAAATTCAAAATCTGAATGGATTCTTTTATAAAGGGCTTCACAAGAATGTGAACAGGCAAACAGCCCAAAAACTTTCCAGAAATGGTTGGTTGTCAGAGGCACAAAAATGGATCACTGGATTAAATGACATTTTAAGCACAGATATTCCAGTCTCATTCAGAGAGAAGTACTTATACATCAAAATGTTGGTTTTGCTGGATTGTCCACTTTAGGTCTTATAAAATCTATCTGACAAAAATGGGGTTTTGTTTTAGTCTGAGGAATAAAGCATTCATGTCAAACTTGGTTCACTCTTCTCTACAGTCTGAGCAACATTTTTCAGTGTCCGTAAGCATTGAAGGGATTGTTCACCTTACTTCTACAACTTGCTTTTTCCCAAACTTTATAAAAAAAACTTATTTTTCCCTGAAATATAAACATGTTACACATATCATCTCTGCATCAACACTTTGCACTAATTCCCTCAAAGTGTCAGCTGTCAGCGATTGATGATGACGACATCATTCAGAAGTCCAACCCCCCTAACCACAACATTCACTGTTCCATGGAACCCATTCTAAAGCTTCCTGTTGTTGCTTGGCAACAGATGCAGTATTTTGCTGAACTCGGGCTTGAAATAAAAGCCATATTAGCCAGCTATTTTAAATGCACACACAAAAGACAAATGCCACAGTTTACCGAAGCTTGTCACTGTGCAGGATTGTTTGTTTTCATTTAGTTTGGCTGATGATCATGTCTTCCTCTCCCAGCATCGCACAGATGCTTAGTTCAAAATGAAGTAGGTATGGAGTTGAACCTAGGGAGGGGGAGGTCATGAATCCTTGTTGACTATTCACTTTGCCTATCCTTTCTCATTGTGCAAGAAAAACAAATGGAAGAAAAAAAAAACATTCTAGTCTATTAATCATCATTTTCAACCAGCCAGAGTTTTTTTTTTTTTAATCTTGCATTAATTTGCATGATTTCCACAAGTGATTTGTTTGAATAATGTGCTTGTTCTCTTCTTGGAATGATAATCAGTTCTTGGCGTTGTGCTTAACTTCTCAAGTGCTGCTTTCACCTTGTATATCTCCTCCATGCTGAGATACATTTTTTAGCCAGGGAGATGTATTTCTCTATTTACACCTCAATTTTGAGCCCATATGCTGCTGTTGTTGAAGTTATTTCCTTTTTAAATAGTCTAATTGTCACTTTTGACTGTAAATATTGATGTTTTCATATTGAATACAAGCCACAGACTATAGAAATGTCTCCTATCAGCATCAACCTCAGACAAATGCATTTTTTAGTTTATTAATTAATTAATGAATTAGTAATTTAAGGTAACACCAACAATCCTACAGCTTAACCTAGTAATGATCACAAAAATGTGCTCTGTGTTTGGTGTTAATGATGACGATATAGCAATATGCCTTCAAAGGTGAATGTCTTTTCAAATCCTGCAGGCAAGCATTATACCAGGGCATTCTCTGCCTCTGTAATGTGGAGCTCTGCATTCACCCCGCTCATTTTACAAGCCTCCACGGTTGATACAGTTTAGAAGAAGTTCAATTAGGGTTGTTCTATCAATTAACACACATTTAATCAGAGCGAATATGGGGGCCTCAGGAGATGGCTCTGTTAAATAATTGACTAGAGCCAAGAAACATGCTTGACCATGTAATGGAGATGCATGGGGTGTGAACACATTTGGCCTGCAAATTACCTCTCTTTGTCTGTATGGTTTCAACAGAGGGCAAGGGATTGCAGGGTGATGCTCCAATTGTAGCATCACTGAATGAAATAGAGAACACAGTCTATATTGTGGCGTTGCTACTTTGTGCTGCTGAAGGTTACACTTAGAGAGATGGATTAAGAACCATATCAGCATACAACATGCTTAATGGCCAAATTCCCTCTGAGATGAAGTGCACTGGGCTCCACTCTGATCCTGTCATGCAAATGTCCCCAGCAACACAAACACATAATGTGATTAGGTATCTTCTTACTCAAAGAATTCATTAGACCAAAAGCTGATTATGCACATCTAGTAATCCTATTTAAATTTATAATTAGTAACATTAAATCTGTTTTTTTGAGTTTGTAAGTGATGAGTGGGGAAAGGGTTAGAATTTGCAAAGAGACAGTGCTCTCCCTTGTTATCCAGCAATCTCATGATGCACATCAGCAGATGCTAAGGCAAAGATAACTTGAGTTTTGTTCTTTTTTTTAATTATGCACTTGCTTAAAATTATTGATTAAGTGTCTTTCACCACGCTGTGATGGTAACACAATTCCAGGGCCAGTGGATACATTTTAATACCTTTTTTCTTACATTGGTATACATTCAAATGGGTCTCAACTTCTATTTATAGTAAAGGAAGTGTTGAACTTGACAGGCTTGGCTTCCAAATGGTAAAGTTGGTGAGAACACCATTGCGATGCAACATTTATGCCAGCTAGCACGTGTGTAACATTAACTTAATGCAAGGAATGTAGACAAAGGAAAATAAAATAGTTAATTTGTAAACATTACTGGAGACAAATTAAACTACTTTTTAGAGAAGTCCTAGTCGTAATATGTGAATAGTATTCAGTTACAAGAATAAATGTATGGTTTTACAATGGCAAAAAGTAATGGATATGTTAGATTATAAATATTTTGTTAGAATGATGCATTGTTTTGACCCAGTGACTGAAAAAAACAGATGGATGACAATGGTCTCCATTTCCTTCCTCTTAAAAAAATTAAGCCAAAACTCCTTTTATAATATATTATTATTATATTATAATATTTAAAATATTTATAATCTAACATATCCATTACTTTTTGCCATTGTAAAACCATACATTTATTGTTGTAGGTTTGAACTGAAGTTAAACTGCATACTATCCACGTATTACGACTAGGATGCACTTACTATTCTCAAATTGATCTTTCAGATCATAACCACTAAACCTTCACAATTTAGCAGCTTATATTCCTGCTTGGAACGAAACACAGATTTAAATGTTGCATCCCTGTAGAAGACAGGAACGAGTCCCTGTTGTGGCAAGATGGATGGAGTATGTGAGCTTTATGGACAGGCTTGTTAGACAACTTCAAACTGAGTTGAGGCACTTTTGACTCAAGTGCTGACATTTGACTTGCAGGTGAGGCTTTGTTTTGTGTTCAAATTAATTCACTTGGCCAGCTTCCTGGGTCAGAAGCCAACAAGATTTACTGTCCTTGTCACTTAAATTACACAGTCTCCTGTAACTGAAGAACTTATTCCTGACTTTGACATTCTGCTTTGGCCTCAGATTATACATTCACCTTTTCAACAGAAAACTGAATAATTGTTCATATTTGTATCAATTGCAATGTTTGAGTATGGTCTTAGGGCACAGCAAAATTGATATAGCTTCATCAGTAAAATGTAGAGAAGCAAGCAGACATAATATGGAATGAGTAGGATCGAATAATAACAATTAAAACGTATAGAGCTACAATGTTGATGTAACACCGTTTCAATGATAATAATCATGCTTTTTCTTTGTAAGCACTTTTCAAGACACCAAAGGAAAATTCACTAAACGGTCAAAACATAAATAGACAACAGTTAAAGAATAAGAATTGCAACAAGTCCACAAACATCAGAAAAGCTAATCCAAAACGATGTGGGTTTAGGTCAGTTAATGAAGCCTTGGGGTTAGTTCATGCAGAATATGGTGGTCATATAATCAGCTGACAGCCAGCTGACCACAATCTATTAGTCCCGCTCCAATCACAACCACTCTCTCACCAATGCAGTCCATTTAAATAACACTCCTCCCGCACTCATTTCTGGCAATACCAATGCTGCCTCACACTGCTGCTGCTAACAAAGCTTCACCACCATCACCACAGCCTCCACTTTTCTAGATAAGTCTAACAGGTTCAAAAGTTTTGTTGAATTTTCCTTCACTGTGACTTAGCATGCAGCTTGTCCAGTCTAGGGAGCACCAAGTCTACCTATATTCCCATTAGTTGCAATGAATGGTTTAATTATGCTGAGCTGGTTCAAACTCAGTGGGGGAGCCTTCCAGAGGTTCAGCACTACCACATTTAAGGCCCTGTCACCCATGAGCTCACGGAGGTAGTAGTAGAGAGGCTCAGGAAAGATAAGTGAGCTAGAGGGTATGTGATGGGCTGGACAATGTTGGATGGATAAGTGTGCATTATTTATGGCATTAGCACACTGGCACCAATGCATTTCATATTGACTCCATAATATTTTGAGAAAAATTTGGTAAAAACAATTAAGCTTCACCAATAGATTGTCCTCGATATTTTGCCAGCCTTCATTGCTCTTCCTATCATCCACTCTTGTTTCTCCTCAGGACACTTTAAAAAGATTTGTGACACCGATGACCCCCCTTCCCCTGCTCTGAACAGCCCATCTGTGCAAGGATCACTGGTGTTTGCATGCTAACAACAACACAAACAAAACCAGGTCACTGGCTTCTCTGCGCCGCAGGTGATAGTGAGCGCTGACTTTTTGTCTTTTCCTTTTCCTATGCTTTGCTGGTGTGTTTATAAGCGTGTTGATCCTGAGGCTAAGGGAGTGGCTCTTTGTTTCTTGGTCATTCAGGAGTCAGGCAGATATGTCAGCCAAGCCCCCACGGAGCTGTCACAGCCAGCTTACACTGGACAGCAGGCACCTCAAAGGGCAGCACTGGATCAGATTACAAGGAGAGGAGGGTCAATCATGTGTGGCCACACAAACATCTTCACTGGTGGAATGTGCTGACTCTGACAGCTATGAGTCACTCTGTTTGGTTTAAAAATAAGGAAATAGATCAAAGTTGTAACATTAATAAACCATGAAGGTCTTAAAAAATGGAGACAGCGGTTTGACAAATTAATTGTAAGCAATTGTCAGACAATGCATTTGTGGGTGGATATACCAGTGACAATATGATTATTATTCAAATGAAAAGACACTGGGAATTAGCATCTATCACAGTTAAAAGATATTCCCTAAGATGAATCAAGCTATATTTAGGTCCATCTCTGCCTGAAACTGCCTATTTCTGAGACACTTTGTAGTAGTTGAGAAAACTACTTTTTGTGTCTGTCCATGCTTATCTGGTAGGTTGGGTTTAAGATGGAGAGCCTCCATCCCAAATATAAGTGATACTTTAAATGCATGGGGAAAATGTCATTTATTCCATGACATGGAATAGATAGGACATCTGATGTTCACTTTCAAACTCACAAACTTACCTGTATGTGTGGTAGGAAGCTGCAGAAAAGCCACACAGGTATAAAACATGGCCCCAGTTAACGGGCAGGTCTAAATCCACGTTTTTCTTGCTTTGAGGAGGCCGTGTTTACCACTGCACCACTTCCACTTTAATGCAAAGGGTAGGGTCAGTACAGCAATTAAAAATGAACTAACTTTTTCATTTATTTATACCACACATACGTTCTATTGCCAAGGGTGAATGTCTGTGTGTTTGCCTTTGATGTTTAACTTTTCACTTGTACATGTTTCATATATGATGAATTATAGACACTACGTTGTTCTTTCTTCTTTGTAATCAATAACCCAAACTTGAGAGCTTGACTCTGAGCTCTGACTGCAGCTTTAGTTTTTTGTTTATTTTTTTATTTGTATTTAAACTATTAATAACAAGGTGTGCATTTTTTTTAAGAACCATGGCCATTTATGACACATATTCACAAAGTACACACATGAAGATATGCTATGATTATCATCAGCCAACATCAATAATGAAAATGGAAACAGTATGTACTTTAAATGTACAATGAAATCTGTAAAAAAAAGTATATATTCTTTAGAAAAGTAACTCTTTTTGAGTTTTAGAGAGCTTTGTGTCACACCGTGTTAGCAGTGTTTTTTAAATACGTCAGAAATAGAGAGAGAGTGAGACCTTGGACCTTCCATTGTGTGACATAGTATTCTGAGACATTATATTCTGCCGTCCATTAGATGACACTCTCCTTCTATCACCTTGTGTCAGGGAGGAATCTCTCTAACATAAGAAAAAAAAAAAAAACTAACTTACACTCTTTGAGGCCACACCAGGAATTTCAGAGGCCAGGATTGAGGCCTTGTAGCCTCTTCCTTTGTTTGCATGAGAACATCCTTGGTTTTCTCCATTTCAAGGTGTATTATGAGGAAGTTGCTGTTATTAAAGGTGTTTCTCTTACCTTTTGGATTGTAGGATTTTTTTATTGTGTTTATAAATCCTTCAAATCACCTGTAAACAGGCAGGTGTTATTACAAAACCTTTGAAAACTAGAGTGGTAAGAATATTAATCGCTGCCTTTATCTCTAGTTCTGTGTCTCTCTTTTTGTCCTGGTTTAATTGGTGTGCCAATGCGGAAGTTTATTTAAATATTCTATAGAAGGTAAAGCTACTTACCGTACATCACTACTAAATGTCTCAATGTTGCAAAATGATGAATATGTAAGAATATGTGATGCAGTGTGTCATTCATGTCTGTTTTTTTTTTTTTTCACATTATGTTTGTTTGCTGACTGTGGACAACACAAATGAATTTGCATCTACCCAGATATGTTCTCTGAACAATTTAGGGGTGGCCTCCTTCTCTTCAGTTGAGACTGTGTTTTATAATTAAAACCTCATCTCCCATCGGCCTCCTCCAGATGTGCCGCTAAACTCATCAGCCTCTTCTGTGCCACAGAGAGCGAGAGCAAATACAACAGGACAGCTTGAGCTGAGGGAGCCTTGGTCACAGAGCACATTTGTTTTAATACATCCCACCAGATGTAGTGTTTGCAGGCCAACACAATGAGCAGTGGCTTTTGTTTTCGCCTCCTGCTTGGACTGACATGAATAAAGAATAAAGAACCAGATGCAAAACTATCTATCCAACAACAAGCTGAAGATTCCTACTGTTACCAATGGGGTGAAAATGTGAAGTTTGTCCAGAGGACAGTTGTGTGGCATGAATGTGACCAGCAAAGTATATATTATGACAGTCTGCACATTCAATTATGAGGTGAATTTTTATGTAGGAAGTTTTGACACTCCATAAACAATGTGTGCAGAATATTGAAAAATATGATAATTAGTGAATGCAGTCATTTCTCCTGAGTCATTCTTAGAGCTTTAAAACCAACATCTGGTTAATCAAAGGAAAATAAAAGGACTCCAAAAAATCAGTAAAAGCTACCATGATGAACCATTGGAACCAAGGATGCATATGCTGCCAATAACAAGCAGCAATTTACTAGTGATACTCGACATAAAATGAGATTATGCATGGTACCTGTAGAACACTTAAGTTTAAGTTAGTGTAAATACAGACCTGATTGTATTCTTACTGTTGCATCTTCACATTCAAAGCAATGGCAATTTACTTTGAAACAGTCAGAATAAGTTAACCAGTTGCCCTAAAACATTTTACAATGTTACAAAAGTTACTGTTCTCAGGTGACTATATGCACAGTCACTTCTTGGTTTTCAATAAGACAGCCTGACAGTTACCGATAAACTGTCTGCCAAATGTGTATCTACAGTCAGTGTCTGCAGAAGTTACCAGGAGTGTTTAGTGACACATTATAGCAGGGGAGGCTGTGCACAGAGGAGGCAGTATACTGTCGACTTCTATTTTAGAAGAAAAAAAGGATGCTCCTTATATGTCTGGTTGTTACCATTTACATCAATTCTAGCTTTTTACGATCAAAAATGCAAAAAAACAAAATGAAATGAAATTTAAAAAAAAATATCCCCTGACTTTAAGAGCAAACCTGTGTATATGAAAAGTGCTTGCATGATGTACAGCTTTCAAACCTGTAAGTGGTTGTAATGTGTTAGGTAGGTGACCAACTGTTTGTAGATGTTGGTTTAAGGAAGGAAATATCAGTGTTAAAATTTAAAACCACAACAGTGTGTGGATTGTGTGTAAAGAAACTCGTATTTGCGTTCTCACTGGGTCCACGCAAACTCTATGCAAACGGAACCCATCATTACTCATAATTATACTTTATTACATCTGAACTGGTTTATTAAACCTCTCTACAGCGATTATTCAGGCAATATTAGTTTTTTTTTCTGTCTTGTCAAGAGAAGATTTATTCTGGCACTTTGTGTCACTCACTGTGGGGCTTATTTGCAGGTTTGTATGTGTGTTTTGTCCATGTGTGGGTGCTTGTTTCAATCTCGTTTTCTCCTGTGTGTGTGTGTGTGTGTGTGTGTGTGTGTGTTCATGCATTTCTCTCAGTGTTTTCATTAAGGTCGTCCATGATGTAAATGGGTGCTGTGTTTTCTCCTCCATCACTCCTGTCAGTTGACAGCACTGCTTGGTGGATGACTTACAGTGCATACAACCCAAAACCACACAACACAACACAGCACAAGGCCCGGGTGTTGAAATAATGGATATGTGAGCACTAACTGTGTCCCCACTGCTAAACTGTAATTCTTCAAAGACAACACAGTCTGACCTCAAAAACCACAGACTGGTTTTGATTAATATTTGAGGCTGAATATCTCATGAAGCAGTGCTGATTATGTCATTGTTTTGGCTGGAGACTGAAGTGTTTTTACATGATGTCTAGAGAAAAAGAAAATGCGAAGTTCAGAAGCATTTTCCCATATACTGATCGGCTGAAGGGTTGCGGCACACAGGCAGACAGCACGACTCCTATATAAGCCATCTTCAGCCAGATGTGTGGTGAAGAAGCTATGATTAATGTAGCAGCATAGCATGTAAACATAATAAATATCATCTAGCACTGTGACTTTGCATAAGTGACGTCATGTTTATCATAACACTAAATTGCTGTGTGTTTGGTTCAATGATGCAATTATTAGATTAGATTAGATTAGATAGCTTTATTTATCTCACAGTGGAGAGAAAACGGCGTTACAGCAGCTCAACAATAGATAAAAAACAAACAATATACAAGTAAGTAGTGCAAGTATGAAGTTATTCACATATATATATATATATAAATATAAGTATAAATGTAAATATAAATATACATATGTAAATATACATATGTAATAAGGTGCAAGAATGTACAATGATTGTAAACATGTAGTTATGGCAGACCAAAAAATGAAATATGAAATATGATAACAACAGGGACATAGACATTGTTATAATATCTACACACTGTTGTTGTAGAGACGTACTGCAGTTGGAATAAATGACATGCGGAGGCGCTCTGTCCTGCACTTAGGGTGTATCAGTCTCTGACTGAAGGAGCTGCATAAGGACCCAACAGTCTTGTGTAGAGGGTGTGAGGTGTTGTCCATGATGGCCGAAAGTTTGGCCAGGGCCCTCCTCTCATGGATGACCTGAATGGAGTCCAAAGGACAGCCACAGACCGAGCCGGCTTTCTTTATGATTCGGTTCAGTCTGTTTTTGTCCCGCACAGAACACCCCCCCCCCCAACACACCACAGCAAACATGGCTACTGACGCGACCACAGTGTCATAGAATGTCCTCAGTAGTTTCCTGCACACCCCAAAGGAACGCAGTCTCCGCAGGAGATATAGACGGCACTGACCCCTCTTGTAGAGTGAGTCAGTGTTGTCAGACCAGTCCAGTTTGTTGTTTAGGTGAACACCCAGGTACTTGTATGTCCTCACCCTCTCGATATCTAGTCCCTGGATGTTCATCAGTGCAGGGATTTTGGGTTTCCTGCTGAAGTCGACCATCATTTCCTTCGTCTTGCTGGCGTTCACTTGAAGGTGATTTAGCTCGCACCAGCTGACAAAGTCCATAATGGTCTGCCTATACTCCAGATCGCCCCCCCCCGACACACGCCCCACGATAGCAGTGTCGTCTGAGAACTTTTGGAGGTGGCAACTGTCTGTGGAGTACCTGAAGTCCGAGGTGTACAGGGTGAAGAGGAAGGGGGAGAGCACTGTGCCTTGGGGGGCTCCCGTACTGCAGACCACCATGTCGGACACACAGTCCTGCAGCCTAACAAATTGGGGTCTATCCGTGAGGTAATTGGTGATCCATGCAACCAGCCGGTCGCTGACACCTGCTCTCTCCATCTTCACCCTGAGTAGTGATGGTTGTATGGTATTAAAGGCACTGGAAAAGTCGAAGAAAGTAATCCTCACGCTGTTTCCAGTGCCCTCCAGGTGGGACAGCGATCTCTGCAGTAGGTAGAATATGCAACATCCATTCTTACAAGATATCAGGAAACATATTTATGACAGTAGAGTTGTCACAATCCTTGTGTATATTGTTTTAGGTTGTGTTCCGGAAAAGTTTCATGATCGTGTTCAAAAGACGAGTCAATCTTAGTTTGCTGTAAGCTACAAGTCCAGGAAGTGCTTAGAACGTCCAATGTCGTAATTACAATTACTCGCATACATTTATAATTTTTAATTATTTAATTCATTGTTCCATCTTCTGATGTGGGTCAAGGTCCAAGAATGCACCATATGGTTCCAAATTGTCCAAAAAGAGTATAATATACAAGAACAAAACACAAATAGAGTGAAAGGAGAACAACATTTCCCAATCCTGGTCCTAGGGGACCCCTGTCCTGCATGTTTTTATAACATGGTTTATGAAGATCACTCAGGGAATTTCAAAACATCTGGCACACCCATTGGTGCTTGGACTCAAGGGTAATTTGATTAAATGTTTTCTTTTTACTTTATCCGTGAATGCATTATCTGCGGAATGTCAAGAGAACACTTTCACATTTTAGTTTCAGTCTTATTAAAAAATAAATAAATAAATAAATTTGATTTGTATCTTGGTGGTCAATGCATGTGTCCGTGGCTGCATTGAACTGCAGGGTCATTCTCATTATTATCATTGTGAGGTGTTCTCTGAGACAACCATTTTTTTTTTTAATACTTTAATAACAAAGGTTTTGCATGCGACGCCGAACCATCAACATAATCAGTGTTTCTTTGCATATCAAGTACCCTGTGCTTTGCGTTTGACAAAATTGATGACTGAATTGATGATTGCTGTGAAACAACAATGACTAGCATTTTGATTTGATTCAGTTTTTTGCTGTTGGTCCTGGCAAAAAAAAGGTGTTGAGGATAAACTGACAAACATTGGCTAAATGGATATTTCAGTTGTTTTGTTTTTTGTAATGCACTTACATCTAGTCAGAGCTGGCTGCTCTGTGTGTTCCTCTTGCGCCTATGTAGCCCAGAGCCAAGCAGGTTCACTCTTATTGACAATATGGTTCTCAGTGGACACTATCACTTTAAATTAAGACAGACAATGATTGTGGCCATAAATAAAGGAGACCAACACACAAAGCACATCCTTTACTTTTATTTGTCATTTATTGATTTTACAAATGGCTTCTCTCATGTGTAAACAATAATTAAAGCACTTAAAAAGTTATAACACACTTTGTGATTAATTAATCTAAATGAAGTGCAGTATCTTAATATGTCCAGAGAGAAGCATATTTAATGGTGGAAAGAAGAGCAGTACATGGTGTTTATTTTCCTGCAGTAGCTCAGCCTCACTATCCCTATTTAATGCACACATTCCACACTGCATACATGTTGCAATCTGCATTTACTTCATTTTGGAGCCATTACTTTTCTACATTGGACAATTCCAATTGTTAATTGAACCTTAAGTACTTCTACTTAAAATGCATAAGTTATAAGCTGTAGTCATAGTTCTTGTGTCTCAATTTCTGTGAAAACAGGCATTTATATGACTTAAAACACAAAAATAGAATTGCAACATACAACTTGTGTACTTGCAGTACAATCATAACATAATAATAGTGTGTATGTAATTGTCATAACTGAACTACAATTAAAAACAGTATCAACTTTGTCATATAATACTGCCTTATTAGGATCAGTTTATTTTATTATTTAAAAAAAAACAACACCTTTCTACACATTAAAACACTTTTGTTGTAAAGGTTTATAGATAAAATAAAATACACAGAGTACAGAGCACACAGGCAGCAACATGGGGCCATGATGCACAAAGCAGCAGCTGATTATCTGCCCCAAGGCAAAACATCCTGTCATCTGACTGCCTGTGATATCTGCAAACATTCATACCTGTCTGCATGTCACAAGGTAGTGTCAGCAACCGCACCTTCAATTTCCTCTGAGCTGCATATGAGCTCTGTAGATCTGAAGCCACACTCGGCAGATAACTTGCACATTCATCCCCCTTTGTTATTTAAAACTGGTCTAAAAAAAAAAAAATGAAAGAATTAAATAAAATAAGATAAAACTGTGCAGGAAATTAAAATATTTACTTGCTTTGTGTTTCACTTTCCTCTGAGGTGTGGGGAGTCCCAGAAATGGCAGATGTCAATAACAGGCCAACTGATGAGTCAAATGTGCAGCTGAATGCATAAATAATTTAGTGAGTTGAATAGACTGATTGCATCGGAGTGCTCCTAACCATTACATTTATGACACAGCAGTTGAGTAGCCACTAGGAATGGGCAAACAAAAATGCTGGTCAACAACCACTTGGTATTATTTGCAGTGTTGCCAACTACTTTAAATGGAAAGTAGTTCAAGCCAGCCATCAATTTGATGATATTCATTTTGCTGTATTTATATATGTAAGCTGATTGATCAGATGGGAAGTTAAAAGCAGTGCAATGGCTTTCCTATTTGCCCACATAGGGATAAGGCTTCAGCGTGTAGTGTAGACATTCATATTCTCAACAATATGAACTTTTAACTGCTATCAGTGTGTTAAAATTGATGTGATGTATGATTTTGTTTTGTATTTATTTTGTATTTTTTTTCGCTTGCTTTGATGTGCATTGCGCTTTTGTATTTATATTTCTGTTTCGGGGTCATCTGAAAAGGTTATGTTTTTGTGTTTTACTCATCTTTCTTGACTTTTTGATTCTGTGCTCTCAATTCAGATAGTTTTGCTTCTTTTTCATGTCCTACTTTGATCATATTCATTATATTGTAGTTCAACAGCATTCCAGCTGTGTTTTTTCCCCCACTACCTGTTTTCATAAAGTCTGACATTTTTGCCTGATCTTTGACTCCACCTTTTGACTGCCACTTTTGTACCATTACCAAGTTGTGACTCATATTTTATATCAGAGAGATTTTTTTTGTGTTGCATAATTTCTGATTGAATTACTTACACAAACTACATCGCTGTCGGTTTGTCTAAATCATGTTGTCCAGGAGAAAACATGTTCATTTAGTTGTGTGGAAATGGGTTATAAGAGTAGCCTCAAGCTGTCTGTGACTATAGTTAGTCCTGTTAGTGGTGACTATTGTGTCTATATATTATCTGCACTGGTATGTGTTGGTGGTAATTTATCTCAGGAAGTGTGTGTGTTGTTTTACAGTGTGTTTCTTCTGGCCCAGCAGCTCTCATCTTTCTTTAACTTGCCTCTTCGCTGAGGAGTTCTGCACTCACTTCCCCATCCATTTATGTGCGTGGCCAGCACTGCCTGTTTACACCACTACATTAGTTATTTATTTTCCATGTTTTCAGCATAATTGAGAAAGTGTTTTGGGGATGTCTCTCCAGCAAACAAAATGAGCCATCTCTTATTGTCATGGAAAGCAGTCATGCTGCAAGTGTTATTTCCTCCCAGTGGAGTGGCAGGATGAGTCCGCCTGTACCCCCACCGCTGCTCCATGCCGCTCTCCTCCCTTTCTCCATGCCCTACCCTGCTTTGTGTGACATGTACCACTTACTCATATGGAAAATATGACATTACAAAGAGATCATCTACCTGCCTCTCCTTACTGTTGATACAGCTGGAGCACAAGTTTTTAGGCCATGAGTAAAACGTTGACTTTCATTCATTGGGAGAGCCTCGACAAAGCATTATCTCTAACCATAACCATGAAACCAGTTAATGCCTAACCCTACCCCTAACCCAACCACAGAGATGAGAGCTGAGCTCCTCATAAATGAGGTTCTTCCTCATTAAAGCAGGTTTTGGTCTCCATGATGAGTACTGATCCTGACAAGATCAGTGATTATGCCAGAAAAGGTCATAAAAAGGTAGCAAATACAGGTACACACATGCACACACAAACACACAACCTTTTAGGACACTGCATTGAATTTAATTGATTTGGGCAGCCTAACCAAATCCTGTCTTTAATAATTAGTACCACTTACAATAAGTGCCCATATACATGATTGTTTGTTTGTTTGTTTGTTTGGATAGTTTTTTGCTATTAGGTCATTTGGTTGATAACACGTTACATAGATAATTCATATGCAATTAAAGACCGGGTCTAACAGTTTTCACACTCACTATTTTGCATGATTCTAATGCTGCTTACTGCACATTAATCTTACTAATGAGTTACTATTTGTTAAAATGAGTTAGGTATGTAAAGTATAATAAACATCATTATTCACTTATGAGTTACTATTATTTACACAGGGACTAGAGTTATAAAAACCTATAGAGATGTGTGCTCCATGTTGGGTAGCAACAAATCCCTGTTGATTTTTATCTAATGCATTATAAAATCTGATGAATTACTTTTTAAAGTGTTAAACCTACTAAATATCCACTTATAAACCATCAATGGATAATTTAAGAGTAATCTACATAGACAGCACCATTGAGTTAAATTAAGTAGGTATGTGTTATTTGCAGTTCAATCGTCAAATGGTTTAAAGGGTATTACTTTTTGGCACCCTTCTCTGGGTCAAGCACACTAGCACAGAGGTCCAGCACTTTAGGGGGGGAGCAAGACACACTGCCATCGATTAACAAGTTCATTAGTCACCATGAAATGGAAAACGCACAATGTACAAAAGGATTGCAGGCCATTTATTTATCTTTTTATAAATAATCGCAGCATGTTGCAACGTGTTCAATGTGGCACATACTTTGACATCACCACAGTGAAAATGGAAGCCAGATCAGGATTTACTGTAGCATGATGAGCTGCACCGCACTGAACTTTCCCTTTTACCTTACCAGAATTCAAATGTCACCCCTAAACCTAACCAGGGCTTCAGAAAATTGGTACTTTGGTCCCCGTGGGGACTACCTGTCCTGACATGCTCTGAATGAGATTAGAAAACAAACAAACAATGCAATACTTTCAACTTAATTACAATGATTCTGCCTTTGGCAAAGGGAGATGAGTACAGTATATAATGTGTATGACAGGCTGGTTGGTTTTGGTTTCTCTGCAGTAACATTTCACTCACTCATGTTCCTCACGTGTCCTTTCAGTCCCTCTACATGCTATTAATTGACACTGGGTACTGGAGACACATCCTTAATCAGAGTGCCATCATGGAGATGTAAAAATAGGTGTATTGCATTCGATTACATGCCCATTCATTTCTGAAGCATGTATTACATGTCTGATTGCCACTGTGTGTTTTAATTATAAGTGATGGGGCTCTGTAAGGCTTTCAGGTACTCATGCTGCAATGTCCTCATCGCTCTCATCAATATTGTCCCCCACTTCACAGCTTCTAAAATGAGCACAGTCTTTATTACTGACACAATATGATATATAAAAGTGTTACATAGCCTGAACAACTGTGCCTGTGCTGTCAGTTAGCGCTGCAATGTATTTTCAGAGATGGAGAAATGGCACTGCATAGTGTGCAACCAGACATGGAATTTTAACTTGGCTTCAAATATTGAAAAAATAAAATATAAAGGGTCCCCCTGGTTGTAGGTTTTCATTAAACAGACAATTATAATTATGAGATTAATAGTGAAGACGAAGGGAGAATGAGCGCAATTACCGTATTTATGAGGCCCGTTCTGCACATTCTTTTAGCCGACACCACAACCTTGAATAAATAGGCTTCCTGATGGGTCCCAACACTGCCAGCCATTGTAATAGAGTCCCAAATTAGATGTTGGTTATTCTAGTCATCATAATGAACCTGCTGACTGGAAGCGCTCAGCATAGACTCACAAATCCGCTGCAGTGAATATGTAAGCCACCGAGCACAATACTGTAGATAATTAGGCTTTTTAATGAGCTGGACTTTGCTATAAACAGGTCTGACGGAGCAATTCTTCCACATTTAGCAGCCGTAATATGTGCTCAGATATCCCCAACACACACACGCACACACACAGACACACTCAAATGTATTTTTTTGAAGAAGCCCTGATTTTCTCTTCAGGTCGAGTCTATGGAAGGTTTGACACTGTAATTTGTGTACAATATACTGTAAGAGGCAAGGATGTGTTTTCCAAGACAGTGTTGCAGCGTTGCTCTGTTGTCAGTTTGTTCATAGATTTGCTCTATGTTTAGCTGCATGGCTGCACCTCCCTGTATTAGTACTGTACAATGTTAACTTGCAGTAATCGTCAGGTATTACTTTAAGTACCTTAAAATGACATGAGAATAATGTGAGTCTTAACCATTTTTTTTTTTTTACTGGACAGGAAATGAGGTTAATGATAACAATTTCCTGGTGATGACACCAGATCTGAGCATATGTGGTTTACACGAGATGCGTCCCGGTAGCATTTTAATGCCAGGTAAGAAGGATCGTACTTAAAGTTCCAGTGCAAGAACCTCTATTGCCCCCTGTGGACCTCGGACTAATTACTACAACATTCCGGTCCTGATTTGACCTAGTTTTTCTCTTGCCCCTCCTTAGTCTCACACACACAGAGGGTAACAGAAATGGAGTAGTCTCAAGTATGTTGGCCATTTATGTGTCACTCATCTGTCTTTCACCGTAGTGATACTTGTCCAGACTGCATCATGGAAACTTAGAGCTGTGAGATGCAAAGGTGCATACACAGATGACATGTAGTTACATGGGTGCATGTATTTTCAATATTGTGATTAGTGTGAACTCCTACTGAATGTACAGGTTTATTTTTAGTTTTAGAATCCACTTGAAAGGAAACTTTTCATGTGGAACACTGTGGTGTTTTGAGCTATAGTGCTGCTGTATGAAGCTGTTTCACTTTACTCAAGCTGTGTTCTTCTTCCACTTTGCCGATGATTAGGCAGCATTGTGTGAACTGGTGTCAGTTTGAATGTAACATTCATTTACATTCTACAAACAACAGCTTCAAAGCTGTCTTCATGCAATGGAGCACAGCTCACTGATGATAATACCAGGCCTGAAAGAGGCCTCATAGGAGGTGGTGGAAAAAGGCATTAATTACTTGTCTCAATCTGTGAAAACTCATGCATCTAGTGGTTGTTACAGAAATCAGTAATGATATGGTTGAAACACAACTCTGAGCAAATCTCAGTATAAACGCTGTGTGAAGCCTCATTAGAACCTGAGTGAGATTGAGAGCCATTCCACCTCAGCCCATACACTGACACAGCCAGGATTACTGCATCATTATAAGAGAAAACCAAATGAGATCTCTCTGGAATCATATTTTTTCTCACCAAAGTGAGGTGAATTAATTTTTTAACAACCTTCAAATGCACAGTCCATATGTTCAACTAAACAGGCAGTGTGAAGACATGATTGATTAAAGATGAAAGAGATTCTTATTATCTCTTTCTGACTGATTGGCTGGCCATCAACAGGGATTCATGTTACCGTAAATAAAAGCTCGGAATCAAATTGTATCGATTGTGCATGTGTGCTTCAATCATGAAAACGTGACAGTATAATAATTATGTAGCGACTGGGTTTTGCAGTAACACAATTTAGTTTTCTACTGCTTGGCATATTTCTGACTTTGATATTTTTTTTTGGGGGGGGGGGGTTCAGCTCTTCTGCACTTCTGCCTCCTGATTGTACCCTGCAGAGGTTTGGCCAACGTCTGTCTACCCAGCCTCCTGGCCATCTGCCTGACACAGTATTATTAGTGGGCCAGGTGGGCTGCATAGAATTTGACCTTTAAAGGATAGCTACTGTTATGACCTGTCTCTTCCATGGACTCTTTGCAAATGTGTGTTATTTCTGTTTCTGACATGGTTTTCAGTCGTTTGGCCATTTGGTATTTCGGTGGATTTTTGGACTTCAAATGAGCCATCAGCTGGTCTCATCTATCAATTATCACAGCAGCACATCATCTCTGTTAACGTATTATCTTTTGGCTGCCTTTATAACTATGTTGTTCTATGCCTGCTTTAATCCATCCATGCTGCTGGAACACACATCGTCCACCTCCCCACCACTGCCCAGTATTCACAGATTCATCAGATCCATCATTCGTCATCCATTGAAGTTATTCTTTTATAAGTGAGAGCTGCTCATAAATAAATAAATAAATAATCATGTATCTCTTGTCACTATATAGCTTTCATCTCTGGTTGAGCAAGATACCTTGTTTTTTGAGCACATTATTTTATGCTTTCCTTCTTATGATGTTTTTATTGTTTATCTTAGCACAAAGATCTATTTCTAATTGAGTTTGTTTATGTATTGTTTACAGCAATATGTGCAGTGGAGGTTTTTTTTTTTTTTTTAAATGCTCAATGGAAATAGGCTTTAACTTAAATTAACTAAATCATTAACCATCATCACCACCACTGTTATCTGAACTACCAGCTACTGCTCAGGCGAGACACCTTCACTCTCTCTATTTCCCTTCTGAGTCCAAGCTCCATAAACTTTACAAGAATGTTTTATCATCATTTCATTTGTGCAACCTATAATGAATGATATAGTCTTCATTAACTTGTCTCTCATCATTTAACGTCAATTTTTTTTTTTTTACTTCGCAGAAAGATAAGAACTAACACCAGTAATACAGACACATGGTCAGAAACACAGATTTCTGACATGATTAGTTTTACCTATAATATATCTAGTCAGTGGCAAAAATTGCATTTTCTCTAAAACAACTTTAACAGTGCATTATGTAGCGACCTTTTGTGACTATTATTTACTACAACAGTGGACTTCCAGAACATGTATAAAAAAGACAGGCATGTGCTACTTTTCCTTTTAATTCTGATTATCTGATTGTGCATCATCTTGAATTTTATTGTTTGTTACTCATACCTTTACTCTATTTTGGGGATTTTTTTGTCCAATTTTGTCTTGTCGAACATTATTTTTTTTGTTTTCTTCTGTAAAGCGCTTTGGCTTAACTCCTATTGTTTACTTGACATAATTCAAAACTCAGCTGCAAGAGCTGCAATCAAAACCAAAATATTAGCCCACATCACCGCGGGTTCATCGTCTGCGTTACAACAAAGTAACTAATCTAAAGTGGGCAATTATGTTTTATCACATCTGCTTTTGTGTTTACTTATATGTGTGGGTGTTTGTTATTGTATGTGTCTAGAATCTTTGCCTGCATGTGTTCATGCATTTGAAAAGTGTGTATTTTAGCAAACAGTACCAGTGAGCAGTCCAAACTTTTACTTGTGTAGTAAGATGCAACTATTACTACTACTACTACTACTAATAATAATAATAATTATTATTATTATTATTATTATTATAGTAATATTGCTATTGTTGTTACGTTTACTGCTGTGCTTTCAAATTATAAATAAACTATCTAATAATGAAACAAAATAATACTAACTATTAACATGATATGATTGTGTCGTCTGCTTGCAGGGTTTCCGGTTTATCTCCATGACCAGTGATATAGGATGCAGACAGCAACACTCTGTGCCATCCCATCATCAACTAGACAGTGAGTGAGCGGCCGATGCAGCAGTTTTGTCAACTGTCACCAGCAGGGGGATTTGGTGGAGCAGAAAGACCTGGGGTTATTGAGTCCTTTTGATAGTGTCAGTGCACAGAGAGCTTGTAATCTGTCTCTGCAGCACCACCCTGTCTCACCCAGTTGCTCTTACTGCTCTGCCCACCGGCCTCGTAGTTAGTCACACCAGTCTGTCAACTGTGTTCACCTATTCAGCGAACAGGTTTTTGCTGTTGCCATTTGCTTTATACATTAGCCATTATCACCGTTTTTTAAATCACTATATACTTAACATAGTGTTCTTTCCTTCCAACTATGTTAACAGTTACATGTGTAGACATTATGTGATACAAGCTCCACTGATTATTCCAGTTGGACAGGTCCTCTACCGGGGTCACCATGATTACAAAACTCAACACACAGCTGTGACAGCATTATCCCATCTTCGACTCATCCCCAGTGTGGTCTTACAACAAGTGCATGTTGTTTTTGGCTCCAATGAAATCAAATATTTGACAAGCGTATTATCTGGAACAGCTCACACAGATATCAGGATGCCTCTTGGAACAGTTCCAAACACATGCCTCTTTGTGACAGGCGTGAGTGCAGATTCAGTGCCGATTTAAGTGCTTTTGTCTCCTATTTTTATAGTTTCCCATCTGTGGCAGTGTTTCCCTCTAGCAAAGGTGCTAAGAGGCCAAACATGAACCCAATTTGAGTTTAAATTCTTCAAATACTTCTACTTTAAATACTAGTTCTATGTTTTTTTGTGACAGAGAAGGCATGGGGGATGTAGCATAGTATGCATCAGGTAGAATATTCCACAGGTAAAATAATTCTTAAAAAATGTGTCTTTCGTACTGGAACTAAAAATACGGTCAGGGATACAGATCAGCTGCAGGCAAGCGCACCAAACCAGTTTACTGGGGTCCAGACGAACTGTTTCTCTATGTAATCAAGTTCAGTCAAATGAAATGTAATTATTTTAATTGCCTTATGGTCTTATACAAGCTGTACAGGATATGACATCCTTGGACTTACAAATCAAATCCAAATCAAAAAAAATGTCATCTATCTGTATGCATTTGTGTTATCTCGTCTTAAATGTACTTAACAACCACTCATCTAGTTGATTTCAAACTCAGCATGTTGCTGAGGACAAGTACTATAGTGGGCTTTTTCAGTATTTCCATTAGCATTTTTGGAGACTCCAACCCTATATAAGTTAGACTTTATAATTGTAGTTCACTCTTAGCACTCTCAGTATTAGATGTACCCAGCTATTTATTTTATTTCCCTTTTTATGGGACTTTTTCTATGCTAGTAGTAGGAAAAGTACTACTGAAAACATTCATGGTGGAAATTGGAAAGTTTAAATATCACAACATTGTGACAGTGACCCAGCATGCAACGTGCAACTGCAGGAGCTAAATGGAACTTTCCATCTGTGACCTGTCAAAATGTCTGCAATGAAAAAAAGCCTGTTAAGTAAAAGGATCAGCAGCTAATTGGGTGGCTCAACCTGTTTTGTCCAGTGGAGAAATTTATTTGGTCCCTATCCTTTATTCACAACCACATCACGCTTAATTTGAATAATGTTAATGATATGCTGTTAATTTGCATAACTGTTGATGTGCAAATACTTTAACTCAAGAAGAGACACGGTACCCGCTGTAGCTTTACCAGTGCACTCCCACAATTCCTGGGAAACTTGAAATTCTTACAAGCTCCACACTCCACAACAGGGAAAGAAAATACAGACACTACTGCCCTGATTAAACATTGATATTAGCACTAGTTATAGGTGTTAATGTAGTGTTAATTATTTATCCCTGCCCATATTCCTGCATCATTTTCATTCTCATTATGAAACAACAGTGTTTTGAACACAATTTTGTGCGTTCATTTTCGGGGTTGGAGCTGGATAAAAATCTAACACGTGTTAGAATTCCAAGACTCTGATGGTTAGAAAAAAGATTCCTCTGCTTCTCTGACAGCATGTGTGAGAGACTTCAATGCCTCGTGCCATCCGGAGGTGTAGCACCTCTTGTATCAATTAGTATAACCCTGTGATGGTGAGCTATTGGCCCCCACAAGCATTTACCCCCTTCACTGTATCAATTAGTATCACCCTGTGGCGATGAACTATTGGCCCAAGAAAGCATTTTCCTACTCTTCACTGCAACAGCATGCATAAATATGTTCATGTATGTGGCAGGGACAGTTTATATATATATATATATATATATATATATATATCCATATTCCCAGGTATTACCCATCACATTAAATACATGAATTAAAATTACTCTGGAACAGATATCGCCCAAGAAATGACACTTTGGCCACATTCACAATTTATTTAAAGTCTTTCAAGACAGAATGGCAACCCAGCCACTGAGGGAGCCACATCCAGTGGTCTCCTAGTGCTGGTCCCAAGCCCGGATAAATGAACAGGGTTGTGTCAGGAAGGGCGTCTGGCATAAAACCTTAGTTAAATCAAATATACAGTTCACTGAAAACAGTACTGGTTCTGCTGAAGCCCTGGTTAACAAAGACAGCCATCACTGCTATTCAGTACTGTTGGCTGAAGACAGAAAAGGAGAGGGGGAAGGCATGTTAGGAGGCAGTGAGAGAGAAGGAAGGATAGGAGTGTGAATATAGGGACTATGACTAGTAAAGGGAGATAGTGTGATGATATGCTATGTGTGTGCAAGAGCATGTGGAAGGGAAACAAGGCCAGGAGCATCAGAAAACAGATTCAAACTGTTCTAGCGTGGTCTCAATAGAAAGCAAAATGGTCTAGGGGTAATCTTAAAGGAAGAGTTTGTAAAGAGTGTTCTGGAGGTAACAGGTGTCAGACAGAATCATGAGTCTGAAGCTAGGAATTGAAGGTGTGATGTTGAATGTTAGCAGTGCTAATGCACAAGTTGGTTGACCGTAAAGTAAAGTAAAGCTTTATTTATATAGCACTTTTAAAAACAGCAATTTACAAAGTGCTTTTACATACAGAAGAAAGAAGAAACCAATGTGATGAAAGGATAAACACTGGTTAACACTCTGAATAAAATGAGATAAATAAAAAGAGATAAGAGAGAGTAGTTCTGAAGTAAGTTGGATAAAGTGGTAGAGAGTGTTCCCAGGGGTGGTGATTGGAGCAGACCTCAGTGGTGAAGGGAACAGAGGTGACAAAGAGGTGTTGGGCAGGGTTTAAGGAGAGGAATGCGGAAGGACAGATGGTGATCGAGTTTGTGAAAAGGATGGAAATGGTTGTGGTGAATATGTATTTCAGGAAGAGGGAGGAGCATAGTGTGACTTAAGAGTGGAGGAAGATGCTCATACATACACTATGCAGAAGATGCAATTTGAAGGAGAAAGGAGACCGCAAGGTGATGCTAGGAGAGAACGTGTTTTGGCAGCATCGGATGGTAGTCTGCAGTATGACTTCAGAAACTAAGAAAAAGAAGTGAGTCAAGACAGAGCCAAGGATACAATGGTGAAAGCTGAGGAAGGAAGAGTGTTGTGCAGAGTTCAGGAAGGCGTTGTGACAGGCTCTTTGAGGTAGTGAGGAGTTACCAGATGACTGAAAAAGTACAGCTATCATGGTGAGGGATACAGCCAAGAAGGTGTTTGGTGTTTCCTTCGGTCAGAGGAGAGAAGGTAAGGAAACTGCAATGAGGAAGTACAGGAAAGTATCCAAAGGAAGAGGATGGCTAAGAAAAAGTGGGACAGCCATGGTTTGTTCATGTGCAGAGGAAGGATGGTGCTTATATTGGGAAAACCGGACGCTAAAGATGGAACTGCCACGGCAGGGTGAAAAGAGAAAGACCACAGAAGAGGTTCATGGATGTTGTGAAGGAGAACATGAGGACATTTAATATAACAGGAGAGGACACAAGGGAGAGGACAAGATGGGGGTGATGATCCGCTGTGGCAACCCCTGAAGGGCGAAGCGGAAAAAAAAAGAAGACAGAATGGCCTTACATAACTTTTTATTGCTCTGTGAGTGTCAATGTCAGGGATTTGTATTTTAGTCCAGTTATTTTGGGCATTTACACTTACTGTATGTGTGTGTCACATATGTCTTGTTTTGTCCCCCCCATTCGGTGTAGCTATATCGTCTACGTTTCCCGTTGTCAGTTGCCAGTACATTTTATTACTGAGCGAGTCACTGTGACCTCTGCCTGTGTGCCTGGTTTTCTCCCCATCATAACATGTTGTTTTCAGATTACCTGTTTTGTCTGCACCGTTTTTTTGATTCCATTGTCTATTTCAAAAAAAGCGGACCCACAAACCATAGCAGCACAACATACATGATAATTATCTGTACACTGAAATTGTTTACAAAATGAACAGCATCAGAGAGCCAGGGTTGTGTACAGAATAGAATAGACTAGAATAGAACCAGCTTATATAAAATGGTCAGTCAAAAATATCTTAAGAAGAAATTTCAGACTCCTTCACTTCCAGTTCTTCATCTTACCCCCCAGCGATTGATGGACACACCCAAATAACATGTGCCTGTTTCTTGTTAACTTGCCTACCTAGCAGTATATAAGATCATCTTTTCAGTTTTCTGTTTTCTGCTTTACTTGACTGACTGCTGATACTGAACCTACCTTTGTACAGTAAAAACAGATTTTTTTCCTGAACCCTCTTGTGTTGTGTCTCTGCATTTGTGTCCACTGGCACACAGTCATTATCATTTCACATTGGACTGTTCCATTGCATGGTCCCCGTAGGCAGTATGTGGTGCATGGATGGCTCTGTGGTGAAAACTGTTCTTCATCCTGTTCATCCTGTCCCAGTCCTGATTGACCTGAACTGCCTGGGCGAAGGTAGCATTTTAAAAAAGACAGTGTCTGAGTTGGGATGGATTTTTTTAATATATCCTGGTCTATTTTGAGGCAGCTGGAACAGCAAAGCTCTTCCAGGGAAGAGAGAGGGCAACCGGTGATCTTCTGTGCAGCGATGACGACCCACTAGAGCGCGCTTTCCTCTCTGCTGCTCTGCAGCTGGCAAACCACACACAGATGTAGTACATTAATATGGTCTCTTTGGAGCAGTGGCAGAAGGCCTCAAGCAGTTTCTGTGAGGGGGCTTTTCCTGAGGACAACGAGGAGGTAAAGTCTCTGTTGTGCCTTCTTAATACTTGTGTTGTGTAAGTGCTCCAGGTGACGTCCTCCTCTTTGTGCACCCCCAGAAATGCATTTCTTGCTGATGAAAATGGGCTGGACGTCCTTTTTTTTCTATGATCAACTCCTTAGTTTAGTGTGTAGTAGATCTATATGTATACATTTGGTCTTTTCATTTCCTGTCGTACAAGAACATGTGTAGATTGTGAACACAAATTTCCTTTTCTGGGACAATAAAGATCATCTGTGTTCTTATCATACGACACACCATCTCTTATGTATTGCAGTAATCCTCTGAGATGCTCTCAACACTGGGCATTCATTGTTACAGTGGAAAAAAATGTCTGTGTGACCACTATTTTATTCATCAAACTACTTTTTTTTTTCTAATTACCTGAAGCTAATGAATCAAGACAGGCCAGGGAAATAATCCAAACATTTTTTTGTGGTGCCCTCCAGTGATTTCTCAATTTCCAATTACAGTTGTATTTATTCATCCCAAATCACAAACATGTACAGTATTATCGAAAGGCTTATTACATAAGTAAGTAATCCAGAGAAAAAAAATCTCCCTTTTCATAGTTTTGCAGTTGTATATTTGTTGTGTAATGTAACATGTTTACTCACTGTTAGACTGGTTATTATAGAGACTAGAGATTAGAGAGATTGGGGTAAGGATAGTTGTACTCTTAGTTAGTGGCAGCCATTTATTTTACTGAAGGGCCCAATTAGAGAGAGAGTGAAAATGTTTTTTAGGTTTAAACATTTAGCGGAATTCTGGAGAATGCGGCTGAGCTCCATTTAGCTTTCTCAGTTTCAGGATGGCTGCATGCTGGGTCATTGTAACAGTGTGTTGTCTTACAGGAGCTGAACAGTCATCCCTAATGTGATCAGTAAGATCTCTCCATATGTGTATCAAAATAATTGTATGGCATGCATTTTCGCAGCTGTAAAATACTGTGAAGTACTTTCTTTGAAACAAAGTGATGACGTTTTTTAAAAAAAAAAATAAAAAAGTGAGGTGCTGCTGCAGATTGGCCTGCATGGTGCTTGGTGCCTACTTTCATTTTCCAGGACTTGTTGAGATCAGACAGGAAGGTGATTAAATGCAAGGTGAGTGACATATTTAGCTAGTTTATTTTTAGAACTAATTTATATTGCTTTCGTTCTTGACAAGTTCCTGTTCAGTGTAGCGCTAGGTGTTCTTTGTAGAAGTTAGGTTTCTCCACTCCTGAATATCAGCTGCTAACTCTCATTGTTAACTTCATGTTCGACCGTCACTTTCTGTTTGATTTTTGACGGCTGTGTACGACCAAAGAATCACATTTAAAAGTTGTTATCGCAAAGCCGCTTTTTTTTTTGCTTTTGGCTTCTCTCTCTCTCGGGGTCACCACAGTGGATGATTTTTACACCGGGCGTCCTTCCCGACGCAACAGGCTTGAAACAGGTGTTGTGCCCATGTGATTATGTGCCAAAAAGAGAATTCTGCCGGTGGGAGCGCAGACAGCTTGTCGACGCTGTATCGCCCAGTTAATGTACGGCTACAGCTGTTCATTTTTCAATCAAACAGCCAAAACATTAAAATAAACATAACTCTATGACCATAGCAAAAACCTTTAATTACAATTGTTGCCAAAGTAGTGTTTGTGGTTTATAGCGTTTGACAAAGACAGTCCTTTGCTATTGCTCCGGTCATAGAGTTATGTGTATTTTTGGATCATGGCTGTTTGATTTAGAATTAAGCAGCTGTAGTCCTACATAAATAGGGCGATACAGAGGCTGCCTGAGCTTGCATGGGCATATATCACTTTTTTGGCTCAACACTGGCTGTAGCCCCCTGAGGCTAGGGTCAGTTTAGAGTGTCCAATTAACAATGAGCAATGGGGATTTGGTACCTCACTCAGGGGCACCCCAGCTCTTGACCTGATGGGGATTCAAATTGGCAACCGTCCCTTTCCTTCCACTCAGTCATGGGCTGTCATCGCTATGCCACTACATGATATAATTTTTGCATGGGCATACGTGATGATGCATCTCAATGTTATGCACTACTGTGTGCACCATACTTGCACAACACGGGGGGGGGGGGGGGGGGTATTTTTACAAGTATACATTTCGGGTCTCCTCTATGTTGTTTCACTATGAAAACCACAGTCAATGACAGCTTAGTGGGGTCAACCACACAAGCGCATGTCATTGTTATCGGTTGCAGCTGCAGTTTCTCTAGTTTAAGTTAAAAGTTGAACTTAAGGGGGACTGTGAGGTTCAGTTCAGAAGCAGCCATTTAGGCCAACAATCACTAACTGTTAAAGGCGGCGCATGTTGGAATCGTATCCCAACCCCAATTAGAGACAGTTCCACTTTTAATGCACTTAAAAAAACAGCATAAAGAATGGTTACTGTCGCACCAAATATGCACACACGAATGAAATGCCGTCTAGCACTTTAATACAGTATAACTGTAGCCTTTGTGTCATACGTTATCCTATCATTTATTGTAATTTATTGAACAATTGCTGCTAATATTGTGTTTTCGTTTACATTTATGGCTAATGGTTATCATTATGTAATTTTTTTATCTCTATTCTCATCTGTTTGTTTTTTATGGTATGTCTGTGTTTTAATGTGAGGACTATGGATGGAAATTAGCTTTGAGCTAAATCTGGCATATTTACACGATGTCATGTGCGTCGCAATGTGTTCATTAATATGCATTGTCCTTGTCAAATAAACAATAAAAGAAAAAAGAAAGGATTAGCTTGATCGCCACAAAACCTCCCTGTGTAACATTGTCTCTGTGAGAGCATGTCTTGTGGAAGAAGCTTAACTCTTGTGACTGCTAACATCACCCAAAGATATTTGTCATTATACTTACTGTATGTAGTTGAGCTTCACGGTTTCCAGCTGTGATGACACTGAGACTGAACATTTCTTTTTCATTTAGCTCGCCCAGGGAAACTATAGACACACTGGCTTGACTGTGTTCATTTCTCTTGAAAAGCTTGGCATTTTGCATCCACTTATCTTCCATAGACTGGATATAAAAATGGATGTAGTATTCTAGTTTGAAAAGTGAAGTGTTGGAAGTTTAATGCTAGTACCAATTAGCCACCAGCGGTTACCACAAGTTGCAAAAAGAACTTTCTTTAAATAAAAACATTTTCCCGAAGAGTTAATGGTCTCGATGGCTATAGTTTCTTCTTCAATAGCACATGATGTGAATGATACTTCCATTTAGAGGAAAACAGACAATAAATCACAACACACATGAGTGGACACCAGTGTGATTGGTGGCTAGAGTCCAATGTCTGGTTTTGTAACTGAAAGACAACGTCCATTTTCTATATACAGCCTTTGAGTATAAAGCAGGTCATTATAATGACATATCAAGTTACATTAACTCATAATGTTCTGTGGTTTTAAAAGAAAATCTGCTCACAACCCTCTGAACAGTGTGCAGAGACTCTACTGTGATATTGTGCTGTACATAAGCCGAAACTGAGTCTGCTTCTCTAACCTTTGGACAGACATTGACCCCATTTTGCCAAGGTTCAGGCTTTCAAATACTTCCCTTGTTCGACAGACAGTGTGTTGAGTATTAATTAAAAGCCCTACATCAGTATGTAATTAGGGTTTTTTATGGGTGAAGTTGAGGGTCATAACTCGGATCACCAGAGGGCTCTATCTCAGAACTTTCTTTTAATATCCCTTCTGAAGTTTAATGACTTACCAGCTGTACTCCTGGACCTCCTTTTTTTATATCATAAATTTGTTCTGTACTCTCTTACCTTTGTGACATACAGTGAGACTTAACACTTGACACAAGTCAAGTAAAGTCAAACTGTATTTACACAGCCCTGTTTCACAAATCACAGGTTTCCTTTCAGGGGCCTAAATAATCTCTACAGCAATTCAACACCCTCTGTCCATAGACCTACACTCCCCAAAAATATAAAGATACATCTAAATTTAAATTTGGATATAGTACCTGAGTCACATGACCACCACGCAGATGTCGGGATGAAGAGACACAAAGGAGTTCCGAGCCTGAGTGAAAAGAGAGTGAGAATGAGACATTATGAGCTTTTGAAACTTGTTTTGGGGCAGAATGAATTATTTTCATTGTTGTAAAAGCTTTTCACACACTTCCAAACAGGCACCTCAGTTTGTGGCCACTCAAAGCTTGTACATCAGGCAAAGTATCTGCCAATCATGGCACTAACTGGTGTCCTGCCAGTGACCCAGCCTAAGTACTTGATCTTTTTAGTGCATACATGTAAAAAGAGTTTGTGAGGCAAAGGCAAAGATTATCCTCTTCACACATACACACAAAAAGGGATTAAGTACCTGTGCACCAGATAGAGCACCTCATTCTTCACTGTGTTCACATCAAACAAATTACAACATGCCAAAAGTTTCATTTTAAATCATTATTTAAAGTCCACATATTTCTTAGTTGTAAGTATAAGGTGACCACATTTTGCAACTTTAATGTTTCCCTCCATTTCATGATGTTGACATCAGTGATGCTGGAAAAATGTGACCGAATTTAGTCATGTGACAGATTTTATTCTTGTTTGGTGTGAACACAAGATACCTCATAGATACCTTATATTGAAAGCAAATTATTAGCAGGTTTTAAAAAATGTTGGTCTTTGGTTTATCAGCAATATCATTTATTTTCTTCCCAACCACTCTGCATAAACCACTTTAAATGTAAACTAGCAGTGGCCAATTAATAAGATAGTTTTTCAAAGTGTAAGAAGAACTTTTTTTATCAGACTCTGTCTGTCTTCTTGATTTAGCCGTTTCCTTTCAAGTGGTAGAATAAAGGGGGTGTCTTTGATATCCACCTACAAAAAACATGAGCATCTGGGAGATGCTGAGAAACAAAACATCATTTGAATTATTTACCTTTGAAGCACCATTCATGAGCATTTTTCATGTATCAGCGGTGTGACTTGAGCTGCAACTTCCACAACAAAGTCTGCATGCTTTTGGTTCTGTATTTATGTCCCTCCGTGTGTGTGTGTGTGTGTGTTAACTGATGCCCATGATATGTTTACCTGAGTCACAAACACATGCCATTCATTTTTGACATTAAATCGCCTGTATTTGACTACATATAAACACTTTAAATGGTGCCACTGTCACATGTATCCCTGTGATAATTTAGGGATTTATGATGCTAAATATTATTTTAAAAAAAAAAGAGATAACTTACTCAGTTGAACACTGAGTGGGAAAGAAATGGGGAAAAAAAAAGACAGAAAAGATAAACTTTTCAAAGCTGAAGCAGCAGGTGGTCGATTTCAGAATACAAAGAAAAAAGAAATATGACTTCAAAGCTTTGGCATGTTATTATTTCATGTTGTGAGTTTAGATGTGACAGCAGGGGGAAAAAAATAACAGTTTCATTCAATTCAAATGTACTTACAAAAATGAAGAGAGAAACCCAACCGTTGCCACAGTGAGCACGTCATGGTGGCAGTGCAGAGGAGGGGCATCTGCCACCACTGGCTGGATTGAAAGGAGAGAAATGGGGAGATTGTGCATGTCATGTAGTGCAGTACTGTCAGAGACAGTTTCTTTTTCATAAGAGTAGTAGTTTTGATAATCAGAGTTACACATATAACCAAAGATGTGGTTCTGATGTGGATTCTACATGCCTGGATTCAAGGCCAACTCACTCTAACACTTGACCATGAATGTGCCTGACGGCTGGTGCTGGAGGCTGCTCTCGTAATTGTGCGGATAGGAAGGGGACAAACACAATAGGAGAGGTAACGGAGAAAGAGTGAGAGTAGTCTCCAGCACCAGAAGAATTTGGATCAAATGTCAGATGATGTGATCGCAAAATAAGTATCAACTTCTCAGAAGACCTATTGTTTGATACTGCTACAGCACCACAATGGTATCGAAATACTGTTGCCATTGTTGTTACTTTGTGAAATTGATGTTAATGTTGCATCCCTAATTCATACACATGTGTTTGGGTTTGTTGTCCATCTCTCTTTAGATCTTTTTTTAGCTATAACTTTGCAGCATGAATCTTGGTACCATCCATACTTTTATTACTTATTACTACACCCCAGGGTGTGGGAGTAAAATTTTGTTTTTAGTGGCTCTGTGGCTCTGTCTGTTTGCGTTTCTGCACTTGCACTTGCCAATATTACCAACAGAGGCCGACAGAGGCTTGTTGCGGTTTTTTTCACTGACACGCATACAGTAAATATACATGATGCTAAGAGGACTTGCCAAACAAATCACTGTGTTTGTGTCGTTTTTAATCAGGCTTCCTCCTTCTTATGAACGATAGGTGACAGTGACAGGTGATAGTTGATGGTGTAGAAAGAACCCCTCTTAACACAAGAATCGTACCGAACAAAAGGGATTTTATTTGGTTAAGTCAAGCATCAGACCGAGCTCTGCAGCAGCTCGGGAGAATGTTCTTGCCGAATCTCCGAACAATTCTGCCTGCTTAGGAGCAGGTTCATACTTTTAAGGGTTTCTCTAACATCCTTATCTTAAACCCCACATTTGACGGTTCCCCCTTTTCCTGGGAAACAAGTTGTGTCAGCTCATTCTATACATTCTCACGACCGTACATCTTAGAGTGCTCAGGTTTTGACATTGGTGCCATTCAGTCAACACAGGAAGCATCTGCGCTTCTTTTACAAGCATTGTTTCCAGGTCTGGCATACAGACTTCTGTTGTACCCAGATTGTAGATGATGCAAAGTCAACTCTCTCATGAGGAAGTTCCTGTTTACTTCTCAATGCACATCTCTAACACAGTCTAGACAATTTAGCTGAATCAGATACTACATTTGTGACTTTAATAATACATAGACCCAACTAACCATCATCTAAAAGAGTGGTATATCAGGAAAATATGACTCAGGAAAGTAATGGTGTTTTTGAAGCAGTGACAAAATGTCATCATACACAAGAGTCTCTTTTAAAGGCAATCGCAAACAACAAAGTGTGTCGCTTGTTTTGGACGACAGCATTAGCCTCAGCTTAAGGTCATTGCAGATCCAGCCCTCCAATGCAATCAGCTCATTGGCCTCACCTGTGGTTGTTCTCCCCACCTGCAGCTAATTAGCATTTGGGTTCTTCTCTTCCTGTGTACACTTCACAGCTTTGGAATTCCCTCCTCCAAATCTTACAGTGAGATGCCAAAAAAAGATCCACCAGGAAAAAGCCAGTACTAAAATCAACCTGCAGGCAAGGTAATTGGCTCCTAAGCAGTAGTTTACTGTACAAATGTACCTGCAACATCTGTCAGCTCCACATGCATCAAAACAACCAACGATAAAACCTCTGTTGTTGGTTGTAGTCATAGTGACCCAGCAAGTTTTTCGTAATTTATTTTTTCACCCTACTTTCTTAGAGGCTAAATGATCATGCATTATTTCTCTTTCAATACTAAATATATTACAATAACTTGTCTGTCTGTAAATGTTTGATTGCAAAAAGGGATAACTCTGGGGTTGCCAATTGATCTGAAAAGTAATTTCTTCCCGGCAGGCTTTTTGCCTCTTCAATATGCAGTCTTTTTGTTATCAGGTTTAGAGTCGTGATTTTTTCTTACCTGTAACAAATGATAATATCAAAATCATTCTTTTCTCCAGTTTCTGCATTTCATTTCTAATGCAGGTCAAACTACCTTGGGAAAACAAAAATGGTTGACAAATTTGACATGAATTACATTTATTAAATGTTCTCCTAGTTGGAAAAGTTTGTTAAAATACATTTAGGTAGTTGCGACGTCACAAACTTGTTAATGCATTATCTTCACTATATCCTCACAGATTTTGTTGAAATATGGCAATAATTTTCATTTGCACTCATAGATTAAATGTTTATTTTTTTGTTTTAGTTTACTTCTTCAACATACAACCCATTTTTATTTAACAGGGGCTTGTTTTAGGACTGGAACACTTAAGCACATCTTACATGTCCAGTGGGCAGTAGTTCTTAGGTTTGGTTCCTACATCAAATGACCATGTTATTTGATTTAGTTTGCAGCAAGTGTGTCAATCTCTACAGGCTCGAGTCATCACATTGGAGTTGTTAAATCTAGCCGGTGTTGAAATCAAGTTGCATCACAAACTTGAGGAGAATCTTCCCAAACATTACTCTCAACATACACAAGTTACCTGGTTTGAACATAATGGCACATCACACTCCAAGATACTATTTATAGAATAAGATGCATTATCTCTGCTGGTTGACGTTAACCTAAAATGTCTGTCATACACTTAGTATTTTATAATCATCAGAAGATTAACATGTTAGTCATGGCCAAATTACTATTTCAATCAAATTTCACCAGCGAGAGGCTTGTGGCCCTTAAGTGGCAGGCTGTATGAGTCAGAATGCAGCTTTGAAGAGAGGGTGTCTTGACGGATGTTATTAATTTAGGCAAAACATGCAGACATGAAAGACGATTAAAAAAAAAGTAATACGTTTTGCATGATGCAACAACATCAAATCTAATGCAATTCAACTCTTGCGAGTAAACCATTGCTTCAATCTTAACTAATAAATCCTACCCTCCCAAAATTCACCTACATAAGGAAAGCTTCAGTGGTCAACTTGCACTTATATCTTTTACACAGTGATATTCTGTCTTTTAGGACACCCAAGACTGCTTTAGAGAGAAGATAAATAAGATATAGCAGTCACCCATGATAAATGCTGTACATTTTGTTTAATGGTAGATGCTAAATAGAGATTTAACTGCCTCGAGGCCATTAAAAAAAAACAAAAAACATCAGCTGACAATAAGAACAAACAGCAATTAAGATGTGCATGCAAACAGTTACCCAACTTAGCTGCCTCGGGACTAAACTGAATAATTGCAGAGTGCTATGCACATTACCGCACCACCTGACATAGATTTTTAATGACTTCAAGATGTTATTCAAAGCAACGCCATGCAACTTTTTAACCTAAAGTTACAGCTCCATGTTCTGTTGGTGGCTTACTTACTTGTGGAGCCTCTTTTAATCTCACTCTACACCTGAACCTTTGGTCTTGCAATATCTATGTTTGTTGAATAGGAACACTGAATGAAGTATCCTTCCGCATCTGAAAGAGACGCACACCGTGTGCGCATTTAGACGCTGACATCAGAGTGTGAGCCAATAACGGATATCCAACAAGTCTAACCTGGATGTTAATCCTAACCCGAAACTCAGTCCTATCCTGGCCCCTAACCGTTATGATGGACAAAACTGTAGAAAAAATATTAATATATCGGTCAAAACTCATCAGGTTTGAATGGAATTTGGTGTGGGTATATAGAATCAGATAACTCTAACCTCAATTGCTGACTTTTACTCCTCTGCTCTGAGCACCTAAATGTGCCGCCACTGGGTTTTTATTGGAGTCAATTGAAAGCCCGATGCATCTCTGTCAGACATGGAAGGATACCTTATGCATCCGTAATGTGAGGCTTTGACAGAGTGCAGCTGTATGTGACATTCTCAGATGAGAGATGTTGGTAAAAAAAAAAGGCATCAAACATCTACTTTTATCATAGTGCGTTTGTTGTTTATGTTTGCAAAGGTAGTGTCACTTTTCTCTTTTATCTCTTCAGAACATCATTTTCTCTAAGCAGCATTTCTCTTCATGTGTGGATCCAAAGTCCTTATTTTTGCCACCTGTTGTGTGAGTGAATTATGTAGTGAGGTTGAGGCTGCCACTGTTGGCCATGCACTTAAGCAAGCACTTAAGTTAAATTAAGCAGAATTTCAGCCAGGTAGATCATCTTTCTGTGCATGTTTTCTCAATCACCAGCTCATTCATGTTAAATATGCACCTGACATTCTCATCTTGAGCCAATCACTCATATCGCTCATTTTATAATAGACTCTCTATTTCAGCACCCACAGTGGATCATCTGCCTCAATCTTGCCCTTTCCCTTGTGTCCTCTTCTACACTGACTGCCCTCATGGCCTCCTTCGCAGCATCCATGAACGTTTTCTGTGATCAAACCAATCTCAAATTTGCCTCTCTTGATTTATTTCCAAGTAAGAAATAACATTAGCAAGCTAAGATATAGTGAGCTTGCTTCTTTCAGTCATTCCAATTCAAATACCAATGATCACAGAATATGACGGACCCAAAGACAACAAAGCTGGTGGTGCCCTGGGACGTTTGCACGGTATAGAAAACTATTAAATATTAGAAGCAATAAAAATATGATTATACAATGTAATAAAGAAATCCCTGATGGACCAGAGAATCTCATTTTGGATTATACACAGCTGAGGATAGGTATCCAATACACAAGACCATGTTTTATTTCAGGGGCTGCCTTTTTTCAAAACAATAAGAAAAATATCTGCACTACACACGAAACGGCTCATTCATGAGTATCAATATAAAACTTGGATTGTATCCATTATATTTACCACTTGTCTGTTAAAAACATTTATCCACATTACCAAATTGTATCCCTAAAACCAAATCTTAGTCCTGAAAAGCTTTGAGCTGCTGATTAGTGAAAATGTCCCCACATTCCCAAATGTCCTCACTCTTAGTGCCATAAGTGGTTCTCATGAGTATCAACATATTTATCGCATACTCATGTACGTTATTTGTCTTTGCTTGTCGCAGCTTAAATTCATGATTGAACTGGGAGTGTTTCATTAGCAACATAATGGACATTATTACACACTTTTCTATTTAGGTGAATTCATCTATGCAAGACTCCCAGATGTTTATGCTGTGAGTGGACTCAATTACACAGTGTAGCTCCGCCCCAACGGCTGCTGCCCATCCCAGTGATTGTAGTGTGTGGTGCAGCCATTAATGAAGGTCAGCAGCTGGTTGAAACGCTGGTGTGCTGACAGTTCCTCATGTTCTCCCTGACCCTGTGTCACCCGCTCACCCTGGACGCCTGTAGATGAGCTCGGTGACACAGCGGTGTGAGGTTGCAGTGTTGCTGTCATTAAAAAGGAGGTCATAGTGCTGTAATGACTTCCATGCTAAATAGCCTGCTTCCTGTCAGCAGCAACACGGGTCATAACATACATAATCATCATGGTGGGGCTGGCTATTTACTTTGGCCAGATAATGTCAGGGCTTCATAGAGCTCTGGGTAACATTTCAGGTCGCACCTCCATTTTTACTCTAATTACTCTGGAATTAAACAAGAAAATGACGTTAACCACAGGTGACCTGCATAGCACAGAGAAGAAAAGAGCTCCCCCTGGAACTCAACATATTATAATGTGATACAGTTCAATATAAAACACATTAATAGCGTTAATGTAATAACCCTTCATTTATTTAAATGTTATCTTTCTAGTTTAACAGGCCATGTTAGTCCTTTACCAAGAAGGTTTTTTTTTTCTAAAACATGTTTTAAATTTTGAAATAAATGGTGAATGGTGGTTTAATATTTATTTTACTAATCCCCTAATTCCTGAGAAAATGCTGTTGTCTTTGAAGTATTTTAGATGTGTGGGTTTAGAGAAAATTGAAGATACTGGACATAAATGCTACTTTGTTTACTTTGGTTATGGCTCTGCAAGAAAAAGCAGTTTAAGTCCTGTTTCTTCCTTTTTTTCAATTTAATGGTCAGTGGAGCAATATTATTTTGTGAGGTCACCTTGACATTTGGCTACCCAAAGCATTTTGCATTGCTGGAGTCTCTCCAGCAATTCTGAAGATAATGCATCCATAAAGCAAGTGTTATTGGTATGTTGCTTTCACAAGGCTGAGGTGACCCTTACCTCGGCCTTTGACAACCAATATTTGAACAAAAATGAGTGTGTGACTTTTAAGTATGAACAAATGTTTCTTAGAATCAAACCAAATTAGTTCAGTTTATCAGCTGCACACGAGGCGTGGGTTTTCTTCTCCGGTTTCTTCACACAAACCAACAACATGCAATATGGGGATTAGGGAACACTCTAAATTGACTGTGAGTGTGAGAGTGGATGGTTGTTTGTCTTTATATGCGTGGCCCTGTGACGGACTGGTGACCTGTCCAGGGTATATACCCCGTCTTATGCCCTACATTAGCAGCGATTCGTGCCAGTGCCCCCCATGCCCCTCATGTGGAGGATAAAGCGGTAGAAGATGAGTGATTGAGAGTGAGCTTCACATGACTCCCTCTCTGATTAGATTTTGTGTTGCCAGGCAACATTCCTGTTCAGTACACAGGATATGATTAGTTTTATGACAAGACAAACAAAGGCAAAAGCAACATTTTGCTAGTAAAGAGTATGACTGATAAGGTAAAAAATGTATTCAGCAATTATACACCGCATACACAAAAACACGCCAAACCTTAGTCAGGTTTGATAGTTTTGTTACTAAACTAAATAAATCACCACAATGTATGTACTGCTGCTTTATGTGGTTCAAATTTGAGTCCAGGGAACGTTCGTGAATTATCTGTACCTTTTATTTCAGCCTTATTATATATACTATGCCAAGATCATTTATGTGACCTTGAACTTTGAAAACTGACTTCCAAAAAGTTTCTCCTTGAGTCCCTGTGAACATTTTTAACAAACAAAGAGTTCCTTCACTACTTGAGCTAGTGCATTCACAGCATTCAAAAGAAAAGACAGATGGGCTTACAAATCTATATACGTAGGTCTCTGTACAACTCAATGCAGTGCTGAGTGACACCATGTAGAATGTGGCTTTGTGATTGTGTAAATAGAAGCCATTAACCCTAACCAGCTTTTTTTTTCTAACAATGTCATGTATTGACAAGTACATCTTTAACTGGCAAGAAGGTAGTTATGACTACAAATGCAGAAATGTGTGTCCTTCAATTTTCTTGACAACCCCTCATCTGATGGACGTCAAACTTGGTGCGTTTGTTGCTGAGGTCTCCAGACGGTGCAGTCTTGAGATTGAAGTGTTTTTATTGAGTGGTTGTTGAGAAAATCATCAGATTTCTTTATTTATTTTGAACTGCACTTGCTCTTACCATTCTCACCATGTTTTTGTTTATATATATACTTCAGAAACTATGAATAGTGTGTCAACTGCAGTATTCAACTTTCAAACTGCACACATCTTCAAATACAAACTTGTAACTAAAATAATAATAATAAGATTAATAATAATGATGATAATAATAATAATAATAATAATAATAATAATGAAATATGATTTATAGAGGACACAGGAAGAACCTAGCCCAGATAAATCTTAGCTCCCCCAGAAGATGGTATCAGGAGTCTCAAAAATGTTGTTTTCTCCGGGTTCTCTGGCTTTCTCCCATAGTCCAAAAATTCAATTTGGGGATTAGGTAAATTGGACACTCTAAATTGACCGTAGGTGTGGTTGAATTGTTATTTGTCTCTATATGTGTCCCTGTGATGGACTGGCAAACTGTCCAGGGTGTACCCTGCCTACCGCCCTATGTCAGCTGAGATTGGATCCATGGATCTGGTTTCATGTCTCTGCTGCAGGACAACACCTGCTGACGGTCCATGTAGTTCTGTCATTTCTCATCTCAACACACTCCCAATCTTGTCTATCAAACAAATTAGTAATGAAACAGAAATGTGACACCTTTAGGCGATATGTTAAAGTACTGTACATCACCTCATATTTTAATCAACATGATATACACACTACTCAATAAATTAAGTGAACACTTAATCATCACAGTTTTTTCTGCATTATTTTGGCACCCATAGTGATTTTTTTCTGGCACAAACATTCGCCTAGACTCAAGGATGATCTGGACTCAAGGATGGTTAGAGTCAAGGTCAAGGTAAAATGTGTTTACTTAACATTTGCTGATACTCTGGTACAACATTGACGTCAGCCAGGACAGTATTGTCATCAGTGTTAACGGTTCATTCTTGAAATGAGACATTTCAACTAAGTTATTAGAAATTAAACTGGGCAAAGGAAAAACTGAGCTACATCCATCACACGATGAAGAATGAAAACCTCATGAAGAAGCCTGCACCTCCACTTACTGTTTTCCTGCCAAATGAGTGTTTTTTACAGGCCGCATTCCTACTCTCTTAATGTGAAGCTGCAAGTAAAGACACAGCACATCTCTTTGTTGTTAACTGTGGTGTTCCCCTCCCTCAAGTCATGAACTGAATACAGAAATATTTAACAAGTGTCGTTCCACCCAGGGACAAGTGAAACACAATGTGAGTCAGCCTGTGGCCTTTATTGTGCAGTGGTTCTGGAACACTTTACTTTTGGATGGATATTGTGGAAGACACCACATTGGGTATTTAAGGAGAATTAGTGCAGCTTAGTGTGTGTTGGCTCAGTGTTGAGCTGGTAGATCTTAAGTTATCAGTCTGTGTGCTTGTCATCAGAACTGGCCAGGTGGGTTACAATGGTTTGGATGCATAATCAGACAACCACCAGGATAAATGCCACTGTTTGTAAAGTGGGCAAAGACACTCAACACTTGACCCTTTTTTTTGCTGCGAGAACCATTTGCATTGGGTTTTCTTTGTTTGTGTTCACTTATCAACCTTCCTGGGCAACACTGGATGCACGAACAGAGCATCTGGCTTGCAATAATTATGTCATGCCTTTCATTTGAGTGCCCATTTTATCAAATTAGAGCAGCCACACTGCCTGAGTGAGTCTCACATCTTATAGGAGTGCCGTATGGAAGTGAACTATGATGCTCCTCTAAAGACTCAGGTTAGTGCCAATTTTTGCCAGTCTTTCTCCAAAAAATACATTTCACCACTGTTTCAATATTCTCCTTTAGTGGCTGTATATTAATTTCAATTTCAATAAAAGACACAAAAAAGTGTGACCGCTGTAAAATAGTTGTGTTTGTGTGTTTGCATGGACATGTTTGTTCTGCGTATTCTTGTCTTGTATTGACAGAGAACAGGTGCTTTCTCCACTGTTTCCATCTTCTTTGTCTCTGTCCAAACTTGCTGACATTGCTCGATGGTATCCAGGAGACCGCAGGTTTTCATTTGAACATGGTTTACTTCAGGCTCATATGGGGAAAAACACTGCAAACAGCTCTTATCTACAGGCTTCATTTCCCAAAAGGCTTCAGTAGCATGGTCTTTATGAGGCTGTATACACACAGTTTGCCGAACAAGCTGTTCAGTACCTGTGTGTCTCTTAATAGATATAATGGTCATCTGATTTATTTAGTAAAACTAATCCCTTTCTCTGAAATGCTTTTGATTTATTTTAATTCTATATTTCTGCCCATTTCCTGGCACCAGACAAATGTGTTCTGAGTGATATGGGAGGAGCGCTGCAGCTTAGACTGTGTTTGTTCTGATTAGGTGGTGCTCAATTTGGCACCAAATTGCATTTTTATTAAAACCTCCTCAGACCACCTCTTATCACAAATCCAGACACAGGCATTTGTTGTGGCTTTTCTTGGGAGAGGTACAAGCATACAAACCTCTCCAAAATACACACACACACACAAAAAAAAAAAAACACTTCACTAACATTGTGTGGCTCTTGTTTGCCACACTTTTTGATGACACCAGATTAACACATGCGTCAAAACACATATGATTATCCAAAATATCACACCCCAGTGTAATGTTGCATAGTTTATTAAATATGATTCAGTTTCCCGCAGTGTCTGATCTGAGAGAGAAGCCCTGTGTTATTCTACACTATTGTACACATGCTGCTGGGCAGTGAAGGCCCAGGGCAACGGTACAAAATCATACACAAGACACAATGTATGTGTGTGAATATCATATCCTATCCTTTTAAAATTGTGTTTGTATCTGTGATTTATGATTAATGTATTGATTTCCCATATTGTGGAACCGTAACCTTAACCTTTCTTCCAAACCTGAGAAAAAAATGCATTTTAAAATGACACAACACACACACGTACATATATATATATATATATATATATATATACATAGATATATGCAGTGAAGATTATCCGTGTGGAGACCGCTAACATTTGCATATAAATATCATCTGATCCTGTGTTGTCTTTGTTCGCTGACACAGATAAAAAATAAGAAACTACGAAGCTCCCCATCAATCAAAGCCCAGCTTAGGGGAGGAGAGATACAACACGAGATTAGGTGAATGAGAAAAGAAATGGAGAGAGAGAAGCTGATGAAGATGGGAGAGGAAGAGTAGATACTTATCACTGGAACCATGAGATTAGTTTTATGTGCTGACAAACTGATCACATTCAAACAGGCCTGTAGGCCTCAATAACACACACACACACAATCATAGAATGAATATTGGGTTTAAGATGTAGGTGTATGTACTGGTCTGTCTTCTACTATGAAATAATCTTTGACCCTTCCATCTTAAGATAACGCTCCTGAATCAGCTGATACATTTTTCAGGCTCTAAGGAAATAATGTACCCAGAAATCTTTTTTGTCTCCAAAACACAGATTGAGCAGGAAACTTGACACTCATCTGTGCAGCTCCCAGGTTTTGGTCACTTTTTTAATGACAGGCGTGACAGAAGTGCAACCTACAAGTGTCTTGGTTTAAAAACACTTCTTGCTTCTTCTAAGTGAATTGTTAAGAGAAATAAATGCCGTAAATGTCCTTGGACTATTGCGTTTCCTGTATGTTTGATGTGGACATTAACTAAAGCTCATGACCTGTAGTGGCATGAATTTATACACAGCACTGCCACTGATTGACTGATTGGATTGAAAAATGCAGGTGTATAGGTCTCTCTGAAATGTCCAGACCTCTCATTAATTGTGGTAACCTTTTTCACTTCTACCAGTGAATTTGAACGTGGTTTTATCCCCAATGTACAGGGAAAAATCAAAACCTAAGTAGCTCATTAACTTTAAAATGAATATATTACCATTATCATTCATGGAGCATTAATTAGTTACATTTCCAAACCAGTCCTTATAATTGTTCTAGCAGCATCCTGAGGATTACCAAGCTAACTATGCACAATTGATAATTAAAACACTTAATAAGTGTATTCATGATCCACAGAGCATTAATCATAAAAAAAACAGGCTATATCTGTGAATCAGTAATTAGATATAGCTGCATGTCATGGTGGTGGGGTTTGAGAATCCAAAGCAATTCCCAAAAAATGTTGGATTCTATACATCCGGTACTATGCTTGCTTTTTCTTTATTTTACATATATACAAGAAAATACAACAACCATAAAGTATGTGTTAGGGTTATCGGGGCTTATATAAAAACTGCAGCCAAAAGAATATACAGTATACTACTTCCAAATAATACAGTAGATACAAATAATACACAATATAATCATTAAATTATTTGTATTATTATTTGTAAAAAAGCAGGTAAGCTGTGATTGAAATATGTTAATATATTGTATTCACAGTGAACTAAACTTTTTATAAGCTAATAGCAGTGCTCGTCCTTGTGACATGCATTGGCTTTGACCTTTGACATACAGTACATAAAATCAATGAAGTGTCTATTTAATGACCGCATGATACTCTCTGACACCATCCTCAGGACACACGTTACATCTCCAGTCTCCAGTAAGGACAGTATGTTTGCTCTCCTGAAAGCTATTAAACTATGGGGTACAATAAATATCACACTCTGTGGAGGTTGAGCTAGGCCTTTAGTTTTGTTTACTGTATTTTATGTACAATTTAGGAGAAGGAAAATGTTTCACAATGTGTTTTTGGGATGCTTAGTATGTGTCACATCTACAAGACATAATGTGTCCTACAGGAGCGTTTGATACCTGAGGGTCTGTCTTCTCTCCAACACTAGTTTTTTTTTAATTCATTCACTTTGCTGTGCCCGGCAGAGTATTAAACCTCTGTCCATGGAGTGTCGGTGTTTTTCGGCTCCCTCCTGAATGAATAGCTTTATTTACTGGCCGTATAGTAGGCAGTCAGAAATGTAACACTTGTTATTTCAGCAGGATGATGGCTCTACTTCTGCAGTGATGAACACTCCCATCCCTTTCCCCCATCAAACCTCTCCCAACTACTGCAAACCTCGTCATAACATGGCTCCGGGGCCCCATGTCAGATCAATTCCAGTCCCCAGTCTGGCTATTTTTCTTTCCCCCAGTTATCTCTCAATGTGTGTGTGTATAACACACACACACACACACACACCTGTATCGCACTGTGTCTGCAGTCAGAGGAGAATGGTGTGAAGTCATAAACAATAAAAAGGATTTCTTTTTCCAACGCGTCTCGCAGTATGGCTCCAGCACTGGGTGAACCCACAACATTACAGTCGTCTATTTAAAAAGCGAGGTGCAGTATGTGGTGCATTTCCTGTCTATGTGTGAGTGTGTGTGTGTGTGTGAGAGAGAGAGGTGGGCGGTGTTTGTTAGTAGAGCTGGCACAAGGCTGTATCGATTAGAGGTAATGAGGACAATGATGAGGGACAACACAGCCGGCACACAAACTCTCAGCTGTTTATTAGCTATGCCCAGATAAAACTGATTCTGTGTAACGCAGCAGATCAGTCGTGAATCCTTCATATAACCTTCACGTTAAATTACAACGGGGTTGCTGATTCGACAGCCTTTGTCAGATTAAAGGCTCCTCCGCCTGTAATGTTTTAAACACTAGGGGTGTCACGAATCTCCGAATCCTTGATTTGATTTGATTTTCGATTTTAAGCTCACGATTCAATTCTATTATCGATCATTTTTGTTTCTCTCTTTTAGTGCAGATAGGTATTTTGTAGACTTTGTTTAGTCTAGGATCATTGGTTTTATGTCATGATTGCTCATTTAATGTTGATTGTCTACATGGTGTCGTGAGTGATATAATGTCCATCATTTGTTTGCAGTTTACCACACCGAGGCCTTATTGACAAATTAAAATCATTTATTAACAATATGAATGTAACAATAACCAGTATTTGTTTAAATTCCAGGGTATTCCACCACCGAATAAGTTTGCATGTATGATGCTGCAAACATGGCCACTGCTAGCGTTAATTATCGATGTAGCGCAAGTACAATTTTGAGGAAGTTTCACTCCAAATGTGCTTAACATAGCTTACGCACAAGTTTGGTCGATGTGTCGCCCAAAATCAGCAGTTGCCATGGTTAACGGCAGCTTCGGGTTAGCGGGCGGAGGTAACGTGTAATCGTGCTACAATGGCTACAACCACAACACTTATACTTTTCCCTCTTCTGCACACCTGCTGGAAGTAACAGTGGGAGAGTGGTTAAATCCTCGATTCCACCTTTGCTTTCAAAGTTGAGATTTTGATGTCATTTCAATCAAGATCGTGACACCCTTATTTAACACATACGGCAGCCCTTATATCGAAAAATCTTCCCGTTTGAGAGCTGACACCAAACAGGATTAAATAATTTATTGAATTGCCACTAGGGGTTTGATATGCACTGTCATGTAAGAAAAAAGAACCAGTCAGTAACAGAATCACACTCTGAGGACGGACATGGGCAGTATTTTTTATTTTTTTTTCCCTCACTCAAAGCTGCTGAGAGAGATTAGCAGTGTAGGAAATCCAATTCTTTGTTTTCCTTTTTTTTTCCTTTATCGGAGTGAGTTGAGTCAGGGAGGGAGATTGAGTCGCAACTAGTTGTATAATCTCCAGTTTTGGTTGCTTGGTAACGACAGGGACAAAAAGAATGCATCAAAGTATACATCCTACCCCTTTTTCACACTTTCTTTTTTAGATGCTAAAACTCATTGGTCCCTAAAACTGCGCCAATATAAATAGAAACTTAAGACCTCACCGAGTGGAAGATTTATAACGGGACATTTGTAATAGTTTATTAGGTACACCTCACTGAAACCAGGGCTGTCTGACTTGGCAATTTGGAAACCTACAATCACACTCGCATACACGCACACGCACACACACACACACACACACACACACACACGCAGATGCCACAGCGGTGCACAAAGATGAATGGGAGCATAATTGAGTGAGACAATACAAATAATTTGTGGCTGCAGAAGAACATCAAGATTGATGGCTGCTGCGGTATCCTCTGCGGACCACCTCCTGGTTGTCATGGAGGTTAGGATGGTTTGTTTTGTGACGCAGGTGGCAGGAAGGGTGTGGGGGGTGCGGGTGTGTTGCGGGTGTGTTGGGGATGAGGGCATTGGAGTCAAATGCAGAAGGAGAGGAGTGTGTATACGTGTTCAAAGATGACAGGAGATGGAAGGGAAAGCCCCAGTGACTTGGGATGAAAGGAGTGGAGCAGGCCTACAGAGGGCAGGCTGCTCTAACTAAATTGCCGCCTCCCCTCACTTGTCTCAAGTTGATTAACCTTGTCATACATTATGCATCCTGTGCTCAAAGTGAAAATGACTTTTGGAATGGGGAAAATGTGTAAGAACATGCAGCCAGGCGCCGCCGGTCACATTGGTCTCCTGCAAAAACATCCATTCTCGACTAATCCTCCTGAAAGTATATTGAAATTTTTTTTTTCCCGGTATGTCAGCATTTAGCATCTCAATACATGCATTATGTCTGTGGTTGAATAATATCACATTTCTATTCTTATATTTTTAATATAATTTCTGTGAATAAGGGATTATGAGCACAGCCCCCGTGTGGGACTCGGAGGATCGAGCACGCGGATAAAGCTGAGGTGTGAAAGGAATAAGTGCAATTGCTCAAGAACGGAAATGCAATTCCGAGATGCTGAGATGTGAAATTCAGTTTCTGTAGGACTTCAATGTCAGAACATTTGTCACTTCACCTCTACAATATTTATTCCATGCTGTAGCTGCTGGTGCAGAAATGGAATGTAAGATTAGTCTATGTGTAATACTATTATGTGTATCCTATGGATGTTAAATACAGTATCGATTGGTTATAGTCTAAAGATGGGTATGGGCAGGTCCAACTCTCCCTCCCTCTCATCAAAGCTCCATCCTGTTTGTCATGAAGAAATCGTACTGTCGTCTGAATTAAATAATTGTTCATGTTTATCATTTATTTGTAAGGACTACATGGCATTTTGTCTACTTTATTTATTGATCACAATTTCGAAAGTGTTTCAGAAAAAAATTACATACTTGTTTGACATGTCTCCACAGATAGAAACTAAGTCACTGGCCAAACAAGTAAAAAAACCTGAGGGAAAGCAGATAATGTTAACATGTTTAACCTGGCTTTTACCTGACCTTTATAATTTATTTCAACACTTTTAGCTTCCTTTTAGGATCTGACGCAAATGATTTTATTTTGTACCCTTTAGTCTCCTGGAATACATTTCTATTTTTCTGCATCTATTATTTTAAAATGTTCTAGTTGAGCTAAGCCATTGTAACTTATTGTATGTATTAACTGACTTACATGCATGTACTGATTTACTTTTGTCTGTTACCATACTGTTTTAAATTATTATTATTTTGTATTTTAGTCTCCAGTGTTTTCCCTCTGTCGACAGTTCCATGATGGCTTTTCCTCACTTCTTTCCCCCCTCTTCCTCCTCTTCTTTACATCTTTAGGTCTTCTGTTCCTCACTTCTTTCCCCCCCTCTTCCTCCTCTTCTTTACATCTTTAGGTCTTCTGTTCCTCACTTCTTTCCCCCCCTCTTCCTCCTCTTCTTTACATCTTTAGGTCTTCTGTTCCTCACTTCTTCGCATCCCCATTAGTGTTTTAAACATAATACCAGTCATTTGTCTGCTGAGATGATTGTGTCAGAGTTGGGCTAGTCAGTGGGGTTTCATCCTGTGAAGCACTTTGAACTGCATTGCCTTTGATTGACTGATATGACATGCTTTAAATTAGACAAGAGTGGTTTGACTCAACATACAACATTCTTTTTTCACAATAATGTATATTTTAATACTTTAGGGAACCAAAAACCCTATTGCACAAATAGGAGTGGTCCATGGAACTGAACTGAAAACATTATATTTTTATTTTCTGAGATATTAAAAATTGCCTATTTGCCTATTTGACTTATGTATTGTGCCAGTGACTCCAAACTACGTGGGGAAGATGTGGGAAACAAAGTGAAGCCAATGATCAATAGTTCAAGGTTCCCATTTTTCAAACCATTCTCTTGTCTTTTCCATGCTTAAATTCAGAGGTTTTCCATAACAAAAAAAGCAAAAAAAAAAAGCGAAGCTCTTTAATCATATTTTGCCTGCTGTGTGAAGTAGAAGAGCAGCATCTGAACACACGTTGACAGCATAACATGCGGCGCGGTGAGTCGAGGCAAAGCCAGCCTCATCACTTGCACAAGGCTTTTGAAGATGTCTGGTGTTGAATCTGGTGTTGAATCTGATCCTCGCATCCTCATCCACAGAGCACAAAAGCCCCCATCCATCTCCTATCAGTGCTCTTAATACAGCAGATAAAACTACCTTGTCTCTGTGATCTCCCCTTCCCCTTACCTGCTTCATCTGTAATCCTGCTCCACATGGAACCCTTTGTGTGTGTGTGTGTGTGTGTGTGTGTGATTTGAGACAGTTTTACTTGTGCCATGTTCACACGTGCATGGTATATGCTCTCATAAGAGCCTCAGCTAGCATGCTAGGCAGTAACAGTCTAGATAGCATCTTTAATACCTGCCGGGCGTTGTCATCTGCTCTCACATCTGATAGTTCCCACCGGGCCAACAGATGGCTCAGCCCTGAATTATTAATCACTCTTTCCTTCCACAACAGTACAGTGCTGATCAGCACTGCTGCTATATAAGCATGGCTGTTAAAATAACTTGTGACAAGCAACCAGAGGGATATGTCACATTAACTCTGCACTAACAACAGCGGTGAGAGCCTTCATCAATTTTTGAACTCGGGTTCAACAGTGTCAGGTTTCTGAAGTTATAGCTGAAGGACAAAGCAAGTCCATTACCTCATTTCTTATTCATTTTAAAAGCTCTACTATTTCTATGCTGTCTCAGTTTGTTTTAGTAAAATTAAAAAACTTGCAACAGGATTTTGTTTTAAAGTCTCCGTGATAGAAACAACCATCACTGGAGGCTTTATATTGTCTTTTTTTTTTCCCATCTGTCAATTTAATTGTTTTCTTTTAACATGATATCTAATTTGAATATGTTGTCATCAAGGGCATGGGCGCTGTCACTTCACAAACCTTAAACTACTTTTAATTAAAGCATTAGTAGAGAACTAAAACTGTTGGCTTTACTGTTGGGTGGTAATTTTAGTTATTCAATCAGACCGAATGTTATCCCTCTTCCAGTCGTGAATTGCTGATCCGTTGCTCATTATTAGCCTGTTGTGTCACAATAAATTAAAGGTTTGGGAAAGGCTGAGAACAAAATTGTACTTTTCAGTTGTCTCTCAGTATCATCTACTTCAGTATCACAGGCGCAACATACTGTATGATTACAACACCTTATGTGTGCATCATTCAAAGAGTGTTTTATTTTTTACCATACACATTGTACACATATTTTTCCTCTTGTATTATATGTTTCATCCTATAGCCTTGAGTGTTGATCATAGTTGTGACTTCATTTAGTTTTGATTGGCTGCAGAAAAGTTTCCAGAGTTAAAATGGACCTCAACATTATCAGGTTTGGGAATGACTGGTCTACACTTCAAGTGTGTCACACAAAGGTATTTGGCAACGTATTCAAACACGAGCACACAGCCAAGTCTCCTAATCTATAGCTTTGAAGTCAGGTGAGGCTAAGATGACTTGTGGTGTAACACACAAGAATCACATGAGCTAGTAAGTACCTTGTCAAATTCAGCCTGAGGCTGTGGCTTTCCATGTGTCTCTTCTGAGGTAGTGAAGGATGGATGTTCCAAAATCAGTCTCACCCTAAAAGGCTCACTCGTGTGGTTTACCAGCATTATATTGTCTGGTGTCAGGTCCGATTGAATGATCCGCTTGCTCCTCAGGGCAGTAAAGGCTGTTAACAACTATACACACACTTAAAGATGGCGTGCCACTGTATACAGATTAAGTCATAAGCCTTTCTGGCTTGTCGAGAGGACTACAAATCATTCCATGTGACTGAAATGATATTGATCATGTTGACTATATCGCAGTGGATACAGACATTTTTTTTTTCAGACAAACAGGATGTGAAAACAAATGTGATAAAAAACCAAAAAAACAAACAATGTTTGTCCTTCCCTGGCTGAATTTTCAGAGCCATGACAAAGATCCTCTTTTTGCAAAAATCTGGACCTCATTCTTCATGACTGGATCCAAATGTTCGCTATCTGAAATAGTCTGGTGTGTGGAGGGAAAAAAAAGGCAATAATGTGTGTTAAAAAACTCAAATGCCTATAAACAACTGCCTCTTTTCAAACAGTATTCTTAATGCTCAGGATCTTAAAGGGCCTCATCCTGTGATATAATTAAATTGACACCTTTGGTAACTTTGCCACACCACCCTTCACTACTGAAGTTTGTAATGAGGTAGCGATTTGTGCTGCTGCTGCTGCACAGTGTGTGGCTTATTGGCACCTCAGAGCTGTCTGATTTCTTCTTTCATCTGTGACTGCAGACAGAACAGCAGTACATTAAAGGGAGAGGGGGAACATGTAAAAGTTACCTTGAGTTAAGGTAAATCAACCTCACCCCTTAATCTGGTGTGTATGTGTCATTGTTGGATTAAGTCAGAATGAATGGCTGTCGCATGTGATGAGTGGATGCACTTGTTGAAGTTTGATGTGAATCTGATTACAACCTATTTAATTTGGTATTTTATGTTCAATTTACATTATGCGCATGTTGCATATTAGTGTAATTTAAAAAGGGGACTGTCTGTGGGAATGTTTACCTGTTCTGTTTTACAGTTTTTGGGAGATTATTTATCTTCACTGACATATTAGTCATATGTCTCATTTTAAAATTGAGGACGTTGTTATAAATGTTATGTTTTTGGTTTTTTTTCACATTTCACACAGTTCAGCCAATTTTAAAAGCAATTTGTTGTAGGTGTTAGGCATATAGTTGACATTATTTAACCACACCCTCAACAATTGTTAGTATTGGATTTAAGATGCAAGATAGATTAAATATGGGCAAAAACTAAAAAATATTTTGTCTGTGAATATGTTGCTGTTTTTTGTTGATTTTATTTTTGTCGGTTGATAACATGTTTTACATAGTAAAAGGCTAATACTGTTTAAGTGTTGTTTGTAAAATTTAAGATATCTCTCTGTTCATGGTAAAGGAAGTGCTCATTCAGTCACTTCCTGTTTAGCTACATCCACTTCCTGGTTTGGCAGAGTAGACCTGTAAAGCATGCTCTGGAAGTAAGCCATATAAATCCACTACGGACCATCGTAAGTTCATTTGTTTGATATTAGAAATGTTAAAGCTCAAATATAAGGAATTATTTAGCCAAGCATTGTTTAATAAATGACTTGAATACAGTTAATGTAGAAGTGTCTTAAGTTTACTGCAGTGTAGTATGGTAACTGCTAATTAAAACACATGGCAGCAATTTGTATTCATTACAGCTATGTGCAATGTTAGTTTAATTTAAAAACACATATTTTTGTGGTGTTTTTTATTGAAGGTGTTCACCAGCAAGTTAATGGAGTGCCACAGTAAATGATCTTCACTGTCGTCATTGCCTGCACTTTAACGTCGCTGAATGGGACGACTGTACAGGTATGTTACAATTTAATGTGTTTGCAACCTGCCAAATATCTAAATTAACAACATGTCCTCAATCAAAAGAAGTTTCATTTATGTTTCTCTGCTGCTGTCATTTAGTTATTAAATGAGCTTTACAGTGTAGATTATGTTTACCCATTCACTTCAGAGAGCAGCTTGGACTGCATGTTCCTCTCAACCCAGCAGAGAACCATGGGTTTTGTGGGGATTATAAACTCATAAAAGCAAATTGTTATGATATTATATGATATTTAATTCCTGCTGATAGATGCCTGCCTAAATCTTTGATTCAAGCCTCTTTAAAAAAAAAAATCTCTAGAAAAATTATAGATCCACATTTTGTCTTAACCTATTATTTTCCATCCCTACAAATAGGTTATCAATCAAACAAAGAAACATGATCGACTGTGAGGTATCAATATATTAGTAGCTCTTCATTGTATGTAAGGAGAGTGAGTAAACAGGATGTGCTGATGAATATGTTAGTGGGTTCTTTTCAGGAATGAACTTCTTCTGTCAGCAGCTCAGTGTGAGGATAATGGCCCCGCTATGCTAATTTCCCATTTATAAGGAAAAGATGAGAATAACCTGCTAAACTTTTATTACCTCTGTCAATGCTGTTTATTTGTGTTTCAGTGGGAACTGACAGACCACTGCTTTCAGGGAGGGAATTAACATTGGCCACACACACACACACAGACACACAGAAACACAGATTGCGTGTTGGGTAGAGCTTTCCTTCATGACAGCTTTATCAATATTCCCTTTCATCACAGTGCTCGGTCAGCGTACGTCACTAAAAGGCCACTGCTACACGGCTAACTGCCTCATTATAAAGTTTTGAGGGGCACTGGGGCCGCTGGCGGTGCATAGATGGGGGTCCATGGCTGATGGAACTCTGATTCCCTGAGGCTAAAGCCTCTGGAGATCCACTCTTAGTTGAAACTCTGACCCCAGCTGCCAACCCTGTCTATTTACAACCAATTCAGACAAGCAAGATGAGTAGTATCTGTCTGTGTTATCTCTCCACCTCCACCTCTCCCTCTGTGTGTCGCTGTAGTCTCTCTGCTGTTCCCTGCAGAGCTGACAGTGAGAAAATAACTGAGCGTTTTTAAAGGTATCAAATGTGCACTTTTAAGGTTTGTAAATAATTTATTAAGAAGAAATGAAAATGAACAAAATTCACTTGGGCTGATGGACTGGACATTTGGGTTTTCTGCTTTGAATTTTAGTTGTTCTGTACCTTTGGTGGTTTATGTTTGTTTCAGTCATGTTTCCATGTGTATTGTATCTAGGAGAGTTCCACCTTTACTATGTAGAGTTTCTTCCCTCGGTCCCTGTTTACTTTTACTTCTTGACCATGCACCTGTTCGCTAATTGTTTTCACCAATGTCTCTTTATTTCACCTTCCCTTTTGATGAGGTCCGTTACGTCGGTTACTTTGGCAGATTAGGTGATGACAGTGACACCCAGAAAGAAGACTGGAAACAATGATATCTGAAAGTGTTGTGTTTAGTTTAGACGACAAAAAAGCCAACTTTTTTTTACTCTGTTGCTTTGCCTTTTCGTGAGTTAATGCTATTCACATTTGTGCTTTCACTGGACATCACAGATGTGCCATAACTCATTGAAGAAAACACAGTTAGCCAAGTTTTGTCAGGAGGATGTAAGGCATCCCAGATGTGGCATTAATTGATATTTACTATGACGTACTACATGGTATGAAATTATCAATATCTAGTAGGGTTGGGTGATAATATGATAACAATATACAGTATATATCAATATCAACCTTGTGTTAGGACGTTTGATAAAGTCACTCAACTTTGGTAGGAAAAAAACAAACAAAAACACGCTAGAAGAATAGACGAAGCAGGTTTGGTAGCATGAACAAACTCAGTCCCTCCCTTGTAACCAAGGTGCAAGGTTCTTTGCTCACACCCTCTGGATTACATGCGCTGTACGTCACAGCCATCAACATCATCTACATGTAGAGATATAAAGACCGCCCTGTTGAAGTGCTCTGCAACAGTGCCGTAAGATAAAAACATCTAAACGTTACAGAGACTTAACTGAGGCAGTGGCTAGGACATGCTTCAAGTCAGCATAGTTGAGAAGTTTGGTTTTAAAAATCTCATCAACGTGCTTGACATTACCTTTTATCCTCTATGTGGTCTGAATGATAACTGAAGGGATTAAAATAAGAGGAAGGTTGTTGAGTTTAGAATGAAAGTCTTTAATACATTTTTTCATTCCTATTTTTAATAGGCCATGAAAAAGTATCAATAATTGTCGATATCAATCAAGTAGTAATATCATGATATGCTTTTCAGCCATATCACCCAGCCGTAATATCTTGGGCTTATGAGTCTGAAAACCATGTCTGCCACATTGCCTAGGTTCTGTAGTCATGCTTATCATGTGCAGTCTGACCTCAGCATGTTTACATAGCTTATGTCTGTCTCTTTGTTCCTGACCAGTATATCCTTTGCGATCATCATAAAATATTCTGTTGCATTTGTGTATGATTGACTGTGTTAGTTTGTGACATTTTTCTGACCTTTGTTCACCGGTGTTTCAAACCTGGGTTTGTATCATATTAAGATTTGCTCTGATCCTTTGACTCTTACCTTTGGGTCCTTGCAATACACGGTGTATAAAATGATCTCCCGGGCGGGGGGATGATACCAATGCACAAGTGGAACCTATATTCTCAATCTCCACTGCTTTGTAAGTAAGTCTATGGGAAAATGAGCCCCCATTTTATATGTTCAATCACTAGTGTCAGGTCTTCAATACAGCATTGAGTCCATTATGTAAATTAAGGTGCCATTTAGACTCAAACAGACCATAAAGCAGGGTACGCAATCAGGCATGGCTATGGTGTAATTGACAGGTAGTACTGTTAGCTGCATGGCTACAGGTTTAGGTGGCATAGAAAAATTGGAACCCATTCCTAAAGAACTGTTGCAGACAAAGAGAGAGAGACAGCCACAGGGGAATCAGAGAGGTAGTTAAACAGAGACAAAACATCCAGAGAACCATTATTGCAGCGCTGTCCAGGATAAAAGAAACTGATTTTTTTGAAAGGCTCTGTTGTGGAGAAAATCACCTGCTTTTTGTTGTGTACCTCGGGGCGTACACTAGGAATGAACAAAATCATAAATGAGCAATAATCATAATGTAAATCTCTCCTCACAGTATTTCTGTCTTCATGATGGCAAATAAACTGTCAGCTCTCAATCCTGCTGCCTTGAAAAGAGCCATTTTAAAGCAAAACAACACAGTAGTGAAGGAGAAATGGATAAAAAAGGATAAAGGAGAAGTTCAGAAGGGAAAGATGGATGCTGGATAACAACAAAAAAGAGGACATTTGTCATTTCTAAAGTTAGTGCAAAAGCACGAGTGAAATATAAAGAACGGGGAATGGGAAGAGGAAGTTAGTGGACAGCTTGTTTCCCCTCTCTGCTCAGCTCTGCTGGCTGACTGCTTAACAGATGGAGGATGACAGCTAATGCTTAATGAGGTTTCAGGCTCACAGACAGTAACCTGCACCACAAGGAAAAGAAACACATGGCTAACTCTTCTGCAACACTTGGAGAGTCCCTCCTTCAGAGAGATGCACATTTGTCAATTAACTCAGACCAGCTCACACCACTGTTTTTCAAGCGTCCCAAGATGCTGCTCACCACAAAATAATCACAAGAGGATATGACTAATGCAGAAACGCAGAGGTTTAATACTGTCTTAATGATGCAGTGGTCGCTGTGTCAGAAGTATGCGTGGAGTGTTGTTTTCATTCACACGGTGAAAGTCATTTTAGCGAGTTAGACATACTAGAGGGAGTGGTGATCAATTATTTCAGTTTTAAGCTTGTCTGCGTAAGATTTAAAAAAAAAATGTATCACCCATAAACGACAATGTGTATAAAAGTATGACCGTTTTCGAAGAAGTTGTCAGGCATGCTCTCCAACACAGTCCATGGGAAACGTTACATTTGTACACTCTATACGGAATTAAATGTTTGAATGTGACGGGTGCACAGAAGGTTTCAAAGCTGTCACATTAACATTTCCAATGTGACATAGTTCACAAGTATTTGAGGCACAATTCTCACCAAGAGGTGGAAGGGTTGGCGATGACATGTAACAGTGAGGGTGACGGGGGAGACACTCACCAAGCAGCCGACCACAGGTCAAGACCTACAGTTGTGATGGGGTGTGTTTTATGCACTTTACAGCATTATAAGAACATACCATTGTATCCTGCAATTTTTTTTGTAGAGGATGTTCATGTGAGGAATGATGATTATTTTTAGCTCCTAAGCAGGTGCTTTTGTGCCTAAACGTAACCATCTAAATCATTTAATGTAGCCACATTTATAAGTAGGAAATAGCCAATTAAAAAATGTTTGTCTCGTTTGTATGTGGGCTGCAGATATGTACACTGGCAACATACAATCTGCTTTTTTTTTTACACTTGTACCATCAAGTTGCGGCACAGCTGAAGATATGCATTTAAGTCAGTTGTTGCCCAACAAGGGCATTAACTGAAGTAGTGCAGAATGAAAGATCCATTGCTGAGCTGTTTGCCATTATCATTTTTTCATAGAATAAAATACAATAAATACAATAAAATATAGTTATACTGTGCATGTCTTTATATATGTCTTTATTTATGATATGTGGCTGTGGGTAAAATGTTGATTTATCATATAATTATCAGCATATACAACAAAATAATTGGCTGCGGTTTCAGGACCATGGACAGCCTTGTGTGTTATGATAAAACAGAGGTGCAAAGTGATTTACAATAAAATAACGCAGGTAAGTAGTCAAATCAGAATCATAACAATATGTAACGCTTATGTGGTGTCCTCGATGAGACAGATAGAACATCTTCCCTTGTATAGTTTCTGAGACCATTTATTTTATGTTTGCACATAGAACGTTTAATTGAAGTTTCCCTGTAGTTGCATTAAATCCACTGAAAGAAATTAAATGACGTGGAGGTGAAGGAAAAGGAACATAGTTAGTGATTAAACCTCAATGTTTTGTTGCATTCTGTGACTTTTTCCCCACTGACGATGACCTCCACCTCCAATCGCTGTTACTCAGAACTGATAGGCTCTCATTCTCAGAAACACCGGGCGCTCATTGCTGAGAAAATAGTTGTAATTGGCTGAAAAATAGCTAGTGTGGCTGGTCAATATAACCACAGGGCCTAATGTACTGAATTTACTCCAGGTACCTTGGCTACAGCAGATATTGCATTTCATTAAAAGTCCAAAATGCAACATGTAGCCTTACAGGATGTAAGGATACAAATGTCACCTACATTATGAAAATACTGTATATAGAAGATTACTGATGTCTTAAACACATCCTCTCTGTTATGCCTATGTGTTCATAGCTATTCTGGCTGTATTTGAGTACAGTTGGAACCACTGAGTCCTGTATATGCTGTAAGTGTGCTGCACTAAAAGGACTTCACCGAAATATCCAAGTTCACAGTGTCCTGTACAGGACTTCCGATGTCACAATTATGAGTTCATGAGTTCCACTTGAAAGCACTAAAAGAAACCAAGTGATGAGGTTGGTAGTGCCAGAAAGTAATTCAAAGCCTGGTGCTCCTCTAGTTTTGCTTCCAAAGAAAGTTTCTCTTGGACATGTAACACGATGCATACATAATGTTAAATATCTCTTTTCATGTTTTTTTTTTGCAGGCACATATGTACATAAGCATAAGGGCTTTGCTTAGGTCTGAAATGCTGGTGCTCAGTTTTGTATTTATATCTTTGAAGCTTTGATAAAAAAAGGTGAATAATGGCTGTGTGAGCAACATAATGTTATATACAGTATATATGCCATGTTGTCATTTTTGTTGAGAAATTAAGAAATAAAATGGATCCAGCTGAGGATTTGGACATCTCTACTCTAATGCTATAACAACTTTTGTTAGAATATGACAAATTGGCGACGTGAGTGACTGTGAGCTAATTATGAAGGAAATCTGTCAAATGTGACATCACTTGTAGAATGTCTGAAACAGATTTGCGCTGTCCTGGTAGGAAAAAAAAAAAGTCAATATGAAAAGCTGAGGATGCATCTGTGCTGCAAACCAGTTTGTTTGATGGCGTGAACTGTTTGGAAGATACACGTTCTGTGGTATGGAGGATAATAAATATATTCAGTGTTGGACACCAGCAGATGGACGGTGCAATCACCGTGCTGCTGTAAATGTAGGTTAGAATGAAAAGAAAAATGCTATAGATGTGCTATATCTGTATATGTTGTGATATACAGTTTACAATGAACACGCCCCTTCCTCTTTTTTTTGTCTCATGTTACCTTTGAAAGTATTATCCTTCACGTTATCACTTTATCTTTGTGTTAATGTAAAAGCTTGGCTGCTAAGGTTGCAGCTGCCTTCCAAAACTACCTCTGAGCTTTGGAGTGCGTAAAAGGAGGTGTTGTACAACGTTGTCGGCTCTGTTTTAATTTGACAACTCATTTTTAGTCCAGACGGGCAGAAACTAATTGAAACGATTACACCATTACTTTTCGTTCATGTAAGTCTGCACTGTCTGCTTTAAGTTTCACCTCGTCATTCGTCTCATGTTCTTACATTTACACCATTGTTATTTTCTTATTTAATAATTTATCAAAACCACACAAACAGCTGCAGAGGACACAAAAGGCCATTTATTATCCATTTTTGGCTGTGTTTGTATAGACAGATAATACAGATAATGGCTGATGCAGAGCTTTTTAAAATTTAAAATGAAAGCACTGCATTACATAATTAATAGGCATAAAGAGAGAGATAACAATAAGGAACAGATATGTAACAGGGTGATAATTTTTCTATAGAGTGATTTTAGCTGTAGCAAGAATGGTAAAATTATACTGATATGAATGTAATGCAACAATGACAATACGTTTGCTAATAGTAGACTCGCAATTAGATCTGGATCCTGCAATCAGGGAGTCAGAGGTACCTGCAGAGCAAGGACAGAGAGGTGATTATTATTTTTAGTAGTAGTAGTAGTAGTATAAACAATAATATTAATAATACTACTACTAATAATAATCCTGAAGTCAACCCTGTAGTCACAGGTACCTGCAAAATTAGGACAGAGGGAGAGATACAGAGCAGCACCGGGTCATCCAGTGCTACAGTATACACTTACACTTAACTCTGTTAATATTTTTTAGATGAATTAATTGTTAGTTTAAACAGAAAGAAGCCATGAAATGAAAACCCTTCACCATCAGAAATTTCAACAACCCTGTAATCAATCTTCCTACTTCTGTCTGGACTGTTGCTGATGGGTGGCAATTGCATTCTGTCATTCAGTCAGCCTTAGTGATCATATTGTCCTGCAACGTGTTAGAGAGTGTTTTCTTATAAAGTGTAAACAACTTAAAAAAAAAAATAAAAAAATTGGAACCTATTTGCACATAAATTAGTTAACTGAGACAGCTACAGTGTCTCCTCCACAACAAACTTCATGCATGCCCAAACATTATAAGCTACATTATATATACTCAGCTAATAAATAAATTGTCAATTAGATTACACTGAGCTGGTATAAAATCAGCCTGGAATGTTTACAGTAATTTATTTGTCCATCAAAACACATTTGTCTGAACTAAACCATCAGGTAATGAAGCTGACTAAGCCACTGACATCCACCATGTGTAAACAACAAAGTAGTAAAATGTTACACCGCTGCCTGTAGTCGTTTTATATTAAAATAAGGTTACCTCAGTCTCTGTGTTGTCTTTAAAAGTTTGTTTTCCATACTTAAAACTGTAGCTTCAGAGCTTCCCCTTGATTACATATTATCACAATCAATGTTAATGTTTAAGTAAATATTTTTTCTCCGAGTCCTGACCTGCAACCATCGGTCCAGTTTCAAATTCTGTGATCGTGGGCATTTGGATTAGAATGATGCAACTGAAACTTGTTCTTATATATTAGCAAGCTGCCGATGCAGTTAACTTGTACAAGATGTGTATGTAATGCTCTCCAGGTTCAAAAGAGCCTTTTTTGAACTGCATGGTTATTTTATTTTTTTTGTATTTTCTGGATGTGTTCTGATAAAGTGATTAAGAAATAAATATTCTCTGTGGTCATTATAGTATTGCTGAAATAACAAATCTAATAATGGCTGAACACTTTTGCACAGTACTGTATGGTGACTCAGAATCTGGTGATTTAGGTGTGCACTTAAACTGTATAATTTTCAATTACAATAAAGTCTGTCTTATCTTATCTCAAGAAATGGCCTCATCTCAAGCCCATCACTGTTCACAACAACATCAGTGTTCATCAGTGTCATCACTAATGCTTGTGTGGCTGAATCCGAGCAAATCCCTGCAGCCACGTTTCCAACATCTGTCAGAGTAGGGCTGTTACAGAAAACCATTAGGCGCCATGACTTTGGAACAGAGTGTAAAACTATCAGTAATGTCCTTATCAATCAGGAGGAAAAGCAAAAATTCAACCATTCAAAACCTCACTGAATGTGCGGGAGGAAAAATGTGGAGATGACCTGTTCTTGTCATCTCTGATCAGTCATTAATTCTATGTTTGGAAAGAAATATTTTTGGAGAGGTGTTTTTATTGGAATAATTTCTCTACAAACCACACATGGTAGATCCGGCACAGTTTATTTTCCTTTCAGAGAGCAGGGGAGACAGGGCCATATCACCAGCTGATTTGAGCAGCACATATGGCATGAGGCTGTTAACCTGTCACCTTGCTTGTCACATGCAAACATCCTGGTTGTTGTTATGTTCTGGTGTGTTCCATTTGTCCTGATAGAATTAATTTTACAGGCACATCTCCGGCACTAGAATCCTGTCAGAAATGACTCGTTTTTTTTCGGCTGTGGCACCGTTCAACTGTGACGCCTGCAGAACTGAGCTGTTGCAGGAGCATATGACCCTCCTCAATGCCGCCACACACACACACTGTGATTTTGCAGCATCAGCAGCTTACTTTCCAGCATAACGGCTGTCTCTGTATGCAGCATGCGTCATTTTGTGACATCCGTAATTAGCAAGAGAGCAGCTGAGGTGAGCACTGGAAAAATCGCTGCACCACCTAAAGGGTTTAGCAGAGTTCAGCTCTGGAGGGGTAGCAACTTTTATTTTCCCACTCTGACCTGGAGAATTATCTTGAAAATATGCATCATTCAGTACAGTATGTGCTCTGTGCTGTTGGCAGGAAATCATAATGAGCTGACGGGGTGGGCTCAATGAGAATGTTACTGGCTATGACTCACTCGATCTGTTTAGCAGTGACTTATCTGAAAAACGACGCAACATAAAGAGATGGCAGTGAGGAAATTACTACAGCAGTCTGCGAAGTTAATGTGACCATTCAAAGCAGATTTCTCCTCCATGTCTGTCCTCCATATTTACTTTCCCCTCGGGGAGCCGAGAGAGGGAGGTGATAATCTTAGAGCCTCATTAAGGCTCAAATTAAAATGATAAGCAGACTAGACAGTGAAGCATGTAGGTGACTTATTAAACTTCTTCAAAGCTTAAGGACTGCAATTCACTTCCTCCTTTGATCGGTAATTGCTGGCAACTTTACCACAATTAATTGATTACTCTGGGGAAAACATTTTTTTTTTTATTTCACTTTGTGTGTGCGTGCATGGGTGTGTATGCTTTCCTTTTTTTTCTTTTCTTCAACCTTGCCCAAGGTGATAAAGAAGCACAAACTTAATCACCGAGCCCTCCAACCACCTTCTCCCATTGGACTTCAGACTTGTCTTGACTTGTAACTTTGTTGGAACGTCACACTCCAGATAGAGTTACACACTGAGGCTGCTAAATACTTTAGGGAGAAGAAAGCAGACTGCTGCTGTTTCCCAAGGGGCCCACTTGCAATCTGCTGGAATCTCTTATTCTCTTCCCCCCCTCCGGGCCCCGAGGCCCTCCTTGTTAAAGCAGGTCCGCTGAGAGCTGTCATCCACTTGGCAGGTGAGGAGAAGACAGGAGATGATCTAAGTGGAGCTCGGAGTGGTGAGGAGGCTTCATGTGTGAACACATCATGTTGCTGTAGCTCCTGTCTGGATGAACTCTGTCATGTTGTTGGAGCTCTTGTGTTTCTCCCTAATCCCTTGTCTCTGAAGAGGCCTTTTTTCGGCTGTGTGTGTGTGTTTTTTCATCCATTTTCAGCCAATTTGGCGACAGACCACATGAGCTGCAGTTTATATAGGTGAAAAGAGGCAAGTGAGACACATTTGACCAATTCTACTAGCTGATTTGTTTTTATGTGGTGAAAGATTGTGTATTACTGAGTATTACTGTGATGAATAAGATAATCCTTAATTGGTCCCACCATGAGGGAGTATGCGGTGTTACTCCAGTGAAGGAGAATAGTAAAAATAGCCAAGAACAATAAATGAGTTAAGAAAGAATATACAAACCAGGACATGCTCACTCCCAAGTTGGACATGGGATAATCTTTGGGGATAATTTATCAATGTCCATTTCATGGATGTTTACGGGGGTTGTTCCTTGCCCAAACCAAAATTCTAAAGCACGGGTCTCAAATATGTTTGATTTTGTTGAAATTGCACTTATTTTTCTCAAGAAATTCCAGGTTGTTCATAATATATTTTGCAAAAAGGTACTTCATTAAAAGCCTCTTTTGGGCTTGAAATTAGAGGGTGTCCCTGTGTTTGAAACTCCAAGAGATACACACTAGAAAATGTTGATTACCAGTATTCCCATTGGCAGTGGTTTCACCACTGGAGCAAACAGTATTTATTTTTTTGCCAATACAATCAAGTTAAGTTAAAGTAAACTGTGTATATACTATATACAGTATATATGGTATATATATATAGGTGTAAAAACAAGTACACATATCCTTGCGCAAACACAAATGATGCCACGATATGTCTTGCTAAACAGATTGCTTGTGTTGCAGAGCATGTGGGCTGGGTCCACTGAGAGATGCCTCTCCCTGGTGATGGAGGGTTTGCAGTGCCTGGTGGAAAACAAATGGCATGTCTGTGTTCGCAGACATGGGTGAACAAATTTCACTTATGGCACCAACACAACCTGGTGCTGCTGTAAGACAAATACACACACCCATATGCTTATTTACATTATATGCATTTGCATCTACCTCCGTATTTGTGTCTTTGTTTTTATAGACAAACCTTTCCATATAACATAACCTCGCTGCTGCAAATATTTTTCTTTTTTTTTTGTTTATTAACAGTTTTTGTAATATTGAGTCATTATCACCTTGCCTTTCTGCATGGAGTTAGCATGTTCTCCCTGTGTGAGCATGGGTTTTTCCTCTGGTTTCCTCCCATATTCCAAAAACATGCAGATTTGGGGATAAGGCAAATTGGACACTCTCAATTGGCCATAGGTGTGAAAGTAGATGTTTGGTTGTCATTATGATGATTGACCTTGATCACGTTCGTAAGAGTCGATAAAGGCAATAGACAGTGAACATAAGGGTGGGGCTCTTTATCGATGAGGAGGTGGGGTCAGCTGTCACCTAGAAGAGGCAGGCATGTATTTGTTCTCATTTGGTCAAAGGAGTGCAAGACAAAAAGCCTACATATCAAAACGTTAGGGTTACATTTAACATCCTGAAGATGACACCCCACTGTCTACATCTTTTCCCGAAATTCTGAGTCTCTATTCTGCTATTCAAAGGGCCCTAAGCAGCTTTAAGGTGATGTCAGATTTTAGCTAACTTCCTGTCTTGCTCCCCTTCAAATCCCCCTTTCTCTGTATGTTACCAAGCAGTATATCGAGCTATTTAACACTGGTTTTAACCAGATATTTTCACTGGCAGATGCTTTATAGGTAATGAGAATATGTGTAAAACCATCAGTGTTTATGAAACCAATCCAAATGCCCTTCTCTTTTGTACATTATAGTTAAAGTATATTGGTTTCCACTTTGAAGACTTCACTGCTTTTCTATGTTAACGTGGTACATAAAACAACACAGAGCCTCATATCATCACTGGATTTCTTTTGGGTTGAGTTTGCTGTTCATATAATTATTTTAATGTCTTCTATAGATCTAAATATCCATACTGTAATGAAACATTTTAAACTGACCAAAAAAAGCCCAGATAGACAGAAAGAGAGCGATTGGATGAGGCAGAGCTATAGCCAGCGGTATGTCCTTTGTTTCTGTGTCAGGAGGCATCGCATTAAACAGGCAGATGCTTTTCACTTGACATATCCATCAACACTCATCACACCTTTTCTCTGTCTGGTTTTAGCCTCAAAACCTTCTGGAAAATAAGGGGAGAGATAGAAAGTGAGAGAGAGAGATGTCAAACACAATCTGCAATGCACTCAGCACCGGCTCATCTGGCTCCTGTTGACACCACTGGTTGTCTTGATGCCCGTTGTCTTGTGTCGGCTCTCCAGATACAGTGAGCAGCCGGTTTAACACATTTTCTCTGCAGACTGGCAAATCTCAGCATCTGCACCCAGGCTGCATCCTCTGCCATGTGATGTGTCTGATGTGTTCACACATTAGCTGTGGTGGGAACACTCTGCCTTGTCCTGATACACTTGCCTTTTGGCTCCCAGGCACAGTGCTGTTTGTTTGAACAGCCCCTGGAGGTCCACTATGTTTTACCTGATCACCCTCTCCTCTCAATCCCACTGATTCGGTGTGATTCATTGCTACAGAGCAGCAATAAAACAGCAGCAGAATGTCAACATTACATACAATATTTCACATGATCCAAGAGACAGATTGGCATGAAAGTCACTGAGCACCTCTCGGCTTCAAAGGGCACACGTCCTCCTTGATTTTAGAACCACACAGACCTTTCTTTTAGCACCACCATTAGGGGCAGACTTTACAGGGATGGAATGATGAGTGAAAGAGCTGAGTATGTAGAGAATTTACACCATCGGTAGAACAAGTGATGCACTTTTTTCCCCACATTGGCAACTGATGTTTAAACACAGTATCATGCACGGCATACCTTTCTAATGTTTCCTCTTGCCATCTGCTTGGAAAACCAGCTTATTGCGTAGTGGTTTTACCAGCACATATGGTGCTTTGGTTCTAGTATGCCCCTCTAAAACAGCACTGAACCAGCAAAGACTAGCCTAGACCATTTTAATTTAAATTTAGTCTTTAACTAGCACGCACTGTACCAATCCCAAATGTAACTTGTCAGAGTAGTCAGTTATACTATTCAATTGAATTACAGGCTTTTAACTCAACCTTTTACCTTTAAGCTAAATGTGACTCGTTTCTCACTGTCAGTAGAGGAGTAAGCCCTCTTCTTTTTTTCTTTTTTTTTAACTCTGAGATAAAGTGTATGTGCCCACAGTCCAGATCTGTCTCCTACTGAAAATGTATGGCAACACATGAAGAGGAGAATCATTCAATGGCAACCACTACCTGCTGAGCAGCTCAAGTCTTGTTTACAGCAAGAATTGGCAAACATTCCACCTGAGTAGTATCTACAATTCCCAAAGAAAAGGTGGTGTGACCCAGAGCTGACTTTGGTCTTGTCCTAATTTATCATATACATACATGACAGATTTGAGTTTGAATTGCATTCCCCCCCCCAAAACTTTTCACACTAGAATGTCCGTATAACACTAACAAATTTCAGAACACCATAACATATTTTCTCATAACACTTGCCATATTTCATGCTTGTACCGACCCCTCGTCCCCCTGTGGGAATTTTCCTCAACTACATGTGAACAATGTCCCCAAATCGTTGCGACACATTGTGTGAAACCACTTGCCAAAAACCAAATATGTTGACATGCAACCCAAAGTGTTTCAGAAATACAACATTTTCAGTGATTAATAGCAAAGGTTTTGAGATGTACACCATCTTTCATCACATGCTTTGCCTCCTGCAGGTCAGCTGGCCCAAGGCATAAGTTAACTAAGCGGAAATGTGTGAAGATCTATTTATATTAAGATATTTAAATAGTGCTGAGCTTATTTTATTTTATTTGAGAGCCAAAGATTGCTCATTTAGTGCACATTTGCACATAAGTACACATAAAAACCAAAGTCATTAAACTGGTTTACTTGTTTAATTCAAGTTTGTGTGTACGTGTGATTTTCCTCTGATGATTAATAATGATGTCTTGTTGTTCTATCTATGAAACAATGTTAATTTTTTTTTCTTCAATTAATCAGCTATTGGCTTATAAATGCACCAACCTATCTTTATCCCATGGGCTTTTGACAACCCATTATTGGTAAAAGTAGTTTAAACGAAATGTGAATTCATGGTAGGTCAAAAGAAAATGCAGAATTCAGTTATGAATGCATAGGTTATCATATCTTGATGAAAGGACATTCTCATCAGAAGTGAATATCAAGTTGAATCGGAAAGGTCCATGGTCAATACATGCAGCAGGTTTCAGGAGTAAAGTATTTCAGAACTATAATGTGATTTCCATCTGAACTTTGAGGAGCAGATAATAATGCTGAACAAGGCTGCAGTACATTGACTCATTACAGACTGCTTATTGTTCTCTGCCACAAATGTTTTATGCATTCCAGGATCAGTACAGGGAAATCAAAGTGTGAACTGCTCATCCGCAGATCCTGGAACACACCATGACTCGAATCATTTTACACGCAATTTAAATCAGTCATGAAGCCATGAATATCGGTTGCATCTTCTTCTTCAAGGGAAATGTGTTGCATGAGCATTCATTTTTAGGTCAAATGTTAAAAACCTTTTCCTTAATATTGATGTTATTTTGATTATTATGAATTTTGTCTTGGTAACTGAAAAAAACTGTTTAATATCTGCACTTCCGCACATGGACAGCTGATGTCCTTCTGCCTGGCGGTTGACTCAGTCATAGTGTGAAGCATTGATGGTCCCTCACTCAATAGCGATTCGCCCTTGATGTCTGAGGCTGTGAGTTAAAACTTCAGATGGAGCAAAACACTAATTGTCAGTACGATGACGTGCAGCTTCCACCTTTTGATATTTAATTTTCCTAAACTAGATATTGGCTTTTTCCGCTGTGGCAGATTGGTGTGTATTTGTGGATTAAAATGGGGCATTTTTGAATTTAAATCATTTAATATTGTCTGGGATTAAATGACAATTAAAAAGCATTATTCAATTTTAGTGAAACAACAGGAATTAATGCAGACTTGATGCTTACAGATTCTTGATTGGAAAAAGCCTCGAAGAGTTGAGATAATAGGTTGATCATTTAATTGATCTCCAGAAGTTAATTGACAATTCTGGTAATTAATTTAAATAAATGAATAAATGCACGATAGGCTCCAGCATGTGTAATATGATGATTTTCACTTCTCATTTTAAAAAAACATTATTTATTTAATTATTACATGTCATTTGGTTTGTTGGTGGCTTTTAAATAGGCTGATTGGTGTATTTGGCCTCCTCACTAATTATATGGATTAAAAAGAAATATGGATTTCATTTAGAAAGAGGGATTTAAATTCTACTAAATGATGTTAAAATCCTTCACGATACAACCTCTGACTGTGTAGAGCACAATCAGCGATCAGCACAGATGAGGTCTGTCACAGCTTGCTCGATTGATGACCTTTGAAAGGGATTAATTATTATCCCGTGTAAACAAATGCTGGATCATGTTCAGTAAACATGAGACAATGAGCTGCATTACTGAACTTGATCACATCGCTGCAACACATGTCTGTGGCTTGGCCCATTCCTGTGAATGTAAATGGCAGACTATTAAAGGGAGGTTGAGGCATGTGCGCCGCACTTTGCCAGCACCACGTGGTCAAATTAAAAGGACATACATTTTAATAGGCACTGGCCTCATCCGTGGCAGTTACTACTATCTGATTAATGGCTCAGCGCTCTCATTTCAATAGCTCATGAATAATTCTGCTCCAGTGCCAAAGTCATGATTAAGTGTATTCATTGAGAAGAAAAAAAAAAGAAAAACATAGATGTGTGAGTGGAACACAGTGAGGGGAGATTTTTTTAGTTTTTTTTTTTTGTTAGTCTGACGTCTCAGAGCGCAGGTATGGAAGCTCTTTTTCAAAATTTGATTCCTATTCGAAAATGTATTATTTTGAACAAATCCAAATATCAACATTCCCTCTATCATCCTCTAGAATCAATGCACCATGTGATTTAAATGCCGCCCTTCCACCACATCTCACTCCACTGCAGCACTGACTCACAGCTTTGGAATTTATTGTCAATTCAGCCAATGTACACACATCATTTCCTTATGTACATATTATGTCCACAGAGCAAAACGTCATCAGCAAAGAACAGTTGTATGTTTGGTTTTACTCGCTCTGTTATTTGGGAGTCAAATGTGAAATTCTGGAGATTTAAAGCAAGATTCAAGACTCTGCCATACAACTACTCCCATGGCAAATCCACAGGTTCTAGAATGAGGAAAACATCTTTCTTCCATTAAATTATAAATTGATTGTCAGAATTGTCCGATTTAACTCATCAAATCATTGTCTCTGTTCTCTCATGCCTTCTCCAGTTAATTAACCATAAATGACAAATTATATATCTCCTCTTTGTCCCAAACCCCTTTACTCGTATTCATTTTAATAATTTCATCAACTCTTTCTCACAAAAATGACATTTCCACACAACTAAATATTTTGGAACTACTAACCCTGAGATGCATCTTGGCAGATGTATATTTGTTGTTCATTTATCAACTAAATTTGGGTTGATAAATTATATTTTTGTGTGAATGTGACATGAAAATGAACTTCCTTTTTCTAATATGTATTTGATACAAATGTGTTTGCAGCTTTTCATCTCTGATACTGCTGTTTTTAAATGTTTGGTAGTGATAGGTCGGTAACGTGTGTTTGAAGGTAGTGACAAAAAGATCGACATGGTGAGCAAAGGTGGCCTCATGCAACATACACATGTGGTCTCTGACCCCCCCCCTCCCCGAATTGAAATACTATTGAGAACCTGATCATTTTTATTTATTTATCTGTATAAACCACTGTATGACTTGTCCTGCCCTGCCTCTCGCGCCCCCCCAGCGGGGCCCGCCCCACTATTTGAGAAGTACTGAGTCAAAGTATCCTTCCACCTCAACCTGCCTGGTGCAGATTTGTTAGTCCTTAAAATACGACATTGCCTGACATCCATATTTTCCACTGTTCTGAGAACAGCCACTAGAGGCCTCCTAACGCTGAACAATGGGAGATAAAAAGCTTTACACACCTGACCCATGTGTTTCTGTTTCAGTCTAACATTTGCTTTGCTAAGATCAACACCCGACTTCCTAAAACAGATCAGTCAGGTCTGGGCGTGAGCTGCTGTCATGAGCTGCTGCAGCACTGCGAAATGCACTTTACTGCCTTGACATGACATTAGGCTGATGGAGTCCTCACAGCTCCAGCAGTTATTGTGCAGTATATTCAAACTTTAGTTTTCTGATTATAGGACGGATCTCTCCACAGCTGCTGCCACAGCTCTGCCTTCATGTGATAAGTAAACTGCTCTCTTCGACATCAGGAGAAGAAATCTGTGTATTTTTGTATTTGCTACTTAAAATATTCTTCCCTCCTCTCTGCCTTGTCCTTGTCTTGATATGTTTTTTTTATTACTGTGTGTCAGCTGATGTAGCATCAAATCTAGTTAGGTGATAGGAAATGTGCTGCTATTTAAATGCTAATTTTACTTCCTCTGCTGGAGAAAAGTTTTCTCTCTCTCTCTCTGGGTGAGGTGGCAGTAAAACAGCCAGCTTATCTCTCGCTAGGCTCTGTTTTATGTTCAGGTAGCAGGAGTTAGTGCCATATGCAGATGATTACTGCAGTGGGGGGAAAAAAAATTACCCGCAGACAAAGCTGCTTCCAGATAAGCCCACCCTTCAATTAACTGTCAAAATCAATTCTTAATTGGTAAAAAAATAGAATATGGAACAGCCACTTTTTTTTCTTTCGGTCACTCGCGGCACACTTCTTTGCCAGTGACAATCATTGCATACAAAGTGCATGCACCCACTGAGATCAGAGTGTACAGTAAACTTCTGAAGGTGCCTATCAGCAATGGTTTTGTGTTTTTGCTGTGTGGTAGATAGGACCATATGTTTTCCTCAGCAATCAGCCTCCCTTGATAACGCTGTTGCAATGCCATGATAACAGTGTAGTCTTGCACAGATATTGCAGTGTTACACAGAGGAATTAAATCTCTGAGCAGCTGGAAGGCATCTGCTGCTGAATTGGGATCTTCTGTGCTTAGCATGTACTGTTTTTTTTTTGTCTTAACTCATTTATGACACAATATTACTTTATTTTGGAATTAAAGCTGCTATTACTTAACAGTGTAGTCTGTTACTTTTAAACTTTTAGATATAAGTGAATGTCTGTTACATTCAAACCATTGTTACTCAGTAAAGCTTATTTGTCTCTGGCAACATTTTGTCACAACTGGGCGGGCGAGGTGGAAGAAGCACACGGTGCAAGTAAAGTGAGAGGGCTCCATACAGCAGTACTGAGGTGACAAACAGCAAGGATAATCCATAAATAATTTCAGAAGAGGATAATACTGCTAAAAATATTTTAGCTTCTTCAACATGAGTTTGATGAGTTTTCCCTAAACATCTGCCTGGCTTCACACAGTATCACTACAGCTGAAAACAGCAAGTGCCAGGAGTGGATTCTACTGCTTAAAATAAATCTGGACATTAAGCAGCAGTTCACAGTTGTATTTTTTATCACAGTCACAAGTCTCTCACAAACGTGATCGTCTGATGTTGAAACTGTGCGCTCCGCCAACGGCAATCAAGTGCTCCCTGAACAGCTGCCTGACAACATGCCTGTGCCAATCTGTCTGTGTCTACACCTCTGAACCTCACGGCTCTAGGTCTCGTGAATGCAGTCTGGACAATAATATTATGCTAAAAGACAGAGAAACACATAACTTACCCAAGCACTGCGTGTGTTTGTTTGTGTGTGTGTGTGTGTGTGTGTGTGGCTGGGGAGGTGCAGGGTAGGAAAAACTAGGTCAAATCAGTATCGTAATGTTTTGGTAATTACTCAGAGATCCACAGGGGCAATGGAGGTTCCGCACTGGAACTTTAAAAACAGTGCTATGTTGCTGTGTTGATAACTGTTTTGCTCAGTGCCATGGGTCTCTCACTCTTAGAAAGGCCTGACACCAAGATGAAAAAGTTTTTTTTTATAAAATACAATTAGTCATTTAGAAAATGTAAATTTAAAGACAGGAAACACACACACACAATGACCTTGGGTGTCTTAAAAGGCACTTTAAATAAAATATGTAAGCATTATGATTATATTTATATACATTAAACATTTAGAGTTACAGCACTAAATATGTTTTATTTTATTTATGAATGACTTCCATTGATCAGCACTGGGGAGGGGCAGGGGGGGTGGGTGGGTGACACAGAAACAGCTGTTTTCTACTCCCATTTGTCCCTTCTCCATTTCAGTACAGTAGCGTCCTATATGGGAAAAACTCATCCGTTAATTGTGTTTTCTCTATAGTTCTCTATCGATGCATAAAGCTTAAAGGGCAGAAAATACAAGTCCCCCCCAATGTCCCCTTATGGTACTTGGCCTGGTCTCAGGACTCTAACAGTAAAACTAGACAAAGCTTTTCCACTGCCCCACTATAACACTTTATCAATTTAAAAGTAAGGAGACCTCAAATAGGCTGTTCTCTCTTCTGAGGTTAGGTTAGATTATCACAGGGCCAAATTAAAAAAAAAAGTAGATAAGCTACAGTTATGAAACCATTATACATGACGGATTTATCCTCAAAGTAATGACGTACTAGTAATTGTTGCTTTCACCAGTCAACACCCCAAATGCTGAATATCCCTTTGTGAATTAAGTGGCCACTCTAATTTTACATTCTATCGCACACCATGTGGTACATTAGTTCTAGATGTTCCGAGTTTTCCCTTTAGCGTCCATTCATTTTCATATATTATGAAATCCAAGCGGCCCATTCAACTGCTACGATCTATACAATCAATCACAGTGGGTATTGAAATGCATACATTAACCGTGCATTGTAATGTAGACTACATTACAATAATTTAACCTTGGCAAAAAAAAAAAAAAGATTAAAATCAAGTCGCAATCATGTTTGTCATGACTTTCATTATGTGTGTAGAAAAAAAGAGATCTGACACAAGAAAAATGTATAATTTTGTCCATTTCTTTGCCTTAATATCTCAAATTGTTATTAATATCCCATTGTTTAGCTGCATAGTTAAGTCACCCACATACTCCAACATCAGATGTGAGTACTGCAATACAAAAGACCCCAAACTGAGTCAGACTATTAACAACTGAAGCTTTTATGATAGATGTTCTATTCAAACTGAGTAAACAAATGCCTGCCAGAGAGCTGAGGCAGTGTGAACATTTTTCATCTCCATCCATTAATGCTGTTTATATCACCTCGTTCCAATCCCCGGGAGACGTCAGGAAAGTATCTCAAAATTCTCTCTCAATCGACGTACACTATCTGCATAATTCAATTAGGGCTTCAGCATGACTTTGAATGTACTTCTTGTGTTTTTTTTCTTCTTCCTTCACTTCAATCTCCTCCCCTTGCTGTCATTTTTCTTTTTTTTTCATCTTAATATCAAGGACTTGCTGAATGACAGTCTTCTCTCTGGCTCTGCTCTCAAAATAGACTGAGCCAAAAAAGAAGAAGAAAAGAAACCGTCTTCAAGGTCTTATTACAGTCACTTGTCTTGGTCATCTGTAGATACAGAAATGTAAAGACATGCAGAGTAATTTGCTGTCCCAGCACTTTTTAACACATTCATACATAGGAATGAGAGGAATCTGCACAAATGTGACTGTCTGACCAACATTAAAAGCATCGCTGTTTTCAACTTCAGCCAGTGAGACATCTATGGGAATTTGAAATGTACGTGATGTGGCCATATATGAAGCTGCGTCAGGGCTGCAACAATTCATTTTGTATAACATTTAGTAATTGACTATGGAATAGTTGTCAATCAAATCTATTGATAACAACTGTTGCAAAACAAATCAGGTTTTTGGGTTGTCTGTCCATCCCACATCTCACAAATTCCTTAAGGGAATCGTTCCAAAATTCCACCAAAAGTTCAATTGATTAGATTTTGGTGGTCAAAAACATTCTATTCAAATGCGCAATATGTAATTTATTCGCCTGGGGGTCTCTCAATCAAAACAACACAACTATGCCTAGTGGGATGATGTCAGCTGTGTGGAACCATGGGCATAGTTGTCCAGGGAGCATTTCAGTAGCAGACTGTGTAGTGAATGGTAGAGTGTCATGATCCATTAGTGACAAATGTACTAATGGATCTAGATCTATTAATATATCTAGTAAATATTAATATTCTTCAGAATATTCTCCACTTTCTGCAATGGTTGATTTGTGGCAGTAACAGGACATTTGTCAATGTCCTTATGGATTGGTAAAAAGTGAAAACAAATTTAACCCTTTCACTGATATGTGAAAATGTAGCTGCGTGCTTAATGAAGAACATTATCAATACATGAATAAATAATGAAAGTATTAGTTGGCTGCAGTCCTACCTGACATTTTCAGATTCATCCACTATGAGGGTCTGTTGGAAACTCCAGATAAGTCTTAAAAATAAGTCAACTTTGCTTTTAGCTGCTCAGTGTGGACAGTTTTTTATTCATTTTTTTTTTAAATGCGATTCATCCTGGTTTGCTGAAATAATCTGGCCACTTAAATCCACAGACACAGTGACTAAGATGAGAAGGAGCCGCCAAGTGCCTGAGTTGACACAAGTCAATATAGAACGACTCGGGTCTTTATGGAAATCTTCACCTCACCTCTTTTAACGCAGTCAGGCCCAATGTCACAACTCAAATTGCACTCCGTTCAAGCTGAATAGTTCATCGCAAGCGTTCCTCTCTGACGTCAAGGCTCTTGTGGTCTCCCTCACACCAACATTCTCATTAAACACTTCAGATCCTTCGTTATTCCAAACCAGAGAATTCTTATTTACCTAACACAGTGTCTCTGTTTTCAATTTTACGCTGCGTAGTGACCAAGTAGGCCTGAATCATGACCGGTCCCTTTTTCATTAACCCTCATAAATGAGTGTGCAGCCACACTGAGATTGATGTTATCGCTCTGATGATGAGCTTGATTTCACAGCAGTCGCTCCAACCTTTGCTAAATCACTGGGCTTGAATGATTATCAGCCTTTTGCACTTTGAACATCTGTCGCAGTGGGACAGTCTTGAAGCGGGATTTAATCATTAGTTATTGGCTGATCAAAACCTGATTATGTTTGATCTAAAAAAAAGCGTGAGCTTGTCTAAGACAAGGGAGCAAGGGAAGTTGGTTCAGACTGATTTCCTCTGATGAAAAACACTTCAGAGCCATTCCTCTACAAGATACAGTGCCGAGGTGATTAGATAATTCATGGTTCTCTTATTTATTTATTTATTCATTTATTTAATTATTTTACTTTTGGTGTCTATGCATGTTTGATAAGATAAATAAGAATTTGCTCATGCACTAATGTAAAAAAAAAAAAGAAATTGGCTTTCAGGATCACACAATGGTGGTAGTTCTGTTTTCACAGACGTTATGTAAAGTTAAAGCAGTGGTTCTCAACTATTTTCTGTCATGCCCCCCAGAGGACAGAATTTGTTTTCATTTTTTTTGGGAAAACCATCACCTGATTCAAAACAAAATAAACAAACAAAGAATTCCATCCTAACAACAAACAACTATTCTAGATTCAAGTTAGCAAGGGCTGGTAGCAAAATGGGAAGAGAAGGCGGGAATGCGAGTGGGGAGCAGTACTGGGGCCGTGGTCTGGTGGTGAATCTGATACTAAAGGCGTAACATAGTTTTTAGACTATTATCTTTAACTCTGACCACTGACTTTGCATCATATTTGTGGTATCTATAATCATGTTTTTATGTGGTTGCACGCTATGTCAAACAGAGTTAGTTGTGTTTGAGTAAGCCTGCTGCTATTATCATTGACTTCAACTAGCCTTACTTTTGAGCACTAATCTAATTGTGTAATAATGACTAGTGAGTACTATTGTAGCACTGGAGGTAGCAGAGATGAAGATGTTGAGGTTCTCTTTGGGAGTGACGAAGATGGATAGGATCAGGAATGAGTCAATCAGAGGAACAGCGCATGTTAGATGTTTTGGAGATAAGGTCAGAGAGGCCAGAATGAGATGGTTTGGTCATGTACAGAGGAGGGATAGTGAGTATATTGGTAGAAGGATGCTGGGGTTGGAACTGCCAGGCAGGAGGTCTAGAGGAAGACCAAAGAGAAGGTTTATGGATGTAGTGAAAGAAGACATGAAGTTAGTTGGTGTGAGAGAGGGGGATACAGAGAACAGGGTGAGATGGAGGAGGTTGATTCGCTGTGGCGACCCCTGAAGGGAGCAGCCGAAAGGAAAAGAAGAAGAAGAAGAAGAGTACTATTGTAGCACCATAAGAATGACTGAGTACTCAAGTAACTCTGTAGTAATATGGTAATAGCTAGTGAGTATATAAAATGTAGTCTGGACTGTTGAGCACCACCTTCACTTGCACTACTCCACTCTCCATGACTACTATCTCCACCATATTGTGCCTACTGCCTGTACACCGGTGCATTATCCTGTGCAAGTCATAATATTGACTATACTTATTCACGTGTCTACCTGCAACGTGCAATATTTCTCTAGCCTTCATTCATTGTATATAATGTCCATTACTTTTTCTGTACATAATGCACATAGACTATAGTCCTTGTTTCTGTTTTACCTTTCTTTAATCCCTTGCTTGTTGTCTAATTTTGCTGTCTGTACATGTCTGTCTTACAAGTTTTTTGCTGCTGTAACAAGTGAATTTCCCCTTTTAAGTTTCTCTTATCTTATCTTATCTTAAATGGTATGTTAAAATGTAGTACTAATATAATAGCGTAGTTGGTGACTGAGTACTGACATAATACTGTAGTCATGTTGGAGAGAATGTTAGACTACAGAGTATTATTCTAATAATTTAGTAAAGGGCAATGAGTGCTCCTGCAGTGATGTCATGATCGATGTGACCCCCATCACAAGATGATCTCTGGTGTCTTGATGTGCACAGTGTGCAAAATAACACAGAGCTGTGAGTAATCACTATTTGCTGCATGTGGTTCAATCCGAGCACCAATGTTTGATTTTGGTGTCAAAACACATTAAAGTGAGTGACAGCATACAAGAAAGCCTGGCCATTTTATTCTCATAAGTTATGTGTGAACGCGTCGGGTGCATTGTAAATGACTGAATGGTGGGGGCGAGCTGATGAGCTAATTGTGATGGAGGGCAGGGCTGATGGTTTTCGATGGGGGAGCTCCAGAAAAACAAGTGCTCATGGACTTTGGATAATAGCCACTGTACGGTGAAGCCGTGTTTCTTTAGGACTCCCATGTGGTCCAGATTACAATTCTCACCCGACCCACTGTGCCCTGCACATTATGCATGATCTGTACAGCAACTACAATGGCAGCTTAGCAATTGGTGTCAGCATTCCTTAGTCTGGTTGTCAACTTTGTGCCACCAACGGTCACAAAAAGGTTAGTGTGTGTAAAATGGTAAATGGTTTATATTTATATAGTGCTTTCCTAGTTTTGATGACCACTCAAAGGCTTTTCACTACAGTTTTGCCCATTCACATAGCACATCTATAAAGCAACACTGGGTTAATTGTCGTGCCCAGGGATACATTGGTATGTAGACTAGCATAGCCGGGAATCAAACCCCCAACCTTCGAATTGAAAGGTGTGTGTACTGTGTTCCACAATAGTTTGTGTTTTAGTTTTTTTTAATGTATTGCTCAAGAGCTTTAAAACATTACTTTATAGTTTATATTTTAGTGATTTTCGTTTTAATGTAATTTTGCCCAAAGGAGAACATTCATTATTCTAAAATGACCTCTCAACCACTCTTTAAGTTCACAGACATCACAATACATGCATTATATTCTATTCTATTTGATACCTATATTTGAAAAATGTGTTCTTCTGATGTGTCACTGTTAAAACCAATTTCCCCCCTTTTTCACTTAATCATGGGATAGTAATTGGTTATGGGTAGTATTTCTAGCAATTGCAAATGCTATTTAAATATTTGATGATATTATTCATTAAAAGTAGAGTTATTCTAAACCACATGAGAGCTAATGAAAGTAATGCAGGGTTCATATCATCTAGTGAAATTAATCACTTCTATGGAATCTATAGCGTGTTGAGCTTTGAAAAGTCGCTTCACGATGTATTGAAGAAACCTTTTAAAGTTTGTAAACTAAATGCTGCTACAGCCACCAAGTGATAATATATGTACCACAAATTAGGTTTTCATTTAACATAGTACAAATAGTCACAGTAACTGATTACATTTTTACAATCAACTGATTGACTTTTAATAATCTTGTTTAGGTTTTCCCACAAAGGTGAAGATCATTTAGAATGAAATAATTGCCAGGCAACTGTTAGTAGTTCCACCAGTTCCAAGTGACATTTACTTTGTGTTAAATTGATTTGTAGCAAATTTATTTGCAACAAGCAACAATGCATCACTGAACCACAATTAAAGTGAAATGATCAGGGACTGGAGATGGTTGTTTTTAAAAAAAAAAAACAAAAAAAAAACCCACATTATCTTGTGATTTTTTTTTTTTTCCTGGTGTTGCCATGGACACGTTCAATGAGACTAATAAATACAAAGGTCATTGTGGCATTGAGATGCAGTATTAACACAGATGTTCATTCATTTAAAGAATGTGGACACATTTTCAGTGAACAAAAACTTTTATGTGCCATCTTAAATGTGAAATTAAAATATAGCTGTACATCTTTTTTTCCAGCACTCCACTAGACCAGCTTTGCATGTACACCGGTTGGGGGAAAAGGCATTCGTTTATATTACGCTGCCTGTTATGCAGCAACTTAGTTAAGCATCTGGAAGTCTGCGAGGGGGCAGCACATATCCGGAGCACTGCCCCGTCCTCTCACCAGCATTCTGGGAGGAAATCAAGTAACTAAAACGAAGTAACAGAAGACAATTAAATGTAAATAAAAACTTGTTTAATCTACTGCTATATTTTGAGCCTGAATCTTTTTTGGATTGGCAGCAACAAAGATTACAGCAGTAAATATCTTGCTGATGTAACAGTGGAACTGGTGTTACCACAAACTGTATATGATCTTTAAAAAACGTGTTTAAAACTGAATTCACCTTTTTATACACAAATTTGAGCCGGCTCACTGGGCTTATCTGAAAAGAAATTAATCAAGCATAATATTCAACCACTTAAACAAATTTGTCTGCCTGAATGCAAGTAAGTTGTTCAAATTTGACATCTTAATCAAGAGATAATTATGTGCTTTATTATTTTTTTTTTTCTGTTTTGTTTCAGTAAATTCATGGGTAACAATATAAATTACATTTTAGCATTAAAAAGTTTATTTTGGTTAAAGCGCTTCCACATACTGCTAACTCATTAACCAAAATTATTAACTATTACAGAAGCATAAAACATAATTTTGCTAATTAAAAATGCTGTTAATTTTCAGGCAGCTGTGGCTTCGATTGGTGGTCCAATAACTTTGTTAAGCACTGTATGTCTTTTTTATACTCATATTTATGAGTAATACTAATATACTGAACTAGACAGTTTCTGCTGTCAGGAAAAGCAACACTTTTTATTTAAAAAAGTTTCCTGCTGTTGCCAAATGACTGCGAAAATTGTCTTTTTACTGTTACTTTAACATACTTTACACATATTTCAGTGTGTGAGTTTAGAAAGTTTTAATTATATATATATATATATATGTGTGTGTGTGTGTGTGTATCTATCTCTCTCTCTCTCTCTCTCTCTCTCTCTCTATATATATATATATATATATATATATATATATATATATATATATATATATATATATATATATATATATATATATATATATTTATTTAAATATATATCTTTTTGAATGGTGGATGTATGAGGCACCCAGTCCCCCAGTAGTCCCCTAGGCACATACTGTATGTGCCCTGCTTGTGATTGGTTAAATGCAGAGATCACATTTTCTATCACTAATTGGTGTGTGTGCAAATATAACTAATTCTAATCTCTAATTATGTGAGACATTATAGATTATATTCTGTGTGACTCAAAATATGGAAAAGGATAACAGATCCCCATTATATTCAGCTTTTTTTTCTAAAAAAAAATTAAGATTTGTATAGATATGTTGTTCACTATCCAATTGAGTTTTAAATATTAAAACTGTGTCCTGAGTGTTGGAGAATACTGAGGATTCTACACACGGAACCTTAAAACAAAATTCACCTATGCTATTAGAGTCATTCCACATTACAACCTGTGTGCACATCATAACAGGGAGCAGATCAGAAACGGTCTTTTATGGCTTCAGAGAGTCAAGTGTGATTCAAGACCTCTGGGTTCAGACATTCGAGCAACGTTAATTTGCAGGAGAGGCAGTGAAGAGCTGACGTCAAACGCACATTTGCCTGTTCAGCCTTGTGTTTTATTATTAGCCGAGCACTTGGGGTCAGAGGTCAACATGAGATCGCTGGCTCTGTCTCCTCTGTCTTTTTGTTTTTTAGTGTGTGTGTTTCCTTTGATTTCCAAAGTGTAACATCTAACATGTCTTTATCACTGACTTCATGCTCACTTAAATTCTAATACATTTGTATATGCTTCCAATCTTGAGCAATTTAATGGAGTTGTCACTCTCATTGTCAACAAAAAACAATATTACATGTAAATGTTTATATTTAGACTGTAAATGTAGGAAAAATTAAGGATGAGGTTATACATAGTTGCAAAATTGTATAGGTTGTAAAAAAGAATATCAGCCCCATGGAATATCACTAAAATAACCCTAACCCTTGGTTGAATATTCAATTCTGATTCTCCAAGCATAACAGACCATTGTTCGGGACACTTTTGTACCAGTACGCCAAAGGAAGTTGTTCTATCACATGATATAAACCTATAATCAGCAATGTTGGAGAGACGAGTAGAAGTTTGACGTTTACATCTGGCAAAACATCCTTTTTAGACCTAATTTCAAAACAATGTCTCTAAATCAAATTAATGTGCTGAATTTGGCACCTACACTGTAACTGTAAAGATAAACAAGACAAAGTCTATAACGCAGTGGCCTTTTTAATGTTTTAGTGCGTTTGGATGCTTTTTAAGCTTGTTGATTTAATTACATGGCAGAAAAAATCCACTCCACATAAGGATGATCCCTTTATCTCAATTTGTCTGATTTTTCATTGTTTTATTGCTAATAAAAAAGTCAATGACGGGCCCAATCTTTTCTCGAAGATGTTGTGCACATTTAATTTCCAAACTCTGTATAATTCCACATCTGTGTGTCTTTGAATTATTTTAATCAGTGGCACTTTCACGTGGCTCACATAATTTCTGTTCAGCTTAAAGTTACAGTCAGTGATGCTGTCTTTTGACTAATTGTTGGCTTGGGCTTGGCAATAATACAGTAACAATATATATTGTGCTATAATGTTCTTTAACATCAGTATAACAATGGTTCAGATATAAAATCCATGCAAAGTGCAAACAAACAAAACGCAGTCTGACAAACTGCCTCTTTGTGTAGTTGTGGCTCCCGATTGGGTGAAGTGGCGTGGGATAATTGAAAATGTTATTCTAGATTTACGATCCAAAGAAAGCACCCTGTTCAGTGATAGCTGAACAGAGCAATTTATGTTACCGACAGCAGCTTCCTGTTTTAATTTGTGAATCCTTGCATTCGTTCAGTCTGATTATCAGAGAACTAGGTCACTACTTCTTCAACAGTTAGTAACTGTTCTTCTTGCACCTCTCTTACACCCTCAGGTAGTAATTACTGATGGGATACATTTATTATGTAGATCTAATATCTGTAAAAAAAAAAAGTGTCACAATATCCTGACACCAAGTTGTCCATCAAATTCACACCAGACTCACCTGTTGCCCCCCCTCCCATCCAACCCCCTTTAGTCACTGATACCTCTCCGCTCTCCCAGTAATGCAAGTCTGCCGTAGGCTCAGGGAAAGGTATTTAAATATATTTAAATGAAATTGAAATGTATTGAGATGAGTGTCTCTGCTGCCTGTGAGCCAAATCAGTGATTGCTGTGTGCATTCATGAGGAGATGTAATTCCCCCCCCCCCCTGCACCCTTTAGACACCTGCCACCCACTTATCTAACCGTCTTTCATTATACTTCCTTACACTCTCCTCTGACCGTTGTTCCTCTACTGAGGTCACACAGACCTCGGCGGCAGTTGCTTGAAAATGTTAGGATCAACGTGGCTGCACATTTTACTGTTAATCATAATCTTAGGAGTGATTTAGACTTGAATGCAGATGGTGGAGAGATACAGGAAAACACATCCGACGAGTTGCTAAGAGTGAAGGTGTTTTTGCTTGAGTTGTAAATGTTCGGTCAGGCGAAGAGTGAGGAGAGAAACTTAAGTATAAACTTAAGGGAAATAAAAGAGTTGTGGGAAGTATGAATAAGAGGCTAATAGGATTGCTTTCACTAAATTGGGAGGAACAGTTACACTTGCTGAGGTTTCTGCAGTTTTTACTGTTACATTTTGTTGTGTTTTTATCACTCACATTTATAGTGGAGGACAATATCGCATCTTGTACGTAATTGGTTAGCCCTATAGCAAACTGTAGTTGGTGAATCAGCTGTGATGTCTCCCACCCACAACCCTTCTTGAATAGTGGCTTTCATATTAAAAAGCTTTGGATATTGCAAATAAAAATTAGTGGAGGTGTATCAGTCATCTCCAGTGGACACCAGTGTGGCTGATGGCTGGTATTGTCTAATAGGTGCGTGTTTGCTGGTGACATCTGTGAATTTCATTTTGCCAATCAAACTGCAATTTCTGAGTCTTCACAACAAACTTTATTTGTGCAACTGGAAAACTATGTCAATTTTTATATGCTCTATGGATACAATCCATGTAGCACATTGAGCACATCACACACAGGTAACAGAGTTTAATTATTAAAGTGTCCGTTGCCCTGATGGATACGCTCAAGCTTTGATTTCAGTCTAGTTGAAAACTCTCTCTGTCATCCCAAACTCAAATGTTGTATCTCCCAAAACAGTAATAATTTACACAGCTCATAAAGTATTCCAGACTTCTGTGACGTCTGTGCAGTTGTAGGGCTTGGCGAAATAATATAGGAAGCTCTACTGCAGCCCAACTGAAGGGATCATAATCCAGACTCTTGACCACTTTAGTGTCTACAGAAAGCTGAAAAGAATAAATCAAACATTGCAGCACATGCCTCCTTCCCCCATCCCCTTTGTCCACTTCCTCCTTATGATGAGGTCATTTTCTGTGCTCAAGGAAACAATCAGTTGCATGATTCACAATCAGAAATTTCATCCAAAAAGACCAGAAAAAGACTGGATTACTCTGACTGCAACTGCTTTCGGATAAGTTGTGTTGTGTATTTGGTTCATTATGTCAAATTACTGTTTAATCAGTGAATTTACCAACTCAGCAAGCATTATAAGAGTTCTCCCAAATAAACTGTCAAATACTCCCATTCACTGAGCCACTGTATCAGTCTAATAACCTCGTTCATTAACAATTTGGTTTATTTGTTGTGGTTTACCATGAGTGTGTGTGTTGTTGTGATTGCTGCGTATGTGCATGTTGTCATGATGTGTCGCCTCACATGTGATTTTGCTGTGTTGTGTGGTTGGAGGGGGTTGCTGTCATTAGGTCGTGCACACACCGATGACTACATGGTCTTGGTGGTGTAGTGGCTGTTGCCTTGCAGGAAAAACTGGGGTTCATGACCTGGTTGGAACAAGTGCCTTTCTGAATGGAGTTTGCATGTGTGCATAGGTTTTCTCCAGGTATTACACTTTTCCTGCAGAGGTTAATTGAATGCTCTAAATTGCCTGTAGGTATGTGAGTGTGAGGGGGAATGGTTGTTCGTCTCTGTGTGTTGACCCTGTGATGGACTGGCGACTTGTCCAGGATGTACCCCGTCTTTCACCCAGTGTCAGCTGGGATTGGCTTCAGTGATCTGCGACCCTCATGTGGAGGATAAAGTAGTAATTGCAGTAAATAACAAGTTAAGTGGTAGCAGCAGAAAGTAGTTCAAATTAAAGCTGGAGGCAACCTCCCAGTCTTACTTTCTAAAATAAACCCTTCTCCTCGAATTCATAGAAACTATGATGAATACATAATTTTACATGTCTGTGTGTGTGTGTGATGTTTGAATGTCTGTGGCCGAAGTGTTCTTTTTTTATCAGAGACGGAATTGTAGGAGAGGACATAGCGGTCAGACAGTCAAGGTTTGCCAAATGCTGTTCGGTGCGCACAATAAAATGTAATACAATGGAAAGGTACAGAGACAGAACTCCATGCCGTCTCTTGCACCTCGCAACATTATTTTATTTGCTAGCAAAGGACATAAGTCACCATAATTTAAAATGGGGAAATATAATAACTTATCAATCAAGCAAAAAGTAATACAGAATCTTGTCCTCTTCGTGGCTTCTTGGTATTTTAAATACATCTCAAGTATGAAGTTTAACTTAACTATAGTCACACAACAAAAAAACTGCCAGAATCACACTCAGCAATTTCTGGTTAAACTGAGGTTGGTTAAAGACATAGGAATCAATAATATATTTGCTTTCATTCTTTTCTATAGCAACAGCACATCCAGCAATACTAATATCTGTTCTGATTCATATTTTCACATTTTAACGTGTTTAGTGCTTAATCTTACACTCACAGATGGGAAGGGTCTGTTATTATTCATCTGTACAAAATGTTAAGTAAAATGTTTCTTTTTCATTTTGGTTCTGCTACAAACAATGTTTTTATGTGAAATACATTAGCAACATTTCCACCTTCTCTAAAACACACACAACCAAATAATGTCCATAAATTATAAGACATTTTCACTATTTGCAGTATGTATTTGCAAAAAAAAACAAATGCAGGTGCAAGTCATTCCAACAGTCAATTATTGTTGTTACTATTATGGAGGAGATGCAGATGAATTTTACATTCACTTTTGGGAATGCTACACTATTGCTACACCACTGCACTAACCCACTCAAGTGGAACCAATGTGGATGTGCCTTAACTGACAATCTCTTGAAGGACCATTGAGTGACTCTAATGGTTTGTCCCAAGGTCTATGACAAACCAAAGATTCTCACTTGTATAGCATCAGTAAACATTGTCATGAGGAGGGTTTAATTCATTAGTTTATATTGGACCTGCAGTAAATGTGCTTTTAATCAGACCAACCTCAGTCTTCCATAAATACTTATAAAACATGGTGCTGGACAAAATACAAAAGTTTTGGCTTTGGCTTTTGGCAGTTCACAAATCAATGGGAGACACCACAGTGGCTTGATACTTTGTCAAAGAGGAAAGTGTCACTTTGAAATTACAATCCTAAACTTTTGTTCAAAAGTAAAAAAAATTGTCACTCCAGAAGGTTTGAGAGGCACCAGGGTGAACTACTGTCTGTGTGCCTTTAACCTCATCAAACATTTGTATTCATTGGCTCCAAGAACTCTATGATCCATAGACCTAAGAAGACATGTGGTTATACTCTGCCAGGCCTCAACTGCAAACTGGCCTTTTGCACTCAGTTGGATTTTCAATGGGTGACCTCCCTGCTCAGCTGGACTGAGGTCAGCCAAATGACTTTGGCAGTCAAGACCATCCCACTGCTGGGACATGAACAACTCCCTGGCTGTATGTTTAATATTTCCATCCTCCAGTTCTATACTAAAATGGAAAGTCAGCAATGGCTTTACTGTTCACTCATTAGGGATAGAAATACAATTAAACAGCTTAAAGGGGAGTCTATGCTTCACAGTCTCTTTGTTTTATTTTAAATCAAATAAAGGGTCCAGATACAGTTGCAGTCACAATGTTCAGATCACCAGAAATATCACCAGAAATATCACATTTGTACTTTCTGTAAAAAAAAAAAGAAAAAAAGAAAAAACCGTTTTGGAAAAAGTGGCCTATCATTTCTCAGATTACAGTATGTAGCTAGTTTCAGTAAGTATTGCACATATTTACACGTATTTACATATTTGGTGTTGGCATGTAACATAGCAAGTTGCCCCAATGGCCATCAAAGGGAATTTGGCTTTACTTTCCAGACCCAGTGACTACATAATTTAAAAAATAAAATAAAAAATATGTAGTCTGTGGGGCAACCTCAATTCTTCTTATCTGGGATTGCTAACATTTTTGTGGTTGATTTGAGAAGGATCAGGAACCATACAGGAGGCTCAGACAATAGTTTTTGATTGGCCTGATGGTAACTGCCGGCAGAAAAATGGTTTTGCATTCTCTCATTCAGGAAAAATCCAACTCAACTCCATTTTCAGTGCTTTTACATTATGAAATATTTGCGCTTTGCCAGTTTTATGACTTTTTATGACTTTTCAGGGTCAAAGTCCCATTTCATTCTGCCACATAAGTTATACATTTTGATCATGCCATTTATAGGGGTCAGTAAAAAGTGAGAAAATAAACCTCTTATCCCAATTACACCATTTCCGCTGCCTCTCCTCAACATGGCAACATGTCGTGTTGCATATCAAATAAAGCACTCAAATGCACTTATGTAGATATGACAAAAGCTTATTTCTAATTGCTGTGTTGTGGTTGAGAGGGCTCATGTACACAATGCTTTTTATGGAAAGTGCACACACTGTTTTTATGTGTGCATAATTTCTGTGGGACTAATGTCAGTGTGGCCATAAAGTGGCTTGAGGGACATCACTTTTGAACTAGCCTCTCAAAACCAGCCTGTAATTATAGCAGTATACTTGAACCAGATGTAATTTCCCATTAGGCTGAATTGAAGTGATTTATAGTCCTCTGTTTTTTAACAATAATAAACCTGAACAATCCCTACCTTGAAAATGCAATGGAGCCATGTTACCATGACTGCGATGCAATCACGCTTCTTGAGTACTGATGTTTACTTCACTTGTACGTAAATCACCGGCTACTGATTACAAATTCATATTATTCATGTTCTAAAACTGTACACTTTGGCATGTCATAAAGAACAAGAACTAGGACACCGTTCATCAAATAAGGTTCTTAACATGTGTTTGTGTGACAGGTTATATGTAATACAAAAGAAACGCCCGGTAAAGTCAATTCATGTTCCGTTGCGTTTATAATGTTCATCACATAGTACTTCCTCATCACTCAATACGTATACATAGGAGCAGGTGAGAGAAGTGTTTCTTTGTAATTCACATACATCCCACTACTGTTGCCAGACAAACACCCTGCAAATGATACCCCTCCTACTCACATAACATAAGTTATTCAAGGAATGCACAGTGCCTTAAAAGTATTTTAGTATATTACAATAACAATATGTTAGTGTGGTCAGACTGCATTTAAAAATGTTAATTACTTATTAATTATAAGTGTATGTATGTTAACACCGACCTTGCATCTTGTGAATGTGATACGTACAAAGTGAAGGTGAGACATTTGTCTGTCATTTACACACATTTTGCAGTATCAATTCATTATCAGTATCATCAATATAAATTCAGTGAAATGGTTCAGCGGGACAATAAATCTAGGAGATACCTCGAGTGTCCCACTACACTTCATGCAGAATGGAGCAGGACCTACATGAGTCTTCTCTGCTCATGAGGTTAGGTTGTTTTTCAGTAAATACATGTTCTTCCTCACCAAATGTGTTAATGACGTAATGTGAGGAGGAAGGAGCCGAAGACCGGAAGTTGGCATTCTTGCCTTTGCAGCAAGAAGACCCGGGTATAAGACCCGGGTTTGAGACCCGGTCGGAACAAGGGTATGCAGGTCTGCATGTTCTCCCTGTGTGTGTCTGGGTTTTTCCTCTAGGTTCTCTGGTTTCCTCCCACAATCCATAAACATGCAATATGGGGATTAGGCAAATTGGGCTGTAGGTGTGAGTGAATGCCCCCCTCCGCAACCCTCATGTGGAGGATAAAGCGGTAGAAATGGATGGATGGATATTGTGTTATGTTGTGCATAAATCATCAGTCATTACGATGACTGTTTGTTTGTTTTTTAACTCCTCTACCATGTGGGTGGTGGAGTGTGTCTCGTTTTAACAACTTGATTGAGCCAGCATCTGTCTCCTTGTTAACAGAAGTGGAGATAGAGACAGAGATCTCAATTACAAGAGGTGAACATGCCTTTATGTCAGCAGGTTAATATCCTGTCAGGGCCAGATATTCAGGCAATCTCCAGCCTGTGATCGACCAGTCTCTACCTGCTCCCACTCCTACGCCATCCTCCCAAGTCTCCTAAACAACAGAAAGTGATCTGTTTTTGATCCAAAAAAGCCAGCAAATTGGTTAAATCTGTAATCTGTCTGTCTTTCTTTCACTTTCTTTCAAATACCAGATTACAGAGGTCACTTTTGACCTCTGTAATCTGGTATTTGTGGAGGAGGGGGTGACACAGAACCAAGTGGTAACCATGATGTCAATGTGCCATTTTGAAGCCTTATTATTTACGCCAGTGTCATGGTGGATCTATTGGAAGTATTATCTGTAATCACACAGTGCTTACGGCCCAATAAATGCTTTGCTTTATGGTCTATTTGACTCTCAAATGGATGATAATTTACAATATAACATAATGCTGTATTGAAAACGGACCTGAAACTAGTGATTCTGACCATAAACTCCTCAGGAAAATGTTTACAGGCATTATAAATCAAGTTGGAATTGGGCTCATTTCCAACCGATGTTACAACCAGTGGAGTCACACCCTGATGGCCATGAAAGAAACTAGAGGATTCCTCCTTATCTTCTCTTTGCATCTGGCGATGTCCATTTGTATAACCAGTCTATATACACAACCAGTATAATAAATCGAAGAAATTCTTGGCACCCACACTTACTAATTGAAATCTTGTGAATACAACATCTTTCAGTATGCACACTTTTATTCATGAGGCACCTAAATACCTTTGGACTGAAGCTATAAACCCTCAGTGATTTCTATTGTTAGCCTTCTGACAGGCTGCTTCACCACCAACTGCACCAGTATGGACCACGGTGCACTAGGTTGGTATGTACTTCTTAGAACATCAGCAGGTGCCGACTGCACAGCCTGTAGAAGTTGTACACCCAGCAGTGCCTCAAGAAGTCCTAGGGGCTCACTTCACATCTGCACAGTCTCTGTTAGGAGATACAGGACTACGCTAACTCACACCACCAGACTGAGAAATAGCTTCTTTCCAGGCCAGTGGACAATTGAATAACCCTGTGTAGTGCAACAACTGTAAATCTGTGCAGCATTTTACAGCTATTCATCTTTCAATGTTACATATTTGTGTTATGCCACCCAAACTAAAGACTCTCAGGTTATGGCAAATGTTTTTTTTTACTGCAATATGTATGTCACTATTACTTAATAATTATACTACTATGAATAACTTTCTTAATGAATTAGTATTTGGTTATATTTAACCTTTCAAAAGACCATGTGTGCATAAACTGTAAGCATTGTGCTTTACACAGGATATAGATCCTAAAGCCTATTTGTTTTGTTCTTTTTAAGTCTTGCCATGTCCTTATGAAGTTAATAATTCAGCTGTGCTGATTTCTCAAAGGGATATCTGATGTGCCCTTCTGCATGCGGCAGATGATGAGTGAGTGAAATTTGACATTTTAAAGGTATACTTTTAAAGGTTTCTGAGCATTTCACTCCCACTACAAAATTAACTGCCAAAGACACATGACTCCCATTATCTCTGGAGGTGGTTAAATTTTTTTTATTGATTTAAGCTTTCCAAGAAACACCTACATTGTGGGTGCTGACCGATTGCTATTGTGTCATAATCACTTTAGGCTCATGCTGGGACATAGAAATGTAATGTTTAACCGTTTTATGTGTTTGGTTATATTCTGACTGCTCTTTGCCTCTCTCTCTCTCTCTCTCTCTCTCTCCCAAAAAGCAGCTGAAGCAGATAGCCTCACCCACTCCGAGTCTGGTTCTATGTGAGATTTTTCATGCCGGATGGTAGTTTTTTGTTTTTTTCCTCTGCCCACTCATTGTGTTAGCGGTTGTTTTCTCTAAATGATTGTAAGGTCTCTTGATGAAAGCTTTTTTAAGCACAAAGGTCTGGTGTGTGAAATAACTGTGGTTTATTGGCAGACACTGAATATATACAGTATAATTGCTTTAAAATAAAGATATTTTGGTTTCTGTAGCCCACAGAATAAGCCTTTTATTTTAGGGAGGAATCTTGCTTTATATTTGCCATCGTGTGTCCTTAGTTTTGCTACAATCTACTGTTTCACCATTAAATGCAACTAATTCAGGTTATGGCCCTCATGTTAAACCTTATCAATGTGCCTAAACATGACCAGAGAATGGACGTCATCCCATTTATATTCTCAAAATGCTGATAGTGCCACACTAATATGTACATCTACAGATGCGACCCACAGAATAAAGTATACAGCCGTGACGCAAAATCACTTCCACCTCAAGTCAATAAAAAACATAATCATGCAGTTGCAACTCATCTACAATACAGGGAAACAGGGAAAGGATGTAACAAATAACATATTTAACATAAACCTTGTATTCCACAGTGGGAGTTGCACTGTAACCATTGCACTGTGCATCATCCACTCTGACCTCCGAGCAGCATTACAGTATAACATGCTACCTACGCTTTTCCTATTAGTAGAGGACAGAGGAAAGAACAACAATTTGGTATTCACATTTAGTTTATGTTGTATAGCTTCTCATCCATATTTTCTACCACTTTATCTGCCACTTGAGGGCCGTGGGGGGGGCACTGGTGCCAATCCTAGCTGACATAGGGCGAAAGGCAGGTCACCCGTCCATCGTGTATAGTTTCTCTTTGCAGTCAATTTTCTTTTCTGTTTATTGTTCTAGAAATAACCACATACTGTACGTGATGTTAATGCAGAGGATTCTTCCAATTAGACACATTTTGTTCTCCTCAATTCAAATTAGCTCATATTTCTCTGCTTGGATTTTAAAGCATGATTCAGCAAAGTACTCTGGGCTTTCAACTCTGACAAAAAAAAAAAGGAAAAAAAAGTTTTAGCTGCCATGCTGAGTATAAGGCGGAATACCAGCTGATCACATAACGGCACTTTTTGTCTCTCGCAGATACATGTTGGTAAAACCGAATGTATTCTGCGGCAGCCATGGCCAGTCATAAACATCACACATGAGCCCCACTGTGGTATTGAGCACTTTTGATCATGAAGAAATATAATGTTGTTCCCGCTGAGGAAAGAAAGATATGAAATGTATTAAACCCAACGCCACACTGTGACACAGCAAAAATCGTAATGAAAAGTACCAAGCATACTCATGAACACTGTCATTATCCCCACTCCCAACTCACACATACATTAAACCAACGCATACGCTTTGGAGAATAGAAAGTGGAATCAGTATCTGTACAGCACAACTCGTTAAGAAAAGAATACCACAGTGCTGATCTACAATGACTAATGAGCTGTGGGAGAGACTCTGTTCCTCAGTTGGTTTGTGCATGCCCTGGTGGTCCTGTATCTTTTGGAGGACCATCTGTTTGGTTAACCACACACTGGACTTGACTGACTGCATGTTTTCACCAAAACAAACGGTCTCCACAAATCTTCTGTAAAGACTTGTATCCAGAATAATCAAGCATTCATGGTCCTGTATAGGTTACAGCCAGTGGCAGTTGCTGGTCTTTGCGAAAGGGGAAGCTCATTTCAGGCCCAGATGTTTATACATAAACAATCTGGGATAAAACGGCTGATTCTGAAACAAACTAATCATGTAGTTGATCGAGTTCTAGCAACCTTTAGTAATGACATGTGAATACGACAGTACATTATTTGACCATTTATATTTAGAAGAAGCAGAGCTTCCCTTTGTGTCATTTTATGCAATCGCCTCTTGTTACAGCTCTTATAAAAGAGTCACTCGGACTCAAAAACCCACCCTCATCTAACTTTTTCTTTCTCATTTTCAAAACGTTCCAGCTGACATTAAGTAATCAAATTGTTTCAGAGGATCTCAGCACCAGCAAAATAAATACCCTAAAAGAAAGAAATATGTATTTTGATTCAAAGAAGCACGACCCAGAATGCTGGGTTGTAATAAAGCTCATTTGAATACATGCCTGTTTCTATAATATGCAGCTTTATATCATTCCCAATCATTTGCAACCTGGGGCTGTTTGGAGGAGAATGAAGGAGGAAAGGTTGTAATTTGTTTGTGCCTCAGGTTTAAATCCTGCAATTGTATGTCTAAGTGTGATTGCCACACATTTCCAACTGTATTTTTTTTTATCAGCAACTATTGAATTCAGAAAGGTTATCATGAAAGGTGGCGAGGGGAAAATATGCAGGACTATAATAGGCTATTTGACAGAAAAAGGGATATATTTCCTGTATAAAGCAGACTGGTATGCCTTAGGACTGTTTATTCGGCTTCTATCGCTGGACTAAATTACATCACCCAGCAATGCATCTGAGCTGTGAAAGTAACTACATTAGCAAACAAATCACAAATAAGAAAAGAAAAAAAACTTCCATGCAGACTTTGTCGCTGCATTTTACCCCATTTTGTTTCCTCTATCCATTATTACTTAAGGGAGACAGAGATTAATAATAAAGCACAGTGCTTGTGAGATTTACATGTAGGACTTTTTGGGGAAAATTAGAGTTAAAGTTGGGACTTTTAGTTTTTCTTTGCTCCCTCCAAACTCTTGGTGGAACACGGGGGGAAAACAGAACATCTTTCTGACTCTTCAGCCCAGAGTACGAGCTCCACATGGCGCCGTCACGTGTCGCCACATTGCTAATTTGCCTCTACTCCTGGACATGTTTATTTATGAGCGACAACATGCATTTTTAACACGTAATTGTGTTTGGACTTTAAAACTGCTTGGCTGCTAGATTAAATTTCAAAGTCAAATATTTTTTATGCCGTGTAATATAGGTGAAGCTAAATAGTTTTGTGTTTACAGTTTCCTCAGACACAGGTTCTGAGGCTGTTTGCCAAGACTGCAGACTTCTTGAACTTTTAATGAAAATGCATGTTGCAATTTATGTGATTGGCATATAGTTTGTTAGTTTTCGTCTGCCCTGGGAAGATTAAAGGTGCACTGTTTTTGTGCGACATGCTCTCTTTGTCTTCTTGACCACACAATAAGCCATGGTGAGTAATGGGCCCCAGGCAAATTAAGCAGCTTGATTAACTCTCCAATATACATCGTGTCTTCACAAATGGTGTCTTTCTTTGCTCTAATGGAGTCCCTAAAGAGCTTATGTGGATAGGGTTTGTGGTGAGCGTAGCCTAAAGCGTAGAGAGGCGGCTGCTGTTGAGAGAAAGCTCGATGGTGAAGATGCCAAAGCTGAAATGCAGTTAATGGCTTGGAAGGCGAGCTTGTTTCATCGTATCTCCAGCTTCCATGCTTAATGATGATTACACTGTCAGTCCTGGCCTTACTGCAGGCATGGAGCGAGGAGGCGTGCATATCACATCACACTGAGAATCATTATTTAAGTCATTTGGTCTGTTACCAGCTGCTTAAAATACAATATTACTAAACAACATATAATATGCATAAATGTAAAATAATGCCATGCCTTTCATCAGATCGACCCCAGAGGGTCCATAGCCCCACCCTTTGTTCCTAGTTTCAAGAAAGCTGGTTGAGGTCGTTTTTGTGTAATCCCATTCAAAGGCAGACCAAAAACATGAAGTGTTAAACACCAACACCAGTGTAAAGAAGATGAAATAATTCCTGCATTGTGGTGTCTTCATAACAGCCTAAACCTTCTGAGTATGGAGTGAAGTAGATGGATATTTGCTTAGGAGAATCTCAGAGCAAAATTAATCAGACTGGGGTCTCACTCAGTCACTTCAATATGTTTTCCATGTGTCTATCATTTTACTCCTGCTTGACTGATTTAATACTACACTACATTTTGTTTTTCAATTTTTTTTTAAATCATTGAATATCAGAGGTTCTTGTCAGAATGGTGGGATCTTTTTGGTTTGAAATACTGACACACAAACCTAAAACCTAAGCCTTGAATCCAAAATCCTAATACCATAATAGTACCTGTCTGCTCTTTCTAAAATGTTTTTGACAGATTCTTATAGAAGACATATCATTATATGTATTGATAGAATAGAATTAAACAGTAGCATTCACAGATAATAATTAATTATTCCACCAATGCCATTGACTGTTTTGCATTGATACAAGTCCTTGCTTATGAATTTGACACATGTTCACCCTCTTGTTAATGCAGCCTTCAAAACATTGACAACTATAGATACATGACCTCCTTTCTTGACACTCGACCTACAAGATATTTTTTTCCAGATGTTATATCTGAAATTGTAAATTATACCAAATGTAACACAGATAGTAGTTTATTTCAGTCTGGTCCTCTTTTCAAAGGTTGCCTTGGTTATAAATAGTTGCATGTCCATATCAAGCCTACCAGTAGATTACTGACAATTATTATTTATTTATCTATGTATCTATTTTGCCAGTAAAATATATCCAATTCCACAGAGGACAGCAGCTACAATGAACAGTGAACAAATAGTCAAATAAATTACATATAAAATTATCCAAGGATCCATTAGAGTCTCTTCTATTCAACATCACCATGCTCCAGTCCTTAGACATTATTATTCCCATAGTTACACTCGGGAACCACAACTTTACATAACAAAGTCATATGGCGAATACAGTCCCCTCACATTCACTCAATACATGCATTGTCTAACATTTAACAGTAAAAAATAACATTCAGTATTCATGACACTAGAGGGCCACACGGTGGTGTAGTGGTTAGCACTCTCGCCTTGCAGCGAGAAGACCCGGGTTCGAGCCCCGGTTGGAAGAAGGGCCTTTCTGCATGGAGTTTGCATGTTCTCCCCGTGTGTGCGTGGGTTCTCTCCGGGTTCTCCGGCTTCCTCCCACAGTCCAAAAACATGCAATGTGGGGATAGGTAAATTGAACACTCTAAATTGACCATAGGAGTGAGTGTGAGAGTGAATGGTTGTTTGTCTCTATCTGTGGTGTGGCCCTGCGATGGACTGGCAAACTGTCCAGGGTGTACCCCGCCTATCGCCCGATGTAGCTGAGATTGGCACAGCACCCCCCGCGACCCTCTGGCGGAGGATAAAGCGGTAGATGATGATGATGATGATTCATGACACTAATATCTTTGTGTAGTTATGAGTCAAACCTACATTCCACATAAAAGCCAATACAACTTTGTGTCCTTTAAAAACAGTAAAGGATATTTGAAAACTCATGACTTTCAGCCACAACTGACAAACTGCAGCTCATTCACATTGCAGTAGGAACATGTAGCACATTACAGCAGTCCCTGTCTACCTGTGTGTGGAAGGACACACTTTGAAATGCTAAATAAATCGTTTTGAGTACGTTAACATTAGCATAATGTGAGACAAGTTTTCTCAATATTCCCATGAATATGGGAATAACTGCACGGCGAAGCGCAATTACATTTCTGTGCTCCAAAGCTGTTGAATAACCTGCAAATAATTACATGAAGAAAACACACATGTATATCTGCATAGCTTCCTTCTGACTTTGTGAAGCACTTCAAATCATAAACTTGCATCTGCGTTATATAAGCATTTCAGCTCAATATCCGTGTTTCAGATATTTAATAAAAACAAACCCACTTCAGGAGTCTTACAATAACACAAACAAATATACGGCAGCCTGGATACAATCTGTCCTACTTCTCTCATACAAACAGTATATTTCACTATATTGCATCTGAATGGTGTCTTTGACTTTGAAAATTATATAATTTCTCCACAGGGAGAAACATTGGATTCTGCTATCATCTCCTGGGTGGTTGTTTATTCACTTGGTGATAAGACTACATCATTATTTGTTGTTTTTATATGGCGTTTGGGTACTTGGATACATCCCTATCTATAGGCGCCATATGCAGTATAGAAAGTAGTGTCACCTTAATTTCGGAAGTTGTTTAATTATTAGATATTTTATTAAGTTTGGCTTAGAACAACTTGTGCCTTGACCACAAAAAAAATAAATATAACGTATAGGTTTTCTTTATTTTTTTTATGGAAGTTTTTAGATTCTTGAAACAGAGTAAATCATAAACTTTTCAGATACACACAGGAGATACAACAGAAGGAGTAGAGCGAGTGTCCACTAAAGGATCACCAAGTAAATACATTTCATTCATTCATTTTTTACAGAGCCATCATACAGAGATGAACAACCACTCACTCACACATTCACACCAAAGGTCAATTTAGAGTGTGCAACTAACATAATCTGCATGTTTTTAAACTGTGAAGGGAAGCCGGAAAATCCCGAGACACCCATGTACACAGAACATACACACAGAAAGGCCCTTTTGTCGAAGTGGGACTTGAACCGGGGACCTTCGTGCTGTGAGGAAACAGTACTAGCAAACCGCATACCACCGTGTACAAATACATTTTCATTTAATTTTGTTTGTATAGAACTAAATTACTACAAGGCTTTACAGAGTAACCTTTACTGCTTAAAGCCTAATTGTATCATTTATGAGCCTAACATGTAGCCATGGGGCTGTCACAGATTTCACAGACGGACACAATGAGATGAAATGAAAGATAGAAGGTCAACAGCAAGGAAGCTGGTAAAATGTAACTTGAAAGTGAAGCAGAAAAAAAGAGCAAGTAGAGATAGTGAGGAAGCAAGGGCCAGTGTGAGTGCAGAAGGATTGTAGAGTTAATATGAAACATGATGGCCACTTTTTTTCAGTTTTTTTATCTTCATACAAATCACCTCCCAACAGTGTGTCCCCATCTCGTCTCTGCACAATCGTTATATAATCTCCCAGAATGTTTTTTCTCTAACAAGTTACAACTACAAGGAGAAAATAATCCCTATAACAACTGTGACCTAAACATTTGAATCTAAAATGCTCATGCTTAACTCACTCAGTACAAGCTCGATGATACATACTTTTTATGGTGACGGTTTTAGTCGTCTGTAAATAAAAGCAAACAGTTTCAGCAATCTTGACAACAGCAGGTACACCAAGACTAACAATATTTGTGTTTTGAGATAAAAAATAAAATGTGTTCATGTTATTTCAGGCCAAACAAAAGGAGAGATCTGATTCCGAGTATTACAGTGTCAAATATATAACAGTTATGATAGACAGACCCCACAGATTAGTGGATTTTATTTGAGCAATGAGAAGGTAAAATGTGTCTAATGTAAACATCTATCAGTGTAAAGACTCACATCCTGCTTCAGTATTGACTTTCTAATTTAAATGTTGTGCTTGTACACAGCTTTCCTGTGCAGTGAGGGATTAAACCTGGTACACACACACACAGTTATGGCACTTATTGACCCCATTAAGACCGAGTATTAACATCCAAGTGTTCAGCTCTAAATGTAGGTCTGAACTCTCCCAGTTACATCACATCTGATAACAAAAACTATATTTTTCCACTTCTCAAGACCCATACCTTGATTAATTTGATCTGATCTGATCTGATGTGTACATATGTGTGTTTAAAATAGCATTTGGGCTTCATAAACATGTTGATATGAACACAAGTGGTTACAAGAGACTCATGCAGGACACATTTTAATATCACATGAACAGCCAAACCTAGACCTGTCTACTTGTTAAAACGCCTTTCTATATTTTTTGTAAGTTTTTTGACATGTGAAATTGTCTGATAGCTATAATTGCTGAACTCTTTCTCTCAATTCTTACGTAAGTGGTAGAAATCCACCCATCTATCCATCTTCTACCGCTTTATCCTCCACATGAGGGTCACGGGGGGTGCAGTGCCAATCCCAGCTCTTATCAGGTGAAAGGCAGAGTACACCCTGGACAGGTCGCCAGTCCATCACAGGGCCACATAGAGACAAATAACCATCCACACTCACACTCACACCTACAGTCAATTTAGATTGTCCAATTTGCCTAATCCCCATATTGCATGATTTTGGACTGTGGGAAGAAGCCGAGGAAACTGGAGAAACACAGGGAGAAAAGTGATAAAAATACAAATGGAAAATCAAACCAAATTCATATTAAAATGTATTTATCCTTTAAATTTAAATTCAAAAATAACAAAGGGTTGGAAATGCAAGTTTTGGGCTGCAAGAGCTGATCAATCGTTTCAAAATTGAAATTGCAGTGTAAATGGTTTAAATGTAGCATACAGCTGAAATATATCCTAATAGACAGTCTCCCATGACTGTCTATATTCTGTAAATATGCATTTACATGTCCCACTACAGGATTCACATTAAGCACCACAGCACTTCATCCCCTCCCTTTGTGAGCTTCTGGATTACGGAGCACAAATAATTGCACTAATTTCATCCTAGAGGACTAAGTCTATTACAAAGCAGAACAAAGGCTGGTGAAGGGATACCAATTATCAGATGAAAATCTCCTGCTGAAATAAATGCTCTTAATTCGATGTTATTACTTGCAAACATGAACACTAAAATTAATTTGATTTAAAGGCTCATCAAAGGCTGCTTCACAGCACAGTCTTCTCTGACTGCATCATTGTGTCCATTATTCTTGTGATCGACATAAATCATTCAGAACCAAAAACATGCCGGCACATGACACACAAAAACACACAAAGACCAATTTAAATATCCTATTTTCTGCTGTGTTTGAATCCAGTTGTTTTTGTCTTTTGTTTTTTTTTTCCCTCATTTCCGTTTCATTTCTGTGCCATTTTACACTGCCTGCCTTCTCCCTCCTCTCCTTGTCACTTCCCTCTCAGTTTCATCCAGGAAATGTATGTTTAAGCTATTCGTAAAACTCAAAGCCAGGAAAGACTTGCTGCATAACAAGTATTCTGATGAAGAATTAATGTTGCTGCCAGCCTCGGGGCATCAACAGAAGAGCCTTCACTGAAAATTGTTAGAAATGTCAGCACGATGCTGAGTGAAATGTACGGCTGCTTAAGCATACATAGTACCTCTGTGGTTTTAGGCTCCAGTTGATCTGAAATGTTATCCACACATCCCTTTTTTTTGTTCCTGTCTTCTTCAGTTCTGATCAGTCATTGCAACAAGTGCTTCTTGCCCTCTCAGCCCAGGAGTCACAGACAAACACTTTCCATTACGGTCCAAACACTCTGAACCAGCAGGCTAGATGGGGCCACCGTCTTCAACTCATTTTATGTGATGTCCAGTAAATCGCTTGCGTGGAGTGTGACTGGCACAGGAGGACCAACTATAGTTAGTGGGTTGTGTCCCGTGACCTGGAAAAGACAGAGAATGGTTGCATAGAACAAACTAACCTTGTCTTCTAAAAATTCCCAAACAACTACACTGTATTTGCATTTATGTTTAGTAAGAGGTATATTTTCTGAATCAAAATGACATTCCTTATTTAGACGTCTACAGATGTACATTTCGATGTGATCATATTTGAACTGCTTGTGATTCCTCTAGTGGAAATAAGGGTGATGAAAACTATTTCCTGATTATATATGTAGGTAGATTTAGACGTGTGGTTAGGACTTAGGACTAAAAACGATCATGTACGAAAATCTATTTCCCCATAAATTAAAATAGATTTTACAAAATCGACAATGAAGAAGACCTGAAACTAGCGATTTAGACCTTTAACACCTCAGGAAAATGTTTACTGACATGATAAAACAAGTGACAAGTAGACTCATTTTCCAAAATACTTATTGTGCTACACTTTTCACCAAAAGAGACACAGACTTTGTATACACAGTCTGTGCCGTCTTTTGGATAATCTAAATCAAACAGTATGAAGGACATCTTGCTTTTGAAAAAAGCACAACAGAATGATCTCAAAACACCACAGCAATCCACACAGAATCTTCTGACATTTGATGTCGAACTCATTTCAAACAATGGTGTGCAGCCTCACTTTGGTACCATTAATGCCTCCTCCTCACAATACATTTTCCCCACAAATAGGCTACTTAATTAGCCACAACATTAAAAACAGGTGACTGATCAACTTGTTTTTAAATTGGTCAAGCCATTAATTCATGGACAATTATTCCAAGTCCAGCATACGCTTTAAATGACAGTACAGGTTGTCAGTAATTAGCCCAGACGTTGCTCTGTCCTAACATTTGGGCTTTTAAAAAAAAAAAAAAAAAGAAGCTCTTAATGAGATCTGTTTATCAAATCTGAAACTACACAAGAGTCAATGCAGTGCCTCTGCACTGTTTCCTGTCAACAAGTCATGCACAAGTGAGACTTATCTATGAAAAATGTACTTCACTTTGATCGTACTAAAGATACACCTCTCGTTAGTCTTATACATGCTGGCACCCTTTTTAAGTAAGTGTTAGTCAGATTTCTTCATCCGTCTGTTCATTACCTATATCCTTTGAGGGTCGTTGGAAGGCAGGATACATCATGTACAGGTCACAACCATTTACACTCACATTAACACCGAAGGTCAATTTCGAGTCTCCTATTAATCTAACCCCAATCTGCACCCACACACACACAGGAGAGCATGCTGTACTTGGATTAAAATAAATCAAAACTCCTCTTGCTGTGAGGCACCAGTACTGACCATCACGTGGCCCTACTTTCACATATGTGTGTATGGCACTATGATTTCAGCATTAAACAACTCTTAATACGTTCTTACATGTAATCTTACAAAGCTCAGTATCCCTTTTGCCCTCCCAGTATGGAGCCTTCTAATGAATGCCAGGAAAGCACTGGAGAACAGCAGGAGGTATTGGGTGAGTGCTGTGCTGACAGCAGTGGTCATGGTAGTTGGTCGCACAGCATGACCAGCTGAGCCTGGTGACTCTCTCGGGTATAGAGGGCAAAGCTCAAGAGGCCAGTCTTGAATGTTTGCATCTCTGATGTGATCTTATCTGAGGTAGGACGGTCGTTAGATATTGGCTTTCGTGGTGGTCTCCCAGGGTTCTACCACCTGTGAGAAGGAGGAAGTACATAATGATTCTTGTTTGCTTTTTAAAAGACACTGACATTCAGTTTATTTTTGCAGTATACATCATTAAAGTCCTCTGTTGGACTATTCTAGTAACGTTGGGGTAACGTGTATGGCACCTATTAAGTTAATGAATGATAAAGTAGCAGCCGTACAACCAGGCTTTGTAAGGTTGGAGTATAGTTTATGCTTAATAAACTGCTCCTCCTCTTCTGAGGGCAGAGTTGTTCAGAGATTTCGGCATGAACATTTTCTCCCAAACTGCTGCAGCGCCTGGTCTGATGCCTGACGAGTTCTGTGTCAGAGGGGTTTCTTTCTACACCATCAACTCATCACCTATCGTTCGTAAGAAGAAGGAAGCCTGACTAAAACAACACTCCTCTTCTTATGTGTCTCGTATTGGTCTGCAGAGTTTTTTGTTTTTGCTCATGAGGGATCTCTTGCCGGAATCTTGGTGAAAAATTGTTGATCTGGAGAATTGTTGAGACGGTGGAACACAGTCCTCGAATGAGCCGCCTTAATAGATGTTGGTGCTCCACATGTGTAATTGCCTAACTTTGTATAAGAATATATAGAGAATGAATGCAGATTCAATCAATTTTACAGACACTAAAGTACACACCCAAACCCACTCACAAAAATAATTTGATGGAGGGTTTGGTTTGCTTGCTGAAATGGACTTGGGCAACATCCCCAACTCCAAAGTGCTCCTGGCAGCTGTGCCAACAGCATGTGAAAAATGGAAAGGAGTGCTGCATATACAAATGTAAATACATACCATCACAGATGTAGATGTGTATCATTGAATGTAGGCAGCCACCAGTCGAGGCTCTAGTGCTGTCGTTAAACCAATCCACTTGGCAGTCCAATGCTCCATAACCCGTAGAGAAGTCCTAATAAATATGATAATGATAATGCAGTTAAATATGCAAGTCAGTGCTTACATAGACATGTAGACAGGTTTAAGACAGCCTCCTGGCATTGGAATTGAGCATCAGAATGAAGAAGAAAGGATATTTTAGATACTATGAAGCGGCATGCTTGGTGTCAGATGGGGTTGTCTGAGTTTTTAAGATACTGCTGATTTGGGACTTTCACACACAACCATCTAGGGTTTACAGAGAAAACAAAGTAAACATCAGTGGGCGGCAGTTCTCCGGTCTAAAATGCCTTGTTGGTGCCAGAGGTCAGAAGTGAATGAGTAGACTGGCTCAAAATGATAGAAAGGCAAAAGTGACTCACAACAATGACTAAAACAATTGTCCAAAGTATGCAGAAGACTATTTCTGAACACACAACACAATCAAACGTTAAAGTGGATGTGCTATGAGAGCAGTAGACCACCCCAGGTGCTACACCTGCCAAATTCATGGACATATTGTGTACCTCATAAAGAGTTTTACTTCCATTTTGTCTATTTCTCCCTGTGCCGAGTGACTTTCGAGCAGCAGGAGCTGATCACCTCACAGACACAGCAAATGTCTCTAACAATAATGTGAATGGATTTCTTTGGAAGTTTCTGAGGGCTGACCAGAATGACTCATTTTTCATACTAAGGGAGATTTATAGATTGTCACCTCAGCATTTTTATCCTCCATGTTCCCACTTTCTTCAATCGCTCATCCTGGAACAGACACCAGATGGAGGCAAAAAAAATAAAAAAATAAAAAAATAAAAAATAACAAAGCACCAGGAGCCATTCTCTAAAGCGTCACAAACTGCCATCTCCACAACAAATGATGTTTTCAGATGTGTAATCAAACAGGAAATTCCCAAGACAACGTGATTTTTTTTAAGTAATGCTATAGATCAGAAGGGGGAGGGCAGCAATATTAAATCCTAAAAACCTTGTTGATTTATTCCCAGGAACAAACAGCTGCTGTTATGCCTTCAGGCTGCCCTGAGGGGGACATGTCAAACAAGACCCCTGGAACTTTATGAAGCCTGATCTTCTAAACACTGCTCTGGTGTCACTCACTTCCTGCTGTTTATTTATCTGAGCCACTACTTCTCTTTTAAATATGTCACACAATGGCCTGTTTTTTAGCCTATACCTTGTTTTTTTTTTCTCCACATCTTTCTTTTTGAGCCCATGTGGAAGCCTAATGAATTCCGCGAGTGAAATAATGCCTCTGTGGCAGTGGCCACTTGCCAATAGGGGGCACTACAGCGCCCACCTGTCTCACCTTTATATTAACAATTTGTTTAAAATGAATATATATTTTGTTTAATTAAATAAAACACTTGTAAAATATAACCTGCAGTAAATGGGTCGATATAAAATGTTAAACTTTGTCAAAAGTTGCTGAGAAGTGACATATTTTCTGTCCATTTCAATACAAGGGAGTGTGCTCCAAACAACGTTTATGTTTAAAGTCACGTGTGACACGATAACTTGAGGGTACATTGGAGGAGGCGAGAGAAGCGAGAGAAGGGGAGAGGAAGAGAGAAAGAGCTGCAGAGAACCAAAAGAAGATTGAGATCGAAAACCCAGTTACGGTGCTTAACACTGTTACCGAGAGAAGAATACTGCAGGAAAAGCTGTGAGTGAAAGAGCTTGAACTCCACCAGCCGGACATCAAACATCATTATACTCTTTTGTTGAAAAAAAAAAAAAAGAAGCTATATCAGACAAACTTGTTTCAACAAAGGTGTTTTACCCTGGATAACTGGTGTGATGCACCACTAGGATGCGTTGACACATCCTACAGGTGACACATGGTTACAGTGCATCTGGAAACTGACTTTTACATACTGCTGGTGTGAGAAGTTGGTTAGCTATTGCTGTCAGCAGACAAGAGTTAACCTCTACATGTGCGTATATTATTCACTTAACAGAAGATCTGTTTAAAGAACAGTGTCTTGTCCTTTAAAAAGTAGCCACTACACTGTGACACATCGCAAATTGGATGTGTAAACACTAGACTAGAGTGTGGCCTGGGGTGCATTTTCCTACAAACACGACCTGAGCCTGATGCAGTTAGTGTAGGATGTGCTAAGTTTGTGTTTGTCAGTGACGTGATTGTTGTCATGGTGTCTGCACAATATTGCACTTGTAGTCATGCTGGCCCAAACCAAAATGACTGACGCATAATTACAATTTGAAAAGATTTGAATAATCAGAACCTGGCATGACCCAGGGTGTTTAATAAACACCCATGAATAACTGACTCATTGATCATAGAATCATATCCACAAAATTGAAAAAGTGGCTCGTTCCTCACTGTCCATTTTCTTCAGCTGTATAATATAAAAATGCAGAGTACAAGTGAAACAGCTTCTGGAAAGTGAATTTCATTTGTCCCCTTTTCACCATGGTCAGGCAGTTATTACTGTTCATTTGTCAGTGTTTGCTCATTATTTTGTCCATTTCACTTCAGGCACAGAACTACTGTATGAACTGTGCTCCTCTCTCCTGTTGGTTGTTCTCATTGTTGAATTTGTGGGTAAATAAAACATCAAATTCTGTGCTCTGTGTCTCCTGTGCCAACCTGCTTGTCCTCACACAGACTTGTTATGCAACATCGCTTGTTTGCCGGGTAGAATGTTCCTGGCTCTTTGCTCTTTGATGGACACTGTGGCTGAAAGGTGCATCAAATATGAGGAATGCATTAGGAGCATTGTGTGCTTTTGCCGTTCCCTGACATGGCTTTTTGCTTTGACAAGTCTCTGTCTCTGAGGTTTCTGGCTTTCTGATTGCTTTAACCCTGTGATCTGGAAAGCGGCTGTTCCTCTGGCTGACAGTGATCCCTGTACTTCTCACAGAGTGACTAAACAGAAAAGGGGGGGAGAGCAAAAGATAGGCAGAGGTTTGGGAGGTGATATGATGCGATGTCCTTATCTAAAAGCTCAGCGCCCCTCTTCTTGGAAGCATTTACCACAGGTATTGATTTCTGGCCCTTTCCCTCTTCCCGTTCCCCATCCTTGAATCCTTTGTTTAATCATATCAGATTCAGAGGCCTGTTCAACATTGATAGAATTGATTGCCTGAGACAAAGCTGCCAATTTCTATCTAATGCATTTTCTTTTTTAGATCCACTGTTGGTATGTTAGAGCCCTTGAGTTTAAATTGATCTGACAAAATCGATGTACATTTAAGGGACAAATCTGAAAGGAAAATGGAAAATATTTTGATTAGCTCTGGCTTGAGATTGTAGTTGGTTCACAGTGACTGACCTCTTTAATACCAGCACTCATTGTTCAGTTTATTTTCTCCCAGCCTGGTTGTTTATCATGAAAAAGCAATTTATGGGTTTGCTTGTCAAAACCCCATTTGGTTTGTCCTCACAACTTACTTAATTTATACCAGATATATTCCCCTCTTGACTCAGGTTTTATGATGCAATGATCACATGCCTCTGCAACTGCGAGTTCAGGGTCAATCCAGAGGAATCATATATTTGCACTGATGCTGTTGACTAAAAAAAAATATATATATTAGATATTAAAAGTTATTTGAATGTTACTTGAAGTAACAGAAAAAAAAAACGAAAAAAAACTAAAACTAAAAGTAATTCCGTAACAATAATGATATTCTTGTCATTACCAAGGGTTAGATGAAACCGTATGTTGTGCCTCATCATTTTATGTTGGATGTACCAAACCTGCAGCTATTCATCACCTCTACACTCTCCAAGCATGACCTGCAGCGGGTGGTAGTGCAGTTGAGTGGGCCTCCTCGAGCCGCCACCGCCTTCCAGAGAAAGAATGCAGATATGCAGTGATAAAGATAAATATAGCTCTCAGCTCACTGAGCGTCCACTCATACGTGCCGAGGTTCAGCAAATATTTTCCTCTTAACGGGAACATAATTTACAAAATTGACATTATGGGGTATTGAAGATTATCTGAAACTATAGATTAAGATAGCTGATGTAAATCAAATTAGAAGTAAGTTAATTTTCCCATAGATGTCCGTTTAAATGGAGTTCTTTTTGCGATCAGCCATATTGCTTCCAGGTGGCTATTGATTATTTTCTTAGATGGATGTATTTGATTGATTGATTGATTGATTGATTGATTGATATTGGCAGATAATAATCCTCTATGGACTGTAATGCATTGCGTGGCTCCTAAAGCCCAAGTCAACAAATGGCAATTGATGAAAAAAGAAAAAGAAGAAAAAAAATAGACTGTAGAGTCACTTTGGTTGTATGTTAATCTTCAGTCAATAGAGAAGTGTGTCATTAAAGCCTTTGCTCTCATCTTTAGTTTGTGTAATCCTGTTGAGATGGGGATTTGACGAAGCGAATGGCATTCATTACCCTTGATCATTCCCTTCAGTTTTCTCTTCAGACAACGTCAGCCCAGTGCTGAAACGTACCAGTGTACCTCCTTGCCTTTTCTCCTTTGAATTCTGGATTGACTCAAGGTGGTTTAAGACCATCTAATCCTAGCTGACCGTTAAGTAATTATTGTAGAGGCAGGCTTTGCCCAAGACAATGGGTATTGAATGAGGGCTGTGGTGGCTATTGACAGGAAATTCTATTTTTAACGGTGGTGAGACAACTCTGGTTGCGTGAGAAATTGGACACTTACAGATTATCCCACCTTTTCCAGTTTAAGGTTTGGCCATTTGTTGTGTGATTGAGTGTCAGCATGAACATTGTGTTTGGTTCTGTGGCAAAGCATACATACATATATGTATATATTTTTTTTCTAGTTTTAGTGATGTACAGTAACAGGGAGATTTTACTAGAAAAATAAAACTTTTTACATCAATGCTCTGAGAAATGACAAGACATTCACCACCATTGGACTTGTATGGAGGCAATGCCAAATAAGGTTATATATCACTAAATAAGCAACCTGCCTCCAAGATCATATGTTGCTATTGTATGTTCCTGCAAACCACATAGTGTGACTTCATGTTTCTGAACTTAAATAAAAATATTTATTAAGATATCTACGGACATGCATATCACCTTGCGATAACCTTTTCCTGATTATCAGTGTGGATTAGTGCAATCTTAGAAAAGATCATAGTTTTACCTATAGTGACAACATTTCAAATACAAAACGGGGCATTAAGTTAAGTAAATGCATCCATGGCCATGAAGCCAGTACAAGCATATTGTTTCGTTTTTACTTTTACCTATTACAAGCTCTTAATCCCATTTTGAAGCACTGACTTCAGTACTTTTCTAGCTTTCATTGAGATGGTGTCCACACTGCAATGCATGCCATAATTTATGGTCTATTGACTCTTAGTGGGACCAACATGTACATATTGGACATTATGCTGTATTGAAAAACACTGAAACTAGTAATTTAGACCATAAACTTCCCAGTAAAACATTTACTAATGTTGCGAATGAAGTGCAAATTACATTTGTTTCTCATAGACTTAAATACAAGCCATAGACCATATCTTAAAAAGTGGACATAGTCCGTAATGCAAACTATATGATCGCCATTTAAGTTATAAATGCAATCTATATTTTCAATACTATGTTGAACTATTTTAATGTTAGTTTACATGGAGTCCCAGTGTTGTGAGCCTTTTTGTCTCATCCACCCTGTGACTCTATAACTTCAGTGTCCAACTTCCATGATTAAAAAATGCTCATGGTGAACAAAATACAGGCAACGACTATGTTGTGGATCTGGCACAGCAAATAAGAGACACAGTTGGACGTTCATAAGGTGCAATATGCAACCAGAGTACTGGTGTGTACTCAGATCCATCACCGTGACCACAATCGTCCTCTAACCCTATCAGTCGAGGTTTGGTTACCTTACCATCAACCATGGTCTAATAACACCATTGAGCCATTAAATGTGCTCTGCTAAAGGCAGACAGTCACATTCTGCTGTGATTTAAAGGGGATTTGGTCATACTCACTGAATTACAGTTCATGAGGTTAACACACTATGTGGCAGCAGTGCCTGTAGAAGAAAGAATATTTTAAATGCAAACTGTGACCAAATGGAGAGGACCTCATACTGGACCACTGCTTCCTATCAATGTTATAGTCATATTAGATCTGCTGTGAAATATTTAAAACAGTTAAATGCACATCTTATGAGCTGCCTTTGCTGCCTTGCAATGTGTCTGACGTTATTCGAGCCGTGTTTTCATCAAAAATTACAGGTCCTCATGTCAGTTTTATTGGGCAAATATGGGATAGCTTGTGCATAATTTCAAGCACGGTGCCTCCTCCTAATGCAATTATTTATCCTCTGCTTTTGTTTGGATTTCTGGCCGAGTGATATTTCAGTCGTAAATTATGAACACTGCCAAGCACCCTGAATCATTTTGCCCTCAAACAGAGGCTGTGTATTTCTAAAGGGGGATGCATAACATCACACTTACTTGCCCTTGTAGTCAGGTAAAGGTTTTCCCCATATCATAGATCACTGTATCCACTATGTACACACACTTGGGTACTAAACAGCTTCTCCTCCCCCCATAGGCTATATAGTGTCAGTTAACCCTGATAAATTTTGAAGAAGAAATTGGATTTTGGATTCATTTTGTTCCCTGAAGTGAGACACACTGCAAGTTCTCTGTGGATTTTAGCTTTATAGTTGAAGACTTGTCTCAAGGAGATAAAGCTTCACCGTCCTCATGTTGTTTATTATTACATGTTCAGGATGTAGTTGGAACATTTCCTGAATTGAGCTGAATTGATCTGCCCTTGCTGCTGTCAAGCTCTTTATATTCTCATAGAAGCTCTCTCATTTGGCTAATCGCTGCCAATCAATTCCAAAGACTATTCAACAGCAGGCACAGAAATCTTACCTTCTCAAACAAAGGCTCTTTGAAAGGCTCTTTCAGAAAATGGAGTCTTCCACCTCAGCACAAAGCCTGTCAAATCTTAATAGAGCGTATTGAAATGAAATTCAGATTCTATTTTCTTCCTCCTCACTTCAGTACCACCCCTGTTGTTTTTGTGATGCCAGGAATGATGTATGTTTTAGGCTGTGAGTGTTCAAGTGAGTAGACGTTTTTGAGCTTGAGGCAGACTTGTGATGAGCGCGGGGCTTTGTTCTTCTGAAAGGAACATGATGGGAAGCACTTATTCTTCTCCCATTCTCTTTGCGCTGCCTGTCAGTGTTGACTGGTGGCTGAAGGCTCAGTTTGCCCAAGCCTAACTTTTCTCCTCATTGGCAGGCTGCACACCTTCCTCTCTACTGGAGCCTGGAGAGCCTCTACTGGCTCCTGTCCATGCAGCCCACACTGGCTTTTAACACATGAGTATTGCCACAAACCCCTCGCAGGTGATTGTCTTCCTTTATCCACCTAATAAAATGAAATCTAGCATGCGCAGCCAATCAGGTTTCATATGTGTGGTGCCGTGGGTTGCAACCAGAATGTATTTCAATGAGAACAATGAAGACAAAATGTGACAACACTTTTCTTCTTATTTTTTGTCTTGTATTATTATTATTATTATTATTATTATTATTATTATTAATATTATCATCATTGTTATTACTAGTAGCAGTATAAATATTACTATTAGCACTGAGTAGAGCAGGGATTCCCAAAGTAATAGTCAGGACGTATTGATGCAATGAAGTGTGATAAGGTATTTTCAAGAAATCAAACACAACACAATTTAAAAATAATTAAATAATATATTTAGCCATCATTCTCACAAAATGAATAATATTTCAAATAATGCTGTACTTGTTGGGACATAGGATTGAATGCAGTGTCACATGTGCACTTCAACCACCTTTGGAGAAAATTTCCAATACAGTTTTTCCCATACATTTCCATTTTGGGATGATATCCCACCCATCTGTGGTAATCATGCTTGGCCACTAGGTTACCCCACTTTTAATATTAATTTAATAAATTATTTCAGTATATAAAGTAACACCTATGGACACATGGCATGCACATGTGTCCATGTGCATGCCTATTTTCTATCAATCTATTTTCCTTATAGATAAACCATAAGGATGATGATGCAATAAACCCATACTGTAATAATTGTGCTCTGCTCCTCATTTTCACATTTGTTTCCAACATGACATAATTGTATTGGTAAACAATCACAAAAAGACAACATTCTTACTTTACACTTCTTCTAAAAGTCAATATACAGTACACATGTTTTATATTAAACATAATCACATTTGTCACAGCAGAGTCTAGGATCACATCAATTATTAAAAGTTAAAGGTTATAATGTTTTTAAGCGATGGTTGAATTTGTTATGTGAATGTTTCACTGATATGCTCAGTTTGAAACTTAAAATTCATTAAACATTCACATGTCATATTTGCAGTCTAGTTGTGTAAAAACCTGGTTACTTGGAAACAGGTTTATAAAATTTTGTGTTTCACATGCAGGAGAAATAAAGTCCCTCAGCTGCCCAAGACACTTTTACCCAGATCTTCTGTATGTATTCTGCCAACTGGAAGAAAAAGAGAAAGAATTGGGTATATGAAGCCGCTCAATCTCTCCACATATAGAAACTGCACCACAAGGCTCCCACTGCAAGTTAATATGCTAGCCCATTTTCTCCCGCAGCTGTGAGTGCGTGCATGTCTGTATGTTGAAGAGGGAACATTAAAGACCCCAGTGCCTGCAGGAAGCCTCACCACTGGAGGGATTAAATACATTTTCTCTTCTCTTTGTTATTTGTTCTGAAGACAGAGAACATTTTGTCAGAGATGATATGAGGTCTGTATGAGTCATGCCAATGACTCAAAAGATCAGTTCCTTCATGATGAGGAGGAGAATTTAGCCTGTTATCAGCTGCACTCTTTCCTTCTGTGCTTCTGGTTGCTCCACAATCAGTGGGATTCTACACCATTGCATAATTAGCTTTGCAAGTCACAATAAAACCAAACTATTCATCAATGTATTGGACACATTTAACATTTGAACTGACAATGACTTCTCAATGGGGCTTGAGGATCTTGTGGTATAGGGGTTCAATTCCTGGCTCAGCTCGCCTGCATGCCACTGTGTCCCACTGTGGCAAGCCAGTTAATCGTAAGTAGCTCCCGATGTGAATGGGTAGAATAGATGTGTGATAGTAACAGGGCTGCACATAGTGATTTGGCAAGCAGCGTACGACACGGTAGGGAAGGGCCTAAGGCATCAAACTGAGAGGGGGCCCTAATGTTACCAGCTGATAACATTAGGGCTAATTCAAAGTTTCCCCTTCTGTGACTGTGCTTATGATCTGTGCTGTGGTCTGCCAGAGGTAAATGTCTACATAAATGTCAATAGGGGACTTAAAGTCTCCTCTGACTCACATGATGTATATAATAGCAATATAGCATTTATTTCCTGATTATGTTTAATGTGTTTTCCCCTAATACTTTTTCTTCTCTTGTTTTTTTGTTTGTTTGTTTGTTTGTTTGTTTATTGTTCTTCTTTGTGCAATAATTGCACAAAAACGCAGTACCTTAGTGGATAAATACACAAACAGCTACAGTATCATTGTTTACAAATGTAACTTACTGTTATTTTATGGCAGTTACCACCGTGGCTCAATAGGTTTAGGATTTTATGCAGCAACAGAAAATCTGTACTGTGACTGCAATTTCATGGCGTTAGGGAGGGGTCAATTTGGCTCGAGACTGTGTCATCTATCCAGTTGTTGTGATTATGTCTGTCCAGACCAGTCCAATTTCCTTGCCTCTTGCTAACACCAACAACACATCAAGTCTCAAATACACACAGTCTGTGCTCCATGTCACACACCACAGCTCTTAATTAGACAGTGTTATTTCATGCTGACAGGGTTCTCAGTGGGGTGTGTTTGGTGTCTGTGTGTGTGTGTGTGTGTGTGTGTTAGGGGTGGGTAAGTTGGAGGGCTGTGGGATGGGGGGGAGGGAGTTGATGGATTTTGTGCAGATGTAAACAAAGCCTCAAATCTTCACCAAGCACATAATATTATTATGGGGAATATTTCAGCGGTTGCACTGACGACGCAGCGATTCCATTTAACAAAACCAGTTCTTGTCTCAGTGTCTCAGCATAAATCTTAAATATTTTATGAGAAGAAACTCACAGGCTCTGATAAGAGGGATAGAACGAGCTGGAGACATTGCTTGTGAATTTTAAAAAAGTGTTTTTTTTTCAAGTTTGATGCCATTAATGGAGCAGATGTACCAAAGTGGGTCCTTCTCTCCCTCCATCACTGTGCACATAACACACAATTCACAGGTGTGTAGTCCAGACTTTACTGTACCTCTCTGCTGTTTATGGGCATAGGAGTGTGTCCAGATAAATGCCCATGTCAGTGGCTGTGTGCCATTTCCCAGGGCATGATGGGGTGATGGGGGCCGTTTCAGGGCAGCTGTAATCAGGCTGAAAGAGCCAGTTGTTGTAGCAGCAACAGTGATGGATCTTTTTGTTTTGGCCATACAGGATTTGGAGCTCTCCAAGGGAAAGGGCATTTTGATTAATTTGAGGGACTGCCGTCTTCATCACAGCCTCTTATACTATGAGAGAAACCATGAGAGAGACGGGGGTCTGTGGTTTCGTCAGTCTCTCCGCTCTTATTTACTGCAGCAATGACCCTCTTATCAAAATGTCCTATAAATATCACAATATTCTTCCACAAAGGCATAGTTCGGATTATTTCAAGTCAATGTTAACTGCGATACTTATTCACAGTTGGTTTATTACCTGCAGTCCATTTGCTTCCAGTTTGGAGAAGCATGGCACAAAACCTGGGTAATGAGCCACCGTGGGCAGGGTCAGCAGCAAGAGTGTATCACTCTCTGGGTTGTAGTCCTTACTGTTTCCGAACGAGATGAAAAATGTAAGGAGAATTGGTCGTTATGTTGCTCAGTATGGAAATGAAAGGACTCATTATGAAGCAGGGTACACAGAAGAAGTTCTGCAGGCTGATCAGACTGATTTATGAGACCTAAAGGAACAGTTTGTCTCTTTGCATTGCATTCACACACACACAACACTACATTAAAGGGTCCAATGTGTAAGAATAAGTCACATCTTATGTTGAGACTGCAGAGTGTGACAAATGGAGGACTGTCACTCTTCTCTGTTTGTGTAGGAAGCTTCAGTTACAAGATGGGTCACACACTTCCAGATTGACTTGTCATTTTGCTGTAGAAACATGGTGATTAATAGTGATTGTACTTTTTATACAGTACTTATGAGGAGCCTATTCAGTTTATACCAATAAATGAATAAATTTTACACTCTTTTACACTTTAAATATATTAAATAATGGTCCAAAAATGTTTAATGGATAATGTGGGCTGTATTGTTTCATTTTGACAGTGAAATGACTGTATTACTGTGAAATAAATAATAAGTGTTTGAAGTGATTAGAATGTGGTTTGAATAAATTAAAACAATACAATATAGAGAGTTTATATGACACACACACATACAGAAAATACAGTATATAAATGCACATCTGTTGTGATATGGTGATAAGATGTTTGTGAGTCACAGTCTGTAAGTGGAAGTGAGATTAGTTTATGGAATAAAACAAAAGTTCTACAGGGTCTCATTTATTGCAAAATTATGTCTGTCACTATGTCACATGACACTGTATTCTATAATCCAAAACTGGGTGTCACATTAGGATGCAAATCCATCATTTTTACATTAGTATCAATTACTCTAGCTGCCATTTTATTATTCCTAGCCCTCATGAAAAGAGAAATGAAAAAACATTCTCAAGGTTGCTTATTCATATCTTATCGTGTGCTCCAATTGTGGGCGCAGCCATTATTTATTTATCTCCCTCCATTTTATAAAGCATAATGAAAAGGGGGAAGGGAAGACTCAAGGATTGTCGCGACTGAATGAGAAGGAGGGTTAGGGTCTGCTCTGTCTTTCAAAAACACTAATCCATGTAGTATTGTCTGGATCGCCAAATTATACACTATTTTTTTTTTTTGAGCTTGACATCAATTTAATTTAGTACTTAACTATTACGCTCTCACAGCGTAAAATTAGGATTTATTCACTGTTGGTAAGAAATAAAAGCACATTATGAATGATGGATGAAAGAACTGAGTAAAAAAAAAAACAAACAAACTCTTTCACCTAATCAACAATTTATATAAACTTAAGAGAAAAACTTACTTTGTTTAAGAATATTTTTGACATGATAAAAATGCCCCATATATTTAAGTTAACTGAGCTTTCTCTCCAACAGAACTCTCCTTTCATCATTGCAACTGCAAGGTATTTGTACTAATAAACATACTATGTACCAACCATATAGACCAATGTTTTATTTCAAACTTATATTAAAGCTGCAGCAAGTAGGATCACTATAGTAAGTAGGTCAGCAGAGCCATCAGCCACCAAAAATAACTCCTTTGAATGAAATGAAGAAGCCTCATTTTGCCATAGACTTATATTATAAGTCTATGGCTTCTTCTCACTTGATTTACATGTATATAATAGCTCACTTTATTGATCATTTATTATTAACACTACACTATCCTTGCAAAATACGCCACACCATATAGCACCACATGTAATGAAGCAGTACAGCTCTTTCTCATTAGAAACTGTATATACTTTGAAAAATACAACATTGTTGACAAAGTATGCCGCAATCGTTTTATATGAGCACCGCATTCCCACCTGGTACAATATTATCCTTCATATGAAATCTACATTATGAAGTCTGTATGGCCATTTTCCCATGTGACCAGCCTCCAGAATCAAACCATATTAGAATTAGTGTGTGGTGTGAAATTGGTGTGAAACAGATGGGACAGAGAGGAGGAGGGAGGTCAGGCCCCCGATTTTTCAGACTCAGGTAAGTCATTGTTGTGGTGTAAAAAATCAAAGCGTGGGGATGGGATAAGGAAGGGGGCAGGGGGGTGCGTAGGGACAGATGTTTTCCTCAAAGAAATGATTGCATTTGCAATGTAAAACCAATCTGCAATGCCTTGTTCTTATTACATGCACCACGACCCTGGGAGTGAATTAGCCGAGAGCAGTCAAATAACTGTTGTGACAGATAATAATGGGATATGAGCAGATGGTTTTCACACTATATGGAAATGCTTCGGCTCTTCAGTCTCATCCCTCAAACCCCCTGACTGGAGCAGCCGGCCGGAGACAGAGGAGAGAGTCTGTTCAGAGCTGAAGATGAGATTGGCCCGGGCAGAGACATATGGAAAGCTCTCCCTTGTCTTACACACACACACAGTACTTGTGGGTATGAAATCAACCATCCTGGCACGCTAAAGACCGGGGCCATTTGGGACACCAACACAACAAAAGGTGGTGTTATGTGTGCGCGCGTTTGTGTGTAGATACACATTGAAAGGTGCTGTGTGTATTGGCATACAGTGAAAGGAGTGAGGGACTGGCACCTTATGAAAAGTTACTGTGTTCATTAGGCTGAGATGATGAATAGGATGCCAGGCCTGTGTCTTGTCTGGTTTCTGATTGGTTTTGGACCTGCAACCATTGATGGCAAGAAATATTTTCATGTCTAGTCGCTTGAATTACCTTCACATTTTATTACAGCACAAGAAGCATTGTGATGTTGATATACTTCCAGGGTAAGGGTTTGGCATAGGTTTTCATACCTAAGCAATAAACTAGCATGTTAGTCACTGTTTGCTTTGCCATCCATCTTGTCCAAACCTGACCCCTCTGTATCACTCAGCCTTGAGGTACAGTATATCACCAAGTCTGCTTTCAGAACAAATCACTGTGCTTTATGTTGTGCAGTAGCTCGCTGGGTTACCTCAGGTAACTTTTCTACTTATTTGAGTGAGAAGTTTGTATAACTACACCTGGAATGCCCTCTGTCAAAACTAAAAATGGGTCAATTGAGTACTTTCTACTTCTGTGTCTGATTGTGTAATGACCTTCAGAGGAAACTCAAATCCTTTTTTAACATAGCGTAATGGAAGTAGTCAATGCATCCTGCATATTCAGGGTTACTCTGATGTTGTTGACATAGTTATCCGGACGTGTGCATGATGTTGCTAACTCACCCTGTCTTGGCTATGTATCACTTGTAAAATAGTCAAATTTGAATCGCTGTGTGTGCAGTGCAAAGCTGTTCTGTTGTGTCTTGCACAGCTTTGTGGTTCACATACGTGTGTCTGCTGCACACCTACTGTGGCTAAGCTTCTGGTGTGTTTTACAAATCTTAAAATCTTTGACAATCATAAACAAATATATATGTTTTTTTAATACTCAATATACCTGTGTCTAAGTGGTTCTCAAACTGTGGTACGTCTACCACCAGTGGAACGCCAGCTTCCTCTGGTGGTGCTTATCTTATCTCTTGCTGCGTCTTGATCTAATTTCACTATACCAGTTTATACCAACCTATTTATACCAATTGGCAATTGTTCCATTTTATGAAAAGCCTTTGTTGAAAAATAAATTGAATCACTTCATTCAAACTAAAAGTTACATGAATGTTCACTCATCTGCCATATCTATGGAAAGGTTTAGTAAAGTCTTGAGGAAATAATTGAAAAAAAAAAAAGTTTAAGGCTTTTAGCTGATTAGCTGATGCTTGAAGGAACAACATGTTACGTTTACTTGAGGTCAGTCTTTCAGGTCGAAACAGCCTGAACATGGCAAAAGATTCCATTTCTGGATGAATCTGAATGAGCTGTGAAGTGCACTCCTCCTGTCAACATCCTATCAGGCAGATGAACTTGATCCTGGTAAAAATGTGCCGCTGACATAGAATCCAAGATATCTGCTGTCACTTGGAGTACTCCTCTGTTCCATAGCCCTACCAGTTGCCCAGGTAGGTATTGCCTTTTCCTCGTTGGTGCAATCTAAGGAGATATTTGAAAACGTTCTTAAGGACCTCAACTGGTTTCACACTGAAAACATGTAAATTGGAATGTGTGAATCTATGGAGATCGTTTTTGAAGCTCACTGTTGCAGGGATGATAACAGTGTGGTCCACACCAGAGAAGTTAGAGGTGAACAACAAAAAAGAGAATCAGCTACCAGCCTGTAGCAGGTGGAGATGCCAATGGCGACAGAGCCTTCAGCTAAGGAGCAAAGTTGCCTAAAGGCTTGGCCTTGACCTTTATTTAATTTCCTGAATGGATAAGAAGGGGGACTGGTCACCAAAAAGGGATGCTTTCATACACCTGACATGCTTGATATCCCCAACTTTTTGGCTAAAACGACCATGTGATATAATACGGTATTGTAAGGTTTGAAATACATATCATTTGTTATGCCCCCTTGTCACTTGTAGTTATTTTAAATATGGCCAATTTGTGGCATATGGCAGCCAAAAAAGTCAATTTTATGCTGCTGCCAGAGGAGGAAAGGTCTAATTTTGGGGAAAAGATATAAATCTCTACACAGGAGCCAAAGAATGACTGGAAAACAGGCTAATCAAAGGAAGAGCTGATTCTACTGAAGAGTAGGAAGAGAAATGCAGCGAGAGCAGGCAGAAAAGGACTGACTCAAAATGAATTGTGACAAAAAAGGCCATGTTTTGTTAAGTACTGTAGAAGTGACTTTAGATTTCTCCACACTCATCAACCAAGCCATACATTTGTGGACAACCTATTGGAGATAATGTATTTGGTGAGGGACATTATTCATTCAACAAAAACGTAAACAAGCTTTGTCTGCATCTGTGCACTCTCCAGCCTTGTACTGCCTCATCATTCATGTGGGCAAGCTCCATCACCACAGGAGCACAGAGGAAAGCAAGATATCAGCTCATGTGATGGCTGATTCCATTCAAGTGTGTGTGTGTGTGTGTGTGTGTGCATGTTCATTTGTGCCACTGTTTGTAGCTCTTGAGATGAATGGCTCCCAGACAAGGCCATTGTGGCATGAAATGCTAGGATGTAATCATCCTCTCGCAACAAGATGCTGTTTCATGAGAAGGTAATGAACTCAATGTCTCTCTAACTCTGTTTTTTGTTTCTTCTTTTACTTGGTTATTTTCCAGATATGTTCTCTTTTATTTGTATTGTTATTATTTGTAAAATCTGTATTTTAATTTGAAAATGTTTCATTTAAAAACACTTCCCTTTTTTAGATGATACATTTTAATGCACTGTAGGGTAGGGGTTGACTCTCGTCTCCACACTGCAATTATACTCTTCAGCATACTTTTAAAACAACATTTCTGAAGTGTTATGTTTGATAAACCTCTCAAAGAGAGGTTGTAATATAACAAAAAAAGTGAGACGTCCATGAAACTTTCGCCAAGTAAAAATTAAGTTTAAAACCAAATGTTGAAAGAGTTGCTCTGGAATGTTGCAGTGTTCAGCGGACAGTTAAAACACTGTGATGTCCATATGCAAATATGTAGACATGTAAATAAGGAACGCAAGTTTGGTTTAAAATCATTACCTCACCTGGTTTGGTGGAATGCACTGTACTCTGGCAACAAGTGAGCTGTGAAGACTAAGTTGGAAGTATCTGAACTTACAACCTCTTTTTCACATAAAAAAACTGCACAACTTAAGCTATAAATAAAGGTCTGTGCCTTACTGGTTGCTTTTAAAAGGTGATGGAATTTAAAATGGTTAAAATAGAACACAAGCAGATCAGTTGTTTGTTTTTCGAAACATGTTAAAATAATCTCACATCAGCAAATATTTTCCTCCTGTTTCAGGAAAATATTATTCATAGAGCTCAATTAAAAAATAAGATAGAAAAAGCAGATTAGAACGAGGCCCGCTGTTTCACAGCGGATCAGCTCCACTGTTGTATGATCGAAGCTAAATACAGAGCCGACTCTGACACCCAGACAGGCTGTTGTCTCGGACTGAATGGCCTATTCTGCATAACTGGTGATATATATGGTAATATCAAAATAGCACCTAACTCACTCGACGGCCCTGTCAGAGAAAATTGTTTCGCAGGTTAGGTGAGGAAAGAAGCAGAGAGGCAAAGAGTAATCTTTACCTGGCTATGATTTTCTTGGATTGGGAAGGTGATGAGAAGTGATGATGGGAGATTAGTTGTGACAGCTCTCGGGTTACAGCCACCACATTAAAGGAGAACTCTCTGTGGGAGGGGGCAACTGTTCTCTGCAGTATGCCACTCCTGTAACAAATAACAATATCACACAAATCAACCTCACTGGAGGATTTGTGGTGGGGGGGGGAAAGAGAGTTTTGCATGGTGACACAAATGCTCAATTTTCCCTGATGCTAAGTGACGGTTGAGCGCAAGGGATTTTATTTATTTGTTTGTTGACTGATGTCTGATGAGAATTGGAGCCATGCAATTTCCAGTCATCACCTCCCGCAAACGAATAACAAAGTGTAATCTTAATAAATCTAATCACACCTAATGTGACAAGCAGAGAGGGGGGAAAAAAAGTGTAAAAATGTTTTATTGTCAGCAGATGAAGAAGTAACTGTGCAGAAGTTTAACTCAAAGAAAGAGGAAAACATGAAGAATGTTGAGATCAAATCATATGCAATTTGCAACTTTTTTTTAATGATAATTCACACCTTGTTGTATGGTGGGAGTGATGATGTCGTATTCAAATCTGTACAGTTACATGCAGGTTTGGCACACGTCTGCACTCACAATAGTTTCTCCGAGTTTGTTTGTCCTCATTTAAACCCAAAAACTACCCATAAAACACCTGCATGTCTATTCCTGTCTTCTCAGCTTCTAAACAGCATCATTGTGCATTAACTATGTGATTCTTTATTTAACTGAGATGACAAAAACTAGTAACATTTTGTATACACTTTGGAAAGAGAGATGTTATAATTAACAGAGTCCTCTAGAGGGTTGGGATGGACGTTTTCGCCAAAAGCCAAAACAGTGGAGCGATGAGTCTTGAAACCAAAAACCATACGCTGTTTATTCATTATATTTGCCGGTTGTCCTTTGAGGGTCATGGGTGACACCTGGACAGGTCATCAGCCTATCCCGGTATCACTATACAGTGCTGTTCCTAATGTGACCTGTAAAATAGTGTGCCATGAAAGGGACATTACAGTAGCTGATGAGCCAGCAATTGCTTCTCTGTAGTTCGCATTGTGGGTCTCTATATATACTGTATAATTATATATTGTGTGTTAAGGTCCACCTTACTGTCTGTGTATTTTGTTCTGCAGTTATTTATGGACTCAAAAGGCTGAGTTTGGACATTTTTTTTTGTCATTTTTAGTTAATTGTGACTTTTTCAGTGACTTCGGATAATCAGTTCTATTTGTTTGGTCGATTGATTATTATTTTGATTCTTTTTACATGTGTCTAGCTTTTCTTGTGTATCTCGGGCTTGTTAGTTTTCTGTTTGAAGCTTCGACTTGTGTTACCTTTTGCTTTATTTCCTTTGTCAAGATTCCCTCCAATTTTGATGACCTGCACTGTCCTGATTGCCTTCACCTGTGTCTTGTTTGTCTCTAGCCTCATAAAGATCTCTGCTCTCAGTCTTCTGTGTCACCTTATTTCTTACAGTCTCCCCATTCTCTTGATGCCTGTCTTTTTTTTTTAGATGTTGTTACCCTGTCCTCATTTATGGCAATCGGTGTTACATTTTCAAGTAGGTGTTTTATTAAAGACTGTCTTTGTTCCTGCACGCCGGCCCTGCTTGACTTCCTGTCACTTTATAAAACAGCATGTCTGTCCAGATACAAAGCACACTAACTAGTAAAGCCCATGTGTTGATTGTGTGTGTTTTGTAGTTGTTTTTCTCATCTTTATCCGCCTTTGTTTGGACCTGATCTTCAAAGTTGTCAGTCAGTGAGGTTGAAGCATGTAGTGTATGACAATTATGGCAGCAGGCATGTTATAACTTACTATATACACCTGTGCAGTTCTGATTCATATTATACCCAGGTATGGTATGAAGGTTTGGCAACATATTTGTGGTGTTATTGATCAATAATGCTATAACAACCCTTCAGCATAATGTAAATTCATTGATCTGGGAGAATACTAGACTTCTATAGTTGTAGCCTAGGGCCAAGTGACCAGTTATGAGAGACTTTGATCGATCACAGGACAGTTTAGAGCCAGCAGGTGCCTATATTCGCTGTACTTTTAAGCAGATACACATACACATCCTTTCAGTGGAAAGGTAACTATTCCAGAGTTGGAGGGGGTGCAACAATTAGTCCCAATTGTCAAAAAAATGGATGACAAAATGTACTCATCCAGTTGATGAAAAGGATGCATGATGAAGTAGTCGACAAAAAGTGTGTCGACTACTTCATCATGCTTCCTTTTCATGCTGTGGCACTGAACAACTTTGTTTTTGTGTTTTTGTTTACGAAGTGAGTCATCTAGCTTTCTGTAAACTTTAACTTTACCGTCGTATTGTTTTTCATATCATGCTTTTGACAGATGATAAAAATACACTACAAAATAAAAAGCAGAAAGCATTTACTGACGCATGACAATAACAATGACGCACAAATACAAGCACACAAATGGACTGCTATTCGCTGGTTTATTGTGAAATGTATGATTAGATTAGATGGTTCGATGTGTTTATGAACACAAACATTTTAAAACTCAAAAAACTTCATATTACATTAAATATGTAAAATATACATTACATACATTAATATATAATATATATATACGCATGTACTGTATAAGCACTACATTAACATATTGTATAGCTCAACACTTAAGGAAGAAAGGTATAAAATGAATGTTAGACAAAGGAGTCAGTGAAAGGGACCAGGGTACTTTTTTTTTTAATTGGATGGAAGAGGTGAGGCACTGTAGCTCATCTGAAATTAAAATATTTCACTGAATTATTTATGTAAATATCTCTGAATTCCCAGCTCCTCTCTAATTACCTCTTTCTGTTCCCATCAGGACGGCCCCGAAGCCGGACAAACTGTGAAGGTGAGAACTTAATAATTAACTGCCTTTTAATATGTCATGAGGCCTCTGCAACAGTTATACACTATTAAATAATCATTGTATTTCTTTTGCAGTGTTAAACTCTTGGAAGAGCTGAATTATTTATAGATCTGCTCTAAAGGGCTTAAAGCGGTTGGTTTGTGTGCAGGAACGATTCAAGTGGCATGGGGACCCAATGGGGTCCATTTAGGTCAAAGTGAGAGGGACAGAATCATTACCATTCATAGTTCCTCAAGCCTTTACACCACAGACCATATATAGCAAATGGGTGTAGGTTCTGGTTTGGAAATTGAACCTACGGCAGAAGTGTCTGAAAGGTGTATTTTCTATAAAAGGCCCTCATGGGCTGTCTCAAAAGTGAGTTTATACTTAACTATATAAGAAAATGCTGTGCTCTCACTCAATAATGTGGCCGAATAAGCTGGAGCTGGAGCTCAGTTTCATGAACGCAGTAGCACATAAGTTGTCATTGCAGCTCGCCTGCTCCAGACCAGGCTAACAGCCAGGGTTTAGTGTTCATTTGCCTTTATGTGTATAGTTGGTGTCACTCTGATAACAAACTTGTACTTGTCTTGTAATGAATTTTAATTTTTTAGCAATGACCCACGTTAAAATTCCCTGGATACAAAGAAAGGGAAAAAATGTTGCTCAAATAGGGTAAAAGAACTATTCACTCCAAACAAATATTACAGAATGTATGTGAATGACTTAAACCCCACCTCCTAGTCGTGGCTTAGCCTATTTGAAACTTACAATACGACTACTTCCTGGTTTGTGCTGTTAGTGGTCTGCTGCTTTCCCTTGCTTGTTGGTGCTGTTGCAGTGTTATGAGGACATTTGTGTGTTTCTATGTTGCATCACTATGTTTTACGGAGAGGATATTGAGACTATCACGGTCTGTGGGACTCGTATACTGTAGTTTATATGAACGTTTTGTTTCATTGTGAATCAGCATTGTGTGGACTCATTTGGCAATGGCTTGAATGTAACACATTTGTTTGTTTAAAAGTCACGCACTTCATTCTTAATTCACGCTCTATGTTTTTCTTATGTCTTCTTTCAGTTCGTCCTCCAGTTTTTTGTTTTTTTTTCTCCACCAGTCGGATTTTCTGCCTCACTGTATTTTTCATGAACCATGTTCAGTTGGCCTCTCATGTATAAGACCGTTTCATTGCAGACACTTTGACAGGTCAGAGAAGAATCAGCATGGGTGTAAATATTCAAATTAATGACGGCCAAGTTCCAAGTTAGCCTCTTCAGTTTCAGGCTGCGTGCTGATTCACTGTCACATTGTTCTGACAGCATGAATTGAACAGCTGTGCTTTTCCTGCTAAAACATGTCCAAATATCTGCTGAGAATAAGGCCTGCAGCCTGCACTCACCTTGCACCTCCCACCATATCATCTTGTCAGCTCCTTTTGTGTTTTCTCTTCACCACCTCATGTGATGTTTTGCCTATTTGCCTATTGTTGTGCCTTTGTCCTGCATTTGAGTGCCACTACTGTGGCAGTGAGAACAAAATACCAAGCATAAGCAGATTTGACCAATTTCAAGTTCTAATCCACCAATCATTCTTATCTTGATGTTGACTGCCACAGCATATCTAATCATCAATCTGAGGACAGAACGACTGACTGTGTCCAGTGGTTTAAGAGTGGTCGACGCAGCCTCATTATATAGAATTAAAATCTCCATATTACAATTCAGACACAAAGCAGTTTAGATGTCCTGTTTTCGGCTAAACAAATGAAAGCATTGTCTCTTGCCAGAAAACCATTCAGAGTTTTGTCTCAGTTTGCCATATTTACACATATTAAATATCTCAACATCATCGCTACATTTGCGATGGATAGGCCCAAACTCCACTGAACATAATAGGTATACTGTCAGTTATGGATCGAGAATGGCTTGTAATAAAATGCAAAAGTGCATATAACAAACGTGTGGCCGATCACGTGTTCTGCCAAAGGTGTGACTGTCGAAAAATCCAGGGAATATTTATCTTTTTGTGCACAAGCAGGGGATCAAATGTACATATGTGGGTGGTAGACTGATGATTTGATTGGCCACCTGGAACAATTTCTACATTGAGGAGTGTTTCTACTTCTTGCTCCAAAAAGTAACAAAAAAAACAAAAAAAACAGGCAATATCACCACCTTATACTGTATAGAAAAAAACAAGGTTTTATTTCTGCTGACGCATTTCCAGCAACATATACTATATAAACAAAGCATACAATGCTATGCTTCCAAAAGTGTGGCAACGGTTTGAGGAAGACCCTCTTTTCTAGTCCAACACGATTGTGCCCCAGTGCACAAAGCAAGGACTATAAATGCATGGTTTGACAAGTTTGTTGTGGAAGAACGTGACTGGCGTGCACAGAGCCCTGACCCCAAACCCCGTCGAGCACCTTTGGGATGAACTGGAACAGAGATTGCGAGCCAAGCCTTCTCATCCAACATCAGTGCCTGACCTCATAAATGCTCTACGCAATGAATGGGCACAAATTCCCACAGAAACACTTCAAAAATCTTTAGAAAAATCTTCCAAGAAGAGTGGAAGCTGTTATAAGTGCAAGATTGCCATATTGAAGTACTGTATTTGAACATGTCATTACAGTCCCTGTTGGTGTAATGGTCAGGTGTCCAAATACGTCCATATCTGAATCGAACACTAACTTATGCAGATAACACCAAAGGCAGAAGTCCTTCAGTCCTGCAGAACTGTTTCAAATACACCTATACAGTATCTCCCTCTCCCTCTCTGTGCCCTATAGAACAGTCTTTTTAAACAGCTTTTATTTTGTTCATTTCTACCACCTAACCCCTTTTTTTTAATTTACAGACTTCTTGAGTACAAACAAGGTCGAACAGTTGCCGGAGTTGAGTGAGCTCCATACCAACAGGTATGTTATATTTCAGCAGTGTTAGAATATCAGTAATATCACAGAGCCTTCTGTTGAAGCCTTTCTTGGGGGCACTGCAGATCAGCAGTAATAGAGGAACAGTTACCTCTCACTGATCCTTAACTTCCTGAAATAATCTGCATATTTTATCAAGAATTTTTTTTTACTCAAAGCAACTCTTGATATGGAGAGCTGTCTGGTCTTTTTATGAAAACGGATTATCTTTGCGCATATAGCGCACCTGCTGCTATAGTAGCCCAACCCCATCTATCATCTGGGTTATTGCAATCAGTTGCTCGAACGCCAGCAATAAAAATGGTCCTTTGATTGAATAAGAGTGAGGCAGACCTATAAGAGAGAGGCAAATGCACGCTTATAAACTTACTGCCTGGAGTTGCACAGACACAAGACGAATCTCTGTGTTTTGAATGATGGGAAGGGATTTTGTTTTTGACTTGTGGAAAATTCAAGGTGATTATAGTGATTTATCATGTGGCAATATGTCTATGTAGCTCCTGCTAGTTTACTGCACAAGCCTGATAGGTTATTGCGTTCATGAGTTTTTATAAATAAAGAGGATTAACTGTAATTTCCGCAAAGCAGACAATACTGCATTGACCCATAAAAATGTATTTTCTCTGTGGAAGTGGAAGGCAGATGTAAAAAAGGATATATCTGGAGACGTACACTCTGCATATGACAGAGATTTAGCAAGACTCTGTTCTGTCAGTATAATGAGCTGCATGTTAAAGTTTTTAGCATGGCATGCAGGCTCTGGTTTCATTTTGAGATGCGGTGACAGTGTAAACTGTGAAAGCAAACAATCGGCAAATGATTCAGGAGCTGGATTATTTAATTGATACATGAAGACAATTGATACAATATGACAGGGTTTCCGATTTCAGCTGTAGACAGAGTTTAGCATCCTGGAGTGTTTTTTGTTTAATATAAACTTTAATATAAATGGGGTGGAAAAAGTTCAATGATTCATTTAATGGTTTGGTTGGGCTCAAGAAAACTAAATTAAATTTGCTTTTCTTCTGACATTTAGAGGTGGCAAGGCCAGAAGGAACAGAGCTTATAAACATGGTCGTCTCAAGTAAGTGCACATATGCAAACACTTGGCACTTACAGAGAATGGAAACCCACATTCTTTCTCAACCTTAACTAATGTTCAAAGCTATAGAGCCCATTGTCTCTGTCCAATTAAAAACACCACCTTCGCCACTTTCCACAGCATCTGACTTTGACACTGGACATTTAACATTTCTTTCAATCCTGATCAGTCTTTTCTGAATCTTTTGTCTTTTACATGACTTTCACTGTATCTATCAATTTGTCTGTCTGACTGTCTGTCTGATCGCTCACCTCCTCAAACCTTACAGTTCTAGTGTGGCATTACTAACCCCCCCCCCCCCCCCCCCCCCCCCGTGGACCTCTGAGTAATTAGAAGAACACTGATTTGACCTAGTTTTTTCTCCCCCGCCCTTCCCAGTCACATGCACACACACACACACACACACACACACACAGAGTTAGTGAGTGAGTGACAGAAATGGAGCTGTCTCAAGTTATTATTTTTTTTTTTTTCATCTTTTACTGTAGCATCACTTATCCAGACTGGATCTAGGAAAACGTAGAGTTGTGAGGTGTAGAGGTGCAGACGCGTAGTCAGGCAGCTGTTCAGGAAGCGCTTAATTGCTGTTGCTGGAGAATATACTTTCAACATCAGATGTTCATGAGAAGCTCAAATCGTTATCATATTTTAAACACAATTGTGAACGTCCGGGGTTATTTTTAGCAGGAATCCACTGCTGAAACATTAAATGGGCGCTTCTTAGTGTTTTCAGTCATCGTCAGTCCTGCTTCACTCGCCATGTGTGCTTCTTTTGCTTTGCCTGCTTAGTCTTGATGTCGCCACAGACCTAAAAAACGACTGTACTTGGAAACACAAGTGCAACGGTTTGAATGCAAAAGATATTTATTTAGATTTAAAAGTTACAAACTACAGAAGTGGAGTCGCACAACAGAAACATATTGTCATGTGCATATCCATCGATTACAAACATTAACATTTTGTCCGCTAACAGGATGTGACTCCCCATTACATTTCTTTAAGTATCTACAGCTCCTGTAATATGTGTTGTATCTGAGTGAAAAAGCATGTTCCTGCTGTGGGGATGAAACTATTCAGCAGCTGCTCAGCGTGATTAATTTCCCAACAGGATTGAAAAGTGAAAAAAGTGACCAAAAAGAACCTGAACCTGTCAGAACAAGATGGAGGTGATTTTCCTCTTGATTTCCTGGAGAGATTCCATTTTCTTTCAGTTGGTGTATAGGCCCGTAAAAAGAAGGTGTTGTGGGTGGAAAAAAAAAAATCCCTCTCTCCTCTTATATCTAATTAGTGTGCTCTGCTTGGTTAGAGCAGACCTTTCTTTTTTCCCCATCCCTTTAATGGGATCCACAGCAGCTTATGACAAGGCATATTTGTATGCCTGTTGTGCTAAATTCTATCCCATAAATTGATATGGCAGATATTGCCTTGGCTTTTTCTACAGTTATGGGTTAATTTAGAGGCATCTGGTTTGATTATTTGGTCTCTGCACCACAGCTTTATGCGGGTTTATTGAGACAGACCTTAAGCTATCAATGCCGATGACGGAAGGTTGAAGGTGCATCTTTGCATGGAGGGCAGTCGGTTTGCATGTGCATAATCTTCAATCAGAGAATGATTGACTAGTTACTGACAAGACATATGGCCTGGGGAGGTGTTCACCCAGTGTGTGACTGAAGGTTGCCCCTGAAGGAGCAAACAGTGAACCATGACCTCCACATCTGCAGAGAGTGTGTAATCAGGCAACGCTAATAAAAAATGAAGACGCTGATTCAGTGTCAAGGACACAAAGCATTTGAGAGACGCTGTAAAGTACAGAGTAACCAGTACCCCGATATGAATCACAGTAGAATATCCACAGCAAGCGTAGCAGACCATCATTGCATTCCCATTGTCATTGTCAGTGTTTCCATAAATTATCAAGCATGTCACAGTCCTCCATATTTTGGTTTGTCCTTCCACAGTTTCATAACTAATTTCATAAGGGAGAGCTCAAACTTCCACCAAGGCCACTCCACATCACCACCAAAATCATTTATTTTCTCTCTTGAGCCATCACCAACTTCTCCAAAAAATATCATTAAAATCTGTTCATCTGAAGAACAGCAAAAACATAACCTCAGTTTTATAATTACAGTTTTGGGGGATGCTGTAGGGTAGTATTGTCTTTAAGTGCTGCATTGTTATTTTCTCATCATGGTTTGCTTCATTCTCACAAAACAATCATCATTTGGCATCATTAGGCCAAAGTGTCCACTAGTGGGTAAACTTTCATTTCTGCACACAAGAATGATTCCCAGGAAATGTATAACTTTTTTTCATAATGATCCCTCAACTAAACTAAACAGTTTCTGGTCACCTGTCATTGCAGTTCAGCAGGAGGTTTCAGCAAAATGATATTACACTTAAAAAAAAAAGGCAAATGCCCACTTCTCATTTAACTAATTATGCCACAAATTAATTTGTAACATTTACATCATAATCCCAAACTTGCTGCTTGTCTGAATCTCTATCATCTGCCTCTGCTCCCTTTTCTCCCTTTTCTCCCTGCACAAGTCTTTGGAAACAAACTAATGTTCGCCTCTTTCATTCATCCACACTCAAAAGACTTCAATATTAAGACGTTTAAATGCTGCAGCGACGTACTGACTCAGCATCACACCACATTTCCAGCTCCCAATCACTTGCAGTTGTTTCCCTGTCAGGTCTTTTTTTGTCACCAACTCTCAAAAGTATTGTTCAGGATATGTATGGTCAGAGTGTGTATCCCGTGTGATGCCACTCTACTGCACCACCATCACTCCCTCCTTCCATTTACTGCTCACCAACAGGTCCATCATAACATGGGTGTAGGTGTAGGCGTCCTTCTGTTTGTGCTTTAACTTCCATTGTTGACATGTTTCTCTAATTAGTTCGGTGTGACCAGAGTATCATATGTTCTGTTAGAGCCATAAGATTTATAATGACGAGTGTTTTTGAGTCTGTGTGCAGCTTTGGAGCACAGTTAATGTATAATGTCCAACTGTGTCAGTATCACCCACAGTCAGTAACACGGTATCTGCTGTGTAAAATACAATTTTAAAAAAGTATTTTATTGGCGGTTTAATGTGTGATGAATGTTAAGCACTTGTTTTGAGAGTTTATTATCACTTTGTTATAAAGAGAAATTAGCTTGAATTCCTAGACTTGGAAACCGATTAATTAAATATGATTTTATTATTGATGATATGGTGGTTTATTGTTTTTCCCTCATATTGGCACATTTGGTGGTCGTTCCAAATGGATTTATAGCATTTTGAAGTGAAACCCCTCAACATTTGTCTAATATCACTTAAAATGAACATCTAATTTTTTTCCCCCTCTAGAGATGAAGCCAAATGCTCTTTTTTTTTATCAGCTGAGCACATGCTGTTATTTACAGCAGCTGTTCTGCTGTAGCTGGCAGGGGGGAGGTAGAGCTCTGTCTCACCACAGGTGCGCCTCCCTGATATACAGCGCACACACTCTGCACTGTTAGTGTCTTGGAAAAACCCACTCAGGGGTTTTAATGCCTTGCTTCGGGGCAAACTGGCATTGGGGGGAGGTAAATGGTTCTTCCCCTCTGAGCCTGAAAAAGCCAATGTGTTGTTTTTTATTTCTATTTTTTTTTTTCCTCTATAGCTTTAATAACTGCAGGCTGAAAGAACCCTTCTCTTTGTGATTCTGATGATGTTCTGCTTATTTCTGTTTGACTTTACAGAATTATATAGACGACACAGGTGCACACTTATTGAGGCTCCAGTGTATAAGAACTAGTGGTATCTAATTGTGAGGCTGCAGATTTTAACAAACAGAGTGTAGACTGTAAACACTTCAGGTTTGTGAGGACATGGTGGTGCAAAGTGCGGCCTCCGTAAAGACCCTCATCTTAAATACATGTAAAAGCCTTATTCTAATGGAATTGTTTATTTAAAATGAATTATACACTTAAACTTATGGGTAGTACCTTCAATTTCTGATGATATACCCTAACACACAGTGAAGCTTTAAATTAAATTATGGGCTCAAGTTTTAAGCTTTAGTGTGTTTTGTATTGCAGTGGTTTGGACTGGAAAGAGCTGATAATAAAAATGATTTTGACGTGGTGTTTACTGTGGCAACTTCCTCAAATCAGTCCTAGCCCCCCCCACCCATAGCACCCTCCCAGTTCGTATTGGAAGACACAGATACGCACGTTATCATCATACAAGCACACACACACACACAGTCCAGCCGCCACTGTGTAATTCACTCAGCGCTCATTTAGAAAAACCTCCGTGATAAATAGCTCTCCCACTGTGATGAGTTACTTATTTTCCTGCTTCAGAGGTTTTCCTCAAGGTAGGCAAATTTAATAATTCAGACATTATGTAAATGACCTCATTAAACAAAAAATGCATACTAAAAAGGCAGACGCCTCCAAACATGCTATCTTGTTTGTAACATTTATAAACACTCGTTCTGTATGCCTCCACAGTTTATCACAGTGTTGTAATGAAAAATGAATAAAAGCCCCACAATTAGGTTATTAAGTTCTTGATGATGTGTACACACACCTCAAGACAAGGATATGGCTTATAGCAGAGCACACACATCGCTGAGCCAATACAGTGAGGGCCAAAACATGTCGCTATATATGCTGGATCAAAGCATAGAGAAGCACTAAGAGCACATTTAACACACAATCACACCTAAAGGTTACATTCAAACTTAAATAAATCTGTAGCCTAGGTTAAATGAAGATGGAGAGGGAAAATATGTTTTCTTCTATGTTCTTACTATGTTCTTAAAAATGTGAATTCAAAGATGCAAAGGCAATGCAGCTTTTGGTGAAGTATAAGAAAGCATGTTGTGTACTTTAGATCTGCTGTGTTCAATGTTCATATTCCCTTGTGTTTATGCCGTGGAGAAATTGTTTATTTCTCTGATGTGGAAATAGAAACTCTGACATCACAAGTTCAATTAAACCGACTAGTCTTGTTTGGAGGCATGAAAAAACGGAATCAATAGAAATAGAAACAATGCAGTTTGGAATGAATTCAGCTGTGGCTGTCAATCACATTCTGGCTGATATTTGAATATAGAAAGATATAATACATATATAATACATACATATATAAAAAAACTAAAATATTGACATATTAAAGCACCACCAGGTCCCAAGCTGGATATTTGTCAGTGGGATGTACACCAACAACAAAAAAAGACACAGTTAAAACAATCAAATAAAGTAGTATCAGTTCATTAGAATGTTAAAATAAAATATTGCAATGATAATTATAAGGTGGCTTAAATAAAATGCTCTTTGGTCAGACCTGGCCAAGCCTCTTATTTTAGTTTTCATATCCTGCTCAGTTTTCCTTGGCCTCCTCCACTCTTCACACCATGCTAGCTCATCTATATGTCAGGACTCAGGATTCTGACCCTCACCTGTCCAGCGTATTAGTGAATTCTTATTTGCCTGTGGCAATGTTTTGCTCTGTCTGTAAGTGTGGGGAGAAGAGTTGTATGCTTATTTAGCTCTGCCATGGGGATTTAATTTGCAGAAGTCTTTATAAACCCTGTGGACATGGGAGATTTTGCATTTTGAACAATGCACTGGAGAAGTAGCGGTTAACTAATAACTAGTCAGTAAGAACATTGTATCTCCTCTGTTTGCGATGTGTTAGCAAAGATACATCACCATATGGAAAAGTAAAAACTTCTTTCATGCCAATTTTTATTGTACTAACTTGTTGTGAAGTTGTGATTTATTTTTTTTTTAATGTCAGACTCTGCTCTTTTGATCTGGAGAGTGTTTACAGTCCTTGTGAAGAAATTAAATACACTCCCATTGGAACTGCTCACAAAGTGTTGTCCTCACATTTGATTTATGCTGGACGAAGTATCACTTGCAACCACTGAGAATGGATGTCCTTCACTCGGATTATGCCAATTTGTCCACGAGTTTATACACGGATACCCTATTAATTCAACAAGTTCTTATTCACAAGATGCAATTATGACATTTCCATTGGTGTATACAAGGTCTAAAACTCCAGACCTCCAGGGACATCATTTCTGAAACGCATTTGTTTAAAAAGAAACCAAACAAACAGTGTACTAGTTTTGACATGGACCATCGGTGTGAGCTAATGAGAAGATCTAGTAAAGAGGAGCCTTAATGTTTTCCGTGTCTGGACAAAGGGGAAATATCAGGTATTGATCCAGGTATCGAGAAAGCCATAAGACAGGATGAGAACATCATAAACATCTTATTGTCACTTATTTTGTACATGAAGGTACTTTATTTGTGTCAAAGTGCAGACAGTCTGCGTGAAAAGATCTAGTTTGATAAAAAAAAATGTAATATTTGCCTGCAGTCTGAACATAACCTTGGTCTCTCAATGAGACTTTGGTTCTCCTTGCTGTAGGTGTATTCTTTCAGAAATCATATCTGAAGAGCACCATCATTTAGGTCAGGTTTCCTATATTGTCTTTACTGGAAGTTGTTTTTCATGACATCCATGTCATGTCTGGGTTTTTGCCTTTGGCAGATATTAAAACAAATAACTGTTTTCATCTTGTCCATGTCCGTGCTGATGGACTGTGATTTTTGTGATCGTTTTTTTTCGGGAGCTTTAATGTTTTTTTAATGGTTGTCAAAGCTGATTGAGCCATTGTTCTCACCCTCAAGCTTGATTTTCTGACCACTGCCATGTGTGAGACCAGGATTTGTATCTTATGTCTGTTTTTGGAGGAAAATCACGGAGAATTTAACTTTTAAAATACAGTCTGTTATAGAATAGTCTGTAGAAGGCCACAGCTCGTCAAAGGGTCAAATAATCAATCTAGCACTGATCCCATTATGACACACCTGTTCAGCACGGCTGCTTAATTGTTCATAGGACTGAATGACTTTCATTCAGCATTTTAAAGGGGGCTTTGGTGTTACTTTTGTATTCATCACTGCAGGCTACAGCTGCAGCAAACATCTTTGTTAATATCACCTGGCAGCTATTTCACTACAAATCTGCTAAAACATTCACCTAAAATAAAGTTCAGAATTCCACACAAGTGCTCTATTATACTTTTATATTTGTACATGTTTTACGTATTGTCTTGCCTTTTTTGGTCACAGCTCACCTTTGCACTGTGCTTCGCGTTTGCTTCTCACACAATGTAGTTACACTTCTGCACTGGTTTGGTTTACAGCTCCACTGATTGCACATCCCACCTTGATTCACAGCACATTGTGTGTACTTTTTTTTTGTTTTTAACCTCAGTTCACCAGTGGCACCCATTGTCTCCCATTTTTTTTATATTTTTCCTGCATTACAGTTTGCTAATACCTTGTGTGAACTGTTTTCCAATCAATGAGTAAAGATGTCTAACGTCTTCTCTTTTTCACAGTCGTTATGTTCTATCTAGTCACTGGAGAGGGCATCTTTGGAAACTTGCTCCTGCTCCCAAGCAGGTTCATTTGTTTATTCACTTGAGACTTTGCACATTTCCTTTATTGTGTTGTCGGCCTGTAATTCTGTGATGTACTGTTGTGTTGTCCTTGGCAGCTCTCTCTTGAAAATGTCTCAATGGGACAACCTGTATGAATAAAGGTTAAATGAAATATTAAAAAAAAACATATTATAATTATAATAATAATCACATTAATATTAATTGTTGAAAGACTTTGCCTAAACTGGTGTCAGAGAAAGCATTCTTTTTTTCTATCTTAACTTGTGAGTGTGTTTTAAATAAAGCAGTTTCTTGGGGACATGATCATGTTGTCCCTGCAGAGAAGGAAATCAAAGTTAACTATACAGGCAGGCAAGTTTGTGACAGCAGAAGGCTTGACACCAAAAGGGGCTTTGTGGTGGAGGAGGGAAGTCAATTAAAGCCTTAAAAGCATAAAAATAAGTAGTCTCTGTGGTGTGTAGGTAGAACGCATGGTGAGCTGCATGGTCACCCTCCTGTGATTTGTGGCATGGCAGCAACACTAGGATCTGGCTTCTCCAGTGTACTGTAAAGTAATGAAGACTCTCTGTGGAACCTGTTTCTGTCACATCAGTCTGTCAGACAATTCCCAGGTTAGAAAAGTACCTGTTTCTCTAGACAGAGCACAATATCTAAACCACTGCTGACAGCATGTCCAAGACTGCGAGCGTGGAGTGAAGGCGTACACGAAGAGGTAACGTCAGATTTATGACTGTCTTACACTGTAGCTAGAGTACCATTAAAGGGGCTATATGTAAATGTATAAAACTGCCACCATGTGGAACATGCATAGTTACTGGCAGTAATAATCATAAGACATTAGCAAATATTAATGTTGAGGCAGGGGAAATTGATACAGCTTTTTGACCAACAAAACTTCTGTTTAAATTTGATGCTGCAGTTCTTCACAGTATCCAAAGGGCATATTGTCAAAATGAGCACAGGCAGCAAAGATGACAAATTAAATTGGTCAACTTGTTTTTTGTTCCAGGTATTTACAAAGAAAATGTATTGCAAACCCTCCCTTATGATAGCAATCATCCAAGGTGCAAGCTCGTCCGGCCTTTAAAGAAAATAGGAAACTGGCTCACTGTATACGGTATACGGTATAAACACAAAATGGATCTATAACTAATCAAAAGACAGCCCGTATACCTGGTGCTGTCATTGCTTTAATTGAGCCAGTGATTAAAGATAAGGCCCCTCTCTCCATCCGTATAAATTAATATGGACATTCTGCACCTCTTTGATGGGCATTTAAAGATAATGGAGCAAATTAGCTTCTTTCCCAAGATGATGGCACTCTAGGCAATCATCTACTTTACTTTAACTTGTAGTATGCAATAAAAAATAAATAAATAAAACAACATGATGGTGGATCCATTAATCTTCAAGTACTCCACTAGTATAGCATTGTTATCCAAGAGAGAGACTCCCGCATGTTGCTGCAGGAATATGAAAACACAATTCACTGTTAATGAACTGATTCACCTGTGGCCCCTAATAACTTTAATTAAACATCTGAGAGATGAGTTTCCCCAAATATCAGCGGGCTCTACAGCCCCAGGGAGCCTGAATCTCCAAACCAGCGAAGCACAACACTTCAATAGGAAAATAATGAACATGCCTTTCAGGCTGTTTTAAATTTCACTGTGACATTTTGAATTTGTTACAAGAGAGACTGTAGCAAATGAATATCAATGGATGTTGAGTTTTATATGAATATTCTAATAACCACGTCTAATAAAAAGAACTCCACTGTAACTCCCTCATCGTGCCTGAGGGGAAAAATGAAATGTGTAGTTTCACAGGAGAGTCCCAGCAGCAAAATATAAATAGGTTTGTTTTTAATTTGCATGTGATCATAAGGGTTATTGTGTGAGCAGTAGGCGCCATCACATTTATATTTTCTATGTCACACGTAGCGCACGAACATTTTTCTTTGAGGTGTTTTTCTTAGCACTAAATAATGGCCCAGTGGCTGTTCCCCTTAAAGCACTGCTAAATGTTTTATTGCCCAGATTTAAGGCTTTTATTTGTTCATGAAGACTATTTAAGCTGCAATCGAGCAGGTGAAGGCCTTTTCTAGTACACACTGTGAAGAAGGGAGGGAACACAGCCACCCACTTATCCACTGCTGTTTTAGATAAAAGAGATAAAATTCAATTTAAATGAATTCAAATTTGGCCCGGCCCTCAACATTATTTTTTATTTCTCATGTGGCCCCTTGGGGAAAATAATTGCCCACCCCTGCCTTAAACCAATCACAATTCACACCTAACTTCTAGGACCATGCAGTGGCCCCACTCTCCAATCCCCCCAACCAGTCCAATCACACTTCCCCCAATGCCCCAATGGTGTGTGTGGAAGGGTGTAGCAGGTCGGGAGGGCACAGGGGGCAAGCAGGACAAACCACCCATTTAGAGTGCCAGCTTCCCGACTGGCAGTGCCATAAAATCCAATCCCCAGCCAAGAAGGGCCAAGCCCCCAGCCAGGACCACACTGAGACATCCCCAAAGCACCAATGAAGCAATAGGTCCGGTCCCATCCCATTTCACGGGGGGGCAGGTCCCCAAAGAGAATAGTTCTTACATTTGTGATATTTCTGATTGGTTCATTTACTTTGCTATTTTTTTTTCTCTGCATGGAAACAGAGCAATATTAAAATGCTCATATCACTGATGTTATGGCCTAGTATAGTGTACACTAGACAATGAATGTAGCATTTATAATCAGCTTTCAAGACATTATACTAGAATTAGAGAACATAATAGTATAGCTCTAAATGAAGGTGTAATAAAGTACCTTTTATCACAATAGTGCAATAAAAGAGCGATGATCAGAATAGAGGTCCTCATTGCATGAGAGGCAAAAAGCTATTTATTACTTGTTGCCCTATTGCAGGGCAACGAAGTCCAGCTCTTTATCAGATGCAGATAGTGCATGACAGTGAAGCCACAGTCAATGCTCTGTTTATCGCTGTAAAGAGAAGGAATGGGGCTCTGGAGTGCATTTGCATTGTCATTTTATTTAGATATATTGGAGGAGAGCGTGAGGCCAGCACTGCTCAGGCAATCCAGCAGCCTGACAACAGCTCTGTGATAGAGAGTAGCATCAGCAGCTTAAAACTGTTAAAACTCGCAATCTGTCTTTGTGTTTGCTCCGTATTTGCGTTTCTTCCTCTTGTCTCCCTCTGCCTCTCTTGGTATCTCTGATTCCCTCTGATGTATCAGATGGCACATTCAATTTTCTTTACAGTGTCACCTTGTCCAAATCAAGCTGTCACGGTGCAGCATCTCTGCTTTGCAAGCCTTGTTGGCGTCTTCTTTTTAAATCTTATTTTCATGTCTCTGCCTTGTTTAACGTGCTCCTTTGAAACCTTAAACTTGCCAGTGCTCACAACAAAGGCAACGTTAACTGCCCTGTTTCAATGCCGTTGTCTCTTTGTGTTTTTGCTGATTATGGTTAGCCTTGTCATTTTCAATCCACCATGTGCCTATTGGAAATCAATACATGTGAAGTTCATGGCTGGAGCAGTGCGCTCTCATAGGTGTAATATTAGTTTACAAATCTCCCATCCAATGCAAATTCAATGGATTTCAAAAGAAAGATCCTGTCTTGAGTCAGGTCTGGGTTGTTTTCTTTCTTGGATCTGCTGATTTGGTTATATTCAGTTCATTGCTTAAGCTGTTTTTGTCACTTTAGAGGTATGACTCAACATTAGATGAACACTATAAATCCTATGCAGAGAAATGTAAGAAAAAAATCTGATCGGGTAATGGGCTTATAGACTCTACTGTTAATAAAACTGGATGTAGTCCTCCACCTTGAGATTTGTGATTTGAAAATATCAAGGTTTTTACAACGACAGTGTGTGATGTTTGTATTTAATTACACATAAGATATGATACCATACATTTACATTCAACATTTTCATTTGAGGCACAGAGGTGTACTCGGCTTTCGTGTATGCTTTATGTAATCATGAAATTAAATTGTGTTGCGCGACCACAGGCCTGGCAAAAATGTAATTGTGTTGCTAGTGCTCCCCAGATGAAACTGAGCAAAGAGAGGGGGAAGAGGCATACACTCTCCACGACCATTCTCCACTGATTAATTCTCCTGTTTGAAATAACCCTGAGTCCACAGCAGGAGCAGGATGAATCTGTGGCGTCCATCTAGCTAATAAGTAGAGAGGACCAGCGGGGCTCTCGCCACTCAAAGCTGCGTGGTTATTAGAGGCCAGATCATGTCTATCAGCACTCCCTGTGCCCTTGAGATTAGTTGAGTTGAAATGTCACAGCAGTAACAAGCTTAAAAGGAGGCAATGGGCTTAAGTGGCATCTGCATTTAACAAGACTGACATTTTGATTAAAAGTTTCCTTTAAATATTCATGGAAGAACCAGACACTTGAAGCCGGTTATTGTTCAGATGCACAGCAGTGGTCAAGAGGGAAGATGTGCACAGCACTGAACTGTAATTGTAACAGTAGCTGCTTTCTGGGAATAATAAGGTAATAAAAAAGGTTAGAATTTGTTGTGAATGAACGCGTAATTCTAACACTCTTGTGGAATTCAAACATTTTCTAGCAGCAAGTTTACATTATATTATATTACATTATAGATATGTCAAAGTGAATAATATCACAAGGTGCCCTGACACCAAACATGAAACAAATATTTGCATAAAATTCAGTGCAAATATGGAAATAGATATGACTTTATCATATTTTGTCATTCAGTGTGATGCAGTGGCGATTGCTCTAAGACAGCAAGGGAAGCTCAGCTTCCTCTAACATGTTGTATGTACTGTGTTGTATTAACATTTCAATGCGAAACGTGCGCTAGAGCGCAATTAGAACGTGTCACTGCTGACGACATATCGTGCTTTTCGTATTCCCCTAGCAACCTCTGCATTAAAAGCACTTGAAGCTCAGCTTCAATTGGTCTCTATGGTGCGACAGCGATTGGACAAATGCGGCAAAATTGTCACCTCCAGGGAAGCTCAGCTTCCATGACAGTGGGCGGCTGCAGACACTGGGCTTCTGCATGATGATTGGAGGAACTGTCTGAAAGACAAGGAACCACTTTAAATACAAACACTATTAGCATTTCAGTATTACACATTTATCAGATGTTCTCGTTTAAATTTGAAGAATTTATGTATAAATAACTGCGCCTGAAATTAACTTCCCCTGTTTCAAAGACCAGCAACCGTCAGCAAACGTTCGGTTGATTGCGGTATGTCACGTGTATAAGGTGCAGCTTGAGTTGACTACCTTCACTAGTTTGCAGGTTTCTAATGGCTATCGAATTCTGGAACCATTAGTTGTTTATGTTTATGTTATGTACATAATTATACATTAACACCAAGTCATGGCAGCTTATAAGAACGAGCAGTAAATACAGAACCTTTACTTCACATAGCTGTTAAATAAACACTATAACAAAGCACAAATCTTTGACCTTGGTGTGTAATGCCTTCAGAGATGGTGTAAAGGAAAAAAGGTGTAAATATGTTATAAATGCGCGACATACAGCATGCCTGAATCCTAAAAGGAAAGTCACTGCAGATCATTACAATACCTCATTCAGCAGTGTAGTCTTGGGCTTTGTGTGTTTGCTGTGGTTTGCTGTCGCAGTGGAACAATGCCTGGCAGGAAGAACTGTCTTTCACTTCTTTGCTTTAGAAAACTCTCCAGAGTCCAAGGTCATATTTCTCATTTTGCTCACTGCTGAATTAGGCCCATCCACACACAATTAAAAAGAAAAAAAAAAAAGAGAAGACGAAAAAATGGTAAAGGTGCAAATCTCTGTTGGCTCTTAGATACATAAACTTATTTCTAAAGGTTGTTTTTCTTTGGAAAGGAAAAAAAAAACGTGTGCAAGAAGAGACAGTTTATCAATTTTAACTTTGTGAGTAGAAGTTAGAGCTATAATTTCTTTTCTTCTTTTCTTTTGTCCATTTTCTTTTTAGTCCTTGCAACATTATTGTCTGTCAATGCAATGGCATTCTTGATGTCCATCTCTCGCATCATGTTTTGATGTCTATGCCAAGTGACCTTTCGGGTGAGTCATTTCTTTGCAGCACACACAGAATCTCAAATTGGTGGGGCATGGTGAAGAATGGATGAAAGAGAAAATCACACAGAACCTCTCTGCTCTCTGCACACACACTTGCTTTCATCTCTTAGTGAGGACACATCATAGATGATATGCATTCCTTAGTCCCTACTCTAACCCTACCAAACCCTTATTCTAACCCTAACCCAAAAAAACCAGGTCTTAACCCTGAAAAATCCCTTTAAATTTATGGAATCAGATGAAATGCCTCCACAAGGTCAAAATGTCCATGTTTTTGGACTTAAAAAATACATAAATACATGTATGGACACTCACACTTGTTATACATATGAGGATAGCCTGCATATAAAAATGGACATAGCCCTCCGGTTTGAAAAGTGAAGCCCAGGAAGTGTGACGGAAGTAGCAGTTAGCCACCAGGGGGCAATTCATTTACAAAAATAATTAAATTTGTGTGGAAATGGTCCACTACTTATATGATTTAAAACGTCATTAAACATTTTTCTGAGGAGTTAATGGTCTCAATCACTAGTTTCAGCTCTTCTTCAATAGAACATGATAACTTTGTAAATGATGTTCCAATTAAAGGAAAGTGGGTGATAAAGCACACGAGTGGACGTCATGTGATTGACGGCTACAGTGGTATCTCCTCATATGTGCCATGCTTTCCTCGTGTATTTTCCTCTCAATGGGCACATCATTTACAAAATGATATTAAATGAAATACATAAGTAATAAATTAGCATGTTCTCCCCGTGTGTGCGTGGGTTTTCTCCGGGTTCTCTGGCTTGCAGATCTGGGGATTAGGTCAATTGGACCCTCTATATTGACCGTAGGTGTGAGTGAGAGAGTGAATGGTTGTTTTCTTTCTTTCTAACTGTCCAGGGCGTGACCCCGCCTATCGTGCCCATGACCATCATGTGGAGGATAAAGTGGTAGAAAATGAAGGGACGGAAGTAATAAATTAATAACTTGTCTCACAAGCATCTCATGTCCCGCTGCTCTATTTGAGCCTATTTCTTGAGCCATGTTGTTTGTTCAAGAGCAAAATAGAAAGTGAAAATGATCTTTCACCATCGTTTCAGTGACTATGTATGTCAGAAATGACCCAAAAACAACATATCCTGAACCCAGTTTCAATTTAAAATGACTCTTGTACTTACATTACAATTTTGTAGGGTTTGCCTTTGATTTGTGGCGATATGGATGGATTATCTTCATTTCCTTTTTTCAAACGAATTGGCTTAATTCTTCTCGATCTTTGGCACAAGTATTAAGAATTTGTAATTAATAAAGTTCTAGTGCATTCTACCAGCTTAACCATATCAGTGCCACATCAAAATCCAATAATTGATGGAGAAATGGTTAAAGTCAAGAACTTAACACAACATCCCATCCACAAATATTTCTTTACAGCCTTTGGTTGATTATTATCAAATGATTATTAAATATGTATGGCCACTAACAATAGTTACTTGAAATGATTAGAAACTAACGGTACTGGATCAAGGAGCTGAATTCATAACCTTTGATTGTGATTGTGATTGTGCTTCTTATGCTCTACTGTAACATTCATTAGTCTGTATTGTTATTGTCTCTGGTAGCACCTTGGCTGCTATTTAGCAAACGTGACACGGATGTGTAGCTCATGAAAAAGTTTACACACATCCTCTAATGACCTTTCTCACCAACACTATATAGAACTCACAACTACCTGCACTTGCACTTAGATTTGTTCCACAAAGACATTATTTATAGGTAATTAAAGGACTGTCCTCTTCAAAACCTTGTCATCCCAGATGGTTTTAGTGCTGCATTAATACAGAAACACGGTAAGAACAGTGGAATTTGACTGTATGTAATAAGAAATGATGTGCTTTCACTTAGTGTTTTTATAGCATACAATGATGAATGTGCTGCCCCTATAGTCCTAGATAACTAAACAAGGTGCAGCCTGATTCCCTCACCATATATAGAAATGCATAAATAAATGAAAAGTGAATCTGGCCAATGAGGGGGCTTTGATTTCAGAGGAAGCACAGTTCACTGCTGTGTATCATTTAGCTCTGACTGAGAGTCTTTGAGATTTTCTTGGTCCACTACTTAGCTTTCACTGTCTATCACCAGATATCTCTTCTTTATCACAGTGATGGTTAAAGGATGCATAAACCAGACCTGCTAACAAGGTATTTTTTTTTTTCTCTAAAATTAACTTAGTAATTCCTTATTTTTCTTGATGTTTTCATGTCAGTAGTTGTGCTCTAGGACAGATTTGACCCGTATAGGCTTCAGACTTTAATCACTGCAATGACCTGTATTTTATACATCCCTGTGCCCATTGAAGAGAAGGTAATGAATCTGTCTGGCAATTGGATAAACAGCATAATATCTAGGACAAAGTAGCTGCTGAAAGCATTGGGTTTGGGTCCCTTGATGATAGAAATGCACGTTCTCTTGTTGACTTGTGTCATCCATCTGTTCGTGTTCATTTCACATACTTTCACGCACACCCAGGCAGCATAAAAGATAATTATGGTTATTTTCAACCTCCCTAGTCGTTTTCACAGTATTGACCGATCCTGGTCAATATTTGGTTGATGCACTACAGGGTCACATTTTTCTCACCACAGCTCGCGTTAAAGATACTAGGTGGATACTTGACATTTAATGGGGTTGCACTAGTGCATACTTGATGACACACAAGTGTGACACAAGCATAGTAATGTGTTGTAAAGGTTGCAGTACACATACAAACAGAAGACGAGCTGATTTAAACAGTGAAAGTTTTAAAAGTCTGCTGTGTAACATTTAGTGTTTATTGGTAGAAATTGAAAATATACTTCCCATATTATTTATATGGGTATATTCAAGCCTTTTATATTCACTTTGATATACATTACTGACTTCATGCAAGGGCCTTGCTTACGTGACCTTGCACCACCATGTTTTTTCTATAGCCCTGAATGGACAGACCAAACAAAGCATGCCTTTTGTATTTTAAAGGTGAATCCTACAAGACAAATAAAAAACTGCATGTTTTCTGGTATGAAAATATCGCTCATTTTCACACACTGGACCTTTACAAGTGGAATGTCGGAACCTCATTGTTACTTCTTTTGTAGAGGTGGTATAATGACATCTGCCTGGATAACCTACTACTTATCTTAATGAACCCACTCTTGCTCTTTACATAACAGTAAAAGGTCAGGAGAAGATTCTGGTTTTAATAGTTTTAATAATGGTAAATATATCAGTGATTCAACTGACATTGAGACTTGACTATTTTATCTACTATTTCTCGTTTTCTGGTCTGGTCTTTGTGACTTGTAATGTCACTTTTCTATTACACACTGTGGGAAGGGTAAAAACATTCACTTGCTTCCTCGTGATGATGGTTCATTCCGCTCTACCGTCTCGATCAATTCCTCCCTCCCCTGCTCTCCATACATTCTATTTCCTGTGTCCACATCTCAGCACTCTACTGACACTGTCTCAGCAATGAAATGGAGTGTTTCCCTCCCGTCCTTCCTCCCTCTTCCCCATCCAAGGCCTCACAGCCTCTGATACTGTGTGATAGCTTTCTTCATTAGATCTTTATAGATGGCTCTTCTCCTCCAATTGAGTAATCATATTTACCAGAGTTCCGTTTCATCTTTAATTTGGCTTTGATTTATCACCACAGGTACAAGTGCTAATAGGAACAGCCGCATCAGGGGGGTTCGGACTTCAGATTGTGCTGTATGGTCAGTGCATCGTTGTGCTTATGGCCACAGTGACAGGCTGTTATCTGTCTGTTTTACAATTTAAGAGATAATAAAAAAAATGGCCCCATTTGTCACTGTTCACCCCACCCTGGCTGGGAAAGTGAGGGATGAATTCTTCTGAAACCAGGCTAATGACCTGACCTGACCTGACTTCTCCTTGTTTGATGGACAATCGCTGCTGAGTGGATCCCTCATTTATCTGCCACAACTGTACAAACTGTCGGGTGGACAGGAAGTGCAGTAATGGAAGGTTATACTGCAGCTAATGTGAAGCAGCAAAGTCATCTCTCTTCATTTCTTCCATCATTTCAACTGTGACATTTACACTGTTTCTGCTACTCCCCTCCATTCTCTCTCCAGGTACGTTTTCATGGTCAGCAAAATGAAATATGGCGTGAAATTCTGTTAAAGCATGTGTGAAACAAATTCAGAGATTATCCTCTTCAGACATTATGTGTTCGAAAAATGGTGGCTGAAAACGTGAACTAACATTAGAACCGTGGGGTAAAGAATTATATAGTAAAGACTAAACAATTTATCTCCAGTGTTCTGTTCCACACTTTTTAGGTGTTTCTCAAAACTATGGCTCAATGACGCAGTGGGGTTACCATAGTTACCCCCTTCTCAAACACAGTAATGATGTAAAACTCTCAGTTAATCAGCAGCTACTGCTGCCTTTGGTTTGCAAGCTAGATCTATTTGCCTTGAAAATGTGTCTTCGAGGCAGACACACAGAGAAAGGCGCTGACCCTATGTTTCAAATTCTTAAAGATGATGAAATGAAGTACGGAAGAAGAACACAAAGAAGAGCAGAGTCCAGCTAGAGGCTGTAGGTCTGGTAGAAAAAATGGACAGAGATGACAGGACTGCAGCTAAAGCAGCACCGCGTTTGCATACACTATGTCTTTAACTGTGACCAAAATGGTGAAAATGTTGCTTCTCTTACACTGAAGCATGTGTGTGTTTGGCTCCTCAAGAATTTTTAAAGACTGAATGACTTTTAATCATAAGATTACAAAAATCTGTGTTGTAATCGTGTTTCAAGCCTGAATCAGGTTTTGTCACCAATGTTTAATTTCAGCCTGGGCTGTTTAAGTTTTATGTTCCATTAGATTTAATGGTTTTAGTCTTGGATATATAAAACTAAAGGTCCAAAGGAAAACTTGAGTATCTATTACAAGTCTTTCAGGCCAGCATTTAGTGACCACTCAAAATCTCTTAATGTCCCTTCAGTAAAAGTGAACTATATAGGAGCCTGCTTTCACGTCATTAAAGAAGTCTTAGTCGAGTCTAAGGCGAACCAGGTGCCAAGATTGATTCAAGATCTCCCCTTAGAGCAGGCATACAAACAAAACATTAATCACAATTTATGTACTGTGTAATTTGATGTAAAAGTCATGTACACAAAAGTGTGTGTTCTTTTTTTTTTGGTCAATAATTTAAATGCGTTCCTCATAATATCCCTTTGAGAGCATTTGCCATGCAGTAAAGAAGCAGTTCATTTACAGTATTTCACACACTGTGCAATATATTGAACTTAGGTCCTACAGCATAAAAATGCCATCATGTTGTGGCACACTTTTAAAATCCTGTCTATATTTCACAGCAGTTTGGAACTCGCAAACTCACTATCTGTCATCTCCCCTCTCTTCAAACACTCCCTCACCCTTCTCAATATGCTAATTTAGCTGTATTCACCCAGAACCTGTGGCAAATTGCCCAGTAAAGCATGGACCATCTGATGTGCTGCTATACACTCCTGCAGTTTCAGCTTGAACCTAATTTTCATTGTGAGCTAAGTGTGAGTGTAGTTCAGATGATGTCAGGCAATGTGTTGATTTATGCGTCATTAAGTATGCAAATATATGTATGAAACCTGAGCTGTGATTGGCATCATATTCCAAATAACCTCCACTTCATCACAGGATTCATTGTTTGTCTCTTAGAATCCTTCTGCCGTGATAAAGAGGATCTGCTCTCACTCAACAATGTAGACATAAGCCTGAGATAATGAGGTGCTGTTGAAATTTAGTTCTGGGGTTTTCTTATGCTCGAGTGTTTGGACTTATCAGGGAGTTAGCCACTAATGTTTTAACATAAGTCACATATTATTAGTAATATGTTAAAAAAATACAGTATACACTTTTAAAATGATTGACTGTCTCATATTGAGTTCTGTTTTTTCGATATGGAGTAAAAAAACAGACTAATGGCATTTGACATGTGTCAAACCATACATTTCACTGTATGGACAGGGAGGTGGTGGGACATGTCACTGTGGGCTGATGCCTGCTGAGGTGTCAGGATAACTCGAGAGAGAGAGACCAGCAGATCTGATGTGTCATATTTCCTAGGTTGCTTTGCTGTGTAGGGAGTTGTTAGCAATGCTAGAATACTGACCTTTCTACCAAACAGCCATGTGCATGTGTTTGTTGAGTAGAACAGCTAATAGGAGCGCACTTCTTTCTAAACTGCCCCAACAACTGGTCAATTTCTCATGTCAAAAGCCCGTCTAAAGTAGCTGCAACCGGTCATAACATCGCTCATAAGAATCTGAAATCCAATTTGACCAGCACCGTGTTGAGGTTTTTCACCCACAAAGATGGAGCTAATGTGGCAAAGAAGGAGACATGCTGGCAAACTGAGGCAGCCTCAAATCTGCAGTGAATTTTCAAAAAAAAAAAAAAAAAAATTACCTTCTTTATGTATGCCTTTATTATCTATTTCACTCACTTTTTTTATTGTGTTTTGTTTTTCTAATAATTATTTTAAATATGTATCTAAACAACGGTTGAGTCGGAATGAGAACACATCCACTGCACGTTCACCAACACCTGCAGCAATGCACTTATTGGATGGCACTAGCTGTCGATCATGCCCCAATAAATATTGTGCTTTATTATGTTGACTCTTAATAGATCATTAGAAATTGACATTATTCTATACGGAAGAAGACCTAAAATTTGTGACTGAGACTTTAACCTGTCATAACAATATTTAATGATGTTATAACTGAAGTGAAAAGTAGGATCTTTTTCCCCATAAAGACTGTTTGCATAAAAACCAGTGAAGTAGCCATCGAAGGCCATACAAGATAACACTTACGCATTGTTTTCACTTCTCAGACCCTCAGAATACATATTTATACACAGTCTCTTGTTTCAATTGGCTCTCACACGGATCTCACATAATTACACATTTTAATTTACCTGTATATGTATAGCACCAAATCACAATAAACTTTTTTTTTTTTTAAAAGCACTTCACATGTTAAGGTCGGCTGATTCTAATCCTGTTTCCAGGACACCTCATTTATACACAGCTCTTCTGTGAACGCTGCATGAATATGTGTTTTCCAAGAGAAGCGCTGAGCTGCTGGCTCAGTGCCAACACGTGGAATATTTAGTGGAAATTGAAGATGACAGCATTCTGAGCATGTTTCCATGGATCTCGCCACAGTCATGAGTGGCTCCGATAGCTGGCTCATTGTGTCACCCAAATAGCTCCACTGTCATTCTTGTGTGCCTGACGTGCTGTAATTTTTCACATGTCAGCTTGCGACAACTGTCCGCTCTTCTTCAGCTCCATTTATCTGCCTCTTCAATCCCTCTAAGTCAAGAATGCTGGGGAGAAGGGAAGGGCATTGAGTTTGTTAGTGGGATTCTCTCTGTGGACGTCCTATACATCAACATTACCCTGGTGGTTCAGTTGGAACAATTAGATGGAAATGGGCTATCCTGAACACCCTGTGAGGGTGCATGCATAATAGAGGACACCAATTAATGTAGTGTATGGTCATTTACAATAGAAACTGGTATGTGAAGCAAGATTTGCACTGCATGCATTTGAACAGGAGGACGGAATGTTCCATGATTTTTATTAATTTAAGAGTTATTCAACATTATGGGAAATGTGTTTGTTTATTCCCTTTTCTGAGACTGAGAGACAAAAAAAAAAACATAACACAGACACCTAACAAACACATAACACTTTCTAAAACTATAAATTGTTGTTTCTGCAACTGTTTTTACCGTGCCAAACATTGAGATTGTTTTCTTCTCTTCACCTCTAAGTTACATAATATTGCCTGTGTGTTGTGTGAACAGTGGAAACTCCACGGCACCACTGATGCGCGGCTGAAGAACTAACACTAACACTGGCTACTTGCAACCTATCCTTTGGGAACATACAGAATATTATACAGTATAATATATATAAAATATAACACAAAAAATGCATTTTTGTCACATTCAGTGGTCATTTCAGTACAACGGTGACATTGAACAGCTCCTCTGCTCTGGCTCATGCATTGTTCTCACCTCTCAGCACCAAGCGCTGTCCATGGTTCTGATCACTTCCCTCTCGTCTCTACGTTTTCCAATACAGTAGCCAAAGTAAAATCCACATTGTTATTTAAGAACACAAAGCATGTATTCAGCAGATATTTTGCACCCTGAACTAAGCTGTGTCCAGATGTTATGCAGTCCAACATTTCTGAGTGGGATTTCATTGCACTAATGTGCAACAGAGAGTACATCAGGTCTTAAAATTATGAAGCAGTGAAGATGTAGACACAGCATCACCCACTCTAGCATGAACAGTCCACACTCACACTGGTGCTCACTCGCTATTGGCATTACAGGTATGGCATATCTTTTTTCTTCATTGTATATTAACCCTATACTTTACTTTGAGGGGCATCCATGCCCTTGACAAGGGCCATAGAAGAAGTGATCGAGAGCATTTATTGATTCTATGATCACATAAGTGTAAAATCAATGATATTCAATTCTCAGGAGAACATACAGTAAGTCCTATATTGCATTATAGTTCATATTTTATCTTTTACTGTATACTGTACCAGTGTTGGCAGACAGTATACTTCTCCATGAAGTCGTGGTAAATGAATTTGCCGCCGTATTAGGAAGAGGAACATTTTCTCAAGAGTTCTGAGTGATGTGTTACATGGCATTAGTCCTGCGCCGGAAGATTAAAAACACAATTACAGTATACCTAAAAAAAAAGAAATCCAACTGTAACTTCGCAATACTGCTGCAAATGTGATTAAATTTAGTTTCTATTTTACACATGTACAACCAGTATCACCAGTGTGCCCGTAATAATCATGCCACAAGTTTCTTTTCCTCACTTAAAAGAAAAAGAAAAAAACAAGAAATATATCAAGATAAATTGTAAATATGTTATTTTGTATCCTCAAGTGGAACCTTGAAAGAAAAGATGCACTTTTTTTTACTGGAAGACTCCATAACATGTAATAATAGGATACTTATTATTATATAGGATACTACCTAAACTAAATTATAATTTATTATTTATTTATACATATGTATGTATATATTTATATACTACAACATTGCACTACAGCAGCCGTCTGAACTGTTGACATAAGCAGGTTGGCTCCATGTATTCATGCTGTTGACTCTATAGTTTGTGACTCCACCGTCTGCAAACCCTCAGTTGAACTTTCATTTATTATATCCAACCTGACCTTCACTTCCCCTCCACTGTTTTTTAGCCTCCGCTATAGAAACCATGTGTATTTAGTGTGTAGCGTAGCCCATTTGCATTGAATTTTCATAATTGTGCCACAGGAGCATTGTTGCTCATTGTCAGCTGGGGACATCTGCACTGTCCTCCATAACCATTGCAAGCCAACCTCATACTATCCTACTAACTATTCTCCTCCCACTCCCAGCAGGGACTAGAGAAAGAAGCCATTTTTGTCGCCTTTCCTCCATGCACCCCTCACCACACAACCAAAGTCATTTGCACTACAGAGACATGTTAGGAAGTGGGGGAGAATTCATGTTTAAAATATCCCCCCTTGCTTGGCCACAGCTACGTCCAGAGTCCCTGAAGAAATTAAAAACAGCCTAACTGGCGGCTTCTATCATGTCCTCATCCATGCTCCTACACAAGTGTGACAGTCCCCACTGGACACTGACATACATGGGTGCTTTTTAAGTTCACAATGCTTCAAATAGAGGGATGGGAAAGTGAGCACTCTCAAGAGGAACAGCACAGCAGATGCAAGGAAATGGAGAATTATAGCAGCATCTTATTATATATATATATATATATACATATATATATATACTGTATATACAGAGTAGGTAAAGTGTTTTCCTGTCACACAGGTCTTCAAAGGTATGTTGTGTATGTAGGTGTGTTGGAGAATATATCCTTAAGTTAGCATCAGAAAAACAAAAGATGTTTTGTTTGTCTATTGTGGGATATTGTAAAAAAAACATGGTTAAATTTTATTTTCAATTTCTGTCAAATTAACATTTAACACCAATCACTTGTGGTTTGAATGTCACAGTGTACCTGAGGATTGTTTCTGATCATGTTCATTCGTCTGTAGTAAGTTCCTGCAGCCCTATGCTCAGTGTCACAAAGTTAAATTCTTAAAATGGTTTCATGGACATGGTTGTGAGCTTAAATGAAGTTGCAGTTATTTATTTTTTTCTTTCTGGCTGTTCCACCAACTGAACAACTGCAATTATTTGCTTTTCCAAAAGTTAAGAAAGGTATATCAAAATAACTGATCCACACCATCCTTGTTTTTTTCCACCCTTTATTGAGGTACCAAGCACAGTGGTCCAGTGGAACAAGACACGCTGCAGTCCGTTGAACTGTCAGCAGGGAATGATCACTTACATGCGACAAGAATGAAAAAAAAAAATGTTTTTCTGTGCAGCCTGCAGCCTTCTCTCAAACAAAGCCTCTCTTTGTTTTGTGATAAACAACCACACGCCAAGAGAAAACAACAAGGAATGCTGGACGTCCTTCGTCATTGCCCTTTGTTTACTGTGTCACATTCTTCTTTCTTCTTTGTGGAATGTATTGCTGTGATACACTGCGTTGCCTCGGTATGATGTTATGTTATTTACAAAGCTGATGCATATTGCATAAATGGCTAGGTAATTGACTTGTCCGACTCCCACACCCCATGGTGGAAACCAAGTCAGATAAGGGTGTGTCATTCCAAATGGCACTGTGGCAAACTGAATGCAATGTACTGCTCAGTGAAAAAGAGGCTTTAGTTTCAGAGGGGTCTTAGATCGTTCGAAGGCCAAAGAGCTTAGTAAGTGTATGTGGAGGCATGGAAAACACTGATTTGCAGATTTTTTTTTTTTTTTTTAATAGAAAAAACGTTCTAATAGTCGGTGTGTAACTAATCAAGAAAAAGCTTGAGGTTCAACCGAAAACTACACATTGCTTCTTAAATAAAGATGTATTTCTGAGTGGAACAGAACTGAATACATGTAATAATGCAGAGCCTTGACTTTGATTTAGCATTCCACACACCTGCCAGGGATGAAGACAGACTCTTCTAATGGCCTGACCTGTGACACTGCAGTTTGCAGAGTACAGCATTTCGCCAGCTCTGTAATTTGGACACAGGTCTATTGGTCAGAACCATTAGCATACTAACCCGACAAAGAGGAGGTTTCCTCTTGCTTGGGGGAAAAAACCTGAACAAAAAGTCTTGACTGACAAAAAAATAAAAGAGAAGCAGAAAACTAAGAAACGCCCCAACAGTTCTGGAAAGAGGTGTAGAGCACCGAGGACTCAGGCATTTGGGGTTTCAGGGGTCAGCAGTGGGTTTTCCAGTAAAAATGATAATATGTATAATTAAAGATGGTTATGACCACGGTGGAAGGAACCTGCAGATTGAATTTCTCTTCACAAGGTAATAATGTGGAAATAGAGAGGGCACAAAAATGACCCATTGTATTAAACTTTTGTTCTAATCGTAAAATAACACAAGCACCTGTGGAGCATATGGCACTTAATCACTGTAATAACAGCCCACTACGTTCTTGGGTAGGTATTAATGACCCATGGACAGATTTTTGAGGAAAACATTTTTTAACAACATTCCATCCATCCAAAGATTGAAAAATAATCAAAGTAACAGATAAGTGACAAGGCAGTAAGAGACCAGTCTGCAATCAATGATTATGTATCCTATACTTCAACCATCCACGTCTCTTCGTTTATATCTGACTTGTGTTTGGACAGTAAATATTCATATGAAAATGAAGTGGATCTTGTCAGAGCCTTCCAAAATGATTTGTATCCCATATCATAAACCGCTTTGTCCCCAGTATTGAATATATATCTTTTCAGCTCCCTCCTACAGTACATAATGGACATGAAATTAATCCAGTTATTGCACGCTTCTCACCATCTTTCCAATTTCATCCAGAAACTAATAACATGAGTGTTATTATTGACTGTTGCGACTACCATAGTACCATAAATAAGAGAGCTGAGCCTAATTTATCAGAAATGATGCATTTTTCATGTCTTTTTCAACGTAATCTGCCAGTTGCTCTCCCTTTTGTTTCAATGAATGCAATGACCACCTGTGCTTCTCCCAGATATTTCATTAAACCATTCAATATTCAAACAAAAAGTCACATGATTAATGACCCTTTGAATTGTAAATGCAGATAGTACACGTGTAGTGATTATCATTTTTGAAACACCAAAAACAGCGAAACATGAACGTAAACCTTCTCACAAGTTAGAAAATACAGCCAGCGATGGAAACATGTTCCACCCACATTCACACTTAGCAGGCCAGTCTGAGCAACACCTGTACTAACACCACTCCACTGCCAGCACATTCTCCATCACCCAGCATCTGGCTTGTTTGGTCGAACCAGCAGCCCAGTTGCCTGGCACTCACTCCAAGCAGCGTTGAGCATGTTCACTGGGGCATAAAGTGCTGCCAATTAGTTTCTGTCACCGCTGGCTTTTTGGTGCTCAGCCACAGCAAGGTCATTTAGTGTAGACAGCGTCCATGTTCAGAAATCACAGCAAAGCAAACGTCTCCAAGTATCGTCCCGATTTGTAGCAGCTGAAACAAGGCCAAATTAGAAAATGTCCTGTGATATTTTAAGTTGTGTTGAGAAGATTGTTGGCATGTGTGCCATCTGCTTATAGAGGCTGTGAATAATCCTACTCACCAATTTGCATTTTTCTGCCTGAGAAGAAGAAGAAAAAAAAATCTTTATAATAACATCTTGGGGGCAAAAGAAGAAGTTAAAGCACAGGTTGGAATGTGCTAAAATATATTTGTCTCCAAAAACCTATTTTTTTCATGAAGACAGAAAAGTTGGAAAACACAGTAAGACAAAAATAAATAAATTGGGGGTCACACTCTGTGCAATCTATTACCAGGAGGAGCTGCCAACTTATACATCTCGTCATGAAAATACATTATGGTCACAAAAACAACAGCTACTGTCACTATGTCCGGGTCTCTGATTGCCTCAGGTGAATTGAGTCATCAAATGGCACTTATCCATGATCCAGTTCTTGCAATACTCGGCTCCACTCCTACGCTATTTTCTTTCTGCTTTTTCATTGATGATAGCACCTGGCACCTGTTGCCTTTTTTGGTACCTGCTCTGGCGAGGTTGCGAGCAAGCTGAGCCAATACTAAAATGTGACATCAACAGACTGCCGACCACTGATTGGTCAGAGAGTGTGCTCACTGGAAGAGTCATGAGCGTGACGTCTGACACAGGAATCAAATTGAACAATGCCAAATTGTAGATCAGTTAAAAGGTCTTAAAAATCCTGAAACATGCATTTATCTTCAACATTAAGCAAGCAAAGCCGAATCACAACCATATTTCAGTTCAGTGACTGTGTCAGACAGAGTCTGGTTCTCTTCTTCCTCCGGTCATGCAGGAAGACGACAAGTACTAGAACTGTAAAGTGGAAAAGTGCCAAAATTTCCAGCACACTAGAAATGAGATCTGGATTTATAATGAATCTGTGGCTCTCTGTTAATGTGTCTTTGGATATTTCACTGCAGATCTCATGCCAGTAAGGAAGGATCAGCCACAACTTGCAAAACTCTCCTGTGAAGTTATATGATGGTATCAGGCTGGAAATCATAGTGATTTAAAGGATTGAGCTGACGGCAAGTTTATGCGCACTGAGTCAATACGCTCATTTAGGACTTGTTTGAAAACATTTAATTAAAAGCATACCGTTGTTAAGCTGTATAATGTTTGTCTTTGTACCTAACACCATATAACATGTGGGCAATGTGCAGCCCTGGACCGGAGTTTCTGTTCACTTGCTGAGCAACATACAGTATAAGACAATACTTACAGGATTGCATGATAAACCCCTTGAAATGAACCATTTCATTTTCAAGGGAGTTCTTGAGGCGGACATACTGAAAATACAATACGGACAACCAATCAGCACAAATACACTCAGAGAGAAAGAAAAGCTCTCACGAGCGGAGTCACCCAGGCGTGACTGACTCCCTTATGTTGCCGAGTGCGTACAATAAAAGTACATCCAAAAACATATTAACATGCATTCACATATAAATCAAATGATATGCACGCCTTAAATGTTATTAGAAGCCAGAAGATGAATAAAATATGCATCTTAATGCAATGAAAGGAAGTTATTCCAGTCTGATGGATTATTTTCAATTTAAGTACATGTTCTTCACTTTCATTAGAAATTCTAAGAAAGAGCGTTCCAATTACTTCTGTTAGGAATGCCTCCCCTGCTATCTAGATTAATAATTTGAATCAAAAAAATTTGGTTTGTTTGTTTTATTTATTGCAGGTTTTTTTTCCACAAAAACAACCTTCAAGTTCTCAGTCTTAACTTGTTAAGACCCCAGCGGCATAACTCTCTAACACAGTGTCTACCCCCATGGTGTCATTTTTCAGTGTTGTCACTGGGTTCTGCTGCAAACTCCTCAATATAATGAAAAAAATGATGGTGTAGCAGTCGATGGACTGTGGTTGTGCTGCCCTTTAATTTACCAAACCCCAGGGTGCACACAGTGAACGATGTTTACAGGTGGGAAAAAAATACGGACGCAGGAAACCTATTCAAAAATACCATTTACAAAAAATATATACAAACAAAGCGTGACCATAGTCCTCTATAAACTCCAAAATGCTAGTGATGGCAGTGCGACACTGAAGCTTCGATACATGCTTCAAATCCTGAACTAAAATTCCATAAAACCTTCAACGCTTGACATATAACGTCCAAAGCAGCAATTGCTTCATTACCTGAATTAATCGCCTGACTGGTTCACAAAAATCTTTGGCATTATCAAGCACAAGCACTACCAACCTATGCCATATTTTCCCAGCACTCTCTCCTCAAAAACACAATACACACACTCTTTATTTGTAAATAGAACATAATATTCAGTCTTAGAGTGTGTGCATCAATTCATTTTCAAAGCACTTTTGGAAAAGTCGTGATCAAAGCAAAGATGGTTCAGAACAAAAGTCTTTTCTAAGTAGTTTCTCCAACACTGTTCTTTGAGGTGTGTGCGTGTAATTAAAAGCCTCCTGTTCACCAACTCGCCTGCCTAATTTGTTTGCAACCTTGCACTTTGCCAGGAGAGGTCACTTGATCTGAAGCTTCGAGTAATTCCCCCATTTTCGAAACAATTGGCTCAAGTGGTTCAGTGCTTCACAAAAGCTTAATTTGCCCATCACTACTATACACCATCCAATTCAAAATATGTTGCATTCACAAAGCAGAAAATACACTATTGTCTCCTCTGTAACAAAGCCCACACTGACCTATAGCAGCCTCTTTTAAACAACTTGCCCCTACTACCAGGCTTAAAAATAAATGATTTAAGCTGTTTACACAAATATTTTAAACTATATTTATATCGTAAAAGCTTAATATTTCCCCATTTCCGACTCAATATTATACAATGAGTACGAGTGCCAACAAAATGTAATCTTTCAAGAATAAAGTTGTCATTTTACAAGAATAAAGGCGTCATTTTAAGAGAAAAAAGTCATAATATGAAAATAAAGTCGTAATATGAGAATAAAGTCAGAATATTATGAGAATTAAGTCGGAATTGTACGAGAATAAAGTCAGAATTTTATAAGATTCTTTGTTATCATTCTAATCTATTATTAAATAGCAACAGAACACTTCGTCCTCCTCCATTCCTGATGCCAAAGATAATATAATAAGTCATAATATTATGACTTTATTCTCGAAAGATTAAAATAAATTGGCCCTTATACTTTTACTGTTATGATGATGTACATGATATTTAAAAAGAATATATATATACATATATATATTTATTTATATATATATATATATATATATATATATATATATATACATATATATATATATATATATATATATAAATAAATAACCCTGGTCACCTGACTCGTAAAGCCCGCGAAACGTGAACTATTTCAATGCGGAAGTGGAAATGATCCGGTTTGACAGATTACCGGGAGGAGGTGGAGTGGTGGTGTGCTTTGGTGAGTAAAAACGGTTCGTGTTTGAAGCTGATTAACGGCAGAGCCCCGAAGTGTGCACATTGTGTTGCCCAGGGAGTTATTGCAGAGAGTGGGTTGTGTTACCTGTTAAGTGACGGAGAAAAGGAGGAAGAGTGGTTGAGGGGACAAGTGTGGTTCGTGTATGTGTGTGTGTGTGTGTGCGCGCGCGCGCGCCCCATCCGCAGGCGTGCGCGCGTGCGTGTGTGTGCGCGCACGCGCTACCCGAAGTCAGTGATGAGTCCGCTACAAGTGTGTTGTGAAATAGGTCACGCTATCTGTTGACAAAAAAAAATAACCACTAAGAAATAGATCTTTAATTGACAGCAATCTGACATCTCTCACGTGATGGGCTAAATGGGAACACACTATTAGGCTGAATGAAAGAAGTGAAAAAACGTGCCCTTATCTCACAATGTCGAAAGATAGCATAAAAATTAACAAAATAAAATCCTTGATCTGCCCCTGATCTGTTCCTGATTTTTAAATGTTGTGCTAACAGACCACCAATTTCACAAAGGATTACCATCATATCTCATCGTATTTGTCCTCAACAAATAAAGTTGTCTGGGTGGAAAGAAGACTCTGATGTCTGTAGCCACCATAACACATTCATTAACACAACCATTGATTACATTTACACTGAACAAATGAATGTGCTGGCATACCTGTTGCCAACTGACCTGCCTTCTTGAGCCGTTCACTTATGTTAATGCTAAGTGTTTTCTTAGTTATCCTCCAAGTACCCTCAAATTGCCTTCTCACAGTTGTAAGGCAGTGTATTTATTTATTTTGAGGGCAGAGCTTTGATTTGACAACTGACAGGAGGTGGTGTCTTAGTGGCATCAGTTGCAAGCTTTTCCAGGCCCCTAAAACAGACAACTTCATTTATTCCACAAATAAAAAGTGTTTTGGAAACAAATACTAACACAAGCTTTAATGATTCTCCTTGCATCAGCCTTCTATCACCACTCTGCCCTCAGTAGGGATCACAGCAGTTATCAGAAACATGGCAAACAACTCAGTCATGTAGTAAACACACCGTGCTCTGGTGGTATATTCATCACGGAGCATCCTGATTTAATATTACATGCCATGTGGTACTATTTTGTCAGCTCCGAAGCATATAGCACACTACGTTATGGTTGTGACTGGTAGTTGGAGAGGATTTAGTGTATGTTAATGTGTTTTATAAGGTGTCGGTGGAACAATTATCAGATGTGAACATTTGTGTGGGAAACAACTGTTCTATTTCTGCAGGCATAAATTAAGTCCGCCTTATGGTGCTGTGGTTCTTATTTTTATTAGATTTTTTAGTAGTTACTTACGTTGGCCAGAAATGTTTCCAACACTCTTTAAATCTATAGTAATGTGTGTTTTATACTGAAGGCAACAGACCGTTTGATTGTTTTCGATTGCCTTACAGTGATGTCATCCACTTTGTGGAGCTGCTGCTGTGTGTTTGCTTTTGAAAATCACCATAAATAATAAACTTTAACATGCTCTAAATCCTCCTCTGTACTCTTGTTGAAACAAGCTCATGCCAAAGCTCATGATCCCACACTGCTCTCTAATGTTATCCATTGAAGTCTTACTGTTTTGATTGATCGAAGTCTTACTTGCTTTGGTGATGTCATTTTGAACCAGACTGGTAGCTGTCATATAATCCATCTTTCTAAGAGTCATTGGTGAGAGCCAGATTCCTATATTTTACATTATAGTATTATAGAATATGGCAGCTGGAGGAACAAAGGGGGTAATAAAACTGGTTATATACAATATGCTCTACCTCTCAGTGGATAACTAAGACAATGCTCACTGCGACCATAGTGTTCTTTGATTTTGTATAAGTTGGTTGTAATGTTACATTATATTAAGGTCCTATTCTGTGTAGGGATGCACCGATATGAACATTTTGACCGATACCTATATCCAATATTAATATTGCTGTTATGGCCAATAACCAATATCTACCGATATCGATATATATTTTTTTTTAAAGTTTCTGAGATGATAACATTTTGTACAGACTGAAAATCATGCAAGCTGAATTTTTGAATGTCTTCCTTTATTTTCAAAACATGTTTTACCTCCAAATAACAAGGTTACAGGGCTACCATAAAACACAAGTAACAAGTAAAGGTTTTTAGACACACTTGTATCAAGTGTGTAACTAAATTAAAGTACAGTTTAACTCCCTCAACTCACTAAACTCCTGTGAGAAAGTTTGGATCATAAATTACAAACATGAACATAAATCAAAATAATACCCTGACAAAGTTACTTTATCAAACTTGCCAGTATTCATGGCAACCAGACATTTATTAAATTGCAAAACATGTTTGGAGCTCAAGTCCACTCTATTTAAACTCAAATCTGTGAAAAAGGCTAAATCAAAATGATCAAAAACGTCGGAAAAGTAGCGCCGACTTGGCAGGTTGTTGCAGGGTTCAATATGCTCTATCAACTACCGGAACCTTCGCTCCTCCACTATGGCAAATGGCTGGTCGTCAAGAGCAATCAGCAGCAGTGTTAGCATCCTGCCATTGTTTGCTGGGTTTAATGCCGATATATCGTGCATCCCTAATTCTGTGGAAAGGAGTGTTTATTTGTGTCCAACCAGGTGGTTCAGCTGAGTTATCAGTTTAATATTATGTATTTCAGCCTAGGTTGTAAGGGCAAAGGGAAGCCATATAAAATCCAGATGTTTCTGCTCCACTTAATTTGTTAGGAAGTGAAATAATGGAATTACTGAAAGAGGAAGACAAGATGGTCGGATGCAGTTCAAATCCTGAAACAAAAAGAACAAATCATAAGACAAGAATAACAAAATCTTTGTATGTGAAAATATGAGCATACATGAAAAAATACTTGGTGGTCAAATATGAGTTTGACCACTAAGTATCAGTGTCTCGAGAGCTGAATGCTCTGCTGGGCACAGTGAAATGAATGACGGAGGAGAGGAGACAGAGAGAAAACCATGCAGGCAGAGAAGGGAGCGCACTCCCTCTGTAGTGGAGTGCAAATTCACATGACAAAATCAATGTCGCTTAATAACTAAACAACTTCCTCTAAATGTACCCATTGATGTTGTGACAGCTCTCATTTGAGATGGCTGTGTGTGTGTGTCTGTGTGTGGTTGTGTGTGTGTGTGTGTGTGCGCGCGCACGTTGAGAGGCGGCACTTTTGTTTCCCTCCACTGCAGCCTGAGCTCTCAGCAGCAGCCTTAATGGCACATTAGCACTGTCATATGCAAATAGAAGCCAAACAGCCGTTTATCATTAACTGCTGGGGGGTTGACAAAAATGAATGTACCAATAGATGTGCAATTAGATACACTGTCCAACAACTAAAGTAATAATAAAAAAAAAATCCTCACAACCTGTTTTTTGGTTTATATTAAAGATTATATTAAAAAAGAGTTAAGGTTCAGTGTAATATGTCATAGAAATTGGAGAGCAGGTATTCCCTGTGCATGGGTCAAAATCCTCGAATGGGGCGTGAGATTTTTTTGGGGTCACCAAAAATTCAAACATATCACAAACATACACTTTTTCTTCAGGTACAACTGTTCAATTAGTCATTTATGGAAATTTCTAATCAGCAAATCACAATAGCAGCAACTCAATGCCGTTCGATGTATGTTGCCATCATAATGACTACCTGCCTAAATTAAACATCTGACAGACCACTTACATCATTTTGAATAGAGAAGTCCAGAATGCCAATGGAATATGACAGATATCCCGCCCCTTCCATCTGAGAAGCAACCAAAAAGATATACCAGCGAGTAGGAAATACTCGTGGAAGTTGGCAACAGCGCTGATCAGGTTGTTCTGAATTTTTGATGATGTGCTGCTGAACATAGTTGTTGTGAGGAGATGAGTGTGCAGGTCACTCTCATATTCTGCCACATAATAAAGCAACGCTGAGTATTTGCCCTTGTTTGCAGAGTCTGTGCCTTCATTATGACCTCGGAATGGCAACTCCTGCTTTCCCAAGAACACCACACAGTTAATGAGGCGTTTAAATACATCTCCATTCCTCCACACCTTCTCATCGTGAGCAATGACCTCCTGGTGTTGCTTCTCATCCAGGGAAAGCTCAATCCTGGTGTCCATAAATGTTTTTAGGCGAAATGTAGCTTTCAGGTGGCTTGATGAATTCTGGTGGTGATGGGCTGACTTGGATAAACGTCCTAAATCTGAAAATCCATCTTAAGCCCAAGATCCATTCTCCGTGCCAAACAGCAGACAGTCCCAGCATTACAACTTCAGCCCTTCCGTTGAGCCTGTCATTCAGGGGTATCGGTCACATTTGCTGGAGCCAAAGTGCCTCTTGTAAGCTTTGCCTTTTTGCACCAAATTGAGTTTAGAAGTTGGCCTGCCTTTTGCGATTAACTGCTGCTTCTCATAAAAGACAACCTGAAAAATGGTGTCACCATGACATCCTCACCGAGAGGACTTGCCACCTCCATTTTGGAAAACAGTAGTCATTTACCAGTGTTTTTAGATTTTAGCACTTGTAAAATGTTTTGTAAACATTGGACATTGTCATAAAGTGTGTGATAGCAAAGCCCACCCATTAAATTGTTTATTAATTGTTAATTTAGTATGGTCAGTATATATTTGGCCTCTGTAAGGGCCTAGAGGGTCCTGATGATTCTCCACTGATTATATGTGTATGTATAAATGTATATATATCTATATATACATATATATAGATATATATATTTATATATATATCTATATATATACATACATATGTGTATATATATATATATATATATATATATATATACATATATATATGAATGACTTGGTAAAAAGCAATTTTGTTGTCAAAAGGAGACATGAAATATAGGTCTACTTATTACCCCCTCCCCCCAATGATGAAGGTGAATGTCAAAGGAAGAGAATGGTGCACCATTTAATAAGTGGAACATTGTATTACTGCTCACACAAAGACCCCACTGCCTACTTAGTGACTGAATCTGCAGACTGTAATTACTCACAATTAGCAACTTAAAAGGGCTTGGAGGGTTTGCTGCCTTAATTCCATCAATTTTACACTGAACAGCAAACATATGAAGCACCTACTTCAAATTAATTAGAATATCAGAGCATGCTGTAATTCCCGAGCGGTTCTTTTGTGTGGGGAAGTTTGGAAGTTCAATTTAATCCTTTCCATCACATTTCATGAAACACTGGACAACTTGACCAATTCATTTTTATTTACAGTATTACTGTAGTGTCTGCGCATAGTCAATTGCAAGTACTAGTATTTGGGAAGAAGTTAATGTCCCTGTACCAGACAGTTCAAGGGATTCTTTATGTTTTTCCTTTTGCCCCCTCTCCTTTTAGGTGTTTTTTAAATCCCCACAGATCCTTTTTAATTCAACATAACAATAATAAAATACAATAATGAAATGAAAGTTATTTTGATGTAGCCCCAGGTCCTTCCTGTTATAGAAAGAGATTCATAATCTAGATCACAGGTTTTGTTGCTAATCAGGAGTTATTGGATGCAGCTGTGTTGTTTTCGCCCAGCTGAGGACAATCAGCCTGTCTGGGAGGTTATATAGGCAAGTCGGAGTTTCATTTGCTCAGTTGTTTTTTGTCTCTAGAAAGTCAATGCCTTTGCTTAGCTTTACGTGATTACTGTTTGTAGTGGAAAGTCTGAAATGAGTGTCTGTTGGAAATGTTTCTTCTTTTCACAATTAATTTTGTTTTGCCTGTTGTCCATTTTGTGACTCGTGCCTTACATTTGGTGTTGGTTCCAGTTCTTTAGTGTGTCCATCATTTTGACAGAATGAGTGACAGGCTCAAAGGGGCAAGCACCAAAACAACTTTTGTTTCCCCTTTTCTTTTAACCTTATTTGTGTCATGGCAATGTTTTGTTGGTCAGGTTTTGTTCTGGGGAAGCGTAATGTGTCATTTATCCTTTGAGGTTTTGGAGTAATTTGGAGTCGATCCCAAATTAAATTGGTTGAAAGGCAGGGTACATACCGGACAGGTTACCAATCTATCACAGGACAAATGGCAATTCACACTCACATTCAAACCTATCGTCAATTTATTCCAAGGTCAGATTACACAATCTTCCATTCTGTTATCAAAGGTCACCATGTGACATTAGGACGATCAGAGACGTAAACCTGTGCCATGATGTGTCAGTCTCACTCTTGCCTTTCCTATGAGCAGCAGCCTGTAATGCCAAATGGCAATTACAGGCTAATGCCACCTTTGTTTGTTCCTTTGGTTAAATCTCCTTTTCATTCATGCACATACGTCCACTCACATATACACTTTTACTACTAATACACTTGCTGGATTTAGTAATTCGCTTTAGTAAACTTTACTTTTGTCAAAATTAGTGCTATTTTTCTGCTGAAATAGTACATCAAGTAAATTGTGGACTGCCCGTCACCACACCTATTCTTTCATGCCTGGGATAATGCTCCATTGCTGAACTGTTAATTTGTGGCATCTAAAAATTACAGAGTAAAACCGGGACTAGTGTCTGCCAAACCAGGTGCTACTTGAGCAAGTGGAATTATTCATGTACACCGGCACACTACATTACACAACAGCATGTTCTGAAATTGTAATTGGTTTCCTGGTAATATTATCCCAGATGTGCACTATAAGGTCGTGGGCTAACAGACCTAAGAAACCTCTCTGCGGTAAACCAGACTCCACTTAACTAATATGTGTTTTGGAAACCATTGGATTTATCCTCTAGCATCAGGATCTGTCTCTTATGTCTGCCATATCCTCCATGATGCTAGGCTAATAGTTATGGTGTTGTTTTTTTTGTGCAATGATATCCAAGTTGATGCAAAGACAAGGCAATATTTCACCATCTCACGTCATTCTCCAACAGAAAACTGTTAATTCAGCTCTACCACCAGTTCCAACAGAACCAGGCTCCAACAGATAATCGCTATGTAATTATATCCGGATAAGTGATGAGGTCAGAGGTGAGAAGCTAAATTCAAACACCATTCTGCTGCAATAAAGTTGTAATAATTGAGTTTGACAAGATACAAAAGGGCAGCATTGGATTCATTCACTGAGGAAGAAAAGGGAGTCTCTTTCAACTTTTATGGAATTCAGCCAGATTCGAGTGCCATGTTTCAAGCATAGTAACAGATACTGTCCTATCTGAAAAAAGCTGATTTGAGATACTGCATGTATTGCCTGTATGGGAATATGTAATTTAATTTAAAAAAAAAAAACAAAATTGCAAGTCCTGCTGTCCACTTCAAAGAACATAAGAAATGCTTTGAAATGACTGTACATCTCTAAAATGTCCCTTAATTAAAGTTTAGCCTCTCTAATTACTGAAACCTATATGCAAAATGTTGGTTGTTTACCTCCTTTAGTGTCATAAATGTGGAAACTGTAATGTACACAATTTGAAAGGAAAGTATTTGTGCTAGATGAGACACACACCCACAAATTAGGCATCATTTGAAAAGTCCTCTACACAGAACAGCAGGATTTAAATATATTGTATAAATGGAATTTGACTTGGAAGTCCATACTGTATGTACCCCACTGTTTATTCCTACCTAACAAATACTGCTTTAATTAACACACAAAATGCATTTCACATAAGTAAAATATACACTCTTTTAAGTTTTAAGTTGGTGGGGAAAGAAGAATTTTGTCCCTCTCCATATGAAAAGTGTACTGTCTATCTCTGAGTTATCCCAGTAACAAATACATGAGGTGTGGAATTTGAGTCTCTTGAGATATTTGTTTTTTGTTTCTCATTAACTTTAGACCCACAGCAGCAGCTGTTCCTTGTTTACATGGAAATATTCAGATTTGACAGGCGAAGGTCATATTGGCATAAGTTGGTCTTAGGTGAGTTTATTTCACATCAACACAGTGGAAACATCACACTACTGCATTTTGTTCTGACAGAGAATCTGTTAGGAGACATCTACATATTCCTCAGTACCTCAGGAGGGAGATGCAGGCAGGAGTTTGGTGCTGCTTATTGATAGGAGCTTCTTTTGCACATCAGATGCTGTTGTGTTGCACTGATCAATTCCCTCTTGCTTATATGTCAGTCATTTAGAAGTGACTTTGCTCTCCTGGTGGAGATCATTAGAGATAAAGAAGGCGCACAATCAAGCAACAGCAACTCTGACTCAGAAAATTCATCCACAATTTCATACCCCTGTCTTTCATGGGAAAAAAACTCATCTGTTCAGACATCTGGTGTTTATGCCACATTACCATCATGACAGTTATTCAAGCGTGTCATTGTAGGAATGAACATGGAGCTGGTATGTCAATCTTAATACTTTGGACTAACTTTACTCTTGCCTGTTTTTGTGTAGCTAACTTAGCCAATGGTCTTTTAGAGGTCAGTTTATGATCTTTCATTGACCATGTCATAGCTCTTTAGGGTCAAGAAATAACTAATGAATGTTTAAGCAGCTCTAACGTCATATTTCTGAATGGCCTTCATTGTGTTTGACTTTCAGTCAGATCTCTATGTGCAGCATTATTTTTCACAAATTAACAAATCTTGTGATTTGCAATTACCTACAAATATAACTATGTTAGTGCGACAGAGATGCAGTAATATGCAACACCAACATCACAGACCCTCTCGCTTGTCTTTTGTGTGAGTGAATCATTGCTATTCAACATCATTAAAATTCACCTGATTACATTCACAATATGTCAACATCTACCAAAAATAATAACCACAAAGATATTATGACCTGTATTATGTTCTGTAATAATTACTCTGAAATTCACACAAGTTAACAACAACACATAAATGATGATTTTACCAACATTTCTTTGTGTGCTTTTCTTTTCAGTTTTTCTCTAAAAAACAGTACATTCTCAATGACCGTTGCCATCACTCAGACACGTGCACACTGACAATGTGGGCATTTAATTGAAGGTATTACAAATAGCAATAGCAATAGCTCTACAGCTGAGGTGGAATTTACTCTAAGTTGGATCGTATAATCCTGCCAGACAGTCGTATAACTTAGAACTACTACTACAAATCACAGTGGAGAGTGCCAATAGGGGAGAAGAACATTTCACAAAAAAATATGCAGCTTCTCCAAATATAAGAAAATTTGTTTTCTGGGGAACAGAGTGGCAAGATGAGGAGTCTGCAATCATGGAAGCTTTTGCGACATAGCAGTCTACACAATAAATTGACTCTGAAATTGTTAAAAGAATTTGTTACGTTGTGTGCAAAATACGATCCAAAAAATGCAATAATAAAATACTCATGCAAGTTTGTATAGATTAACAACTACTGTGAGTAATCAATCCCGACCGAGTACCTGTTACTGTTGAACTAGTGTAGTTATAGTTTGCATGTCAACTATATTAAGTGTGTTTGAGGGGTTAGTTTTGGTTTATACTATCTTGAAAAATAAAACAATGTAATTTTGTTGGTGAAAAATGCTCTAACATAGGCTACTATACCTGGTCTGAAGACATGGTACTTTAGAAGTCCTGCTTCAGAGTTAACCATATTGTTGGCGTGTCAACAACGCAGCATATCGGGTTTCTCCAAGGACCTTTCTGACATGCAGATTGGGGGTTAGGTTAATTGGACACTCTAAATTGATTGTAGGTGTGATTGTGAGAGTGACTGCTTGTTTGTCTCTGTACGTTAGCCCAGCAATGGACTGGCAACCTGTCCTGGGTGTCTCCCACCTTTCCTACCATGTATGTTGGGAGTGGAGGTTACAGTGCTTGAATGTTCATGGCACAAGTGGCAACCGGTAGTGATGTCATCGTAGACCAAATATAAAATATTGATGTAGTCGTCCAGTTTCCTCCTGAAGCCAACTAGTAAACAAGTATTTATTGAACTAGGGGTTGATAGGCCTACCACTGGTTTCACAAAGGCCCCCATTTGGATGGCAGTCTACAGACAATAAGGCCTACATTCCCCCATAATTTATATTGTTAGTACACATTATTCAATTGCACATGGTGTTGAAGTAGTATGGCATGAATAAGTGTGTGATTGACACCTGGTATTGTCCAACAGGGGCCTGGTTGTGATGTGGTGATGTCAATGAACTTGCTGCTAAACAGTAGTTCAGAATCTTATCATCTTGGGACATAACTTACAAAAATAACATTGTGTTCTATTGACTAACATCAGAAGGTTAGTGGTTCAATTCCAAGCTGCTTTAGTGTCCTTGGGGAACACATTGAAACCATGTTCTGATGACCGTCTCTTTAGAATATCTGTATAATTCTCCACAGTTTTTGAGTATAGATGTTCCCATATTGTATAAATACAATACACTTATCATTTTAAATGTGACTCCTTTGTACCTTTCATCCTACCTGTTGTTTGGGAACCAAAATACAAAACAGATGGCTAAAGGAGGCAAGAAGAGTTTGGAGTGTTTATATAATACACTGTAGGTGTTATGGGCTGTAACAGGTAAGTGGATAACCTGCACACCCACATAGCCTTAAGTAGTGCTTCAGTAGCACTCTCTTATTCAGTTTACATTATTATGCAAATATAAGGTGCAATAGGATTGCATATATTTCAGAAATACCCTTGTATAATGCCCTTGACGTTAACCCGCTCAAAAAAACAGCAGGGGAAAAGTACAAGTTTTATTTTTTGTTTATTTTGTTATAAATATGTGCTTTTACAAAAGTCTTAGATCATAAGATCTAGTTTGGAAGTTAACCTTTGGCTCAACGTAAACTTTGGGCTGGTAATAGATGTTTCTCAAAACAGTATCTTTGAAACCCCACAACTTGTTTTTATCACATTTTATAATTTAAACTTTGGATTGTATGTGCAAGATAAAGGTTGTTCCTCTATCAGTGTGAATCTGTGCACTTTTATACAGAGGTTACCAAGGTAAAAACAACAACATTGAATTGTTGCAAGTTGCTGTAAATGTGTTTAAGCAGCAGCCAGAAGGCATTATTTTGAAGCCTCTGTATTAGACTCAGTGAGCTAGATTTAGATGTCTGCAGCTGCCTGAGCACATATGATTACATAAGTCCTTTTACCCAACATGAAAGTGGAGTGCTAATTGGAAACCAAAATGATGTCATACACATTGAAAAATCTCACAGGACTATCAGACTCGGGTTTAAATAATTAAAAACTATATATCTTACAGTTTTTAATTACAGTTGGGAGAGAACCACAAATTCACCTTGCTGCATACTGTTCATCTGTGCCTGAAATACTCAGGAAAAGTTGCAGTTACATTTTGAAAGAAGTTCTTAAAATCCAATTACAAGGTGAAAAGATATCTCTTTGTTTGAGTGACCAAACAGCACAACTGGTTCACTAAAGCCCACACCTGCGTGCTTTACAATGCAGCAGTACAAGCAGTACCCACTAAACATCATTTGTCAGCACCTTCCTGACTAGTGGAGCTCTAAATATAAACAGCTGCACGGTGGAAAACATGATGGTTGTTTTTAAGGTCAATGGGGCCAAAATCCACTTTATGATTCATTCTCTGGTGATCATGAATATATACGGCTCAATGAATAGTTTATTATAATTACCTGCATTATAATTAATGGTAAATGTCCTGAGCACAAACAGCCATTCATAAATAAATATAGCAGACATAACTCATGAGTTATGCAATGTATCTTTAGTCCATGTTTAAGAGAGCAGGGAGGCCTTATTTTATACCATTTGTTTACGGAGAAAACAGTCACACTATTTAGGTCCTGTGTTTGTCTGTAGAGGAAGGTAATGTGGTAAAATGTTTCTTAAATCAAGACACTATAGGTGCCATGGTGATTTAAATGCCTTTTATTGACTGTGAGGAATACAGCATTTAGTGTCTTCTCAGCTGGAAGACACAAACTCCCTTTTCATTTATAGCGGCAAATCATCTCTGTACCGTACACAAATTGTCCAGCGTGCTGCTGCGAGACTGTTAACCACAACCAGCAGGACCACACTCTTCACACCCATTTCACATCCACAGCATTGGCTTCTCATCAGGTTTTAAATCCATTTTACGATGCTTATGCTCTCATACAGAGCCCATCATGGTTACGCATCAAGTATATCTATGTCTACTGCCTGAGGGCCTGTTTCTGCAAATCATGGCAGACATTTTGTATAATGTTTTGAGTGTTAGCAAATTGTTTTATACATGTCAATAAATATTTCTCAAGAGTGTGATGCAATATTTTCACTAGGGGGAGGAGGGGTTGCTTATGGTGTATGAATGAAAAAAAAGAATGTGAAATTAATGTCTGTTCCGTTCATTGCCAAATGACTTCACACAATGCTAATTAAGCCCATCAGCTCCACATAATTCCCTGTGTTTCCCAGTATAGCAGTTGTGTCGGAAAGTCAAGTCGGAAGAAGCACAAAGCATGAGTGAAGCAATAGGCACCAACACAAAGTTTCAGAAGTGAATTCCACTGCTAAAAATACATCTACTCAGACTCAGACTCACTACAGACATTTAAGTCACTACTCAAAGCCCACCTGTTCAAAACTGCTTACACTTAACTGTCTATTTACCACTGTTTTATTTCCTTTGTTTTGTTTTTTGTTTGTACAGCGTCTTTGAGTGTCCAGAAAAGCGCTATATAAATATGATGTATTATTATTATTATTATTATTATCTATCGAAATATTGAACATTTGTGCTTCACCAAAAACAATCAAGCACCGTCCAAACAGCTGACTGACAACACACGTCTGCTTGTTCAATCACAGTTGCTGCTGTTTCCTTCATCATACAGCTCCAATTAAGTTTCCTGGATGCACATTTTTTCCTGGAACACTTACCTTACTGAGGTACTGCAGAAACATCAGAGTAGAGCATCGCTTCTCATCTTTCTCTGTCACTCTGTGTGTCTTGGAGTGAGTAGGGACGGTGGAAGGAAAATGCGGTCATACACTGCAGGGTTTAGAAACGACAGACTGTTGTAACTGATTTCTGTAATTACTCAGAAATCAATGTGGAGCAATCGGTGTTCTGCACTGGAGCTTTAACCTGTGTTTTTATGTTGCAACACTAATGGATTTTGTGATGTTAAGAGGACGTCCTGGTGTGTTTTAATCCTGTGATACAGTGTGTTTTCATGGCGAGGAAGTTGTGACACAACTATATTTTTGTAGCCCTAAACAGGCGTTTTGTGTGTCCAAATGTAACCACATTCATAACCAGGAAATGAGCACGTGGAAATATAAGTAATGCAGTGGGTTATATGGCAAGAGGCCAAGAGGCTGCTCTCCTTGTTTGCCTGTGACTTTGTCATATTGATCCACATCTTCTTTGTTGGTGTAGTTGTTTTAGTCGTCATCAGATCATCCTAAAACTCGGTCAGGGCTTTTAAAAGTGAATGTGAATGATAACTTGTGAAACTTATCAAAATGCACCACATACCAGTATATCAAAATGTTACTGGTCCTACAGTTTTGAGAATTTGAGAATGTTCATACATCAGAATGCGCAGTTCAACCGGGAGTTTTATGAAATTATTTTTCTTTGGGTTTTGAGGAAGCGCCACCTCATGTTAAATGTTTTTTTTTAACCAGAATTTCTTCAACATTCATCAGATTACCCTCAAATTCCCTATGGCAAGTCTCAATCCATCCCGGATGACGACAAGTTTAGCCACTCACTGTGAAACCCACTGGTACAAAATGTTTGCTGCGTCCTCAAAAGCTGTTTTTCAATAAGTATTATCTTGCATTATCAGTTTGAACCCATTATAAATAGTCTTGCAGCAAACAGATTTCTATACAATAATGATTTCAAATCAAAGCCTTCACTGAGAACAACTTGCTGTCATCACTTTTCTGCTACCTAAGGACATGGATGTAAGAAGTTATTTTTATTTGTAGATTGACTTTGACAATCATTAAAACGCCTGTCAACTTTCTAAAGCTAAATGCTTTCACTATTTCTGTTCACTGCATTGTTCTGTGACTCATAAAGACGTTCATATCCTCTTAACTTTGTGTTAACAGGATATGACAGTTTTATCAGCAATTGGAAGCATTTTCACCTTCAGAAAAAAACACACATACAAAGCTACCTGCGAGATGCCTCCAGTTATTCTGAGCAGTGATTTTATTTCATCATCGCTGGTGCGTCTTAATATAGATTCAGCACTTAGAGAGTGATCAGATGATGAGACGGTGTGAGAGGAACGTTATGGCGTGTTTCCACAAAGTGGAACAGTTTGGTTTGTTACAGTATGCATTTTTTTTTGTCTTTCCATTAGGAATAGTACCAAAATAACCAACCCCAAGAGTTCCATTTTTCTCTGTACCCTTCCCCTGGGGTACAAGAGTAATGGTACAGTATGGCACAAGTGGAGCTCGACCCATGACAATCAGCTGATGATGGTGATTGATCCATGTTGTTTGTTGTCAGTGCACCAGTACAACGTATCAGCACACCCCGCCTACCAAGTAAAGCTACTGTTCTTAGTTGAACCGCAAGCTTTACCATTTCGAACCGTACCAAAGTGTACCATGATGGAAACACGGCTTTACAGTAGATGCATAGGTATATAAATTGTGTAGTGATTTCTGCAAAGGAATAGACCTCACTCACTCACTGATTTTCATCAGACATCATCCAGTAACCAAACTGTCCACTTGCATACATAATAGTGTTTACAGTCTAACAAGCTAGGTGTGATTCACAGACCCAAGTGGATGGACCTTTTGTGAGTTTGATGTTAGCAAAGAGTAGCACCCTGAAGACCAAGACCCACTTTACAGGCCTACCTTTGGTACGGAAACATCTTAATCCTTTTATCCTTTGTGCAGTACCATTTATTGAGTGCAGTTAACTTTGGAGCCTCTGAGGAGCATTGGTTTGAACACATGGTCATGTTCGAATTGCTTTTTTGCAAGATGAAAAGAAAGTGATGTGGCAACACAGCAGTATTAGAGGTAGAGAGAGTTTCATGATCTGCTTTTCTGGCTTTGAGTAAATTCCTTCATATTGTTGCAAATGCGTATCATTCTAAATTTGTTTGTTTTATCAGCAAAGAGATTCACAGCTGACTGACTTGTACTTTTTCAATTTGTGTACTGTTTGTGGTTTCTCTTTTACTTATTTATCCATAAACAAGGAAATATAAAAATTATCTAGTCTAGTCTCTCTAGTTAACTTCCTGTTTAAATTTGTCACGTTTTTTTTGTGGGTATCATACTTTAGTTCCTGCTCTTTCAGGTTTCTGCCTCACTGATTATCCAAACCTCTTCCCAAACACTTTTTTTTCTTGTTCAAAATGTACAAATTCCATATTTCCTGTGGTTTGCAGAAAAGTAAAATGGCAACATTTCCCTTGGCGACCAGGCTGTGCCCTCCATTTTTACAAAGAATGATTCACAGTTTAAGCTCTGCATCAGTTTTGTATTTATTTCAATCAGTACTGAATGTGCCTGCAGTGACCTTTATATCCAACATAGTTGGAGACTTATATTTATGTTATCCATCTAAAATGAAGCTGTTATGTTACCTATTTCAGCTACAGCTATGTTGTGTTAATTCATCATGTCACAGCACCGATGCACAGTGATTGGTACTGTAGTGCTGGCAAACTGTCCAGGGTGTACCCTTCCTATCACCCTATGTCAGCTGAGATTGGCACAGCACCCCCCGTGACCCTCCTGTGGAGGATAAAGCGGTAGAAAATGGATGGATGGATGGTACAGTAGTATAGAGCAGACCAGATCACCAAATTGCTCAGGTTTAGTTTGACGGACGGTCTGAGGTCTCAACCCAATCTAGTCTCATTCAGGATTCCTGCATGCAGACCCTTTCTCCTATAGCCTGCCACCATTTGTGTGTATACGTATTGGCTACAGTACCTACAGAAGACTTGTTATCTCTTCTGTGGATGTGGATGATGCTTAGGTCAGGATGACCTAACGGTCACCTTGTGGGGTCACTGTTTAATGAAAGCGCGTCCTGTCTGACGTACAAGGTTGCGGCCTATGTGCCGTCCAGGGCCCAGGCACCACAGGAGAAAATGGGGTTGCCAAAGGTTAACCAAGTGCAATTTCTTTCTCTCTCTTGTGCCTGATATTTCCTCCTCCACTCTGTGGAACGTGGTCTGAAAGAGCTGTACACTCCATTGCTCCACGTCTCTACGTTCCATTGCTTAACCGGAGTTCCTACTGAGTGTGTTTGTGCGCCTTTGTGCCTGTGAAGTTTCACCCTCCATCCTTGAGGTAGTAATTGTGTTTTTTAGTCTTGTAAAAGTAGAACAGTAGACCCCATTAATCTGGATTTTCTTTGGAAATAATTAGTCTCCCCAGGTAAAACAGAAATAATGTTTTTTTAGGAAATTTTAATATGTACAATACCAGCAAATACTTGATATACAGATACCAAAGCTATTGGGTGGAGTTTGCACAGCTGTCAAGAGATGGGTCTGTGGTTCAGTATCAGCCATTGGTGATTTGGTGAATCCACCATTGCTGTTTTTTTCCCAAGTTGTTAAAGTTTGACCTTTGTACGATATATAACACCCTAATCATAATCATGATCACCATAATTTAACTAATTTCTAGATCATGCGCTCTATTGTTTATTTTATTTAACAAGGCACAATACACATTCATGACAATAAGCTCTTCGGGCTAATGTTCATCTGTAGTGCCTGGCAGGTTGAGTGCATAATATTAACCATTAAAAGAAAATCAACTAAAACACTTAAGCATAAAAACAGAAGCCCATAACCACATACAAAAAATGTAAACAACAATGTAACCATATGGCATATAAAAACATTAAACTAAACGCATTAGTACGTACAATTGCTAAATCAATGACAATAAGGCAATTAGCGTGTACACATCAGGTTTTACTGATGTGGTGCTTTTTCACCTGCTTAATTATCTCACTGAATATACACTCTGTAATTACACTACTTTTCCAACCCAGCAGTAAACACTAGTGCCTAGTGAACTAGCAAAAGTGATCAGAGTGTCTGATTCACATTGTTTAGATGCACACATATAAAGATCAGAGATCTGAATTGATGGGATAGCAGAGTTGTGTTTTGTGTCGTTTTCTCAAAGACATGTATACAAATTGACTCAGTTTAGTATCAGTAGAGTGACCCACTGATAGCCACTGAAAAGACTACAGATTTCAGGCACAAGCTTCACTTTTCAGATTACATCCATATTGTCCCATCCACTAATGGGTGGTTTAATGTTCTGCACTGCAGCCAGCCATCATTGGGTGATCCAGATGTTTTGGCTTGTGTTTTGACAGATGCTCTGTTCTTATATATTATATATATGCATCTTATATATTGTCTTTGTCACACATTCAGGAATCATCTATAAAGAGAGTGTTTGATAACCTTTTTCATACTTCTGAGTGGCAACACTGAATCATCACTGTTAACACAAAGGTAGATTCAACCTTTTGCACATAATTGCTTAGCAGTGAGACCAATATCCTGCTGGGGTGCAGATGATGAAGTGTGACATTTATTTATTGTTTTCTTTGTAGGTAGATACAAAGAACCTTGGTGTTTATAACATTGCAGGCTTTTATGTTTCTATGCTGCACTCTTCCACTTTTCAACACCAGTCTTCATTCAACAAGGTCAGGATTAGCCACCTTGGCCTGTTTGTGTAGCATTATGTGGTTTTCAGCAGCAGGTCAATGAGGAGTGTTCATATCTGTATCTGTACTTTGAAAATGATGATAAGAAAACCGAAAACCACCTAATTTTTTTCCTTTGAAATTTCACAAATGATCTTGTGTTAAACCGTTTCAGAGTATTAATGGATAAACATATGGACTGCAATACAGCATATCAATGTATCTTTAATGGAATAACATGCAGACCAAAGCCTTGAAAGCTGCAATATGGATTGTATTCTGTCATGGTTATCAATTTCAGAGTTTGATAAAGTCATGGAATCTTCATTTCTGATATTAAAACAAGTTTGTTTTGAATATATAATGTGCTAAAAGAACAAGTGTAATGTATTGGTTGAGGGTAGAAATATTTGACTCATATCTAGAGAACATTTTGTTCTGTAGTTTCTAAAAACAACAACAAAGCGAAATGAGACCAGGCAGATCTATATGAAAAAATAACCTGTAAACCTCTTTCTGCATTGTGCTAGGATGAGCCAAGAACACCACTTTATCAAATCCCCCTTTTATAAAATAAACCTAGAGACACTTTATCAGGTTTTGCACTAATTAGATTCATGGAAATATGTCTGGCAAAAGGCCTGATTGCCATTAGTAATAACCATCCTAGATTAAGAGATTTATCACTGCAGCTGCCGTATTTATCTTAGTCTTAGGAGTCCTGGAGGAAGAGGAGGGGATAAGGTGGATGGGTGGGTAGGGGTGATTCATGAGGAAATCAGTTCACATTTTTGGCTTTAAATACACAGAGAAACACTTCCTGGGTGAAGCACTGCATGCATTTTAGCACAGTGAATACTGCCCACAGGTGATTTAGCTTGCTGGAATCACGCACTCGTTCTAAATGTATCGAGAGATTTAGATGTAGTGTTGCTCTTGTCAACTACCTTTACTGAGTCGGAGAATACAACCAAGCTAATCAGATCGTTTCCTGGCAGCAACAGTAGACAGGCGGGAGACAAATAGTAGCTGGAACAAAACTGTGAAGAGGGCAGTAACTTGGACAGAAGCGCTGAAATAACAAAGCAGTTTAATAAAGAGGTGCACAGATGGCGCTTTAGCCTGTGCCAACATCCATAGCAGTAAAAGTAGCACCCACACTCACCAGCAGGTAACTGGGTGCCTGTCGAGATGTCACTGCCAGTGATGCTGTTGAAATTCATTAGTATATTCTGACTCCCAGCCATTAAGATGCTTTGATGTAACCTATTGATGGCAAAATCATTTTTTCAGATGCTTGCTTATACTTAAACTGATCAATGAGGTATTGCTACCAATTTATAAATAGTTGTAGCCGTGTATGGCTTAACTCAGAAATACAAGTCTCTAACTTGACCAGAGAGGGGGAGACAAGCGAGCTGAACGCTGTTGAGGCAATGCGAGTCTTTTCATTGCATTCCAAGCCTTTTCTGTTTGGGGTCAGAAAACGTCACAGCAGTTAAGCGAATAGCATGTACAGTATGTCCACGGTCCTCCGAGTGTGTTTTCTGACACCAAACTGTGCGCGCACATTTTTGTGAAAGGGTCTATACCAGGGCCTTAAGAGGTGAAAACAATGTGTGAGCCAGAGCACACTGTTGAGTTGTCCAAATATTTCTCTATGTCCCCGAAAGGATAGGTTGTAAGTAGCCAGTGTTAGTGTCACATTCACTCACAAATGCGCTCCAGCATTTGTCTCTAAACGACAGCAGCTTTATGCACGTCCTTCTCCAGCTGTGCATCAATGTGTCGTGGCGTTTCCTCTGTTCATACACCACACAGGCTCCAACATGTAAATGAGAGGACTCATGGAGTTCCATGAGGTGGAGGTAGCCAATGAGGCCCACAACAATTATTTATTTTAGCCATTATTTCATTTTATTTCAAATGCAACAGATGTCTATCACTGCTTCCTGTTCAGTCTTGTCAAAGCTCAACTCCTGAAAAACGGGAAGTTATTGTGTGCAGTGAAACTGTGAATTTTGGCTGCGCTTCCTCTGCCATTTCTCCATGACTCAATAACTTCTGGCTATCATCTGTGCTACGGTGTATGCTTCTCTGGCTTGTTATAAAGACTGTGGTCATGCATAGGTAGGCAGATTGGTTAGTGACATGCATGCCAGCCAAATATTCGATGTGGTCTGAATGAAATGGTTAGCCTCATTTATCATTCCCATTCATTTTTAGTTTAACAATATGTGTAGTTACAGATGCACACAATCTTAAAATGGCTATGTCAGCTCGGTATAATCTAAACTTCTATGAAGTTATTTCATTTCAATTTACTTCATTGGGTTGACACTGAAAAAAGAGAAAATAATAAAGGTTGTGTGTGTGTGACACAGAGAGAGAGCGAGAAAGAGAGAGAAAGCGAGAGGGAGAGGAAGAGAGAACAGCGCATGTGAAAAGCCCAGGAAGAGTAATGTTCTGTACGGCTCCTCATAAGTCACACAGTGGTTTCATTATGGTGCAGTTTCCCTCAGTGTGAGCACACACTGAACATTAGTATTCATAGCCATGTTCATCACTGTCAAAGCACGCAAGGTTTCTGTGTCCACACTGGCAGCTCTGCAACTGTGAAGAGGAGCTGTACTAAAGAGGTTTAACAGCTCAACACAGAGGCACGCAATGTGCACACACACACACACGCATACACACACGTACACAACAGCCAATGTGCTGCTAGTAGAGGAAATGCCAGAGATCAATGTTACCTTCTTATTAACACAAACCAGATGCACAACTTCAACAGCTTTATTCCCGTATTTGTGTTTTCATACTTGCACATGCAGTCCATTAATTATGAAACATACCTTCCACCCTCACTTTGAATTGTACACCCTCAAAATGCATCACTGAATGTATCCATACAAATACACAAGGTGCACATGTGTTTGAACATAAAGATTGAGCTTGGTTTGGAGCTTCTGTCGTGACAAAAGTCAAAAGACTCTCTCTCTCTCTCTCTCTCTCTCTCTCTCTTTCTGTCTCTCTCTCTCTCACACTCAGTGTAGTAGTGTCAAGATCCTGGTGGGATTCCTGGAATGCATAATGTAATGTCAAAAAAGAGGAAAGACAGCAACATTGTGGTATTAAGGCAAGATGGCTGCAAACAGGTTGGAATATGACTGAAAACACAGCAGTAGAATTTACTTCATTTTCATAAATTCTTCTTGTTCCCGCCCACCCCTGCACACATCTGATAGTATTGCTTGACAGAGCCCATTTTCAGATGAAGAACAGAGCATACTCGCTGCTGCTTTAAATTGGATTAAAATAACTGAATTATTTTCAATTGTGGAAATGTCTTGCAGGCTGCTGGAAAATTATCCTCAAGAGTTGAAATGCTGTCAGTCTCCTTTTATAAATAAATATTTATTTTCATTTGGGAATTCCCAGATATCTTTCAAGGGTCTCTAGCTCAGCCACACTGCTCTAAGACACCCTTCTTTCCAGACCCAGGTTTTTCACAAAGTCCAGCGTTATGAATGCAATACATCATTTTCTTGTTTCTTTTTTTTTTTGCTTTTTCTTTTTTTCTTCTCTGTTGTTGTATTTCTGTCAGTTGTCACTACATTTGTCAGGACACTAAGGTCAGGTGCTTTCTGTTTGAGGTGGGCAACGTGCATAGGTGGATCCTGAGTGTCAGACCAGCTTGGCCAGTTTGCGCTTAAACCTGACAGGAATACAAGATTGATGTGAAGGTCTGGCAGAATGTGAACCATCATAAAGCTGAGAGTCAAGGTTACAAAAAGACCCATGTGTCTTCAAGCTGGAGGCTGAGCAGCATACAAGCATCAAACTAATGCTTTAATAAAACTTAATGTATTAAAACTTTTTCAGAACCACTTTTAAAAAAGCAATAAATGACTACAGGCTGATATATTCCAATTATAACATGAAATAACATAGTCTGATATGATTGATCGATTTAACAGCAGTTTATATCTATCTATATCTAAGCACATCATTAGTTCTTAGTATAACAAAGAAAAATTGGTTACGTGGCGAAATACCTCGTTGAGACGAGAAGGCAGAGGAGAATAACTAAACTGTTTTAATATTTTAGGCAACAGTGACTTTTAAAGTCCCCGTAAAGTGGGAAAAAAAAAATCTCCTCTCACTTTGTTACCACACAGAACAATGTGACACACATTTGAATGATTAAAGAAGTCACCAAGTGTTTAAAAATTAGGTTTCAAATCACGTAAAACTCGGCAACTTGCTCTGCTATGAGACGGTGGGGTGTGAAGTTACAGAGTTACACACAAATTCTGGTCTACTCGCTTAAATAAGGGACTTAAGTCTGCAAACATCACGGTTTGTGAGTTTGTGTACAACACACTCTTATTGAAATTCCTGTTTTACAAACATGTGGAAAAGCATAACATTCTGCTCTATCTTCCTAATTGACCGCTACACATCATTCTCGTCTACTGGCTTGAATGAGGACCAATGTCCGCTCTGGTATGAAACCTCCTGTTCAACGAACTTGAAGCGAAGCAACATTTTCACCCTTTTGGAGGAAGATTAACAACATATACACAAACACAGACCTGGTTTAAACTGCACTCCTCTACCCTCTCTGTTCAGCCTCACAGCAGGAGTCCGCTCTCCTTTCTGTTGTTTAGAAATAAAGTGACAGCATGTGTGTTTTTACAACGAGATGAGACATTTGCAAGGCGAAGACATCTGAGTTTATAGCGAGGTAGCAGACAAAAGACAGTAGTGAATGTTAAACGGCTGATAAAGCTCACTGAAGGTTTTTATACCATTACAGCATATCATTTGAGGAGGAGTGAATAGAACTATGGCTCCTGTGTGTCATGGAGCCATATTTTCATTTATGAAAGATTTGAGAAGATCTTGGAGTCCATGTTGTCCGTGTGCAATACAGTATTTGCCATGCTGTTTGCTGTAACCTTGCTGCAATTATATTGGCCAGGTCTCCCTTGTGAACTATTTTTTGATCAAAGAATGTGTTTCATTCTTGCTCTGTTGATTCCTGCAAATGTCATTTCGATACTCTAGGCAAGGCAAATATTATAGCCAGGTATCCAGTGTGTTGCTGAAGCCACGTGACTGGTCTACAGGGTAATAACGCTGTGAAGAGCACCATGGGTTTTACACATTGCTATTACTAAGGATGAGATATTTTTGATCATCATAGTGCATGTCAGTCCTGGGCAGTGATGGCAGATGGAATCCAATCAGACAGGTTCTCATCAAATCATTTCTATACCAGACCAGGAGATTTTTAATGGTGTGTATTATTAGTAGAAATGTATAAGGATGAGAAGGAATTAAAATGCAATTAAAACACACCATGGATGACAACGCCTATGTTTTATATAGTATTTTATATCAGTGTTTATGTTAAAAGAACCACTGTAAATTGAAGTTATTAATTCACCACTCATAAGCTGCTCATTAGCATGCCTATCAGGAGCAGCAAATTGGCTCGTTATTATCCAGAGCACATATGAATGTTGTGTTCTGCAAGACCAACTAATAGACCATTAACTCAGAGTTTTCCCTCAATAGTGCTCAATTACTATACTTGTTGATAGTAAAATAGAAGTTGCAAACAAATGTCACTCCGACACATACTGGGTTGAGAAGTGTTATTTTGAAGGAAGCCTCAATCTAAATGATTCTGACCAGTGCCATGTTGTTTTTAGAAACCACTGCTTTATAGAAGAGTCAGATGCACATATCAGCTTAAGGATCTATACTTGTTTCTATGTTCAAACGTTGTAAGGGTTAATACAAATATCAATAAATAATTACTAGCTGCCATATTTATATTGTGCTTTATGGTCTTTTTGAATATAATTGGAACCATACTTTGACAAAATTGGCATCATACTGGAAAACTGTATTATATGAATGCAACATAAATGTATTCTCTCATCTGTTGACGTACACAAATGACTGCTTCTCAGTATAGCAATGTTTTTTTTTTTTCTGTTTCTGTCTCGCTTGTGATTCCCATGCTGCACACAGAATGATGCATTTTACTGACTGATGGAGACAAGGTGGAGTAACGATAGGCACATAGCACTAGTAAAGCCAGCTTAGTAAAGTGGCTGCAGGGGCAAAAAGCTTCAGATATGGATTCTGCTGCTACAAATAAATGTGGATGTTGAGGTCTTACTCAAAAAGAAACCACAATATGGCCCCCCATTAACCCTCACATTTTCCTTATATTGAAGTTGCTAAAGCCAATTACTGAAGCATTTTTAAATGTCCATGCCTTTGTATTAAACAGTTTTGTTCTCTATATACAGTATGTGCAATACTAATACTAAATAACAAAAAAAATAGATAACAGAACACAAGCCATACCAGTAAAGGGTTACAAGGTGGAGATTCTGTTTGAGAAAAGGTCATGAGATGATAAAAAGTGTAAACGGTAGCAGAAAATATGTCCAGTAGTGAAACAGAAAATATTTCTGGGAAAAGTAGGGAAAAACATGATGTTTCTTGGAGAGGGTTAATCCACTATGGCTGTTATGGCTGTAATGTGAGAGGAAAGAAGTTAATGCAATGTTTTCATATGGCAGATTTCTTCAGAGTTGTATAAGCAGCATACATTCTTTATATATATTTATTATCATGCTTTGGTTTGGTTCACATGACAAGAACACAACGACAAATACAACAGGACGATGTAAACATCTACTGCAAATTCCCTGATAAAATTCAGACTAAGAGCAGACGCTCTCTGCAGTTCATGCGTCTGGCTGTTTGTGGCAGCCATACAGAAACGGGGGAATCGGTTAAATCCCACAACTATCTTCAAAGCTGCTTAAATTAATTAAAAAGACATAATGTTAATCAAGATTAGGGATGTTCCAAAGGGGGCCATGTGCTTGTGTTACTTTGGAGGAAATAAAGTGATTATGAAACTCTTAACAGAGCTGGCCTGAACCATGAGTGCTCCAGATACAACTGTTGCTCGTGGCTGTTGCACCTATGAGACTCTGTGTTGTTATGACGGTTCTTAAAGTGGTTGCCCTCAGAGGGCCAACAGTAGAGGGTAGATAGAATAGAAGTAAAGAAAAGTCTTTAGAAAATCCCTCAACACTGTCAAATGATTGCCCTCTGAATTTGAAGCAACTTCTTTCATTTCCTTTTGATACTGTTGAGATTGGCAACATGAGAGAATAATATTTTATGTTTTTGAAAGAACATTATTCCAAAGTTAGACAGACTTGCAGAAGGCATAGGTGTGGGAAAATGGCTCGGCTAAACCATGGTTTATACTGATCCTAAACTATAAAGCTATACATCGTATCAATCTGCTACTGTTTGTGTTGTCTCTGTTCCATGTTTGAACACGTTTGGCATTGAGCAGAAAGGTCACTGTTGCCAAAAGGAGGCTTGAGCAGCACTTTATCAGGGCCGGTTTACAAGATTTCAACCCCATTTTCCACAAGGTTTTGTGGCCAGAGTTCAATTATATTAATTTATTTTGATCCCAAATGTGTTGACCACCTGGGGCCTTGCAACAGGGTAGGCAATTGTTAGGGACTCCGTGAGCTTACAGGGGGCCCAACAACAATGGATAATTACATTATTTTGGTTAAAAAATAAATCATACTTCATTATTCTGTTAGATAACTAAAGAATAAAACAATAAATGCATGTCAAATATTGTACCAGCACTAAAAAGTGGCGTTAAAACAATAGTGGAAATTTAAATGAAAGAGCTTTTGATTGCAAAATTGACCCGTTTCCTTGTTAAGTAGTGTGATGGACACTTTAATCAAAGAGGGCATCAAAATGTAGAAACCCCCCATAATTCTACATAATGGCTATATATACATGAGGCTGAAATTAACCCCTCACTAGGCTCAATACCACTTGCTTGCAACCCTGCTGAGCACTTCCACATGCGAGGAGGAGTCGTGAAAAAAATTCTTTAAAAAATTCATTTGTTATTATTTGTTTTTTATATGTATATATTTAGCAGTGGTGTGGAAATTGTGATGTTCATGCTGTACATTACTAAAATTACCATAATGACAGTTTCCAATAACTTGATTGTTATTAGTATTTTGTAAATCAATGTAATAATTTCAGTTTCTTTATGCAGTATGGGTTTCACACTCAGATCTGGTTATACACTATTAGTTATTATATTTAAACTGTGCTGAGCAATCTCTGATTTTTGCTCTGTGGTTTCCATGCTATGTGTGTACCTCAGAATTAATTTAAAACCATGAGAAAAGATAATTAAACCAACTAAGGAACTGGTTTGTTCTGCCTCTAATGACCTCTGTGTAACACAAATAAAGCAACTAATGCTAAAGTAATCTTACACACAACCCTAAACATTAAATGATAGAAAATGGCTTTGTGATTTAAATTGGTATCTTCGAAAAAACGTTGTAGTAGCTCAGTATGGCCCTTTTGTGAATATTTTCACAATATATTCCTCAATTATCTCTGATCCGAGCTTAACTTAAACAGATTCATATAGTATAATTAAGCTATTCTCAGTAGTATGCACATAGATTTGAATCTAATGACTGACCTTCATTGGTGCACAAGAGGTGAGGTCGGAATGGTTTTTCATTAACGTCTTTCTTTCATGCTTTAAAGAATTAAGTTGGGACTTTGAACGTGCAGGGTTTTTCTTGTCTATAATTGAAGCAACGTGAACTTGCAGCACTTATTTTAAAAAAGCCTGGTGAACTTTAATCCCAAACTGACACATTAAATCCTCAGCCTTCTGAAAAGTGCTGAGGCAACCAAAGTGATGAACAGAGGATGTGTAGTTCCTTATCTACAACGGTTTGACCCTTTTTCCTCCATCCATCTGCACAACCAAAATGGGTAAAGTCTATCACATTATTCTACAAAATTGTGACTGTTGAAACTACTACTTGAAGGACATGTGGATTTGGATTTTGTTAGTTGAAGACTCTAAATTGTCCACAGGTGTGAATGTAGTACAAGCCTTTTTTCTGCCATGAAAATGAGGTGTTGTGACTGTTTGCCGTTCATCTATGACAAACACAGCGGAACATCGTCTGGGTCAGACATGTTCACAATAGCAAGGGAATGGCCAGTCCACGCAGGAGGCAGGACCATTGTCCACATCCATTGTGAATTATCCAGAGCTTTTCTTGGTGTACGCTCACATGGACTCACTCTGATATTATCTAGCAATATGACTAGGGAGCTGGCCTCATGTACAGCTCATGTGGACTTCACTACTGACTACTGATGAGATCAAATGTCGTGGGATGCCGATGTCGCTGAGCAAACACTGTAGATCAATGATAGCTGTCAGAACATAGAGATGTGTATTTTAACTGAAGGGCTTCACTGACAGCAACTTTAATCATAAACTAATGAAGCTCTAGCATAAGTTCAGTCGGAACATCTAATCTGCTGCATGCTTTGATCATAATTTAATTCTCATACATCCTATTTTCTTCTCCTGTCAAGCATGCACCCTGTCAATTCTTGCTATTAGTAGTTCATCAGCTGATCTTGTGCTGTTTCATTAACCAATCATCTTGTTGTCTCTTCTGTCGCAAACACCCGCCTTCTTCCCATCGTCGCCAAGTCTTCAGTCTTCTTTGAAGTCTCTCCCGATTTAAATATTTCTCAGTAAAATACAGCAGATTTTACTAAGAAAAAAAAGGCTGATACTGTCATCTTAACTATGGTGTAAAATATAATAGATTTCATGTCATTTACCACTCTCTCTCTCTCTGAACTCTGATGAACCAGCTTTAGCATTCCGACACTCTGCAGAGCTGTGGTTAAACTGTGCTTCTGATTTTTGGAAGAAGAAAAAAACCCACACACACAGTGGCTGGTCTAGAATGAAAACATGGATTTAAAGCAGTTATACAGAGAGATGAAAAAGAGGTGCACACATCCCTGCTTAGGATCAACCACCCATCTGTGAACAGCATCATCCACTGATCTGAGGATGACAGAGAGGAACACCTAGAGCGCCTCCGTAGCATGTTTACCCAGGGTTTGTGGTTAGAACAAATGTATTTACACAGAAATGTCATTTTAGTGAATCAGCCAGGGAGCCTCCTGCTGAATGTGCGTGTTCAAATAGAGGTAATTCCAGCTCTTATATGGCTGATTCAGCTGAGGAAAAGGAGATGAATGTAATTTTGAACCTGGATCACTTTTCACTCCAGTGCCTCTGTGGCTTAGAGTTCACTGCAAAAGTTTTCTGATTTCCAAGTGGTTCCAGGCAGTCTGCCTCATGCCCACATCCCAGCAGAGGGTCAGTCATAGAGAAGTGATTTTAGTTGTGAGGATGACCAGGAGTGACACAGGGAATGGAAAAAGCAGGACTTTTGCCTGTCCCGCTCTCCCAATCACTTACAGATAAAGACCATTCATGCATGAGAGATGGATAGAAACCTGGCAAACCCATCAACATCTGCTCTCCTGAGCTCTGCTCATACAGACCTTGCTGCAAATGTTCCATTACCTTCTCCCCTGCCACAGTATGAGAGTTTAATCACAAGCTACAAGTGAAACCATCTCATTCAAACACATTTAATGCTGAAAGGCCAAAATGATTTGTCTCTCTCTTTATCTCCCATGGCCATTCTGTTTCATGAAAAGAGCGTTAGACAATGACAACATCTCATGCACTAAACTGAAGGCACAGAAGGCAACATAGTTTTGGTGTTATTGATTCTATCCTTTACAGCATAATATAAATGATCTGGGAAAGATCTAGTGTCTGCACCTCCTCTAGGAGCTGTTTAGAGCTTGGCCCAGCTCAGAGAGAGAGAGAGAGAGAGAGAGAGCAATCTAGTTTACTATGCAGCTGCATTAACATTGTCTTTCAGTGAAAAGGTCACTATTCCAGCTTATGCTGCAAAGTAACCTCAACACAAAAAAAACAACAAATGTTAATATGGCCTGAGTGTTTCAGATTGAGCGATTGTCTGTGCATGTGTCCGTGATGGTATGGGACTCAGGAATGAGAACTGCTTTTCCAAAACATGAATATTTAATGACCTGGTGATTAGTAACAGACGTAACGGTCATCTTTTTGGCTTGTGATCCTGCAGCTTTAACTGATATTATGTCAAACGAAATCAGCAGCTATGCATGTCTGTCTTGCCTCACAATGCCATTCTAAGATTTGAAATGCACTAGGGCTGAAACAAATCCTAATCCAAATTACATCAACTATTTTGATAATTTTCAGATTGTTCAGCTTCTTAATATGCTCTGCTTTCTTTGCACCATATAACAAATAAATCATTAAAACTGAATAACTTTGGTTTGTGGACAAAACAAGACATTTGAGAGCATCATCATTTCCACGTTTGAGAAACACTAATCAACATTTTATGGACGAAGCGATTACTCGATTAATCGAGAAAATAATCCACAGATGAATTGATTATGAAAATAATCGTTAGTTGCAGCCCTATAATGCACTTTACAGTACGATTAAATGTACACAGAACAGCTTTTCTTACAATCCATATTTCACGATGGGATTATATTAGATGGAACATTTTGATGTTAAATGTGGTCAGGACAATACAGCATTGTAATCCTATATTGCATTTAAAGTGATGCTGCCCGAGTCTTTGTTTGGTGTCCTGTTTATTCAATGCAGTTTAATATAATTCTTATGATGCTGGGACTTGCAGTGTGTATCCTTCCAATATAAAAATGTCTGTTACATTCAATGTCCGTTTTGTTTGTGTCTGTGGTGACACAGGGTGATGCGTTTTATATCACAACTCATAGAGGGAAGGAAGGCAGAGGCATAACAGCTATGTTAGTAAAGTGAGACAGGAGCACACCTTAGGTTAAAGAATTAACCATGGTTCTCTGAATGAGTGAGGAGTGAGATACCCAAACAAACATTATGAGAATGGTCGGAAAATGGGCCGAGAATCATCCTTTCAAATAGCACTGCAAGGTTGAGTTAAGTCACTTAAGAAGTCATGGCACTGTAACTTTTCAAACTAGTGACCGGGACCCACTGGGGATTAGACAACGCTAAAGGAAAAATGAGATTTCCAGAAATCAAATAAAAGGGAAACAAATATTAGTTATTAACCCTAACCCATTGTTTTTTTTTTAATCATAATTGTTACAAAAGAGTTTCAAAAGTTAGTAAAACTGTATTATGACAGATGAGCAATAGCATCAGGCTAAGTGTAAGTTGTTTTTTTTCCAGACAAATAATTACGCTGTATGGTGCAATCAAACATACGTGTCACTCTATCACTTGACAGTGACTTGTGCCTGATGCTTGGTGCTGGAGACAGCTGTCAGAAGATAGCAGAGCTGTGTTTGTCATGGCCAAATCCGTAGCAAGGGTTACTGTTGTCGCTGAGGCAGTGGTGACATTGTGTCCAATCTGACAAAACACCAACAATGGCAAGAATGGCTCTGTCCAAGACCTCCATTTAGAAGGTATAGTGTTTGAGCTTTAAGTCATAAATGGGATTTAATTTATCAGTGTCTGTGGTGGAATATTTGCATAACATGAACAACACTTAACACTTTCTTAACTTCGGATGCACGCAGCAAGAGCATCGTGAAGCAACAGACCCACAATGCAGTTCAGTCATGCTTGAAGCAGTCCCTTGTTGCATAGAAGACCTGAGGAGACCACACACTGTTGCATCTCCTCTTTATGATAAGCTATACATTTTCTGTAGGAGACAGATCTGTACTGCCAGGCTGGTCAAGCACACGCTATGCTTATTAAGCCATGGTGTTGTGACTTATTTAGGCTGAGGCCTAGCATTGTAAGAGAAAAGACATTGTCTTGACTGGAGCTTGTCTCTCCATAATTCCAACATACACCTCTACATATGCAGATCACCTACCATCACACATGCTGGTTTGTGCACATTTCATTAGCAACAGTCTGGATGGTCTTTTTCATTTCTTGGCACGTAGAATCCAGCATCTCTTTATATTCCCACAGACAAGCTGGTGTGCAGACTTGTCTGACCACAGAACACATTTTAACTGTCTTGCGGTCCAGCTCACATAAGATCAGGCGCAGATAACTCATCGGCTTTGAGTGCCAAATTCTTATTTGGGTACTTCTTTGCATAATACAGTTTTAGGTTGCATTTGTTGACACAGAGGTGGATTGTGTTAAGTCACAATGATTCAAAACCACTCCTAAGCCCATGTGGCTATGTGTGTCAGTTGAAAGTAAGTAAATACAAGTACATATAAATAAATAAAAATATTGAGCACTTTCCCAAGTTGTAAATACATTCATGACTATTTTTAACAGCCAAAAGATGAATGTGCCTCATTGCCTTGCACTGGAAATGACACAGGAATTCTTATTGCTGACAAAATTAAAAGCAATGTAGAAGAAGTTAGGATATTCTCGCATAGCATGTGTTCCCACTATTGCCAATCAGAGCTGAAGCCAATAAAAACCCACCTGCATTGCAGTCATTTGACCTGGGACTAAATGCTGATTAAACACATTCCCAGTGGGAATGGGATATGATTCCGCAATTCTTAAATCCTAGATCATCAAAAACTTGGTTAATTTTAGTTTTGATTAAGGAAATGCCAGCAGGACCGTGTGAGGCTGCACCAAGGCCCATAAGGGACGAACAAATCAGCAATGTATCAGGGAACTATGTGAAGTGCTTTAAAAGTAATCATTAAACTCAGTTCTAAAATCAAAAGGTAATCCATGAAATGAGGCTCAAACAGGGTTGATATGGTCTTATATCTTGGTGTCAGTTAAAAGCTGAACATATGCATTCAATACAAGCTGAAGGTTTGAGACAAGACTTAACCCAAAATATGATGAGCTGCATTACACTAGAAGGGACTCATACTGGAGTTAAGGTTAGGAAATACTTACTATTTCAGAAAAAACCTTACACAACATGTTATTAACGATATTATGTCTCTCTGTTCTCTGCATCTTCAGTGTTAACCCACTTCCTGTTTCTATTAATGTCTCCTCCATTTAATCCTCAATGGATTGAGGAATCCATTAAACCGGTGTGCATGCCCTATGTCCTCTCTGATATGAAGACATATTGCCCTTTTCAATATCTTTCATGTTCTATAGAGCTGTTCATGCATGCATCCAATATGTGCGAAGACACCATACAGAAGGCATCAGCAGCATGAGACCTGTGCAATATGACACTCAATTGAAACTGACACCAAGGTTGAAGAGGGATTATAGGTTTACCTCTGCTAGATAAACCGATGTTTGATGTGACACAGATGCTATCAGTTCTGTACCATCCATTCAATTAAAAAGTGTTCCATGAGAACAATACACACACATGCATTGCAAAGATTCCACTTTGAAAGGGAACAGAACAGGAAACAAGTGACTTCACACACATCAACAACCTTTGGCATCCACATGTTACTTGTTATTACCACCATGCACACTTGCACCATGCAAGTGTCTTATATTTGTGATATATTTTATATTTTTCATGTCTTGGTAGGGATGGTAGATTTACCCACAATGAGTGAGATTTAAAAATACAGCCTGAACTGACAAATTAATAAGAAATGCTGTAGATCAAAATCTGTTTAAGCAGGCTCAAGGGTGGTAGAAATAAAATCTGTCAATAAAATAACACAAAGTAAAAGGTTCAAATCAAAATAATCAAGAAAATCAGTAAAGCCCAGTTAAAAGCCTTGTTAAACACACACACATTCACACATACACACACAGAAAGAGAGAGACAGAGCCCTTCAGTTGCATAAAACATAAGATTTTATGTGTGTTATATCTGTCTCTTTAATGTAGCGTTAAAAGACAACCGAGACCTCATTCAGGAAACTCGGAGCTGTGTGATTGGCACATGCAGGCACATGGTTAATCAGCTGTTTAAGGAGTACAATCACATTTGCGATCGTAATGAAGATATGATTGTGCAGCCCTACCGAGCATTTAGGTTTATTTTTAGCTGTAGAATTAACTTCTGAAAATTGGCATTATCAGCCATAGTCCAACTATATTTATATATATATATATATATATATATATATATATATATATATATATATATATATATATGTGTATATGTGTATATGTATATATATACATATACATATACATATACATGACTATAGCACTATAAAGCTGTTGTGCTTCGGCCTTGCCTCCATCAGTCATGACATAAAATGAGTCACTGACCCCCTTTATGCCTGGAGTTAAAATGCATTCTCTGAAATCAAATTGCAATCAGTTAGTGCCTGACCACTTAAGTAAGTACAGGTGTAAATACACCCAGATACATTGAGGACAGATTGTTCAGGAGGTGACCAAAGACTGGTCTTGCATTGTGACTGCATTGAACAGAAGTGTAAATGCAACGAGTCCCCGAAGCATCTCCACTCACAACGACAAAACTCTCCTCTGCTTTTGTCAGTTTTCCACTTTTCGAAGACGACTTTTTCCACCTGCTTCGAAAAGTAAAAAAGAAGTTCATACAATATACAATAACTTGACTTTACAATAACTAGGTTGTGAAGCTGTAGTCTGCTGCTGGAAATCTTTGCTTAAGAAGAGGGGGAGGTGATGAGATAGCAGACGATGTGGACACTGGAGACACAAGTTAACACCAGGTATAAATGCATGTGGTGAAGCACTATCCGATTGCTATTCGATCACAGAAACTACATTCTAATGCCACGTGTAAAGGCTGTGCAGTGCAAAATGTCACCGGGTGAAACCAAAACAGGAGGAGAACAGAAGATGTGTGGAGCTGATTGTGCTTAAACACCATTGTGTGAACTCATCGGACTATGGTTTGTGTGTTTGTTCATATTTGAAAGCTATGCACTATGGAGCTTTAAGTTTGCTTTTTAAAATATCCACATTCTCTGCTACCCGCTGGTCTTCAGTAAGGCTATTACGTAAATGAATAATGAAAGGAGGCATCACCATGGCTTTTTGTTGTGTTTTGGGGGATAATTAAAAAGTGGCTGTGTGAGAACTCGGTCTGTTGCACAAGGTAGATATTAACGATGTGAGACCAAACAAAACGAAACTGCCCTTTATATTAAGGACGTGACTGCTAACAGCTATTTTTGTCCTAGCTATTGCCCTCACATTCAGCAAGAACAATCACTGAATTTCTCAGTTCGTGCATCACTGCTTCTTTGTTCTTCTTCTTCTTTTTGTCCTCGTTTATTCCCTGTCAATTTTCCACTCTCACGATCCCTGACCCTCACTGAAATTACCTAGCTGACGGGGAAAAAGATCCACAACTATTACTTCTGCTGCCTGGTATTGTGCTTGTATAAAACAGCTTCTGATTAGGGCTCACACAAAGCCTGTTTCGGGCATGCATTTTGTCATCTGCGATTCATCAGCGGTTCGGCTCAAACACTGCCGGAGACAAACTGTGGCTGAAGCATAAATGTGGTGGAGTTGCTTTGGTGAGTCAAATCTCTTAACGTCTGCATTTCCTTCAGGACTTGGCTACAATGAAGGGAGCAACTTGATTTTCATTCAAATAGAAAGATAATGGTCTTAAGGCTATATTCCCTTCCCCTTCCTTGCACTGTTATGTCTCCTGCTGACTCCTTTAGCAGCCCTCCCCTCTTCTGTTAGCAGGGGGACAGACACTGATCGCAAACATGTTTTCAGGGACTCACAGCCATTTCCTCAGCAAGCTCGAGACAACACCATGCATCACATTATCTCTTTTATTTCCCTTGTTTACGGCTCCATGGGTGATTTGCTTCAAAATGAATGTTTGGGGAAGGGATTTACAGATATCCACCACACCTGAGTGTGCAGCACAAAATGGAATAGATACAGCATGTGAGAGTTTGTGTTGACTCACGCTGCTGTAGTGACATTTAACACTGTTGTTTTTGTCTTTAGTCTAGTTTGTTTTGACATAATTGCATGCCAGATATGTATATATATATATATATATATATATATATCATTTCAATTTTAAAACAAGTAACAGATAATTGAATAACATTCTTTTTTGCTGAAAATAGATTTTAATTATAGATTGAAATATAGATTGTTAATTGTGGTAAACAGTTGTTTAACATTTCTGAGTGATTTACCTCATGTTTAATTTTCAGTTTAATTCACTTCTTCACTTTAAGCCAAGGTAGACTACCAGGTCTACATCAATAGTTTGCTCTCTCTGTCTTTGAAAAAGTTGAATGCATACATCATTTTCCATATGCACCTATGATGCATGTTTTTTCGATTGACAACGGTTTAATTAACCACATAGAGTGGACTGCATCACTATTAGCACTGCCCAGTCTGAAGATTTAATTACACCTTGGGAAAACATTGGTTGTAAATGACCTGAAACAATTATAGCACCACTCTTCCATTTTAAATCCAGTGATCAAATCCATTACATTGGATTCAGTCTTGCTTTGACTGCTACAGCTGCACAGTGGTGCATTAACACACATCCCCCCCACTCCTGTGGAAACAGCACAATCCCATTACATAGGATATACAGCACAAACAACGGAAAGGTCAAGGATTTAAGGCAACGTGGTGTTGGAGCCTTTTATCAGTTTCACTCAGGTCACATGTGTCACTCACAGTGGCAGACTGCTCCTCTGTGCCTGTCCTTGATGGCCTTTTAAATCTCCTGTGCTTTTGACAGATAGAGTCCACTCTCACTCGCCTTCTACACACACCAGTCCATTTGTGCAGACAGTGATGCTGAGGGCATGTTCATTCATGATGCAAACAAGCTGAAATTATCTCAGCCCAATGGCAGGATTAAACAAACAAGATTTTTTAAAAGAAGTGATTATTGTTTGTGGACATGTGTTGCGGCATATAAATAAGCCAGCTTTGGAAATTGCTTTCTCTTTATCTGTGCAAGTGCAGACTTATTGTGGTTAATTGTATCTAAATAAAGTTTCTCAGTCCCTCCTCCCTCATTCTTCCCCTGTAGTCTCAAATGAGTGCACCTATGGAAGAGCCTGCAATGATTCATACCATTACAAGACTGGGGGCGGGGGGGTTATTTAAGCCTGAAAAAGGATCTGAGGAGACATTTCACACAAAAAACCCACCTATCCAAACATCTCTCCCTTTTAGCCATTGTTGTTATGTGAGCACACATCCAGCAGCCTGCATCCTCAGGACTAAAGTCTGGTACAGGAATCGCTTCCATACGCTGTGCGATAATCAATTTGATGCTGCATAAAGGTCATTTCATCCTGTTTTAAACAAATGGAGAACTCTGATTAATATTTCACTCGTTCATTGATTCTCACTGACCTTTTCTTGGGAGAGGGGGGTCAATTATCTAACGCAGAAAATTGTGGATGAAAGTGTTCCCTCTGCTGCATTAATGTTTTAACTACCACATTCATCATAGTTATCAGGACAGGCATGAAGAATATATACTGGAGGAGTGTGTTGTTGTTTTTTTCCAACTCTGTGCGTTGATTTGTTTACCTCCTGCTCATATTTGGGTAATTTGGGTGGGAAGAGTTTACAATGCTGGGTAAAGAGGAAGAAGGGCAGCTTGTAAGATGTCAACCAAGACCTGGGGCGGAACAAGCAATGTAGAGAACTGAGGTGATGCAGTGCGACAGCAGCTTGGATGTCACTGGTGTCATAGTGGTATTGTAGAGAACAGTTATTCAGCCACATCATCGTTGATATACCACATGTAAAATGTAAACAGTCCACCCAGTCTCTCTCAGGAGCAGGAGCCAATCTCAGCTTTCGCTTTGCGTCTCTTGGTTTCCAACTCTGGGCTCTGCAATCACAACAGGGGTCATTAAAAACAGCAGAGAGGTTTTTACCAGGAAAGAAAGTACAACAGAATGTATGTGGAATGAAAGCTGCTTGATTGTATTTTAGGGTTTCCCAGTATTGTGTTGAATGCCACAGTTGATTTTTTTTTATCACAACACCATTCTGTTACAAATATGGCAAGACATTGGATATAGATGAAATGTTTACCAGCCTCTCTACCTGCTCATCGATGTAACCCTAGCAAACCCAGAGTCTGTTGCATTCAACTCATTGTTCAATCATCCAAAAGTCATTGAATCAGTAGAAAGTGAACTTGAAAGATTTCTTGAAGACGTTGCACATCTCATCGAGGAGGCTTCCTCAGGTCTGGACGTTTTGTGGTGTACCCCAGAAATTGAACTCGCTGCTGACTTTAACTTTTAAATGTGAGTCTTTGGTTAAACACAGCAGACGAAAATCAAACAAAGTGACAAGCTATCATGAAGTTAACGCTTATAAAGAACCCCTAATGTTACACTGAACAGGAACTTATAAAGCGATATAAATGCATTATCAAAATAAACTAGCTACATTAAGTCACTCACCTTGCATTGAATCAATTTCCTGTCTGAGCTCAACAAGTGAATTCAAATTAAAGTAGGCACCAAGCAAGCACTTAACATTTTGTGTTCTTATGATGTCATAACATTGTTTCAAAGAAAGTATTTTACAGCAGTTAACAATTTTTTTTTCAAAAATATGAGGGCTTTTTCACCATCTCAACACGTACATGTTCCTCATAATTAATATTACTAGTGACTATCAGATATACAGTAACACGTTTCCACATAAATAACATTTAGAGGTCTGGAGAAGACATGATTGACAAATCACATGATTCCCCATAGATTATTTTAACAGCAAAAAAGTAAACTCTTCAGCTTTTACTGTGACTGCTGTTGGATTTAATAGCATATCTTGCCTTTTAATTTTCCGGTAATTGCATGGAGGCTGTGCAGACATAAGCCATCAGAGTTCTCCTGGGCTTCTGCTTATAATTTGGCAGATGAATTTAAAAATAATTCCTACCTGCTTCTCGGAGGGAGATGATTAGAGGGATGTGTCACAGTGAGGAGGCAGCTAATGAATGACAGAGCTGTTTGATAAGGTACACACACACATGCGCACAGGCACACACATACACAGAGAAATATAGTGCATTTCATTATTGAATGGTTTCATGCATTTCTATAAATGTGCACATTTCCAAGTAAATATGTGGAATACATGGATATTAGCTCTGCTGCCTGACAACACCAACTCAGGTACTTATTAATGCAAACTGCTCCTGCTGCTGCATCTCACAGTACACATACAAACTGCGTTTTGTGTTGATTTGGTCTCAGTCTCAATGTTTGCAGACAGATTTCCGGCATTGTGTGCGATGATAATTGTGGATTACTGCAGCAAGGTTTTTAAACGTTTAACTCAATATTTTTCATCGATTATTTTTATTGAATGAATGCTCCACTGTGATGAAACCCATCATTTTCAATGTGTAAATATATTTTAACTGATTCACACCGATTAGATATACAGTCTTTAATCTACAGGAGAAATGACAATGCATAAGGTACAAACTCTTTATCTCAGTAGTTCCGTTCACTACAATTACGTTTCAGGTGTTTAATGACAGTTGTTATCCATAGCAACTGGATGTTGTGTAGAGTGCAGGGCACATAAAGAGGATGTGTCTAAAATTAGTGAAGGCAGTGTTATTTTACCCCCAGTATATGAAGCTTCAATCTGAATCATGACATTGTGTTGAATGGGGAATGTCTTCCTGATGGACTTTGAACTGCATTTCAAGATTTAGAAAAACTATTGCATGGATGGATGAGGCAACACTTTAACCAGAAGGAGGACGGGTTGATGGAGTTGTGTTGTGTAACACAGCAAAAACATTTTGTTTGTAAAATGTCTGCCAAGCAGCAAGAACAAACAATTGAAGATTTCAGTTTTTGTGTTGTGATGCAGTGTGCTTTTTGCAGTAGAGATGTTGATTCTAAGAGAAAAACCTAATATTTTCCTGTGCAAATAAGTAACATATTTATGGTTCAGAAATAAAACCTCATATATGTGGTTTATAGTAACTTACAATGGCAATGTGAGTTCCTGGCAATGAGATTTCTGAAACACAAAATTGCATACCTCACATCTCAGTGATCCTGCCATCTTTGACATTGTAAACCTCCTGTCAGGAGCCAACAGCCTAGAATGTCTGTGTAGTGTGGTGAAACTAGGGGAAGAAGGATAAATATCAGCTCACCAACATGATTCACCCATCACCCACAGAAACCTTGACTTATACATTTTACCTGAATTGAACTCTAATATCTGATAAGATAACCAGATAGCTGAAGTAGCATTGTGATGTATAATGGTCTTATTATGCAAAAGTAAGTATCTCCCATTTGACTGACACAACAATGTTGACTAAAAACAACAACAAACCTCATTTTGATCCTTTGAGTTATGTCTTTGGCAGTGCTGCAGTCCCACACAGCCCCATTTTTGTCATCAATAAATAATTTTAAGAGCATCAGAAAACAAAACCCCGCCTGCCTCCCCGTTTGCCAAAAACCTTATACACAAAAATAACATCATATTGGTTCAGAAGTTGGGAAGCTGCAAAACGGCTACAATGTAATCTCAAGGCGTAACAGCAGCAGCAGCAGCAGCAGTCCACAAAATGTTCATTATACGTGCCTTTTATAAGGCTCAACTTGTTATGATGAGTTTTTGAAAAGAGTCTGTAAACATTACACATGTCCCAGAAAAAGTTTCGCTTGCAAATCTCATGAGACTTGGTTTGCTGCAGGAAGACGCAGTTGGAAATGTGAGTGAGGAAAAGAGTGACTTGGAGAGAGTAATTTGGATTTTTAAAAACAAGATAACACTCAGGCTGAATCTTTTTGTGATGTGGATAAAGTATGAAACATTTGACATTCATTCATGTGTTTATCAAAGGTCAACTTTGAATGAGGATAAAGAATAGGGACTGCTTAAATCCAGTGTGCAGATTGGCAGATCCGGGTACATCTAAAGGAGGAAAGGACTATGAAATGTGCACTGAGCTCTAAAATAAGTCTGTTTGGCTTGTTTGATGAGAAACCATGTATGTTTCTGCCTGTGTATGCCCAGACTTAAATTCAACCCCATAGAATTTAAACTGAAACATTTAATAGCAGCGTTTCTAAAATTCTTTGTTTCAGGACCTTCAAAACTAGTGAGGACAGCAGATGTAACTGTAGCAGATGTGTTCTATAATGAAAAAGTAGATCTAGGGCATCCATGATGCAGCACTATACAATGAACAACACTATTTCTAATGGGATGAAGCCTGGTGGCAAAAAAAGGAAGTGGATCCTGAGGCTATGCATTGTAGTAAAGTGCCAGGGGTAAAGTGGAGAGATGTCTTTCTACACCCTGACAGACAGGAGCAACAGTACACATCAAAACATCCTAGAGTATTCATTTTGGAAGACATCTTGCAGATAAAAATTGACAAAAGAGCGAAAGAGGGAAGAGGGAAAGACCAAAAGGCTGCAGTGCAAATGTCTCCCACTGTCATTCTTCCATGGAAGCTGAAATTCCCATGGTGGAGTTCACCCTAATACTCTCTGGGGGATCTGTCCCAGTGGGGATATATGCGAGTGAAATACCTTCTCCCAGCCTGTGTGATGGGCACTGTGCAGACAGAGAAAGCCCCTGAGATTGCTCTCTGTGCTGCACATTAAGGCACTGCGGACAGCAAAAAGCTGGCAACATAGTGAGACATCATGAGCACTTGTTAGAAAAGGAATGTGGCGCCTCAGAGTTTGGAGGAGGAGGAGGAAAGAATTCATCCAAAGTTATTGCTGTAAAAGCCAACTGAGGACAAGAAGAATAGAAAGAAAGGGGAGTACAAGGAGTAGAACATGACCACTGCAGCTGCCAGGTGGATGTCTCTTTCTGGTCCTCAAGTGGTAACCCAACCTGAAGTCACCTACTGGTTGGTGGACTTCCATTTTGATCTAGTTTAGCATTTTGGCGACTACAATGTTTTTGTTCGTAGAAACAGAAGTAGGCGTATTTGGAAGAGCAAGGATTAGTCTAATTGAGTTCTTGTTCGCACCATGTCCACCCACAATTGCTACCCCTTTTGGATGGCACGGGCTGACCATTACACGGTGTCCATACCCATAAATCCTCTGCTTAATGGTCTTTTTGACTCTTTATGGGAGCATTCATCCATCCATCCATTTTCGACCTCTTTACCACTTTATCCTCCACATGAGGGTCTCAGCTAACATAGAGCGATAGGCCGGGTACCCTGGACAGATCGCCAGTCCATCACAGGGCCACATATAGAGACAAACAACCATCCACTCTCACTTTCACACCTATGGTCAATTTAGAGTGTCCAATTTACTTCATCCCCATATTGCATGTTTTTGGACTGTGGGAGGAAACTGGAGTGTCCGAGAAAACCCACTCACACACGGGGAGAACATGCAAACTGCATGCAGAAAAGCTCTTGGTCCTGAACCTGGGTGTTCTTGCTGCAAAGGCAAGACTCTTTATGGGAGCATAATTTACTAATTTAAAACTAAATTTGTGAGAACATAAATATATAGGCTACATTAATAACTCTTGTGTCTCGGGGAGGGAGGGGAACGCTAATGGGAACAATGGACAGGAAGCTAGCCAAAAGATGATAAAAAGAAAATTCACTCTGTCACTTTATTAGGTACACTAGATACCTAATAAAGTGACAGGAGTGGCACCTGTTCTGTTCATCTGATTTACAGAGTTGCCTCTATTTGCTGTGGACTGATTATTACTCATACGTGCAACATTAACAACAAACATATACATTAACAATGCTGCTGGATCACCATGTCTCCGTTTTTCTTGTGCTCTGTGTTACTCCATCAGTACACGCAATCTGATACTTATTGAGAGAAAGAATCAAAGCATTTGCCTCAAGTGTTCATTCTGCCAAACAGCTCCATTGCTTCTGACACTATCAAGCGCAACAGCAGCTTCTTTTTTTTCTCAGTGACACAACTCAATGCTGGTCTTGTTTAGAGTAGACCAAAGTAAAACTTCAAGAACCTTTTCCCAAGGGCATCTTCTGTGTCAGACCCAAACCGAGGTTTCCCTGGAAACAACCACATTTGTAATGATGCTGTGTGTGTTAAAACACACACACACACACACACAGGTTTGTGCAGCTATTCTTATTCTGTGTTAACCTCCATTCATTTGGACAGCCTGAAGCTGTATCCCTAACCTTAACCATAACCATGGTCCTGACAAGGTATCGTGTTTATTCCAGAGGTGGTCCTGAATTATTAAGTACAAGCGCGCGCACACACACACACACACACCTCTATTTTTTTCTGTTACATTTGCAAACCAACCACTGCCACTTAAACAAAACATTAAACAAAGTTCAACAGTGATGGACGATGAAATAAGGTTCTTTACTCATTTAAATAACCATATCAGTTTTTGCAACTGGAATTTCACCGATATCATTTGCTACATACACTTGTAAAATGGTAATAGCTGTCAATCACATGATGTTCACTTGTGTCATGCGTTATCGTCTGTTTCCTCTAAATGGAAATTCACATTACATACTGTTGAAGAAGACATGTAGCCAGAGATTGAGGTCTCACAAAAAGGTTTACTGACACTATAGACATTATTTTCCATTCAAAGAAAGTTGCACCAGAGGAGGGCTCCTATTCTTGTGTTTCACTTTTAAAACCGGAAGACTGTCATTTTTTGACAGTTTTATCAGCTCTGATTAGCAGAGAATCAAATATCAGGGAGAAAGTCCTTCAATTGTGTTGTGGCAGTCTAGACATTGAAGCTAATGCCACACACTACTCAAGCAGCTGTCAAATGTTCAGTCGCCAATGAGCTTAAAAGGGGGGACTCAAGTGAAAGATGCACTGTAGTTGTCACCGGTTCTCATGGTACTTTCTTCTGTTGTGTGTTGCACTTTATGCTTTCACACCTCCAACCAAGTTGGATGTGTTGGCAGAATTTGTGATGTAAGACATGATTCACCAGAGGAAACACAATAGTGGGACAAACTCCTCTACATGTTTTACCTAATTATCAGTGTGCACCTTTTCCTTACTAAAGAGAGATCGTGTGAAGCTGTGCATAACTGATGGGCCTGTGTTTGAAATGTGGACAAGAATAAAGACCAACTGAAAGAGTCCTTTTACTTTACTTTTGATTGTGTATGTGACGTCCATTGACTGTATTGTTAGTTCTTCATCCTTGGGTGACAACAAGCCTTTTTTAGAGAGTAAGATTGCTTTCTTTTTACAAATTGCTTCAGTGCTGGATAAATAACCCATTCCTCAATTCTTTCTCACACTAGAGTCATAGAATGTCCATTCATTGTCCGTCAGCTAATGTTGCTGTAAGGTTCTCGATAATAGAACCTTACAATAGAGCTCCAGTAGCTGACATCACACAATTAAGGTACGGCCCCCTGTCAGGATACTATGCTTTTCACCTCTAAAGCTACACTAAACAACACATAAATCATGCCAAAACAGTCTGAGGTAACCTAATGAGAGAACATTTTACCAGATCTCCACAGATCCACAGAGGCGGCGGAGAATCACTTCTGTAAAACATTCTCACAATGAGCAGAAGAAGGCGGAGCGATGAACCCATAAGCAACAGATTTATTTAAATTACACTGCCTGTTGCTAATGTGTTCTTTGACAGGGTGGATCCAGGTCCAGTCCTGTTCATTTTTGCTGCATCTTACACTACATGGTGGCTCATAAGGACCGAGTCACGTGACATCCAGAGGTCTATGCAGAGAAAAACTTGTGTCTATTCCACATCATACCATGTAGTACAAGACATGCATATAACTCAAGCGAGGATGTAACTCACCAAAGGTACATACAAGCATACAAGTAAGTATGTGCTCATCAACACTTACAGCTCAGACCTCCTTGAGATAAATGCTACACATCTAACACCACTCCATTTATTCAGTCTGCGTTTGAGAAGCAGGCACTGGTCCAACAGCCTGGTTTAAGATCTGTGTTTGCTTCTCAGCAGCATCTAATCTCCAAACAGAGGTCTGCTTGCTCAGCAGGTGCATGTCACATTCCAATTCACATGGCGCATCAGCTGCAGAACAGAATGGAAAATCAGGCTCATAGTGGAGCAACAGTTGTGAGCAAACCACTGAACTTGGCTTAAACTAAATGAATGAGAGTTGGCCTGCATAATCTTTTCTCTCTAGACTAAAGGACATTTTTGGAAATGATGTAACCAAGATCTAATATTAAGTGATGTGCTCACTTTGAGGCAGATGTAACAAAATGTAATGTATTGTAATGTTTGCCTGAAAACATGGCATGGTGCTTACCAAAGGATAATGGATAACTAAAAAGGATAACTCCTCTTTTCCTGCATTTTCCTCAATTGATAGTTGAGTGACAACAATGGTATGTCAACGAAGAGACTTTCTCTCTAATGATACAGATGTTTGTGGGATACACGCATATATTGCCTGGACGACCTGAGGAAATGTAGTGTGTTTGCTTTTCATCAGTCAACACAGTTTACATCCAGAGGAGTTTTTTTTGTTTGTTTTTTTAGTTACTTCTGTAGTGATCAACAAGCAAGCAGCATACAGGCTGTAGCAGAACTGTTCTCCCCGATGAAGGTGCAGCTCAGAGACTGCTCCTTAGATTCATGTTTCTGCTTTGGATGATATGCTCCCTCCGCTGGTATTAATGAGTTATACACCAAACTGCGTAGTCATTTGTAAGTTCCTAATCAGTTAAAGTCTTAACGGCAATTCATTGACTAATTGTTATTATATTAACATCCTTAGCTCGCACATGTACATTCATGGGAGGGTACAGGGGAAAACAAGGGGGGAGATGTGTTAAGAGCCACCGATTATGTATTCCATCATATTATATGAACATGTATAAAAACATTGAAAATAATCTGCCTTTTAAAAGCAGAAGTACTGTAATCAAGGCAGGGTTTTTTTATTGCACATGGAAATGTAAGCAGTCATGCGAGCATGACGCAGATACAGACCAAAGAGATGGGCTTAGGGGAATTTTCACCGCAGTGATTTCCCGATCAGTGAATTTATGATTATGTTTTCCGGAAGATGACTTAAATCTAAGTCCAAGTTGAGACTTGGATTAATTGAGAGCTCCCCCCAAGAGAAAAACCGTGTGTGTTTGTTTAACTATTTATTAGAAATGGTCAATGTCAGTGTAAGAAATGAAACTATGAAACACAACAACTGTGGACCCTGTCTTCATTTCATCTATCCCAAATCAAACACCTTTTTTTTTCCTGGGAAGCTGCAGGGTTTTGGAACCAGGGCCCAGCTTACACAGTGTTGAGATGTGTAATGAGTTACATGTTCATGAAATCATAAATAGGATCTGGAGCTTCACTGAAGCCCTCAAATCCTCCCAGATGCTCAACGCTGCTCCTCAAAGCCTCACTGACACAGGATGGATTTCTGAAGTCAGATGTACCACTGATGTTTGCTATTTTGTGTGCGCGTGCATATCTTCAGCTTTCCTCGTGTTCCTCTGATGAATTGTCAGTCTCAGCTTCAGACACTCTTCTCAGTATGTACCCTACAAAGCACTGGTCTTTTTTTTTTTTCCATTTTCACAACATTAAACTTTAATTTCCTTTTAAATCTCCTTTGCAGATTAACCCACAAATACATGTATTATTTAATAAAACTATTAGACATGCATGGAATAAATTCAAAATAGTACCCCATGTATTTTAAAGAAATAATAATAATAATAAAAAAAAAAACTATCAGCTCAAATGCCATCACTAAAGCTGTCCACATTATGTGCCAGATTGAGGACTCAAGCCCAAAAACAAAACAACATTAAGCTGCTGTGAGCCATTTTCAGTTTGATGGAATCGGATGAGCAGTCGAACCAAGCTGCAAGGCCTTGTGTCCATTCAGGCTAAACATGTTGCAAATCTGTGTTGGCAACATTTCCAAAAACGTTGCTGTGTCCTTGCATGTGAACTGATATGTGTGCACCAGAACAGAAAATTAGTATTTGACGCAGCTGTGTGGTGTTTTAGTGCTGTTTATTGTTAGTTATATTTAGTGGTGTTGGAGATGGCCGCTTTAAATGAGCTACATAGCAAAGTAGTGAAATCCTGCTTATCCAGAAACACCTTCCCATTAAGACAGCAGCCGGTGGAAGAGGGTCATTAACACAGTAATTAGTAAACAACATGTGCACTGTATTTTCCCCAGTGGAGTCCCTTTAGTCTTGTTATTAGTCACCTAATTAATGAAGGGAAGTTGCCTAATGTGTCTCTGTTAGGTTAAGGTGCCACAGCAGTGGCAGTGAAGGGCAGCTCTGTCCAAGGGGGTCTCACTGGCGGTAATGCTGCTGGCTCCACTGGGCTTTAAGTAGAGAGTACAATTATGACACAATAATGGAGGGACATCTTTGTTTTTGTCCTAAACAAGTTTATGTAAAAAAAAAAAAAATCACAATAGATTCATCAACCTCATTTAAGTGCATACAATGTTTGTAAAAGGCTGATTGCAGGCCCATGACCAGCACCTGTTCTACAGCAGCACTTAAAGAGCATTAGGTCGCATTTGAAACAGCTAATATTCTAGAAAAAGAAAAGAAAAATCACGCAATACCATGACATACATTCTTAATATTTAAATCTTGCAGCAATATTTATTTCATAATATTTTTACATTCAAATCCTTCACACTTGTTACTCATTATGAAATACACACACGGAGATACATTATTGATTTTGAAACTGAAATTCTTCACAACACTATATTATTCATCTTGCTCTAAAATTATATGGTAATGCATTATAAAGTTTGCATGGGTGAAACGTCTCCCATTATATTATATTAAGACCAAAAACATGTGTCTAAATCAAGACACCCATAACTAATAAAGAATAATAACTTATAATAAATAAGCTTGGTGCGGAACTAAACTTTGAACACACAATGACCCCTGAATCAAATCTGGACCCACTCACATCTGTTTAAACATTTATTAAAAAAATTATTATATATTATTAAGTTTGGGGGCTGATGTCAGGCCTGTCTGGCACTTTGTGTAATGTGCTGTTTTTTTTGAAAGAGACTCCAGGGCCCGGTGTAGAACTCATGAATTGAGTGTGGTTCACAGCTTTGAAGTGTTACTGAGCATCTAGATCCCTTGCTTCTGGTTTTGAAGCAGGAATACAAATATTCAAATACTATTTTATGTCAGTATATACGTATGTGCCTGCTGCCATCAATCAGATATACTAGGTAGTTTGTAGTTTCAGAATTCTGGGTGCTGCACATGTTTCAAGCCACAAGAGTGAACAGCAAAACTGCATGAAGTAAAACAGAGCGGGTAGTATGTCCCTCTTTGGACACTTTTGGGTTAGCCACACCCACTTATTTTATATGGCAGTATGTATATATATATATATATATATATATATATATATATATATACATATATACATACATATATACAGTATAGCACAGGTGCAACCTCTCTCTCTCTGCTCCCTGCTGCATCAATGAGTCAGCCAAACTGTTTTTAAAGTGTCAAACCCCCATTTAGCCACACTTATAAGCTGCAGCCTACACATACCAACATCAACACTGTGACTGGTTTTGCTCCTGTTACTTACTCAAGTCAGTGGATAAAGCCAGTCGCTGGTTTTAATGTTAGGGCTGATCAGTGTGAACTTTTATTGTTTTCTCCTGTGATAACGGTGTAGAATCCTAGCCTATCCTATGTATATCGTATCACAGCAGTAACATAAATTCCACAGATTTAATATATATATATATATATATATATATGTGTGTATATGTATATATATATACAGTATATAACACTAACTAAAAAAGAAAATAACTTTTGAAAGGTGGTCTGAGTAATGACCACAAGATAACAACAACTGAATCTCCTGTCTAACTGTGCTACATAAATAATCTTGGCGAGTCTCAAAATGGCTCAGTAGTGTTTGGTTTTCTTCTGGTCTCAGCAGCGTCCAAGTCGAGAGTACAGGCGTGTACTTGAAAAGTCTCAGCAGTGAGCAAACACATGGGAAAACGTCCCTGATGTAAACGCCTGATTCATGCCATCGCCACCTGCTGTGTGAGGGCAAACATTGTGCCTTTTGTTCTCATCGCCAACATGTGTGCTGTTGTGATGTTGGATTTCTGCAACATTACACAGCAGTGTCAGCATGTTATCAGCATGGACAATCCTAGACTGACCTTTCAGCAGCAGCATCTGTGGTTACACTGCTTCCCAGTGCTGTTATGAACAGTGTCTGTGTATGATCCCCCTCTAAGAACAGTATTCAGTATAAGCCCACAAAGACACACAATGCTATAAACAAACATGAGATGAGAAGTTTTTCATGTGCTTCCAGATGGGGTAGGCAACTTTTTTTCCCCCCATTATTGATTATAGTTTCAGACTCAACTGTCATCCATCCTTCCATCTCTCACCTCTTTATCCTCCACATGAGGGTCGTGGGGGGGGGAGGGGGGGCAGTGGTGCCAATCCCAGCTGAGATGGTGGAAAAGGCTCCTGGACAGGTCTCCAGTCCATCACAGGGCATAGGGCACATAGAGACAAACAACCATTCACTCTCACACTCACACCTATTGACCCAACTTTCAGCATACTGTAAAGGAAGTGATATGAGAGAGAAGTAGACTTGGAAAAGGTGGAAAGGTATAAGAGTTGGACAATAATAGAAAATCAAATATTTGTCAATGTGGGTGGAACTTGTCAGAGTTTCTCTGGGTCATCTGTCAGGAGAGACACTTTTGTCTGTCTGTGCAACATGGAAATGGGACTCCCCTGTTTCTCTTGTGATCCTGCCTCCTACAGGATACGACCATGTTGGTCAGGTGTGGGGAGACATTGTATTGGTCATGCCGAGATAGACTTTAGCTGTGCTAGATAGCTTGACGGTTAAGATTGTCACTGATGACGTACTACAGTAGAAATACGCTTTTAAAATATGCTTTTAAAGCTACATTTATGAATGAAAGTCATGGTGAGCATGTCACTCATAGGCACTTACAGGATGTTCTCCTTGCCGCATTGTAAAGTGACATATTGCGGGTAATGTGTGCAATGTGTGACATTACGGTTTGGTGAGTAATATGTCGTAGGACATCTGTGCTGTAGTTATCATTACGATCTAGTAGATAATATGCAATATTTAACATGTTTTGACATCCTGGTGTAAGTACTCCTTTTCCATGAGTGTGGTAGTGTACTAATGTAAGACTAATTTCTCCTCAGTGACATGGTACATCTTTGAGAATCTTATCTTAGTGATGGTCACACATGGTTCTCTTCATTCACACCAGCATCGGCAGTGACAGTGAGTCTGCCGTGCATTGACTGACCGGATGAAGCTTCCGTGAGATGAGATGATCCTGCTCCTCCATCGGTGGGTGGGTGTCGTGTTTCAGGCGACCAGCAGCCTGAAGACAACGCAGCAGCGCAGCAGCATCACGAATATCATGTGATATCCAGAGGAGGACGCGTCTACATGATCATTGTGAGTTTGTGCCTCGAGACATCCACCACCAGCTGATGCAGCTGTTTACACAAAAGCCTTTTCCCACATCTGTGTTATCTACATATTATACACAGTTTATGTGCAGTTGATGTGTTTGTATGTGCATGTGTGTTGTGTACGCATTTCATTTGCTACACTCTTACCCATTTTGAAAAAGGTTTTTTCATATTTTTAGATGTAGTTTGCATTTAGCAGTAATGATTCGGTGTTATTGGAGAAACATACCCTTGTCTTTAATTACACATGACAATAATGATGAACGATAACCATTTAAAAAAAAAAAAAATAAGGCTTACAGGTTGGTGAGGCATATAGGGGTCAGAATCTGAACAAAGAATCCAAAGTGCAACATGACAGGGAAAAAGTCAAAATGGAGGATGAAGGAAATGATGGAAAACTCTAGAAACAAAAACATCTGAGAGGAAAAAAAAAAGAGCCAATTCTTCTCTGCCTGTAAATAGCAGCTTACATCCCAAATGTTGCTCTACTGCCATCTTCTGGAGCTGTTTTACTCCTAGAGCAGCCAGATTGTCTTCATCAACTGTGTCCTTATTAGGAAGCTGACCAAGAGTCAACCACACTCATCTTCACTGTTGCTGCTGCTTGTCCTAATCTTTTCGTTCCTTCCATGATTTGCATTTTCAGATTTGCTACAGTTTCTGTTACCAGGTACAGTTTTTAGACTCACAAGACTCACAAAACACAGCTGGATGCCCAATAACAGTGGGTCCCAAACTGGGTGGCAAGTCCCCTGGAGTGGTATGGAGTCATAACGAGGGAGTGCAGTGAGGCCAATTATTTATTCAAACGAGGCATGCTGCACTGCTCACAAATCATGGAGCCATCTTTAAAGGAGGAGCAGGTTGTTGTTTTGTGATTTTTGTTTTCTGCCTCCCCAGACATTTAACTAAATAGTACAGTTGTTAAGGGCAATTGAAAGGATGCACAAATAGGCTCTTATATTGAATAAGTTCTTGTGCCTCTTCTCTCGCTCCCTCTCCCTCTCTCTGAACCAATGTGTATGTGTGTATACTGACATTATGTCATAAAGTAGAAGCTGACATTTAGTGACCTTGCACAAGATATGAGACTGGAGAGTGCAGACTGCCAGTCCAAACCGTGGGAAATATTACATTTGGACATTATGTGCAGAAAAAAAAGTTAGGTTTTGTCAGATTGTTCACTTTATCACTTTGTTCGTCCTGGTCATCCAATCACATGACAGCAACTTAATGCATTTATGCATGTATACATCGTCAAGATGACCTGCTGAAGGCTGGTCTGAGTATTTCAGAAACACAGTCTCAACACTCTCTAGTGTTAACAGAGAATGGTCCAGAAATGAGAAAATATCCAGGGTGTGACAGTTCTCTGAGAGAAAATGTCTTTTTGATGCATTTTCCTTGGTCAGAGGAGAATGGCCTGACTGGTTAGAGATGATAGAGAGGCAACCAAAACTCAAATAACTTCTTGTTACAATCAAGTTATAGAGAAGACAGATCATCACTCAATGTACATTGAACACATTGAATCTTGAAGCATATGGGCTGCAGCAGCCGGATATTGAGGAAAAATTCTGATCTGGATATGAAACAAAATTATGTGAAGGCAAAAACGTCCACGAGAAAGAAAAACCTAGACCAGGTTGAGACCAAATGCCATACTGGTGTGTTTTAGTACTGCAAGGCCATGGTAGACCATGCAAGACCATGGTAGCCTTGTGTTTTAACCCTGTGACATGTAATGTTATGAAGAGCATGTCGATGCTATGAGGAAAAAACATGATGAGCCATTGTGCCGAAACCTAACCACACTACCTAACAAACACTATTATGCTGAGATGCTCGTCTGTAGACATGCAAATAGGTGACATTTCCTTCAAAAACGTGAGATCACAAGTATCTTTGCAGTAACGTACAGTCGCCACATGTGATCCTACACACAATCATTCTAAATGTAGATTGCTCACACTTCTAAATGTACCACCTACAGCTCTCAGCATCCACACAGGGAGTACAGGCTATATTAAAGTCGGACAAAACTCTTTTTCACACCTCCCGCTGTTGCACCTCCAGTCCAGCCAAAACCTAATATTTCCACTTTCCCATCTTTTCCCACTGCTCTGTCACACTCCTTTGGTTGGATGACTTATTTCCATGTCACCACAGATTTATCCGGTAGTTTACAAGCAGCTTTCTCCAACAGAGCACCAGTGACATTTCTCCTGCCTCAGCTTGAAGTGTACACTTAGGCAATGTTTGCACTGCCCCCGAACACACTCTGAGAGCCTGAGCCTTGCACGCTGCAGACCCATATATCACTTACTTCTGTGGTCTAAAGCTGATCTGATTACACTCACATATATTTGTTTACTTCACTGATGGATGATCAGCTCCTCGTTCCATTGCTAAGACATCTAATAATATTTATTACTTTTTTATGCCTCTGCACCAGTGGTGGCCAGTGAGTGGCCAGAGGTGTCGTTTTTCTTTTGTCCATCCCATTCTTGTATAGACTCCCAAGAATGTCAAGGGACTTTCTTCAAATTTGGCCTTAAATGTTAACATGGACTCACAGAAGGAACTCATTTGATTTTGGTAACCAAAGATAACCTTACAAAGTACATTTTTTTTCTTTGTGAGTGAGATATTTCTGGAAGACCTTGACAAAATGTCTTTGACTTTGGCACAAATGTTCACACTTGGACTTATGGAAGAAGGACAAATTAAATTGTGGTGCCTGCAGGTCTAAGTTCAAGATCACAGTGACTTAACGTTCTTGCGACCGTGAGATATCAGGAATGCCTCAAGGGAATTCCATGACATTTGGTAAGAGCCTAATTTATCTATTTGTTTATTTATGTATTTGTTTAACGTATTACAACTTCAGATAAGGAAGAATATTATTTTCAAGTTCAAATTTTGCTTTCATCTTATTTCAGGTTATTACTTTCACAGTGTTTTTTTCCTTCATAAGAAAAATAAATACTCATATTGTCCTCCGCCTTAAACCCTATATTTATAACTACAGAATAAAACACTCCCAAGGGTGTTCCATTCTTCACGTTTGGCCCTTTATCAAGAAGGAATCTTACGCTCAGAAAGTAAACTCTCCAAATCACCAGCTCCTCTCTCATAACACGCATAGTGTTATTTTGTACATCATTGTCCAGACATAGCATTGGATCAATAGTGACCCTTCCTCTCCTAAATCCACTTTGCTACATAGCCATCACACCTCTTTTCTCCAAGATATACATTAGGCTCTCATTGACCATCCATTCAATCCATTTACAAGCACAGGATGTGAAGGCAATGGACCTGTAGTTTGCCGGCTGACTGGCATCCTTCCCAGGTTTCCTTCTCGGCACAATTATTACTTCCTTCCATCTCCCTGGCACTCCTTCCTCCCACACTTTATTAAATTACATTAACAGCGTTACGTTGAGTAACATATTGAATCGTTGCTAATTGGGACTTTTTGTTCATCCTCAGCAGTTTACTTACTTCTCTGCTCTCACAGACTTCAGGTCTCAATCCCACCTATTTTTCTTGTTTTAAAATCATCCTCCATACAGTACCTCCCCTACCACAGTGTATTTCAGTGCTTTTTCCAGTACCTTCAGTTTTCTCTGTAATATTATTGTGTTCTATTTCTTTAAATGATATGTGTAGAACCATGGGCCAGAAATAATGTGTTACAATCACTTATCACTTGTTTGGTTTTATTTCCTACTGCTACTTAACATTTGTCTTCTCAACATGCCACTTTTTTTTCTTTTATTTATTAAAATGAATTATTGTACTGCTTATAAATCGGTCTGTTTTTAAATGGCATTTTTCCTCGTCTTGATGACCACTAAAAGTGCAACAAAAGGCGGCATAAACCAGGCTTAATGGTGTTTTAGTCGGAGAAATATACAGACAGCCGATATAAGCTCAAATAAGCAACTACAACCGAGAACCAAGTGCAAAAAACACAACCTGCAATGACTAACATTTGTAAGTGACTTCACAGAAAAAACAAGCTCAAAGTCACTTAGAATAGGCAAACTTGGCAACAGAGACAGATTTAAATAGTGACTGGGATAATGAGGCAAGTGAGAGCTAGTATGTGTATGGAAGGGGAAGCTCTGTGATCACATGTGAAAACAGATGAAGGAAAAATATGACATTCGGCATCTTGTGGTGGGGGGGGGGGGGGGGGGGGTGGAAAAAAGCCGACTGGGGAAAAATGAAGTCGATGATAAAAGGTACCCGGAGAGGCAGATTGTGACAGCAACTAAGGTGTCTAATCCCAGTTACACATGAGGACAGTTGAAACTATAGAAGAAAGCCCTAAATGTTTTAAATTGACTTTTGATTGGAAGTTGCATTATTCTAAGGATATTAAAAAACTAACATTTTTGAATCCCAGCTTTCAGTCCTGAGCTCCTCTCATCAGATAAGAATGGAAAGATGCACTCATTTCATACCCACGACAGTCTCTCATCTCTGAAAAGCTGCTGATATTAACACAATTTGCTGTGTTTATTATACCATTATAATCTCTTTTAGATTGTTTTGGCTTTCTTTGCAGCTCAGGAAGTTGTTGTTGGTGCTGAAGAAGCGATATTTCTCCTAAGGGACCTGTATGCAAATGTAGGTGTAGTGGAGCAGCCAACAGGAGCGCCCGCTCTCTCTGAACTGGCCAGTGATTAAAGCCTCCATTGATAGAAAAGATTTAGGTGTAGGTTTGTGCACTGAACCCAGAGGGGATGTCTGTCTCTCTCTCTCTTTCGCTGAACTTTACGTTACACTGACGGGAAGAGGAGAACACACTACCTTTTACATGATTACTTATGTGTATAATGACTTGACAGTTTGCCGAGGTTTTCTCATGTTGGTTCTGATCCTTCTGGTTGTAGTTGGAATAAACCAGTTTGCCTGCCAGCCAGGTTTTTATTTTCAGTGACAGATTACCTTATGCATGTGTTACCTTTGTGTATTTCTTCCCTGTACTTAATGCTCTTTAATGTAATGCTGTTGGCTTCTGAGGTGCTCACTTTCACAGTGTATTTTGGCAGCACTTCCAGGTGTCACGAAAGGCAAATATTTTACCAACCAGTCCTGCTAAGTGGTGCCTCTTATGCGGCTGACGTGCACGTTGCAGTTCCCTTTTCACATGAAGCTGCATACCAAAGCGTTGCTTGACAATCTACTTAACATATCCGGAAACACAGGTGCGTGCAGGCTGGCAGCGCTCATTTGGTAAATGCTTGTCACTCCTCTGAGTCAGATTTGCCGGTGGCAGGTGTCTGACACAACACATCACTGCAGGGGGTGAAACCACAGCACAGGAACACTCACAGTTGTGTCGACACCAGCGACACATTTATTTATCCCGGTGTCTTATATTCTGATGCACCTGTTTGTTGTAGAATTCTTTTTTTCTTCCTCCTCTTCTGGTAAATTTCTGCAAGCTGGCATCCTGAGTGGAGTGTTGACAGAGAAGCGCAGCATAGCGAGGTGCCTCTGGCAATATATATAAAGGCCACTTTTCATCTGAAATGCTCTCTCTGTCTCTCTCTCTCTCCCTCTCTCTCTCTCTCTCCCTCATTTTTTTGCTGGCATGTTGTATATCCGATTACACAGCTAAGATCCTTTTTGTGTATCACCAGCACATTCTCTGATGTTTGACCGATTATTTGCTGAGCTGTTGGAAACTGGGAAAGAAAATCTTTTAATGCAGGCAAACATGAAAATGTGACTGCAGGAAACATTGCGTGTAGGATGGTGTGTTTCCTTTCTTTTAAGTCCTCACTGATTCGTTAAATTGTTCATTTTAAGTAGGACTGATGTGTCACAGTGGTCCTCAACATACCCCACTGCTGTTGTGTTGTGATAGCTCGTTATGGGCCATGACAACTAAAATGAATGCTTCATTTGTGTAGTATGAGAAACCAAAGCTAAAGGTGAGAAGCCAGCTCACATTTCTGAAATAAAATCAGGTTAGCAGATTACATGTCTACACCAGGGAAGGAAATGAGGGACTCTGGTGCTTGAAATCAACAATAAAACACATGGTTAATGTTGTCCTAAAACACGTTGTAGGATTACAAATTAGACAGGTGTTACATATTATAGGAAAGTACATTTCTAAAAGTGAATCTTAGAATCTTTTTGATTGTTATGGCAATGCTGTAAATTAGATTTGAAGAACCTTGACTGTGTCCTGAGAGAGGAAACAAGATATTTACGAAACATTGCCCTGGAAATGATTACAAAATGGCAGTGCAACGAAGCCTGAATTAAAAAGAAACTATTAATTTTCTACAGGTGAGCATATTCATGTGATACTGTCTTAACCTTTGATTGCATTTAAGAAATGGGGGTAATGATAATTATGCACAAAAATCTCCTGATTAGGGCGAGAAGAGATCATCTTTTTCTCTCATGGCATTAACATCCTCTGCATAAAATCATGTTAAAACGTCAAACTTCATCAACAAACTGGAATATCCTTGTTATACTGAATAAACCGAAACAATCTCTGTGATGATTGAGCTCAAACTGGTCTCTTACTGTGCTCTGCTGCTTGGCTCACCATACACACCACCACTCCTCGTTCTGAGAATTGTACCATGTTGATGTGACACATGAACATATGTGCCACAGTGTAACATTCAAAGTTTAATTTCTTCAAAGAATGTAAAAATACAACTTATCCCATGCAGAAAAGTGAAACCGCAACATTTTTGTGGTGTATATAGCCTGGCAGTCAGTGTGTGTGTGTGTGTGTGTGCGTGTGTTTGTGTGTGTGTGTGTCAGTCACATCAGCGCAGCAAATGGGCGTGCACAGCACCTACAGAAGAAAACAGCGAGCCGAGCAGCCGGGAAAAGAACAGACGGCCGGGGCCGTCACAGTTGGAAGAAGAACATAAAATGGTGTGCAGTCACAGCTGCTCTTTGAGCATATTCAGAAAGGCATCTAGATCATACACTGTGTACACTGTTCTGTGCCAAAAACGCTTCTACAGGGCCCTTCAGGACTTCCGGGGAGGTATCAGATCATAGACTGTTGGCCCATTGTTCGCTGTTTCTCAGAATAGAAAAAAACCTCAGTGAAAAAAAACATCTAGGGAACCAAGCCGAGTACGGCCGTGTGCAAATAATTCATAATTCTACCGTCATACAATAACTGTATTATTTTAACAGTAAAAAAAAATACCCTACATGCCATGAAGGAGTCCTGCAGACCATAAAGCGTAACTCTAATGTAATACAATTTGTAGACCTGTGATTATTTTACCTGTAATGTTTTAATTAAAATTGTAGTGAATGACTTGTTAACATAAACAAATGTCCGGTGCATTCAGATCTTGCTAATTAATCCTTTCAGCTTCACATGGAGGCGAAGGCAACAGCAACATTGCACTGGGAAAGCAAGACGGCTACAAACAGTTTGAAGTACGACTGAAAACACAAAGATGCACACAAGAAATGGTTCAGACGTGAATTCTACAAAACGAAAACCTGGTCCTTCAGCACGTAGATGGCCGTTGTATAAACAGTCCTTGCCCCCACCCAACAATGCAATGCAATGCAATGCAATGCAGCTATATACAAGGAAACGCTCCCTCAGTCAGGTCTGATTACATTGCTTGACGGAGCGGGTTTTCAGAACGCACTACACAAATAATGTAATCTAATTTCGGTTCACAAAGACAAAACAGAAGCAGTATAATAACATAAATAAAAATCACACTGCAGCTTTAACCCTTAGTGCGCACGCAGCACGGATCTGTGCTGCAGGGGCACCTTTGGTAAATTTGCTGTGGGAATAATACACAACTCCTTATATGGACACCGGGGGGGGGGGGTCACATGTTTATAGGTCACATATTCAGGATTTTTTTTTTTAAATGCAGTGAGGGGTTTGTCAATAATAATTGTGCAGAAGTCACAAAATAGACAATTTTTCTTTCCTTTTTGTTCATAAAAACGAGCCAAGTGAACTTTGAACTGTGACATATTTCCAAATTTCACAAATTCAATCTGATCTTAAACATTTTGAGTACTTTTTACTCAGATGTGTTTAAATAGCTGGTGAAATGAAAGATTGCCTGTAGGTTGTTCTGAAAATAAGGATATAAGACACTCTATATTGCCCATTCTTATAACCTCTTTATATACTGTATGTTTAAACATAGTAATGGAAAAAAGCAGCAGAAATGCTCTGTGTTCTAAGGGTTAAGTATAATATATCAGAGCAGTATGGCAATGTGGTGACTAGCACTATGTTGCCTCACAGCAAAAAGGTTCAAATCATTTTTCAGAGTACTCAAGCTTCACCCCACAGTCCAAAAACACAGAGATTGTTCGGCAAAGGTTAATAACAAACTCTAAACTGACTGCAGGTGTGAATGGATGTTTGTCTTAAATGATAAATGACGGAATGATTGATGACATGAACAATCAATAATTAGAAATGATAAAATAACCTTGCTTTTGGCCAGGGTTGTTTCTAATGAATCGTAGCGCCACAGAGTGAGGAACTGCTTGTACAAGCAAGAAACCACATTGTGAGACTTAATTAAGATGAAGTAAGTGCAAGAATTGCAGGTTACTGAGGATCGGCTGAAACAGATTCAAATGCACTGACAGATAGTTTAGTACTATTAATATGTTACAAGGATCATGTGCAGGAACTGGTGATTCAGTGACTCATCAGTGTCAAGGACATTGCGTAAACCAGCCAAAGAACAGGTAGAGCAGTCTAATGAATGTTGGTAGCTAAATGGTCGAGAGTTGGATTTGACTGAACATTAAAATATTTCAGATTTTTAAATTACTTGGCTTTATTCTTTTTGAGCTTCATCTAACATTTTGTGATATTGGCAGGCGTTCAGTTAACATTTATACTTTATTGATTTTACTGTATTTGATGGTCTGTGAGATAATTGTCCACCGTATGCTACCATAATTTAATATAATAAGTACATCGGACCTTGAATGTATTAGAGTTGTATTGTGATAAAACCACAGTGGTTATTGTTTAAATAAGACCAAACAAGTTTAGTTAAAAAAAAAAAAAAGTTACATATAAATAATTGTCAACATCTGGGAGATTTCACAAAGCTTTTAACAACATCACACTACTACATTTGTTTCTCGGTGACAAGTCATTATTCACACATAAACACGCTGTTCTTTATTAAAAAAAACAAAACTAAAAAAAAACATGAATAATCTGCTGCTGGGTATTTTGCGTCTTGACAGATTCTGTATCTTACAAATTACTCCCGACAAGTGAGGAAGAAGAGGACATGAACAAAATTATTAAATAATCCGAACACAATACACATTTTTAGTTCAATGGAAATGAATAAGATATGTTAACAAAAAGATGTCGATGAGATCATGTGAATAAAGACAAGACGCATGCACTCGAGTTGAGCTCAAGCTAAAAAAAAAAAAAGAGACTCATTTTCAATGTTTTAATCCTGTGAAAGCACAGACTAGATTGACAGGTCCCTCTGGAAAATGAGACCCTTTGTGTCTCAATGGGATTACCTGTCTAAATAAAGATCCGGTCAAGACGCAGGACTTCATGCGGGCGTTTAATCAAACCATTTCAAGGAGGAGACTCCAGGGGTTTGGGATCTCACAGAAACTCTGGGTTTTGCTAATGCCCCAATCACTGTTCACTCTTAAATATCAAACATGTTTAATACTTAATACGGGAAGACTCTGATGAGTATGATGACGTTAACCCCTCACATTTCAGGACAATTTGGCCAGATAATCTGTTCAAATCAGGCTAAAATTGTAAGGCACCCAGGATTGTCGGAAGGGATTGGGGCCGAAATCTGCCAATAATTATCCTCTATAGTTTGGGGCTTTAGACAAGACTACACTATTTTAAGATTCTTAATGCTCCAGTTTGTTGCTGTATGTTCACACTATAGAACTATAACTGTAATATATAACTATAATTTTTACACATTTTAATGCAGAAATGTTACATATTGTACAGTGTTTTATCATTTTGTGACCTATTGGGTTTTGTAGGTTTTGTAAACTCTTACCCTAACTATGCAAAGTGCCTTAAGATAATGTATTGTTTATGTTATGATTAACACTACAAATACACAATTGAAATAATTGTCAAATAGGCTACATATATCAATAGGACCATGAATAAACATGTCTTCATGATAGCCAAAAAATGATTGAATACATGTGAAGAACCTAAAAGTTATGAGTAAAGTAAAAGCAGACCAGAGGAATAAAAGGACGATTAAAGTATCCTATGCCTGTTGTGAGTGGCATTTTGCATTTACACTGATCGGAAATATTTATCAAAGTGTGGATCATTTTTCTTAGAAAAGACGTTAGGCGGCATATTTTTATTTTCTCAGCATCATCAAAGCATAGGTATGCTATTCTGAGCCGCGCTGATTGTATTCAAGTGTAAAAGCGCTGACGCCATCAGGTATCATGTCAGGGATGAAAGAATCCCTGAATGAAAGATTCAGTTAAACTGCTATTATGATTCACATTATACGCTCAGTGGTTGTCACAAGCTATGTTGTAGACAGATAGCCAACCTCAAGCAGCAAAATAATGATCCAAAAAATGCATGCATGCATCTTGTGTTGCCCTTCAGTTTGTGTAATCTTATCATTAACTCTTTCGGATCGTTGAGATTGTTCAGTATTTGGGGCTGTGAAGAGTTTATAATCTGCTCGGAAGAGTTTACAAGTGGGGACTCTCCCTAGAAAAGACTCAAGTCTCTCTCAATGATGTTTCTTACAGTTGAGTCACACGGCATATCATTTTGTACCACTATTATGACACAGTGTGCATTTTGCACAACTTCGGATCTGGAGACATACCTTATGAAAAGTGAGATCTCTGCACACGTCCAACTCCTGCATCCACCCAGAGCCTAATTGTTATACAACCTCAGAAATTCTAGCAGCACGATGTAACATTTTGCTAAGCAATAGCATCATCTGCAGCCACAAGTGTTTGAGCTCCAAGTTCAGGCTTTGAAAATCGCTTTCATACACCCTATCAAGCTGTTGACTGTCGATCTAACTGCGTCATTCCCTTTGTATGTTCACCAAAATTCCCAGAGTCCCAAGCAAGAAGTGTTGCTGAGGCAAATGTGACAAAAGTATCTTCTTGAAATGTTCATAAAAGCTCATTATTTATGACTTCTAAGTTTTTTTATCACCCTGGCTTTTTATACTTCCTTTCAGAGTGCAAAAGAACAGTGTATCAGAAAGATATTTAATCTTTGCAACTGTTAAATAATAACATATCAACTAAACAATAATTCACCACCAGGATATTGCACGATTATAAAGCTAAAAGAAAATGAAGGCATATTTGATTGCATACACAGTAAAAAAATAATTAGTCAGACAAATTTACTAGCTGCTACCAAATCTCAAAAAAAGCATCAGATACATTTATAACACAGTGAGGTAATCTGTGACCATGTCTGACACACTATACATTTACCTCAAGGATAATACCACCTGCAGCGTTACCCTCCAGCATCCAGAATTTTCCTTTGTTCCAGGTCTGGTTAACCATGTAATACAGTCTTCAGAAAGTTGACGGCATGGGGGCGAGGGTGTGCGGGTATACGTCCTGTTCCTTTTTCCATTTGCCATAGACTTCGAAGTACAAACCTTATAACTCTTTCTGCTTAACACCACCTGACAAGTCAGTTGACATCCGAGAGAGTTCCCTTAATATATTCTGAAACCTTTTGGAACCTTTTTTTCTGCCGCATGAATAAAGCATAGGGCTCAGTCAGCAACTGAGTGGCAAGGAGAGTGGAGGCGTCGCCAGGTTCCATCCATCAATGTCGAGGAGCAGTTTACACACACACACACACACACACACAGTAGTTTGCTGGTATGAAGATACAAAGGTGTATTTGCCTCAGGGAATATGGAGAGAGGGCATTTAGTGGGATAAATATCTTGAGAAAGCCTTAGGGAGCAGGTGGGTCATCCGAAATGCTGCAGGCACCGTCTTTGCAAAGAAAAGAAGAAGACTGAATACTAAGCTTTTGACACAAAACTGTCACAAATAATGAAGCAATGGTGTTTGCAAGTCACAGTTGTCTCCTGGATAGACCACAGAAAATTCATTCATTCATTCATTCTTTACCACTTCTCCTTTGAGGGTCATGTCGGAGCTGGAGCCAATTCCAGCTGAAAGAGAGGCAGGGTTCATCCTCGGCAGATCAGCAGCCTTTCACATGACTAACATAAGCTGTGCCCAGACCCGCTCTCAGGTTTAGATGGGCTGTACTGTATGTGAGAATGCAAATGTCAGCAATATTCACACCAGTCATTTGCTGGAGCTTCCTCTGTCAGCCACCTAACCAAATCTGTGAGACGCAGCAGAAAAAGCTCATGATATTTCATAACAAGTAAATGGACGGGTGTGTTCAAGCCAGGCCCCACCCTCACCTGAGCGTCCAGGATATTATCCTTTTGACCCAGAAATGCTCTTGTGTTTTTTCATTAACTTTGTTCTTCTCAGGACACGTTCTGGAGTTTGTGTTTTCAGACTGTCCTGTCCAGACACTTCCGATCTGATTCAAAGGTGGTTTAAGGACAACGTGACTGCTGAATTGCTGAGCATGCATGAAAACAATTCTGTCTTCAGAATATATTAAAGACGGTCTCTTCAGCTGATGTTTTCGGTACCCACTATAGTTTCATCTTGTTTATTTTTTGCACCTCTCAGCACCTATATGTGGATCTATTTGTAGCTACTGCCACAGTATTAAGACTGATATCGGGGTTTCATCATGATGATTTTTTATTGAAAGAGTTAAAATCATATGTGACGTGAGTAGTCAGACTTGTTATCCAGTCTTCGGGTCTCTAAATAACCTAAAACCAAACAGTTCAAAACTGTCTTTGAACTGTCTGAGTGTACCAGAGTAGACACACAATGAGAAAACATGCAAACTCCACACAGAATGTTTCTTTTCTTTTAATTAACAATGTTCTTCTTGTGAGGCTAACGACAACACTACCATGAAAGGAAATTAAATAAACCTCGTCCTCACGCCGAAGTAAAGAGTTGATAGAGAATTGTTTCTGTTTCTGGCTGATCTATGTGGTGTTTCTGTGATCTGTGATGTCGCCAAACTCTGTGCACCCACCATTGCAAATGCAAGCTCACAAACTGTCCACTATTTCAGTAAGCTGGGATGTGTCAGTTGTGCTACACCAACATTATGCAAGTGACAAAAAAAAAAAGAAGCAGCAACTACAAATTGTGCAGTAGTCATAGTCACTGCAGTAATTATTTCCGGAGGATCCTGTATGTACAGGAGCAAATAGAGATTTATACAAATGGATACTTGAACTGATTTATGATTGCTGAATGATTGTTGCAGCAGTGACGACTGCAGTTGTGATTTAAGGTGTGGGAGAAGGGGGCGTAAAACTTGATGGTGCACTGATTTACATATTAGGCTCAAAGAGTGAGAGAGAGATGATATAGCAGAAGGAGAGCCAGAGTGAGAGAGAAAAAGGTAGAAAAGTAACTTAAGAGAGAGATCAGCTAGAAAACCACTGCTTTACTGGCTTGTCGGATTTATTGTCATTAATGCAATAATATTGAGGTAGTAGTAACTTTTTCTTATTAACACATGAATAAAGTAGGCTATGGTATACTGGATCTCCCTGCAGTAGCACAACCTTTTTTTGTATGTAATTTTTGTTTCAGTTTCATTAAGTAAGAGAAGATATACTGTGTGGATAAAAAAGTAATTCCCTCTACGTATTTTAATGTTACCATTATATACAGGCAGCAATTGGTCTGTGCCACGGTGGAAGCATAAACAATGCACCACTGTCTCCACCTAACTTATTGGTAGCAGAGCTCAGTTGTGCAGGTGGTATATGGAGGTACATGTGACCCAGGTACATGGGGATAAACTCATTAACTGACAGTTTTGATGAGTCTATTAGATGTGCAATAGAATGGATTAAAAAAAGCAATATTAGCCTGGAGTCTTATGAATATTGTACTTTGTGTTTAAATCTTATCTTGCATATATGTATTATTTTTATATATATATATTTTTTTTTTAACTAGGTCATTTTCTGAAAACGCTGTGACAAAGGAGACTGTAATCCTCCAGGTTGTCTTAGTAAGATAACGTCCGGACCATAATTGAAGTATGCCATCTGAGTCTCTCTTAATCCACATAGTTCGGGCAAGTTATTAACACCTCAGTCTATCATCTCATCTCTTTAGCTCAAAGGACACTAGGAAACCAGTCTACTGTCGTCTAGATTATGGGTCCCATCAGCAAACTGCCAATGTTTAAGTGTCTGCTTTGTCACTTGTTTGAGCATTTTATTAGCCAAACAAGTGACATTTCTATACAAATGAAGCATGGGTTTATGGACAACAAAGAAATTCATAGAAAAACTCCACAGAGCGCGTTACACATCCTAAACAATAGTGTTACGCGCATCCATTTTGAGTGGCGAGCTTAGTGAGATTGGATTCCAGTGTCTGACATTTTACTTAGAAAGTCATAAGTCAAGTTTCCATTGACATTTATTGCAAATTTTAACTGACATTCAAAGATTCACTAAAAGGAAATGTGCTCATACACATTTCCTTTTAGTAAATCTGTATTTCCATCAACTGCTGTAAATATAATATTGGGAGTTATCAATCAAGCAATTTCATTTTTATAGCACTTTAAAATACAAGTACTCACATGAAAAGAGAGAATAAGACATAGCAGGAGTAAAATATACAGTAAAACAATAAAAACAATAAATAAAAGTATCAATAAGAAAAAGAGAAGAGGGAAAGTATCACTGTGCTGCAGAATATTAAAAGCCAGTCTATACAAATACATTTTGAGTTTGCAAAACTCTCAGGTCAGTAACTGAGTGCAAATCAGGTGGCCTGGGGACATTCAGACTAAGATGAGCATATAGCCCTGTTGTTTTCTCGCAAACTTAAAATCTCCCCCAGATAAGGTGGAGCAAGCCCATTTATGGCTTTAAAAGTAAAGCGTAAAATCAATACTGAAATGAACTGGGAGTCCTTTCATGCAGCCTCATCTGCAGAGCTTCATAGGTTGGTGGGAAAGAGGGCTCGACGTCAGGGACAGCCGGCCTGAGAACTCTATTCCAAAAAATGTCGCAGGTAGTAGCCACGGTAGTCCACAGGGGATCTAAATGATGGGCAGTCAGAGTCGTGTGTCGAAGACAAAGCCCAGTAAGCTTTGAGTCTGAGAAGTACTCTTACCACATTTCCTGTGGCAACTGGAAGAGAGTACCCCCATAGATAAGATGGAAACCAAAAAAGGTGGCAGTGTCAGGCAGTCACACACTATAGGTGACGCATTCCATGTAATAAGTAACAATAGGAGGAAAAACAGCAGAGGTAGACAGCCAGGTACACACACCAGCGCCATCTTGATCCGATGACAAATGAGTTTGTTTGTCAACACAGAAATGCAATATTTCAAGATTCCATTCAGGTGTTTTATGTGCAAATCGAATATGTGCATTTAAACAGACCGAGACAGAGAATATTTGAATATAAAACTCCACCAAAGATGGTGAGTCCGACACAAATCCCACTCCATACTTTAATTCACATCACAAACAAACTTGTGTTCCGCTGTTTATAATATTGTGCCGGTTGAACTTGCCACTATACATAAGGGTAGAAAAGGTCCACAGCTGAAGGTGGGTCCAATCCCCACCCACCCCATACTCTCAGAAGCCAATCAGAAGCTTTTTAGCAGATTAGCTTGGAAAATGACTCAAGTCACCAAACATATTGAAGCTCTGATGTTAGTTACAGACAATGGCTGTACATATTGGATTGGTTGAGATGTGCAGAATTTAGTTGACCAATGGTAAAAGTTCACCGTTCAGTCAGTAAGTTAGTGAAATGTGTGTTTTTAGAGCTTTTCCCCTCTGTTGCTTCACAGCCAAAAAGCCCTTGAGTGCTTTTCCTCACATGATGGGATGAAAATGGCTTCACATTTTGTTTAATAACTGTGTTCTTAAGTGAGCCACAAATGTACCACAGATGGGCCATGACATGGAATTTTGATGACTGGTATTCAAATTCAATTATTCTTCTTTTACTTTAATATACTGTCTGTGGACCTAGTGTAACACGTGTCCTGGATTTGTTCAAGTGTTAGCTTTCAGGTGAATCAGGTTGTACATCTTAACAAGAGTCTCAGATCTGAAAAGGAAGCACTGCGTTGGAAATGAAAGCTCAGGGTTTAATGGTGACTTTCCCCTTACATGTAATTGTATTGACTGGTGAAGAGAAGAGCACAGTGTGCAGGAAATTGCATTTTTCTGCATGAGAGATATTCCTGGTTAGATGGATGGTCTGCTGCAGTAGAATTAGTATTTCATTGTGTAGCTAGAAGATGACAAAGTGCAAGTGAGGCTAGTTATCCTGAGCAAGGATGTTTATTCTCTCAAAGATGCATAAAACCAGTGGGTGGCAGATTTAATCTCAAACCATAAACTGTTTATTGTTTTTCTGAGGTGCCTTATGGATGGAAAATTAGACAAGAATTAATGCTCCAGGGAGCCGACTGTGTTTATTATCTCCTAGGAGCTATGCTTAAAATTGGCAAACTTTAGAATTTGCATTGTAGATCAAGACGCCTCCTTGAAAGAGTGGAATTTTGTCTCACAGACTCCTTCACAGTTCATTACCAGTCAAATCAAATGCAAAAAACATCCATCTTATTTGAGACACTGCCATCCATGGTACTCTCTACGCTACTAAAAGGCACCAGCTCAGTGCTTACAGTTTCCTTTGAACACAGTTATAGTGTATACAGAGATTACTCAAAGTGACTTGCATAAAGGAGAACTATGGCAAATCTCTTTTACATATTACACATTATTTGTCTTCATTTCTTGTGACTGCTGCTTCTATAACCTGGTTTTGTGAAGCCTGCAGGGAAGCGCCTTGTAGCACAGTTACGAAAAAAGAGGCCAAAGGATGACACCACATAAAATCTAGATTAATGACAAGGATCAAGCAGCAGTTTCATCAGCGGCAGGCCACATCAATCACCCTGTGTTAGCCAAGGCTAATGACAGTCTAGGAAAACATCTTGATAATGAACTTTATAATGATGGATGATGTCAAAGATCATAATGAGAAACAGGGCTTAGCTCATGTTTCTTTGCACAGACATCAGAGGTGAGCAGTGGGAGCAGCAGTGGGAAGTAATGTGTGCAGAGGTGGTGGGTGGAAGTGGGAGATTGACCTCTACCCAGGCATGGCAAGGAATTCATACTTTCAGTCTATCAGAGGCTTTGTTCTGCAATCAGTCACTTGTTTGACACTTAAAGTCCTGCGGTGGCCACTCAGGTACTTCCACGGAGAAGCCCCGCCACTATTTGATTACATAACTAATGAGTGTTATGTAGACTTCAGACTTCCACTTTCCTGGACACACCTGTGTGAGAATCATCAAAATCAAAAGAAACTCCCATTGTGAAGCCTCGCAATTAGCAATTTGACGGCAGCCATGTCAGTTTTTAATCCATTGATTTCAATGACACAAGCTGTCAATCACAAGTGTCGCCTCATTGTTTTGTTATTAATACATGGACAGTTCACGCTGATAAACATGTGTGCCACTAATGTAACAGTTTCACCCTAAAAAGTGAATGATGTAGGTATGTAGAACAGTACAGACAGAAATCAGTGTTAATTGGACGATAAATCAGGACATACTATTACATCAATTACTACCACATGCAACTCTTATCATTTAAAACGTGCTTCATCTTCCTCTAAACAGCAACATAAATTGACATGTTCTGTTGAAGACAACCCAAAACTAATGATTGAGACCATAAACTCCTCAAAAAAAAACGTGTTTAGTAGGCACATTTAAAAAATGGTCACAAACACCACAATATTCTGAGTGTCAAGCTTTCTAACTACAACCTTACATGGAGCCTGTCCAAGTTTCCGAGCACCATGGTTTCAACGCAACAAGATTAGCTGAGGTCAGTGGCATCACACTGGCTCAATTAGCCTAGATTGTGTACAGCAGTGCAACCTAGACCTGCTGGTCACCAGGGCCTCAGTAAGACGATGCTGTGAGACACAAGCCTTTTACAGAAATACTCCCTGACCTAAGCCTGGGGACTGCAGGAGTCACACAAAGTGCTGGCAGCTTGCAGACTATCAGGAGCCAGTTCTGCTCTATAGAGGCTGCTATTTTACACAGAGGCTGTGGGGCAGCCCATGGCCAGGTGGAAAGGGAACTTGCCTTGTGACTGGGAGGTTGCCAGCTTGAGTCCCCACCAGGTCAAGGCCTGAGCTACCCCTGAGCAAGGTACCCACTCCCCATTATTCTTTGTTAATTGGACACTCTAAGTTGACCCCCAGTGGGTTGCGTCAGGAAGGAAAAATCTCTGCCGAATCATTTGTGCAGATCAGCTGCTGTGGTGACCCCGACACAGGGAGAGGCCAACAGCAAAAACAAACAACAACAAAACAAGATAAGGGAATGCAGATGTGAAGGATATTCAGCTGCCTGATGCAACTTCATGTTGCTAAATTTTACACAGTGTACCTTTAAACCAGGAAGGTTGGTTGGTAGCAAGTAAACATATCCTTATAGGAAACATGAATTATTAATTGAATCAAAAGCAAGAATCAGTGACTGATTCTTCTGCAGACTGGCACACAACTACATCATTTAAACAGCATAGAGCAGAATTCAAATGAAACAATACCCCAGAATTCTAGTTAAAGAAAGCACAATTATTGATATCATAAACTGAAAGTAACAGCTGTCTACAAAAATCCCTAAGGAGAGTAAAAGTAATTAGACAAAGTCATCCTTCATCTGTTAGTGTCCGGCAACAGACTGAGCGATTTCACATCTCTTGTGATTGTGTTTGGGTTCAGCCATTTCCCAAAGCGCCTGAACGGTCACTGTGTACGGAGCAAATTCTTTATTTTAATTTACAGATGGAAGACGATGAAATTGCTTTTCTGCTTTTCGCCATGTCTTGTACAAAAGCTGATGCTTCAATTTACACTCACTGTCTCTGCCCACATGGCTCGTGATGCCCCACTGCTGAACCAGATGTCACCATTTGTTCTTTTGCTCTGTCTATTAATGGTTTCCTCTAAGTTTTAGCCCCCCCCTCTCCCAACCCCCCAAACTTTGGCTCTGTTTAATCTAAAATGTGTTTCCAGTTTTGATCTATGTACATAACCTACTCTGCATATGATGTGTTATACCCCAGCAGTTATTCTTTCAGGAATTACACTTTACAAGAGTTTAAGCTTTAATTAACGTGCAGAACTGCTTGTATCTACGGCTAAGAGTGACCACGGCTCCTGGGTAATGACCAGTCATTCCTCCAGGTTGTTCTTCATTTTTATCGCCCTTTTCCAAGGTGTTGTATTATTTTGTTCTGTCAAGAGACTGACCAGGTTATTATTCACGATAATGAGTATGTTAGTCTCGCTGCACAGATACATGGCACTCGTTAAGTGCAGAGCACTTACTCTTGTTCCAGGAAGATTTTCGGTTTTGGGGTTCAATTAAAAAGCTTTGCCACGCTTCTAATATAGGTGTTTTTCCTCTTTTGAACGTACATAAATCAAACGTTCCACAGTAGTTCAAACGGTTTGATGCGTATCGAGGTAAATGAAACACAGTGTCGTTAGCTTCAGTTGACTGACCACAGATATAAATCCACCCGCGGACTGTAGAGAGGAATCACTTTACAAGATGTGTGTTAAGATTATACATCATTAAACTGAACAAATATTCCACTTTAAGCACTTTAAGATTTAAATAAAGGCTATTTTGACATACCAATGTGCTAACAGACAATATACTGTAGGTCCAGTAGCAAAGGAGTGCACTCCTGAGGGAACTGCCAAACGGTCATGGAGGTTTCAAATGCTGCTCATTCACTTTGAATGGGGTGGTGCCATCGGCGCATTTGTGAACTGCATTGTGGTTCTATTTCTTCACTTTGCTTATTTCCAAAGCCAGAGTAGACAGAATACAATGTGGAGCAAAAACACACGGTCAGTTTCTGTACAGTTTCATATTTTATTTCTAGCACTGATGCATTTTTGGCCATGGGCCGAATGACGATTTATTTATTTTATTACAGGTTGTCCTTAAAGCCTTATATCACACTTACTGTAAAAAGAGAAAAAAGTGATTCTCTGGACGAAATATGCATTTCTTTTTTTGAGAATTTGATTAAAAATCACATTCTGTAACTTTATATTCATAACCAGGAAGTAATTGTTTCAGAAATGTGAACTTAGACAAAATGTGGTATGCTGAAAATTAAGAGTGCAGCTTATGATTCTGGCAACTGACTTAAACCACAATGGAATGGACTGAGACGAAGATGTTTTTGAACGTTGTTGAGGTTTGGCTTCTTCATTTACGATAAAGGAAACAATAACTGTAAATGCATCATTAATGCGATTTGTGTTGTCCTCATCTAAGTACCTAATATTGTGCGATAATTACCACAGCAGCATTATCTAAATGAACCTTTAATTCACCTATATACTAAAAATAAATAATTTATACTGAAATAAAGTTAATTCCTATTTTTTTGTAACGTATCAGCATACTGTACATTAAGTCCATTCATTAGTTTTCATCAATGTTTTATGGAGTTGTTTGCAGTGAGGATATCTGTCATTGACATCCCCATTAGAAAAAGCCATGTTGTTCTTCTCAGCATTTCAATAATTAATTGTTATTGCTGACCCAAACCTCCTCCTGGTCACCGCTTCAGTCCTTTGTCTTGTCTGGCTTACGTGATCATTTGCAGTCATTATCTGAACCCAGAATGCTAATGATGCTCTGTGTTTACTGTGCTTCAGGGGATTTTGAGCACTCAGCAGAATATCTTAAACGCTGCTTGGATTCTTTGGAGAAATCCCTCATGCCTAGATTAAATTTTTTTTAGCCCAGTATCATTTTAACTGGCAGGAAACCGACAAAAGAGAACAGAATTTCCCATAACCTTTGTCTTTCTAAAGGTTTTAACAGGAGATTTTCCTGTGCTCCTTCCTCCCCAGTGGAGATAGCCCATGCTGTGTGCAGTGGTTCATGTTTAATAATAGACTGAAATGATTCTTTTATTCAGTCATGGAACAACAGTTCCAGGATTGCTGTAAATGTTAATGACTCTCCAAAGAACTGGGTACAGTGATGCACCGCGGCTGCAAGGCATTGAAAAGGGAACCCGAAGAAGTGTAATCATCACTTTGACAACAACTTTAGACAATATACAATTCCCCTATCTTGTGTTTCTTAAAACAGTTGACGACACATTATTTTCCAGTGTTTCTGAACTTCCTCTTGTCCAGAGTCCCCCAGAGTGGGATTTTCATTATGGATAATGGATTTTTCTTAGGTTAGACAAGAGATGCCGCGTGATACACACCTCCAAGAAATGGGATATGATTAAAAGGGTCACAATGCTAGAGATCTTAATTATTCTTGATGTTTGAGTAGGTCAGTAAATCTACGATTATGGTCAAAAAGTTCCTCCATTAACCTCTGTGACACCAATTAGCGATTGTGAATCTATCCTCTGCATTTAACCTATCCATTTTTGTTACACACAAACACACACCAATGGCAGCAGGAGTAGTGGGCAGCACTTTTCTGTGCCCTTAACCTGTGCTGAGATTTGAACCAGCAACCCCATGGTTACCACCCCAATTCCTCTCCTCATGGCCATGGGTTGACCCAAAATGTTGTACATATTTTGTTCATGGTTCATATCTAAATTGGAAAAAGCCTATATATATATATATATACACATATATATATATATATATATATATATATACATGTATTTCTACTTGTTGTGTTGTTGTGTACCGTGATCTGCAGCCTCTGACATATGAATTGCTGATGTATATTTGTTATGTATAGTTATAAGCTGCAGAGGAATTACTCTTCTTCGGATTGGTAAAGTTGTCTCAGCCTGAATCAGCTGATATTTTACCATGCAGTTATGTGCTGACATTTACCAAAGCTTTTCCAGAAATGCCCAGTATTTTACAAATGCTGCTTTTAATGTCAGTTAAAACATTTTGGAAAAAAGAAAATGGTGCTACCCAGTGTTAAATATGCACAGAGGTATATTAAGCATCCTTGTACACAGATGTATGTAAAATGTACGAACAAAAAGACAGATGAATAAAATCTAAATCAATCTTTACCTCCAAGTACCACCAGAGGAAGCTCACGTACCACTTGTGGTACACGTACCACAGTTTGAGAACCATGGTGCTAGAGTACAGCATCTATACTGGTGTTTCACTGTTCTCTGACACAGCGATGCTTCACGAGTCCTCTCTTTATATCCTCTTATCTGACTTTGTGCTAAAATAGAAAGAGGAAGAGAGAATTTGCAGGGCTGAATAAAAAAAACACTTCTTTTTATACACATCCTATCTCTTAAATTTTCTGTTGATAGATTTTCTGTCGTTTCTTTCACTTAGCTGCTGCACTTGAGCTTCATCTTGTGTTCTTTGCTTAGTTGTGTGTAACTGGATGTCGATATCTTAAATCTTAGGTGCCGATATGTGTTCTTGTGGCGAGAATGTGAGAAGGCACATCCTTACTCACTAACACATGTTCCTGTAACTCACTCCGACTCTTTCTCTTACATTTTGCGCGGTGCCAATTTTAGACTTTTTCCTTTGCTTGATTAAAATGCATTAATCAATATGTTTGACATATAAAATCATGATGTGATTTTTCTATTGAGTAATTCCTTGAAAGTTAATAAATGTATCTTGAAACTATATTTCACTTTACACTCGTCAGATGAAATGATTTATGATATTTTATGAAACTGAATAATTCAGACTTTTGCAAATCTGTTTCAGTCTAAGGCTATTTTCTCTTTGCTCTGTTTTCTGAAAACACAAACGTTTGGCTGTGTTAGCACAGTTTAGATCATCAGAGAGAGCAGAAGGAGACATAATGGAGATTTAATGGGCTAAACTAACCCAGTGTGCCTGTGCAGCTGAAGTAAAGTATTGAGTTTCTGGTGCTGTGAATGAAATATATACTGTTTTCTCTCAATGTTATTGGAATAACATTACAGAGTTCCTGATATTTAACGCCTGAGGTAGTTACTTTAAACAGCTGGATGAGGGCAGCCATGTTTATTGATAAATCTGACTTTGTGGTTTTTCAATTGACACAAGGAAAAGGCTTTGATTACAATAATCATGTTACAGTGCCACTTAGCTTCTTTTTAACATTGATAAATGTCCAGATTGTCAGAATTGTGTTTGCATCTAGATTACTGATAGAGGATTGGCACTTGCAAAGTTGACGGATTATGAGATTGGTGGAAAAACAACTACCGCAACAACATTTAACTGAACCCTGTGGTAGACACGGTAGAAGTGATGCTGTAATCTTTCCAAAACCAAATATTACACTCTTACCTCTAATGTAGTTCATCCCAGTGGATGATGAGTCAGAGGTAAAGTCAGCACTAATGATAGAGCAAAATGTAAGTGAAACATTAGGATGATTATCACCAGGGCTCCATAATCACGCTTGCAACATGGACATATTATTCTACAAGCCTTTCTAATACAGTGACTGTGGAAGATTAAAATGATCCATTTGATATTGCTGTGCATGACTCCCAGTCCACCCGTGATCTAAACGTACATGCTTAACCTATTTAGCAAAAGCCTCTGAAGGTCAGGCCAAGAATCCAGACCTCACATGAGAGCATACGGTGTACACAGCTGTCTACCACTCTCTATTCAGCATCAGTAACTAAAGTCAATAATGTGAGAAAATCTGCACGGTTAACTGTCTCCTTCATCGTCACCGTGTGCCTGGATAGTGATGTCATGTGCTGTCTAGTTTAGTCATTACATAAAATAATTTGACATATTTACATTTTAAGATGAGGTGTAAACACCACATCTGATCACCGTAGATAGTGATGTTTCTGTAAAAAAACAGATATGTGTAAGCTCATGTTTCTGAACCGAAATGATGTCACTTATTACAATGACAGCCATCTCCTGGTATGCTGCCTGCACCCTCAGCCCGGTGACACGACACATTTAAGAATGTGCCAAAATTGGAACATTTGATTCTGTAAAGAAGGTAGAAATGTAATATTTCCCATGATTTGCAAAAAGGTATTCTTGTTTTTTTGTTTTCTTTTATAATCGCAGATAGTAAAGCTTTAATTAAATAATAAAAAAAATATTTTTAGAAACACACGTTTGCTATAATCAAGGCCTTCAGCCTTACTAAATATCAAGTAAGCATTATTAACATGAAGTGTGTCCACGTATTTCAGAGGTCACTGCTTTCATGCAGATTTGGCAGATTAAACAATTATCTGCAGAGGTGTATCAGCATCCTGAGTGATGAGATGATGAGAGAAAAACCAAGACAAATGACGGGCTACAGGTGTGACTGTGAGTCTCTGCTTCTAATAGCCAATCATCCATCAATGTCAAATACATCCCTGTCTTTCATATTAGATCACATTAATATTTCACAAAAACATTTAAAAGGACTATAGTCAGCCACAGTCTGGTGCAACCACACACCAGTCAGAAAAATGCAACGGCTCAGTAGTTATCACAGTATGACAGCACTGTTGAATACTGCAACACAAAAACACTTACACTCCACCCACCAACACCCCTACAGCTCACTGATTACCATGTGGTACCATCAGACACAGTTGGAAACTGATTAATATTTACTGATCCCAGGCACATTTTTAATATCAAAAATAAACTGAGGATTTAAACTGGTTCACTGCCTTCTCCACAGGATTCCCACTGAATATGAGGCTACACAACTTCTGATCTCTATTTTTCAATTACAACAGCTAAAATTTGAAAGCAGTCTTCAACCCATTTCACAAGTGACCGGTGATATTTTTTTACAGTTCTTTTTTATTTATTTTTTTAAAGAGAAATCGATCCAATTAAAGTGTTGAATTATGAGCAGTTGTTCTCCCCGTGTGAGGATGGGTTCTCTCTGTACTCTGTCTTCCTCTCACAGTCCATGCAGATTTAAAATTGAAGTCTCTAAATTACCTTTAGGTGTGTGTGTGTTACCCTGTGTCATGTATTTATATTGTATATCACATTGTATGACACACTGCAGTCTCCATATATTTAATCGATTGATGGCGTGGAAGAATAAAAGAGGCCCTTGTGTTACTCTTGCTTATTGATGAAGCAGTTTCCAGCCTGATGACAACAATGGTGATAGTGTAGTGATAAGGAGATGATATTAGTTATACGCTACCATCAGTGTAATACCGTCACAAAAAAGAATTTAGTTCTACACTAAAAAGAGATTCTGCAGAAAACTGGACATTAAATATCCCATGTGCACTAAATGTGTGAGTGACAGACACAGTACTGAGTACTAATGTTGACCATGTTGTTTTCAGGAAACAGGCTCATTTAATTATTGGTAAAGCCTCACCTCACGAACAGAGATGGCAGCCTCTTTGTGGAGTCCTGGCTCCTACATGGATGTCGTATTGTGGAATATAAAAGTTTCTTTTAGATGTGTTGTCATAGTTCTGAGACTGAGAGACACTAACCAACTAACCAAACACTCTAGTTTAGTGATAGCTGTCAGAATATAGAGCTATTAAACCTAAAGGGCTTCACTGATAGCAGCTCTAACCATTATCAGCAAAGAGGGTGAGAAATGGAAGTGAGTCCACCTGTCAGTGGAGACTTACATTCATCTATGTATTAGTATGTTTTTTTCATAAGGTTGAGAAAAGTAAAATGATCGTTTATTTTTTTCACAGAATGTGGTTTAACTCAATGTTGGATGATCCTTTGTTCGTCCATGATGTTTTGACGTGTTTTTCAGTCTGCACTTTCATGACATGGTGCAAGAGGCAGCCGCTGAAATGAAAATCTAACTCTTCTGACGTGCAAGCAAATGTGAGTTGTAGTTGTACATTATTCCACACTCATGAATTCAAAAGAAATCCAATCCCCATGGTTACATCGACTCTCTCTCTCTCTCTCTCTCCGATATACACGCTGACAAAGAGAATAAAAAGATGTCTGTGCCAGAGGGCAGTGTGAGACAAAAGCCCCACCCAACCCCCGCACCCCATACCCACCCACTCGGTTGTCAGAATCAATATTGGCATGAATGACAAAGATGGAGGATCTCTAAAGAAAACTGCGAGATTGAATATGGCGCTGGAAATGACAAGTGACAAGCAAGCCTCTGTCTCAGGCTGACAGACGAGCTAACGACTAGAGACCTCCATGACAGATGCTCTCCAACATGTCAAGAAAAAAGAGGACGCTGGGGACTAAGATGACAGCACCCAAAACCACATTAATTCATATAAAAAACAAAGGACTGGCCTCTGAGTAAAGGAAACTCTCCACTCACCCTCTGGCTCTACATTTAGAGAACAAAGAGCCGCTGCTTTCATCTTGGTTAAACCAATTTTTTTAACAAAACTCATTGGTTTTTCACTTCAGTGCAGACCACTTTGTCTACAGCAGTCTAAGCTCTCATAAATGTATGGTATGCAGATCAGGAAAAGGATGGGATTAGAAGATAGGAGAGGGAGGGGTTTACACGGAAAAACTGGGGGACTTGCTGTCTGCAGGGCCGGCCCTGTGAGGGTGGGCTGACGGAGCCCCATGGCATCGGACGTGTGCCTCGGCCTGGGTTCGGGGTCACTCTGATGGATGATTGGGTCCTCCCTCGTATAAGGGGGTGGCAGGGTCTCTGGACTGCTGGGCTGTGCTTGCACCGGGGGTTGGTTTGACCTCGGGGGGTAGGGGGTGTTGCTGCCCCTGGCCACTCTGGAGGACTGGGGGGTATGCCCAACCTGGTCGTTCTGCTGGGCTGGGCGCTTGACTATTTCTGGGATACATAGACTCAGGCACCCATCTGCTCAATGGGGCCAGAACACTCGGGTGTCTTAGATCACTGCATGGCAAGGTGATCACAATCACCCACATTAGCTCCTAACCACATTACATTGAGATTAACTTAAGCACATACTTACACTCACACACACAAATAGAATTGTGTTTTTGGAACATTGTTGTTTCTTAGCAGTCTATGTCTGTCTGTGTTGTAAACTGCTGTTATTGTGGCTATTGTTCCCCTTGTTTATTGTCTAAATGCTCCTCTGCACTCATTCAGTACTCAGTACAAAGCCATACATCTGTCAGTGCGGTATATAATGGAATCTAAGGAATGGAATCAAGGAACTGAAATGTCCGAGTGCATCTGGACAATTAGATGTGTTGTCAGAACATGTCATTGTGTGTCCTTCAGGGAGCCTCATGCTGTTTAGTAAATTTAATGACAATCAGCCTCATAGAAATTGATCTACTATATATTTTTTAAAAATCAATGAGGACATTTTTTGCCTCAATTGCAAGTGAGATGAAAGGTCAGAGATCACCAGAAACGTTCTGTTTTTAGATAATAGGCCTTTGTCGAAGGAAACATTTTACCTCTTGAAATCAATATTCATTTCCAGAATCCATATCTGATCCATATCAAATGTCTTGGTGATCTGGACTAAGTGGCTGTGAACTGCAACAATAGATAGGTGGACTGACTCGTTCTTATCTTTAACCTGTAAAAAGAGAGCAGCAAGCTCTCACTGTGAAGCCAGCTTATAAAGCGTCTGCTTATATTCTGTGATGGTGACATCAGACCTCATTATTGAGATCCTTTCAGTCTGCTGGTCTTAGAGCTGCTGTGATGAAATAAAGGGTGGCTAAACCCTGCACTACCTAAGCTACTCCCTCCTGAGTGCACTAGAGGCAGGGTGATGAAAAGAGAGAGGAACCCACCAATCTCAAAGAACAGCCATGAATCAAGCACTTACATCAGCATTTGGACTTGAACCCAAAAAACAAAACTGAGTGATGAGGAACAAAATTGTTTAAAAGTCTATGTGAACTGTTTGATTTGTACATGGAAAACCATAATGTTGACGAGCCTTTAGACTGGGGCCAAGCTGTGTGTGAATGCAGAGGATGACAGCATTTTTTTATTTTTTTTATCTGCTGTATCTCACAAACCTCTTTAATATGAAAATCCTTTGGCCCTGCAAATATTGCACAATAAAAACTTTATTGAAAAGAGGAATGGATTTAGGGAACCGAATTGCATGAGTGCCTTTATTTGGATTTTCAGATATTGACATTGAAACTGGGATCATTTCCACTGTCTATTTCGCTGCTGCACTGACACAGTTAACACGTGTTCCTACATAAGTAGAAAGACAGAGAAGTGTGCTGCATCTTATGCCCCTCTGTTGTTCATACAGAGAGTTTGTCTGTCGTGTGTGTGTCAGCTGCTCCAAAGCTACTGCTATGTTTTGGGTTTTGAAGGTGACATAGACCGGAAGCTCCAATTAACGCTGCGTTTGTGTGTGTATCTGCGTCATTACCTCGTTTATGAAACCCTAAAGTTTCAGAACAAACAGTTCAGCCACTGCTGAGAAAATAGTGTTGTATTGTTTTCCTGGGCTCTGCGAAGCGGATCGACACTTCCTTAATTTGATGTCGTCATCAGAAATCCTCACCACCGTAGCGCCTCCCGGTGCGGGCACTAGTCCGGGCACATCCGGTTGCGTACATTCAACCGCAGAAGAAGAAGAACTTCTCTCGTTGTAGCTGCTGAGATGCAGAGCATCCACCGTGCCAGAGGGGGAGCTGTGTATCTGAGAGCTGGCCTATCTATTACGTCACTTCCAGGTACCTGGCCAATCACAGGACAGTTGTAAAGCTCTCGTTGGCTGGCCAATCACAGCAACTGTTTGGTCTGAAACAGCGCGGCTGACGAGAGCGTCAGCGAGGAGATATTTTGATCGGCTCGTTTGCAGCAATTAGGAGGTTTTTAATCATGAAAACATGTTAATATATGTAAGTAGACCTCCATAACTAACATATATGTGTGATACAAGCATTCGATGTCACCTTTAACATAAATAGCATATTCTGCAGTAAGAAGCGTCCTCTGGTCCTCCTTATACTAAAGATACACCTGCCATGAAAAAGTGACTGACACATTTCCCATCCCCAGTTGAGGAGGGTTTTTTGTTTTTCCTCCAGTGAGCCGTGTTTGATGTTACAAAACAACCAGCTCACAACAAGGAGAGAGAACCATGTACCAGTCTCTCTCTTTGAAACTCATTGAGGATTGAACTATTTTAGATCACTGCTTGAACAGTGGAAGAGGTGTAGACTCAGGGATGAGAAGGCCAGAAAAAGAAGAACGCATTCAACTGTTTGAGTGTCATTTGAAGGTGTTAGTGGGTGTCAGTGGATTTCTTTTTGACCTGTGGAAAAATGGGATCATGCTAACAGGACATAATTGTGTTGACACGGGGACGCAAACGTCCCAACAGAAAACAAACTGAGCAAAGGCATGATCTGCACAAGAAAAAGTGAGGGAGTCAATGTTAATGCTCCAAAGTGAGGATGCTCTTATATAACATCTCTCGATTAATTCAAAAAGCATCTGTCTGTCTATCTGCTGCCCTCTGCTCCTGTCTGTCCCGGCGTCAAAGTAAAACAGTGTGATTAGTTCAAAGAACAAGAAGGAAAAGGGGAAAGAGAAAAATGCAATGTCACATCACTGTGAAACAAGCAGGACAGACAGCTGTGCCAATAGAGAGAGGACACACAAAGCAATGTGCCATGCACATAATGCTGAGTCAGTTGAAGCCCGAGATGCAGGTACTGCACGAGTTTTGAGGTAGTATCTGGGACACATGTGGTCTTTTAGCAGTGTGCAGTGTGTCGCTGGCATGTTACAGCATATTAAACATTCTAACTGTGTCTTAGTTTCTGAATCGTTGAATTCATTTTGGATCCTACAGAGATCTTAAGAGCTGACAGAAAATGCCTTCAGGTCTGAAGAATGCCTTGAGGGAGTAAAATTAAATTTGTGAAAAACAACACACAAATTGTAGATTTTAAATCTACAGGGCTTTTTCCACTGCAGGCTCCAGTCTGTGGAACCAACTGCCCCACATCATACTGTCTGCTCCCTCCAAAGACTCACCTCTTTCTTGTTTGGGCCTTTGAATGCATTTAATATGTCAATTGCATTTTTGCTGCTGTTTTATGTATACATAAAACATTTAGAATAGAATAGTCATCAGTAATTGTCATTATCACAAGTCGAAATCTAAAGGGCTCTCCAGCCAGTGCATCATTCAGTGTCTATATAAAAAATGAATACATTTATACACAGTCATTGCATAAAAAAAACATACAAATGTTGCATAAAAACACTATGAACATACTTTTTTTATTTTGCAGAAAATTAAGTGAAATTAAATTAAATAATTTGCACGTAATGCTGAGTCAGTTAATTTTCATAAGTGAGCATTGACCTGATTTCATGAATGTTGTCCATTACCCCAGAATGAGTTTGTTATATTTACTACAGGAGCTTGTTTAGCTATGTTGGACCACTTGTGTTTTTACAATATCCAAAAATGGTCAAACTAAACATCATTTGTGTGAACTGAAAGCTATATACTGTAGATTCTACAGCACATTTGGGACAGAATGGTGTGTGACAATCAGGGGCTACAACTTCACCAATAAATGTTGCCCCATTTTTACAAACATTACCTCTGCATGTGCAACTTTAAAATCTCTAGATTTTTAAATTTGGATGATACCAGATTGGACTACTTAATACAAAGGGTTGAATATTAAATACAAGATAAACAGACAAGGTGTGTGAAAAAATGCTCCTTTCATCAGGTCAACACAGGTCATATCTAAAACTGGCTGTTTATGCAACGACATCAAACAAAAGCTTATTAGGGTTTAGATGCATTAAAGGGGACATTTCTTTTTCAAGACTGAGCAGTGAAGATTAGAGACTGTTTCCAAAATAGTCACCAAGAACCATCCCCCGCTTTGATTATCCGACCTTCCTCAAGAAAAGTGATCCTGATCTCCAAAGACTGCGTTCTGTGCGGTGAATTTGAATCTCCTGCTCTCACCCCATTTTACGTTTGATAGATGGTAAACCTTTGAAATGTTTGCACATAGAGATGTAGATTGGCGACACATCCAACGCACTAAATAGTATTCAACCTCAGAAAAGCTTGATTTCCATCCAATTCCCTTTTGGCAGCACAGCAATTTCAGCTCAAGGACTATTTTTCCTGGAGTGGGCATGTTAGAGGGAAAAACAAGCAATGCTTTGCTGATGACTCTGCAGATGTGTGAATAAAAAAGTAAAATGGTCTGGTAGTGCATGTACTGAATACATTCAAAACAAGTCAAAGAAGAGCAGCTTTTCTTTGATCTGGGGAAATCTAAAAGCCAAATAAGTGTCCAAAAACCTGTCAGACAAAAGTGTGACATTGGTAGGAAAACCACTGTATTAAATAAATATAAAAACAAAAAAGAGGGCGAGAGAAAAAACACCACAGAGGGACTGAGAAACATTTCTTCTTTACAGAAACAATGACCACTCAATAATGACAGACAGACAGAAAATATTTAGTGAAAAATAATCAAATTTCCGTGATAACAGTGAGGCTTCCACACCTTTCCAGCCTTGAGGAAATCTGTTGCAAGACACTTTGACAAATCACTAAGCAAATGCTCATCATACATGTCCCTGCTGAAGAAAGGTTACTATTCATTATAGCATTAGTAACAAAGGAAAATAAGAAAAAGAGCCGGAAAGAGTGTTAAAAAATAAACTCAACGATATATTACTCAGTATCGGCAGAACATTTCAGCGATGGAGGAATTGCCTCCTGTCATCTATCAGATACAGTATGTATCAAGTGTCTGTCCATGCTTATCTGATGAGGGACTGTCCATCCCAAAATGTTAAAACGTTTAATGAGAGTTGACAATCAACATTTTTCTGGTGCCTCTGCCTATTACTCCTTTAACCCTCTTATGACCATCAATTTATATTGATTTTATGGCTGTAGTATTGTCAAAAAATGTTCAGTGAGCGCTTCTGGCCCTTTCGGCTCCTTTTTCCAAGATAACGTTCACTTTCGATATCTGGCAGTTATTCAACCGTTTAGGAATAAGCTGACATCACAGATGTGTGACGCACTGGCGAATCTTGTCTGTGATTGGACGGTCGCTCTGTGGAAGTCCTGAGGGCTACCGTAATGACAAGTACATGGGCGCAAAGCTCTATTTCTCTGATTTCCGATATCCATCCATCCGTCTTCTACCACTTTATCCCCCACATGAGGGTTGCGCGGGGTGCTGTTCCAATCTCAGCTGACATAGGACAGACATTTCTAGATATCACAAATGGTCTACGAGTTAGGGTAGTGAGAAGTATGCATGACAAATCCTGTGGTCGCCGACACAATGGTCACAGAAGGGTTACTTTGCTGAATATGCATTTTTTCGTAGTGGTCATGAGACATACAGTAGACACTCTGCTCTTGATGATGTTGTCTGTGTACGGTGCCTTGAGATAATGTATGTTGTGATTTGGTGCCATACAAATAAAATTGAATTGAACTATATGGACAAAATTATTTATTAAGTACCTGTTAAGTGTTGAATTCAGGTGTTTCATTCAGGTTTTGGGCTAGGCCCCTTATATCCAATGAAGGGCAGGCATAATGCTTCAGCATACCAAGACATTTTGGACAATGCTCTGCTTCCAACTTTGTGGCAACAGTTTGACGAGGGTCCTTTTCTATTCCAACACACTTGCGCCCCAGTGCACAAAGCAAGCACTATAAAGGCATGGTTTGACGAGTTTGACGAACTGGAACAGAGATTGCGAGCCAGGCCTTCCTGTCCAACATCAGTGTCTGACCTCATAAATGCTCTAAAGAATGAATGGGCACAAATTCCCATAGAAACACTTCAAAATTGTGAGAGAAAACTCTTCCAAGATGTGTGGAAGCTGTTATAGCTGCAAAAGGGCGACCAACTCAATATGTATACGTCTTTACAGTCCCTGTTGGTGTAATGGTCAGGCAGGTATATATATATATATTAACGTGTCTATTTTTTATTTTTTTGGTATATTTAGAAAACTCTACAATGTAAACCTGCATATTTACCAGCAAGGTCCATTTGTTAAAGAGAAACTAGGAAAGACACTGTTGGTGTATGCCCCAAGTGATTTCATGTCATCATGGTGAATTTGTGCTATTCTGGAATACCATTAAAACATCCAGGTGTCCTATACAGCCAAGTACGACTTAGGACACATCTTAGCATTAAGTCATATTATCACCAATCCATCTTAGAGCCACCTGGGTTTTAATGTCCAGGAGACAGCTCAGCCAGGGTGTTTCTTTCCTTATCAAACCACAATGTTCTGCTATCACATTTTCAGCCACACTAACAGCATCATTATGTTGATAGCTGCTGGTCTACAACATTGTCTTGGACTTAAATGTCAGCCGTGGGACGGATTGCTGTGAAGTTTGATATACACAGCTATTTCCTTCTCGAAATGAGTTGGAATCACATTCATGATCCCCTCTTTAATCAGCTGTCATCACCACCATTAGTCCAGCCCCTTAAGTTAAGACCAAAGCTCTTCTGCATGTAACACAATTAACATAATACCATTAACCACGCCCACTTCAAATTCCTGGCCACTCGCACAATAGTTGTCGGACACCACACAAGAAAAAGGTTCTGAGTTCTGCAAGAATACCCAAAGGAGGGCATGTACAGGCCTTTAGACCTACTGTTTTGTGCATTCATGTGTAGGCATAGTGTGTTCTGATACTAGGACATTTTAAATATATTTTACCCTCATAAAGCTAACAAAGCAAGAGACTGTTTCTTTCTAACATTATGTCATGTTCATTTTTTGTTGCATCTTTGAATTTGTCTTTTAGTTTAAACTTGTTCATTAGGAAGTGGTGAATAAACCGTGTATATAACAGCTCCCCCACACTTCTCAAAAGATCCTTGAAGGTGAGTTTCGGTTTAAACATGCTGAAATAAACCAATTGTTTCTATGTTTTAAAGAAAAGGCTAACTTGAAAGAGAATAAAATCTACTCAGGCCTATATGTTACCACCACATCATGCCCTGAAACCTAGTCTTAAACTTGGTGGCTGCATAAATACAAAACACATACAAATAGTGTTGTTTGAATAGCAGCGGGTTGACAGGAATCTATTACTGCATAGAATGATCTCTAAAGCCCCCTCAATCAATCTGTGACACATATTGAGTGTGTAGCATTAAAATAGGGTTAACGTGAGGCTACATCAAAGCAAAATACTGTGGAAATGATGTCCTTCAGGGCACCTAAATATTTCAGAACATATAAATTTCCTCTTTCCCCCTCTCAATGCAAAGATGGAGGTCAGAGAAATGGCACATATAAAATTCACTTAGTATGCTGATTTGTCCAAGTTCTTTCAGGCACAGCCTTTAACAGCTTTCGTTTTCCCATAAAGGAATTCAATCCCGGGGCAGGGAGGTGCTGGGGAGCGGCAATAATCATGCAGCTTCAGAAGCCCTTAAGCTCGTGTTATGATTAAGGCAAACTGTCAAATGCTAAATAGAAAAACATTATGGGCCCTCTTTTTGGGAAATGCACCTGTCATTCTATATTGGTTGCATGCATAGCCCGAAACAGGCAGAAAACATTCTCTGTCAGTTTTACTTTCCCAGCACATATCTCTCAAAATGTGGGGAAATAAAGCAGTGTATTGAGTGTCGTACGGGTCACAGCTTCTCAGCGGCACGGAGCGTGATCTCTCTGCTTTGCAGCCTCGAGCCCCATGCAGTCAGCGGGAAAAGGGGGTTTGAGTGCAATCCATGATTACAAGGATTAGATTGGCTGCTTAAACCAGAGAGGCAACTTTCATGCACTTTCAAATTGCACACTGCAAAGACGGAAATAGTGATTAAGCAGAGAGTGTTATTTTAGCATAACATAAGATGTGTTCACTGGAAAGGCAGCCAAGTCAACTGCAAATAATATTTGGAACTGCAGGATACACAGTGTTCGGTGAACAGCCAGATCCCTGAAACACAAACCCAGCACTGCCAGTCAGAGATGAACTAAAAAAGAAAAAAAAAAAAGAAAAAGAGGAAACACTTGGATTGTCAATGGTGCATTTCAAGCCATAATTAGACCAAAGCACACTCCTCTAATTAAACAAATATACCCTGCATTAATGTGAGAGGATCATTATGGCTCTTCCAAGAATCTTTATCTAAAATCAGTTTCCAAAGTCTGCATCCTAAATGGTTACAAATTATCTCACTCATAATGCTTTTCACTCATTTCTGTCCCCCTAAGCCTAAGCACATTAGATCTAGGCCTCCACTGTTTCTACCACAGCATTGTTAATAATCAAGCCACAGGCAAAATGGAAACATCCAAAAGACATAGTGACTTGTCAGATACACCTGTTCTCTTATTTTGGCTTAAATACACACAGTCGGCAAACACGGGAATTAGGAGGGACGGAGCTGTCATCGGAATCCATCCAGGCCCCCCCCCAGCTGTAATGAATCTGTGCACATCACACATGTGGCAAACAGTGCAATCAGGCTAATTAGTGTAGCTCACCTGTCTCGTGTGCAATGCCAAACAAACAAATCACATGTTGGAGGGAGCCAGACACTGGTCTCCCATGCCAGAGAAATTAGAGCTGGTACAGCATGAAAAGTGGTGGAGGAAATAAATCTAGCAACATGGTCTCTGATGGAGGGAAGTCTTATGTGTTTGATGAAAGTGGCTACACTTTTTTTGTTGCTACTCACAGTGGAGATGGTTTAAGTTGAGCATCTGTTGTTCTTATGAGGTTATGAAGGTAACGAAGATCATAAATATTCTTGGTGCAGCTTATTTACTGGCAACCTAACCGAAAAAGCTTCAAATTCAATAGAAGCATCTTAAAATGATATGGTAACGCAGCATTAAAGCATAATGTTGAAAGTCTAAGGTCTGGGCCATACTGGATGCGTGTACAGGGTTTAATGTAACTGATCTGCTCACTCCGACTCACAGTTCACACATCAGTGACTGCCACACACAAATCTAGTCAAACCACTCAAATGATGTACGATATGATGTAAATGGTCAGATTCTGATAAATAATAAAATGTGAGGCTCCTCCGATGATTCCCCACTACAGTCATCCCCTCTCCTTCAAATTCTACTGTATATAAACAGAAACTATGTTGTTTGTTTTTTTCATGCAAGTAACATTGAAACCATACACGTATAGTCATTTATACTGCAGATTTACTGTATATAATGTGATATTAGAGAGAACTAGACTTTTGACCAATCACAGGGCAGCTCAGAGAGAGAAAGAGCTGTTCTATTAAACAGCTGAATGTAGGTTCTCAAACTTTTTATACCAAGTGCCACCTGAAAAAATACTGAGTTCTCAAAGTAACACCATTATCACCAACGTTAAAATACAGCGGTGTAAATGGGCCGAGCTACGGACTTTTCACAGGAGGCAGTAATGGAACATTACTTAGGACAACTGCTGGAAGACGAGGAAGAAAAGGAAGAAGAGGAGAAAGGAGTTTGAACATCCCATCAGACGTATAAATGTAATACCAAGGATTTTGTCGTGAATAGATTAAGCAAATTTATCGTAGCTTTTAGATTTTGTGCAGTAAAAACAGAGGAGGGCATCTGTATTGACTAACATTAAACTGACTGCAGACAGACACATAAAGAAGACATTAAAGGGAGTATTCAAACAGAACTTAAATCAAGGAATCAAATAAAACCACAAAGTTGTAGTTGTAACTTGAATAAGTTATTTTCTAAGTTTCCCTGACTAAAGCCGAAAAGGTTTTCTACAAAACATAGTGATAAAAGTATGGCTTTCACCTGATTAACATAGCGGTAGATGAGATGAGATGACAAATTCAAAGCATTTTATAGAACCAACAAATCAATGCTCAGTGAATTACAAAGTTTCAAACCCGCTACAGCACATTTTGTAAAGTAATCCTTAAAAGAGGTGTTATCCTTCATTTTATTATGATGTCATTTACCTAAATTGTGACATCCCGTGAGAATAAAAAATCCTCCTTTTTCATCTAACAGTGTTTTTCTGTACCTACATACTTATGACCCACTATAAATTGGATGTGTGCAAATGCTCCTGTACATACAAGCCACGCAGTCAGCCATACGTGCACGTGCACTTGCATTCCAGCACACTTTCCACTCAGGATATGGCCGGTTCTTTTCCTTGACTTGGTAAATGGAGATGTTTGGCTGTGTGTGCAGCCGTGCAATGATGGATGCCGTTTGAGTAATATCGTATTTGTTGATCAGATCAATCAGTGCTGAAAAGCAAGCGATTTAATAACATTTCCATCTAGCACAGACAAACCTGACAGGGAGAAATGTACCATGAAACCTAATGCTCAGCCAGCGGTAACAGGACAAATCTCACACTTCATACTCTGCTCTCCTCTGCCACTTGGCATTTGCATTTTTTAGTCTCCTCCTTTTTTGCCTGCTCTCTTATGCTGTATTACTGAAATGATTACATGGATTTGTGGGGTTTTTTTTGTTTGTTTTTTTATTCTTACTTTAATGAATTATTTGATTTTTCGCTTCAATCTATTATTAAAGTTTTAACATAAACAACATGCTTGACAGCAGAGATAAAGAATCCGGGCCTGTTGGATCTGAGGAAGGAGGCGATGTGTTCAGTATGGAGACATTTTGTACAGTGTGATGTGGTTGTCAGCATCACAGACACAGCTCACTGCTAAATCAGTGTTGTTTTTAATTAGTGTGTAATGTTTTCTTTCTTTCCAAGTGAATGAGATTACAGCAAATTTAAATCACAGACTCTCGTGTAAAGTTCCCCACCCTGTTTTACTCCATTCCTGTTTTAATTAAACATTTACACAACTGAGACCCCCGAGGTCAGACCCTGGGGAGAATTGCATGGTTTCTGAAGCACAGACACACACACACACACACACACACACACACATGCTGTGATTTCATATTTTCCATTTCATTTGAGGAGCAAGGGCATGAATGAAATCAAATGCTGCTCATTGACTGAAATGTTTGATTTCTGATATGAACACTCCGAATCCAAAACCTCTGTGGATTTCACAGTTGTTTAACAGCAGAGATGATACTGAATGAATCAATATGATACATACTGTATGCCACAGACTGTTTGCATTGACTGGCAAGGCAGAGTATCAACAGGTCCCAAAGGATTTTGTTAAAGGTCGTCCTTGAAAGCATGAAATGTGAATTTCAATTGGTGTCCATGTTTTTCGTTGAATTTTCCATCATGCAGTCATTTAGGTATTCTAGTCCATGTTGCATTTTTTTTTTTTAGCCGCCTATTGTGTGTAGATTTTTTCCCCCCACATGTTCAGTCTTAGGTTAGTATTGACAAAAGCCAACCAACCAGACAACCGTCTGTGTATCTTTCAAACCTAGGACATACAGTATGACAAGAACAATACTGATGATCACTTGTTTGTCTGTGTTCACTGTCCCTGCTTCCTGGCTGTGTGCCACTACACTCCTCCTTGCACCTAATCTGCAATCAACCATTATTATCTGTGCAAAAAAAGGACCAACGTGACCACCACCTCCTTCACAGCATATTGCATTACTTTGTGTGACTATTGCCTCAGCCATCTCTTGCCAGTCTTTGCATGTTTTTTTTTTTTTGGTAACCTTTTTTTGTGCTAGTGCACTTGTGCCCCGACCCTGCATTGTCCTTCTCTGTCACAGTCAGTCAGCTTCACTTTTGCCTGCATTTCCCCGGGACAAACACATGGATCTGTTTTCTCCTTGTACACTGAATGTGTTGTCCCTTTCCCTGCCTCTGCACATGGACCCCTTCACTTAATTTTGGTAATTGTTGTCGTTGTGTATTTCAATAAGTAGGGGAGTTAGTATTATCAACTCTAGGAAGCAATCTATTGGGATAATAAGCTGACAAGAAATTCAATACTGCAGTTATTCTTAAAGCTCCAGTGTGTAGCTTCTGTCACCGAAACACTGCTAGTGTGTCTACGTCTTTTGACAGACGGGGACCACAAAGTGTGCTTCAATTACCAAGGTATTATGCTGCTTAGCCTTCACAGGAAAGCCTGTGCTGGGTTGTTGGAGAGCAGTAGTGTATACTGCAGGGGAACAGCCAGGGCTGATGTTTAATTACTGTATACATGGACGCAACACAGTTTTATATAGCACTTGCTGCAGTGCAGAAGAACTGATCTATAAACACATGATTATATTTAAGTCTTGGCTCATTGTCGGATTGGTTGTAGGTTAAAATGTTGTGTGTATTTTGCTACCTCAGTGTCAGGGTGCCTGCTCTTCTTATTCTGAGAAAGGGCAGTCGTTATTCAGTCAGCCGCAATAAATCTTTGGGATATTACCTGCTGTGTAAAAACAAAAATAAATTCTGATAAGGATAGTCCATTTTGTCCCACTGTTAGATACTACAGTCAAGACCCTTATCACATTGATTATTACAGGCTATTTCCCTGAAAAATGAACATTTGCAGAGACTGGAAATGAACAATTTATCAATTTCCAACCTCTTTGGATAAAGAGCTCATTAATCACACTAAGACATATATGTACTTTCTCCTCATTAAGCATTAACAGAAATCATTTCTTTTCATTCCATTAGTACAGCTGCTGCTCCCTGAAGGTCACTGTGGTGGGTGAGAGGGAGTTGTCACTGTTGCAACACACTTTAATGAACACGTCATTTATAGCAGATTTAAAAGTAACAACTTCCTCTATTGTGTTCGATGCTCATCGATTTTGACTCACTACATGCCGGTGTTATAATTTAGAAAAGTCACAATGTATGAAATCATATGGTTGCGCAGTGGAGTATAACACCGGGCTACATGGGAAATTAAGGCAGTAATTCATATTGATTACAGTGTGGCTCAAGTTGAAGGGTTTGTGTTTGTCAGGCAAAAGCAGACATGGCACACTTGATGCTGTAATCACACTACCAATGTTCCCATTGCCTCTCATAACACTCCTTTAATGCTCTTAATGTATGGCCAACATTTCTGTGAGGCCAAACACAAAGTGACCTCCATTTGCTGCAAACACAGAAACAGAAGAACACCATGCACATCCATTTCCTGAGACAGGTGCGTAGGAAGTGGATAAACGATTCCAAAGAAACAAAACAAAAACAAAATCTAATGCACACTGTCTGACAGTGTTTTCTTTGCTTTGAAAAGGCTGAACAAAACAACGCAATGTGGATGTAATTTAGATAAAGGACTTAACGTATGTGTCCATCCATACCAATGCAATCTCCTGAATGAAATGAAAAGGAATCAAATTTCCATCCGACCTTTGTGGATTAGACAGATTCAAATAGAGCAGACTGCAAAGGTCGTGCGGCCTGGAACAGCTTGCTATTATCCTTGCTCTGGAAACCATGGGGAAAGTTGCATTTGAACATTACGCGCTGCAGGAAATGTTTAATTTCTTGGCACATGTAGGTTTTATTTTCATCATATCAACCTTTCTCAAGTCGCACTCTTCATAACTGGGACATGACAACATGTTTTAGGGGAAAAACTATTAATTTGTAGCTCTAATTATGTGCTTTTTGTAGGGATACTCACTGTATCAAAACCTACAATTATAACCAGGAAATAGTTATCACCATTATTTCAGGCAAAAACACTACAAGCACGCTGATATGCCCGTCAGTCAACATGTAAACATGAGCTCACATGTATCACATGTAGACTGACAGTATTCCATCCATGTGGAGGTGCTACACTCAATTCAAGTAGAAACCTTTAAACATGAAACTTTTCCTAAATCTTCCTGGATAAATGTTCTTTTCTTCATGCTATAATTGGTCTTGGCTTGTGATTTTTTTTTTTTCTATGTACTAGTCAAAAACCTGCATTAAACTGCATCTTGACTTTCATTACAGCTAATGGGAATGTTATGGCGACATTAGATCTGAATGAACTAAAGAGCGACTCCCTCAACTTTGTTTGCAATAGACCACATCAGGCGGAATAAAGCCCTCACTGTCAAAATCCATTTGGAGGATGCAGTCTCTTCAGTGGAAGACATTATATTCACTCCAGTATTCCAACTGTAGGGCACAGAACAATAAAGAAATGGGAAATACATGTGAATGATGTTACACAGCCCCGATAAATGTAATACAGGCTGAATGATACATCAATGAGCAAGTGCTTCAAGTTACAGACTATTAAGGCGCCCTGCAAAGATGGGAATGCTCAGGAGCGCAGAGTGAGTTCTTCACAGCTGGAAGGGACATTAGCACAGGATGGAGGCATTCCATCACAAAGTTATCTCATTTGAAATGTGAGAGGAAAGAAAAAAAAAAATTGAAGTGCTCTTTTAGATGGTCTCTCTTTGCCTAAAGGGACCTTAGACGTACAGAACAGCTTCACTGAGGTCGGAAGGTAACTCTGCTCTGAATAAAATCCCGGCTGGGCCAGCAGGGGAGTCAGCCTCAGTCGCGTATAATTAATGTGGAGGTGGATGGATTCGTGTGATTGGCAGGCAGGACACTGTGGGGAGTTGAGAGAGCAGGCGCACAAAGACAAATTAACCTCAGGTGTTGGACACTTTTCTTTTGCATATATGACACTTTTTGTCTTCTTTCTGATTCTTCATCTCTTTTCAGCTGAGTTCCCAGTAGAGATGTTTCTTTTAAGTTGGAAAGTAGTGAGCAAAAATGTATTGTATCTGGTAAAAATAATCAAACAACAAAACTGTCTACCATCAAGTTTAGTACTCTGTGAGGGCTGTAGTTTGGGGGCCAAATTGCTGTGACCTGCATTTCAACAGGTGCGTCATTATCATGCTGATGGTGTGATGTTTACAATCTTTATTTAATGTGTTACCATTTGCTAATTAGCACCTTAATTGCAGCTGCGACTAATGGGAACGCTGTCAATAACATATTTTGTGATCAATTAGACAAACAATTGTATCCGCTGATGACACTCGAGTGAAAGTCAGAGGATCTCAATAGTTATTAAAAGCAAGCATTTAATCCAACACGCGTAAAACATTAAGCAACAAATTAATATTTACTTGTTCTTCATGTTTTTTTTATTTTGCTTTTGTAAGTGAAAGCAGGGTCACTTTTAGTCAGGTTAAAATGTCAACTAATTATTTGAAATGATGGAAATTAAATGTGTTTACATGTTGCTATAAATGTATTGAAACTACATTATTAAAGCTTACAAAATATGCATTTCATTTCTTTTTGGGCATGACTAAAATTGGTGGGTGGGAGCAAGTGAGTCTAAAGAGTCTAAATATCCATCTCCTTAGCAAAATGTTTCAGTCCTGTCTGAGATTTCTAGTAAGATGAGATATTTGGTTGTGTTCAGTGTCTACACCAGGGCCTTGTAAGTTTGACATCTGGAAAATACCTTCACAAAGGAAACACTGTGATCTGATAGCTGAGCTTCGTCAGATAGATCTTTGCACACCAGAGGAGCAGCTCCTTCTGAAAGTTTGAGCTCTTGTACATCATCTGTGAGGGTAAATAGGATGTTATGGCTTCCAGCTCAGCTCCCTATTCACTGCAGCACTCTAATCTAATGCCAAGGATGCTGTAGATATTGCACCAGTATGTCTGTCTGTCTGCCTGTCTGTCTGTCTGTCTGACTAAGTCATGTTCCTTTTTTACTTTCACTCATGAACAAGAACCCCACATCTACTAAAACTCCTCTTTTTAAGTCAGGCATTGGTCACAGCCTGTTGGGAGTTATCCATGTTTCTGTGGTAGAGAACCATAGCTTCAGACCTCAAGGTGCCAACTCTCATCCAAGTCTTCCCTGCATATGCTTTAGGCCATTAGAGGATGAAGTCAACAGAACTAGACACACTTCTCCTTCCATCTGTGCCTGGAGAAACCGCATGAAATTCACAAACTGGACAAGGGACAAGCCTGGTATGTCCTTCCTATCCAATTACTCTAAAAAAATGATGTCCAAAAGTTGCCTGTGTTGATTCTCATTTATCCAGGTCATAGTTATCCAAAACACTGGAGTTTTTCTTGGATGACATTTCACCTGCATCTAAGAGGCATCTTTAGATCTTCAAACACAAAAAGGTTACATTTCCACAAACCTTTATTCAATAGTCTTTATTTTTTCTTGCCACATAGTTTGCCTTTGGGTCGTCATTTCTCCCACACTCTAAAATCCTGATCCAAAAGGTGCAAAGTTGTTTTCTGTTGTAATCCTCTGTGCACAAGAAAGGATGGAATCAACAATTGTTCTCCTGTAGTTATGAGATTTGACAATTTGTGCAACAATATTATAGCCAAAATGTATCATCATCATTGTGTTTGTCCACACAGTACTGTGAGATAATTCACGAACCCTCTCAAACCACTCTGCATTTTAGTCACAGTAACTGCCTGCTGACAGGGATACCTGAGTATACTAGGAAATAGTATTTCCTCCTGTGGTGGTTTATTGGTTCTGTCCAAATCCATCAGAAAATAGCTCTGCTTTGCATTTTCGGAGGGTGAGGTTAACATCAACAGAAATGTGCTTATTCTCTCCTACGTGCAGTATGTTAGATCAGCCTGTTCTATGCACATATAACGGTATGATTATAGCCTATAATGGTCATATTATTTGCTCAATCCTAAATATAGGACACAGGCACTTTGAGGTGACATCTTAGCCTCTGCTGCTCTCCTGCCCCTGCGTTTAGGATGTAAAGCACACTTCATGTTGAATGTGAATTCAGTGCTGTGCATCATCCCAGGAAGGTGACCCTGATCAATAGTCAGCTCAGTGGCTGCCATTTGCACAACACATTTGTTTCCTCTGCAGCTTGTAATCAGGCAGAGCTATCATAGTGCTATTCCAACAGCCATTATTCACATGTATTCCCATTAGCAAAAGGAATCATTTAAAGAACCTTACTTGAAAGATACACTGTAGCACCCTGAGGTGAGTAACACTGTGATATCAGTTAGGAAAATGTAATTAAATAACGAATGCGGAATCATATTTCTCCTTTACGTTCACGTCTGGAAGCAGTCACCTTAACAATGACTGATGCACCTCAAACCATAGGCTGATGAACTATAGAAGATTGCATACAGACTGTGGTGATTTGTCACTGAGGTTTTTTTTTTACTCAAACTTGTTTAAGTATAATTTGCTGTTCTGTGGTATTTGATGATAGTTCTGATCTCCCCATATTAAATAATAAAACACTGGCGTGAAAAATTAAAGACAGATAACAAAAAAATAACATTAACTCTAGCCCTAGTAGGCAAGATTTGCACGAAGTAAAAATACAACTTCTTCAACAGAAAAGTAAGAGACCAACATTTATTACCATGGTAACTGGAGTGGCAGGTTTAGCATGCAGGTGGTCAAATATTCCCTGGTTATTCATTATTCATTGGTTAGTATTCATAAGACTTTGTTGTCCTCCAGACCCACCATGCACTGCACCACACACATTTGCATTTCTGCTGCTTGGGAAAAAAAAAAGGTACAACTTACCTTGTACTAAAAATGTGTATAGATGAGAGTTAGTTTGTTTGCTGTCATTCCTTGAGAGCAAAAGTGTTTAATTGGAAAGTATTTGTCAGTAAAGATAGAACAGGTCATCTTCTAACTGTAAGGTTAGTGGTTCAATCCATATATCCTCTCGTCTTCATGTGCAAATGTGATCTGATAAAACTCAAATTGCTCCTGGTAGCTGTGCCAACATAGTGTGGGTGTGATAGAAAAAATCATTTACTGCACATATTGTACATATGTTAAGTAAAGAAGATTAACCATCTGTCAAGAAACATTTCAGACAGTAACATGATACACTGTATAAAATGGTATAAGTCCATGGTTTAGTCACAACTACAGTGTTACTTGTAATCTAAACAGAATATAAATATAAATTGCAATTCATGGAACACATTGTTGGTCGGTAGGTAGGAAGATCATTGATCTTCAGTATTTTCATTATCTATAGCTTGATTTTTATTTCTGTCACTGCCATCTACCTCTTCACAATCATCTTTTTTTTTTTTTTTTTTTCAAGTGCAGGTCTCCATTTTCTTTCACATTATCCCTCTTTGATGTGATGGGAGCTATGCTGAGTGAGTACAGTGTCTCCAAGCAGGTGGTAGTGACTTCCCATTACATCCTGGAAATGGTCATATAATGGGCAGATCTGAAACCCTCTGGCATTGTGCACAGAGCGTAGCCAACCATTGAACACATCCAAGAACATCAGCGCTGATGTACACACTGGCTGGAGATGAATACTTGCATGTCCTTATTGTTTCCGTGGAGTGTGAGTGCCATTGATGGCTCCAGTGGCTTAAGGGAAGATAGTTTTAAAGTTGTTGCCAGGTTGGCAAACCAGTCCTTGCTGGCTGTTGTATGCATTTATGCCTCAATCCACACAGTCCTTTGCAAATGTCCTGTAATTCATTTTCAGCATAAATTATTTGGCCATGCCTTCTTCATTACACAAAATGAGTTATGTGTCAATGGCCTCCGGTAATATCTTTTTCACCAACCCTTGTATTTGTTGTGTTGTTTTGAAGGCAGCTTAAAAACTTTGCTATCTAATTGCTAGTAAAATACCAACCATTGAATTAGGAATAAATCAAGGTTTTGCACCTGGTATGAAGCATCTGTGCTTGCTGCAAATATTTTGGGCAGTGACTTCCAAAAATACAGAGCAAAAAAAATATTGAAAATAGGTGTTTGAAACTCTACCCTCAGGCAGGCATTACTGGACAATTAAAACAATCTAACATCATTTTGCATTTATGAATGCAGTTTTGTTGCTTTGGAAAGTTGCCCGGGGACAGTTACATGGAAAGACAATGAAATCTGTGTTGTGAGAAAACGTTGTTGTTTTGAAAACTGCAAAACAATACCTGATACATCCTGATTGATCATGGCGCTGTGTCTTGGGGATTTTATGCAATCACTCTGCTGTGCCATCCATGTGTAAAATTATAAATATAAGTTTCCCTGGGGTGTTCTGGCAGAGATTTTCAAAATGAAAAAAGCAAAGGAACAGATGTTGAATTATCTTCTGATTTGACTACAGTTTTCTGGCTGGTGTTCTGCTCTGGATATCACGCCATTTGATTCTCTGTGTGACTTCATTGCTGTAAAGCTGGTGAAAAATTTCAGTATCCCAGTCCCTGTTTAACGTCAAAATTAACATAAAATATGCTGCTCTGCTTGATGACAGAGAAAGCATTTATGTCCTGGATAACTGTGGCTCAGTAGCGAGATGGTTGAACTCCCGACCTAATGTTTTGAAGGTCAGAGGTGCAACCTCCTGATCCCTGGCTCCTCTACTCAACTGAAACGTCCTCCCACAAGACATTAATTCACAAATTGCACCAACGTTTGTGCAAGCAGCATGTGAATGATGTAGAAAAAGTGCAGCGTGCAGAAGTGTATGAAAGGGTGAATGTCAAACTGTAATGTAAAGTGCTTTAAGTGGTCGTCAAGACTAGATAAGTGCTATATATATTTACACACAAGCATACATTTAGTGCGCTATGGTGCAGTTAATGGAGGTAAGATAAAGACATTAATCTCTGCAGCTTTAAATCTTGCCTTTCATCCTGCAGGGTTTGGTTTCTCTGGTCATATAAGGTCCTAATCACTACATTGTGAGATATTGATGTGTTCCAGATATGGAGGATTTAAAAGAAAACTTTTTAACATTGCAAGATAAGACACTATGAACACTGTGGAACACTGAGCAGGCCTAGTGGAGGTTTGTGCTCTCTGCTTTCTTTATTTGGTATGCAGGTAAATTAAAATTCATCAATGTAAGGTTATAAGCAGTTATACTATACCATCCTCTATATTTGTGCCTGTGGGTGGGTCCCTAAGCTCTTGGAAAGTGTATTAATCGCTATACATTACAACCTATAAGTAACATTTAAGGGCCCATGCATCTCTGTCAGGTCAGTTAATGGTCTAGCAAACTACAAACACATTTCTTTACAAGGAATTCTTCTCAAGATGGCTTCTTTACTATATTGTTCAAAACAGTCACATTAACTTCCATTGTAGTCTTTGCTCCACTTGTTTGGCAGTTAATATTGGGCCAGAAGTGGAGACAAAGTCCCTGTGGAAAACAGAAACATTAACAAAGAGTGACACTCTGCCACTTCAGTAAGATATAAATCATGATGGATGGAGACTGCCCAGATCTGGCTCCAACCTGTCCCCAGACATACAGGCAATGATACAAGCACTCAAAATCAATACTTACTCCCATCCAGTTTGGTCAAGTAAAAAGACTGTGTTGGCTCCACGCCATTCAATCAGGGCTTGGCTTTCATCAGTTGATCCTTAAATTAAAATATTAAATTAAATGCTCCTCTTGTGACAGCACCACTTTAACAAGAATAACACGTTTGTTAGACATGCAAACAATTTGGTCTTAAGTGCACTGACGGTGTCATAGTGCAGCGTGAAAATGAGAATAAATATATATATATAACTAAACTAAATTGACCATGAGTAAGTAATGCCTACGGTCACAGACTGTGCTGTGTATCTGAATGCAAACCATTCCTATATTTTACCATGCAGAAAAGTGGTATTTTGACATAGCCAGACCAATTCACATTTGCAAAGGTGGTCTGGAATCTCTCATTTCATTTTTAAAAATTCCATCGAGCATTTCCAGCAAGATTCTCTAAGTAGAGCAAAACTCCAGTGATGTTTCAAGTCAATACGATAGCCTAAGTGGATTGTGTAGTTGAAACCGGAAGTGTTTTACTTAAAGGATACAGATTCTCACATAAGTCTATTGACCAGTGACAAACTATGATACCTTATTAAATCAAATCAAATAATTTTTTGCAGTATACACTGATTGTCTTCAAGTGCTTACTGGTCCTGACAGTGTAGCGGTAGCAAAAACTCCTGTCTTGAGTAACAAAAAGACTCTTGTCTGTCTATCTATTTTTGTTAACAACTCTGCCATAGCACTTGGCTTCCAGACAGAATGGAGAAGGACAAGGCAGTTCACTCTGTGTGTATGGGGGAGAGATTCCTAGCAGTGCTGTTTTAAAGCAACGTCAGGAGACGGGACGATATGGATTGAATGTCACATTAACATGTGACAATATAGTGTACTGCACACACAAGAGTCAGTATTAACTTAAAAAAAACTTTGTATTGGGGTCATCTTACCAAATTATCTTTGAAAAATCTTGGCAAACTAATCAATGCAAGCCTCTCTGCGTAGGTCTACAGGCATTTTTCAACTTCAGATTAGAATCACTGTTGATCTTTGAGTACACACCTTCACGGAGATCATAATACGTTCAAATATAGTTTCTTCTAGTTCTGACCGATTGGACCAAGTATTTAACCGCCATGGGTCATTAGCTGCCCTGTAAGTTATTATAGTCACTCAAGTAAGTCAAGACATGTACTTCTATGTACAGCTTCAGATGCTTCCATTTGTTTTGCCATTTTCTGTTTGTATTACAGATGGAACATCGAGGTGACACTGGAGAGAGTTTAGTGCTGCTGGAAGTCAATTGTTGGCTGTTGATTGCAGGAAAACGACACCACTGTAAAACAGTTTCTGAGTACTGCGTTGTTTCTTCTGATAAAGCGGGCATTTAGAGATGGCAGCTCTCCAGGTAAACATCAATTTGTCATTAACACACCATAAACTGTCCAGTGCAAGGCACACTGGGAAATAGGAATCAGTTCAATTTGAGTCTGAGTCTACTGTCAGTACTGCAGTACTCAGAACAGAATTGCATTCAGGTCAATAAAAAAGATGGTCAGTCTCAGGTTTTTAATACCATAACCTGTAATACGGCATCTAAATGTCTGCACATCTCTTTGATTACTTGACAAGGAGGGTTTTTGGTCTTTCAGCCAACATACACTGGAGTTTATAATGTACATTGTTACATCCGTATTATGTTTGACTACATATCCTAAGCGGCAGGAGATGAGAATTTAAAATGATTAAAATACCATGACTTCTGTGCTGATATGGATCTGTACTCAGACCTCCCCAAGGCCAGTTGCTTTTCTCTGTGTTTCATACAGCTCAACTTCTGTTAATGAACATAGTCTGAGGTTTTTGTCACATTCAAGATAATAGTTCTCTAACCCACTGACTGACAGGAATCATGAGCCTTTTCATAAACTCTTTTCACCTGGAGCCAGACTCTTTTCTTTTTTTATTTTTTTTTATTTATCTGACTTTAAAACTCTTAACCATGGTCTTGAATCTGGTTTATTGAAACCATATGTACACACCCACCTAATTCTGCAATCATGCACCCACTGGACAGTGCTAGCTGTCAATCACCAAGTGGGCACGCCCCAATGCATACCGCACTGTGTTGTCTATTTGACTCTAAATGGGACCTTAAATAGAGATCATGCTGTGTTGAAGAAGAAAAATTTCGACTAGCAGTTGAGACCATAAAGTCCTCAGGACCAACTGTGAGGCTGTGTTCATGACAAAGCTATAACAGCAGATCAATATGCTACGTAACGATGATAACATTCAGGGTAAAAATATGGGTTATCATCTAGAAAGTGTTCAGTTGTGTTTATTCTATCGTGTTGTATACTGCCTTTCATGTGTATTGTATTGTGTTATGCCCTCGTTTTTCTGTTACTCAGAACGAGTTACATTTTCTTTAGACACACATGTTGTATAATGTCCAATACAAAGGTGTAGCAAGTTGTGTTCTTTCATACTACTGTGAATTTCAAACATGTCCGTGTGTGTGTGTATGGGTGCATTCATACACATGGATTGCCACACAGTAGAACCTGTCACCCTGACAACAGTGAGACCTCACAGCATTCTGCTCAAACAAGCTTCAATAGCAAGTCCATAACAGGAACAACATACAGAGACAAACAACAGATCACACTCACATTCACACCTAAGGTCACATCTATGGCAGGGGAAGCAAATGTAACCTGAGTTTACTGTCTAGAGCTAGACTATATCTCTGAGTGCTACCGGATGCTGAAACATGTTTTCTTTGCCAAAATGTCATAAAAAAAAAAAAATTTAAAAAAAGAGGAAATGAAATGTATGATGATAATGGGGGCGGGACTAGTTAAGCTTTGCTTCTCCCGCTTTCCCTTTCGGTTATGTATATTGTGTGAACTGCACTGTTGTGTGATGAGTGATCTAAATGTCATGACCGAAATAAATAAATAAATATGATTATGACCTAACCTCAATATACATTCTTTTAGGCTGTGGGAGGAAGCCGGAGTACCTGAAGAAAACCCACTGGCAGACACTGGGAGAACATGCAAACGATATCACAGTAACAGTTCCTTATGTTGTATACAGATACTTTATGAAACAGTCATTTTGTTTGCATGTATTTAAAATGCATTTTTATCAATCACCTAAACTTAGATTCTACTTTATTCAGTTTGTTCTCATTAAATCTTCCATCTTCCACCACTTGTCCACCGCTGAGCTGCTTTGAGGACTCACTCACTCAGTGGGGTACATATTGTATACTCCCACCCAAATATACTCTTTATTTTTTTCCCGGAGGAAACCTGCTGCTTGAGGACACTGCTATACATTAATGTTCCTAATGATGGAATCATTTCCTCTGCCTGCTGGGTGTTTCTCACCATCCTCCAACTAACAGAACACTCCAACACCCCCTCCCACTGTCAGGTCATAATCTGCTTGCCCTCAACAATATTATGCCTCTCTATGTTTCAAACACACACACATAATATACTGTCTATCTATTAATTGCATTTATAAATGGCTGCATCTGGCAGCATGTACTGTGTATTGTGTCACAGGCAGTGTAGAGCAGTGTATGCGGCAAAAGTGGAAAAAAACAGGTTTGAGACCAGTCAGATCTTTGCTGGAGCTTTTCCTCAAACCCCAAAAAATGACAAAGATATTTCACTGAATTTGCAAGTTGCCCAACATTGCTCACAAATACTTTTTAGTATCATGTGCAGGCATTGACAGCCCAAGTTGCCTGTGCTGTTTCCATCAGCCTCCATACCACGTGATTCTTTCTGTTGGACAGTTGTCGCCTCTAAATATCAAGACTAGGGTTATTTGCTACCTGGATGACAGATGCTATCTGCTGTCTGAGGCAGAAATGTCGCAGCACTGATCAATTCTGATCATACATTGCATCACCTGTAACTTAGAGACCTCAGACTCTAAGTAAAGAAAACACAGACATTGTGGGAATTGCTGGCTCAGCTCTAACCATCTCAGACTCAACAGTCTTGACTATTTCCAGCCTGTCAGCTTCCATGAGCTGGTGACTTTAACTGGAAACATCAAACTGGGCCCCTAGCCTTTAACCTAAAGTCATTTTACCAGGTTGTCTTGACCCCGTTGTTTGTCCCCATTGTAAATTGTCTTTTGTATACAGACATGTGTTTCTATCCAGCTCATTCAAAAGAAATCCAACTCAGATCCTGCTGTGTCCGAAGACCTCTCTTGAACACCTTAGAACAGGTGTTGGTAATAAACATTATTGCTGCATAAGAGAAACATTACATCTATGGTAAGTTTGGCAAGAGACTCTTAGTTTTTGAGTTTTTAATTGTCATGCTATATGCTACTCTGATTAAAAGGTAATGGGACTATGTGGGCATACTGTATGTCCTCGACAGTTCTAGGATCTCTGCTATTCTCTCTATAGTTGTAACCATTGCATTCAATATTACATATTTATTTACTGACAACTCAATTCATTTAAACCCAGTGATGGTTTTAGACTATCCAAAGTCCTAGATTGCTATACAGATGTTAAGTCCAGACACTGGGCCCTGACCCAACAGCTATCAGAGATTGGACGTCTGGCAACTCTTAATGATCATGGCTCTACATAACATAATCTCTGTGATCATACAAATTTTAGTAAATGATGGGTTATAATTGACCGTCAATGACATTTCAAAAAACCTTCATCAAATTAAAACATGTAGTCTCATACAGGGGAAGCAGGTTGCATTTCCTCCTGCACTGAGAGTACCAGTAAACCCATATTTTCCTATCTCATTCTCTGTTTTCTTCATGTCACATATATCACATTCATTCACACCCTAACATACAGAGTCCTGCACTACCAAGCCCTTTTATACTTAACTGATCCACCTTACCTTCACCTTTACTCATCCTTTACTCATGAGGAGAAGCCGGAGTCAATCCCAGCTGACAGTGTGTGAGAGGCGGGGTACATCATGGACAGGTCACCAGCCTATCTCAGGGCCAGCATACAACATCAACCATTCACACTCAAATGTACATCTACTGTCATCTACTGTGTTATATATAGGCATATCACCTTTATGGGTTTTAGGCAGGGGCTTTACAGAGGGCGCCATCCTGCACTGCTGTGTTTCTGCAGCAGCTTGAATGGATGGGCACTTTTGTGTGTATTTAGTAAGCTTCAGCTAGAAGCTTACTAAATACACACTCACATCTTGATGCATAAACCAGTGACAAAGAGGGATGAAATGGGAAAGACAGTTGGAGAGTGGTGAGAGTTGTGTAAGGGGGTTAACATATTTTCCAGTATGTGAAGGCCGCTGTAGTTTCCTGATGTGCTTGGGAAAGGGAGGGGTGAGTGTTGAATGGATGTTTAATCAATCTGCATTTGTCTGTGGGGGGAAACTGGAGTGGAGTGTAATAATAATTCACAAATACACAATTAAAAATCACAATTTAGAAACAAAAATTACATTTATATATGTGAGGGTCTAGCAGTTAGAGATGATGCCTCTTCCAGAAAGAAACACACATATTGGCTCTCTTCCATTGGTAAAATGTATTTATTTATCAGGATTTTTTTAAGCGAGTAATCAATATCAATATCTCACCCAGAGAAAAAAAAAGAGAGGCTTTATTTTCACTTATGGCTGCAGGTGTGGAGTTGATGTTGTTCTAGAATTGGTTTATTTGCTTCAGAGGCAACATGTTGCCACGGTTTAATATCACAGCAGGGTGATTTCAGTGAGGAAAATGTTCAGGCTCATCTCTACAGGCAACAGTGGTGTCGCTGATTCAATCATAAATATTTCTCAGTGCCTCACTTTCTCTGGTTTTCTCATCACTGCAATGGACCCAAAGCTTGAAAAACACCGTGTGACCTCTCACTAACACGTCTTCCACTGGTTTCCAGATGCTGAGAAATGGTGTCATTAACCTAATTTCTATATAGGATGTCCTGATGTGTTTTTGCAGTACTGAGGGCATACTATGAACGACAGCATCACTCATTTCGGCAAGTGGCAAACAACATAATAATCAAGCGACCTTTAGCTTCCATTGTGATGATGACGATGGTGATCATGATGATGGTGATAGAACAAAGGAGGAGGGCATTGAGGGGAGTTCAGGGTGGGTAGACGGGTAAAGGAAACAATGTTCTTGTATTAACCAGCAGTCAGAAGAGCTGATGAGTGAGTATGGCCCCTTACATCTGGCATTAAAATGCGCTTTCTGTGATCGGACAGTGCTTCACCACATGCGTTTACACCTGGTATTAACATTTGTCTCCAGTGTCCACAACAGGTCCGATCCCCATCCATTCAGAGAAAATGCATTTTAAGTGTAAAGGGGACCTATGAGTTAAGTGCATGTGTGGTAAATGACAAATCACTGCTCACATGGAGATGGTAAATAAAAGGCGATGCCTATATTTTAATCCAGCAAAACTAGAGAGACTCATGTGTGGCATTGTACATTTGTCTTTAAAAAAAAAAAAAAAACACTGTCCGGCTTTTCAGCACAGTCCACATTCATTTTCTGGCTCCTTTGAAATTCCTTGTTGGAGGCTAAAGTTCTGTAATTAAATGTCTGAATGAATCAATTCAGTTTAAAGGACAAAGTGCTGAGGAAGCTGATAAGACGTTTATCAATCGGATTTTAACTTCATCCTCTGAACCATCAAAACGCTTGTGGTTTTGTAGATGTGCATTTTTAAAAAATCTGTTACTGACTATGTTTTTAACATCGTGAAATGAATCTGCACTAGACTTTGACAAATATATCAGCTATTGGTGATCGTCATTTCTTTCTTTGTTTTGGTGATTTTTGTCATTTATAATATAAAGGACGGACTAATCAAGAATTCAGTTAAATAAATAATCTGTCAAGGATTTATTAGAGTTTTCACTAGAATGCCTTGCAGCGCACAAATTTCCCATGTTAAAAGTCTGCTTTGGAGTTTTGGAAAAACCAAGACATGGGTGATTTTAAAATTTCTTTGTCAATTTACACCCGTTTCTCCCAAATTCAAACAAAAGCCTCCTGACGCTCACAAACCAAAACATTTTATCTCTATCATCAACTGTTCTTGAAATATGACAAGTTTAAAACATGCTGTTTTCTCTGTTTCTCAGAGGTTTGGGAGAAGCACACTAAACTATGACATTTGTCACATTTTGGACGACATACTAAACTATGACATTTTTGTCACATTTTGGACGTCATACTAAACTATGACATTTTTGTCAAATTTTGGACAGCATACGAAATTATGAAATTTTTGTCTCATTTTGGACGACTTACTAAACTATGACATTTTTGTCTCATTTTGGACGACATACTAAACTGTGACATTTTTGTCTCATTTTGGACGACAAAGTAAACTATGACATTTTGGTAAAATTTTGGACAGCATACGAAACTATGACATTTTTGTCTCATTTTGGACGACTTACTAAACTATGACATTTTTGTCTAATTGTGGACGACTTACTAAACTATGACATTTTTGTCTCATTTTGGACGACAAAGTAAACTATGACATTTTGGTAAAATTTTGGACAGCATACGAAACTATGACATTTTTCTCTCATTTTGGACGACTTACTAAACTATGACATTTTTGTCTAATTTTGGACGACTTACTAAACTATGACATTTTTGTCTCATTTTGGACGACATAGTAAACTATGACATTTTGGTCAAATTTTGGCCAGCATACGAAATTATGACATTTTTGTCTCATTTTGGACGACTTACTAAACTATGACATTTTTGTCTCATTTTGGACGACATACTATGACATTTTTGTCTCATTTTGGACGACAAAGTAAACTATGACATTTTGGTAAAATTTTGGACAGCATACGAAACTATGACATTTTTGTCTCATTTTGGACGACTTACTAAACTATGACATTTTTGTCTAATTTTGGACGACATAGTAAACTATGACATTTTGGTCAAATTTTGGACGACATACTAAACTATGACATTATGTCTCATTTTGGACGACATACTAAACTATGACATTTAGGTCAAATTTTGGACGACATACTAAACTTTGACATTTTGGTCAAATTTTGGACGACATACTAAACTATGACATTTTTGTCTCATTTTGGATGACATACTAAACTATGACATTTTGGTCAAATTTTGGACGACATACTAAACTATGACATTATGTCTCATTTTGGACGACATACTAAACTATGACATTTTGGTCAAATTTTGGACGACATAATAAACTATGACATTTTTGTCTCATTTTGGATGACATACTAAACTATGACATTTTGGTCAAATTTTGGACGACATACTAAACTATGACATTTTTGTCTCATTTTGGATGACATACTAAACTATGACATTTTGGTCAAATTTTGGACGACATACTAAACTATGACATTATGTCTCATTTTGGACGACATACTAAACTATGACATTTTGGTCAAATTTTGGACGACATAATAAACTATGACATTTTTTGTCTCATTTTGGACGACAAAGTAAACTATGACATTTTGGTAAATTTTTGGACGACATACTAAACTATGACATTTTGTCGGATTTTGGACGACATACTAAACTATGACATTTTTTGCCTCATTTTGGACGACATACTAACCTATGACATTTTTTGTCTCATTTTGGACGACATACTATAAACTATGACATTTTTGTCTCATTTTGGACGACATACTAAACTATGAAATTTTTTGTCTCATTTTGGACGACATACTAACCTAAGACATTTTGGTCAAATTTTGGACGAAAAAGTAAACTATGACATTTTGGTCAAATTTTGGACGACATACTAAACTATGACATTTTGTCGCATTTTGGACGACATACTAAACTATGACATTTTTTGTCTCATTTTGGACGACATACTAACCTATGACATTTTTGTCACATTTTGGACAACATACCAAACTATGAAATTTTTGTCTCATTTTGGACGACATACTAAACTATGACATTTTTTGTCTCATTTTGGACGACATACTATAAACTATGACATTTTTGTCTCATTTTGGACGACATACTAAACTATGAAATTTTTTGTCTCATTTTGGACGACATACTAACCTAAGACATTTTGGTCAAATTTTGGACGACATACTAAACTATGACATTTTGTCGCATTTTGGACGACATACTAAACTATGACATTTTTGTCTCATTTTGGACGACAAAGTAAACTATGACATTTTGGTAAAATTTTGGACGACATACTAAACTATGACATTTTGTCACATTTTGGACGACATACTAAACTATGACATTTTGTCACATGTTGGACAACATACCAAACTATGACATTTTTTGTCTCATTTTGGACGACATACTAAACTATGACATTTTTTGTCTCATTTTGGACGACATACTATAAACTATGACATTTTTGTCTCATTTTGGACGACATACTAAACTATGACATTTTTTGTCTCATTTTGGACGACATACTAACCTAAGACATTTTGGTCAAATTTTGGACGACAAAGTAAACTATGACATTTTGGTCAAATTTTGGACGACATACTAAACTATGACATTTTGTCGCATTTTGGACGACATACTAAACTATGACATTTTTTGTCTCATTTTGGACGACATACTAACCTATGACATTTTTGTCACATTTTGGACAACATACCAAACTATGAAATTTTTGTCTCATTTTGGACGACATACTAAACTATGACATTTTTTGTCTCATTTTGGACGACATACTATAAACTATGACATTTTTGTCTCATTTTGGACGACATACTAAACTATGAAATTTTTTGTCTCATTTTGGACGACATACTAACCTAAGACATTTTGGTCAAATTTTGGACAACATACTAAACTATGACATTTTGGTCAAATTTTGGACGACATACTAAACTATGACATTTTGTCGCATTTTGGTAAAATTTTGGACGACATACTAAACTATGACATTTTGTCGCATTTTGGACGACATACTTAACTATGACATTTTTGTCACATTTTGGACAACATACCAAACTATGACATTTTTGTCTCATTTTGGACGACATACTAAACTATGACATTTTTGTCTCATTTTGGACGACAAAGTAAACTATGACATTTTGGTAAAATTTTGGACGACATACTAAACTATGACATTTTGTCGCATTTTGGACGACATACTAAACTATGACATTTTTGTCTCATTTTGGACGACAAAGTAAACTATGACATTTTGGTCAAATTTTGGACGACATACTAAACTATGACATTATGTCTCATTTTGGACGACATACTAAACTATGACATTTAGGTCAAATTTTGGACGACATACTAAACTTTGACATTTTGGTCAAATTTTGGACGACATACTAAACTATGACATTTTTGTCTCATTTTGGATGACATACTAAACTATGACATTTTGGTCAAATTTTGGACGACATACTAAACTATGACATTATGTCTCATTTTGGACGACATACTAAACTATGACATTTTGGTCAAATTTTGGACGACATACTAAACTATGACATTTTTGTCTCATTTTGGATGACATACTAAACTATGACATTTTGGTCAAATTTTGGACGACATACTAAACTATGACATTTTTGTCTCATTTTGGATGACATACTAAACTATGACATTTTGGTCAAATTTTGGACGACATACTAAACTATGACATTATGTCTCATTTTGGACGACATACTAAACTATGACATTTTGGTCAAATTTTGGACGACATAATAAACTATGACATTTTTTGTCTCATTTTGGACGACAAAGTAAACTATGACATTTTGGTAAAATTTTGGACGACATACTAAACTATGACATTTTGTCGCATTTTGGACGACATACTAAACTATGACATTTTTTGTCTCATTTTGGACGACATACTAACCTATGACATTTTTTGTCTCATTTTGGACGACATACTATAAACTATGACATTTTTGTCTCATTTTGGACGACATACTAAACTATGAAATTTTTTGTCTCATTTTGGACGACATACTAACCTAAGACATTTTGGTCAAATTTTGGACGAAAAAGTAAACTATGACATTTTGGTCAAATTTTGGACGACATACTAAACTATGACATTTTGTCGCATTTTGGACGACATACTAAACAAGACATTTTGTCGCATTTTGGACGACATACTAAACTATGACATTTTGTCACATTTTGGACAACATACCAAACTATGAAATTTTTGTCTAATTTTGGACGACATACTAAACTATGACATTTTTGTCTCATTTTGGACGACAAAGTAAACTATGACATTTTGGTAAAATTTTGGACGACATACTAAACTATGACATTTTTGTCTCATTTTGGACGACATACTAAACTATGACATTTTTTGTCTCATTTTGGACGACATACTAACCTAAGACATTTTGGTCAAATTTTGGACGACAAAGTAAACTATGACATTTTGGTCAAATTTTGGACGACATACTAAACTATGACATTTTGTCGCATTTTGGACGACATACTAAACTATGACATTTTTTGTCTCATTTTGGACGACATACTAACCTATGACATTTTTGTCACATTTTGGACAACATACCAAACTATGAAATTTTTGTCTCATTTTGGACGACATACTAAACTATGACATTTTTTGTCTCATTTTGGACGACATACTATAAACTATGACATTTTTGTCTCATTTTGGACGACATACTAAACTATGAAATTTTTTGTCTCATTTTGGACGACATACTAACCTAAGACATTTTGGTCAAATTTTGGACAACATACTAAACTATGACATTTTGGTCAAATTTTGGACGACATACTAAACTATGACATTTTGTCGCATTTTGGACGACATTTTGGTAAAATTTTGGACGACATACTAAACTATGACATTTTGTCGCATTTTGGACGACATACTTAACTATGACATTTTTGTCACATTTTGGACAACATACCAAACTATGACATTTTTGTCTCATTTTGGACGACATACTAAACTATGACATTTTTGTCTCATTTTGGACGACAAAGTAAACTATGACATTTAGGTAAAATTTTGGACGACATACTAAACTATGACATTTTGTCGCATTTTGGACGACATACTAAACTATGACATTTTTGTCTCATTTTGGACGACAAAGTAAACTATGACATTTTGGTAAAATTTTGGACGACATACTAAACTATGACATTTTGTCACATTTTGGACGACATACTAAACTATGACATTTTGTCACATGTTGGACAACATACCAAACTATGAAATTTTTGTCTCATTTTGGACGACATACTAAACTATGACATTTTTTGTCTCATTTTGGACGACATACTAACCTATGACATTTTGGTCAAATTTTGGACGACATACTAAACTATGACATTTTTGTCTCATTTTGGACGACATACTAAACTATGACATTTTTGTCTCATTTTGGACGACATACTAAACTATGACATTTTGGTCACATGTTTGGACGACATACTAAACTATGACATTTTGGTCAAATTTTGGACGACATAATAAACTATGACATTTTGGTCAAATTTTGGACAACATACTAAACTATGACATTTTGTCTTATTTTGGACGACATACTAATCTATGACATTTTGGTCAAATTTTGGACGACATACTAAACTATGACATTTTGTCGCATTTTGGACGACATACTAAACTATGACATTTTTGTCACATTTTGGACAACATACCAAACTATGACATTTTTGTCTCATTTTGGACGACATACTAAACTATGACATTTTTTGTCTCATTTTGGACGACATACTAAACTATGACATTTTTTGTCTCATTTTGGACGACATACTAACCTATGACATTTTGGTCAAATTTTGGACGACATACTAAACTATGACATTTTTGTCTCATTTTGGACGACATACTAAACTATGACATTTTTGTCTCATTTTGGACGACATACTAAACTATGACATTTTGGTCACATGTTTGGACAACATACTAAACTATGACATTTTGGTCAAATTTTGGACGACATAATAAACTATGACATTTTGTCGCATTTTGGACGACATACTAAACTATGACATTTTTGTCACATTTTGGACAACATACCAAACTATGACATTTTTGTCTCATTTTGGACGACATACTATAAACTATGACATTTTTGTCTCATTTTGGACGACATACTAAACTATGACATTTTTGTCTCATTTTGGACGACATACTAAACTATGACATTTTGGTCACATTTTGGACGACATACTAAACTATGACATTTTTGTCTCATTTTGGACGACATACTAAACTATGACATTTTTGTCTCATTTTGGACGAGATACTAAACTGACATTTTGGTCAAATTTTGGACGACATACTAAACTATGACATTTTTGTCACATTTTGGACAACATACCAAACTATGACATTTTTGTCTCATTTTGGACAACATACTATAAACTATGACATTTTTGTCTCATTTTGGACGACATACTAAACTATGACATTTTTGTCTCATTTTGGACGACATACTAAACTGACATTTTGGTCAAATTTTGGACGACATACTAAACTATGACATTTTTGTCACATTTTGGACAACATACCAAACTATGACATTTTTGTCTCATTTTGGACAACATACTATAAACTATGACATTTTTGTCTCATTTTGGACGACATACTAAACTATGACATTTTTGTCTCATTTTGGACGACTTACTAAACTATGACATTTTTGTCTCATTTTGGACGACATAGTAAACTATGACATTTTGTTCAAATTTTGGACGACATACTAAACTCTGACATTTTGTCTCATTTTGGACGACATACTAAACTATGACATTTTGGTCAAATTTTGGACGACATACTAAACTATGACATTTTTGTCTCATTTTGGACGACATACTAAACTGTGACATTTTGGTCAAATTTTGGACGACATACTAAACTATGACATTTTTGTCTCATTTTGGACGACAAAGTAAACTATGACATTTTTGTCACATTTTGGACAACGTACTAAACTATGACATTTTGTCGCATTTTGGACGACATACTAAACTATGACATTTTTGTCACATTTTGGACGACATACTAAACTATGAAATTTTTGTCTCATTTTGGACGACATACTAAACTATGACATTTTTGTCTAATTTTGGACGACATAGTAAACTATGACATTTTGGTCAAATTTTGGACGACATACTAAACTATGACATTATGTCTCATTTTGGACGACATACTAAACTATGACATTTAGGTCAAATTTTGGACGACATACTAAACTTTGACATTTTGGTCAAATTTAGGACGACATACTAAACTATGACATTTTTGTCTCATATTGGATGACATACTAAACTATGACATTTTGGTCAAATTTTGGACGACATACTAAACTATGACATTATGTCTCATTTTGGACGACATACTAAACTATGACATTTTGGTCAAATTTTGGACGACATAATAAACTATGACATTTTTGTCTCATTTTGGATGACATACTAAACTATGACATTTTGGTCAAATTTTGGACGACATACTAAACTATGACATTTTTGTCTCATTTTGGATGACATACTAAACTATGACATTTTGGTCAAATTTTGGACGACATACTAAACTATGACATTATGTCTCATTTTGGACGACATACTAAACTATGACATTTTGGTCAAATTTTGGACGACATAATAAACTATGACATTTTTTGTCTCATTTTGGACGACAAAGTAAACTATGACATTTTGGTAAAATTTTGGACGACATACTAAACTATGACATTTTGTCGGATTTTGGACGACATACTAAACTATGACATTTTTTGCCTCATTTTGGACGACATACTAACCTATGACATTTTTTGTCTCATTTTGGACGACATACTATAAACTATGACATTTTTGTCTCATTTTGGACGACATACTAAACTATGAAATTTTTTGTCTCATTTTGGACGACATACTAACCTAAGACATTTTGGTCAAATTTTGGACGAAAAAGTAAACTATGACATTTTGGTCAAATTTTGGACGACATACTAAACTATGACATTTTGTCGCATTTTGGACGACATACTAAACTATGACATTTTTTGTCTCATTTTGGACGACATACTAACCTATGACATTTTTGTCACATTTTGGACAACATACCAAACTATGAAATTTTTGTCTCATTTTGGACGACATACTAAACTATGACATTTTTTGTCTCATTTTGGACGACATACTATAAACTATGACATTTTTGTCTCATTTTGGACGACATACTAAACTATGAAATTTTTTGTCTCATTTTGGACGACATACTAACCTAAGACATTTTGGTCAAATTTTGGACAACATACTAAACTATGACATTTTGTCACATTTTGGACAACATACCAAACTATGAAATTTTTGTCTAATTTTGGACGACATACTAAACTATGACATTTTTGTCTCATTTTGGACGACATACTAAACTATGACATTTTGTCACATTTTGGACAACATACCAAACTATGAAATTTTTGTCTAATTTTGGACGACATACTAAACTATGACATTTTTGTCTCATTTTGGACGACATACTAAACTATGACATTTTTGTCTCATTTTGGACGACAAAGTAAACTATGACATTTTGGTAAAATTTTGGACGACATACTAAACTATGACATTTTGTCGCATTTTGGACGACATACTAAACTATGACATTTTTGTCTCATTTTGGACGACAAAGTAAACTATGACATTTTGGTAAAATTTTGGACGACATACTAAACTATGACATTTTGTCACATTTTGGACGACATACTAAACTATGACATTTTGTCACATGTTGGACAACATACCAAACTATGACATTTTTTGTCTCATTTTGGACGACATACTAAACTATGACATTTTTTGTCTCATTTTGGACGACATACTATAAACTATGACATTTTTGTCTCATTTTGGACGACATACTAAACTATGACATTTTTTGTCTCATTTTGGACGACATACTAACCTAAGACATTTTGGTCAAATTTTGGACGACAAAGTAAACTATGACATTTTGGTCAAATTTTGGACGACATACTAAACTATGACATTTTGTCGCATTTTGGACGACATACTAAACTATGACATTTTTTGTCTCATTTTGGACGACATACTAACCTATGACATTTTTGTCACATTTTGGACAACATACCAAACTATGAAATTTTTGTCTCATTTTGGACGACATACTAAACTATGACATTTTTTGTCTCATTTTGGACGACATACTATAAACTATGACATTTTTGTCTCATTTTGGACGACATACTAAACTATGAAATTTTTTGTCTCATTTTGGACGACATACTAACCTAAGACATTTTGGTCAAATTTTGGACAACATACTAAACTATGACATTTTGGTCAAATTTTGGACGACATACTAAACTATGACATTTTGTCGCATTTTGGTAAAATTTTGGACGACATACTAAACTATGACATTTTGTCGCATTTTGGACGACATACTTAACTATGACATTTTTGTCACATTTTGGACAACATACCAAACTATGACATTTTTGTCTCATTTTGGACGACATACTAAACTATGACATTTTTGTCTCATTTTGGACGACAAAGTAAACTATGACATTTTGGTAAAATTTTGGACGACATACTAAACTATGACATTTTGTCGCATTTTGGACGACATACTAAACTATGACATTTTTGTCTCATTTTGGACGACAAAGTAAACTATGACATTTTGGTCAAATTTTGGACGACATACTAAACTATGACATTATGTCTCATTTTGGACGACATACTAAACTATGACATTTAGGTCAAATTTTGGACGACATACTAAACTTTGACATTTTGGTCAAATTTTGGACGACATACTAAACTATGACATTTTTGTCTCATTTTGGATGACATACTAAACTATGACATTTTGGTCAAATTTTGGACGACATACTAAACTATGACATTATGTCTCATTTTGGACGACATACTAAACTATGACATTTTGGTCAAATTTTGGACGACATAATAAACTATGACATTTTTGTCTCATTTTGGATGACATACTAAACTATGACATTTTGGTCAAATTTTGGACGACATACTAAACTATGACATTTTTGTCTCATTTTGGATGACATACTAAACTATGACATTTTGGTCAAATTTTGGACGACATACTAAACTATGACATTATGTCTCATTTTGGACGACATACTAAACTATGACATTTTGGTCAAATTTTGGACGACATAATAAACTATGACATTTTTTGTCTCATTTTGGACGACAAAGTAAACTATGACATTTTGGTAAAATTTTGGACGACATACTAAACTATGACATTTTGTCGCATTTTGGACGACATACTAAACTATGACATTTTTTGTCTCATTTTGGACGACATACTAACCTATGACATTTTTTGTCTCATTTTGGACGACATACTATAAACTATGACATTTTTGTCTCATTTTGGACGACATACTAAACTATGAAATTTTTTGTCTCATTTTGGACGACATACTAACCTAAGACATTTTGGTCAAATTTTGGACGAAAAAGTAAACTATGACATTTTGGTCAAATTTTGGACGACATACTAAACTATGACATTTTGTCGCATTTTGGACGACATACTAAACTATGACATTTTTTGTCTCATTTTGGACGACATACTAACCTATGACATTTTTGTCACATTTTGGACAACATACCAAACTATGAAATTTTTGTCTCATTTTGGACGACATACTAAACTATGACATTTTTTGTCTCATTTTGGACGACATCATATAAACTATGACATTTTTGTCTCATTTTGGACGACATACTAAACTATGAAATTTTTTGTCTCATTTTGGACGACATACTAACCTAAGACATTTTGGTCAAATTTTGGACAACATACTAAACTATGACATTTTGGTCAAATTTTGGACGACATACTAAACTATGACATTTTGTCGCATTTTGGACGACATACTAAACTATGACATTTTTGTCTCATTTTGGACGACATACTAAACTATGACATTTTGTCACATTTTGGACAACATACCAAACTATGAAATTTTTGTCTAATTTTGGACGACATACTAAACTATGACATTTTTGTCTCATTTTGGACGACAAAGTAAACTATGACATTTTGGTAAAATTTTGGACGACATACTAAACTATGACATTTTGTCGCATTTTGGACGACATACTAAACTATGACATTTTTGTCTCATTTTGGACGACAAAGTAAACTATGACATTTTGGTAAAATTTTGGACGACATACTAAACTATGACATTTTGTCACATTTTGGACGACATACTAAACTATGACATTTTGTCACATGTTGGACAACATACCAAACTATGACATTTTTTGTCTCATTTTGACGACATACTAAACTATGACATTTTTTGTCTCATTTTGGACGACATACTATAAACTATGACATTTTTGTCTCATTTTGGACGACATACTAAACTATGACATTTTTTGTCTCATTTTGGACGACATACTAACCTAAGACATTTTGGTCAAATTTTGGACGACAAAGTAAACTATGACATTTTGGTCAAATTTTGGACGACATACTAAACTATGACATTTTGTCGCATTTTGGACGACATACTAAACTATGACATTTTTTGTCTCATTTTGGACGACATACTAACCTATGACATTTTTGTCACATTTTGGACAACATACCAAACTATGAAATTTTTGTCTCATTTTGGACGACATACTAAACTATGACATTTTTTGTCTCATTTTGGACGACATACTATAAACTATGACATTTTTGTCTCATTTTGGACGACATACTAAACTATGAAATTTTTTGTCTCATTTTGGACGACATACTAACCTAAGACATTTTGGTCAAATTTTGGACAACATACTAAACTATGACATTTTGGTCAAATTTTGGACGACATACTAAACTATGACATTTTGTCGCATTTTGGACGACATTTTGGTAAAATTTTGGACGACATACTAAACTATGACATTTTGTCGCATTTTGGACGACATACTTAACTATGACATTTTTGTCTCATTTTGGACGACATACTAAACTATGACATTTTTGTCTCATTTTGGACGACAAAGTAAACTATGACATTTAGGTAAAATTTTGGACGACATACTAAACTATGACATTTTGTCGCATTTTGGACGACATACTAAACTATGACATTTTTGTCTCATTTTGGACGACAAAGTAAACTATGACATTTTGGTAAAATTTTGGACGACATACTAAACTATGACATTTTGTCACATTTTGGACGACATACTAAACTATGACATTTTGTCACATGTTGGACAACATACCAAACTATGAAATTTTTGTCTCATTTTGGACGACATACTAAACTATGACATTTTTTGTCTCATTTTGGACGACATACTAACCTATGACATTTTGGTCAAATTTTGGACGACATACTAAACTATGACATTTTTGTCTCATTTTGGACGACATACTAAACTATGACATTTTTGTCTCATTTTGGACGACATACTAAACTATGACATTTTGGTCACATGTTTGGACGACATACTAAACTATGACATTTTGGTCAAATTTTGGACGACATAATAAACTATGACATTTTGGTCAAATTTTGGACAACATACTAAACTATGACATTTTGTCTTATTTTGGACGACATACTAATCTATGACATTTTGGTCAAATTTTGGACGACATACTAAACTATGACATTTTGTCGCATTTTGGACGACATACTAAACTATGACATTTTTGTCACATTTTGGACAACATACCAAACTATGACATTTTTGTCTCATTTTGGACGACATACTAAACTATGACATTTTTTGTCTCATTTTGGACGACATACTAAACTATGACATTTTTTGTCTCATTTTGGACGACATACTAACCTATGACATTTTGGTCAAATTTTGGACGACATACTAAACTATGACATTTTTGTCTCATTTTGGACGACATACTAAACTATGACATTTTTGTCTCATTTTGGACGACATACTAAACTATGACATTTTGGTCACATGTTTGGACAACATACTAAACTATGACATTTTGGTCAAATTTTGGACGACATAATAAACTATGACATTTTGTCGCATTTTGGACGACATACTAAACTATGACATTTTTGTCACATTTTGGACAACATACCAAACTATGACATTTTTGTCTCATTTTGGACGACATACTATAAACTATGACATTTTTGTCTCATTTTGGACGACATACTAAACTATGACATTTTTGTCTCATTTTGGACGACATACTAAACTATGACATTTTGGTCACATTTTGGACGACATACTAAACTATGACATTTTTGTCTCATTTTGGACGACATACTAAACTATGACATTTTTGTCTCATTTTGGACGAGATACTAAACTGACATTTTGGTCAAATTTTGGACGACATACTAAACTATGACATTTTTGTCACATTTTGGACAACATACCAAACTATGACATTTTTGTCTCATTTTGGACAACATACTATAAACTATGACATTTTTGTCTCATTTTGGACGACATACTAAACTATGACATTTTTGTCTCATTTTGGACGACATACTAAACTATGACATTTTGGTCACATTTTGGACGACATACTAAACTATGACATTTTTGTGGACGACATACTAAACTATGACATTTTTGTCTCATTTTGGACGACTTACTAAACTATGACATTTTTGTCTCATTTTGGACGACATAGTAAACTATGACATTTTGTTCAAATTTTGGACGACATACTAAACTCTGACATTTTGTCTCATTTTGGACGACATACTAAACTATGACATTTTGGTCAAATTTTGGACGACATACTAAACTATGACATTATGTCTCATTTTGGACGACATACTAAACTATGACATTTTGGTCAAATTTTGGACGACATAATAAACTATGACATTTTTGTCTCATTTTGGATGACATACTAAACTATGACATTTTGGTCAAATTTTGGACGACATACTAAACTATGACATTTTTGTCTCATTTTGGATGACATACTAAACTATGACATTTTGGTCAAATTTTGGACGACATACTAAACTATGACATTATGTCTCATTTTGGACGACATACTAAACTATGACATTTTGGTCAAATTTTGGACGACATAATAAACTATGAAATTTTTTGTCTCATTTTGGACGACATACTAACCTAAGACATTTTGGTCAAATTTTGGACAACATACTAAACTATGACATTTTGGTCAAATTTTGGACGACATACTAAACTATGACATTTTGTCGCATTTTGGACGACATTTTGGTAAAATTTTGGACGACATACTAAACTATGACATTTTGTCGCATTTTGGACGACATACTTAACTATGACATTTTTGTCACATTTTGGACAACATACCAAACTATGACATTTTTGTCTCATTTTGGACGACATACTAAACTATGACATTTTTGTCTCATTTTGGACGACAAAGTAAACTATGACATTTAGGTAAAATTTTGGACGACATACTAAACTATGACATTTTGTCGCATTTTGGACGACATACTAAACTATGACATTTTTGTCTCATTTTGGACGACAAAGTAAACTATGACATTTTGGTAAAATTTTGGACGACATACTAAACTATGACATTTTGTCACATTTTGGACGACATACTAAACTATGACATTTTGTCACATGTTGGACAACATACCAAACTATGAAATTTTTGTCTCATTTTGGACGACATACTAAACTATGACATTTTTTGTCTCATTTTGGACGACATACTAACCTATGACATTTTGGTCAAATTTTGGACGACATACTAAACTATGACATTTTTGTCTCATTTTGGACGACATACTAAACTATGACATTTTTGTCTCATTTTGGACGACATACTAAACTATGACATTTTGGTCACATGTTTGGACGACATACTAAACTATGACATTTTGGTCAAATTTTGGACGACATAATAAACTATGACATTTTGGTCAAATTTTGGACAACATACTAAACTATGACATTTTGTCTTATTTTGGACGACATACTAATCTATGACATTTTGGTCAAATTTTGGACGACATACTAAACTATGACATTTTGTCGCATTTTGGACGACATACTAAACTATGACATTTTTGTCACATTTTGGACAACATACTAAACTATGACATTTTGTCGCATTTTGGACGACATACTAAACTATGACATTTTTTGTCTCATTTTGGACGACATACTAAACTATGACATTTTTTGTCTCATTTTGGACGACATACTAACCTATGACATTTTGGTCAAATTTTGGACGACATACTAAACTATGACATTTTTGTCTCATTTTGGACGACATACTAAACTATGACATTTTTGTCTCATTTTGGACGACATACTAAACTATGACATTTTGGTCACATGTTTGGACAACATACTAAACTATGACATTTTGGTCAAATTTTGGACGACATAATAAACTATGACATTTTGTCGCATTTTGGACGACATACTAAACTATGACATTTTTGTCACATTTTGGACAACATACCAAACTATGACATTTTTGTCTCATTTTGGACGACATACTATAAACTATGACATTTTTGTCTCATTTTGGACGACATACTAAACTATGACATTTTTGTCTCATTTTGGACGACATACTAAACTATGACATTTTGGTCACATTTTGGACGACATACTAAACTATGACATTTTTGTCTCATTTTGGACGACATACTAAACTATGACATTTTTGTCTCATTTTGGACGAGATACTAAACTGACATTTTGGTCAAATTTTGGACGACATACTAAACTATGACATTTTTGTCACATTTTGGACAACATACCAAACTATGACATTTTTGTCTCATTTTGGACAACATACTATAAACTATGACATTTTTGTCTCATTTTGGACGACATACTAAACTATGACATTTTTGTCTCATTTTGGACGACATACTAAACTATGACATTTTGGTCACATTTTGGACGACATACTAAACTATGACATTTTTGTGGACGACATACTAAACTATGACATTTTTGTCTCATTTTGGACGACATACTAACCTATGACATTTTGGTCAAATTTTGGACGACATACTAAACTATGACATTTTTGTCTCATTTTGGACGACATACTAAACTATGACATTTTTGTCTCATTTTGGACGACATACTAAACTATGACATTTTGGTCACATGTTTGGACAACATACTAAACTATGACATTTTGGTCAAATTTTGGACGACATAATAAACTATGACATTTTGTCGCATTTTGGACGACATACTAAACTATGACATTTTTGTCACATTTTGGACAACATACCAAACTATGACATTTTTGTCTCATTTTGGACGACATACTATAAACTATGACATTTTTGTCTCATTTTGGACGACATACTAAACTATGACATTTTTGTCTCATTTTGGACGACATACTAAACTATGACATTTTGGTCACATTTTGGACGACATACTAAACTATGACATTTTTGTCTCATTTTGGACGACATACTAAACTATGACATTTTTGTCTCATTTTGGACGAGATACTAAACTGACATTTTGGTCAAATTTTGGACGACATACTAAACTATGACATTTTTGTCACATTTTGGACAACATACCAAACTATGACATTTTTGTCTCATTTTGGACAACATACTATAAACTATGACATTTTTGTCTCATTTTGGACGACATACTAAACTATGACATTTTTGTCTCATTTTGGACGACATACTAAACTATGACATTTTGGTCACATTTTGGACGACATACTAAACTATGACATTTTTGTGGACGACATACTAAACTATGACATTTTTGTCTCATTTTGGACGACATACTAAACTATGACATTTTTGTGGACGACATACTAAACTATGACATTTTTGTCTCATTTTGGACGACTTACTAAACTATGACATTTTTGTCTCATTTTGGACGACATAATAAACTATGACATTTTTGTCTCATTTTGGATGACATACTAAACTATGACATTTTGGTCAAATTTTGGACGACATACTAAACTATGACATTTTTGTCACATTTTGGACAACATACTAAACTATGACATTTTGTCGCATTTTGGACGACATACTAAACTATGACATTTTTTGTCTCATTTTGGACGACATACTAAACTATGACATTTTTTGTCTCATTTTGGACGACATACTAACCTATGACATTTTGGTCAAATTTTGGACGACATACTAAACTATGACATTTTTGTCTCATTTTGGACGACATACTAAACTATGACATTTTTGTCTCATTTTGGACGACATACTAAACTATGACATTTTGGTCACATGTTTGGACAACATACTAAACTATGACATTTTGGTCAAATTTTGGACGACATAATAAACTATGACATTTTGTCGCATTTTGGACGACATACTAAACTATGACATTTTTGTCACATTTTGGACAACATACCAAACTATGACATTTTTGTCTCATTTTGGACGACATACTATAAACTATGACATTTTTGTCTCATTTTGGACGACATACTAAACTATGACATTTTTGTCTCATTTTGGACGACATACTAAACTATGACATTTTGGTCACATTTTGGACGACATACTAAACTATGACATTTTTGTCTCATTTTGGACGACATACTAAACTATGACATTTTTGTCTCATTTTGGACGAGATACTAAACTGACATTTTGGTCAAATTTTGGACGACATACTAAACTATGACATTTTTGTCACATTTTGGACAACATACCAAACTATGACATTTTTGTCTCATTTTGGACAACATACTATAAACTATGACATTTTTGTCTCATTTTGGACGACATACTAAACTATGACATTTTTGTCTCATTTTGGACGACATACTAAACTATGACATTTTGGTCACATTTTGGACGACATACTAAACTATGACATTTTTGTGGACGACATACTAAACTATGACATTTTTGTCTCATTTTGGACGACTTACTAAACTATGACATTTTTGTCTCATTTTGGACGACATAGTAAACTATGACATTTTGTTCAAATTTTGGACGACATACTAAACTCTGACATTTTGTCTCATTTTGGACGACATACTAAACTATGACATTTTGGTCAAATTTTGGACGACATACTAAACTATGACATTTTTGTCTCATTTTGGACGACATACTAAACTGTGACATTTTGGTCAAATTTTGGACGACATACTAAACTATGACATTTTTGTCTCATTTTGGACGACAAAGTAAACTATGACATTTTTGTCACATTTTGGACAACGTACTAAACTATGACATTTTGTCGCATTTTGGACGACATACTAAACTATGACATTTTTGTCACATTTTGGACGACATACTAAACTATGAAATTTTTGTCTCATTTTGGACGACATACTAAACTATGACATTTTTTGTCTCATTTTGGACGACATACTAACCTATGACATTTTGGTCAAATTTTGGACGACATACTAAACTATGACATTTTGGTCACATTTTGGATGACATAATAAACTTTGACATTTTTGTCTCATTTTGGACGACATACTAAACTATGACATTTTGGACGACATACTAAACTATGACATTTTTGTGGACGACATACTAAACTATGACATTTTTGTCTCATTTTGGACGACTTACTAAACTATGACATTTTTGTCTCATTTTGGACGACTTACTAAACTATGACATTTTTGTCTCATTTTGGACGACTTACTAAACTATGAAATTTTTGTCTCATTTTGGACGACATACTAAACTATGACATTTTGGTCAAATTTTGGACGACATACTAAACTCTGACATTTTGTCTCATTTTGGACGAGATACTAAACTATGACATTTTTGTCTCATTTTGGACGACATACTAAACTGTGACATTTTGGTCAAATTTTGGACGACATACTAAACTATGACATTTTTATCTCATTTTGGACGACAAAGTAAACTATGACATTTTTGTCACATTTTGGACGACATACTAAACTATGACATTTTGTCGCATTTTGGACGACATACTAAACTATGACATTTTTGTCACATTTTGGACAACATACCAAACTATGACATTTTGGTCACATTTTGGATGACATAATAAACTTTGACATTTTTGTCTCATTTTGGACGACATACTAAACTATGACATTTTGGACGACATACTAAACTATGACATTTTTGTGGACGACATACTAAACTATGACATTTTTGTCTCATTTTGGACGACTTACTAAACTATGACATTTTTGTCTCATTTTGGACGACTTACTAAACTATGAAATTTTTGTCTCATTTTGGACGACATACTAAACTATGACATTTTGGTCAAATTTTGGACGACATACTAAACTCTGACATTTTGTCTCATTTTGGACGAGATACTAAACTATGACATTTTTGTCTCATTTTGGACGACAAAGTAAACTATGACATTTTTGTCACATTTTGGACGACATACTAAACTATGACATTTTGTCGCATTTTGGACGACATACTAAACTATGACATTTTTGTCACATTTTGGACAACATACCAAACTATGAAATTTTTGTCTCATTTTGGACGACATACTAAACTATGACATTTTTGTCGCATTTTGGACGACATACTAAACTATGACATTTTTGTCACATTTTGGACAACATACCAAACTATGACATTTTTGTCTCATTTTGGACGACATACTATAAACTATGACATTTTTGTCTCATTTTGGACGACATACTAAACTATGACATTTTTGTCTCATTTTGGACGACATACTAAACTATGACATTTTGGTCACATTTTGGACGACATACTAAACTATGACATTTTTGTCTCATTTTGGACGACATACTAAACTATGACATTTTTGTCTCATTTTGGACGAGATACTAAACTGACATTTTGGTCAAATTTTGGACGACATACTAAACTATGACATTTTTGTCACATTTTGGACAACATACCAAACTATGACATTTTTGTCTCATTTTGGACAACATACTATAAACTATGACATTTTTGTCTCATTTTGGACGACATACTAAACTATGACATTTTTGTCTCATTTTGGACGACATACTAAACTATGACATTTTGGTCACATTTTGGACGACATACTAAACTATGACATTTTTGTGGACGACATACTAAACTATGACATTTTTGTCTCATTTTGGACGACTTACTAAACTATGACATTTTTGTCTCATTTTGGACGACATAGTAAACTATGACATTTTGTTCAAATTTTGGACGACATACTAAACTCTGACATTTTGTCTCATTTTGGACGACATACTAAACTATGACATTTTGGTCAAATTTTGGACGACATACTAAACTATGACATTTTTGTCTCATTTTGGACGACATACTAAACTGTGACATTTTGGTCAAATTTTGGACGACATACTAAACTATGACATTTTTGTCTCATTTTGGACGACAAAGTAAACTATGACATTTTTGTCACATTTTGGACAACGTACTAAACTATGACATTTTGTCGCATTTTGGACGACATACTAAACTATGACATTTTTGTCACATTTTGGACGACATACTAAACTATGAAATTTTTGTCTCATTTTGGACGACATACTAAACTATGACATTTTTTGTCTCATTTTGGACGACATACTAACCTATGACATTTTGGTCAAATTTTGGACGACATACTAAACTATGACATTTTGGTCACATTTTGGATGACATAATAAACTTTGACATTTTTGTCTCATTTTGGACGACATACTAAACTATGACATTTTGGACGACATACTAAACTATGACATTTTTGTGGACGACATACTAAACTATGACATTTTTGTCTCATTTTGGACGACTTACTAAACTATGACATTTTTGTCTCATTTTGGACGACTTACTAAACTATGACATTTTTGTCTCATTTTGGACGACTTACTAAACTATGAAATTTTTGTCTCATTTTGGACGACATACTAAACTATGACATTTTGGTCAAATTTTGGACGACATACTAAACTCTGACATTTTGTCTCATTTTGGACGAGATACTAAACTATGACATTTTTGTCTCATTTTGGACGACATACTAAACTGTGACATTTTGGTCAAATTTTGGACGACATACTAAACTATGACATTTTTATCTCATTTTGGACGACAAAGTAAACTATGACATTTTTGTCACATTTTGGACGACATACTAAACTATGACATTTTGTCGCATTTTGGACGACATACTAAACTATGACATTTTTGTCACATTTTGGACAACATACCAAACTATGAAATTTTTGTCTCATTTTGGACGACATACTAAACTATGACATTTTTGTCTCATTTTGGACGACATACTAACCTATGACATTTTGGTCAAATTTTGGACGACATACTAAACTATGACATTTTTGTCTCATTTTGGACGACATACTAAACTATGACATTTTTGTCTCATTTTGGACGACATACTAAACTATGACATTTTGGTCACATTTTGGACGACATACTAAACTATGACATTTTGGTCAAATTTTGGACGACACACTAAACTATGACATTTTGTCGCATTTTGGACGACATACTAAACTATGACATTTTTGTCAAGTTATGGACGACATACTAAACTATGACATTTTTGTCTCATTTTGGACGACATACTAAACTATGATATTTTTGTCCTGCACCCGACAGCAAGAACAGCGGGCACGCTCAACATTTTTCCGCAGAATTTTCTAGTTTGAGTTACTGTTATCTTTCATTTCAAATCAATCTGAGCATTCTCCTCTGAGCTCTGGCATCAACAAGGCATTTTCACTCAGAGAACTGCAGCTCAATGGATATGATTACTTTCTTTCAGACCAAATTCTGTAAATCCTAGAGAGGGTTGTTTGTGAAAATCCCAGAAGATCATTATGGCATATTCAAAGTCACTAAAATCACAAATGCTCTTTTTAGGCTTGCAAATTGTGTGCATGTTCCCAAAGGCATACGTTCATAAACAATAATCAGTTTATCAGTCACAATAAATTATATAAATGCATGCCTTTTCGTAGATTATAATTTAAACATTGTACATTAGCGGCACATAATGTGAGCACAATAAAACAGTTGTGCCATTTTGCTAAGTCAGGCTGCTCTCTGATGACATGGAGACAGTCATATTGACCATGTCTACGTGCACTGCTTTGCTGCCATGTGACTGGTTGATTAGATATTTGTGTTAACTACTTGACCAGGTGTATCTAATGAAGTTCACCAGTGAGTGGTATGTACTCAGTATTTGAAATGCCTGTAGAGATATGACCAAAAGAATGCACATTATCGATGGACTGTGGACTAAAGGAAACATTTGTTTTAAGGATTCATTTAGTGAATCTGTGACTTGTTAAAAAATATCAAGCTCCAGTAAGAGACACTCATAGACGCATGTCTCACAGGGCCATTTTTACATTTTTAATGTCAGAGACCAACGGTGTGTGCGAAGGCTAACACAGGTTTTACAGTATGGTGAACAGAAGTGTTAGAAATAATGAATTGGTGCACATGGGTCAGCATTAGAAATGGTTTACCTGATGAGTGTAAGCAGTAAGTATTCTTTAGGGCAAAGCCTCAGTGTTCAAAAACAAGCCTTGAGGCTTGTCTAAGAGCTTCTTTCTTTCTTTTTTTTTTGAAGCTGATGACCCAAACAGATGCTGCTGATTCAGCGCTGTGTGGCTCAATGAATCCATCAGCTTCGCAGGATGGAGCCGCTGATTAGTCCTTCATAAACAACCATGGCTCATGACTTCACACACTATTCCACTGCACTGTGTTTAAGTGTCTCAGTGAGAAAGAGAGCATATGTGCCAGCATATGGTAGCGGCACTGCAGCAAGAGAAGAGGTGTCACAGAGCATCACAAAGGTTAGAGTTGCATCGAAACATGCCAGTATGACAGTGGAGCTGTGACAAAGAACAGGCTCAATTCAAAGAAGAATTTCTGCCACTTCAGTGTGACATTCACGTACAGCTCTCCTGTGTCAGTGCCGTTCAGTGCCAGGTTCATAATGAATGGCGTAATGGTCAGAGTGGATGTTGGAATTAGCCTTCAACACCAGCTTACCAGGTCCATATCATGGCCATATCTGTGTATGTTGTGTAGCATCATCATATCCCTAACATAAAACATTTATGTTAATTAAAAATGAAGTGATAGATTGTCATCTGTAAAGCATTAGATCAGTTCTCAGCGTGTATTTATAAATGGTAGTTACAATGTGCGGTGTAACTGTTGTTACTTACTATATGTCCACTAATACTTTAAAAACCCTGCTATACTGTAAGTATAAGTACTGTTGCCATGTTCAGTTTTACACATTTTAACAATATGTTTGTTTGCTTTCCTCTCAACAAAAAATATGTATACAAAAACTAATTCTGTGACCACAGTATCACATGTCCATCAGGACTCTTCCTCATCAGCCTGCAGGTCACACACATCACTCTTCCCAAAAAAAAAAAAAATCCCTAAACATTATTAAATGTGGTCTTGTTTACCCTTCAGATCATGTTTTCCATTTTTAGATACATGGATATTTGGACAGCTCTCAGTGTAGGCCTATTATAGAAATAGAAAATAGAAGCGAGATATATCAAACTTTTTATTTGCAAAAACACATGAATAATTGCTTTTGTGCTGTTTTATAAATGAGGATGTAGGTGGCTGTGGCTGAGTAGGCAGAGTGGGTCATTATCTAACTAAAAGTTTGAGGGTTCATCAAGTTTAGAAAAGGGACACTATAGTGGAAATCATAACAGATACGTCTTTCCAAAACGCTAATACTTTTTTCACAGCTCCACAAATAATGAATCCGAGTAGTTTTTGAGCACCTGCACTTATATAACAGCATATCTTAATTATTCAAATTAATGTATATATATATAGACGTAGTGTGCAGCACTGACAGATGTGCCGCTCTCTGCTGAGGAGTCCTGGCATTTAGTTAAGTATGGAGGAGTATTTTTAAGTATGTTATGGTTTTCAAAGGCAAATCTTATGTAAAACATGGCACAAACTCCACAGCAGCTCTGTGGCAGGTGAGCAGGAGAAACAGACGCAGCAGATCAGCACATCCAGTGTAAAACCAGCCTCACTGACATGACTTTCAAACAAAGTGGAAGTGAACCACATTTTCTGTATTGAGAGACTTTGGATCTTATCCATTGTTGTGGCTTTTGTGTTGTTTCTAACTACATTAACAGTGTTTGATGACTTGCGATCCTACAAATCAGATAAGATAACGGGGACATTTGCAGTGTTACAGCAGCCGAAAATCGCAAGGTAGAAAATAGTATTTAAAGTATTTAAATATGTGCAAGAAAAACAATATCAAAACAATATAAACGAATATAGCTCAGCTACATACAGCATATACAAGTAAACATTTAGGGAAGAAAGGAAGTTTTAACCACTGAAAAAAATGCACAGTATTAAAATATACAGTATTGCACAAAGGAATGAGGCAGTTTTAAGGTTTGGTCTCATAAGGCAAGGCAACTTTATTTGTATAACATATTTCAACAACAAGGCATTTGAAAGTGCTTTACAGTAAAAAAGAAAGTACCGAAAATACCGAAGTAGCAGCAGATAAAAGGATATAAAAGGCATGATAAAACACAATCGAGAGGTAAAAGAAAGAGAGAAAGAAAAAAAGAAATTAAAAGTTGCAGTAACTTCTGAGGTGCAGTAGTGATCATAATCTAGTGCTTTCACAAAAGTGACTGTATTGCCATCTATACCAGCACTACAAAGCCTCCATAAATAATATATACACAGTACTCGCACATATGCATATGCATGCTTTCAAAGACAAAAATCCCAATCCCTGGGAGGCGTCATGACACAAGGTTACAAGCTGAAGAAGCGTGAGCCTGCACCAAGCCTCATATCACACACTATGCCAAATAAAACAAGACATCTGTCCTTAATGACAGCTTCACCGCCCCAATAAAAGTGCTCATAAATGCTCCTGAAACATCACCGTGGAGCTGTCAGACCACATTCACTTCATGCACTTTGTGTGCTCGCTCAAATGCAAAATGCCTGCCTTGTTTATCTTTACTTAGAGTCAGCTAATTGTGCATGAGAGCACAGCTGTCGTGATATATGATGCCCAACAATCTCACCTGCCAGGTTTCACTGAGCTAATGGATGTATTCACTGGAGGATTTTGTATCATAGACGTGCTGTTACCTGCACTGAGATTGTCCTCCTCACTGCTTTTATAAATACACACTCAAGGCGAGGGTGTTTGGTTTTACTGCTTTTCCACACATAGTGGCTTTTTTTTATTTTTTTTCAAAACTCTAAACTCAAACTGTGTTTTCAAAACTCCACACCGTGTTCTCTTGTTTCAAAACGGATCAAATAAACACTCATGTGATCAATTCAAAGTACTGTATGCTTTGTCTTTATGACGCCATGCTACATATTCAAATGCATTAGTTTACTTACTAAGTGTAGTTTTTACAATTGCTTACACACTGAAATTAAAAACACTTCGCAGCATTTGAAACTCGACACACAGGGGGCAAAATGTCAGCCCGTGTTTGCACAACACTTTTTTAGCCTCGCACTTTTTAAAAAAAAAAAACATCACACGCAGTCTTTTGCAAAACACCAACCTTCCTTCTCTACATCAGACGCAGGAATGTAACATAAAGTCCCTCCTGTGATCCGGTTGATCAAACACGGCCGTCAGATGTGCAGACACTTAGGCGCTTAATCGTAAACTCACCAATCAGGCGTCAGCGCTGTCAAAAGGCAAGAGGTGAGTTTATCTCTCCTTAACAAAATGGAAGGCAAAGGTGCAGTGAGAGGAGGAGGAGGAGGAGGAGAGGGGGAGTCTGCAGAGGAAGAGGAGAGTGGTTAGTGGTAGACCGGGGAGAGGATTTAGACAAACATGATGAGATCCAAATTTATCAGATGAGATTGGAGCAACATGTGTCGACCATGTTGTAATCCATGGGTTGATACTGAAAAAGGTTGGACAGAGTTCAGCAGACGCTGTTGCAACAACAGTGCGGACATTTCGACAATAGCACAGGTGAGAAACAACTCGTCTCTGCTGTCCACTGTAAACTCACTTCAATGTAACTACATTGTTTGTCTATCCTCGTCCCGGTAACTACATGTGCTACTCCCGTATGTTTGTAAAGCTAGCCTCAAGTAAAACAGGAACTCATTCATCCCCATTGCTACAATCATCTTAATAATCATTTCATGCTGGTTTTACACTTGTCAAAGAAAATAACAAACTTTTCCTGATTCGGATTCTGATGTATGAAACAACGTATTTGTAAGCTGTCCTGTGACATGTATGAACATGTATTGTGATTGATCTACCAGGGACTGAGGGTCTGTAACATCGGTATTGCGATACGCCTCAGAGCAAGTCCAACATTCTCAGTTTTTCATCAGGTCCATCAGGTCTAAGACATCAAATCCAGATGAAACACTGCACCAAACAACTGCACCAAGTGCAATGTGAAATGTGAGAGAATAACTGATCATGCGGCAGTTGTTGCATTTCTGATTCGACTCGCTCTTCGATTCCTTTCTTCTTTAGATTGCTCCACAGCTTAGACAGTTGTTGCCAATGCTGAAAATTGTAATATTTCCTCTCAAAAGACGTTACATGATACTACTTTGTAGAGCAGCCTGTTAGAGGCTCCCTCTCGCTCTCCCGATTTCCCCAAGGCTGAAAACTGAGCTTAGAGGAGTTGCAGAAATCTAGGTTTCCCTCAGATCACTTGATGTGCACTATACTGAAAGGTTATTATGGTATGGTAAGTATTATATATGGAATTACAAAACTGACTGAATGAAGTCAATGTCATGATGGCAGAATGATGTTCATAGTTGATATTAGGCCATTTGGCAGTTTGATATGTAAGTGATTAAATCAAATCATTTTAATCGACATAGTATCAAACAGTACAAGTTAACTCGTGGCACTTTTAGTCTAGATAACTCTTCTTTACAAAGAGTCTTCATTCCAGCATGAGCAAGCACTCGGTGACAGTGGAGAGGAAAATCTCCTGCTCTCCTATTTAATGGGTAAACTTCAAGCAGAACAGAGCTCTGGGTGGACGATTGTCTGCCTCAGATGATTGGGTTGGCGAGAAGGTGGGGTCAAAAAGAGGGAGAACATACGCACTACAAAGGAAGTTCCACGAAGATACAGAAGGAAGCTAATGATATTAACTGCGACTGTAGCAGTGGGTGGTGATCAGGATCACAGGAGCCGCCGCTGGTTCTTAGTTACAGATCCAGACTCTACAGTTCCAGAGGCTGAAATATCCAGAGAGTCGGCGAGAAACTGCAACGGTAGTAACAAGCATTAATGGGATATTAATGTGTGCAGACGGCGAGAAAGCAGGGGAGTTGGCCCTCGGTGCATCATTGGAAGTCCCTTCAGAGTCAAGGGGACAACCATGACTATAAACATTATTATAGGAGGAAATGTACAGAGTGTCTGCGTTCCAAATATGGTTATGGTCGGTTTCACTTTCTTGGCTCAAAGTGTAATATAAAGAAAAATCTGATGTTATATTCTGCTTTTGTTTGAGCACAAGCAGAACATACACTGAGAGACTATACTTAGGTGGTGGTGTGGGGATCAGCTGCACTCTGTTGTGAAGCCTTCAGGGAGATAACGTTTATTTATTTGCAATGTGACCTCTGAGGTTGTGTGGGTATTGCACAGGTATTGGGAGGATTATATACAACACTATAAGGCAAAAAGAAACAAACATTTGGCTGATAAAAACACACCTATTTTACCACAGGTGCATTATAATCAGCTGATGTTGTTTTTCTTAATAAACCTCACGATATCTGCACCATATCCCCAAATCATGAGGTTGTAATGTTGCAAAGGAATTCTATTTTCTAAAGGACCAAGAAAGGGTTCAGATCTGGATGTGCGAACAATGTTTAAAGGTTCAGTCTCTGTACTTTTTACACTTTTCATTTTACATACTAATTAACTAATAATAAACGTAGCTGTCTGAAAAAGAAGAAAACGGCGTCTAAAGCTCTAACAATACTGTAATAAACACAAACAATTATTTTATTTGGACCCTACAGACTCATTAGTATGTTCCATGGTAACAATGTTTCTCACAGGTGATTCAGACATGATTTTTGTGTTTTTAGGACAGAGTTTTGATGGGAAAGCAGGTGGGAGGGGCCGGGATATATCTGTTGCATAAGCTGTCTTTTTAGATAGTTTTGTTATCTTGATGTGAAGAGGATTATACTTCAGAAAGTGAAAATACAGCACTGCACAAACACGTAGCCTTTTGGCCATTTGACTTCTTTCATTTCAAGACATCTTACATAAAATAAAGGTCAAAAGACTGAAACATGTGGGAGTGTTTTAACTTTCTACTTAAACCACGCATTCTATACAATGTCAAAAGAGCTAAGCATTTAAGATTTGCTCTGCCTGTATTCTAGGGTTTATTTATGAAATAATGTGAAATTACAGATTTAAAAAAAAAAAAAATAGTGTTACATTTTATAAACTGTTATGATGAGGAAATGTACGTACATACAAATTCAGTTATATGTGGCAATGAATGGTAGATTTTGTGGGGTGAATATATGATTAAATTTTGTATAGATGTAAGTTTACATCATAATTTTAGAGCATTTACACATATATTGACTGGTGACTATGGAAACCTTGTAATAAAATCACAGGAACCTGTATGCAAGTATGTATAGTGTATGTATTTCAGAGTCCTTAGTGCTGTTGCATAAAACCAACGGATTAAGCTGGGATATCGCAGTTATCCTGACTTAGCCTGAACTCTGCTGCACAAAAGCAGGACAAGCTAAAACAATCAATGTTACCATGGAGATGTATCCCCTGCCAGGCTGCTGAAGTCCCGTCCACATCAAGGAGGAATTCTACGAAAAGAAAGTTTAAAATTTGAATTGGAACAGTCGATGACTCAGTGTGATTTTATGTTTATGCGAGTGGTGCAAACAAAGTGAAATCTTACACTCTATCACTTCTGTTCCTTGTCATTAACATTAGATTTGCTCGTTCATCACAGAAGTGGGGGACAATGCTGAAACTTCAGTGCCGTAGAGGAGACCTTGATGTGACTAAGTGGTAAATCATTTGCATATCCGTTTTAAATTCATCAGTCCACCACTCGTGGGAGCCGTTTAAGTGATAAAGTTGTGCTCTGAGACTCATTACATTATAAACTGCTCATTTATGATGTTACATCAAAACTGTGTTCGTTAAAAAGCACATTAGAAATAATAATAAAAAAAAAAAAGGTAAACCACGGACGTATAGTCTCAACAAGGACCTGAGCTGAACTAATGAATATATTATTCAGGTGTAAGGTTTTCTGTAAGTGCATGAGATGAGAAGCAGTGAAGAGTAAAATCATTCAACCTGCACCTTCCCATTGAAAGGTTTTGAATACAGTCTCCTCCACCATCCATGGCAAGTGATCCTTTTGAAATGCAGCATTCCTGTGACACAATGTGATCTGTACCATTGATGAAAGTGCACATCTCATACTTTTTCACAGGAGGATCTCATTATATGCTTTAATTAGATATTTTCTCTGAACTGATTTACCCTTGGACTTGCACAAATTGATTTTTTTTTTTTCTCTAAAAATATATCAAGGTGCATGAAAGATCAAATAAAAACCTTTCCTGATATGTGTGGGAAAGTTAAAAAGTTTGAGAGCTTTCAGAGAGAAACTCATTACGCTTCCATATTATATTTTACTGTTGTTGAGCCAAAGAGCGGATGACAGATGTAAGAAAGGAGCTTAGCTTTAAACTTAACTCCAAATTTTCATGCTGGGGTTTGTTCACATTTAAGGATTTGGTGGCGTCTCAGTAAGGTTGGCAATTTTCAACTGGCAAAATATCCCACGCTTCACCCTCCCCTCGATGCTAGGAGAACCTATGGTGACTTTCAGGTCTATCTGGGTTACTATAGCAACATTAGGACTTAGACGATCTATAGCACCTAGACTGAATAGGATTTAATACCTGGCTGTCATCAAAAAAAAAGTAAGAAAAAAAAAATCGCCTTTCTTAAGCATTGTTCATTGAACCCCATAGAAAATTGGATTGAATTGTGCTGAATTTAGAACTCCTGTGTTTTCAGTTATTGAGGATTTGCTCTTATTAAGAATAGGGCTCTCTCCCAATTTTACTGTGCATCTGCCACTTACTGCAGAATAGAAAAAATAGAAAATGACTGTACTGTATTAATGTACTGTCAAAACATCAGTCAAAAATGTCACATCTCATAAACGCACCGTAGAGTTTCTTCCATTTGAATCAATTCATCTGTGGCCCAACTGTTAATAATATGGTAAGAATTGCCTCCTGCCCTCCTTCCCGAACCTCTGAAGTTCGTAAAGCTCTGGTGTCGGTGTTTTTAGCCCAATTCCTCATACAACACATTCTGCACTGATAACTGTCCAAGCAAACACTTTCAATTAGATAAATTAATAAATAAATAAAGATTCTTAAGATTTCAGAAAGACAACAAAGAAAGATCTAATGACTTGTCCTCCGTTGAACATTATCCATTCCGCCGTGACATCTGAAATACACAGTGACATTGGTGTGCGGCTCGCACATTAATACACCCACTGCATCGTCATTACACGTGCCAGGTGTGAAAATGTAATTTGTCACTTTTCAGAGTCTGATATTTTTAGGTGTTTTTCTTCAATAAATGATGGACCTCATTTGACAGATGTGATGTTTGTCGCTTCTGCCTCTTATCCCTGCAGATTGATGCCCCTGTGGCCACAGAGGCTCCTGTGAGAAGTATTTTTAATCCAGATCACAAACTGTCAACACTTTGTCTGCGTAATGTGAGTCAATTATCAACGAAAAGTATGATGAGATCATGCAAAAGGTGATTTTTACACAAGTGTAGGGCTGCCATATAAATGTCCTATGGGCTACCATGTTTAAATCATGAGAAGGATGCAAGGAAGCACAAACGTTGCTAATTAACATTCCGTAAATGGCTCTGTGGAAGTCCAAAAAGTGCCAAATGCCGTCAGAAATGAAGAGTGAGAGTTTCTTCTGTTTCACTGAGTCCAACGCTCCATCTGAAATGTCGCAGTATTGACCCCGCTCAGCTCTGTCATGTACGGCGGAAAGGAAAAAAGCACGGCCATCTCATACCAACTACTGAGGTCCTCCAAGTATTTCAAGGGAACTTCACATTTTAACCTTATTTCGATTCGTTGACCTTTAGCTGGAGTGGTCACAGATTGGATCCAAGGAGATTGCTTCCTGAATTGAAATGTGTGACAGAGCACAGACTTTTATTCCCCCTTTGTTCTCAGGCTGGTTCTCTTTCACTCTCATGTGCCTGATATTCATATCCCATACCTTTTCAACTTAAAATATGCATTCGTATTTGAAATTAACTAGAAAAAATGCATTTTTAAACACTGGCCGGGTGACTTCTCCATCCCACAACCAATTATTCTAAATAGTTTATTCAAAAATGTCCTTAAAACAGTCTTAAGTGTATCACACACCTGCACCAGAGCTGTACTGGAATAATCAGTAAATAGAATAAGGAATGTTTAAGTTGGTGATGCTACGTGCTACAAACTGCATGCAGGACTCAGCTCATGATAGTCCTCACACAGTGCGTTCATTTCTTGTATACTATTAAAACTGCAGTGCATAGCTTTTAAATATAAAATCTGTTACAAATCTGTTACATTCAAACTATTTTCACACTAGTTCACACAATCCTGATTAAGCCTCTCTGTGTTTATGCAGGACAGGAGTGTAGATAGAAGACAAAGGGATTTTTCTTTTAAAGACGTTCATCTCCCCTACAATCCACTCTCCTGAGAATGGGAAATTTCCTTAAAGTGTGTGGTCACTTTTACACGTAAACCCTGGTCCTTGATGTGATGGAAATGCAAAGAATTATCATGAATGGTCTTTGTTGCGAGTGTAAATGCAGCTTCTTTCCTGCTGTGGTGAACTGGACTGGAAATATGAGCGGGTTAATGACAGAGTTGATGAAAACATTGATCTATGTCCAGATTGAAATGCACAAGAAGTGTTATTGTTGTTCACTCATGATGTAGCGAGTCAAACAGATGAGAGGACAGTTTTGAGCCTTGTACAACTGTGTTACAGCAAGAAATGTCAGATGAGATGAATCCAAGTGGAGACCGTGCCTGTGATCATTTTTACATGAAGGAAAGTATCTGAGAGGAAAAAAACAAAAAACAAAAAAGGAAATACATAAAACACTTTTAAGTGGGTGAGAATGTGAGGGAGCTGAAAGAGGAGGCCAAGAAAGGCAACAGGGATTTACCATCAGCAAAGACCGTTCCTGTGATGGAGCTTTCAGCAAGTGACATCATGAAGACTGAGAAGCCTCGCGATTCAGAAACAGGGAAAGGAGCAAAGTAAAAACAATGATTATATGTCAGGTGTAATGTTACAGATATTGCTGTGTGACCTGAATGATAAGGGCACACACTGTTATACACGGGAAAAGTCTTTACACTGATTGCCCATTCCTTTTAAATATTGATTTTTAAAATTCTTCTATTAGTTTACAGAGCACCAAGTCACCCTGTAGAGGACTGCTGCAAATGCTGACTTCAGCCATCTGTCCCCAAGGTGCAAAAGTATATAATATATAACACAACACTTTCATTTTCCATTCCCATTTTTCATGAGGCAAAGGCAAATTTATCTCAAATGTGTTCACAAATGTGCTGGGATCTGTGTTAGTGAGCACTTCTACCTTAACTACCCTGCCCCAAGGTGACATGGAGACAAAACATGATTTGATTTCATAACCCTAACCTAAATAGTTAACCTTGCAGAATGTCAAAATGACGATGGTTTTGAACCAGTGTTTGTCATCACAACCACAGAAAATCATGCACAAACAAACAACTTCTCTCTCTCACACACACACACACACACACACACGTTTGTCTGATTTGGCCCGTGCCTCTGAGCAAACTGCGGTGGAGGACAAAAACACAAACATTCAAACAATAACTGTAAACTTTTCCAATGCAGCATGGCTCATGACCCATATCTGACCAATGCATCTCCCAGAGTGTCAACACACACGTGCGTACGCACACTCAAACACACGCACACACACACACACACAAACACAGTAGTTTTCAGCGTCAGTCTGATGATCATCATGAGAGGCAGGCATACTGGGCTTTCTACTCTGTGTGGCTTTGCGACATGGAGCAACACTGCCACCCTCTGGACAAAGATACTCACAAACACACTGGGACTAAATAACAGGCAGTGAGTTCACGTGTCAGGGAAACTTTTCCTATACTATTGTAGCATGACAATAGTATAGTATAATATGATTTTAAAAGAAAATCACTTCACCTCTATTTGCATGGATGGGAGGGGAAAGTGAAAATGTGTTTTTTCTCTTTGGACAGAAAGCACTGCGAGACTTTCCCTCACCTCAGTGCCACTCTGTACTTTCATGTCTTCTCAGTTTTCCTGAAAATTAGCGGACTAGTCCTTTAACGTTCTAATTCATCCCTCGGAAGCCACTGAATCACAGCCTTGTTTGCCGTTTACGTGAAAAGAGTTTCTGTCGGCATCAGTGCGCTTCACTGTCAACACGCTGATGTTCCTCTGTGTTTTGATGCCTCTGTCGCTTTGACAGCCGCGGCCGGAGGCATTGTGTGATGAGGACGTCCGTCTGTCCGTCTGTCCGTCCTTCCGTCCTTCCATCCCATTCTTCTGAACACAATGTCTCAGTCTTGATGGAATCTTGGCAACTTTGGCACCTAGATTCACTTTGACTCGAGGATGAACTGATTCGATTTCGGTGGTCAGCGGTCAAGGTCACTGTGACCTCAGAAATCACATGATTGCACTGTCAAATTACAAACTGTGAGGATGAAGAGAGTAGATTTTGGTGGGGAGGGGGTCAAAGGTTAAGGTCACTGTGACCTCACATACCTTTTTGGCACCTTGAGAGGAGAATCCTTTCAAATTTCACACACGCGTTACTTAGGCCTATCACCCTATGTCAGCTGAGATTGGCACAGCACCCCCGCGACCCTCATGTGGAGGATTAAGTGGTAGAAGATGGATGGATATTAGACTCATAGAATAACTGTTAACACCATGAGTTCTCTCATGCTCGTAAAATTCACTCGCTTGCTCACTCTTGTTCTCCAAATATTGTTGGGGACACTGTCCACACAAACCTATACTGTCGGCTGTAACAGCCCACTTCAGGCTCAGGTTCATAATCGCAGTTAATGGGTCGGGTCAGCCACTCAGGTTGGGTCGGGCTGTGAGAAATGAGCTTACTTCTCTTAGGAGTTAATGTTTTAATCACTGGTTTCATCTTCTATGGAACATGATGTTGGTTTTGTACATTTAGAGGAAAAGAGATGAGGAAAATAGACAATAAAGTGGGAAAATGGGAGTTCCGATTCTTAAGGCTAACGTCACTATCGGTTGACATTTGGTTAAGATTTTGTTAAGAAATCCTCTAAGTGATGGTGATTCGGATCATTGCCTCATCAAGTAAAGCATTTGTGCGTGACGATGCTCCTCAGTAAGAAACTGTGTCAAGTCTATCAGAAACAAGACAGTGATGGATTGTTTTCCCTTTAAATAACACAATACATTTATCTTAAGGGTAGCACAGAACTTGATCATGAAATCAATACAGAGTCTGCATAATTGACTGTGTAAACAAAGAATGAAAATCAACAGTCTACTTGTCTGAAGAAAAACAAATAATACAAGTGCAAGTAGTAAAAAACACAAGTTATAAATAAGGAAAGCAACAACAGGCAGTTGTCTGATTTCATTTACTTATTTATTTGCTTTGTTAATGTTGTTATATGTACGTATATATACTGTACATGTACTGTATATATACATACACTGTACGTATATATATACGCATGTATACATGGACTTTGTATTATCATGAAATGTACTGTTGTGCCTTTAAGATTCTACATCAACTACCACGGATGAGGAAGAATGCTGTGTTGCTTAGCAACATGACCCATACAAACAAACCATGAAAAGAACTGAGCTCATGCTCATTTTCAGTAGTCGTACCTCTTTGCCCAGCAGGTCAATATAAATATACCAGTCAGTTGACTATATCTTGAGCTAATTGTTTTTATTGCTGTTTTTGTTGTTGCTGTGATGACATGCTTCCTGATGTGTGAGCCATCAGAGCTCTATAATCTCCTCAACAGGTGCAGGAGTGTGTCAAGACTGGCCGACATCAACTACCTCTGTTTGATTGGTACGAAGTTAGCGTATATATAACTTTGTATTTGCTTGATTTCATTCGTTTATTGTATTTTTTTGTACATGTTTGTCTAATTTTTTTTTTTTGCAGACACTCGTGAAAGACAAGATTACAACACGGGGCACATCATAACGGCTAAAAGTGCAAAAGTGGTATGGATTTCATTTTATCGACAGTCTTATCTAGTTCATCTACAGTTACATTTAGTCTTTCTGTGAAAACAAATGCTGCACTGTTATATAAATATGCAAATGAGTTTAGTCGCTGTTTTCCTTATTACAAAAGAAGAGAATTTGTATGCATCTGCTGTGTTGTGGGTTCAAAATGTTTTTTTAGAAGCATGTTAATCCTAAGTAAAACTCGAAGCAAAGAAAATATTATCATCACTTTTATCAACTCCTGTCTTTGCTCGCTGAGTTTTGGCGGCGGAACAGTTGAAGGACAATGTTAGAAAACATTTTTGTTGGGGAAATTCAAAGACACTGCCTCCACTGACCAGTCAAGCTGCAGAAAGATGCTCACGATCTAATCTGTTCCTAAATTATGAGAAAGAAACAGTATGATGTCACAGCAGCAATGACCTCACATATAATGACTATAACTGACTGCTAATACATTTTATCATCCATTTGCACCAAATGTACTTGTTATTTTTAAAGTAGTTGTTGAGATAACACTCACTATGAGTCCAATACCCATTCAAAATAAAATGAGCTATAGGTGACCTCCCTCACATCCCAATCTTGAAATATCGTCCCCAAAACTGACTCTTTAGCATTTTGTCATTGTGTGTTTTCAGCAAACCACAGATATGTGGATATGTGAAAGTTTTAAAGGCTTGTGTCACTTAAAAGGTCCAGTGTATAACATTTAGGACAGTTGATTGCAGAAATGGAATATACTACCCACGAGTATGCTTGTATAATTTCTTTAAAAAATAAATACCACTTGGTTTGCTTGGTTTGGTTTTGCAAATGTTAAAGCTCTTTCCAGGACTCAGAGGGTAAATTCCTCCTGCCAGTGGCCGTGGAGGTCGACACTATGCAGCACGTGGTGGTCTACGACAGCAACACCAGCTCTTTGCAGGAACAAGGTTATTGGAGAGAGTTTCTACTGGACATGCTTGAACTTAGGGACAAAGTTTACACCTTTGTTTTGTATATTACAATTTTTAGATTGTTCCTAATTCCCTCAGTCTGCATTTCAGATGAGGTGATGTTAGGTTACTTACTGTTTTTTCCCCTGCAGGCAGAGCCTTTGACTGTGCCCAGGTTCTGGCTGAAGCAAGTCTCTGTCCTGTCCACATAGTGAGAGGAGGCTTTCAAAGATTCACTGCTCTCTACCCTTTCTTGAGGACGGAGAAAATAATGTACACCATCATGGTAAGACGGACACTCCTGACATGGAGCCAAATGTAATTAACTATACACTCATGATACAAGAACAAGACAGAAACCTCAGGGAAGTGAGTGTCTCTTGTTTTAAACATCTTTATCTTGTTAGCTGTTTCACTTATCGGGACATTTATTATGTTTGCCTCATTTAAACTTTACGGAGGTGAACAGGAGTGGGTCGAAACCATCCTTCCTACCCAGATAAATCAAACTGTGACGGTTCAACGTGTGGTGGTTGGATCACTCTGAATGACAATAAACAACAGGATGGAGAGGGATTTCTTTCTTAAGAAGCACTTTACTGATGTCGTCAGTCAGTCCAGAAACACTGGAGCAGATTCAACAAATCATCATTGTATCAGTGCTGTGAATTATTAAATGAGTATATACATTTAAATAGAAGTCATTGTCAATATCATAGATACATTTTAAATAAGCGAAACTGCCACTTCGAAGCCTTAAGGTATTTTTGGCCCGTACCATATTATCTTTCTTAACCAGATAAAAATATTTATTTGGAAGAGCAGGGGTGGCCATGACCAAAAGCTGCTTTAGTGCACCTTTACTACGAGCTTCACATCAAGGTTATTATAGTTAAAGAAAACTAACAAAATAACGAAAACCAAAACTGAAATAAAAACTAGAGTTAAAATTTTTTTTTAAAAAATAACTATCTGAAACTGGAACTGAACTGGAATTGAAACTCGACTATGTGCATTTATTTCATACGTAAGCTATTTGGGTTCATATGAAGTGTGTTTCTTTTTTTCTCTACCAGCCTTTTCATTCATAATAAAATGTTTTCAATTTCATTTTGTTTAGAATGTGGGATAAGGCTATGCAAGTTAAATATAATAACATTTGTTGTGTAGTTAATAGAGTTGAATTGGTTCATCTAAGTTAATCAAACTCTAGTCTAGGCTTTACTTGTTTTTGTTTTTTTAATTTTCCTCAGATCAATCTCCCTGAGATTCCTGGCTCATAAGTGATGTGATGCGTCCCATGAGGGTTATTTATTATTTTTCATGTTGTCATGTTCATGTGTGTCTTTATTCTGTTGGCTATATTTTTTTACCTAACTGCACACGAACTGCATCCAACCTCAGCAGTATGATGCACATTTTGCACTTCAGTCTACTTTCTTGTTATATTTGATTCAGGGAAGGTTGTTCATCTGTCCTGATACATTTTTAAAATATAGCATCTTTGGCTGGGGTTTTATGACCCAATACTTATTATGACCTTTTCGAATCTTGCACCTGGCAAATACTCCAAAAATAAAAAAAATAAACTAATAAAAACTAAACTAAAACTAAGCAGTTACAAAATGAATGGACACCATGCCTGGCACTAGTGATTGAGACCATAAATTCCCCAGGAAAATGTCCACTGATATTAAAAGAGAAGTCAGGATAGGCCCATAAATATATAGTCTGTATCAAATGGCGGGAATTGGGAGTGAAGGTCTGCCTGTAATACAACCATACCTCACTGGTTTGGTAGAAATCCTGTATTTGTGTGCCGTCTCAGGAGCTGGAAAACCTGAAGACATATCCGCTGGAGATTAAAGCAGGACTGCTGTATATGGGTAACCTGAAACATGGCACGGACTCCACGATCATCAGCGACCTGAAAATCAGAGCCATCGTCAACGTCTCACAGTGCGACAGCCTGGAGTAAGTGAGGACTCAGTATTTGATGTTTTATTGGACAGAGGTGTGAGTGCCATGCTGTTGAGTTTATTCTCCAGTTTTTGTGACCCTGCTTGGGTTTAGGCCAACGCAGAAGAACCTGACCGTCCTTAACATCCCTGTGGCTGATTCAGTGGCGTCTGATTTGTATTCAAGTTTTGAAAGAATTTGTAGTTTCATTGGTAAGTCACATTTTTCTACATCAAAGTTTTATAATGAAGTGTTTTAATTTTAATTAGACACCATGCAGTGAAAACTACAATAATCAATATAAATATTAAGCTATGTACAACTGGAAAAGGAATTGGAAAATCCAATTATATTAAATGTCAACTTGACTGTGTCCTTTATTTCAACCTTAATGTCAGAGGTTGTATAGGTCTAATTGAGACATTCTTTAGATTATTGATTATATACTGTACTAGTGTACACTGTACTAATTAGTGAATGTGTCCATGACCTCGATGACTAAGAGCCTTCACAGACAGTCCCCTGTAACTTTAATATTTAATTATGTCAATGATTTTAACAAAAATATTACTACTTTCAAGGTCCAGTTCATTGTAACAGTTCTATTTCTTGTGTTTTCAGAGTCACACATCAATGCGGGCTCTCGTGTCCTGGTGGTTTCCCAGCAGGGCAGGAGTCGCTGCAGTGCTGTGGTCATTGCCTTCAACATGCACCACTTCAAATATTCACTTAAGGAAAGTGGAGTTTAGTGTCTTTGGTCTTAGTTTTAGCAGAATGCAGCAATAAATACTGTTTAGTCCTAGTTGAGTGCATCTCTACAGATGATGTGCCAATATGGACAATGATCGGCGACATCAATATAACCATTTACCTGTTTCAGTGTACATAATGCTGTCGGTTTGACTTTTTTCAGGAGGCCTGGAAATATATGCTGAGATGTAAACCTAACATGAGGCCAAACACAGGGTTTCTACAGCAGCTTTCTGACTGGGAGCAGCACACCATGGGAAATACAATGACGGATATATCTGAACCATATTTTTAAACAAGGAACACATTTAAATAATATTATAAATAAAAGTAATTATATCTGTAAAATACTGTTATTGAAGCACTCCTATACTTTAGTTTGTATATGTGCAGTAAAGTGTGTTTATAATGAGGTAAACTATCTAATGCAGAGTGATTTGCTTTGTAATGAAATGAGCTGCATAAACAAACTTAGCTAGCTATCAGAGTTGAAATTACCTGAGAGAAGTATGCTTTGACAACGACCACATGGCGGAGTAGTGGGTAGCACTGTTCCTCACAGCAAGAAGGTCATTGGTTTGAATCCTGGTTAGGCCCATGTCCTTTAAGTGTTTGCATGTGGGTTTTCTTTTCTCAGGGTACTCCAGTTTCCTCTTTCCCAAAACATGCAGAGGTGAATTGGACACTAAACTGTGGGTGTGAAAAGTGTCTCCGATTAACCTGCTATGGAGTGGAGACCTGTTCAGGGTGTACCCCGCCTTTCACCCTATGTCAGCTGGGATTGACTCCAGCTCCCCCACAACTCTCATGTAAAGGATAAAGTGGTCATGCTCATGCTTTGACTTAAAGATGTTAGAAAATGCACCAATCAGCCACAGCTTAAGTCACCAAGTCAATCCATAGAGTACTTTATAGTTAAAGGATAGGTCTGTTGTGTGTGGTTAATTGCACTGCATGCAACTGTGCCTAGGACCAACAGTACAGACACACCTAGTGAAAACAGTAGGCACTCCAGGAAAAACACCTCTTAGCCACTTAAAGTCTCACATAATAAAACCTACACTGCCTTATATTAGACATTTAAGTGTGTTGCTTTTAAAAGGCACTTACTTTACCACACCAATTCCATACAGATATACATGGTTTAAGCTTGCATGGACAGAGGACCTGCTGATTTACAGATGTATTTTGGCATTATTAACATAATGCCAAACCCTGAAGTTACAAATTAACATTTAAGTTTTAAGAAGCAGCAGATCAACTCCCCGCCCCCCATTTCTAGTCAGGAAAAGGTCAACATCTTCAGTAGAAAACCATAAACCCTCAGTGAGTTCACGTATACTTTACATGCACTGTGGAATTTGTCTCATCTGTTGACAATGCAGTGGTCTGGAGTCACTGCAAAGGCAACATACAGATTTTCTTTCAGTAGAAGCTAAATTTACACTTGAAAAACAAAATGTTCACATGTAAGCACAAATGAGAATGACATGAAACAGTCAGATGTACCTGATAAATAAAACACGCGTTTATTTACACAAATATTCTCAAATACTAGTCTTCTACATAAGAACATAAAAATATATACAGTGATGTAGGGACTCAAAACTGCTCTGTCCACAGGTCGTGTACATGTTCTGATTTATTTGCATTTTCAGGTTTCGAAATGGGAAAATATATATAAATGCTTATGTACTGCAGGATCTAATACGTACACTTCCAGACTCTTGACACTACAACACTGGGTGAGAACGCTACCCTTTAAGTGCTATTCAAAATTTCAAAGTCATTATTTCCTTCAATGTGGTGGTGAAAGCCAATAAAACTCAGTACTCTTCACTAAGCTTACCCACATCACAATGCTAACAGCACTTCTGTAACCTGCACATTTCATACTTCTGATTCACTACAACCCACATCTCCTACCTGCATCAAGGCATCTCCACGAGGAAACTCCCACAAAATAAAACTAGGTTTGGTCAGTCTCTTCTTTCAACCAACTGAGTAAACTTTGGTTATGTCTTGAAGTAATTCAAGAAAAGCCACTTGAAGCATTTCAAGGATGTTGAAAGCAGCACGTTTGAGGAACTCTTTCTTCGGGAACCTGAATTAACCTTACCTGGCTTCTAGAGAATCCCAAGTACACTAGTGTCAATCTGATGATAAACCTAATCCAGCAGTCCAGAACATTTTTCAATACAAAAAGGTTGTAACAACACATGGCTTGATGGGAGGGGGAAGGGGGTTTACGTTATAAAAAGAAGATACGTGATCTGGTGTGGTAAGATAGGCTAGACAAGACTACTCAGGCAGAGAAAGTGTTGAAGTGTCATTGTGTTCACATACACCTGGAGCACAGGACAGCACCACACGTGCTGAGATGAAGAGGGTGTTAAGGTAAAGGAAATGTTTTCCTCAGGTCCTGTTTGACAGTGCTGCAGCCGTAAACTATACACAGGATGTGCTCCTTTTGATACTGGTGGCAGCCAGCTTTCTTTTTGCCTTCTCTTTGTATACTTGCTGACCAGTGCCTTCACTATCCAAACTACAACGGGGGACACTCTTTCTCAAGCTCACCACACACAGACACACACCCATTTGTATTCACTACAGCTTGAGGGAAAATGAAAGGAATATCTGTATACTTCAATTACACAGAACATTCATTTTGGATTTCAGGTCAACACGTTCATTCGAGGAGGCAAAGGAATGCAGAAAACTTGTATTGTTTTTTTTCTTGGATGACAGCGTCCTTCAGACGAAGGGTTGGTGGGGTATAGTCATGTGGAGTCTGGTTGGATATGGGGAGGGCTGGCAGAGTGGCACCTGTCTAGTTTCTTCCCCCAAGCTGGGTGGTGGTGGAGGTGGGAGAGGTGAGGCAGGGTGATGGAGGATTTCGATGGGGGTGTCACTGCGGGGCACCAGCAGCAGCGGGCACCGGGGTGCTCAGGGCATTGGTGGCAGCAGACAGGACCGGCGATCCAGTAAGAGGGCCCAGGGCAGTAGAGGCTGGCAAGGCAGAAATACCTGAGCATGGACAGACCATCATAAAACTAGCACAACATACCCGCAATAATGTACACATCTAAAATAGTATATAGTACATCTTGACTAGCCTACACTGGTGGTTACCAGTTGCTTTTAAGATTGATAGTTATTTAACTGAACTTTTAACACCATATACACCTTTTAGGGATTAGCCGATAAAATACTCCGTATCGATATCGTCCCAATACTGATAAAAATGTAAAATCCGACACGAAGCTCCACACACGGAGCTAAGTACGTCTGCGGGGCCGGTGGTCGGGCCCCGGGTTTACCTGCAGGACGAGTCACTCACCCTGTGTGGGTTGGGCTAATCCAAAATAGTGAAAACTAGGGGTATTCTCTCAAGACACATTGTTACCTGTGAAACACGGGTATATTTTCTCCTGATTAAATTAACCATAGACTGTTTGAAATTAACATGGAAAAAAATCAAATATTCTTACATTGAAGGTTAAAATGTATGTAACCCATTGGTTAATAATAAATAGGACAGTTTTTCTCATACCTACTGTTGCTGACTATTGTTCTCCGTTTAAGTAATATCACTTGATCAAGCATATTCTAACATTCCACACTACAAAATAAGTAATCAAAGTATGTATGATTCGTGGTGATATCGTAGCAGATCGATATTGGTATCGGCCAATACTCAAGGCTGCAATATCGGTATAAGTAAAACTAGAGATTAAATTCTTATGCAGAGACAGTAGAGATTAAAGGTGGCAGACCATGTAGCAGTATACATGTGTTCTCACCAGTGATCATGCTCGCTGAGCTAACAGCCGGGTTCCCACTGGGCAGGTTGGCTGATCCGGCCACACGAGACTGATCCTTCACAATAGGGACTGTAGGGGACAACACATTCAGTATAAAGAACAGATTTGCTTTTTTAAAAACAACACTGGTTTGTTCATGTAAGCTTACAGAAATAAGGGTGTTCCATGGCCTCATGGGCGGTCAGCCGGGCTTGGTGGTCATAGCGCAGCAGCTTGTCCAGAAAATCCAGAGCCTCTGGACTGACCAGGTGCTGGTTCTCACTGTGGACAAACCTCTCCCACCGCTTGCGAGAATGTCTGGGGGAGAGAAAAAAATCCACAATGAATTCTGAGAACTCATAGAGGAGAGTCTTGTGATGACCATAAAAATAAATAAATGTTGTTTATTGCGGAGCACAGGTGATCTAAATCATTTTGATCTGCTGCATTCTTTCTCAAAAATTATGCATAAAAGCTACCAGGCTATGCTTGATCCACTGCCTGGAAAAGGTGCAGCATTCTTGTTCTCTTAGATTACTTGATTTACTTTATCCTGAAAGGTTATTATGGACTTATTGATCAACAACACAAAAGATATCCTGCCCACTTGAGCTTGAATAACAAAAGCCAGCACAGCTATGACATCATCATGATCAAATGACCGCAGTAATTGATTTTTACCTTCCCAGAATGTCATTAAAGCGAGGTTCAAGCTCAATGTTGTACTTGTCGATGTAGTCATAGAGGTCTTCAGTGCCCAGAACCTTGGCTATTCTCACCAACTGAGGAAAAACAAGGGACAAACAGCCGGTCACCTCTGGGTGAGACACTACTGGACAAAAACCTACAGAACACTGGGATGGCACAACTTTCATGAGATTTGTGGCCTGAGATGATATCCCACATAAACCAAAACTGTTCAACATTGGGCCACATCAGAACGGCTTAAGCAGTAAAGTAGCCATAGAAAGACACATCAGATATCTGCTACTGCTAAGTGGCTAAATTAATTTCCTATTTACCTGGTCATAGTTGTCATGGCCATGGAAGAAAGGCTCCTTCCGAAAGATCATGCTTGCCAGCATACAGCCCAGACTCCACATATCCAGACTGTAGTCATACATCTTCAACACACAGAGAACATGTTTCAGTGTAAAGAAACAGAGGTCAATGAATTTGAGATGGCAAACAACTAATATGTGAACAGCAGCATCTTCATTTCTGTGCAACAGACATATTTAAAGGCTTCCAGAAACATCGCCATCAACAACCTTAACCTATTTCAATTATGCCAAATGCACCAGATGCAACCTGGAGCCTACTAGCCCACATTTCAAGGTCAAATGTATTTATTTATGTAAAAAACAAATCATTTCAGAACAGTGCCTTTAAAGCCCACAGACCAGTCAAGGTATGAGATGAGAATTAGGTGGTAAACAGTATCAAATGCTGCAGTTAATTCAAAACTAGTATTTCTAGTTATAGTATCAAGAATGTAAGCAGTTACGTTTACACACCACTCCCTCTCTCAACCCCTCTCTCTCTCTCAATACACGTACAAACACAACTGTCTCCCTCTCATGAGCACATCCTCATGCATAAAAAATACCACTGTATACAGAGAAACCATTGAAATTTTTGGAAAATATGCCCAGCAGTAAAAGAAAATCAATAAAACACAGGTATACCTGATAGTCCACCAGGAGCTCGGGCCCTTTAAAGTAGCGAGAGGCAACTCTGACATTGTACTCCTGCCCTGGGTGGTAAAACTCAGCCAGGCCCCAGTCAATAAGGCGCAACTACAGATGAAGAAACTAATTAGTTATGACAGTTCAAGTATTGGTGTTAAACACAGCAAAGACCATGAATAATGACTACTTCTCCCAAGTTCATTTTAATAAAAGTGTTGAGGTAAGATATAAATTAGAGGCATTACAGGCAAATCAAAAGATACCAAACAAGGATACAACTTAATAGTTAAATACAAGGGCCACATTGAAGTAGAAAATAAATTGCTAGTTTTTGATCTTCCCAATTGTTTATCTTATTTAATTAAAAATGGATACCTGAACAGAGCCAGTCACGACCTGACAAAGTATTAGAAATCATGTTTCTGCCACAGTAGCAGGACTAGCTTACTTGACACAACATTCTGGATGAATAATGTCATCTGACATCAGTTTAACTGGGTCTTGAACTATGCTGGCATGTTCTTGTTTAGGCAGTGCATACATTGGAACAGTTAACTGGTGTGGTTGTGCCAGTGATTGAGGATAGAACCAGAAGATGGTCGACTCCCTGGCACCGAAGACATAGCACTGGACTTTTCATTTTCCTCCATCACATACACACACGTGTATGGGGAAACAACGAGTATGCCAAGAAAGGAGGTTCACTACATATTAAGTTATACAGAACGTTGCTTATGTTTACTACTCACCTTGCGGTGTTCATGATCAATCATCACATTATGTGGCTTCACGTCTCTATGCATGATTCCCATGCTGTGGCAGTAATCCAGAGCCTACACATAACAAAGGCACATTTGTTCATTCCAAAACCGATAACAAGTAGCGACTGGACAACACATTGTTGACAGGCAAACAGGCACTTAGTACCATCTGGTTTAAGCACTTAATGCGTCACCAGCTTCAGGATATTTAGAGGGTACAATTTATGAGCCCACTCACCTTGAGAATCTCGTACATGTAGAAACGGATGTCATAGTCTGTTAGGGTCTGGTACAGTTGCTGGATAGCAAAGCAAAACAAAACCATTATTCTGTCTATAGTAATGTCCAATAGTAAACATCAATGGACAGTCAAGCAGTAAGATTATGCCAGTGATTGAGGATAGAACCAGAAAATGGTTGACTTTCTGGCACCGAAGACATAACACTGGACTCTCAATCTTCCTCCATCACATACACACTCGTGTACAGAAAAACAACGGGTATGCCAAGAAAGGAGGGTCTCATCTCACACATGAACAGACAAGGGTAGCTCCTACCTTGAAATCTGTGTTGTTGACATGTTCAAAGACCAATGCAGGTGTCCGGGACTGCAAAAGGTAAAAAGATGTATGCTGTATTTAATATGCTGCAGTGTTAATCAAAAATAGCTACCACCGAGGATACTTCAACTAAATCAGTAACATTGTAGTCAGCTATGGCACCAACACAAACTATGAGCCACACTGGCAGCAACACAGGGGCCACATTCACATTCCAACATGTCTATTCACTTCCTGAAGATGTGAATAAGGGAAACAGCCCATGTACAGATAATTACTTTCAGTCTACAATGCCAGTATTTCACTCACATTTGCCCACCAAAAAGATGCATGAATGGGTTAAAAAGGAGCACAGTGTGTGAGTGACTAACCACAAGATGTTTTCTTCATAGTTTCAGTGGCCTATGGTTATTATGGTTTGCACTAAGCATTAAGCCCATTCACTTTTATTTTGGGCAGCTAAGAAGAGAATGAAGAAAAGTGTGGTGGATTTCATAAGACGGAAAATGACACAAGTAAAGCTGCTGCTTCAATGTTCAGTGCACTAAAGTATCATCTCCACAAACAGATCACAATTCACAGAAGAGCATGCAGTCTCTTAAAGCAGGATTGCCCTGTTTGTACATCTACAGCGGCTTTTATCTGAACACATTTTTTCCCTTATGCCCCAAATTACAATCAGGCCATTGTAACATATCTAAAAAATTATAGCAGTTCTCTCCCTGTTGATAAAAAGTATTTTGGTCCTTTTGATAAAAATTATTTTTGCAGTACGTATGCAAGAAACCTATACTCTTTGTACATAATGGTGTACTTCTGCCACTGTGCTCCTAAACTTTTTCATTTAGAGGCAAATAGTTAGCATAGAGCCTTGTTCCGTTTCTTTTCATTTGACCCAATGAAAGACACTGATAAGGTGAAATTCAATCAGCCATATGCAACTTCCTTATTTATATTCATTGGTTTAAGTAGTAGTTAACAAGATGTTACGACCCCAGGGTCGTGACTGCTTTTTCCCTGTGTATGTGTCTGCATGTGAGTGTGAGATGGGTTGCAGGTGTGCATGTTTTGAGTGATTGACCTGTGTGAGTGAGTCTAGGTGGAGCCTGGGAGCTGTTTGGTCCTGCCCGGAAGGAATCTGATTAAGAGGCCTGAACATCCCAGCTGCAGGAGACTTCCTCAAACCACTCACAGCCAGACTGCCAGTAGACGTGTTGTGCTTGATTTTAATAAACCTGTAAAATGGTTTGATGACTTGTTGCTGGTGGTTTATTGGGAGTTGAGAAGAGGGAGTCTCATTATGAATGTTGTGATCAGGTTTTCCCCTAGGCCTGGTCGTTACAATTGGAGGCTCGACCGGGATAAGACACCTGGATAGGTTGACCAGAGTTGGTCCAGATTTGAACATCCATGAGGTGAATTTAGTGTGTATGGTTAGTGTCTTTTTATTTGACTGTGATAGTGTTTTATTTTGAGCACCCTAGTTAGCCGCCGGGCAGGTGTCACAACCTTGCCACTTTGTTATTTTGCCTTTCTTATTTTTGGTGGTAATCCTGAGTGGGGGCACGCTTCAGAGTGTTGCTGTTGACTACGCCTGGTCTTCAGTGATGCACTGAGTTCAGCGTTTAAAGTCGCCTCGAGCTCGGCAAGCCATTGAAGACTAGCTAGGTTTAGCTTCATCCTGATAGGTTGGGTGTCTCTTTACTTTTTCCTCGGTTTTTGCACTTTACAAATATAATTCACATCACTTATTTAGTCACAATAAATACTTTGTTTACAGTAACTTGTGGTTTGTGACCTTTGTTTTGTGGTAACTGCGCTCCATGTTCGTTGGGTCACTTTTCGGTTGCAGCTTAGGTGTAGGTTGGCAACATTAGTGTGTGGTCAGTGGTTGACTACAGTGACCATTTTTTGTTATGGTTGATGCAGTCCACTTTGTGTGTTGGTCACTTGTGTGTTACTGTTGTATTTATTGTGTGCAATTGGGATTTTTGAGTGGGATGATGTCTCTCTACAGATCAGTGGATCTTTGTATGGTGGAGTTGACTTTCCAGTTCAGTCCGTTTTGATTTATTTCAGTAACTTTGGTCAAGGACCAGTGTCCATTTAGTGCTGTGGTAGTGGCAGTTCACTTTTGTTGGGTTTGGTGTGTTGCTGTGGCAGCAACTTCGGTTTGACCCATTTGCTTTGTGGCTGTTTCACTCCACTTTGTGTGGGACACTTGTTACTATTGTGGAAAAGCACAAAATTTAATTTGTCTTGTGATGTTTTTACCTCATGGTGGTAGCCATTTTGTTACCTTGTGGGAGTGGCACCCACTCATGTAGCTAATGGTGTGGATTCTGCTAAATGTAGTTCGGATCTTAAGATATTCTGTAGTTTGTTTGGAGGTACAACATCAAAAAATATGCAACTTAAGCATTTTAGTTGTATCAAACATTTCTTTAGGGGAGAAATGTTCTCTTTTAAGGGGGGAGGTGTTACGACCCCAGGGTCGTGACTGCTTTTTCCCTGTGTATGTGTCTGCATGTGAGTGTGAGATGGGTTGCAGGTGTGCATGTTTTGAGTGATTGACCTGTGTGAGTGAGTCTAGGTGGAGCCTGGGAGCTGTTTGGTCCTGCCCGGAAGGAATCTGATTAAGAGGCCTGAACATCCCAGCTGCAGGAGACTTCCTCAAACCACTCACAGCCAGACTGCCAGTAGACGTGTTGTGCTTGATTTTAATAAACCTGTAAAATGGTTTGTTTGACTTGTTGCTGGTGGTTTATTGGGAATTGAGAAGAGGGAGTCTCATTATGAATGTTGTGATCAGGTTTTCCCCTAGGCCTGGTCGTAACACAAGACTTTCAGCTGCCAACTAAGTGCAAAACAAAGTCTTATTTAATTAGATTTTACTACTTAGTAGGGCATTAACAGAAAAGCCGATGTGTCGATGTCAGTGGCACAAGTCGTCAAGTCGCGCATTTTTTTCCTCTCTGCGTGTGTGCTTGTGTACAGAATGCAATCTCTTTGGTTTAATGGAGAGTTGAATACCTGGTCGGTACAAGGAGGGTTGGTGGGAGAGATCTTAAAACCATTCTGTTATGCACTTAACATTACTTAAAGGAGACATATTATACCCTATTTCCCCAATTAAAATAGTTCCCTGGTGTCCTAATGAACATGTCTGTGACATGCTTTGGTCAAAATACCATAAGGATGAAGCACCATAGCAGTTCAATAACCCTGCTAAACCTGCCCCTTTCAGAACGCTCGGTTTTGTGCGTGGTCCCTTTACATGCAATTGAGACACAGGCAAACACAAACCCACTTCTTCCAGGGGGTTTCTGATTTGTCCTTTTTACTGCGCTCACTCAGCTCCTGTTCCCTCCACTCCATTCCTCTCCCCCTCCCTCCACTAGTTCTCTGACAGTATCAACATGGCTTTTCTTAAAAATGTGTGTTTGTACATCGGTGAAATACGGTCGCTGACTAAATACGGCGACCGCTGGCCGCAGTCTGCTGTGAAGTGGTGCGAACACACGAACACACGTTTGCTGACTTCATCCGGCACATTAGCTTCATATATAAAATCCTCTGAGGCTGGAAGTTTGTGTAAAACACTGTGCTCCACTGTGCAGCCACCAACAGCACACTTGTCCCTCCGCGTTGACATAATACCGCTGTTCCTCTATCACCTGCACTCTCGCATGTTTTAGGGACAACGTGGAGCTCTGGAAGTAAACTTACTGGTGGGCGGTAACATTCGCGGTGAAATGCGCATGCTGCCGTCATAAGCGCAGGGAATTCAACATCGCGTGTTTTATCGCCTATACTTACACTAAGGGGGACCACGAAAACATGACTGAGTATTCTTTTTCCACACTTTGGCGACTGGTAGGGCCTCCAGAGTCCCAAATATAATTATTAAAATGATTAAAAAGTAGATTTTGCATAATATGTCCCCTTTAAAAATTCAAGGTATTAGCCTACATGTTGTTTAAATATCTGAGAAGGCATGTTGATTTTTTTTTTTCAAAGTGCACTTTACTATACACATTGACTGTTAGTGTTACAGAGAACTTTAATAAAAGTTACTCATTGTTGTACAGCTGTGTTTCTCCACTGTGTCAATGTGATGACACCATCAAACGACTTGTCGACTCGACTTCGACATATAAGTCGATCTGAAAAGTTGAGAAGTCATTAATGCCCTACTAATTAGTAGTAGAGCATTAATGTTGGTCAGTTCAGAAAATGTTCATTAATGTTTAGCTAAATAGTAGTATTTTGCTAAACATTAATAAACATGTTCTGAACTGACCATTCAGTGGTCTATGGCCAAACCAGTTACTTACAGTGTGTACTGGAGCTACATCTGACCAACAGCATTAACCACTCATCTATTCATCAATTTATGTCTTATTACACTGCATCTAACACACTGCCAGGGCCCAAGTGATATATCATGTGAATCTTTTTATAATGATGCAAATCTTGTGGTGCGATTTCTTAATTAACAGAATGACCAGCAATCCAGCTTTTGTCAGCTGGTCCATCAACAAACCATATCACCATTAAAACAGTAAACAATATTATCTCGCGTTGAGACAGGTGATTTTTGGATGATTTGATTGAATTTTTCCCCCTCCAGTTACATAAAAATAAGTACGAAAAATATGGTGGCTACTGTAGTTTCCTTGTTTTGTGAAAATGCAATCTCAAATCATCACACCACAGTGTTGCACCACACTTTGGATAAAAAGCCATAAAACAGCACGGAGTAAGACTATTCTGCTGAGAGTACATCTAACTTAAAGCCACGGCTGGCTGAATACTTACAGAAACATACTTCTCCAATCCAAGTGAAATCGACAATCTTGCACAGGTGGTGGGTTCACCATGCTTTTGGTACATTAATAAAATTTCAGAACTCCAGAAAACTGTTTTTGCTATAACCATGACCAGAGTCCAAATAACATTCCAAATCAATAGACTTTACTTACTACTGGGTCTTTTACTATATCAATGAGGGAGATTATGTTCGGACCTCCGCGTAGGTTCTCCAAAATCTTAATCTCACGCTTGATTTTCTTTTTCTTCACGGGCTAAAACCAAAAAAAGAAACAGTGAGTCACATGGGACTGAGAGGAGAATCTGAAAATGCAACCGGAGCCTGTGAATTGACCTAAATGTCTGTATTTGTATAGATTTACCTTAAGTATCTTTACCACCACCTTCTCGTTATTTGTGATGTTGATTGCCTCAAAGACCTCACTGTACTTGCCACGCCCCAGCTTTCGCACCAACTGGAAGTCATCCTGGTTTCTGTGGAGAAGAAAAACAAATGGCGGCCACATATCAGCTGGGTTTCAGAGTTGCTAAATGCTCTAAGTGTAATGTGAGAATTAAGATATTTACCCCCATTCAACCACATGGGACTCATAGTCCCAGTACTCCCTGGGCCGGTGAGTGTTGACCTCGGTGTACACTCGGGCCCTGCTTGGCACGGGTCCTGACATGTCCGACAGCTTGGCAGAGATGGTGGGACTTCTTAATGCAGCAGAGGATGGTCAGCCAAACAGGGGTGATGGGTGGGAGAGGGGAAAGGAGAGAAGGTGGGGAAAAGGAAGGTTGATCCCAATAGGGCAAGGGGTTCAGGGTAGGGGGGGTTTATTTGAGGATGGGGGGAGGGGCCGCCAGGGGCACGGTGAAATGGCTGATGAAGAAGATGAAAGAGAAAACTACATATCAGAAAACTGAGTTTTTGGTTTATAGAGCATCATAGTTTAGCAGTATCTCAACCACTGCTGTTTATGTTAAGAAACCCAGACTGAACAGATGCATTGTACACATGGCTGCTATGATGTACAGTAGTTAAAAGTAAACATCACTATCCACAAATATATAACAGGAATTTATGAAAAGCTGTTACTAAATCCATATTAACACACCGCAACGCACACATAGGATTCACATACCCTGGACACTGCAAACTAATGTGAATAGGACTGTGCAAATGGTCATAGAAAATATGAAAATGAAGACCAAAAACTGTACAAAATTGCTATTGTAAAACACAAATGCAGGGTCTTCTACTGACGTAAAGGTGTTGTTACTGACAGCACATTAACAAAACTATGCATCTTAATGCTTGGACGGGGATCAATCCTAGAACAAATGCTGTTAAAATGATTTCATCAAGTAGTCCACTCAGTTTCACGACAATTCAAAAAATTAAAGACTTAATTGCCATTGAAATCTAATACAAGCTGTCACATATTCACATGCTAAAAGGTGACATTATTCTACAGGGCTCTGGACTGACATCGCACCAAATGACCAACACCATCTGCAAATATAAGACCCCTGTATGTGATAATTTGTAGATGTGTGTACATTCACTTGCAGTGCCTGTTTATGCTGTGCTCAGAATTTGGAATTCAACACTGTAACAGTGAACCCATAGTTCTGACAGCCTGCAAACATGTGTCTGAGTGATGATATTTAAAAGAGCTCCAATATAAAATGTGCTGCTGCCAAATGGCTCCTCCAGTTTCAGTAGACACAACTGCTGATCCTGGAAAGGATAGTCCAGTCCATCTAAGGCAGTGTTGCATTTGATTGTCATTCTTTGCAACCAACCAACCACTAGGTGGTGTGTCCCAGTCCTAGGTTGTTGCAGGCAAGAAGAGGAGTACAATCACTCAATTGTATGAATTGAAGTTTTTCATTACCCCCAGAATAAGCCTTCTACATTTAAATCAGGATCCACCATTTTGGACCACAATGTTTTTAAAACTAAACCTCTTTTTTGAGTTTTGATGCTACCTGAAAGGCTATGCAGGTAGCCCACACTTGGAGGGGTAGGTTCAAATGAGGGATTTTAATAAACCAATATGTTAAATTGTCTACACCTTTACGTTTGCATTCATCTACAGACATTGATTAGATTGTGATCTTCATGGGAAATAATAAATGATCCAATTGAAATGTGAATACAACTTTTTTTATAAAAACAAAAGTTGAAGAAAACTAAATGTACAAACACTATATTAACACAACCCTGGTTTTACGGACATATACACCATCTATTACAAATGTATTTACCATATAAACACATTTCAAATCACTATGGATCCCATCTTAGTTATTTGTTTATTTTACTTGTTTAGTACTACTACCGCTGCATGACGGTTCTATTCTAATATCTGATCGTTGGCTCACATCGCAACCTTGGCATCGCGATTAACTATCGTAAATAACAAATTATAACGTAGGGTAAACCCCCCGGTAATACTCTCGGTCTGACGTCTTCCCAGTGAGAAAACGTCGGGACAGGTTTTATCATCTAAACCAAATTACCGTTAACAGTTTAATCTAGTGTAGATTAATTCATCACAACATTTACGAAGACTCATTCGTTCGGTGTTAATTCTATTTCAACAAAGGGTACATGTAGTCAATTTCCATTGACATGTACACAATAAATACACTAGTTTGAAGACAAAGTTATCGGTAAGCTGTTAGTTACTCGTAAATGTCAAGCTTCCGCAATGTTAACACAACTGAATAATTACTGGGCGTTAACATGCAGTGGCTAAACTCGTTACAAACACCAGTAACTAAAAAATGATTGCCTATAAGTTGGTTAACAAACGCTGTTCACTTGACGGCGAGCTCAAGGTGTTAAAAACTTGTCATCTCGAGGCGGGCCCCAGTTGCTAGCCTGCTAACTTAAACGTGGTTAACGTTAGCGTTAGTGTTAGCTAGCTTCCTCGGCGACTAGGAGACGGTTTTGTTAAAAGCAGAGCAAACAGAGCTGTGAATATTTACCCCCTTGATCAATTCGACGACCGGAACGCTTCCCGAAACGAGCGGAGTTTTGAAAGACCGACAGTTGTGTCCTCCCTCCGTCGCCGGTGTGTCTGTGCTAGTTGTGATTTCTGCTGTTTCAGAGACAATATGGCGGACCGCCGTCACCTACGTCTCCGTGTCTTCCAACGGGAGCCGCGGAGGACCAAACCACTTCAAAGGCGCTGACCAACCGGATGACAATGATTTAGCTCTTCACTACTTTGAATTGAAATATTGTTTCAAAGCGGTGTTGAGCCAGCTTTATACGAGCCTTCTGGTTCTTTTTCAGAAATACTGCATACCAGGGTATGTGATCGGAGCGGAAATGAGGAATGTGTGTATAGTGCATAGAAAATGAAACAAATAACAAAAAAATAAATAAATAAACCTAACCCAGTCTTACTGACAATTTTACATAAAGTCATTTCTTCACTGACTTCCATCAATGGCACATTGGGCTGTTTTAGCAGTGATGTACCTGCTCTCCATTCCAATCCAGGAACGTATCTAATAAGATGCAGTGCTTTTTTTGTTTGTTTTACTTTTCGTTCATACAATTTAAGCAGCGTGTTAATTTACTTTCTCAAATGATGAAATGATTTCTTAAATTGCATAAACATTTATTGTACAACACTTATTGCATGCTAAACTAAACTGACAAATAAACCTGTGGATGTAAAAATAAAGTTTAAGAGCGCTTAGCATTTATCGAGATTCTGACAACAAAAACATGTAAAAATATGTAAATAAGTACATATTTAAATAGCAAAAATCAGTACCACTACCACCCTCACCACCTTTAAAACAACATCAATGAAGAATGATGATATGAATAATTGAATAAAATTGCCCTTTGAAACTGTTACTTCAGCAGCCAATGTTTTACAAAACACTCTTTTGAATCAGGGAATGAGGGTCATCACTATACTGTATGTCCAAAGGGGGGCGCCACAACATTGCAAACATGCACCACTTACAACTCTCAGAAGCTCAGTATATTGACTCCTAATTTAGCAGAATATATGGAATAATAATATTAGTATTTATGTTTAAAAGAATGAACAAATAAAACTAAGAGATCAGGCATTGAAATAAATAAAAGTCTGAATAAATATCACAAACACAGTTAACACTTTCACTGTTATCATGTGTTATTGTTGTTGTTATTTGAGCTTATGAAGCTCATGTACTTTAAGCTCCTTAATTTCTATCTAGGTCAGTGTGGGCCTTTACTCTGCATGAAGACCAGGACCCATAATGGCCTCAAAAGCCAGTGTCAGTTGTTTTTCATATCATTTGATTAATTGCACATTTGTATTTGTGTCATTTTGTTATGTCAGAGGAGGTGTACTGTTTGGCCTGTGGGTGTCTGAACAAAAGGCAGTTGTCATGTACTGTATGTGAGCCAGACAAACACAATATGTAAATTGTTCTTACCTGAACAGGGGCCCATTCACAAAGTTATTGCCTGCCTTCTGACATTAAAGCTTTGGAAGGCAACATATTTTGTGTTATAGTGGTCACTAATTCAATAAAAACCTGTCTATAATGTAATCAAGTGATCTGAGAGATAACTATACACCTTAACCTATTTAATATTTGTATTTTTTTAATACAAATATACAAAAATACCAACAATGAAAACAGTAATTTTGAATGGCTTTAAATGTTGCAAAGTAACAACTATGTTCAAAGGAATCCCATGGGACCTAGACTTTTCCTAAATACGTGCAATTCTTTTTCTCTCCACTGACACAAAGTGCTGCTCTTCTCTCTATAATATTGTTAGGTTTCTGCCTTACTTTTAAAGTGCCATGAGAACAACAACAGCTTGTTGTTGATGTTTTGGTAAGTAGGGCACACCCTTTGATTAGGGAAGAATACAATTATATAAATGAATTATCTGTTAATTATACACTATTCTTATATTTTTAATACAAATGTGTACATTTTACCTCAATGGTTGTGGATAGAGAATTTGGGAAGTTTGTGTGTTGATGAACAACATTTGAAAAACAAACAGCACTTTTCACATGAGCACAGTTAACTTGATGGGAACTTGGAAGTGATACTAAAGTCACAGTGGGGGCCCTTAACATTTTCTGTGCTCTATGGTCACCTCACAGTTTAATCCTATCATGAGTATGAATATAATACAGCCTGAGCCATAGTTTTATCTCTCAAAGCCTTTATTAGATGAGTGACATGTTTAAACTGGCAGGAGGCTCATTATGAGAGACTAAGTTCAGATGTCACTGTGGTGTAGGAATCTGAGCATTCTTCTCAGCAGGCAGTTCAAGGGGGTTACTGGGGCCAGCGAGTTTCTGTCAGCCAGACAATTCATTGTGCTTTTTGGGGCCTTGATTGAGGATATCCTCCAAACAATTGCTTTAGGTGTTGACACTGGTTCAAAGTTTTCAGACGTATATTCTTCCTCCCATCCATCTCCCAGTTTTAGCACGCTCCAAGCAGCAAACAATCGCAATTATTGTTCATGTCTTGTCAAAATGGGAATCAACAGGCTTCCTTTTACCGAGGGGAGTTTTTCCCTTTCTGTGTCGCAACGTAATATACAGTGTGTGACAGAGTGCGTGTGTGTTGTTGTGGATCAAGGGGACAGCTATCTTCGAAAATATCTGCCAAACAAAGGCTACCTGTAATTACAGCAAACTTTATGGGCTAAAGGGAAGTGCGCAGTGCTGTTTGATTACATTCAGGAAATAAGTGGATTGGAAATGCCCTCCTGGAAAATCATCTGTTTGTTTGTAAAAGGGGTTTCACTCGATGGCTCACACTGAGCAAAATTTGACTTCCATTCATTTTGATGGCCTAAACAAAGTGTTATTATCGCAAACCGTAATCCTAGTTAATGCCTTTTTACTGGTTAAATCTCCACTGGTCTTGACAAGCTCAGTGTTTATGTCAGAAAATAACATAAAGAGGTAACAAATACATATACACACCAAGATCAGAAAGTAGGTGCTTAATTTGATTTGGGTAATCCATAGTGACTGGAAACACACACGTTTCCAGTCACTGCTGGGTTATTGTTTTTTTTGCATAACCGTTATAATCCAAGATGTTGATTAAACCAGAAATGCCTATTGCCAAAAAACTGCCCATGCTGCAAAGACACCAGAGAGAATCTGACAGAAACTGACAATAAACAGAAGGAAAAAACTTGTCAGTGTCAGCAAAGAGTTTCAGAGATGGAAAGATTGCTTATAACATGTGAATGAAGGGTGCATCTGGCTATGCTCATGTGATAGAGAGGATAGAGAGAGAGACACACACAATTCCAAAATGTTTTATTTGAAAATTATTAAATATATTTCTAATGAAAAGAAACCTGAACTCATCTCAATGTTATGGTTTAAAGGGGCAAAGGTAATTATCATATCAAATATTGACTATTTAAAGTATCAGACATAACATTTGTCTCAGTTGAACTCTATGTACAGTAGAGGTATGTACTGTACAGCCCAGTTCATGGCAGAGTGCCTGCAGAGGATTGTGTTGCTCTCTCTTTTAACACTCCACCCATCAGTGCAAACAATCGTAAAAAACGGAAGCAGCTTATCCAAGGCCGCTGTCCCATGAAAGGACCTGAAGTGTGTGTCCAATGGTGATTATCCCCTCTGACAGGCCACTTTGCCAGGGAACCAGGGTTGAATAAGAGGCACTGAGGTGGGAGAGGGTGTCCGTCCTGTCAAGCAGTTGCGTTACGGGACTACAAAGGTCTGTTGAAGACGAAAGATTGGTTGAAGGGAGAACTGTATTGCGAACTTAGTCCTTCCTCTTTGCCTCATGGTATTCTCTATTAATGCTTACCAGATGGAGCTGAAGGTCAGGAAAGTGCAGCCAGTGATTTTGACAGTTTTTTTATGTTCAGATGGAACTTAATACGGTCGCGTACAAGGATATCACTAACTTAAACAACAAACCACTCCAGATTTTCTATCATACCTCTTGTCTATAAACGATTCCCAATAACATTTGAGCGATGAACTTGTCTCTCCCTGACTTACATCTGCATATATTATCTTAATGGGCTTTCTTGGACAAAAGCACTACTGCAGGCCTTTCTCTACACATATCTAGTATCAACACGTTATTCTATAGCCCATTTATGTGCGTATAATGTGTTGTTTTTCTAAATAATACCGTATAGCTGCCTTTCCGCCAACAAGTGATCTTACAGAGCCCATAGGAAACGTGTCCAGTTCCCTGGGGCCCCAGGCTAAGAGAAGGCCCCTGAGAATGTCAGTCAGTTTGTGGAACTTGATCATCTTTTGGCTTGGCACCTGTTTGCTAGTTTGTCAGTTAACAACATTTACTAAACTGTCGTTGCTGTGGTCTAATGCAATCTGCTGTTCTCAGGGGCCCCCTTTGCAGATCAAGGCCCCAGTTGTGGGTCGTCTTTGCCTGCCACATTGCAACGCCCCTGACTGTGAGCCTTGTTCTGTCTTATGACAGTAAGAAACTTACCAGGTCAAGTTCATCTTCAAAGAGCCTGTTTAAGTTTTAGGTCCTTGAAAGAATTAAAAGGAGTTAAAAATGACTGTAATTGTAATTTTGAGGAGCAAAGTGATAGGTTTTTCAGTGTTAAAGAAATGCCAGAAGAGAAACTTAAAACAAGCATCAACAGGGCGACGAAAGTCATCTGAGCTCAATAGATATCAAAGCTGGTACTGACCCAGGGCCCAGAGGGACGGCCTGTTTAGGGTATAGCACTCACGCCTTTTCCTTCCTTTTTCTCTATGACATCTTCCTGCCTGGTGTGTTGGGGTGGGGGTGGGTGTCAGCCTCTGGGAGCCATTGAGCAGGGCTGTGCCGAGCTCTTGGAGTTGCAGGATAAGCTCACACAGCAGCTTCTAATTAGGCTTTAGCACTGACAGGTGGAGCAAAACTGGAAGGCTGGAATGTAGTGATGGTGAGATGAAGCCTCATGAGGCATTGAACCACTTGAGCCAATTGGTTCGAGAAAGGGTTCATTTCTCGAAGCTTCATGTGCACACGAAACCACCTACTGGCCAAGTGTATAATCACAGGCAGCTGTATCTGAACCACATAATGTGTGATGAATTGAATTTTTGTGTCTGTTAGAAATGACTATGAATTACAAAAAATGTATGACCAAATAATTTCTGTACATATGTGTTTAATAAATGTTTTGAATGTATTCTGTGTGTGTAAGTCTTCCCAAAATGGTAATATCATAATATGGCAGGTTGTGCAATGTTTTTCTGAAAATGGCATGGGTGTAATCAGGCAGAGGACAGTGAAAGTGCTTGTGGAACTAGGAAAAGGGCACAGATTATGCTTGTGAAACTTGGACAATGATGAGCCTCGCTGGCTCCATCCTATATCACCTATCCTACTCTCCTCCCTCTCCTAAATCTCTATCTCTCCCTAAACTCTCCAAACTTTCTCCAAACTATATAAACGCTGTCCAAACTCTAGTATCCAAACTCTCAAACTATCCAAACTCTCAACTGACCGCAACTCTACTTCAAAAACCCACATTTTGAATGGAGCCTATATAGGGGTCTATATAGCTGTAAAACCTCGCGCTAAATCTGAACCACTTCACGAAGTAATCACGTGGTACAGCCGGGCAGCGAGGCTTCGGACGTCATCATTTTGGCTCCTCCCCTAAATGAAGCAAGCCTCGATACGCGCATCGCGGAAACGCCCCCTCCCCTGCTCGGCACACGCTTCGAAGCCTCGAAACGGAACGTCACATCACTACTGGAATGCTTTATGCAAGTGTGCAGTTATTTGTACTGCCCCAGAGGACTACAAGTGCAATAACTTTCTTTTAAAAGGGCGCACCTCCAAACATCACTTCAGGGGTGATTTAAAGGATTCATTTTAGTCATAAGTGGGCTGTCAAATGTTTGAAAATTGTCATAAATCTCATGGCTGGCTGTGAGCGAGGTGTCGCACTACACACTTACAATGAGAAGTTCTGGTTATTTATTGAAATGTGTATCAAAAGACTTTCATGAAATTTCAGTGCAGGAAAAGTACTGTAGATTAGTACAGCTTTTACTTAGAGTGCTGAATTAAACAGTCTATGCTCATCCACTGTTTGCAGCCACATCATGAAAACAGGGCATTGCTTTTAATGTTGTTGCTGATCAGTGTGTTTTTGACTTTTTCATCGAATTGTGCCATAAACAATAACTGACAGTTCTGAAGTTTTAAATGACAGTTTAAGGTTAAGAATGAAATCCTTTTATATCATTCAGATCATATGGACCTGTAAAATAAAATATCATGGCATTTAAATATTATAAAAGACAACATGCAACTTTACAATTAAAGGTTTTTGTTCCCTCTAGAGACTGAATCCCTGACGTTTCCAGTCCAGAGTCTCTGCGAGGAACTTAATAAGTGTACATTTTTCTAAATGTCAAGTTATTCCTTTGACCTTTCTCCAGTCTTTCTTGAACCCTCCCTTTTTTGCTATAAGAACCTGAGTTTTTATAGCGGTGTTTAGATCCCGTGTCACCTGCAACATTCCCACGCTGCACATCATAGAGCCATATAGTGTCATTTTGGCAGAGAGACAGGCCAATTTGAGAGCATCTTACTGGATTACCAAAGATCCTAAAGTAGAGCAGACATGGATCACAGCTTTAAAACACACGAAGTGAGCGTAGAAGACCAAGACAAAGTTTGCATCCATATTTGCATCTTTGTGGACAGTAGTTGAGGGTAAAATTTAAGGGAAAAGTATTTTTAATGATGTAAAACTCCATGCACTGTATGTAAAGTCTTACTGTATGACATTAATAAAACATATATTCTGACTCCAACATTAACTTTCAATTAAATATCTGGTTTATTTTACGTGCTTTAATTGTGGTGTGAGGAGAATGAGTAGTATTGTAGATATCAGATATATGCGGTCTATCAGACTTTGTCATTTTTATTTTTGCTTGATCTCTGCGGATTTAAAGTGCACATTGAACTCTTGAGGTTTGGAACCGGCAGTGGTGCCGTTAATTTTCCAGGAGCTTTTCCAGCCAACATGGTGCTGTGAGCAAACTGTGAGTCACGTGACCAGCTGTATAGGTGACGCATTTTACGACACGACTGATGAAAGAAAAACAGCTGCACATAGTTGGACTATGGCTGAAAACAACAAGAAGTTCCAACAAAGGTTTCAGAAATAGATTCTTCTGCTAGAAACACCATCATGGTTTTTGGTGGTCTTGGTCTTCCGATATTGAAAATGTGTCCTCCACCAATAGAACACTAAGCAAATCAAGCAGGTTGCACAGTGAGGGACACAAACACGAAAAAGAGGCAGCTTCCTGTAACTAAAATGTCTGAAATTCTCCGTGAGTGAATGTATGTGTACACAAGAATGTTTTTCATCTGTTAGATAAAGATAATATAATGTTACTAATTCATTTCCTATGTCATTTTTGATTGGAAAAACAATAGGTGTGACATTTGAATAAACCATCATATCACACATGCTCATATGCTTGGTGTGGAGGATATTATGGTTTTTTTTGAGGTTAAGATGGGACAAACACAATAAATATTATTTGGGGAAGTTCTAAAATGTTTAAGATTAGACCAAACACTAGTGGAAGGTTAAAGGGGCAACTGACAACTTGTGTGTAACTAGCAGTTACTGTTTGGTGACTGAAGAAAAGTTGCAGCGGTAACGCGACACAGGTACTTTTCGATTGAATGCTATTGCCTGAAATGTTTTGGATACAGAATAACACTGTTCCTATGTGTCATAAATCAATTTACAGTTTAAAAAAATACCACACTGAAAGCGAGACTTAAAAGGGGATCAATATAAACATCTTTTGAGGAAACACTGCCATGTTTTAAGCAAATTGCAGATACATGAACCTTGTTTTAGTGAGGTAATTCATCAGAGTGGACATCTTGGACACATAGATGTGGTGCAAGAACTTTCTAATTGAACTCCTGGCATCCTCAGTTTCTGTTGCTTTTGGCACATCCCATTTGAAACTACACTTCTGTCTCTGTGAGTAAACTGATTCCCACACAGGCCACGTTGCTGCTCCCCTGCTGTAATCTGTAACATTAATTCGTCGGCAGCTGTGTTTGTCTGGACTTTGGGTGCTAGGTGATATTAGCTGTGACTGATCAACACCACATGTGGATCCCAAACTGGGAAATTTACCACCAGAGCAGAATGAGGCCAAAGATCAGCCTAAAGATTTCTGCATTTTCCTGGATACTGATCCAAACACAATGTTATTATTGCAAACATAAAATTTTGCTTCTCAGGTTTCAGCTGAGTGCAGGTGAATTATGGAGAGATTATTAAGTGCAAACGAGGTATTTTCCAAATGTAAGAATGCACATATGTATAAACTTATGGTTACATTGTGTATAGGTTTTCTTCCAGCTCTTTAACACATCTTTACCCTCTATTTCTTCCTCTCAGTGGGTAAACTTGCTGGCATGAGTCCAGTATTATGCCACACTCCCTGACAATTAATCATCAGTCACCCACAATAGATCCATCAAGACTAATTTGTGTCCTTCCTGTTTTGTGTGTACAGTAAAATCTGATTCATGTCTTCCTAACTGGCACTCGGTGCCTTATTACCACCCTGACAGGGCTTTGTGTGGTCACACACACTTCTGGAATATGCTGAATTCAGACCGCTGAGAAAAAAGATTGATTACTTCCTCTGCAGAGATTCCTTGGCATAACTTGAATGGAGGTAAACCTTCAATGGGTTTCCCCATGCAGGTTACTGTTTAGGCACACAATGTCAATAATTGCTTTTTTTGTTCTTTTGTCCTGAATTGACATATAACTTTATTTGTAGTTGATTTCGGAGAGGGAAGGAAATCCAGAGGACTTTTGCATTTATATTAGTGGTAAAGTTCAGGTCTGTAATGTTAGTTGATATCCTCTTTGTGTCCTGATAGCATCAATAAATAAAAATACATTTTTAAAAAGGCTAATTCTTTGCAGTACTGTAATTCAGATGGCCTATCATTTCATTCAAACCCCACGGAATGATTGCCTGGTATACTTGTCTGTCAATAACAAACCTTTGTTCACGTGTGACTGGAGTCTTCACAACAAGCCGGAGAGGCGTACATCGCTGAAGACAATAAGCTGGCGAGTCGCAGGAAAAGCGCAGTTAAAAAAAAATCCCAGATCCACTGCAGACAATGATTTACAGTATGGGGGGGGGGGGGACTTACAGACCCAAACTTTAAATGGTCAGTTCACAGGTGGTACTTGGTATAAAATGTTAGAAAACCACTGTTCTAGTACACAATCCATTCGCGTTCAATAGGTAAGATGTCAAAGGTCAGATATCTCAAAATGTAGGCAAATACATCTAAAACTATGACAAAATATCTCACTGACTGCATGTACCTACATTTTTGAAAATTGGTTGAATTACTCACTGTGATACTGGAAAGCTATTGTATGTTTTAGTCAATTCATATTTTGTTCATTGAAATTTTGAACAATTGTCGATGTAGAGCTGCAACTTATAATCAATTAATCACTTGATTATTTAATCAATATTTGTTTGGTCCATAAAATTTCCCAAACCTCAAAATTATGATGTTCTCAAATGTCTTGTTTTGTCCACAAACCAGCATTTTTCAGTTTCAATGATTTCTTTGTCAAATGAAGCAATGAAACAGTAAAAATATTCACATTTAAGAAGCTGAAAAAACAGAAAGCTTGTTTTAAATATAAAACCAAACGAATAATCAATGATCAAAATAGTTGATGATTCATTTAGGAATCAATTAATAATCGAAGAATTGTTGCAGCCCAAAGTTCAGCTGAACATGAATGTGCATGTTGACTGTTCATGAAAAATAGTAAAAAATAAAAAAATACATTCACAGCAACAGAAACTCTCAATGACTTAAAAGCATGTCACCAAACTGGAGGCTATATACAAACAAACAAAAAGCAGTGTGTGTAAAAATAAATTTAATTTCAAAGTAGATAACAACAATATAAAAAAAGTCAAACAAGACCCACAAATGCCTCCTGTCGCACACAATTTTACACCAGTTTGTGAATGGAGAGTCTGTCACAAAAAACTTCACTGGGAGTTTTGTCTCATTAACATTTTACCCAATACAGTAAATAAGGTATCAGGTTCCACACATCATAGAGCTTTTACTATTTAAACATCAGTCATTTCATACTGTAATTACTTGTAATTTTACATATGTACTGAGAAAAGATATCATGTACAGTATGTAAACAAAGGATAACACAACCTTTATAATATGCAGTAGATTTAGTGAAGTCAGCATCTGTTATTGGTTTATATATTAAAAGATCTAAATGCAACACTCTTTTGTTTATTTTATTTTTTTAAACATTTGGATTATGGACATACTATACAATAATCCGCTTTTAGTTTAATCCCCAGCAGGTAATAACATCTGTTCTGTGACCCGTATGCAAAACCCTGTATGACATCATCACTTCCTGTGTAAATATAAACATTTTTGGTAAAAGAGTTGGGGCAAGAGATAAAAAGAACATTCATGACCACATGCTTTATACTTATTGCTGGGGATTGTTTCAATACTTTAATTAATGAATTGATTAGTAATTGACAACTAAATGAATTGCAATTACTCTGATATTCAACTCGTCAAGGAAATGGTTGGTAGGGGTGTTTGTGGCATCCAAAGATTTGCATATCATGTGATGAAGAGATGAACTAATAATGAAAATAATCGATAGTTGCAGCCTTATTAGCCTGTGACTGTAGTACAGTGGAAAGAGCTGCTTCATTTGCTGGTAAACAACAAGTGGTTTGCTGCAAATCCTTTCATCTCCTACTGTAAATGGTAAAAAGGGACCAATGAGGCAAACTCCCAAAAAGTCAGAGTAGTCCTTTAAGACTGCAGCCTCTCAAGGCTTTATTCAAGATCTGCTTGCAAGAAGAGAAGATCCACTTCAGCTGCAGGTCAAACACTTCCATCACCTCATTCGCCTTCCACTGTTCCCGTGCATCTTCACACAGCCTCGTCTGTCTGTCACCTGTGAGCACAGAGGGGAAATTACTCCCATGACAATTCAAAGATCTTATTTTAAAACCAAACACAGTTTCGGAGTTCAGATGATTCAATTCAGTGCAATTATATAATTATCTGGTATGAATGTGATTTTCCTTTAAAGGATATCTTCATGCACAGACTGATAAAGCACCTATAAATAAACTGAATCCCAACAGAGAGATTAGAACGCTCAGATGGACGACGTCCATTTTACCAGGATGCTCAGCCTAACCCCAGTGTCATATGATCCCCTGTTACACTGGAAAACACTCACTCCAGTCAAATATCTGATGAAGTGTTGCAAAACTCCAGCCAGGCAAATTTTATTTATACTCAAAAACAGTCTCTATAACAGTTTTCTTTCCAAAGTCTGAGACCATGGGCCTCCACTCAGGCAAAGCTTAAAAAAGGCACCACAACTAAGTTCATTCAGATCCAAATTCTTGATTCCTGTGCCAAACTAGGGCCTGGAGTTGTAAATTAGCGATCGCTATAAACTCTTTGTGCAGTGTATCAGCTTCATGCTCTGTATTGGAACTCTATTGAACTGAATTGTCCCTAATAAATACATAAATAAATAATAATAATGATGTTACTTGATCCCGTAAACATGTAAAAGAGCAAGAATTACTTAATATTGCTGTTTGACATAACTTCTAACTCTACAAAGAACATAAAGAGGTCTGTTCTATAGTAGGCTATAGGTATTTACTAGTGTCTGTTTTGGGGGGTGGAAAGGTGGAATAAAAAAAGAGTCGAGATTTTACAGTTAATAAATTCGCATAACATGATGCATATCAGCCGAATTAAAGTGTCGTTTGATGACGTATAATTAAATGTAAAATAAACCATACCTCATGTGTAGATTGCTAATGAGAATTAAAACATTTTTAAATAATGCATTTTTCAAATGGACTTTCGGCTCACGTATGACGGCCACATTTTCAGTGTGTTTTACCGCTTTCCGTTGGTTGCTGAGGCAGAATGTGCAGATGGTACGGGGTTGCTTGACCTCTCTTCCGCTGCCCTTCAGCTCCTTGTAGACGGTGGTGAGACACGGCTGACCGTCCTCCCTGCCCTCCCCCACCACCAGCACGTTGGCCAGGTGTGAGATATAGCTGGACGCCAGCCGCAGCGTCTCGATTTTGGACAGTTTCCTGTCCACCGGTTCCGTGGGGATAAGAGTCCGCAGCTCCGTGAAGGCTGTGTTCACATTCTGGGTCCGGTGTCTCTCCCTGGCGTTGGCTGCGTTCCGTTGCCGCACCACCACACCGCCGGTGCCGCAGCAGCCGTAGCCCTGGTCGGTGCTGCCGTCGCTCTCGCTGCGGCTCCCCTCCTCGTCGTCCGACATCAGGGTCAGGTCAGCGGGATAAGAGAACGGATGAGTGGACACCGGCCTCAGCATAGTGAAAGCCATCATTGATAACGTGGAGGGGGGAAAAAATCCCTTCTTTTCAAACACAACACAGCCGCGTGTAGCGCAGAGCTGTGCGTAAATGCCTGCTGTGCCTCCGAGGTTCAGCCAACACAAGTTTGTTTTGACACCTCCCCGTACTACGACCCACTCTGTCAGGCAGCGTGACAGGGAGGTTCTCTTATAGCAGCTGCAGTGAAGGGAGAGGAGAAAAGGTTCCCATCATTCTCCCAAACGTTTGCGACCTAAAAGTTACAGAAATCACTTTGGTAACTTTACTTTGGCAAGATGGCATGCGAGTGGGTCATTGGTTTACATCACTGGAGTCACAATTTCTCACTGAAACGATTATCACGGGTTTGTTTTAAAGAATTAAAACATATTTGTTTATGATTTTCATAAATGTGAATTCTGTTTGTATTTTTGCTCGATATAAAAAATAAACCATGAAACGGAATCATTTTTGGTTTATGGACAAAAAAAGACCTTGACAAAAACACTGATTATTTTCAATATTTTCTGAAATTGTGGCTCAAACTACAAAATACAATAAATAAATAATTGTGAGCCCTGATAGATTTGTTTAAAGTGGACAAAGATTCAGGACCTACCAGTCACATTGTTCAGAGTACTGAAATATTCCACTCAAGTAAAAGTTCCAGCACATCAAAAAGTATTTTGATAAAATCTGACTTAAAAACAAGTCAAAGTACTGGTCTTACAATTTACTATTTACTCAAGTTAAAGTAGCTTGTTTAAAATTGACTCAAGTACAAGTAAAGTACAAGTACAAGTCAAGTACAAGTACAAGTCAAGTACAAGTAAAAGTTACTTGTACTTTTTTAACAAGGTTGGGGTTCTTTCTTCTAACATTTATTGTATAAAAATAATAGTCAGTAAATCAGTAAAAATGGGTCAAAGATCAAACTTCAAAATCAAATGCATCAATTTCTGACTTACTCACTCAGGGACCCTAATTAACGCCAATTCACCTGTCCTCATCATTCACCTGTCCTCATCATTCCCTGCCAAAGTTTCCGGTGTTTCCGGCACTGTCCGCCATTGTTGTATGAGTTTGATGTCAACACTCAGTGCATGTGTGTCAAAAAGCCTCATGGATTCTGAGATGAATGTGTTCTCGCATTGGCCATATCTCTCTATTAATTCAAGGAACGTCCCCCTTTCGTCCGTCTATCTGCAACATTTGCTTGACAGGTTTCAAACTTGGCAGGTGACTTATGAAGGACACCAGTGTGTGCTGTGTGATAGACATGCAACAGATATGAGCTGCTTCTGCATGTCTGAAGGCAGTCAATAGAAAAAGGATATGCAATGTGCACGTGAAGCTGAGTCAGTCGAAGCCTGAGTTGAAGCCTGCACTCATATTGGATATCCTGTATATCTGATGTGGGACCACATATTGAAGATATGAGTCACTTAAGTCTGGTAATCAGGATTACATATGCGATACGTGGCCAAGTGACATGAGTCATATTAGAATCAGTGAAGGTTTTAATGGAGCGTGTCATCCAATAGAGCTAAATCGCACATACAAACTCAATAACCTTTCCTCCCTTCCATTTTCTGTTGTTGGTGTTGATCAATGTGCACATGCATGCCATTTTCAGACCGAGTTCACATTCACATAAAAGCCAGATGCAAGAATCATGCAGTTATGAACGTGTACTGTCAAATCTAATCTGTGATGAATTGAAATTGAACAATGTGACAGATAATCTGAACATGGATATGGCGGCCACCTGACATATCTGCCTTGCTCTGCCCACACAGATATATCACAGTGTGGCGTGTAAGCTCATGACAGGAAAAGCTCTACAGCAGCATGTGATAAAAAAAAAAAAGCTGCACAGTTCATCTTCCCATCACTTCAGGACATTTACAGCTCCAGGGTCATCTGATCTGGAGGGAGTCACATCATTAAGGACAGTCCACATCCATCGTTACACTTTAGCCATCAGAGAGATACCATAGGCAGCAAGTGGCCATGGATCAGTGGGAGAGTGGGTTGTCCTTTGACTAAAATGTAGTGTGGTTTGATCCCCAGTTCCTCTAATCTACATGCCAATGTGTCCCTGAGCAAGACACTTAACCCCAAGTTACTCCTGACGGCGGTGTGAATTCATATGATAGATTTGTGATGAAGAACCACCACTCATAGATGCACAATCTGTAGTACAAGACACACTAGGTAAAACTCTGATGTTTACTTGAAAGCCATATATAAGATAAGCAGCTATGTACTTGGCACTGCAAATCCAAATCCAAACTATTGAAGCAAGTTGTTCCAGAGACTCAAGGTTGCCGGGTAGTTGTAGGAAACCATCTTGCACATCTTACATTACGAGGAGCTACACTGGAAACCCTACTTCCACTATATACATATAAATAGAATTTGCAATTTGCAGAATGTGTTCATTAAAGTTTAAATCATGAATAAACTGACTGAAGTGAAGACAGTGTTTCCTTTATCTTTGAAGACATCAGAGTGATTTTATGATTTAATGCCTACATTTCTTACATATCGTTCCTTTAATTTACTTCACCTGCACCTTAAATTTAGCCCAAAATTGTTATTCAAACTTTTTTATTGTTTTGTGTAAAGGGAGACCAGCAAAGTAATTGTATCATAGGAGACTCAGTGAAATCCATGGTGATAAGAGCCTCAAATGACAATATAGTAAGCAGGGTGGCTACAACAATTCATTGAGTAGTCAATTTGTTATGAACTTCTAAATTATTGGCCAACTATTTTGATAATTAATTTAGAGTGTATATAAACAACACGTTGTGGGTTTTCTTTCTTCCTCTGTGATGGCAAACTGAATATCTTTGGTCTGTGGACAATTGAGGGCATCATCAAATTTGAGGTTTGGGGTTGATGCTTGACATTTTCTGAACCAGACAACAAATCAATTCAGGAAAATGATCACTGAATGAATTGATATGTAGTGTAGAAGTGTGCAGCATGCATGTCGTGCGTGTATTTTGTACATTTGTAGATTACAGACACACAGTTAGCCCTGGTGCTTGACGCTTTCCCCCTGTCCAATGTGGTCAATGACTCCATAGTTGCCCTGTTTCAGTTCGTCTAATGGGTTAAGTGCATGGGGTAAATAAACACCCAGCAGATGCTGCAGGGGATCACGCCTGAACCTTCACTGTGGAAAGTGAGCAAATGGCTTCCAGATTGACTGGTGCTAGAGGGGGGGAGAGAGAGAGGGAGACAGAGAGAGGGGCAGACTGCTGCAAAAGGGGGGCAAGTGTCATCAAAGGGCCTGTTTTTACAAACACAACCTCTTGACACATCAAACCAGTGCAGCGGCAGCTCCTGGCCCCCAGCTCAGCTGCACCAACAACAGCGACCTGTGCAGGACCCGGTTCCACTCATAAAGCAGGACACCATGGTGTTTTACCACACTCGGCCAGCCAGCAACACGACCCCATGGCACTTTCTCTCCCATAGCACCACCGCCACGCCACGTTTGGAACCGTAAATACTTCACCCCCACACACCCTTTCGTCAACTTAAAGGAATGCCATTAAATGTCTATTGACATGCAATAATGAACAGTATGGTGGGGAGAATGTGTGTCAGAGAAGATGTGAACCAGTCATGCAGTGGTATTTGATATATAAAAAAACACTAAAACTGAATAATGGATTATCAAAAAAGCTGACGATTACTTTAGTAGTCGATTAATAATCATATAATCTTTGCAGCCCTTTATTTGATAATATCAAATATCCATTTAAACCTGAGATTTTGTGGCTGTTATCATTAACCGTGTATGTTTGTGGAAAACCCTACTTTTTACAACTTGGGACAGTGCTCTATATTTTTAATTTCATCAAAACAGGCAAACAATTGATTGAAATAGGGACCAAAGTAAAAGATACAAAACATTAACCCAGTTAGGGATAACGGTGACGGATTCCATCTTTACCGTGTGTGTTGTATTTTCCTATAATAAAGTGTGGTTCAGTTTGAGATTTGGAGAGATGTGGATTCCAAGGTATTTGATTAATTTCCCCGTTCCCTGATCCCCAGGGCCTCAGGATCTCAGTCGGTGATCGGCAGAATCTCAAATTGTGTCCAGTTGATGAAGTAGCCAGGCACTTTACTGTAGATACTGATCAGATTATGGAAGGGAGGGTGAGGCATTTGTTAGGAATAATACATATAGCCAGGGTTGCTTTTTCTGCCAGGATGTTATAAATAACTAGAATCTAACCTCCCTCACTATCAGCATGTTTACAAAAATGCTAAATCATGATGCTTCTGTTTTTTCAACCAAACATGTCACTAAATAACAAATATAACCCCCTTCACACTTAGAATTGGCATCTGCCCTGCATGATTTAATCACAAGGGAACAGGTCTAAGTTCAGGTCTGAAAAACACCCAATGTGTCCTGAATGTGTCCTCAGACCTGATTACAAACATTACAAATCCATCTTCAAGACATGCTGATGTCCTCTGACTCTCTTCAGTTACGACCTTACACTGAGCAGTGGTGGTAAAATGTAGACACTGAAGTGTTTGACACCCTAAATGTATATTTTGACCAATTACCATATATATGAATAGGTTTGTATACATTAGTTTCACTTTTATGGTTTAAGTGTCATGTCACAATCGATTTTCAGTGCATGCAATGTCTTATTCCATTAACTATACTATACTATACTGTATAAATAGTCTGTGTTAATGTTGTGTTGTCCCCTATGAGAGTAGCATCCGAGAAATTGACTGTATTCAGATAACATGACTCCTCCTGACAGTCAGCTGCAGCCCCCTCCTCCTCCTGCAGAGGCTTCTTATTATCGATCTGCGGTATGTCTGAGTGAGCTGGAGTTTTATTAGAGTTGACACAATTTGAAAAGTATACACAAAAGTTAAATGTACTTGGAAACAATGCATCAAGTGCCATTTTTTTTCAATATATGGGCTTTACCTTCAATTTGAACTGAATAAAGATTGTCTCTGTGGTCTTTCTCCACCTCCTACCACTCTGACTCGCTGCAGCCTTTTGTTCCTTCATGGTCTCTATGATCAGCTATTCAATGACAATGAGGCTGGAGCTCAGAGGGGATCGAGCTTTCGCAGTTGTGGCCCTTGAATAGTGGAATGGGTCTGCCATTACACATTAGACACGCCCCTTCACTCAGTGCGTTTACATAAATGTTAATAGTCTGAGTTTTAAAATCGAGCTAGTCTTAGTCAGACTAACGTACCTGGATAATGCGATTCATAGTCCAATTACTCCTGCATGTATACGCATAGTTGGACTGGAGTCTGGACATGGCGTTCCGCGCATGCACCAAAATTACGTATAATCCATCTCACTGTTCGCTGTTTGTTATTCTGTGACTTAAAGATCAACAGGAAACTGATTAAATACGCACCAACTTATACAGAGCCACCTCAGAGGTGGAGGCGGACGTTCACAGCCGATAAATTGATTTTCTCCTCCGCATGTAGCTACTCCTCGGCATGTTGTCCGATTGCCCATCTTAGTCATCATGACTATGGCCGTATGTCGTCTTGTGCTGTCTTTTACTTATTTTGTATCTATTTATTCTTAAATAAAGATAGCAATCGGGAGATAGATTTGGATTGAATTGAATTGAATAGATTCCTAAATCTCACTCACTTTCATTTTTGTCATTCATCTCACAAACACCTGCTTACAGGCCTTTGTCACGTCACTCATTTTACCATGTTTGAGCAGGTTTGTTGCTATTGCAAACATCAACAGTGTGACAGTTAAACAGCATGCACCCTGAAACCTGAGGAGGCTAAATGGGACTGAGCCCCATCATTAAATTGCTTTTTTACACCTGTGCATTTCCTACTGTGACCTGTCAAAATGGCTGCTGTGAAAAGGGCCCTGCGGTGCAATGTGTAGAATCCCATAATAGTAATATCATAATAAAATAAATTTGCAATGAACACAATACAAAAACAAGTAACAAATCAAAATAAGGAATAGTAAATAAATAGGAATAAAACAGAACAGTGTTAATAAATAAAATAATTATCATATTAAAATTTGACTTTGTTGTCATTGTCATAAACCAGACTACAGAAGATGACAGCATTTGTGGGCAACCTCAAACACAAACAAACAATAAATAAGAAGAGGAAACATTTTAAACAAGTGTTTTAAACGTGAATGATATCTTTATCAGTCCAAATCTCCTGAGGTTAATGAGTCGGTGCTTCTCTTGTGGAGCAAAGCTACTGTAACCCCCCCCCCCCATGACTGGTAGCAACTGTATTATCTTTCGTTTAACCTGTAGTGTGACCCCTAGATAAGACTCCATTCATCCTCCTCCACATTCTTTCCCTCCTGAAGATGCCGATCGTCTTTCACGACCTCAGACAGTTTGAGCGGCCATGACAGGTGGAGCAGTGTGTCAGAAGTTCAACAAATGGCCTCACATGGTCACATCCATCCTTTGTCTGAATTGGCTCCGATTATGAAGAAGATTTATTCTGTCTGTATTCTGTTGAAGATGCGTTCTCGTGTGAAACGTTTGATCATATTACCCATGTGAAATAAACACTCACTATATTAATATCTCAAAGAAGCAGTAGTTGCGATGATGATGATGAACAGTGTGTCATCATCTCCCGCGAGACCCTCACAGGCCCCCAAACAGGCAAAACATGAAGTCAACCACTGCAATACAGGAAGTCCACTCACACGCAATGATTCTTCTGGAGAAGCACGCTGCGGTGTTTAATGTCCACCGCGCCGAGCTCCAGGTCATGCCTGTCAATTTCCTCCTGAGTCACATGGGACCCGCGAGCCATGGCCCTCACAGGTCAGTGAAGTTTATCGCAGCACAGAAATCAAGAGCAAATCCTCGTCTGACATGATGTAACGCACACACGGTTGATGGACTAATAATGAGGGGCTATAAAAAGACTCATCCGTTTTGGCCTTAAGGTCATTTTATCCTGCTGTGGACACGACGGTCATATCCTCTGTGTTCATTGGCCAGCAGTGTTGACCCACAGCGGTGATCTGCTCCTTTGTCTGTGCTGGAAGTGCAATGATTGCCTACAGTCCAGCCTGATTCCTTGTTTTCATGGCATTATCCTTGACCGGGGCATTTCTGAAACACTTATTTAAAATAGGTTGTTTTTTTTTTTTATATTATTTTGTAATTTGTATTTTATTGAGATGACAAAAATGCCTTCATATTTTGTGTCAAAATACTTCAATGTCATGTATTTTTGTACTTTATAATATACATTGTAATATAATATGTACATCATAAGAATACAATATGTGAGGTGCTGCTGCAGATTGGTGCCTACTTTAATTTGCCTGGACTTGAAGTTAAAGTCACACTTAGCAACACAGTGAGTCACAAGCGTTCAGAGCCACACCTGAGTTTCTAAGTAATTATTGTATTGGATGGTAACAGGGTGTTACATTTAAATATGACTACCTAATTTTCTTCTTTTTTTTTGTTGTGTACATACACCAATGACAATTTTAGCTGTAGGCTAAATTATGCAACTGTACTGTGATGAAACACACCAGTAGTGTAGTCAGATCATCCATTTTGGATCGCTTGCTGATTCATTGTGTGCTGAAAAAATACAGTAGTTTATTTTGAAGTAAGCCACATATTGATCGCGATTCTATCGATAGAATTCCGATGAATTGTTCAGCCCTATTTCATACTATCCTGTCCTGTCTAATAAAGAAAAAAAATCATTTTGATGAGCGCACCTTTAATGATTGCTAGATATCCCTCATGTCTATATACCACAATAGTTTCATGAACAGCACATGGATGGATGCATGCATTCTGATGTGCAGGTATGTACAGTATAACAGTTTCTTTTGAATGGTGGCTATTGTGTCTGAAAATAGCCATGTCCAGTCTGTGGTCTACTGAGACACATTAGAGTAGTTGCATTTCCCGTGAGAGGTCAGTGGCTCCCGGGCTCAGCCCTGTCTGGCCTAAAGCTGCAGCCCAGTTCTCATGACACCTGACCCACAGCACATCCTGTGGTCACACTGCAACACTGCGCTGTCAGTGACCACCAGCGTATCATAAGGAATGTGTACATATACAGTCATATATATATATACACTGTGTACACACTTGCTTTTAGAAGGAGGCATTACTCCTCTTTATGTGGCTTTAAGGCTTAAACTGTAAGCTGTTTGTATGGCTCCCTCTGCTGGTCAGGAGAATTATTGCACTTTGAAACATTAAGAAATACATTTAGTATAATAAAAAAAGGGCCATTTCTGTTCACTCTCCAAACAAATAAAATTAATCTGGAGCCACAAAACCTATTTGATATTTGATTGATTTGATTGAAAAACACAGGTCTATAAAACACAGGTTTTTGTAGACCTTGTCTTTCCATTGTTAAAAATATGCCATTATGCAATATAATCTATGAGTTAAAAAAATATAAAATATAAAAAAGGGGATTTTTTGGATTTCTAAAATTATATAAATTATTGAAGTAATTTACAGCTAACAATAGATTTTCTTCAATTGATTCACTCTAAGAGCTGCATCAAAACCAGCAGATAAATTCCAACCAGGTACTTTGGAGCCCGAGGATACTGTTGATAATATATAATAATGATAATGACATAATGCAGCAACATCAACAGTCAACTCATCTCAGTCTCCCTCCAGGGTGTTACAATAGATTTTTGTCTTATCTGCACAGAAGCAGAGCTCTCCTTACATAATATTTGACTTTTTTTGCTCTTAGAAAGTTTTCTGTGAACATCGTTTCAAGAAATATCTGCATCCACACGAAACCCCCCAAACGACTATAAACGCTCTAGTGCATATGCCAGGCCTGTACATGGCGCTGTACCGCTGTTACAGAAGTACAACTAAAAACGAGGAAGGCGCATAAAGCAGCCGCACCGTGTACACACTTTGTCTTTAAAATAAAGCTTTATTTGAATAAGTATACATTACAATGTATACAATCGCAGAAACAGAGTCATAATTAACCATGCCGGGGGGGGGGGGAATAAAAGAGAATAGCCCAAACAAACGGCAAACACAAGAAGAGGAAGATGCCGCTGACAAAGGTAGCGACAAAAGTGCAAGAGAGAGGTTGGGCTATGACATCATCATCATTTTCCCAAACTAATGTGAATAAACAAAAATGCAAGCATGGCATTTTGAGAACGGTTTTCCAAAAATAGTGTTTCAGAGCCCCCAAATCGATGGTTCTGTGTGGATAAAAAAAACTTGAGCGGGTTCTACGAATTTGTTGTTGTGTGTATAGCTTTATCTCTTATCTACTTTTAGGCATCCACTGAAGTCCACACATGTTCATGAAATTGTCTGGAGGGGGCTGTACGTGAGGACGCAAATGTATGTAAAAGTCAAAGTTGCCTGCACTTTGCCTGCCCTGTAGCTATGTTTCCATATATCTGCCGCTTCATTTATATCTAATGAATGCTACTCCTCAAAGTCTAAACTCCATCTTGTCTCATCGGCTTAGTGCCAGATCAGCAGCAAAGCATTCAAAAGGACAATCTGATAATGAATTTTAAGGATGCCCTCTGCTGGACCACATGAGGAAACTACCTCTGTATGTTGAGTTAATGTGGCTGTTATTAGATTTTAAATTAATATGGAACAATGTTCCATAAAAAGACAGTTTGAATGTATGCGGTGAAATAGTTTCCGTGAATTGTTCCTTTTTGGAACTGATTGAACACCAACTGATATCATCTTGCTTGCATGTATTCACATTCACATTAGTAAAAGGGGGGACGTATGGCTGTCAATCATTTTTCATACATTTTATTGTCATCACCAAATTGATCAGACAGAGAAATAATAGAGTCAGAATTTCTTTTGGCTTTTGTTCTCAACAAATCCAATTCGCGGCGCATAATAAGTCCCCATTCAATTCAGAAATACATCAACCAATGATAAATAAATCGTCTTAAATATTGGTAGATAAATAATTAAATAAATTAATAAATATACAAATACATTATTTGACAAATAAAAAAAATGTAGTAGGCAAAATAAGAGCTACTTGGCATAAAAAAGTAATACTGACGTGTAAATTATTGCATTGTAATTCATATTAAAAAAAAACTTAAATATAAAATAGGTTACATTTCTGATCAACACTGAGATCCTCATCAATTCCATACATAGTACCTGAATCGTTTTAAAATGAGGTTACTGCTTATATCAAAAGGCGGGATTAGGATGCATGCATGTGAAAAGCCTGAGAGGCTGCAACCTTTTCTCTGATTGTGTCAGAGCTCGTAAAAAATAAAATAATAGAAATAATTCAAATCAGTCCTCAGAGCTGCCATCGTCCTCCACTTGGTGCCCTTTGAAGCAGGCGGACTCGTAGTGCTTGTTCAGGTAGGACTTGAGTGCAAAGCCTTTGTGGCAGCGCTTGCAGGAGTAGTGCTTAAAAGCCGAGTGCGTCTGCATGTGAGCGCGCAGGTTGGAGCGGTCGGCAAAGGCTTTGCCACAGTGGGCACAGGCAAAGGGTTTCTCCCCAGTGTGGGACCTCATGTGGCCCTGCAGGAGCCAGGGTCGACTGAAGGCTTTGCCACACACCGTGCACTCATGCTTCAGGTCGTGGGTCAGCATGTGCATGGCAAGTGCCGGCATGGACACGTACACCTTGTGGCAGGTGGGACACTTCCTGGCCTGTTGACTGTCCAGGCTGCGGTGAGTCTGCTTGTGTCTGCTTAGATTGGAGGACGTGGCGTAAGACTTGCCACACTCACAGCACATGTAGCGGCCTTTGGTTTTCCCTTTGACAGGGCTGCAGTCTGCTGAGTCAGCGTCCTTGCTGCGGCCTGACCGGCTGCCTCCCTTGCGTGGGCACCGTTGGCTCGGTCTCCGGCGGGAGCGTCCGTCAGAGATGAGGAAATCATTAATGGCGCACACCTCCAGCTCTGGGCCGCTGCCATCTGACTCGACTGTAGAGGTGGAGACAGGGCTGTCTGGATGCTCCATGTCATGGTCAGAGAACTCTTCCCCACTGCTGCCACCCGGGGAGTAGAGGGCCCCCGTGGAGAGCCCGGTCTGCTCTCGACATGGTTCCTTTGTGCTCTGCAACACTGAGGGGATGATGTAATCATGGATGTAGCCTGGAAAAGTTTGGAAAAACATGCTTTCATTAGGAATAAATCAATGTTTTCTTAGGTTTAAGATGATATTTCACCTAACCCTCCAAATCAATAGGAAACCTATACAGGAAGCTCTGTACAAGTGTCAGGTTCAGCCTGCTCTAGCGTACATTTTTCCTGGCTCCAACAAGTGCTATCGTCAATAAAAACACTAGGGTTAGGGTTAGGCCATCGTTGCCACATACTGTATACATCAAACACAATGTGCTGATACTGGCACAGTCATGGAGCGATAGTTTGGCTTCCAGTCAGTCTGTGTGATGCCAGCCCACAGCAGCAGCTGAGAGGCAGAGTCAACAGAGAAATCCCCTCAATCACAAAATTATTTTAATCAGATCATTCCCCATCTGTGGCGTTTCTGAGAGTGTTCATGAGTATGGTAATGCGCGAGTGAGTGACAGGTGTGGGGCCACGATTAAGCAAAAAGGGAAGGGAGGGACAAGGAGGGGGGGTGTGTGTGTGTGTGAGAGAGAGAGCGTTGGGGTAGACCCAAACATACACACACACACACATGCACGCATAAGAACACAAAGGAAAGCAGACAGCTGGCATCCTAAATCTGGGGAACAAATGATTAAACTCAAGTAGAAGACCAGTGATGCTGCTGGTGGGTGGGTGAATTTCTTTGGATGTTACTCAGAGCCACACACACACACACACACACACACACACACACATGCACGCTTACATGCACTGCACTGTTTGCTCTCACAGTCTGGAGAAGAAAATCCCACAGATGAAAATGTAATGTCTGCCAAAGCACTGCTCATGTTGCACTTTATTGAATTACCTGCAGCACTCTCTATTTTCCAGTCAATACCCATCCACTAAAAACCCTGTCCCATCACCTCTCGCCGCTCCACATATGGATTGTGTATCTGCAATCCTACTCCTGGAGGCTATCTAACATCCTGCAGGATCAGATGAGGGAGCAAAGAATGAGAGCGAGAGGGGGGTGGGGGGGGGGTACTTTATAGGAGGAGAGAGACTCAAGGACAACTGCACCATCTGAGGACAACACAGGACAACACAGTCCCGGGAGGCTATCTGCTTCCCCTGCAGTTCAAGCTGACAAAATGTTGCACCAGATTTTGTGCCTGATTCACACATACATGACGTTAATACAGTGGTATTAAACCTAAAGGCTGCTGTGTGAGCATTAAGCTGACTGAGCTAGCGTGACCTGAATACTGTTTAGCATCGACTGAGCGAGAAAACAAAAGTCCTGAGATATACAGCAGGGGTAGAGTGGGGGTGGGTGCCTGGTGGAGGGGTGAGGGGGTTCTGACGTGAGGCAAAGAGCGATTAGGTAAAGAACACAACAGACCAAACAAACACCAGTGTAGAAAATCCATGTTGGTTGTTTTAGCTTCTCTGCAGCTCCGTTTCTGTGAGGAAGACCATGTGGAGCATCACTGCACTGTGTACTAAACTACAGCAGGACTGCACAAGTGGAAAACACAACTCAGAGAGGCATCAACTCACCATTTTCACTCAAACACACCGCCAAGTTGGCGGCTGACTCAGTGATGGCATGTGTCACAGTGTAGGAGCTGTCCCACTGATGCTGGTGCTGATGGTAGTAGCTGGAAGATGAGACATCGTGAACCTTCGGCTGCTTCACCAAAAAGGAGCGTGGCATTTTTTATATTTCTTTTGTTGTTGTTGTCGTTGTTCTTGTTCTTGTTCTTGTTCGCTTGATGGAAATCTGATGCTCAAACCTCATAGAAAATATGAGCAGACAGAGGATTTAAAAAGGAAAAAAAAAAAGAGCTTCCAGGCAGAACAGGCCAAACACCGTATGATTGGAAGAAAGAAAGAAGAAGAAGAAGAAAAAAGAGAGAAGCTCAAAAAGACTGTCCGGGAAACGAAGCCAGAGGGAAAGAGAAAAAGAAAATGTAGTGAAAGCTGAGAGAGAGAAATCAGAGGACAGGGAGGGTGGAGACAGAAAGTGACATGAGGGAGACAGAGGTAGAGATAGAGACAGAGAGAGAAAGAGAGAGAGAGAGAGAGAGAGACAGAGAGGGAGAGATGGCTGGACTAGCTGAGCTCAGCACTACTACAGCCTTTTATATGTGGGGCACGAGCCCCAAAGATCAGGTGGTTCTTTGGAAGAGCGAGCTGCTTAGCATTAATCCATCAAACATCCCCAGGGACACACATCAAATTACCACGAGCCGTCTGTGCCTCTCCCTGCACACACACACACACACACGCACACACACACACACACAAAAACATGCACACACAGCAGTCAACCTCCTCCTCCTCCTCCTCCCATATCCTCTTCCTCCTTTCACCCCTCTCCCAGGGAAGGGTAGAGGACAATGGTGGTGCAGAAACACGTGGGTTTGACTATGCACAGCACCTTGTCCTCCTTTGTGTTTCAATGAAGTAGCTAACACCGTTTATGTTGCCCCCTGAAGCACCCCCAACCCTCCCCTTTTCACCGAGACACCTCCACCACTCCGTTTGATATCATCGGCCACATGTCCACATATAACTATTAAAAGGTTTTAGTGCTGCACCACGGTGTTAGCATGTCAACCAGAGTGTGGAGCAGGCTTCATGAATTTTCTATGATCAGTGGTGTAATGTGTGCCTGCATGTGGGAGCAGTGTGTTTTTATTTATTTAACCGAACATCAGGTGTCAGATACAAGACGGAAGGTTTGAGAGCAACAAGTTTAAATTCTAAGCTTTGTTTACTTACTCTGTAGATGTTCTTATTACTAACATTGTATCGTTAATTCAAAAATCCCTTCCACCTAACCAACTGCTATAGATATTTAATGTATTTCACGTTTCATATACAAGGTACAGTTCAGAGATAAAACACTTACATTTAGATTTTTTTTAATTGGAAAAGAAATGTATGCATTTGCGTAGGTTTACAAGAAATCTTCTTTAAAATTATACAGCACATGTTCAAAAGAAATCAAGTTGGTTTTTTGTTTTGTTTTTTTCCACGCCCCAAACTATTATATCTTTGCTAGCATGAATATTTCAATACACACTCACAGATGCACACGCCTGTTTTTCTGGGTGCATCCATGTTGCACCTAGATAGTGTCACATCCCTTTTTTTCTTTCACATCATATCATCTTTTCATACTCGGGACAAAAAAGTATATAAAACTGAACTCTCATGGCTCTAATTTGGACACATCTATTTGTTTTTGCTCCACATGTGTATTGAACTGCAATGCTGGTGGTGAAGGATAAGTGGCACTGGTAATCTATTGTCTTTGTTTACATTTTGTCCAAGTGAAGCTGCAGCAACTTCAGTCATCTCTGCAGCTCCCAGGTGTCACATTCTGTACTTCTCCTAGCCTAACACACACTAGAGGATATTCAAAATTGACTAGATTTTTTATTTAAATGTGGGAACCGCAGACACAACAAACTTTCTAGCCAATTTTCAATGTTTTAATCCAGAGAAAGCACAGACTAAATGAGCCAGTCAAGACGTAGGACCACAGACTTCAAATCGAACTGTTCATGAAGTCATGGCTGAGAAGATGGAATCAACTTGGCTTGTTCTAAATAAAAGTAGGCAACATCCGTTTCCTGGTCAACTCGCTCTCATTCGTAATTGCGGGGTTCTGCTCACGCCCCAAAAGCGATTTGTCCCATGATGTTCAAATCGTGTCTGTTAATCCCTCACACTACAGGATATTTTGCCCGGATAATCTGTTCAAATCAGCCTAAAATCGGAAAGCACCCATGATTGTCAGAAGGGCCAGATGGGGACCAAAATCTGGCCAATTATGCTCTAGTGTGGGGCAGGCTTTACCTGACCTGCTCCTGTCAGCCACACCCACCTCTTCATTTGCTGCTACTGGACTGGAGCCACTCCCCCTCTCTCCACACACCTGCCTCTCATCATCAATCAGCCTGCTACATAACCTCCTCAGCCCAGTCACTCATTGCCAGATTGTTCCTCTGCATTATTCGGCGGTCACTCCCGGACTGCTTACCTGTTGCCGTCCTCACCTGCGCCCCTTGCCTGTCTCCTCTGCCTGCTTCATGGTAAACCTGCCTGCTTTCTTCCTCTGACCAGGAACTGTTCCTGGGGCTGCTCAGTGTGCTCTGTCTTTGTGTTGCCGTGCTGGTTTCCCTGCCTGTTTATGGACTCTGATTTGCTGTGTGTGTATTGCATATTCCCCTCACTGTACTCACCTGCCTGCTGGGTTTTCCTCTTTGGCCTGACCCGTCTTAACCTCCTGACCTGTCTTGACCTCACCTGTGTGAATGCTTGATACGCGTGTACTTACACCACAATCCGGTCATTTAATTTTGCGTCCATGAGAACGATCGAAATTAAATGGAAAATTCCAGTTAGAACAAACCTTTTTGGAACTAAGACACTTTGCACATGTAAACGTAGCTAATATTGCAAACAGACAAAGAGTAGAGAAGAAGGTAATTGTTCAGTGGATACACTGGAGAAAGTTTTCAGAAATAAAAAATGGGTTTAATGAATGATGTGTCACTTGTTCCACTCATTTAGGTTTGAACCATCACGTGTATTTCCCTGTAATAAGAGACTGCAGGTTTCCTGCAAAGAAATAAATGGGAGAATTTAAATAACCATTAGAAATAAGTGCAAAGGAGTTGACAACCCAAGAAAAAGCTTCAAGCATCATTTAGCAAAAAAAATATATAATTATATTTCCGCCAGTTAAAAGTAATCTAAATGTGCCAGTTTGTAATTGGGCTCTTGCACTCATTGACCTCCTGACAATTAATCATTCATGTCTGATGTATTTCTTTGGTAAACATCTGATTATGTGAGTTAAATTGTAATTCTTTTGTAAGAGATGATCATACACAATGTTCAGTTGCACATTTTACTGATTCCTTACATTTATGTAACATCCGCGGGCAGGTTTGCCGTTTCAATCTTTAACTTGCATCCTCTATGGCTCCTGGCAGTTTTATGCCTCTGTAGAGTGCAGCCTGCCAAACTAACCATATAAGCCTCATCTGGATAAAAAGGACCCCTCCTGGTGACTTCCAGTCCATCGGCTGTGACAGACTGACCTCTGTGTGCACGCTGGGTCAGGGGGTCAAACTCTGGTTGGCAGCTGTAGCTTAATACAGCCTAGACAACTCACTCACAGATGGCTCTGCAGTGCAGGACACAGTTCAGTACAAGTGGAACCTGACAAATTTATAATCACACAGACAGAAAAGCAGGCGTAATCTCCATGTCTAAGTAAGTGATTATTATTTAGTCTTAATTAATGGATAAAAAAGACCAAAAACAACAAATGCTCCAACAACATGCCATCTATCTCTACAACTGTTTGTTTATCTCGATAAATGTTTGAGATGTTTTCCCTGCTCTATCTGATTTAAAAAAAAAAAAAAGGGTCGTTACCAGAGCTTGTTGATGAGCTGACTATTTGAACCAGGTGTGTTGGAGCAGGGGAACCGTTTAAAACATGAAGGGCACTAGGTCCCAAGGACCAGGACTGAGTAACACTGCCCTAAACTGTACAGAGCTGGATGAATAAGGGGAAGACCTGTTTTTAGAAATTCTCCTGCTGTTTGAAAATGTGTCACTGTGTCCCTTTATTGCTCTTATTCATAGCTAATACTAAAAGGAAACATTCAACCAACTTTCTGTTTAATCAAAAAATAATCAATTCATCACAATACACAAAAGATTACAAAAGCACAAACAAATACATAAAAATATGGCATCTAAAAAGGTATATAAATATGAAGAATAAGTACAATATACTCTAATGCTTCAAGTCAGCAAATGCATTTCAAAACAAGATTTCTGAAAATGGCTTGAAGAGTATTAAATTGCGTTGACACAAACAATCCACTGGCCAGCATCAGATTACCCTTATGAATATTTTATTAATGTTTTTTAATCCTTTTTAAAATTGGGTTGAAAGCATGTGTAAATAAGATATTGTAATAGATAATCATGATTTTAATTTTTTTGCATGTCAAATAGTATCGGATAGCACATTGTCTTTTTAATCAGACACCATTTTGGTGTTTTCCCCATTATTATCAGTGGAGTGTAGCTTCTTATATGCCTTGCATGTGCTGCAGAAGCTACTATAGTTCTCCATTTGGTGAAGAAGATGACAGACTTCCTGTCAGTGTGCACCAAAAGCCTCTTTTTGACATTTATAAGTAGTGGTGACTCCTAGATTAAAGTTTTACCAACCAAATAAATGAAACCATTTATAATTTAGTCGTAAATGTAGATCTGTAGATCAGTCTCAGGAAAATGATTCAGTCATGAGTGCTGGTAAAATCTAGTAATTTCATTTCTTGCGCCTTCTGATGAACTGCACGTTAAGTCGCGCCGCTGAAAATGCACCCAGACGTTGCCTGTTGAAGAATGTTGAGTTGTGATAAGTGAGCTAATTTGTGTTAATCACATCCAGTCATCAGAGAGCCATCTGAAAAACAAACGCAAGCCCTTTTCACTGAGGCGTCTTTTCAGCACCTCCACAGAAATCTCCACTCGGCCATCTGACAATGAGGCAGCTGCACACCAGTGAATGAGAGTGATTGTCTCCTTTCTTTTTATCAGCACTCAGTGAGTGAGGAAAAAAGAGAATTTCCCCTCTTCACTCTGCGTGTTTTTTCAAGGGTTTATTATGTTTAGCTGTAGAGCGACTTGTGATTTATGTTCCAACGCATTTCATACTTTTCTTCTTCTTTTTTTACCAGCCAGCTTTGTGATTATGGTGTTAGAAAGGAATTCTCTGCTGTGTTGTCTCTGACACTTGTCTGTACAGGCAAATGACCAAAAACCCCTCCATTCCATTAGGAAGTGATTGTTTAAAGTGATTTGCACAGTTAGCCACATACGCACAATGTCACCTCGAGTGGGGAAGTGGGATGAAAGGTCAGTGGAGGAGTTGAGGAAAGGACTCCCAGCTGTCAGGTGAGCTGACTGACAGATGAAGGAGTGGGGATACCGATGGGGCCAACAGGGGACGGCGGAAAAGCAGGGAGGAGGCGTTGTCCAACTGCATTTTAATCTAGTCAGACCTCAAACCTGATAAAAGGAACGTATCCATCCCCCCATTGAGCACGCCTTCAATCCCACATGTCACTGGCCTTTCTGCTCTGCTAGACGTCAGAGTCTCGGGGGAGCTGTTGGGTGAAAGCTACAGATGCTGTCCGCAATGGAAAAACTAGAGCAGCAACAAGGATGTAGATTAATGCAGACACAATTTGATACTGAACTCTCAAAGTTTCAATTATCAGCTGCAAGCCACAGCTAATATACTGCAAGGGGAAACTATTTACTGAAAGCTTGAGTCTGGAAAAGCTTGCAATAGCAGGATACGTACAGTAGAATGTAGCTGATACATTTCATCCTCTCCTTTCTGCTCTGCAAAGCTCCACCCTGAAATCACACAGATGAGAGAGAGAGCTGTGAGCACAGCTTTGTTAATAGTGACTACATCAATCACCTGTAAGAGGCTGTCCACACGAAAATGAGTTTAGGTGAATCTACTTAGTTTTTTTTTTTTTTAGTTTTTTTTTTTTATCATATTGCCATTTCATCCACACAGAAACTGCATTTTGGGAGCCCTGAAATGCTTTTTTTATGACATTTTTTGAAAACAGGTCCGAGTGGGAAAATCCCAAAACGCCACCTTTGCGTTTTCATGCATGCATCCAATATGCTACTTTAGGAAAAGGGCGAAAACCCACTTTATTTTTTTAACTTGCCTTTGCTGTTGCTTATCTTTTCCATTGCTGTCTTCTTCTTGTTGTGTTTGAAGGTTGTTTGGCCTTTACGTATTACGATAACTTTTATTTTTCTTTCCTTGGTCGCCTTGGCTTTCTTCGTTCTGTCTCTGTTTCTGTAGATATTGCAATGTATAATTGTTCAAATAAAGCTTTATTCAAAAAAAAAAAAAAGTTGTTCAATTCTGAGGTTGTTACGCATTCAATACTAATATAATAATATAACATAGTGCTGTTTTACCCCAGGTCCAGTCTTTGTGCTAAGCTAGGCTAGCCAAATCTTGGATTCCTATTAATGAATTCACTTTATGCTTCAGAACACAGCATGACACAGTAAGCACATTCCCTAAACTACTGAAACCTTCAGATGTAAATCCCTGCTCTAGATTCTTCTACAATTCTGCAGCATTGCAGGGGTTATTCTATGGAGAAAATGGTAATAGTAATAAATAATTTTGGGTGATCCAGCTGATCTACTGTCATGTTTCATGTTTCCTCAGTCTGTACAAGGACATTGTCCTGCATTTGTGTAAGAAGTGTGTGAACTCTGCGGCAGGCTGTAAAAATGATCATCCAGCACACACATTAGTGAAGTAAGCCAGTTTATCACCTCACAATCCCTGTCCTGATGTCCTTGGCACCTGGTATTGACAGAGACCTCCACAGTGGCTTCTTCAATTCACTCTTCCCCAGACACTCGCCTTGGACTTTGCCCTGCCAATAATGCTGCATATTTCTGGCCTGAAGCCTACAACGCTCCCCCATTTCTGTTCAATACACAATCAACTGATGGTGTCAGTGGGGGTGACATTGTCTCTACAAGTGTCATTTGCTGGCCTTGAGAGCACTTACATTAAATGGCTCTTCGCCAAATAGCCCTTTAGCGCAGGCCGGTTCAATTGCACTGTCAAAAGGAGAATTACCTGCAGCAGGGCCCCAAATGGGAGCTCTTGCCTGATAAAGGATGCAAGGAATCATTTAAGCTGATGTCTCTGCATTAGCAGAGCTTGTCTGGGTAGGAGTGAGAAATTGAGGCTAAATCACCACATCTGCATGAATAAAGGACGGTGTAAAGCACAGTCAATTTGTTGTAATTGAGAGGCACGCACGCGTAAGTGTACATGTGCTTTGGGGTTTGGGGAGGGCGACTGCATGGGAAAGAAGTTTCACAAGGTTCCAGCTGTAACACTGCGGCAACAGACTGTTGTGGGGCTCACTCGAAAAAAAAAAAAAAAAGGAAGAGGTGGAGGCCTCTCACCCTCACACACCTTTTGTCTCCTGGCCATCTGCTGGGGTTTTCATAATGGTTGCTGGCAAGAGTGCATGTGTGTGTGTGGAAGGGGTGGAGGGCTGTGTTGGTGGGGGGTTTGTGGTGGGTGTGTGGAAGGGGGTACATTCCGTCACCATACAATCATCCACACTGCACAGCCACATAGGCTCAGCCTAAGCTGGGCCAGTTTAGCCCCCCCCCACACACACACACACACACATGACTCCATATCCCACACACTTACTCCGGTTTATTGCTCATTCTGTTAAGCAGTAGAAGGCCTCAGAAGGTTAGAAACACTACATAGAATACCCAAAGTTAGCCTGAAACCTTTAAGCACAAAACAAAAGTGGCTTGTTTGTGAAGTAAAAATAATGAAGCCACACTAAGGACCAAATAGTCAGCTTATGTCTTTTTATTTTTAATTAACATGGGGATAGTGATAAAAGCTGCAGCCAGGGGGATATGGTTCAGGGACGCAGGTCCAGTTGGATCTCCGGGGGAAGCAGAGCACTGATCCAGGGCAGCAGGATACAGGGTGATATGCGCAGGACCAGAGACAGGAGAGGCAGGAGTGGAACTCAGAAGAATACACTCACCGACTATTTTATTAGATACACATCTTCAATTGCTTTTTAATACAAATATCTAATCAGTCAATCAAATGGCATTTTCATCCATCTATCTTCTACCCCTTTATCCCTTTCTGCATGAAAATGCTTTGTTGATGCTTGTAAGGAGGGGCACTTTGTCACTAGAACCTTTTGCACTTGAGTTTTGTTTATATTTGTTATATTTTGTAGAACATTTTTTTCTTCCCAATCACATTTTGGAAGTCCAAAAATCAAATTTCAAAGTTTCAAAGATTCTTCAGCACAGACGATCAAAGTCAAAGTCTAGGTTTTTGTTGATCCCTTTCATGTTTAACTGTTTCTGGATGTTGACACTGGCACACACCAATTTGTCCTTAGTTTATGACTTAAAACAGTATATTCCTAACATATAGAGTTTTGAGGAGACAGGGTTGAATATATCTGCATGATGTCACAATAGATAATCAAGAGATGTAACTAATAGATAATCAATTGCCCAAGCCTGTGAGATCATCTCAAATTGTTGACATTTAATAAAAGCTCCAGAAGAATGGAACACATGATCATGTATATTTGAGCAATATTGATGCTCTCTGGAATGGAGATCTAAAGGTCATGATATGGCGTAAGGTTTCACTCTCAAGGCTTCAGCTCTCTCGTTGAGTAGACCCTGCCACATTCTCTGATCTGCAACTGTGGGCGCCATCAGCTTGTAGACCTGTTCTCTGTCTTCAGACATGGAAAAGATGAAGAACGACTTGCTGTCTGTGGCCACTGGGCGCACCAGTATAGTGTTGAGTCTGATGATGGGGCTTAAGATATGGTTGGTGTCTGCCGGTTTTTTGCTGTGACATGTCAGTATCAGAAGCCCATCTTGCCTCTGCAGCAGAACCAGGATGTCCTCCAGGAGGAGAGAGTACACTTCAATAGTTTTGTTCTTGTACAGTTTCCATGACAGTAGCCCCTCATGCACCATCGTTCTCTTGGTTAGATCCAGGTTTTTTAGCTCCAGGAACATAGGGTTGTCTTTCTCTAGAGCGGAGGGGTCCAGTCTTCTCTCAAGCCTCTGCTTGTCCTCAGATTCCTTCAAAGCCTGGTCGACATGATTTAGGATCTCCCTACAGTGGTTTGCCGCCTGCTTCACTTTGTCCTTGTCTACTGTGTTGTCTGTGTATTTGGCAATGGCGTCGAGTAGCAGAGGATACTTGGTGAACCGCTGCATCTCTACTGGAATGAGGTCTTTCAGCTGTAACCAATGGCACCGTTGCTTTCTGCCTCCTGGATAAAGGAAGAGAACCCTGAATCTTTCTTCTGCACTGGGCTTGATGATCTCCAGAGCAGAAGGCCGATTGCTGCAGAATGTCCCCACCACCTGCTTAATCTTCTCATCTCCACTGCTGAACCAAGCGAGCACATCATCTCCGATCTGATCGATGAGTGACGACTCATTCTTCTTCCAAGAGGCCACCATTTGCTCCACTATTAAAACATGAAAATGGTGAATCTCGTCGAGGTTGGAGAAGATGCTCTCGATGTCACTAGGAGGCAGGATTGCCTCTTTGGAGAGCCTCTGGAGGAAAACTTGGTCCAAAACCGCCAGCTTCTGCACATGTGCACGCTCTGTGTAAAACAACTCATGGATAATGTTCTGTCTCTTTATTTCGTCAGGGTGGAGACTCGCCAGGACTTCTCTGCCCACCAGCTGTTGCCAGTTTGAGGGGTCATGCTCATGCTCTGATCCCTGGTCACCATCTCTCTGGATTCTGGAGGTTTGATTTCCACCTTGTCCTGCACGTCCCAGGATACTGGGCAATCTGGGGTTCTTCGCCTTCTCTTCTCCTTCCTTTTCTTTCTTAAGGCTTTTCTCGACCTTGGGGAGAATGTTCATCTGGACCTCTTCGGACTCAAGGCTGTGAGGTTCTTTGACCCTCACACCGAGGTGCTTCAGGCATGTGCGCATGATACTGCACATTGTAGCGCTAAATGACAACAAACTCCCTGAATTATAACCAACAAAACAATAGTGTGAGATTCCACATGGACCGCATCACCTTTCATCCTGTGACTTTGATCTTGTGTTTCCTTTGCCTTTCATTTGGATCAAACTTTAATCCTTTGAAGGTACAAAGGTAGTTAGGTTCGAAGGTACGAAGGTAGGTTTGTTTATTATGGAGCAACAGCTTTTCATTTGTACATCTGTACTACTAATAATAATTTCCAGGAGCTGCACTGAGCGGTATAATGGTGCCCTCCATAGTTTGTTCTTTATATTTTCTAGTCTCCCTATAAATGAAATTATTGGCTCAATATTGCAAGATAATGAAATACATTGATATTGAGCATTCTCAGTATATGAACTGACAAAATAAAATGCATGGACGGACACGAATCAACAGTGTAATATTACTGCTGCTATATTACTGTCTGGACAGTTTTTGGACAGTTGTGGAGCTTTAAGCACATTCAGTCCTGAAAATAACACACACAAATTCTCAACTATAAACAGATGAACTGTTGTTATTTCTCATCCAGCTGCCACTGTATTATGTAGTATGTGAGTGAATGTATGTGTCCCAGGTCTCAGTCAGATGACTCACATGCTGCACATAGAAAAGAAAAAAAGGGCATAGAAAATAACTTCAGTGCATTAACAGGGCTCTTTTTTTAATATACTGTATAAATATATAAAACTTTCTGTTGACTATGTTTCTGTTTTCATCCATTTGTATTTGTGGCATGTTCTGGATAAAATAAAGGGCACTTTTTGTGAAAGGTGTTTGTTTGTGCTCTGGCAGTTCTTAGCAGCAGAGAGGAAACGGTTAATTATTGGAGAAACAGAAAGTGGCACACAGCAACCAACGAAGCTGGTCAGACTGGGTTAGCAGGCCTGACATTTAACTCTGCTCCACCTGTTGCTGTAGCTGTTCTTCAGGTAAACATACCAACAGTCATGTTAAATCTCTCTTACTTAAATGAACGTCAAACTTGGCAGGTGACTCACTAAGTGTGTGCAGCGCCAACTTTGGCAATGAGTGGACGAGAAATGCAAAAGAATTGGTAAAAATAGGACTTCCGCTCTGAAAAAAAAGGAAACAGTTGCTGCCCTCGCCTTTCTTTGATCCGATTGTGGGCTGCCACGGCAACCATAGCAGTAAATTACTACACAACTTGAATGTACTTGTGTGTGTGCAGTGCCAAGTTTGACGTTGTTTGGATAAACAGAAGGCGTACGGTTACTGCACAAGTAGTAAATGAAGATAGAAATGTGAAGCCATGTTATGCATATATGCAAAAGATGCAAAGTATTACTATATTAATATATGGGTCATAGTGTATCAGATTATTATAAGCAACACATTTCATTTCAGTCCTTTATTGTGAATTAAAATAAAAATGCAAATCAATAGAGGAAACAAGATGTCTCATTTAGCTAATTGGTCAGCGCGCATGTGTGTGTGTGTATAAAGTGTATTGAACCTCTGAGCAGATGGGTCCTCCAAACTGCTCTGTGCAGGCTTAAACACAGTGTTGTGTGTGTGTAAACGACCATCTGACACCTCCCACAACTGGTGTACACTGCCCGTAATGTTTTACATGTGAATGAAACAAACGGGGGTGCAATCAGACCAATGGAGTTAATTACGGTGTGAAGTGTGAATGCAGATTTTCACTTGACAATCAGGGACTTAATCCAACTGCCGTTGAAGGAAAGTGACGGCAAAAGTCGGGCAAAGCAAATCACACAGGTACTCACTCACTCACTCACTTCTACTGCTTTATCCTCCACATGAGGGTTGCGGAGGGCGCTAGTGCCAATCTCAGCAGACACAGGGTGAAAGGAGGAGTACACCCTGGACAGATTTCCAGTCATCACAGGGCCACATAGAGACAAACAAGCACACTCACAATTTAGAGTGTCCAATTTGCCTAATCCCCAAACCTGCATGTTCTTAGGACTGTGGGAGGAAACCAGAGAACTCAGAGAAAATGCACGCACACACGGGGGGAGAACATGCAAACTCCATGCAGAAAGGCCCTTGTTCCACTCGGGTCGCGAACCTGGGTCACACAGGTTCTGCTTCTGGTAAATTCTGACATCCATCAGGTGCACCAAGAGCAGCCTTTTCAGTCCATTTGATACAATGTGAAGGTTCCAGTCACAAAGCTAAGATCATCTCCTCCAGTTTAATTTCACTCCTGCTCCACTTGCTGAATCCATGAATTAGCCTCCGTCTGTGCAGGATGAATTTGCCTCTGCTCCTGCAGATCTGAAATCTGTCTTGTGGTATGAAAAACATATCTCCGCCTCTTCATCACCTCGTGTTGAATAATGACTCAACACAAGGTGGAAAATGGTGAGTCAGAAAGATCCTGCCTTGTTAATTACAGTGTCGGGAAAATCCCTTTAATGGTTGTCTGCACAAGTTTGTCAAAAACAGTCATCTGTTCTTCATCTAAGTCTCAAAAACATTGAATGTTTTTAATGAAACACCCACACTGACTGAGATGAACCTCCACTGGCAAAGTAAAATCAAGATGTGGGAGTATTTTTAGCAGTCAAAAAAGTTTTGAACCACACCTCCAAACTCATTTCACTGATAGGTCACCAGGTTCACTAAAACCTGAGTCAGTAGTCCTTATTTTCACCACCAAACACTGAATGTTGAATGACTGAATGAATGAAACCAGGGAAATTCAAAGGGTTCACATGTGTTTCCTTGCATCTGTATCTAAAAAAAAACACACAACATGCAAAACTGCTTCAGGAAGAGTCAGGTGCAACAATCTGATAATATTGTAATTATCTGACATGTGCTGCAATCATTGTCAATGCTTTGAACATTTTTATTCTGACCACATAGAGTTCAGTTCATCAGAAGTCTGTTAATCATAGAAAACAAGATCATTCATGGAAGTTACTAAATCAAATACACCAATCTATTTATGTAAACCAAAGGGGGAATATGAAGTCATGTTCCAGTGGGGAAACTCCTTTCCATTTTATTTAATTTTTTTTATTTAATTATTTTTTTTTTTTCTAAATGCATCCGTCTGTTCTCCATGTTTGGGCTGGGTTATTCCTGTGCTTACATGGATTCTTGAGTCCAATATTGATCAGTGTCAGTGGTGTTTTCACTGGTCGCTCCGCTTTTACAAATATACTTGTTACTTCTTTGTGCCTCGTGTGTCACATGGCCCCCAGTGTGACAGGCAGCTGCTAACATACAATTATGCCAATTGAAAGGAAACACCATGTTGTCCTCTGCTGTTGTGCTCTTTGATACAGTTGGACTGATGGAGAGCTTGTCCGTCACAGCACACACAATTACCGTGATTGAGGGCTTGTCCAGTTATTGTTGCCTATGCCACACACACACTAACAAAGTTGGCATCGGGACCATGAGAGGAATTGGACGGGAAACATGTGTCGGTTTTCACTCTGTAAATTGATTAAAATGACAAATCTGTAATAAAAAGCAATTAGTTGCTTTTATTTATCCTGTATTACTTTTAGAATATGTATTGCTACACAAACAACTAGAATAATTAACAATTTTCTTTAATTTAAATATTAACTATCTGCTAACATTTTTATAGTGAAGACAAGGCCAAAAACAGTTTGGGAATAAAAGTTCAACACAAGATTGCTTTAATTATATTGATATTTAGGGATTATTTTCATCTATTTATTTGTCCATTGTTATCTCGATTAATCGATACTTGTTTAAGTCAGAAAATGTTGAAAAATGTTGATCTGTTCTGTCCACAAAGAAAAATTATTCACTTTTCATAATTTCTTTCTTATATGGAGCAAAAGAAACCACAACATATTCAGATTTAAGAAGCTGAAAAAGCAGAGCTTGTTTTAATTATTGAAAGAAAAAGACTCAAACCGATTAATCCAAATAATTGATGGTTTATTTAGTAATCTGTTGATCAAATAATCTTAAAATAATAAGTATAAAAATATATTAGTACAAAAATAAGCATTTATCAGCTTTATGAGAATAAAAATTACTAAATTACATAATGGCAAAAAAAATCCCGCTGCAGGGGACTTGCTTGAACCACTCACAGCCAGCAGACATGTTTGTGTTTGCTTTTAATAAACCTTTAAATAAATGGTTTGTTTAGTTTGTGGCTGGTGGTTTCTTGGGAGTTAAGAGGGAGTCTCCTTATTCTTGTTGCAATAGACCTGGTTGTAACACTGCTTCCCTCAACTTTACCTCAAGATCAATCTTTAACTATCTGATATTCATCAGAATAATCACAAATAATTAACAACCTCAACATGGAGCACAGTGAACCCGAAATGAGAATAATTGTGACTCAAACACGTGCAAAAAGTAATAAAGTTTAATTCAAATAAAACCATGCCACAGGTCACAAACACCCAGATTAGGTTCAACCTGTTATAAAATAAACATCCAAAGCTAAACATTGTGTTCACTGTATGAGAAGACATGATTTAAACAGAGAAAAAAAAGATAGAACAAAACCAGCACCAGAAACACGTCCCTCCCCCACAGTGGCTGCTAATAATCAATCACCATCACAAAGAGCTATGAACCATATGGCACACTGAAGACAAGTCCCAGAGCATGAGTGATGAGCTGGCAGTGGCCTGTTGATAAATACGCTGTTAAATGTCTTGTAGCTGTTTATTCCAATGTACCAGACGTGCACACATGAAAGGAAAAGCCTGTGAAATACACATTGTCAGAAGTGCAGAAGCTGGGGTATTTGCTTTGACAATTGTGCGGCTTGAATTACCAAGCACTTTTTTTTTCCACTGTGAGGGAAATCTTATTTTAGCAAAGTGCACATTGCACAATGTGTTGGTGTTAGCTGTGTGAAAAAAAAACATTCCACATTATTCCCGACATTTCACATCTGTAACCCGGGGGATTAAAGAATACCGTCTGTGATTCAAAACCCCTGACCACAAAACCCATATCATGAAACCAGAACTAACTGTCACTTCATGACATGGAAGAATCCAGCGAACACCCACACATGCACACATACACAATCAGATTATTTTACTTTAACAATCTGTAGGAAGAACACAGAGAGAATTAAAAAAAAAAAATAACAGTAGTAAGACGTACAGTATTTTGTTTCTTATGTTTTGGTCTGCATCGTGGAATTAAATGGATGAATGGGTGAGGCCATCTGCATCAGATGCACATGTCCAGTGACCAATGAGATGCTCCCACAGAGAAAGTGGGAGTTGAGAGTCTTGGGCAACATGAAGGTCAGTGTTTAGAAGTGTGTGTGTGAGAGTGTGTGAGTGCGTGAGTGCGTGTCGTGTGTGTGTGTTTGTCAGTTACTGTACACCTGGCCTTCTGGTGGCTGGGTGAGCTTGCTGTTCTCTTTCAACATCATGTTCTGTCTGAGCCCCTGCAGCACCATCTGAATAGTGTAGGAGCTCTTCCACCTGGACAGCGACGCTGCCGATCTTAAGTCCACCTGAAGGGAGGAAATGAGGGGAGGGAAGGAAGGAAGGAAGGAAGGAAGGAAGAAAAAAAAAAAAGGTGCTCTGTATTGTGGCTACAACAACAAACATACACACAAAGATCAAGCTATGGCTGTCTGTACAGTCTTGGATAGGCTTGACTATGTCATTCCCATGGCTCATTATACACTGACTCCACTAGGGGGCAAAACACCACCTTTCAGCTTGCACCATTCAGTCTTCCTACCATCCATTAACTTAAAATATCAAGATTCTTAAAGCTAAAGATGGTTTTGTTACGGTTGTCTTGTTCTTCTACGTACAGGCTTTAAGCTGAGGGAGCAAAATGTGGCACATGCACAGAGTGGCCAGCCCAACTCAAGTCCGACTCTGGTCTGACTGAACGTACGCGAGCAGTAGTAGTCCACCTCCCAATCACATGATCCAAGTGTGTTATTCCAACTTTGGGATATTTTATTTTGTACAACCGAGGTCGGACTAATATGCTTCAGTTGACACAAAAGAGAAAAGTGACTGTTTAAATGAATTGTGATACTCACCTTCCCGCTAGAACTGTGTACACCATTCATGTTGATCTTGGTCACAAATCGAACATGAGGAGGGTGCTCTGGGTACTTGGGTCCACATTCAATTCTCAGACTGTATATCCTGCCGTCATAGGCAGTCTGCAAATATGAGTTAAAACATGAATGCGACCAGGTTAGTGGAAGTTCAGTCAAGTTTGACAGTGTGTGCTGCTCCTTACCTCTTCACTACTTATCAGTGTTGGGTAAGTTATTTTAAAAATTGAATTTATTGCGTATTACTCATTACTTGTGTTTAAGTAATAAGTCAGGAAAATTACTTTAAAGATAGATTTTACTCTGCAAAGTAACGTGGTTACTTTTTACCGCCACCCTCGTCTAAATCAGAGGATGAACTATGAATCCAGTGCAGCACAGCCAGGCTTGTCAGTAATGTGGCTAAAGAAAACTTGCTGGAAGAAAACGCTGATGGTGTAAATTATGCGCATGTGAAATTGATTTCTTTTTATCACTAAATTATGTGATTAGTAATGTGACAACTGTAGACATTTTTAAACAGATATTACATTACAATCGCCGCTGAAGGAAAACCGTGAAATTCAAAATTTGAGACAAATCAAGGTTAAAAGAATTTAAATTAAACATTTGACCATCTGTACGACAGAATAGACTAAGTTATGAAACCGACAGTTGCAGTGTTTTATACTTCCTATCATTCATTATTCTTTCACTGTTAGGTGATATAATATATATAGCATATAGCATTAATTGTTCAGTGTCATCATTATTGATTAAATAACATACACAATATTTTTTTAGCCGAGATTATAAATCTCTCACAAAGAATATTGCCTAGAAGAGAAACAGTAATGTGACAGTTCTCTTTTGGGGCATTTAAAGCCCAAATTTTAACATAATCTGGTCAGAACAAGGTTATGTTCAGAGCCTAAATTACTATGGTGATGTGGGTTAAAAAAAATTGTCTCTTTCGTAAAACTGAAGAGGTACTTTGGTTGAGTTTAGGCAAAAATAACTACTTGGTTAGATGTTAGAAAATAGTCACCGGCATCATTTTACATAGACACATTCTGCCTCCACCTGTGATCAAATCCATAAGCAATATTACAAAAACCTTTATTTGTAACACATCATATTACTTAATTACTTTAAAAAGTAATACATTATCCCCAACATTGCAAATTATCATCAAATTAAAGTGATAGATCAGTTTCTGACAAATGTGACTTTACTTTATAGCTTAAAGCTATTAACTAAGGTAGAGTGCAACAAAAACAACTCATTTCATACCCCTTCCCAATTTGCAATCAAACAAATTACATTAAACTGACTAATACTGCGAGAAAGAGTGTAAAAATATTCATTGTCATAGGTTATTATACTTTATCAGCTTAGACAGAAATGTTGGAAGCCTACCAGAGATATGAGCACTTATGTCATAACCTATGTTAAGTGCAGGGAGTGTACTTGACGACATGTTAGTTTTTTCTGTAGTTGTCCCTAACTTGTCTTGGTGAGTTGTATTTGAAACTCAGCAGACATGTTGCTGCACCCACTTTTGACTCCTCCCTTCCACGTTGTTATTACAAGATCTAACTTCCTCTAACATCTTATATGTTCTAACATACAAATGTATGTATTAAAGTAAACCTCTTCAGGTGAATAATCCCATTTTCACAGGGGTCCAGTGATAAAGGAGCAAAATTACCATAGACAGTCCACAAAATGATATTATGAGAGTGCAGTAAATTATAATCTGTAACATGCACAAAGTACTGTACCATAATGACAACAAAACACAAGGTGCATTTTTGAAAGTTCTGAGTCACGAGCTGTTCAGTAAGTTCAAGAAACCCTTGGACCTACTCTACACATGTACGGCAAACACCCTTCAAAAATGTTGCCCAACCAGATATTTATCCATGTGTAGTTTCGTGTGGCTCACCCTCTAAAGGCAGCAACATTTGCTCTTATGTGCTGGGGTTTGATCAATAGCATATAGAAATTCACACATGCATGGTTGACGGGTTTATATGGTCCCTGTTTCTTGTTTTGTAATGTAGCACACATGCCCCAACAGTGTTAATTTATTTTCCTGGAAGGCAAATTATTATTATTATTATTATTATTATTATTATTATTATAAGTGGTAACCAGAAGACACTTTCCCACTGAGTGACTGCAGAGTGCCGATTTCTTTCACAAAATCCTTTTGCCAGACATTTTTTATACTTCAGTCTTTTTAAGATAATGTGATGTTTTTGGGGATTTTGACAGCTTTCCTCAATAGACACAAAGGACTTTTACTCATTAGTTTATTTTCACTGTAGCTGCTGACCATGTTATAGCAAACCTTTAGATTTCACAGCACCTGAAACTTGATTAACCAAACACATTTCTGGCCAATTTAGTCTGAAAGACTCAACATAGACTTGTTAACATTGCAAATTTAAAAAAAATAATATTTGCTGTGATGAGTGAACACTTAAATGGCTCACCTTGGAGGGGCCGATGATCGTGCCATTCCAGTGAGTTAACAAGATGTCATCATCTCTTGCTAGGCCCCAGCTAACATTTCCATCTCCAACTCCTTTCTGACCTTCCTCCAGTTCCTCCAGAAGCCGAAAGTTGCGAGGAACTGCAATGCCTTCATGAAAACACACACGCACACAACTGAATAACTTCCACATTCAGTCATACTGGTCTCTATGTTCCTGGTCAAGCTTACCTAGACTTTATTATGACACAATTCATTCTAAAAACACATATTGAGATTGAAAAATAAAGAAGATAACATAACAGAGCCCTAATGCTCACTTCCTTTGTGGTCCCTCCCTTCACTAAATTTAGGTTACTACTTATTAAAAAAAATTTAAATGCTCAACACTGACCAGTGATTTCCAGTGAATGATGCAAATCTACCAACCCTGTAACTAAGATAAAATGACATGTTTGAAAATTACAATACCTTTTGTGATGACTGTAGTAACACAATTACAGACTTTGTCACATGATTGTTATTAAACTACACCATCAACAATACACTGTGACTTGTACAACGTAATGGGTAAAACATTATTTAAATTTTATTGTGCAGAATGTACTGCCAAACTAGTTTAGTACCTGGTGATATGTTTGGCTTTTGACTTTTGAGTGTGAAAAACTATGTTAGTGGTCTCCTGCTTAACTGTTAATGTATAAACAAACACAAACAAGTATGACAAGTGGTTTTAACATTTAATCAGTGGACAGGAGACTACCAATATCTGCAATGTCATACTTACTGGTCAAAACTACAGTTACAGATAATCTGTAATTCCGTTTCACTAGTTAGAATGACGTCATATTTGCCATTTGTGATTATAGACATGTACAATTCAGTTACATTATGTCATTCAGACTAGTCACAATTCCAGTTCAACATATCTTTAATTATACTCAGTGGAATTTATCTGTATTGTGCTTTTTTAGATATCTTGAATTAAGTTTCACATGAGTTCAGAATGAAGTTGTACAAATCTCGAACTTGAATTGTGACTAGTCATAATCATGTTGTACATATCTGAAACTGGAATTAGGGATATCTACAATCCAGTTGTGCATAATTATATCTATAATGCCAAACCCCATATACACGAATGGCTAAGATGGCGTCATTCTGACGAGTAAAACTGAAGTGCAGATATCTGAAACTGTATATTTGGCTAGTAAGAATGACGTCACAGCTAGCTATAACTATACACGAGATACAAATTACGACTAGTCTAAATGACGTCACAGGAATAACAGATAGTCAAACTCTGCGATTAAACGTTAAAAAGCCTTGCTAATACACGAAGGCAAATTTAGAAATTAAAATGAGGAGACCGACAACACTATGGTGTCAAACTCTGGGCTAAGCTGACTGCTGAGCGACTTGGAAGCCGATTTTGACTCGACTTCGCCGGCCTCCGCAAACAGCGGAACCTAACCGCTCGTTTAGCTCGTCGCGCCCGACTACCGCCCGACTACCACCCGACGAGCACACGAACCACATCGAACAATCGTGCAAAATCTCTATACAGTATTTTCCCTGACGAGGAAACTGACAACTAGTACCCGCAAACTAACAACAGCAGCGTTGCCTTTCTCGCTGCGTCATGTAACAGCTAGTGTGCAGCGGGACGACCACTCGCAGTTGAGCTAACGTTTCACAAACGAGACGTTTTTGGGGAAAAACGTACTCCTCGTAAACACAAAGTAGAAGATATTAGCACAAGTGTCGGTAAATTCTTCTTACCCGAGCCGGCGGCGGCCGCCATCTTTCTCACTACTTTACGGAAGCGCGCCTCTTCTTCGTCCTCTTTTATTTTTCCCTTCCTCGTTTTAATAATGGCGGACTAAAAAAACACCATGACGTGTGCTACTGCCCCCTACTGTAACAGTTTTCGTCATGATTGGACCCGTTTAAATGTTAGACATGAAAGCGAAAAATATGCAAAATACTGACTCCACTAACCCTTTAATTATTTTTTTTTTCTAGCAACTGCTCCTTTTTGTTCAACCTAAGCCGTATGTTGTTTGTATATTTGAATATTGTTTAAAGAAATAAACAATGTCAGACATGATCAGATGATTATATAACCATGGTTCATCCTTAATACTTTGAACTTGTGAACTTCCCGCAACTTATCAAAGTGTGTTTTGCCCCATTTTCATTCGTATTATGTAATGTTTCTACATTTGATTGTGTGCTGTTGACACCATGAATCACCATACATCATTTAAATGTAAATATACAATGACAATATGCACTGGTATGAATTACGAATTGTGATTTGGTGAACTTCAATTGATAGCAATGCATTGAGCAAAATATTAAAAAATAAAGTCAAGTCTGTATGTCGTCTTGAATAGTTCAATATATATTATATGTTTTACAAAAAGCCGCAAGGTGGCACTGTTGGATTTGGAACGAATGGTGCAGATCTCTGTGTCATGTGGTGGCCCCTCACCGGATTTGCTTACAAAGGTTGTTCCTCTGAACTGAGTAAGAGATATGAACTGAGGTATAACACCGTAAAAGTAATAATAATATAAAACCTTTTATTTGTAACGCGTTATATTACTTCATTACATCATAATATATTTCCCCCAACATTGCAATTAATCATGAACAAATGAAAGTGATAGATCAGTTTCTGACAAATGTGAGCAGTAGCCTAGGCTACTTTGACTAAGATAGAGAAACCAAAACACTAAAACTAATTTCACGCCTTCTCACAGTTTGCATTTAAAAAAAATACTTAAAAATAACTAATATTGCGACAAAGAGTGTAAAAATATTGATTGTCATATGTTATTATACTTTATTAACTAAATTCCCACGCATTCCCACAGTGTGCAATTAAATGACTTTAAACTAGGGCTGCAGCTATCGATTATTTTCTCGATGAATCCATTATTTTTTTCGTCCATAAAATGTCCATGAAAATATTGATGAATATTGATATTGGTTTCCCAAATCTATAAATGATGATGTTCTCAAATGTATTGTTTTGTCCACAAACAAATGGTTCAGTTTGACTGATTTCTTTGTTACCTGGAGCAAAGAAACCAGGAAAAAAAAAAAACTCAAAACCAATTAATCTAATATCAAAATAGTTGACAATTAATTTAGTAATCGATAAACAATCGAAAACTGAGTTAATAAGAGATATGAGGTAACTGAGGTATATATGACAACAAGCAGAACTTTACATAAAGTGAAAATACATATTTTTGCTGTGGTTGTCATTGTTTTGACCACGAGGGGGAGCTATTACAAAGGTTCTCTTCTTCTCATTATAGATACATGGACAGATGTCACCTGCAAACTGGTGTGTGTCTGTTAATCCAGCATGGCAGCTTTCAACCACTATTTCTGACTGATCTACTTAAAATAATAGTAAATACTAGAGACTGAGACCTGCACCTCCCCCACCTATCAACTGCCTTCCCCCCTCCATCCCCCACTCAGCCAGCCTGCCCAGCTCCTCTCTAAAGACAAGTTGGTTCTCAGAGTGACCAAGAACAGTGTGTGTTTGTGTGTGTGCGAACTCTGGGGATGAATGGCTCAGTGTTTCTCACAGAGACATGAATTCAGCATGTTGCTGCTGAAAGACAGGCATGCTCATTCACACTTGGCTTTTCCACTTTCCCAACTCACATCTATATGTCTCCCTGCAAATGAATACAGGCCTATGCTCAGGGACCCACATAAATCGACACAAACAGCAACACAGACCACAGACAGGGTGCCCGCTTGATGGTAATATTAACTCCCAGAGATCCATGGTTCAGAATATGTTAAAATTCTCTTTTATTTTCAAATGGCATGACTAGATTTCAAGGAAAATAAAGAACTGTTCATAGAGAATACAGTTTTCTTTAACAGCGGTCTGTACACTGAAAGATATAATACTGCCGTCCACAGTTCAAAGTTCTCCATCTGACCACCCTCTTGCCTCTGCAGTCTCACCCCTTGTCCTCCGCCCATCCCATTGTCTCTGGAGGTCCACACTCCCCCAGGAGACTGTACACTGAGAGGTGTAATGCTGCCCTTCACAGTTCAAACTAAGTTCTTAATTACAGTTTGAAAACTATTACAGGTCGTAATTACAGTTTGAAAACTATTACAGGTCGAAGTTCTTTATCACAGTCCTTCAAAGCCCCTTCAATTCATTCCTCGCCATCACAGATCAAAGTGTCACCTGCCTTTAATCAATCTTTTAATCAAAGACAAGGTCTGCCTTTAGAAAATCATGTATTAAGAAGAAAAAGCAGCCAACTGGATAACAAGAACAAACATATTCAGTTTTCACAGAGTTTCACAGAGTTTTACCATCATCCACGATTGCAGAATGTTCAGGGAAGCTTCTCCAAAGAGCCATAAAAGGATCCCATGGTTTTGGCTTATTTTCATCGTGTCAACAATATTGACATCCACCTGTGGACTCAATATAAACAGCTCATTGTCTCGCTATTATGTGGCTCGAGGAGACAGTGTTAGCCTTAAATGTGAGTTCACCCTTGCACCTGAGGATCTGTGTCAATTGGAGATCGAATGGTTCCTCAATTCTGCAGACATCCGAGAAGAAGATAAGTCCCTCATCTGGTATGTTAATGACAGAATACATAACCGACATGATGGCTTCCATTTTTCCTCTCCGGATCCCCAAGATGGTGATGCATCATTAACCTTAAAAGATGTTAAGTTAACGGACACAGGAACATATCAGTGTAAGGTGAAAAAGGCTCCTGGAACCAAAAGCAAGATAATGCAGGTGATGGTGATGGAGAAGATATCTAAGCCAGAATGTGGGATCAATGGAGATGTTAAGATGGGCAACAAACTGAGGGTGAATTGCAGCGTCTTGCAAGGTGACCACCCCATACAGTTCCACTGGGAAAAAATAACCGGAGATCGGTTGTTTCCTGAGAACCGGACCCATTTTGACAGCATCCAAGGTGACCTGTATATAAAGGACCTCCAAGCAACTGACTCAGGAACCTACCGCTGCACAGCTGCAAACTCTGTGAGTGAAGAATACTGTGACCTCATTCTCCTTCCCGCATCCTCATCAGCAGTTACCATCAACATCATCGTCATCACCATCGTTGTCATCATCACCGCTATCACGATTACCACAGTTATGATTTCCGGCTACTGCAGAAGGAAATTCAGAATTGAAACATTTCAACTTCTTCCCTATAAGTGGATGATTGGAAAGAGGCGAGGCCAGCACAGTGCAGAGGTGACTAAGATTTTGTAGTACAGCGATAGGGAGCTTTACATGTAATAATACATTAATTATATCTCTTCTGTTCTCTGACCAGGATGATAGCATGAACGTTGTACTGAAGTCATGGATCCAGTTGGAGGTGAGTAATAATAGTGTGTTTTCATGTTATTTTTAGAGTATACACTATTTTTCTGTAGCAGTCTCTTAAAAAATAATGCTAATCACATTTTCTAATTTCTGGATGAAGTCAGGAGAAGATCCTGAAAACCCTGTGTGCGTACACAGCGATGGGCACGAATGAGGAGATAACTGTGAAGGACGATTCTGAAGGTGAGAACACATAAAAAGGAACGTTCAGAATTTACCACATACAGAAACGAGCCATTATTCTATCTCACATTCACAGTCAGTTTAGAGTGTTCAATCAACCTCTGCACATACTGTGGGAGAAAACTGGGGGCACCTGTATCAAATAGTAAGGCCCTCCGGCCAAACCGAGATTCAAACAGGTGACTTTCTTGCTGTGAGGCAACAGTGCCAGCCACTGCTCTGCCATGGGGTCCAACATTTTTCTTATTTTCTTTGGTCACATTTCTTCATGGTCACATTCATATTTGCAGACATTGCAAATGTTGTCTTGTCGACCTTTTTTCATGCATATGTTGGCATTTGTAAATACGCTTCCTGTTTTATTTCTAGGTACTGTCCTCTGAAGGTGTAGTGGTCTTCTTGAAGCAGACCTCTGTGGATTCGACTTCTGTAACTGCAGCTAAGATGTCAGTGTAACGTCACTGGAACTGAAACTGGACATGTTCATGTACTACATGTTGATGTATTGTGCCACTGTGTGTTTTCAGACAGGAGAGACCTGTTGTTTATTTAGTAACACAGTTGTGATTTGAAAGGAAACTCTGTTAAGTATTTTGATTTGTGTCTTTAATATATCTCGTGTATCATATCTCGTGCGCCATCGTGTTTCACATTTTCTCCAGCCCCAGCATGAAGGCAATGTGTCTAATTGTACTGTATTATTTTTGAAATGAACTTAATGTGGATCCCAAGATTGGATAATCGGAGGACCTGTTCTGCTATACAGAATCCACAATGTATGCCACCTTGATTGGTTTTAGTGTTTAACGTATTTAATGGCATAGTCACTGGCAATAAAAATCATTTGAATTGGAGCTGTTAAGTGCATTTTGTTCCTTTACTGTGTAAAATAAGGTATGTGCTTAAAAGCTGAGGCTTTTCTTAAGGCTACCAAAATGAATAACTTTTAAAGTGATTCTATTCTTTTACAAACATACTTGTGGGTAGTATATTCACAAACCTTCGGAAATGTTACACACTGAAAGGACCCTTTATGTAAAATTTCCTAAAAGCTGTACTTTTTCTTGAGAAGAATATTTCAGTACTCTTTACACCTCTTTCACATTACTGCCACCTGGTGGAGCAGGGTGGAGCAGCTTGATTTGGCTGTGGCAATCTTCCATGGTCTTTCACAACGGTGCAAGTGCACACAACCAGGGTCTGCACAAACTTTTACTTGCTGGAGGAATGTTCCTGGTAGTGAGATATACATATACATATATGTATATATATATATATATATATATATATATATATGTATAAATATATATATATATATATATAAATATATATATATATATATATATATAAATATATATATATATATATATATACTGCCTTTCACCCAATGTCAGCTGGTATTGGCTCCATCTCTGATCTCAACATTCAAAGAATAAGCCTGGGGACAGAGCACCCAGAGTGAGTGAGTGTAGAAATGTAACAAGTGTAGATACATAGCTCTATACAGTACGTCACTGAATATTTGTATAAGCATGAATCGTATGGCCTTCATTGATTTGGTATCAGCAACTTGTTAATCGTCTTTTTTTTTTTTTTTTTTTTTTTTTTTTAAAGGTTTCTTTAGGTTTCTTTGCAGTATGGGAAGTTTTTGTCTGTGTTGCAGCACCAGAAATGACCTATGAGCAGAGTAGTCGGTGTTGTAGAACAGCCAAAAACAATCCCTGCCCTATGATCTGAGTCTTTAATGAACCTATTGATTTAGTTATGAGACTGGAAACGTCAGTCCAGAGGCAAAACAGACTCTCTCTCAATAATGCCAGAAAAATCCTGCCTTCTTGGAAACATTACTACATTTGAGGCACTTGGGAAATTTGGGGAACGTGTACTGAAGAAGAAAACGATATTTTCCATCTTCAGTAAACACTTTCCCCAAATTTCACAAATGGGCAGAGGGCATGACATCATTATACACAAGGTTTCCTGAAATTATATCTTATTAACGCATTTGAACTTTGATCATTAAAGGCATCATTGTGCTAACCCTGTGTCTTTGAACTGGGTGGGGGTTGAGGTGTCAAAGGTCGGAGACACCTCAACTTTGAAGTGAGTATCTTATCTAGCTTCAGTCCTACAGGAAAGAGCAAAGAGGGGGAGAATTAAAAGGCCTTATCCCCTCCTGTATCCTTTGTCCTCTTCTAACAGTAGGGGGCCAACGTTGAGGAAGAGCACAGAAAGCATGATGCATTCACTTGCGGGAAAAAAAAAAATTTTCCCCCCTGAATTAATAGGTTAATTATCTCAGAATTCCGACACATTTTTTCTTTTGAGAGTGCTAGTTTGCTGGATTAATTTGATGATAAACTCATTCATTCAGAAAAACAATCCAGTAACATTCGTGTCACAATTGAATGCTTGTACACTTCCATGGAAGAGGCTACCTCATTGTGTGCAGCGGCTTTTTTGTTGTCTGTGTGTGGCCTCTGTTGAAATGCAGCCAGTGTCTCAAAGCATGACATCTGAGTCCATGAAATCCAAGAGCACATAAAGTACTTCATCTCCATCAGTGGATGCTTCTTTCACAATTCATTAGAGTTGAGGGTGCTGCTGTACATAGTATAATCTGTAGAGCTTTGGAACTACAAACTAGTTGTCTTCCCCTGTTCCAATGCTCAGTTTGAACTTAAAACAGGACGCCCTGCCAACGTCTACGTGCCTCTATGCATTGAAATGCTGCCATTTAATTCAATTATGAAATATTTGCATTATCATGCACTTGAACAGGTGTACCTCATAAAGTGGCCAGTGAGTTTAGATTTGTTAAATGAAGTAAAATGTGAAACAATCTACTTTTTGACATAACTGTTAATCTTTTTTTTTACTTAATTTAATCCATTTTTACCTTCTTGTTACATTGTTTGTTATGCATCAAAACACTACTTGGCATTGAAATATTTCCGGTTTCTCTTATTTTAACTGTGAATTCAGCACATGTCTATGTTCCTACTTGGCCACCAGGGGTCCACCATTCACCAGTCTTCTCCTCAGGAGTGGTGCTGGCTTTAAATACTGTGGGAAATTTTGGACTTGCCGTGACATGATTTCAGTAGCTGCTTTTGTGAAGCAGCGTTAACAGTCTATGGTGTTTTTTCTAGACCGTCAAAGCAAAACTGTGAGTATAGCTGTAGCTACATGTATAATTCACATGCTGCAGTTTGGCGTGAGGTTTGTATGGTGCTCTTTGCTCATATTGACCATATTATTGCGTCCAAAGTTTTGAGATAATTACTTGTAGACCTCAGTGATGTGCAGTCAGAGGAAGAAGACAATCAAAGGACAAATGTTGGGATTACATGATTTTTGATCATTTCTGATCATTGATCATAAACATTACTGCCATTATGCCAGGCTTTAATGGTCTCTTGTATCCTCCCGTAAATCCAACCAGCAACCACTGGTATATTTTTATCTACAAGGTCATCTTGGGTTGGCTATCACCTTACACAGGGACTCCACAGTCTTCATTAAAATAGTCAAAATTATGGCTTTTGCTTCAAGTTTTTTCTTTTTTGTGTTCAGAGTTCAAAAATTTTGAAAAACTTGAAAACATTTGCAATAGCAGCTCAATCATAGAGTGCTTGTCTCACTGAAAACTTTAAAATAAAAAAATAAATTGATACTGGTGACTGTATACGTGAGATGCATATTTGATATTCTTTAATTATTTATTTTATTATTATTTTTTAGATTCATATATTTGTCTGTTTTGGTCAAGACACTTTTGCAAAATCCTATTTTTTTCAGGTTATCTAAATGTAAATGTTGTGTTTTGGTGGAACACAACAAAGCAAGGTGGAAAAAAAAAAGAAAATGGTAGACAACCTTAAGAAATTATTTCAGTTGTTGATGAAAATTAAGTTAATTGAAACCAAAGTAAAGCAAGTTATCTCCATATAAATTCCTTGCTTTATAGTTAGAATTAACTTATTATAATTAGGGATGGGACATTTTTTGTGTCCGATACCGATATCAAAAACTTGAGTATCGACCAATACTGATCTTATTCCGAATTTTAGACCAGTCATTTTAGACCATTTATGAACTATGAAGCTGTAAATAACACTTTTGTGCTAAGTCATTTCAAAGACAAAGTTCTCCAACTATGTAACAAATATTGTTCTCCCGAAAAGAAGAAATAAACAGCCCGTGGTGGTGGAAAATACGAGGAGCACTTGAACGCCTCATTATATTCCGCCCGTGAAGAGCTGGACGCTGAACGCACCAGTGCACCAACTTCCAGCAGCAGCAGCAGCACCAGCAGTAGTAACAGTACTCACTTCTCACTTACCGGCTGCATGTGAGGGAGACACTCCCGTAGAGTTAAGCACCGTTTAATCAGTACTTTTTTTTAATTTCACTGCATGGAATAACCTCTCACCCTTTTATCCATTTACTTTCACGCCGTTAGTTGAGCGGACTCGTGACATTATTGTGTTGCCTGAGTGGGAATACACAAGTTCGGACAGTGGAGTGTGTGATCTTCTAACCTCGGGAATAACGTTTATCCTTACGTCGGACACACGGGGACTAAAATGGTTACGCGCTGAATGAGACCAGTGCGAACTTGTTTGTAACGTGGAGGCGAGAACGCGTTTGAGAGGAGCGGCTGGCTGCAGAGTTGTACACCGGGGCAAGGTGAGTGCTACTGAATCCGCTTCTGTCTGTTTTATCCCACTTTAAACGTGGACTGCGTTCACGTCTGCCCACTTGTTTCCCTCTAAATTCAGCAGCACAAGTCTCAACTTTTTCTCTGCAGGCTCCCGTGTGCCTGTGTGTGTTATTTTAACCCTCGCCCTCTCACACACTGGTGTCTTTCACTGCTGTTTTTCTTTCATTCAAACCTCTGCTACGTTTATTAGAAGCTGTTGAACAACAGTTGAAGCGCAGGTTAAAATTAGCCACTGCAGCTAACGCCAAGTTAGCTCGCTGACATGGGTTTACTTTACTGGAGTTGGCTAACTTTATCCATGAACACAGCTCCATCACCCACCAGTATTTGTGTGTGTGTTTTTAAATAATCAATATTTTGTTTATTAACATATGAATATGAGGAAAAATACAAATCTTGCCAGCCTTCAAAAATAGTCAAGTGTTTCTCTTTTAGCCCAGATTCAATTATAGTGTCCATAAATGAATTCAAGGTCAGGAACAGAGCCCATGACAACAAAACAGAAACGGAGACTATAATCGACTAGGGCTGCAGTGATTAACCGAGTGTCAATCGATTACTAAATAAATCGTTTGTGTTTTTGAGTAGTTAAAACATGTTTTGTGATGTTTACAGCTTCTTAAGTGTGAATATTTTCTGGTTTCTTTGCTCGACGTAACAAGAAATCACTTAAAATGTAATCATTTTGGTTATTTGACCAGTATATCCAGGTTTGAGAAACACTGATCAACATTTTCTGACTTTAATGAACCAATTAACCGATTGTTAATCAATTACTAAATTAATTGTGTTTTTTGAATAATTAAAGCTGGTTTTCTGATTTTCCATCTTCTTAAATGTGAATATTTTCTCGTTTCTTGGCTCCATGTAACAAAGAAATTATCATTCAAATTGAATAATTTTGGTTTGTGGACAACACATCATCATTTCCAGATTTGAGAAACACGGTTCAACATTTGATGTACCAATTTTAAAAAAAGTACTTGATTAATCAAGAAAATAAATGTTAGTTGCAGCACTAAAAGCGACTATAATAATGTTTGTTTGCATCATTCAAAACAAAGTTACAAAGAGCTTCACTGATACACAGTTTAAAAGACATACAAATGAAAAAAGCAAAGTCAAACTACTCGAGATACACAAGCATCCAAAAGAAATTCAAAAGAAGACAGTAAAAAACAAATCTATATCAGAAAAACTGATGCATCTTTGGAAAAGATATTTACACTGTGACTGATAATGATGCCGTCTGAGGCCAGAGGTGAAAGACAGGTCCTCCTGTTATTTTATTAACACAGCAGCTCGTTAAATATTTCATATGGCTGAGAGGGTGTGGACCAGAGGTGATGGCCCCCTCTCACAGTGTAGTGCCTTCTCCAGCCATGGCCATCTGCTCCCATTGCCTCAAAACATAATTGATGGCTTCGTATAAGCCAGGAAATGAGATGGAATATTCCTTCCTCATGATGATGATGATGATGATGATTGCTCATTTATTTTGGATTCACTCACTTGATTGTCTGCACCATCTAAATGAAAACTAATTTTCACTTTTTTCCACATCATTTTTCTTTTAATCCCCACATTTGTAAAGAATGACCAACATGTAAAGCCAGTTGAGCGTAACATAAGTAAAAAGTCCTTTTGGAACAACAACAGTTAAGTTGATATTTGTTTTCCAGCTCAATTAGTCATTTATTCATTCATTTCATTGTTCTTCTGTGCTTCTGTCCCAAGCATTAGCGGGAAATCTATTTATTTTTTTTAGTAGCGTGTCCGCCTCTGCTATGTTAGATGGCAATTTCCCCCTGTTTCAGCTTGTTACTGTGAAGCGTTTTCCGGTTTAACAACTTTTGCTCATGGCTCCTTGAACTTATAAATATTAAATTCTTTAAGTTGGTTGTGCATAAACTCTCTCTCCACATAAGTCATAAAAAATTAAACTGCTCAGAGTTTGCCACATTATTCTTTCCTCTTCCACCTTCTTTTTATTTCTGGGTCAACGCTGTGAACTGTGGTACACCTAAGCCAGTTTGGGCCTGATTTGAACATAGCATCATCTCAATCCAACTTTGAGAAATTAGATTGAATTTTGAGTTGTATGTACATATTTTTAATTTTGATAATATTATAAAACAATCGTTTAATTATATTTTTTTCGAATGTCATGTAAACACTGATTCTCAGTCATGTGGAGCGCCTGTTGTCATTGCCTCTGAATTGAATGACTGTTTTATGAGCTCAACAATCGGCCAGCAAGTTCTTGTACTTGTGCCTGGATAAAGTCAGACACCAGAACCCAGAGCTGTCTGGGCTTTTAAATTCACCTTTAACCCTGCAAATAAATGCCATCATTATAGTGTGCACATTTGACCTTTTAAGGCTTGACCTGCTGTGACGTGACAGGGTGGAAAAGAAAACAAACTTTCCCCAGTCAGTGACATTTAGTAATTGAAGTCATTTGAGTTGAAAAAACTTTGAATGGATTAGCATAAGTAAAAAAGTAACATTAAGATAGTTATTAGGACCAGCTAATTTCTCTGCAACCAAAGAGCCAGAAAAACAGAGCCGACAGTGTCTCTGAAATTCTCTGTTATTTGGGGCTCTAAAAAACTGGGTTAATGTGGATGACAGGCGTATCCAGAGCTTTGCAGGCAGTGTTAAATGGAGAGGATTTGTGTCTGTAGAGGTGCTTAAGTTCTTCTCCAATAAACAAGATTCACCTCACAAACCCTGTCGTAGTCAAGGTGCCAAAGGTCATAAGGTGAAGGCTTGTCTGTAGGCTGCTCTTGTTTTGTGTGCAGAGCAGCTGGAGGGTCTTCAGAGAATGTGTGATCATCCACCACCTCCGCGACAAACAAATGTCTTTAATGCCAACTAATTCAACTGGTGTCATCCACCAAAGACAGGATGTGAAATAAAGCAACAGTACAGTCATCTGTCTTGTTGAGCATTGGCTGGTAGATTTATGCTGTCAGTCTGGAAATGAACAGGTGGGGAGATGTCAAGGACAGATTGCACATTTGATAAACTGCAACTGGCTGGTAGTGGTATTATATCATTAGCCGGGGTGTTGGTAAATTATCTGAACATTGCTGAGTCGGCAAAGACCAATGACTCAAGAGCTGTCATCTTCTGTCGTTTGGAACCTGGAGCTTGCACAATAGTAAGTAGAGAGTAGAGCAGTGCTATGGAGGTCCTGCTGTAACTTGAATGTGTTGAATGTATTACATTAGCTGCCCCCCTTAGCTCATTATGCTGCACTACTAGTATGTTTTTATATTTTATGATGGAGCAGAAATGGGTGAAAATTCTGTTTTTGTTACAGATTAATTTTGCGTCATAAATGAACTACTGGATATATCAAAAAAATTAAATAAATATTTGTAATTGCAACATCATGATGGATTATCAAGGTATAATTTTAATTTCTAATCACTAAACCGTTAATGTTTCCCAGAATTGTTGGACTTTTTTCACTTGACCTGACCCCTCCTGACCAGACTAGAAGTTCATTATAGCCCCCAGGTCATTTTGAGTTTAAGGGCCCCTGTGTTAGACATTGTCTTTAACCTGTCTTTTACCTTTTCTCTTGAAGAAGACGATTGCCCCAAAAAGTTATTTGGAACGGCAGCCAAAGCTGGACATGTGAATGCTCAGCCTGCGCAGTAGGGGCCTTGGTCTACTCCACTTCCATGGTTAGATTAAATACTCAATTTAATTATGTCGCTAAGCATTAAGCCGGTAACCTCATCAAAGTGCTTTAGCTGTTTAATGTGGGGTTTTGTGAGCCAGCAGATGCACTAAGATAAGTGACGATGTACTGCTGGTGCAAACCCCAAGCAGGGGGATAATAGATGAGCATGGAATCTGTGGAATCTGATACCCCTCCTGCTACAAACTGCCACCACTACACTTTGGGACACCTCTAGATAGCAGACATTAAATATAGCCTCATCTCTGGGTACTACAGTGAATCTTGAAGTGCCTGGACACCCCACTGCAGTGCAGTGGGTATTTTTCTTATCTGTGCTCCATGGTATCACATATTCTGTGACCGTGCAGTTGTTTTAAACATTTTTACATACAACATTTTCCTGGCTAACAAGAACAGCTATAACACTACTTCAGGATTCCCCGAGGATTTCATTAGACTGTGGAGCCTATTCAGTATTCAGATATGTAAATGAGGACCAAGATACATGTAGCGCTGCAGAATGTTAAATAGATTGTGTCAAAACCTCCTTTAAGCTGTGGTGAAGTATTTGTGAAGTATTCGTTAAGAGTGTGAATTATTAACTCATCATGGTGCGCTGGCTGCATGCTTCCATGACATGCCACTCGTTGTGTGTGTGTGTGTGTGGGCTATTTTATTGTTCCCTCATGAATGAAGCTGGTGTGTTTGCCTAAGGTCAGTGTTATAGTGAAAGCACATGTGACGGTGATGATCTACCCAGGCACATTCTGCCTCCTCAATCTGAACTGCACTCACCGAGAAACACCTACACATTGTTGACATACCATAATACACATGGGTGAGTGTGTGAACATTTAACACTGAATGTTAATTGGAATGGATTGCTGTTGTATGTGCCCTATGTGTCACTGATAATGAAATTGTGCAAAACATGCCTATATATGTTTTGCAACCAAATGTCCAAAGTCCCTCTTGGAAAGTCTTGCCACTCTGCAGCCATCATGTTAATGCAGCCTATTAGCTATTTCAGAATAGCAAAACCTAGCACTTAGTAAAATGAATGCGGGAAAAAGCCACAGCGAAGTTACTTTTAATTGTCTCTGGGAAGAAAAGCCCTCCGCATATATAGAATTGTAATTCAAATCTGAATGATAATTTAAACACTTACAAAAATGAGTGACTTTTCCACAAAAGGTTGAAAATCACTTATTTTCATAGGGTATTCTTCTACTATAGTGGTTCCCAAACCTTTCACAGTCCTGTACCCCTGCAGACATTTGACCTCAAGCCATGTACCCCCTACTCCGCACTTAAAAAAAAAAAAAAGTCTGTCAAAGTCAATTATTTCTCACCAAATATATCTAAAAATTACCAGCATGTTCAGTGGCTGAATTTGACGGAATTTCTATTTAACTGCCAGTTTCGGCCCCCTACATCACTTTGCGTACCCCTCTTTGAGAGTCACTGCTCTACTACATATGCACAAGGATTCTCACCCTTATTTATGGCTCTATCCAGAGACATGCCACCTTCAACTCTGCCATCTCCTCGATTGATTGGCTTTGGCTCCTCCCACCACAGCACTTGAACAAATAGATTTATGTAATCCTGTTTGTTATCTTGATAATCCCCCTCTTTGTGTATGTATGAAATCTGGCTGTTAGATCCATCAGGAACCTCAATTTGCGTACCTGCAACAACACATTTTACAGATCTATTCCCTGCTGTTATAAACCAAATGACTGGCATCTGGGAGGAAGGGGCGGAATATGTGTCATACTGCACCAAAATTGGCTTCACAGATTTAAATTGTGTGAGTGGTCTGTCTCTGAAAGATCCCACAGTTACTTTGTGACAATCACCACATTTTGTATTACTAAATAGTAGGAAAGTGTTTAAAACCCTGAAACAGGAAAGGTGAATCGTGCTTCTACAAAGTTAAGTGCATTTGTAATTTCTGCATAAAAAAGTCATAGGCGGAACATGCTCAGCATTAGATGGGAAAGCAGCAATAATTATATATCAGGCCTAACCTAACATGGTTGATATCATCACATTTTATGTCATGGAAATTCCCACAGAAGTTGAGCAACGTCATTGGAAAATATCCTAAATATATTTCCCCTAATTAATGAATCCCCATCTTGACACTGCTGACTTGAGATGTCGGCACCAAAATTCCGAGGCACTTGGACTGTAACTGTGTGTGTACTAATGGCAAATAAAATGTCTTGAATCCTTTCTCATGATAAAAACCATACTGTCTTCCATTAACAGTGAGTTGTTTTAAAATATTATACTGTGGAAAAACCTCATACAGCTTTCAGCAGGTAGATTCTGGGTCACTACTTGGAGGTGTCAGCTCTACGCATGGTTATTGTATATTTGAAATACTCATTATGTCATTGATTGAATTGAATTGAATTGAATTTGGTCTCATACGGGGATATGAATCACATGGTGTTACATCTGCATGAGTAGCAGCAGTAAAGTCAGCTGTTCACTTTGAGGTTGAACAGGGAAGTCCTACTTTTTGCTGACCGCTTGGACTGCACGCTTAGACATCGCTGTGTATGTTGTTGTATGAACTGTCCCACGGTGACATGCGCCCTGGGCTAGGGCTGAACGATTTTGAATAAATGTCTAATTGCGATTATTTAATTTATGCGCACCCACTACACCAGGGGTCACCAACCTTTTTGAGACCGAGAGCTACCTGAAGGTTAGAGAATAATATGGAGGGCTACCATATTAACATTTTATGCAGTTTACCATTTAAATGATAAATATTATGCATTCAATTGCATACACATTAATTCCAGTGCTTACTCCTAATGATTATCACAGTTTTTATAAACAATATCAAGGACATTTTACTCAGTGATCATATGGATACATACAAGTGAGGTGAAGTGAAATGAGCCCGCGGGCACCTCGTTGGCTGCTCGCGGGCCACCAGGTGCCCGCGGGCACCACGTTGGTGACCACTGCACTACACTATAGGTCTGGGCTGCACGTGCAGCCTGTGCGCTGCATGTTGATGACACAGTTTGTGTCATGTGCACGGAAGTGTACCAGGGCCTTCAGTCGGGTCTAGTAATATTGCCCGTCAGAGCCCAATTTCACATAAAGGGACGCAACACGTAAAATAATGCTACGCTTTTTTTGTTCACAAAAACCAAACGGAGGCAAAATTACAAAAAATCACCAGAAATGATACATTGCCATGTTAAATTATAGTGTCGACCTCATCAGCTTCCATGTGCAGTGCTAAACTTGTGGCCTTGACCATGAATGTGTTCTAGTGTCTCTAAGGTCCTTAAGACTCATGTTTATTCTCGTATATAGAGCCATCCTTTATTCCAGTCTGAAAAAGTTGAGATAATTAAGTCAGAATCTTTTACTCTTTAGGGAAACCTTTGAAATGGTAATTTACAGATGGGGTGGGGGGTAAAGAACCAGCAGCTCCTCGCGATTAGTCATGATCAGATCTGTTTTTCTTTCTCTCTTTCTGCAGACATGCTGTTTTTCTGAAGCAATTTCCTCCTTCCCCTCCTCCACAATTTATCGCTTTTAATCCAACACTGTCTGCCGCTCTCCTTTCTTAGTGTTTCCCCTGCACCTGCATTCATGCATGCCCACACTGCTGTATCACTTGCCATCTTTCCGTGGAGCCAAACAGCCGTTTGTAGAGGGCCCTCAGAGAAAGAGGCCCGGACAGTGAGATAGTGTGACATGAATGAGAAGGGCTTTGTTAATGAGAAGATGAGACCTCCACCTGGGGTCGTTGAGGGCGGAAGGAGGGCGGAAGAAGTGCTGAATGCACCCAAACATGCATGTTCCACGGTTTTTGGCTCTCATGAGATACTTGAATTGACAGCATGAATTATTTCTATCCTGGACTTTAATCGTCTCCACAGTCAGCATATTTCAATCTATCGCCGATGCAATGAGGAATGAAATTACATAAGGGTTTTATGTTTTTTTTTAGCTCCTTAAATTATTTTATAATCTGCACTTGCAGATCAAACAAAAAGGCTGAACTTTTAAATATCAATGTCTTTTTTGAATAGTTCTACAAATCCCAAAGCTTCTGTAAACCTGATGTCGTCACATCAGTTCAAACAATCAGAAATCATTATTCTCCGTTGTAGCAGAACAGTTTCTCTGACGTATCCCACATACAGAAAAACAGTCTGGGACTAAAATACATGTATTGCAGTTCTCAAACACACAGTATGTATATTCATATAAGAAATGTATAACCGGCATAAAAAGAAGTATAATGTATGCCAAGTACATCACAGTTCATTCATGTTCATAGCAATAGCGATTAATGAGTTCTTATAGAAGCGGTCAGACTTCACCACACTGTGTTTTGGATGTTCAAGCTATGGTTAGTTGTTAAGTTGCCTCTTGTAAAATCCTCTTCTGTATATTAACGTCTGCCGTATCACTGTCAGTTTAAACTGTTTTACTAACTTCACCGTGCTCTGTTGAAAACCCAGATGAACAAAACAGGTCCAGACTTGTTTGCTTCCTCCTGCTGAAAGATTTTCCAAACTGAGAACACGTAGACGAGGCAGGCTGAAAGCTGTTAGCACACACACGCAAACACACAAAAAGAAAAGTACAGCATTTATGATTTACATAACGTGCAAAAACCAGAAAATGAAAGTACATCCACAGAAATCCATCTTCATTTTAAGATGCACTAGATAAGCCTGGCGTCTACACTACCCTGGCATTTTAGCGCCATTTTAAAATGCTGTTGCCTGTTGCTGTTTTAGTTTCCTTATCAGTCACTAAAATCTCTTTAGATTTTTAGATTTTCACCATTGTCTTGTTAGCAGCAAGTAAACAAACAACTGCAGAGGAGAACATGTGGTAGAATGGCTGCAGATTACTTGATGTGTCAAGTGGGGCAAGTTTCTCTTTTCATTTGTAAAGAATTAACAGACGTTAAGATTAAATTTTGCAGTTCTGTAATTCTATCAGTCAACAGCCAGTGTTACCCCTTAACACTGGCTGTTGACTGATAGAATACTAATACTGGTGTGATGCTTGCTCTCTATCATGTTTTAGATCAAATCTTGCACTGAAGGCGATGCATTTAAAAATTGCTCCAAGCTGCAGTCCGTGCATCAAATTAATTAAGACAAGAAAAATTGAGATCTTAAGTGTGGATGTGTTTTAGTTAAAAGACACAAGAATGGCACATTTACATCAGTCTGCTGACTAAGATCAGAGGGAACATGAACTTGCACACATTCCACACATGCACTGGAGAAAAATTGATGGTGACCTCCTGACAGCAGAGAGATGGGCTCCTCTGCGTGGATTGAACACAGTAACCCAAACCTGGAGTCTAGTTTTAGGCTGTATTCTTTTGACTTCTAGTGCTAGATGAATGTTATGAGACAAATATGGCAGCATAAGCATTCCATTAACATTTTGAAACCTTTAATGTGACGTTTGTAGCCTTGTACATTCATAGGAGTTGCTGTTTTCATTGCATACGACCCTATGTCATATTATCAATATGTCATTGTTTCTTCAGTGTTTGCATTGTTCAGGAGGTTTTTACTTTCAAAACAATAACACCTGTCAAATCCAGTAAAATGCTGAAAAAAAACATGTTTCATGTTAAAAACTAGTGTTTCTAGATGTCGGACGAGGCTGTTTGCTCAGTGTCCAGACATCATCCATTAGACTTTACACATACAGTTTCATCTAAAACAATGCCATAACGCTTTCTGAATGAAAGTGAAATAAAAGAACAGGTAACAGTGATACATTTGGTTCTTATGATATGCAGTCATGGTAACTGTGCAGTTCACAGATTACTGACATAGTTAAAACTTTTATACTGACATATAAAAAATGTTGCAGCTCCGTCCAAAATGGATGAAAATTGTGTGTACGTGTGAATGATGTGTTTATGTAGTGTAAAGCTGTGGGAACTAGGTGGAGTTTTAGACCTTGGGGAGGATGTTTTGTGGGCAGTGGTTTCACATCCAGCCGTTTTCCAGTCTGGTTTTGTGCCATGCTGTCAAGCAGCCACTTTCCAACATAGGAACTTACAAAAACATGTATCACCACATGTAGCCATTGCCAGAGTGTCCCTTATTTTCCTCTGCTGTCCACCTGCTTTGACAATGATTTCCTGGAGCTCAGTCTCTGCTCTGAAGTTGTTGCTAAATGCAAGTTTGAAGGTATTTTTTGGGGCTGCTGGCAGTTCTGTAGACCGCCCTCGTACAACATTAATGATGACAACACCAAACACAAGAAAGGAGGGTTCACATAAATAAAACTACTGCTGTTAACTCCAACACACACAGCCACATTAGCTGCACGGACACCCGCACTAATTACATAAATGCAAACCATCTATATCGATGTGTTTGCATGCAATGGAGGAACACTATAAAGTAGTTAACACTTATTCGCACCAACATGCAAGCTCTGTTCCAAGCTGGTGTGGTTTAAGGCTCTGTTGCAGTGCGTCCATGCGTCTTTGAAAGGAATGGTCTGTAGGTCCTGCACCATTCACCCACCCCCTTCTTTAGTTTGTCTCTGTGAAGGGGAAAAGAGGGGAAAGTGGTCCTGCCTCCTTTGTTTCTTTTGTTGGAGGGGAGGCTGAAAAGACCAGCTAACCAGAGAAGGGGGATTGTGCGGAAATAGTGGAGGATAGCGACGTGAAAGAATTGCGTACCTCAAGGAGAGAGTGGGGGAAGGGGAGAGGGCAGGGAGAGGTGGGGATTGTGTCTCCTCCCCTGTCTGTCAGTTGGAAAACAGCTGGTGTTGACTTCAGACTCCACGTGCCTTGTCAGAGGAAGGACAGGTGAGTGGGTTTGGCCGTGTAGGGAGTGTCCACCATCTGGAAGAAATCCTTGAACATCCAGGCTTTGGCATCCAAACATTTTCTTTGAAAATAAACTTTGTGAAGAGACCCTGAAAGTCAAGCAGTTGTGTTAACTTTGCCTCGCATAGCTGCAGTCAGACAGGTGGCCATTCAGACTTGCTCATGATGTGAAAGGAATGGCTTCAGACGTGCTCTTGAAATGTAATATCGTGGACATTACGTCAGGCAGCAAGCTTTGGATTTTGACTTAACAAGGCAACAATAGCCGCAGCATCTGCTGTGCTGACACTGCGCCGGCTTTTTTCTTCGTCTGTCACTTCATGTGCAAGTGCGTGGCTTTCTATGCCGTGCATAAAAAAGTGAAGGGCTGCGCTCTGAAATGCCGACAGCATGCTGTTGCTAAGTGTCAACAAAGAAAGCTCTTGGAGAACAGCAAGTGCTCAGTTTCCCCAGAAACGCCCTTTTTTGTCAGGACAGTTCTCCCTAAATCGACTCACCCCTCCTCCGTACTCCTCTTCTAACACCCTAGGGTGTGGGACCTTCTGTCCTGGGAAAAGGGGGAGGGATGGTTGCTATGGAAAACTAAGACAAATGTTGGATAGGCATGTTAAAAGTTCAAGACCTTGTCCAGCTGCTGGTGGACTCCAGAAGTACAGAGCGATGTTCCCTGGAAACCACCTTACCTAGCTGGAGGTATGCAAGCTGAAGATCACTGTTCTACCTGTAAAGACACTGTGTCCTTTAAAATAATGGTGCAATAAGCTCCGGTAATAAATTTGCAAAGCCCAAGCTCTGGGCTCATGTGTTCTTTTAAAAGTAATTGAAAATCAACAAAATTGGTCGTTAAAAGGTTCAAATAATCTCAATTTGAAATAAAAACAGTCACCATAGACATATTTATTTGTACTATAAATTTTAGTCGTACTTAATTTTGTTTGCAGTCGTCCCACTTTATTAGCACAATGGTGCCTCCGTCTGTCTTGACAGAAAACAAATCACTTCCTGTGTGCAATGTGGGAATGTCACTGGGTGACACATGACACATGGACACACTCGGTTAGAGTTAATGGCTTTAATCAGCATTGTGTCACCTCGTTTGACAACGGTTTGAATGTAATAGGTATTAATTTTCAAACGTTTTGAGCATTCAAAGTCATGAAATGGACCCAAAAATAGCTTTACATCCAGGAACCTAAAAGTTTGGTGTTTTTATGATGACAAACAACGTGCAAAAATCATCCGTTTTGTATAACTTTTGTTATTGCAGTCATCACATGTCAGCAGGAGCTACTGTAACACTGATGTCCTGTCACTTTGTCCTTTGACCGACAGGGATTGTGTTGCTTTAGCAGAGCAGTGTTCTTACAAGCTTCCCGTAATGCATCTTCCTACCATGACACTTCCTGTGGGTTCACGCCTCCACAGGGGTCAGGGGTCACAGGGAATAATTATCCCTGCATTGATACAGAACTCTCAGAGCAGGTTTTTTTTCCTTCTCCCTGAAGCCTCTAACAGGTTTGAGGTTTCAGACTGAATGGAGGAATCTCTGACTGCATCTGCTTACGTCGACCCATGTGAATGTTAACACCCACATGAGCCTGCAGCATTTTATTAAAGACACCATTTTGTGCATAACTTAAAGCTAAAATAGACAACTATTTGCCTTTAAAGCAGTCATCATGATGTTGGAACTGATTCACAGTGTAATGGTGACTATCCATGTTCACATGAGTCATTGCTTTCACTTCATTGTTTCACTGCATTATCCATCCCCAAACAATAAAGAGACAAGCGTGCATGCAGTGTCTATTGTTTTTTATAACAACAAGGGCATTTATGGCTAAACACTGGCTCTGAGGAAGCGTACTTCTTGGCGTTCTTATTGGCGTCTTACTGCTGCTGTTTCTTCACGACAGTCAGGACATTAACACAAACTACACTAATTGTTGTGTCAGTCCGACTAAAACCAGACTTCCAAAGTACACATTAATATTTCAGGCTGACTGAAATGGTCTTAAATCAGATTTTTCAAAGTCTGACCAACGATGTATGTTGTTTCTAAATGCATACATACAATGCAGTTCAGGGTGCTTCATAAGACAGTTTTAAAAGACCCCACTAAGCAGTTAGCACAAAGCTGGTCTGTTGGTTTTGTCACTCTTTATATGAAAAAAATGTATTGTGTCACGTTTCTCATGCATTTATAGTGCAATGCACTTTATTCATGTCTTCTTTTATAAATGCATTGATTTTCATTGTGTTCAATGTGAATGCACCATGAGATTTTGTACGTTTTTATTTATTTATTGCCTTTTTTCTTTTAGGGACAAAGCACACAACACTGCCGGTTTACACTTGAAACAGATGTATTGCATAAAGGATTTACTGCCACAGCTAATTTCTGAAATCCCTGTACCTGGCTATGCTCTTTTAAGAATCAATCCTCCATGTTATAGAAAGCCAAATAATTGATGCTACAAGTGGTGGGGAAAAAAGGGCTGCATCTAACAATTCTCTATATAATTGATTCATCTGTAGACTATGAAACCCAGGTCCTTATCACATTTAAGACGCTGAAATTCTAGAACTCACTCAAACTGAGTAACCAATTATCAAAATAGTTGCCGACTAGTTCAGAAATCAATAACCGATTAATCTTTGCTGACCAAGTGTAATAAGTTTACTTTTCCTGGTTTTGGTTAAGATTTTAGTTGCAGCCGATAAATCGTACACAACATATAAGGTAATGCTATTGGTTTAACAAAAATGATGGAGAACCAACAGCATATACACTTACACTTATACATATACACATCTTAGTTTCACTGTTGATGGACCTGCACTGTTTCACTTGGATTCACATGGACTTGATTTAAACATTTTACTTTTAAAATGTTGGTCCCATGCCTCATTTGGTGAACTGTAATCCCAGTGAGAAAAAGCAGAATCCCGCTGTGCTATCAATTCACACTTGGGAATATGTGGTGCATGCACATTCAGAGCAGTGGACGTGTGTCAGTGTGGAGATGTAATGTAATCAGTCCACTTCCAACACACTAGACTTCTGTGTAGCAATGAGCCTCAAGGTAGCTTTCATAAATAACACACAGTTCATTGTTATTAATGGAGCGTTTTGGGGGGGTTGGTCACCAGGAATAATCTTTTCCACTCGCTCCACCTCAGTAGCTTTAATCTGGCTGCAAATGAACCAGGCCTCTGTTTCTACGGTTATGGAGCCCACAGAGGGGGGTCGGGTTGTGACTGTGCTTGTGTGTTGTCCGCCCCACCCTTCAACCTCATGTAATGCAAACAGGAGTTCACCACTGACATATGCTGGTGTTTTTTTTTGTTTTTTTAACCTTTGTCCAGTTTCTTTACCCATCGTCGTGTTGCTTCACTCTGTAAAAAAATCTATAAAAATACTCCACTTGGATTTTACTAGGAAGGATAAAGTGATGTAGTTAGCCTCTTGACAGTGTGGTGTCTGGTTTCGACCTTGTGTCTTTCACTGTGGGAGCCAGTGATCATATTAGCGTAGAATAACATAGCCTGGGGTAAAGAAAGTTGGGGAGCCATTTGTCTTTGTATTGTCATCCATTCTTTCCTTCTATGGAAATTAGAGATGTATCTAACTTCCTTGCAGATTTAACAGAAATTTAATATGGTAGAATGTAACTATGAACAAATTACCATTACATTCTAGTTCACACAAATTCTAGAGTTCACACAAATGCAGATTAAGCCTATCCGCTTCACCTCTCTGCACACAGGAAGTGGTTCATTGTTTATTACACACCACTGTCTTAAAGTTGTCTAAAGGAATCAACATTGAAAGGCTGTTACATACAGACTTTTATTTTTATTTTCTAGATCAAAAATGCTGTCAAACTGTGCTGGTTTCATAAGACGTCATTAGTCCTACTTTCCACTTTACATCATTCACACAACATTGCGGTGAGAGTGGCTGGCGCGCCGCTGTGTGACATCTAAATGCAACAGTTAAACATAATTATATAGTAATACAATAATTATATAGTAAATAAATAGAAATGTGTTCATAGTGCTGCACAATAAAACAATATCAGTAATTACAGCCATGACATTTTCTTCAATAGCAATATAATAAAGTCCATATATAACAATACAATACATTGTGCAAATGCACCATTTTGTATATAACACACATAGTAACTGAATGTTTTACCTCCGATGTGTGAAGCAGTGTTTTTGTCCATAGAAGTTTAAACCACAGTTGCTGTTTTATTCATTTTCAGTCTGGAGCTAAAGTCAATCTTGAATTAGCTACATTTTATTGCAATAATTATCAGTATAAACTGATTTGAACATTTTTATTGCTGACCCCAGGCTGATACAGGTCATGTAAGCGGCACTCGCATTGTTTTACCCTGTGCATGACACACAGCTATTGTCATAGTCACGGCTTGCTTTTTCCTTTTTACACACATTACGTATGCAGTGTATTCAGTGCACACATATATAACACAGGTACTTGGACTGAAGCAGATGTTATTTAAATTCACATTACTGTTTTTTAGCTTTGCTGCTGCTGTGCTTCAGTGATGTTTCTCCGACTGAAATGTCATGTCAACTGAGCAATGAAATACTATCTGTTAGAAAGATTTGCCAAGGATTCAGTAGCAGAAGAAATAAAAATAGAAAATGAAACGACTGAATAATGATTATTACAATGCAGTCTGGTATTTATCTGCATTCCTTGTGGTTATTGCAGACTACTGACAGTGCCCATTGACATGTACTATAAATCTGGTAATAAAAAGGTTTTTACAGACAAACTCTCGCTACACATGGAGCTGCTGCAGTAAAATAACACCCGCGTTACATTATTAGCGGGAATAAACAAAGCGTGTGCACTTACAGATCCCCTCTCCCTCATTTGTTTGTCACTGGGCAGACAAAAAAACAAGGCTGTTAAGTGTGAAACTCAGTGGGACAGATGATCGGTGAAGGGAGCTGTAAAAGTTTTATAGCTCAGCCTACTCCTTGTTTTGACATTGATGCTGTGTTTTATAGAAACACATTAGCCATTGTTTCCACTGGAGTAGTTCCACACTCATTGTTACTTATCCCTTGCCATAACTTTCACTTTTTTGAGAAGGAGCTCATGTTGGTTTTCGTCTGGTTTTCTTCATTTGGTGCCTTTTTAAAAGTTTTTACAAATTCAGACCCCAGAAGTAAATAACAATGTATGCGCTTTTCAACTACCCAGTTTCATCATAACTCTGCACTTTTTGTTTTGCATTTTCGTTAGTGATAGTACCTGGTACCCGGTACTTGTTTAGTACCTGTTTTGATGAGGTTCCAAGCGAGCTGAGCCAATATTATATGTGACATCGATAGTTGGCACTGAAAGAGTCATGAGCGCGACGTCCAAGAGAAGAATCAAAACGAACAATGTAGATCAGTTAAAAGGACTTCAATATCAAGAAGACATGCATTAATCTCCAAAGTTTACCATGGAAATGTCTAAAATCTTAACATTTAAAGGGCAGTCTGGTGTATTTAGCAACTGCACTGCCGTTATCGCAACCCCTTATGCCGTATTTCAGTTCAGTCACTGTGTCAGACAGAGTCTGTTCTCTGGACATGCAGGAAGTACTGAACGATTCTGTGAACACATCTTTTTAATTAACTGAGTCTAATGATTCATTACACCAGTCACTAGTTTGTGTGTGTTGTGTATAGAAGGAAGTCACGGCAGTTTCATGCAGCCGTGCTATGATGACCCCGTCCACATTGAGGAGGTACTTTTGCAATGGAAAACCATACCAAACCACGTAGAGTCGAGGCGAGCCGTGCAGGAACTTGGTAGTGGAAAACTGCTGTTATTCAACTGAACTGATGTATGGACTGTTCAAATTTTAGATCAAAACGTACCAATGTAGAGCAGTTCACTCAACTTAACCTCATTTCATCTTGTCAGTGCCTCTCTAACTTGATTTGAACTATTAGTAATTATTATAACTCTGCTATTCAGCAGGAAAGATGACATTGCTTTTACGTTTCTGAATTCAAGTGCTTTATTTTATCATTTTTTACACTAAGAAGCTGTCTTAAAAATAATGGTGTCACGGGTGATGTAACACTTATGTAACTAAACATCCTAAAACAGGTGTGTGAGCTATTACACTGTCTTCTCCTGAGTTATAACTCCACTGTAAAAAGAAAGAAAGAAAGAAAGAAAAGAATCTTCCATATTAAAAATCCATATCCAGTAACATTACACACTCTGGCACTGAGCATGTTGTTGCATACATTCTTCTTAACAACCAAAGTCGTCACCTTTTATTTGTCACAGTGAGTGAATTATCACGACAGGTCTTTTGTGGTTTTAATGCACGTTATGTCGTATTCAATGAAACCAATGTTTTATTTAATATTTCTGGTTGAGGTCTGCAGTCTGTGGCCTACTGAGGTCATCACCAGACCACACTGACCCTGACCTTTCAGGCACTTATCGATTGCGAATGTTCATTCTGTTGCCTATTGATCATAAACAAGCTATGACCCATTGTCCAGCTTTACAGTATTGTATTGCCATGTGTTTTACAGCAGCGTTGTACAGAAACAAAGACGTAGTAGATCTGATTACTATATGTTTTTTTTTATACTTTTTTGGAACTTATGTTGAAAATTTCTATGATGTGGCTCTGGCGGCATGTTGCCCTACTTTTTTGAATTCGCTTTCATCAGAATTTGGCGTGTGAGTGTGGAACCTCTTCTGGAGTGGCTACAGCTGCTGATTGAATGTGGTGGGATCAAAGTGATTTGTTATTCTTCCGGATACTTTGAAGGAAATTAAAATTTAACAGCCACGTGCCTTGAAGTGGATTATTGTCAGTGTAGATCACTGTTTCCAAATCATACACAATAAGCTATGCTCCAAGAGAGGTGGTGGTGTGTTTCGGAAAGAAAAAGGATCAAGATCCCCCCTCCACCATCCTCCACGAGAGGTGGTGGTGTGTTTCGGAAAGAAAAAGGATCAAGACCCCCCCCTCCACCATCCTCCACGAGAGGTGGTGGTGTGTTTCGGAAAGAAAAAGGATCAAGACCCCCCCTCCACCATCCTCCACGAGAGGTGGTGGTGTGTTTCGGTAAAGGGCGTCACTGCGTCACCAAGGACAATGTGAAACCTTTATTTGTCATTTGTATCTGTTATTCATATCGTGTGTAATGCGTAGTTCCCAGCGATGTAGCTTTATGTACCCATTTGGAAGGTAAAATTGTGTGTAATACGTTCGTACCCAGCGATGTAGCTTCATGTACTCATTTGAAAGGTAAAGTCGTGTGTAACACGTTCGTACCCAGCGATGTAGCCATTTCAAAAGGCAAAATCTGTGGTTTTTGTGGCCTACTTGGATTTAGGAATCAGTAGGCCAAGTGGGAGGTGTAGAACTTTCTAGCAGGCAAAGCTATTTGTCTTTCATTCTATTAATCTGTTCATTGTTGTAACTGGCATCAAAGCACCGTTGCCTTTAAAGTGCCTTTAAGGTGCATCGGCTATTTGTCTTTCATTCTATTAATCTGTTCATTGTTGTAACTGGCATCAAAGCACCGTTGCCTTTAAAGTGCCTTTAAGGTGCATCGTCAAAGCCATGTTTTGTTATATATTGCCTTCGTATGCGCCTTTGTAAATCGATCTATCATCAGGACCTGTACGACTTGTCAGTTTTATAAACTGACTGACTCTCTAACTGACTCGAGTAAGTAGATGACAAACTGTCTAATTGCTAACTGACTGCTGCTTAACCGTGTATGTGGAATAAACCTTCAGAAAGACAGTCGAGTTGTGCCCGCCGTACTTGTTCTGGTTACCCTTTCCAGAAGGGAGCATTGAGCTGGAAAGACCAGCCAGCAGAAATCTGGACAATAAGTGATCTGTGTGTGGATTTCTTTTTAAATATGAGTTTTGTTTAGTTATGGAAGTCTTACTGTGTCGTTTAGTAGAATTCTCTGGCTTATTGAACAACTGAACTACAGTATATCAAATAGGTTTGTCATGGCACTGGGAGACATCCTTTTTAATTGCCCCTGGGCCACTGTTGCGTTTCCAAATTGTTATTGACTGTCATCTCGGAGCAAAAGAGTAAGTTCACAGTTAATCTTTGCTCTACATTGTTTGACGTTTGTTTCTGCAACAGAGCATCTGTTGCTGCAGGTGAGGATTTGTCTGGTCGCTGTACTGTGAGCTCTGCCGATGTGTGAAAGTACCTGTCAGTAGTGATGGTGAGATGAAGCCTCATGAGGCATTGAACCACTTGAGCCAATTGGTTCGAGAAAGGGTTCATTTCTCGAAGCTTCATGTGCACACGAAACCACCTACTGGCCAAGTGTATAATCACAGGCAGCTGTATCTGAACCACATAATGTGTGATGAATTGAATTTTTGTGTCTGTTAGAAATGACTATGAATTACAAAAAATGTATGACCAAATCATTTCTGTACATATGTGTTTAATAATTTTTTTGAATGTATTCTGTGTGTGTAAGTCTTCCCAAAATGGTAATATCATAATATGGCAGGTTGTGCAATGTTTTTCTGAAAATGGCATGGGTGTAATCAGGCAGAGGACAGTGAAAGTGCTTGTGGAACTAGGAAAAGGGCACAGATTATGCTTGTGAAACTTGGACAATGATGAGCCTCGCTGGCTCCATCCTATATCACCTATCCTACTCTCCTCCCTCTCCTAAATCTCTATCTCTCCCTAAACTCTCCAAACTATCTCCAAACTATATAAACGCTGTCCAAACTCTAGTATCCAAACTCTCCAAACTATCCAAACTCTCAACTGACCACAACTCTCCTTCAAAAACCCACATTTTGAATGGAGCCTATATAGGGGTCTATATAGCTGTAAAACCTCGCGCTAAATCTGAACCACTTCACGAAGTAATCACGTGGTACAGCCGGGCAGCGAGGCTTCGGACGTCATCATTTTTGGCTCCTCCCCTAAATGAAGCAAGCCTCGATACGCGCATCGCGGAAACGCCCCCTCCCCTACTCGGCACACGCTTCGAAGCCTCGAAACGGAACGTCACATCACTACCTGTCAGGCGTGATTGCAACACGCCAGGCTACTGAGCCACAGGAGAGGAACAAACCATGAGGCAGTGAGGATAGAAGCAGAGGTTAGAGCCAGAGGGGGTGTGACAGTTTCCACTGGTGCCTTCTTAAAACAGGAGATAGGCCTCCGTTCAGCCCCCATTGGAATAATTCATTGGAAACTGGCGCTGCAGGATAATCCCTTGTCATCAACACAGTTGAATGACTTAAGTCTGCAACTTAAATTCTTCTAAAATGTATAACGACATCAAATGAAATCACAAAAGCTGCAAATGGAGCCTCTTGGAATCCCTGGAGTCCTTTATTTACAATAGTAAATAGCCTGATCAGCTAACCTTGTTGTCCAGTGGGAGCAGGGGTGACAGGTCAGATGATGTGCATTGACCCAGTGAGTTCGGTCACTAATGTGAGATTAACCTGAGTCACTATGTCAGTCCAAAAGGACTGTCAGTGTTATTAGTGGGGCGGATGTTAAAGTCCATGTAAAGTAATGTAAAATATCTCTGCTGACTGCTGTTAACCCACAGATAAATGTGTTCCTAAAAGACATTTATCCAAATATGATTGATTTAAAAAAATGTCATGAAGAAGTCGGCAACATTCTCTGCACTGAATTGCTGGGGGCATGTCCACACACACACACACACACACACAAATACGCTTTAGTGTTAGTACAATTTGTCATTGTCAGTGTTTGTCCAGAATATTAACAGGAACACACTGGTATCAAATTACTTGTTAAACAAACATGAAGAGAGGAGATATTTCCGCGATTTTGGACGCAGTTTAATGACCTACACAAAGACAAACTAGCTGCTTTAATTACAGTCCTGCCCTCTTTCCCCTTTTCTCTACCAGTACCTGCAGCCTCACAGCAGAAGTGTGCTCTTCTTTACATTCTTCTTCACTACTTAATTTCCTCATCTTTTAATAAGAATTTTTAAAGATTTTCAGGACAAAGACTAGCTCAACCCAAGGCACTTGAACAGTTAAACTTGAGGTGCGTCGCATGTGTTGTGTAAACTTGCGTAAAAAAAATTGAGGTATTGTTATAAGCGTTCATTTTTAGATGTTGTAGAGTAACATATTTGTAGATGTTTTTTCTCTTTAGAAATGTTTGTCATGTGGTTAACACAAAACTAACCACTGGAGTGACTGCATGCAGCAGTGAGGATGAAGGAGGGATTTCACTAAGATGTACAAAAGGGCTAGTAATTAAAGTCAGCAGATGAGGCGTAGCTGATGACCCCTGTGTGTCCCCTCTGACTGAAATAAAAATCAATCACAGCTAATACGGGTTGGGGGAAATTGGCCCACATGCTTTGTGTGCCATGTGTTGTCAACGGATTATGAAAATGAGCTTTTTAATGAATGAACTGTCCATAGAGACGACATCCTGCTTGTCATATTCAGTGTAAGAACACAATCATATTTAATGACCGAGCACTTGCTCATCTTCTATCTCATCAAGGCTAAGCAGTAGATGTCCTGCATCTTTTTGCTTTGGGAAGTAAAAAAACAACTAATCCTCGTCTTTATGCTGCTGTACAGAAGCTTTGTGAAAGGATGCTGCCGTATTGATTCAGCGACACATTTACCTCTCTCTGGCCTGTCCTCTCACTTTCTGTTTGACATTTACTGCCTTGTTTATGGCCGCATTTTTTTTTTTAGTTCATTGTGAGGTGGAATGACCAGCTGTGGGTTAAGATATAAAGTAGGTTGGCATCAGCCCTGTGTGCCTGAAAGGGCAGGGCAGGAGTTGTATTTAGACCCTGCATGTATGTTCCAAAGAGAAAGAGACAGAGAAAAAAGCAGAAATTTCTGGTATTTAATTACAGAGCGGCCGTGACCAGAGGCACACTGTCAATAGCAGTTTCAAGCCCAACAGCTTAACAACCTCAGGAATGGTGGCACTGTTGGTTTGGGTGATGCTGCCTCATTTCCTCCTATGAAGAGCCAAGTTTTTTGATGTGTCCGCGACCAGCTCCACAGAATGGGCAAAATTAAGAAGCCAGTGAACATAAAGAAAGCCATTATGGTGCCATCGTGTGTACCAAAATACACAAGGGTGAAAGCTCGCACTAATTTTAGGAGTTTATAATGACTGGAAATGGCCTCTTTTTGAAGTCTATTCTCTCACGAGAAACTCCTTTTGTGACCATTTTAGTTGCGTTGAAGGACGTATCTCCTGTTTTATAGAAAATGTCCCTTCCTGCCTCCACTGTTGGAAGGCAGTGATTTTTTTCTTTCACAGGTTAGTCTGACCTAATATGAGTTGAGTCAGGTCCTTGTCGGCACTGTCAAAAGATCCCTATGTATTGAGGGGAGTGGACAGTTTTAGGGAAAGTCTGGTTCCGTAGTCCCTCCCCATGGAGTTTGTTCTGGGAGGGGGGGGGGGGGGGGGGGGGCTGCTGTCTGACAGCCTTTTTTTTTTTGGCTGGTGACTCATTCGTTTTGGCAAGGGTGAGCAAACATGCCCTGTTACAAGTCTCTGTATGTTGTGGTCCAGGGCACATTTGTGTTCACACTGCTAAAGGAATGTGGATTTCAAATGTGTGCTTTGGTCCGTTCATACCTGGACTTAGAGCTGCCCAATTGTGATTAGATCTCTCAGGATGGATGTTACACCAGTTCTGAACTGGGCCCAAGATGGCTGCCACCTTTTGTGAAGAGGTCAATTTGCAATAGAGATGCCATTAAATGAACTAAACCTCAAATTGCTCTAAAAGAACAAACAACTGCATGTTTTATCCAGTTTATCCAGTGTCCATCAATCATTGCTCTGATTGGTTGTCAGTTTTAATCCACAAAAAATTGAATTAGTGAATTTGAATTGGTATAGTAATGCTAGTAATAGTAAGGGTGACGCCAGCCTAATATTAGTCATTAGTCATCTTGCCTAGAATTCCATCTTCACTTCAGACTTATCACCCTTATAATCTGGGTCAAAGATGAATGGAACAATATATGAGTGATTGAGTGTTTTGCAGCAACATTCAGACTTGAGGGGATCTTCACACCGAACAAGACCCAACACATCCTGGCCTCAGGGTAGAGTAAGGAGCTGCGGGATCAGCTGGTAAAGGGTTGGAGTCCATCTTTTACTTTTTTATAACCTTAAATGCTCGATTGGGAAAACTCCAGGTTTTACCAAGTTTCATCCAAGTTAAAGCAGCATTCCTAGACAATGACCATCATGTGGTTTTCCTATGGGAGGGGAATCATAGGGCTTTTACAGCTTTAGAACACCTGGATTGAAAGATTAGAAATGACGGTGGAAAGGGATTCTGGGTTAATCTGTTTTTCAAAATTGTGTTCATGCAACTGTGTTGTTTGAGCCTGGTGATGCATAGTGGTTTTGTAAGATGCCTACTGTCCACATAAACCCTTAATTTTAGAGGGCTGAAAATGGAGAACATTGAAAATGCTGCTGGCTCCTTTTTCACGTGAAAACTCTGGAGTATCATGTTAGTTCTGTCTTGTGGGCAGAAACGGACACCTATGAAAATGATGACGCAGTTGCCTACATTCATCTCTCGTGTGGTTCTTTAAGGCTATCGGCCATGAGAAGTCATTCAACCTCCTGTGTACACCAGCGTGTGCATGCCGAGTGGCAGCGTACATGAATGTTCTCTAGATGTGTTAAAATGGATGAAGATCACTGCTGATACAGGGTTGAAATACTCTCAATACAAATTCTGTTTTCACTTGAAAACTTTGTATGGATGACTGACAGCAGCTTTAATTTAATACTGAAACTGTGGATAGATGGACATAGAGATCAAGCTTATGCTAGCTAGCATGGGGTGGGAGTCTTTATCTTTTCATAATAATTCTGCTTTTTTATCTGGCATAATTTCAGGAAATGTCTCCATCCACGCACCCCCCCATAAAAAAAAAAAAAGCGTTTCACGTCTCCCAAAACGCTGATTCCATGTAGATAAAACACCAATACGATTAAAAATGTATGCGTATTCACCTACACCCGTTTCCGTGTTTGGACGGGCCCTAAGTCTTCTGTAATTACAATACACACCCACTCACATTTGACTTAAGACCTCCCCTCTCAAAGCAAGCTAAAACATATTTATGATCCTGCATCTTTTCACTGCTCTCTAAATTCTGATGAAAATGGTGAGCGTTGCAGGGAGATTCATGTCGTGTCAGTCTGGTTTTTAACTTCTGTGGCAACTCTCACTGTGTTCGGCAAGGTCTCTGCTGTCATAGAGAACAATACTTGCCTTGTATGAAGAATGGAGAGCGTCACCTGCATAGCATGAATAAAAAAAAAACATGACAACCGTTGCAAATGGCTTAAGCTCACTTTGTAGGGGATAATTTTTCAGCAGCCGCTGGCTCCTGCTCTTAGCATCTGTTTCCACATTATGGCTCCTCAAAGACCATTTGTGTTGATCTTTCTGTCATGCTTTTGGCTTTTAGGAGAGATCGCTATAAAAAAAAAAATGCTCTGTGGATTTTCTAACTGCTTGTCTTCCTCTAGGTTTGAAAAGATCCTCGTGGGAACATGAAAAGATTGGAAATGGCAGGAAAAGTGCTGTAGATTGTATACCACAGGTAGGAAACTAAATTTCTCTAATGCTTATTCACTAATGCTTCCTGGAAATTTGATAGCCACAGAAGTGGTAGCCCTAACTCACTTTTATTCTCATGTGATTGTTTTAAATGGGATTTGTTAGGCTGTTGCATTTTACACCGTAAGAGCCAGATGGTACTTTTTTTTATGAATTTAAATAATACTTCACAATGGCTTATGGGATTTGAGTTTCCTCCTCCTGCTGTGTCAAGTCCACTCACCTCCTCCAAACCACATCCCATCACACTCAGTAGCTATTTAAAGTGCCAGCAGCAGCTCCCAATTACTCCTCCCCACGCCAAACCAGAAGCTCAGTCCATGCAAACTGAGGCCTCCCCACTGTGACCTTTATCTGTTTGTTTTCATATTCCCTTTCCCTCCGTCAGCCCTCCTCCTTTCGTGCTCGTACTGTTTTTGACTTTGTCAAGGATTATTTTGTTTTTCCTCCAGCTGAACTTGGTTATATAAACTAACGCCTGGTTTCCCTTCCTTGATTCTCCGCTCTGTCCCACTGCTCTGCCAGGCTCCTGTCCTCTTGGCACTCCAACAAAGCCTAGTGTTTTGATTACATTGTGAAATTGGAGCCAGGACTATTTATTCCCATGCTGGGGTAGTGTGGAGGACCTGGCTGGAGATAAAGCCAAAGAGGGGGAGATCAGGAAGCCATTGTGGTTGATACAGGCGGATGGTGTTGGTGGGTGAACAGTTTATGTCTTCTCATAACCTCTCTCTGTGGGCTGTGCAGCCAGCCAGCTGTTTCAAATAAGCCGAAGGACGCTTCCGACTGTCAGCTGCTTCTGCACATAACCCAGACCTCATCTTTAAGCTCAGGCTGAAGGCTGTCATTTGAGACACCATGTTACTGCTGAAGTGTCACTTAGACTGACAGCAGATAGTCCTTCTCTGAGCTTTACAACAGGAATACTGAACTATATGCAGTCACACACCGTGCGCCCTGTTAAAGCTGATCCTATGTGTGTTAGGGATTGTTTGATATGATACTCGGTGTCGACATAGGGCCAAAATCAGTGGATCTGATGTCAGAAAAAGTAAATTGTTGCGAATAGAGGTCTTCCCTGTTGAAACACATTGGTTGTAGTACAGTGAAAGGTGGCATTTTCTAAAAAGTCAAACTAATTTATTGACTACAGCAGAACCTGTGGTGACTCCTTGGTCAAACATAAATCCATTTTTAGACCACTTTGTCATGGAGACGCCCTTGCAGCCTCTTCTCTGTTTAATTTTTTAAAACTACCACTCCTACCTTCTTCCTGTGGTTTCTTTTTGCATTTTTACACCACACCTCCCCATTAGCCCACCCCAGCAATTCACGACACCAAGCTCCTTTAGCAACACACTTTATGCGGGCTTTGACAGGGACCATCTCATCTCACCGAATGACTCAGGGGGGCCTAATAAACAACTTCCTGACTAATACATGCCCTTTGAGTGCAACAAAGATTTGATTTAACTGCTTTTGCCGAATGCAAATTTGGTTTGTGTGATCCACCAAGGCTCTTCTGTCCTGTCCTCTGTCCCGTCAGTCATCTTAATCAGCCATGACTCATAAAAAGATTAGCTGAAGTCATGGGTTTCATTGGAGGGCAGTTTTCCAAAACTTGTTGTGGAAAAACAAGATCAAACAAAACTGTCTCTATTTCCTGGCGCATTGATTCGCCCAGGTCAGTCGTGTAGTCATAATTGTTGTCCTGTTGAGTTCAGCACGTTGCATTCGATTCCTAGAGATTCAAATCAATTTTATTTACAGTGCTGTGCAACCAACAAATGAGTACTGTGTTTGACGTAATGAGTAAAAACTCCATCTGCATTACAAATGGAATGGAATGTAAGGTCTTCTTTAATTAGGGTCAAATTTAGCATCAAGAACATGAAGATAATTTCCATATACTGTGTATGGTTCTGCTGGCTGCTGGTGTTCTTATGCTGCTTTTCAACCTCCCACTGGAAATGTCTACATGTTCAGCTCAGTGTGAGACAGGGTGTGGCAAAATGAAGGCACGCTCTTCTGTTAAAACTCTTGCTACATGGCAAAGCAGTGCTGCATACCCATACCACTTCCCCCTCAAAGCTGCAATAGGCAAGGTCCAGAAATGAAGTTAGGGTTGACACCTGAACACAAACTACTCCTCACACACCCTCTCTCTCACTGCTCAGGGCCTTGGACAGCTAGCCTGTGAGTCAGTGAGCAGTTGGTAGTAGCTTGAAGCTGTAACTGAGCCTGGTCTCAAAATGATGCAGCAGCAAAACAAAATGTGATGGAAGTGACTGAGGCAGCCTGAGGCTGGGCAACATAACTAGTTTCTGTCGTCTGCTCTGAAATCGTCAGCAGAAAAGACACTCGGTGACATACGACCAAGATGCCAACCATAACTTTCCCATGATGACGAGGGTTATGATCAACAACGTATTGTGATGTGAGTTTTAGCCATATGGAGCATGGTGTGAGGCGGCTAAAGTGACTGCGAGTGCAGGAGAATAAAAGATGCTTTTCTCCTCCCATTTGTTGAAGCTGTGTAAAGAGTAAATGTTAGTCATAATGATAATCAGAGACCATTGGAAAATGAATGGAAAAGTATCCTATGAACCTCCAGAGGTGAACACAAGGGATGTAATAATGTGTTTAATTGGCACTTAAACAAGTTTAATCCTGTTAGGAAACACATCCATTGTCACTTGATGTGTGTCTGTGCATGCTAGAAGAAAGTGGTCATCCCACTAAATGACTGCTAATCATAAATCCATTCCCCAGATGACTCTAAATCACTATCAGACCATTTACCATTTGTTCCCTGCGACTAAATGTTCCTGATGACGAACGTGCCGTTTGTGAGAGCAGTGTCAGGATTAGTAGTAGTTAGCTAAAGCACCTCACTGAGCTGTGCGTTTGTTCCTCAAGTAAAAAAAAAAGCTAAGAGTTCTTCAACAACAATACACTTCAATACTAGTAGTCAGTGTACCCATTTTAGTCTTTGGTTTTGATTGGTGTGCATTACTGCTACCCAATGACCTGTGGACCTGTGGTATTAATATCTTTCCATTTGTGTCATTGTCACTGGTGTTCCACACATGTCCCCATATTCTATTTTAATGTTGATTTACCTGGAGCATGCACTGAATTGTGTCTTGATGGCCACAGATTTCGGGCTAATCTAGTCCAAGTCTAATCATGGTTGGGTCATGTTGGCAGGGCCAGATTGACTACTTGTATCTTTATGTCATTTTCATGTGAGTATTGACAGTCATTTATAATTATTATGTCAAACGAGTAGTAACCATAGTAAGTGGTAATAGACTTTTTTTTTAACATTAGAACACCTGTCATGTTCGGGTTGAGTTCTTTAAGTACTGTCTTTGATCAGAAGATGCAGCCCATGTTGTTATGTACATGAATAGATAAGGACATTTATGTCACTCAGACCAAAGTAGACCTCAGATAGCAATTGGATCTCGATGTGGACATCGGACACGCATGTTAATACCAGGTGTAAATGCATGTGGTGACGCTATCTATCTGCTATCTCTTTCTCTCTCGTGCAGCTTTGTTTTAAAGTACTAATATCTAGCTCTGTTTGATTTACCTTGAATCAGTACTTGGTGGTAACTCAGCTGGAACATGTACAAATACTGATTTAGATTTTGGTTAGCAGGCCTATCAAGAACTGAGTATTCAGTTTTCCTTATTTGCTTTGGTTGTTTGATGGGCCATGAAAGCATTTAACAAGTGATGTCATGCCAAGTGCAATCAACCTCACTTATCTCCTCCCGAGACAAGGTGACTTTCTAAGAGCAAAGCAGCTTACACGTGCAGCAAGCCGAACAATGTAATCAAATCACGTCATTTAGTCGTCGTCTTGTCTATTTTTTTTAGACTGCACGAACATGAACTTGTTGTGTTCTTCACATGACTTAAGCCAGGGCCTCTGAGGAATACATAGTGGAGTCTGTTCACTCATTTCACTGATTGTGTCCTTTCTTTTTAAATTTAAAGTCACCTACATTCATCTTGAGCTTCCCAGACAAACAGAGCTGTGTACTGAATCCAAATTACTGCTTGACCATTTCTGTGACATTCACTCACCAGCTCGGGCTTTTCAGAAGCCTGAAGCTTTTTTCCCTTTTAGTTCACTGCTCCTCATTCCCTCACTCCCTCCCTCTAACGACCTCCACCTTCTCCAAGACGCTCCAGACCTTTAGGATATTGAGGTGGGGATGAGTGCTTTCAGTGGGTGGAGCACAGCTTTTGATGTTGAAATCCTGCAGAGGAAGGCTGTGAAAAGGTGATGAAAGTGGGTCATACATGTGTTTCTCTGTCTTTGATAGGAACATGCTGAACATTTGTATTAGATGAGCTTTGACAGTACAAAAGACCTTATTTAACATCATGCATTTTGGCAATAATATGGTTTTGGATGCAGTGCCCAATTTAGGTGTTCTCATGTGAACTGTGCTGCACGTTGCTCTACTTTTGTTAATCAAATGTGAGAGGATGTTGCTATGCTACTGTGGTTTTGATTATTTGCTTGTTTTAGCATAGCATCTATGATGTAAAGCGTCGTTCCAGTAGGCTTGTCTCTTTATTGTAATCATATTGGGGAAAAAATGTCATCTTGGATTTCTCCAGTCTTTGTCTAATAGACGTTTGTCTCAAATATTTCGCTTCTGCTATAAGAGCAACTATTTTGTTTTATCAATGTAAATTAAATTCCATTGTGTGCCAATGCTTATAAAAAGATTTGAAATCGCAGGTTAATATATTACAAAAAAATAAATCCGATACAATGTGTAAACCCTGAATGTCATATAAATGCTTCACTAAGCACAGGCTGTTAAAAGTGATATACACTGCTACCCTCACGTGACTATGAATGTGAGTGAGAGCTGCAAGTTTCCCTCTGGGACTCTTTATTCAGTTAGGTGAATCTCCAGTAATGACATGCAAAATTGTTATTATTTCACATGACACACTTAAAGGTAATATAGCTCATTAAAACAATGTTTGACATTCTGAAACATTGAATTAAATCTCTGTATTTGAATGTCTATTCCACTACAGTGTTTTGCATTTGATTAATGGCAAGAGGTTCAACGAATGACTGATCCGAGTACAACTTGTCCTGTAGCCTCACCTCTGTCTCATTTCACCAGCCGTCCTCTGCCTCTGTCCTCCTCTCCCCCTCCATCATCCAAGACAGACTGAATTAATATACCAAATGAGAAAAAAGCAACGACAGGGAGAGACATGAAGCTAAGGTAGAGGAGAGGAGAGGGCAGACAGAGTAGGGGGTGGTGGGGGTGTGGATGGATTGATAGAAGGATGGAGCAGAGGGTGAGGGGACAGAGTGATGAGATGAAGAGAAAAGGGGTCTAAAGAGACAATGGACATATTAGTGGTGGAGGCCTAATGAGACCCAGACATACAGTTTAACACACGAGAGGCCGATCAATAATGTGTGCTAGTCCCGAGAGAGAGACACATACACAGAGCCACATACCTCAGGGAATGGAAGGACAATACCTCCGTTTTTCACCCATCCCCCACCTTAACACACACATTTACATACAGACACATCAGTGGTCTGTGAGAGTGAGGCAGTTGACAAATTGGATCCTGTCCTTCCTGTTTTTTTTCTCATTTTAAACCACTGACCAAAGAGACAAGGGGACCTACTGAAATGATCAATGGACTAACACACACACATGTAAGGGACAGCATAGTCTAGTGTATAATGTCGTGTTTGTATTATGTCACTGTATTTGGTTGTACACATTACATGTGGCTCTAATCTCCACACAGCTGATCACAGTGTTAAGTGGATGTGAATGTCAGATTGTTAGTTTTGGAGAGTAATAGAAAATGGTGGTCACAGGCAACCCGCAGTATAAATCCTTCTTCAGACGAGCAGGGTGCCAGAGTTAGGCCCCACCTCTTTTATGGCCGGGTGCCAACTAGGTCTAATTTAGTTAGAGGACAAGCTACTGTAACTTCTGCATTGGATAGATTGACATTTTAAATCTCATTGGACCCTCACACTGCTACACTAGACTTCAAATAAAACTATCAAACATGTTTCTTAACAACGTGAATGTCCCAGACAAGCCTGGGAGTTGGGAGAGGCAATTAAACGCGGTTGCATGTTTGTGTGCGAGCGTGTGTTACCCCTCGCACTGAAGTGCGGTGCTAAAGCTCCTTAATGACTTTGCTTACAATGTGCAGTTTTTTCTGAAAGTCACAGGAGAACAGGGCGACCCGTTGGAGGGTTTGTGCTCATGGCCTGGAGGAAGCTGTGCGAGTGGCTTCAGCAGTGGCAGAGTTTTGATTGTAATTGCAGAGTAGCAGACTCACTGCTGTGCCAGAAGACTTAACGAAGACGTTTGGGAATTGAAACAGTGGGGTGTAGTGTGACTGTGCGTTTGAGCTAACATGATATTATACAAGTGTGTGTGTGTGTGTGTGTGTGTGTGTGTGAGAGAGAGAGAGTGTGTAATTACTGGTCTCTAGTTCACCATCAGCTTGTGCATCTGTTACCTGACTTTCAAAGTCTACAGATCCAAAGAAAAGGGGTCCAGCAGCCGGTTGAAACCAAATACACTTTGTATCCCTCATCTGCTGTTTACCTTTTATATTATTTATTTCGATCAATTTATTTTATGTGTGAGTGAATTGTAACGGTCCTTTTTACAAGAACCAAGATGTTTTGTTGCCTTGTTAATGATGCAATGACAATAATGGCTTCTATTCTATTCTTTACTAGTTTTAGATATGGAGATCATGCACAATGCCACACTAGGATCCAGAATTAGAATCTGCCACATGCCAGTAAAAATACACACTGGTGAATAAATAAATTGGATCAGTCGCCTATTGGGAGTGGGGTTGAAAATAACAGTTGTCCACTGTCACAGCTTTGACATGATGGTGCCGTTTTTGGTTCCCAGGAATTATCTAGCAATAAATTCTAACTGCTGAGAGAGTGACATGGCATCACGGCAGATAAAATCAATCCAACCAACCAATCATCTTGTCCAGTATTTCCCAAACTCACACTTGTGACTATGGAAAATATCCATAAGTATAATACAATGAGAAATAGTTTGATTATTGAATCAAATATTGAAATGATACAAAACATAAAGAAATAGTTAAATTTGAAGTGAAAATATGTCATCAACCTTTGACTTTTTCCCCCCTCATGACCCCTGATGTAATTATGACAGCATCTTTCCAGTAGGTCATTTTACAGCAACACAAAGACATATTTAATGTCCTTTAGGATAATAGGGGTGTATAGTATTCAGTTAAAACCTATGCCATGTACTCACCTGGGAGGCATTTAGTTAGGCAACGAGTGACAGCACAACTCTTTCCTTGCTTAATATGTCCAAGCTACATTTGTTTGGTTTGTATCCTGGCTAGATTCTATTTCAGTAACTACTAAACTGTAACCTGAGCTTATCCACACACAATGGCTGAATGAAGGAACAGGACTAACTGATACTTTTTTGTATGCATGCCTTTCATGCAACATCCTTGTGTTTCTCTCACAAACAAGGAGAATCATTTTTCACAACAAAGTTGTCCATTAAAACAAGCGAAGTTGTTAGATAACTACTCTGTACTGTATTATTAGTGTACTAATAAAACATTTGGTTAGCAAAGACGAGACGTATTATGGACGGAAGATGAAGACCAAAGAGGGACATCGGAGAGGAGAGATTACCTTATAGGTCCATGTTAGAATGGATTAAATTGGACTAAAACAACAATTGAGGTAATGGTTTACTTTAAAATAGTAAGCATGACAGAATTATGTTTAAGCTTCTCATTCACATAAATGTTTTGCAATCCATAAACATTACGATGTATGATGACCTATTGTTTTATTATTGCCCAGCCCTAATTGAGTCATTCTCTCAACAGTAACATGTAACATTGACTAAGTTTGCATGCACGAGCTGCGACTGTAGTTCGACTGAGTTATGCGATTGGATAACTTGCCGAATCCGAGTATACACACAAAGGACAAATTCGATTTATTAACCATGTACGTCTCTCTCTGCCTCCATAGGTGTCACCGTGATCTCTTTTATAAGCTGGTGTTATTGGGTCACTTTCCTGTTGACCTTTTACACCGCAGACAAACAAACAGCTAACAGTGAGATGGATCGTGCTGTGGTTCTGTTATGTTTTGTACTTTAGTCTGACTTTTAACATGCATGTAAACGCACTATAATGACCTCATTGCAAACCTTTCAATCCATGGGAAACACTGACTTGAGCACTTCTGTAGTTGTTGGAAAGTATTTTGGCTGAATATTTATTTATTTATTAAACCATTAGCAGACAGACTGAAAAACATTTATTGTGGACCCAGGGTGACACATGCCCTAAACACCGTTTAACATACGAAGCTACAGCCGCAGCTAATGCAGCTGTGAAACACTGCCTATTCCTAAGTAATAGGAAAATATATAGGAGCTAACGCTAGCCATGAATTCACTCTGCCATGTGTGATTTTATATCTAGTGGTACATTGGTGACAACATTTATGTGCTATCAGTCATGGTGAAACATAGAGCTCCTGCTGCTGCTGTCTGTGGACGACAGCACAGAGCAGAGTAATGACATACATTTACTGATAACAGTGAGTGGGAGAGACTGGATGGGAATATACTGTCAATCCTTCAATATGAATCCCATAACTACAAGCACACACACTTGATGGGGTAAGATAATGGCTTGGGGAGTTGTGGAGCTTTAAACAGACAATCCAAACATTTTCTTTCCTCTTGAGGATTTCAGACAAAGAAGAGATAAACACTGTTTTTCCTCTTGATGTGGGACTGAACCACATCAACAACATAAAAAACTGCTGTGAGAAGCAACTGCTCTTCTTGTAATTAGGTCTTACAGATTTTGAGACACTCCTGTGTTAAAATGTACTCATTCTGCCGTCAGGATATGTTTTATTTGTAGACTTGACTATCATTCATTTTGGATATGGTGACATTTTTATTTAGTAGCATTATTACATACGGTATATGGATGCATTGATGCATATAAGATGCTGTGAATGTTGTTGTTCATCCTCCTCTTTGAATTTTCCTACATTTGGATCGTCTAATGGTCCCACGTTGAAAATGAATGTCTGAATACTGAAAGTACTACAGTGTAACGGTGAGAAATAGAGAATAGTCTATTCACAATAATGACTGTCCTCTTAAGGGAGAATCCATAAAGTATAAGTGGCTGTCCAAAAGAAAGGCGTCTGAGCCAGAGCCACTCCGATAGAGAAAAATATAAAGCTCCCTAACAAATACGTGGATATCTGAACAGTTTAGACCAAAGCAAAAATGTTAACTATGTTATGTAATCACATAATCACTAGTAAGGCACCTATGCCTCTGTTTTCTGTCACATGTGTCCTGATGATGACGACTGTGTAGTGATATGAGGATGAGGATTTTTATTATCTACATCATGGGTCCTTGGATGCCTTTCTTTTGGACTGCCACTTTAAATTTCAAATACATTTTTATTCTAAACATTTTTTCATCATCATATATTAACACAACACAACACAAGTGGCAACTGCTGCATCTTTATGATGGTTTCCCCTCTTAATGAAGCCATATCACAAGTAAACAAGCATAATCACAGCAGTGGACTGTGAAATGTACTGTCACCTAGAGAGAGCAGACAGATACTGTTCCTGTAGACGAAAGGCACACGCAAATGGAATGTTGTTTTGAAAAAGTTTCCCAAAGACACGCCATCGTTTCAGGAAATGTCTTCATCCACACAAAACCCCCAAAATGACTCAAAAGGCTGTTGTACATATGCCAGGCCTATAAGTGGCGCTGTAACTGCTCCACCAAAAACGAAAAGAAGTATGTATATAATCACAGAAACAGACCGAATGAACCAAGCCAGGGGAAAGAAAGAGAAATAAAGAATGAACATAAAAGTTATCATAAAGCAAACAAAGCATCTCGCATCTTTTCAGATCCCTGGCAACTTTTTTTCCAAAAAAGCAACTTTCTGGTATAACCTTAACTGCTCTCCAAGACGGAAATGGCGGATTTGTTGTCTACACGAAAACGTAAAGGGCAATGTTTTGAGATTTTCCCACACTGCAAAAAATAAATTTCCAGGGCTCCGAAAATGCCATTTCCGCAGATTCACCTATGCTCTTTTATCGTGTGGACAGGCCCTAGAACAAACAGATGATTTTGTTGATTGTCTATCATTTTGTTGTGGTTATGTTTGTTAGCTGGATGTCTATTGTCTGACTGTGTATTTGTGGGCCACAACCGCACATGCACAAAGTACAAGGAGGCCACAATCTGATCCGAGAGAAAGAGGGCGTCTTTGAACGAGTCATCTTACGTTTGCTACAAAGTTGTTTTGCTATTTATAGAAATTCTTAGTTGTAACCATCGAGAACGCACGAAACAAAATTAAAAGCAAGCAGCTACAACACACACCCAAACCTCCTGGTTTTTTCCCCCAGCTTCTCTTGTCCTGCCACAGGGGGAGGAGGACGGGGATGTAGAGAGGAACCACTGATTTCATCTCACTCTGACTGTTGGGACGAGTCATAAATCAAGCGTGTGACCTCCTCTAGCTCCTAATCAAACTCCACCCCCAAACATGCGCTCACAGGGAAATTTATCCTCCCTTTTTATTCTTACCGGGTTTGGATTGGTCACAGTGGGAATTGCCTGGAACTGTCATTACACGCAGGTGTAGGGGTGACACCAATGCCCCCCTCCAGTCTGAGGTCTAATGAGACCTGCACATAATGGATTTCTCTCTCAGAGACAGAGTGAGAGCTGTGGGTTTACCTGATGGGCCGGGGGGGAGAGGAGGCCTGTCACAACACTGAGTGGGAGGTGCATGAGTGTCCGAGGTCGTGACACACAAACAATGGCACCTCACCCCCTCACCCAGCTTATCAGTGTCAGGACAGCTGTGTACCTGATGCTGTGTGATCTCACTGATCCCATTATCAACAATGCTGAACCAGTACACACAGGCCTCAAAGCTGCTGACACACATGTCAGAGGGACAGCTGGATGGGAGGCTGTTTGTCACTGAGATCCTTTAAAATGACACATTTCACTCTTTTTATGTGTCCAGTCTTCCTTAAGCCTGGTTAATACTCCTGTAAGGCACCTCCATGCAGTCCTCCAAACATGGCACGCACCCTACTATAGGGGTGGGTCAAAATATCCCTTTGGAGATATATCGTTATCCTTCCTCGTGCAATGCGATAATCGATTCACCAGTGCAAATATTGATATTTTAATTAACAAATTACACTGCTGTAACTGTAAACACTGTAAACTGTCTCTGCCAGTTTCACTCGCCCGGCGTCACTACTTATAATGGATAATGGCGGCTCAATGAGCTGGTGTCAGCAGTAGTAGCTAATAGTTCAAGGAACTTTCATTTTTGTGTCAATAATATGAGGTCTGAACACATGTCCTAATATCTTGAGCAGAAGTGGTGAGGATGACTTTGCTTTCGGCCAGTTATTATAGGAAAAGCACTGTGCTAACTGATGGTGCCATTCCACTGTTTTCCATTTTCATTCCTGGTGACCTATGAGCTCTTACTGGGCTGATATCATGCAGTCTGACCGCCACAATTTTAGATACAGATGAATCATCATCAGACGTCATTTTGGGCTTTTCAGTAGACCAAATTAGAATGACACAGGATTGCACTGCTGTGTGCAATAATTTAGGAGCAGTCATGACATTTTTCCCTCCTTTTGGTGTTGCCATAAAACATGTTAGTAATGACGTTTTTTTTGATTGATACTTGAATCACTAATATTTAGTATAATGTATTTTGTATGCATGAATCAAATGTATAATGTTGGCTGTTGATGTCAGTTGGTGGAAAGACAAGCCCATCCCTGGTGGAATGCAGATATTTTTGTTTTGTTACGTGGTCGAGCTTTAGCCCTGAGTCCATCCATGTGGCCTTCTCCTGTGAAGTCTCGGGTCAGGATCAGACTCTTATTGAGGACAGATGAGACCGTTCTTGACACGGGTGTAACAGACTCTATCATTTTTCTTGGGAAGAAGAAAAATGGACTCCATCATTTTTCTTAGTAACTGCTGGCTGACAATCGTCTTTACTTTTGAGCATGTGCAGTAGTTTTTGCATCTCTTGGCAGTTGTTTTTCAACACGAGTTAGACTGGGGGAGGACAGTATCAGTGACGACAGCATCTTTTTGAATGTATGATGAAATGACAGGCAGATGTGGTTTGAAGGGTGGGTGTTACTGCAAAAGCCCGGTATTCAGACTGACAGTCGTGTTCTTCAGCACCTCATTGTAAACCTGTGGCTTGTTAAACAGGAAGGTGAGATAAATTCTCTCCATTATACACACACTGAGGGATGTAAATAACGTTCTTATTCTCTTCATGGCTGGATTAAGACAGGAATGCGTCTCTTATCTACATTACTTTTTTTTTTTTAATTTACATTTTCTTTCCATGACATTCATCGATGTGTCACCTCTCTCAGACCACATGCTTTGCTGCAGCCAGCAGAGGCTGTAAATACGAGCGCTCGCCAAGGGCGGCACAAACCACAATGGCAAGTCCACCTTCAGGGTGGTCCACTGTGGCAGTGCACGTTTTTAATGTTAGAGATTACTTACTTACTGTCACACTTCTCAAGCTATTTCACAGTAAAAAGGTATGTTGTTGGCTTTTTGCGTCAAACTGTGTGGCAGGTTACGTCTGACGTGTGCACACAATACATAACACACACATTTTTTTTTAAATGATAGGCCATTACTTTGATACTAGAACTGCTTTCATAGACAAACATGTACACACACACACTCACTCCATCATCTGTTATTCATATTCAGAATTGTTGACTACATTTGCATTTTAAGAAGCTCATGAAACTTCCCTCCTCCTGAGCTCCACAGGAGGCTGTTGGGTGTGGTTTCTCTCCACCAGCACAAAGCACTGACGCTGGGCTAAAGGAGCAGCAGCTGGTCCAGCATGACCATGCTCACCTCCAAGAGGAATCCCTGGCATTTAACATTGCCTGGTGAAGAGAGCTGGTCAGCTGGGGAAGTCGACAGGAATGTGTCCATGTTTAATCCCTATGTGACCTTTGTGGATGTTGGTCTCTGCATGGTTAAAAAAGAAAAAAAGGAAAAAAAGCTGCAATCAGTGTGTTGTGTACTCATCCATGAACAAAGTGACGTCAGTTAAGAAAGAAGGAAGTATACATAACTGATGTCTGAGCTGCATCACTATTTAATTTAAGTTTGATGATAATGGACAGATCTTATCATTTGTTTGTTCAGCTTTGTGGAAAACATTTGGTTTTGGATGCTAATCTGCAGTGACATTTATTGTTTCTTAACCAATTTGTTTAGAAATAATGAGTTGTTCTTTTTTTGAACGGCAGTTGTGTGTGTGTGCTTGATGTTTTTTATTTCTTGGTCTTCAGGCTGTGTGTGATCCTGTTATCTGACTTTCATTTGACTCCCAGGCCCCGGGCTCTGTATGGTTTCATGGTTTTGTCAAAACAGTGGCGTGGCTAGCAGCATTCATGCTCGCCATCTTCAGAGTACAATATGCTCCTCAGAAGTATTGTACAGCTTCTGTCTCACCTCTGAATGTTGTGCAACAAGCCCAGCTCTGTAAGCAACACACACCCTAATTTTTATTAAGCCAGCAGTGGAAAAAGAAGGCGAATTAGCCGCATGAGACCACAAAGAGGCTCTTTGTGCAGTGCGGTGTGTTTTACACACACAAACGCACAACAGTCAAACTAACATTTACCCTTCGCTCTCTGCTCTTTTTCCTACAAACAGACACAAAAGGGAACCTTTATATGTAGTCAACATGTGAAGTATGCATTCAGATTTTCCCTTTACTTCCTGCACACTTTGTCTTGTAGATGAATGAATGAATGAATGAAAATCTAACATTCTATTCTTGCACATCTAAAGCTGCCAAAACTCAAAACATCTTCTTTACTACAGTAAGAGTTTTAACTGTGACTCGCACTGTGTTCAACTGCATCCTGTTTTCTTAAAATATCCTTGAGATCTGTCCAGGACCTGAGTGGATTCTACCTGTGGAAAACTAAGTTGAGTGGACAAAGTTAAGAAAGACACACACCTCCTGTTTATGCGCCCACAGTTCCCACTGCATGATGTGAGGACAACCATACTGTGACGTTCAAGAAACTCTCTGTAGAGCTAACTGATTAAATGATGTTGAGGTATAGATCATTTCAAACTGTTTGTAGAACATATTTTAAGCTTTGAGTGTTCAGGTTAGCACAGTGACCTCAATAGAGGTCAGAGGTCATGTGACTCAGTTTGCTCACACTGCCATGTTGACTGGAAGAGCTTCTGAAAAATAATGAATGGCACCAGGGTTGGTTTCAGTTTTTAAGAGTTCACTGCGCACTTTAAATCCACGGAGATTGAGCAAATGTATCACAGAACCTGACAGACTGAATATAACTGATCCGCATCCAGCAACGCACGTCTGAAAGCAGCTTTTGAGTAAAAGGAATTTGTGTCTTGTAGATCAGGCACGACTCATCTGTTTAGTTCCATCGCTACAGTGAAGTGTGATGATGAGGACAGAGAGACTGGGAAAACATGAGGAAAGGATGAGTGCAACCAAATTCAGAGACGCTTTTGAAGAGAACTGGTTTCAGACTAGAGGCTGCGGTGATAATGACATGGTGTCTTCACAATAATTCTACCCAAAGATCTGACACTTGACGAATCCAGGCTTTTTAAAAGCCTAATACAAGAGGGATTAAAGCTGTAGCTTCTGTATAAGACAATTCTACAAAGCCCTGAAGTAAGACTTGTAAGACTAATACTTTTGTAAATACATGTAATACATTTGTAGATGATAAAAGAAAAAAAACATGTTTTCTCTTGATGGGTTATTGATTGAAAACCGAGGGGCAAAAAGTCAGTTTGACAATTAATTCTATGATGCAGTAAGGTATGGGAACTGTGACTGTGTGTGAGTGTGAGTGTGAGTGTGAGTGTGAGTGTGAGTGTGTGTGTGTGTGTGTGTGTGTGTGTGTGTGTGTGTGTGTGTGTGTGTCCTGCTCTCCATAAGTCTTCCTGCCTACTGCCCTTCCTCCAGGAGCTTGGCCTTTAATATCCTCCTCAGGCTGCTGCAGCTCTGACTTCTCAGAAAAAAAGACCAGTTTTATGAGGAGAGGGGTATTAAGGAGTGTTACTAGAGAGAGAGAGAATGCTGTGTTGTATGTGAGTGCTGGGAGGTAAGAGAATAGCATGACAGTCTGAAGTGTATTTTCAGAACACTGGTTACAGGCTTAGCTGCCACGGAGCTCCATCTCATATTGCTTAGCTTATTTTTCTGAGCATGCGTGTGTCCGCTTTACTTTCTTCACCAAGAGCAAAAAGGGGAAAAATATATTTGTGAAAAAAATGTAGGTTTTTTAATTTAGTTTCATTTTTGATTTAGGACTCTTGAAAATCTACTCTAATACATTAATCATGAGAACTTATCACCCGACAATTGTGAGGGTAGTGGTGTGAGCTGGAGTCAATCCCAGCTTACATTGAGGCAGCACAGACATTCATACTACTCTGTTTTCATTTAAAATGAGCATTTTCATATGAAAACAATTTTGGCGAGTGTTTTTGCTTCTTTTCAGAAGTAATCTGCCTCCATACTAACACCTAAAACATACATCATTCAGGTACATTGGGCATTTCTAATGTGAAACATGATGACATCAAACTTAGTGCTCCAAGTCTTCTCCATTTTTGTTGAATTTCTGTGGCAACATTTTAACAGCAAAAAATATTGTATCGGGAAAGTTCTGTCTCCATTTGGATCAGGCCTAAAACACAGCCCTGGTGTTTTCAAATGAAAACTGAACCAGCAAGTAATGCATTTTTTATAAAAAAAAGTATGGATTTAGCCAGAGACGCACAACTACAGTCAAGTTTCCACTCCCACACGGAGAGTACAGGGCCCAGTCAAAACCAATCCTCTTGCAGTGAGGCACCATAGCTGATCAATGTTTCACCATGATTAAAAATGTTTGATAAATAATTTGTATGAAAGCCTTTCAAACACACTGCAGATAATATTGTATATGATGAGATCGGTCATGTCTGACAGTTGCAGAAAAATGTCTGGTAATGCTGGCAAAGACAAACCAATACTTTTAAAATGAGAGCCCAAGATAACGGTTCATTTGTGTTTTTAATTTTTTGTCTGTTCAGGCTAAAGTGAGATGGATTAAGAGGGGTTTTCCAGTGTCTGTGATGTGTGAGTGTGTGTTCTTCCACTGTCTGGGAGGTCCATACTTTCTCACTGGAGCAGTGGTTAAGTGTGTCAAACTTCAAGGTTTTCACTCACATTAATTAAAAGGTATGAAGCATTGGACTTGAGTCTCAATGAAATTGGGAAGAAAAACAAAATAGTTTCCACTAACTTGAATGTCCTTTAAAAAAAACAAAAAAAACAACCATGCATTATGATTGAACATATGATTGGTCACTAGCATTCCCTCTGCTAAGGCAAAGCAAAACTGGCTAAATTAAGAAATGTTCTGTCTTGTTCCGTCATGACTTTGGCCGTTGTACTGTTTGTGTATTTGTCAGTGTGGACACGCACATAACTACATTATTTATGTCTTAAGTTCTCTCTGCAACAAAATGGTGTAGACATCAAGTTATGTTCTTTCTTCTGTCTTTCACCACTTTAGTTTCCATTTGATGGTGAGTTGGTTAAGCCTGGCTTTAGAAATTAGAAGAAAGACATGATACTTTAGTTGTCACAAAGTTTTGAATTTTTTAAATAGTTCATGTCTTCCCACTTTGAGTAGATATGTAGCACTGTCACCTTTTAAAAGTAGCTGTTGTCTAATGAAATATTATGATTGTGTTGGCAGACATTTTAAAGAACAGATAAGCAAAAGAGAAAACCAAAAACAATTGGCTAAAATCCGTTTTGCCTTGTGTCCCTGCTGGGAGCCACACTTCACTGAGACTGATCCTTTTTGTTTCATTCTGGTTCTCATTGCAAGAGGTGAGATCCCTGCAGTCGGTACTGGCTGTGGGTCAGCACCTCATACAACAGCACGTCAAAAAACCTATATCACAATAAATCTGTATGTGAAGGTGAAAGCAACACTTCCATGTTGAGGTGCTGGGTATTGTCGGCTCTGATAAAGGGGGCATCACGCACATTTAGGGCTGTTCTGTAAGCTGCAATTAGTGTCCATAACTTCATAGCTTTGTGTATTTTACTTTGCACACAGAGACATTCTGAATGAAAAAGTTCCTGGAGGCTTGTTTATTCATTCAGTCTCATGCCATATCTCCATATTTAAGAAAACCTGCATGATGTCATCAGATTTGTTCTCTCCAGCTTTAGTCCAAGCTCCTTCATGTCCATAAAAGACCTCATGCAGACACTACTTTCATAGATTTCTTCTTGTGGTGTTCTCTAAAATTAAGTAAACTTCATCAGTAAAAGGAAATAAAGGAATAAAACTTGCAAATGACATAATGCAAATGATTTAAACCTTATACCATATATTCATATACTGCACATGTGTCAAACTCTAATCAATTACATGCGGCCCACAAATCACTGTGCAAGGTGATGGAATAGAGACAGAATATAAGACTAAATGTAATGCTGGCAGTATTTTTATAATAGTAATAAGACATTCAGTTGTAATCATTGCTTTATTAAATGTATTACACTCAACTTGAAATTACATATATTTAAGCTGTTTTAATCACAATTATCCTGCAAATTTTTAATTTAATTCTCTGTTTTTGTGCATCATAAATATGTTTTTATTGTGAGTCATTTTGTATCAACACAAGCAATTTTACTTTGCAATTATGTCTAATATCATAATGCATATCTTATATTGACCACCAGCTACTAAATAGATGTTTTTTCCACTTTGTTTTCCTCTATGTCAGCCCCCGCTTGACCAGACTAGATGCTCATTGGCCCCCAGGTCATTTGAGTTTGACACCCCTGATAAAGTGCCTCAGTAAGGCACAGGTATAGTGTCATTTATTTAAGCTCCCAGGGCGTCACCACTCACAGTTTGTGTTCATGTGTGCAATTGTTGTCTCCCTTTATATACTGGGCCGTGGCTGCCTGGTCACTGTCCCTCTGCTCATTCTAATAATAGCTTATTTTTGTGCTGTGATGCTGTCAGTTGTGATGTTGCTGCTCAGGGGAAGTTCAAATATTTGAACTCTACTTGAGCAGCGAGGACAGTTAACGCAGCAGCTGGCTTGCGACTGTATCCGTAGCCATTAGCTGATCCTCTTCACCTCACTTTCTGTGACTCAGTAATACCCTCTTACATGGGAGCACTTTACTCTGCGTGTCAGGTAACACAATTGTGCGTAACGTGTGGAAGTCCCTGCTGTTACTTTCGGTTAAAGTTAAGTTGAGAGAGTTGAGGGAAAGCCAATACATCAGCACGTCTCCCATTCCAAAACAAGACCTTTGGTTTGTGTGACTACTCGGCATCAGAAGTTAAAGGTCACTTAGTTGTGCATTAGAGTGAAACTTTGATTCGGACCGGTGACTCTTTGCTACTCCATGTGCATCGGCTTTCACGTCTAATCTGTCCTTTCTAATATAGGCATAATTCACAGAACTATATTTTAAAGGAATGTATGCCATCTCATATTAGCAACTCATGTTCTCTTCTTGTTAAGGGCAACTGAAGTAAATGCTAACCTACTATTTAAATCAACCAATCCAGGGCTGGATTAATGTTTTGATAGCAGACATTTAGTGCAGCCATGAAATGATGAGGCGAGATTTTCTGCATTTAGCCTGAAACACACTTAAATTAAACTTACTTTATGAACAAATGAACTATTAGTAGCAGACGGTGAATAATCCCAGATGACTGAAATCTCTTTAATGCAGAGCAGTATCAGACAATGACTGTGGGAATTAAACAATGGGAAAATGTAGAAACGTAGGATAGTTATAACAGAAGAGATGACAAAAAAGATAATCTCTTTAAGACTTTCTTAAACACGGTAAAGTCAGGTAGAGTGGGTCAACTTCGAGGTTGTAGGTTTGATTCCCAGCTTAGCTAATCTTCATGTTGACGTGTCCTTGGGCAAGACATTTAACCCGATGCTGCTCCCGACAGCATGTGAGTGGTTGTGAAAGAAGTACGAGTAAATGGGTTACTTGCAAAAACGCTTGTGTAAAGCAGCTTTAAGGAGTCATTAAGGCTAGAAAAATGCTAAATATATACAGACCATTTACTTTCTGGTACATAAATTATCCCCCGATTTCTCTGTGTGTATGCAAGAAGTTAAAACACAGGTGTTACTGATCACATTAAGTGAGGACCAGTACCTAAATAGAACAGAGAATGTTATTCATGTGATCAGTAACACCTGTTCTTACTAAATATTTCATGTCACAATTGCTATTGTGGGAAGTGCTTCAGTGTTCAGCTGCTCACTCTTTGCTCTAACTATCGTGAAGATCTGTCTAGAACCTGACTGGAGTCCATGTGTGTTAGAAAGACATGCGACTGTATAAGTAAGGTCCCATACTTCAACTACAACCACATCATGCAGTCCAAGAAACTCTCTGAAGACCACAGCGATTCAACTGAGGCATGGTATACATCAGGGGAAAGGATATAAAAACATTTCTCAAGCTAATGTGACTTGTTCTGTCCAGTCTTCGATCATCACCTGAAAGTATATAGCTCACTTCCTCATACAGAGTGTCTTGGGGGTTGGAAGATAGTGTCACTGTATTAAACATCTCGCTGTGCTGTGGCGTCTACATGCACTTTACAGCCTTTAGGTGCTTCTCAATTTCGGCCTGATCCCGAGTTTGAAAGCCCTTCAGGAATGTAAATATAAATAGAAACATTCATTAGGGACCGTTGATTAACTTCGCGCCCGTTAAATTTCACAACTCAGCATCTTGTCTGTATCAGAATCTTTATTTTTTATGTGTCCTCTGTATTTCAGCAGTCCATAACTTTCTTCTCGAGCAGCCTCTCAATCCATTACTGCTGTTCACTGAGCTGATGAGATTGAGGCGACAGGAAAAAAATAGCTCTTGTCCTTCCTACTTTTCCTCTCTGTCAGAGGAGTTTCTGCATTCTTTGGGTTCATGTGTGCATAGTTTTCTCCACCATAATCAGTATGTAATAACACAGACTGTAATTAGCCAGTGAAGGCATTGTCCACACACAGTCTCTCCTAAGAGCCGTAAAAGCCGTTAAGTCAAAAGTATCATTTGCTTTAACTGTCCAACTGTTTGCTCCCTGGATTCTTTTCTGACTTATCATCTGGCGAAGTGGGAGTTTTTTCCCCTGGGAAATGTGTCATTTTTATATATGTGGCCGGAAATGTTGTTAACTAATTTACAATATGTAAGGCTCAGTGTTTACAGATTCTTTTGCAGCAATACCAAAGAGGAAACAAATAAGCTCTGGTGGTGAGGAAAACAAATAAGAAACAAGATAAGAGCTGCAGAGCAGCGTGCAGCATATATCAGCCAAGTGGCCCTCAGTGTCTACTTAAAACACACAAGATTGGGTGCAAGATGGCCGACAGCGTAGAAACTCACGGGGCCCAAACAATGCCTGTAGTCACACACTCATGCCCATAACTGTCTCAGGATCAACGGCGGCTTGGAACAGAGCTGCTGGGACAGAGCAGGCCAATGTCAAAGGTTATGTTTGAGTAATTTGCCTGAGGATAGCTGGTGTCCCGCACAACTCCAGCAGTAACAGCAGAACTATTCATTGCCCTGACTTCGATAAATCCCCACTTCCCTTCGGAGTGCTGAAGGCTTCAGGTGGCAACATGTTCACTGCCTTGTGCTGGAGGTGGCTGAATGGTTATTTCATAGGTGTCGCATATCAGGACGACAAGAATAAACCTTTATTTTACCAGGAAGTAACATTGAGGCTACTTTTACGATTGAGACATGGCAAATATGGGGTCAGTTAGCAGCATCATACATGGTTAGGGCTGTTAGGGTCCATGTGACATAAATGTCATCTTCCACTCATTTCTGTAGCGGTCTAAGCAAGCCCTTTGTGGATGAATCTGCCCACACCTCCAGTTTGCTTCCATGCAGACTGTACGCCTGGAATTTGCATACTACCTGTAACAAAACACTGTCCAGTCCAGTAGGTGGCACTGTTTTGGTCAAAACAGACACTGAGGAAGACGGTAACAATGGAAATGTGCTTGAGATCATGTGAGGAAGTTCACCAGTACAGTATGACCTGACCCCTACATTTATGCATGCCATTAGCCTTTTCCCAAGAGAAAACAAATGTTTTGGTCACATTGTAAACTGCTTACACCAAAGTCCATAGAGAAAAGCAATAGTTTTAGCTTGCAGGAACATGGGAGCCTTTGGCCTCCACTAGTAAGCACAGTTGTGTTATTTTGTGACTTAATTGTCACAAAAGTCCTTTGTTCAGATTCACCAAAGTAACACAAACAAAAGAACGGAGTGACCTGTTTGCTTGTGTTTGTGGCGGTTGTTTTCTGTATAGTCTGTTCTCATGATATATGTATGTATGTATGTATGTATGTATGTATGTATGTATGTGTGTATATGTATATATCTATGTATATATGTATGCATGTGTGTATATATATAAATATGTGTGTGTGTGTATGTATATATATGTATATGTATGTATATGTGTATATATGTATATATGTATGTATATACATATATATATATATATATATATATATGTGTATATGTATATATGTGTGTATATAACATTTCTCTGCCCTGCGAGCTCGTTTCATTTGTTTGTGTTGTAGTGGAAATGATATGTCATAGTGTCAATATAACAGCACACAGCTCTATAGTTTTCTGGTATTATTGTGAACAATTTGATATGGCACAGCCCTAATAATAATGATGACTCTTGACTTCATTATTAGGATTTAGCTATTGTGTCAACGTTCACGTCGGTATAACGACCCTCTCACCTGGTCGAGCGTCTTTTCCTGCTGCTGACATCTTTGAACTCTCCGACCGGCTGCAGCTCTCAGACCCTTAAGCAGTTAAATGCAGCGTTCAAGAGTGCGTCTCCGTTTGCCGAGATGGTAATGATAGTGTCTTTGTGTGTCCCCACCCCTCTATTGTGCAGTGGGCTGAATGTCCCGTTAGACAGCTGTCATACAAAGTGACTGTCCTTAACAATAGAATTACACAGTAGGAGACAGCACATGCATACACACATGCACCACTTTACCGAGGCTCTGTCATACTCGTGTAAAATAAACACCTGCAACTAAAACCACGGCAGCTTTTCTAATTATTAAACATAATAATTAGTGTTTCATGCAATAACCAAAGTTATCATTTTACTTCTTGTCAATAATATACAAAAAAGGGGGTTGAGCACTTATGGCAGTATATTCCCAAACTTAAGAATGTTGCAGCCCATTTTAATTTCTGATTATCTTCAACAGCCCATAAAAATGTTAGATTATAATTTAATTTTTTTATAAAAAAAATAATAGGTAGATAATAACATTCTGAATTTCGATTAGGCCTCTAAATATCTAAGCTGTAAAATGTGATTCATTTATTTAGCTTGAAACAAAGATGAAACCAGCAGCTAGGCTATTCCTAATGGAAACACAAAAGGAAAACAAAAATAAAAGTACTGTACTGTACCAAACTGCACCGTTCCACTTGGTGGAAACATGGCTTTAATTGTAACCCTTCTTTAGCTGCTTGTTGAGTTTACTTAAGGTTTTTACTTAATTTTTTTTTAGTTTAGGGTTCAACACAAAGCAAATAAATCCTTAATATGTTACGATCCTTTGAGGCTTATTGACGAAACTCCAAATTGGATTGTCTGTTTTTCTGATTTGTTTGTGGCTTATGTGACCCACACCTTTGGAAACATTGCTTTCGGTAATAAACAGTGTGAAAATTTAAATTGAATACCCTGCTGTGGTTTACTATCCTGTCTAATGAACTCTAGACCTGCTCGCTATGTTGTACAAATGATTGATCTACAGTTCAAAACATGTTTCCAATATGAAAATAAATCTCAAATGGGGCTACATGTGAGATATGCATCCAGATTTTAAACTGTGTGGTGCATTCCAAAAATAATGAAGAGGGCTGTCGTTTCATTGGTGCAGAAAATAGAACCAAAATATTGAACTGAGTTGAATTGCGTAGTTATAAATAGCAATTTTGTTTTGAAAATGGTACATTCACACCGAATGAAAATAAGAAACCTCCACACAAATGTTTGGGTAAACACTGAGCTTGTTGATATTAATGACTGTGTGAAATATCACTGAGGAGATATCAGCAGCAGATGTGCAGGAGAGCTATACATCTACCGTGTGTGTGTGTGTGTGTGTGTGTGTGTGTGTGTGTGTGTGTGTGTGTGTGTGTGTGTGTGTGTGTGTGTGTGTGTGTGTGTGTGTGTGTGTGTGTGTGTGTGTGTGTGTGTGTGTGTGTGTGTGTGTGTGTGTGTTCATGTTTTGTCTCAACCAGTCTCACTGCTGTCCTTGTTCCAAGGCTCTCGTGTGATACTGATGAACACACCGACACCAACAGTTCGTCTTAACGCCAAATACTATCACCGTGTGAGACACCGCTCACCCTGAGACATCGCTGCCTCTTTGCTCGGCTGCATTAAGAAGTTATTATATGCACCAGTGACATGTGTGGTGCGAACCGCACCTGTCTGCATCTGAGTTACGACCCCGATAAAGTCGACAGACTTTTATAGTTTCCTGTCTGGCAGCTGTGTGTGTGTTTGTTTATGATAGCTCCAGTGGCTCTCTACCCGCCTTCATGTATGCCCCTTAAAATCTAATTCCACCACAGACCTGCCCCTTCATCACGCTGACATGAGGCGCTATTGTTGTGCGATTTGAATTGTGGCTCATGCTTTTGATGATGTTTTTCCTCAGCGTCTTTCTTTGCCAAAAACAGTAATTTGAACTGTTAACACAAGCGTTTGAATATTTAATCACAACAGCTTTGTAAAATGCAGTTGTTGCCTTGCATTTACTCACTCAGCCAGAGATCTCAACCCAGTCTTTACGCTCCTGCGTCATATGTTACCATTGTCAGTTTCCACAAACGGATACATGTTGGTTCAGGTTTCCTAACCAAAAACATGTTATTTATTGACACGTCTATAAATGTCTACATCAGCATGCCACAAGTAGTGTTTTAAACAGCTTGTGGTGCGTTTGGCATTTTAACGACACATGGGTGATGGTAACCGTTTTCTGGTTATAAATGTAGTTTAGACGCAAAAAGTTTTTGTTAGGGCTCGGAAAGGATCATGGTTTTTCATCCTCTCCATAAAGACAAAGCACTGCAGCATTAAAACTCACAAGTATGTCCCACAGCAGTGTTAAAACGTACAGTTTCACAGTGTTACAACACACCAGGATTTCCAAAATACATCCCCACCCATTTTCAAACTGTGTAGCTGTTGCTTTGCAGAAATTGCTCCCTACAGCCGGATTTCCGTTAAAAATGTATCACGCATTTTTTAACAGATTCAGTAAAAAACAACGCATATTAATCTGTGTTTCCATCAGCTGCTGTGAGGCAAATCTTTGGAGGTTGAACGATAACAAGGCGCAAATTGATGGCGTAAATAAAGCGAGGCACTCGGTGTTCGTAGCTATAATAGCTGGTTGTTTTGTTGCTGCCTCATCTCATTATTTTAGATTTAATTGCTTCATCCACTAAGTGGAGGGATGCTGTAGTTTCTTCATCAGTTCACATAAACCTCCTCTCACCAGCGGCAGCCACCATTTCTGTTATTTTTCCAGTACAGTGAAATGCAGAAGACTTTAGTCATGTGATTTCTGAACATTCTTTTTTTATTTGCTGAAACTGCGCTCATTTCTATATATTATTGATACACCATCTTTTTCGCCTCCCTTGAGCGCAAAAACTTAAATACTTCATACAATACTTAGATACTTGTACACCATTCAGGTGTTTTTATGCCCAAATCTGAAATGTAAATAAAAACAGGCTGATGGAAATCACCTTCTACTTCCACACAACAATTTCTGCCAAAAGTAAAGTGGCAAATATTTTCTCGAAAGACCAGGCTGTGATCTGTAGTGTCCTTCTCTGTGCTATTTTCAGTGAGCTTCTATTAGCATGTTTGTCAGAACTGACATAGAAGTGTCTTTCATTAAGCCAAGAAGAAAAAAACGGCCACAGTTGATGTGATGAAAAGAGTAAAATTTTAATATGAGCAAAGTACCATGCAGGCATTGTCCATCTGTGGCTGACATCACATCTGACCTGAGCTGATTCATGGTCAGGGAAAAGGAAATGCATGCTCATTTTTGCTGAAAGTCACAGAGACATGGATGATACATGCCCTCTGTCATACTCCGGGCCTCTGTCACCCGAGGCTGTTTCTCAGGGGCCATAAAGTTTAACAACATGGGAACTTCCTTTATCTTCCTAGCTCCTCTGCAGCAGCCAGTGGCTCTTCCCTGACCACTGAAACATGTCCAGAAAAGCCCTCAGTCATGTAATTGAGGGACTTCATCTCTTAAAAGGGTCTGATCATGGAAAACCTGGGGGCTTTCATGTCTTAATTCATGAAAGGGCATTTTCTGGAAGAGAGGGCAATATGGTGATTTCCCTCCTCCTCATTGCTGTCCCCTGTCTGTCTCTGTGAAGTTCACCAGCCATGAGGAATGTGTGATGGACAGCAATTGTTGGGGGTTTCTCTGTAAATGATTTGTTGGCAGCCAGCTGGCCTGTGCAGCACCAGCGCCAGCAGTTCAACTACTGCAGTAACTGAGAGGCATATTTTTGTTTAAAGTAGAGACAAAATGTCTGGCGTACTTGAGCTTTTTTTTGAACGAGATGAGAAGGATTTATGTGCTTAAGTGTCAGCAGCGTGGTTCTATTTTCTCACTTGGCTTTGGTGTCATTCTATAATAAATGGAGATCTCATTCTTGATAATAAATATCTGTGCAGGTCCAGTGCTGCGAGAACATGTCCAGAAGCAATGTTTACAGGATACAGCATGTTGAGTGAGAAGGACCCCCCCTCTCAGTCATAACAAGACCCAGTCTGTTATTGATGGTTGTCTAACGAGCTTAAAGCAGGGTGGGACACACTGTGGCATTCATATGCAGCATTTAAACTCACACAAATGTAAACTCACTTCCTGTCACATCTGTTGTTACTTAAACTCAAAACAAAGATGAAGATGTGTCATGTCATATTGTCTGAACATGTCTGGAGAAAAAAAGAAAACACTTGCCATCTCTGGGTGCATCCCATCCTTCTGTAGGATCTTTGTCTGGATGATGGAGGTTCAAAACTTAGTTCAGAATTTCAGACCAGTTTCACATCAATTTGACCTACCTCTTTGGCCAAATATGTGTGAAAGCACTCACTCTAAAAAGTAGCAATATTTCCTTCTAGTTGAGATCCATTTGTGCGCATGTCTGTGAGAGTTGATGAGTCGAAATACCGGGGGTCGACCTATCAAAGCAGGTTGAGGTTGAGATGGTTTGGTCACATGCAGAGGAGGGATAGCGATTATATTGGACAAAGGATGTTGAAGATGGAGCAGCTGTGCAGAAGGAAAAGAGGAAGACCACGGAGAAGGTTCATTGGATGTTGTAGGGCAAGGTGAGGGCAGATGATCCACTGTGGTGACCCTTAAAGGGGGAAGCCAAAAGAAGAAGAGGAAGGATTGTGCTCACAAAAGATGCAGGTGAACAGCCCCTTAGTGAGCTAGCATGGATCAGGAAGTTTCATTACTTCAGTTAGTCATAACAAGCTACTAATCAGAGGTAAATGGTCACACTGATTAGTCGTACTTGGATTGTGAAGTGAGCAGATGGGTTGGAGGGTTTGCTAAATGCCTTGTTGTACTGTGGCATTGAGGGAATCAAGTTTGGCACAAACGTTTACTTGAGTCTCTTTTCCAGTGGTTAAAAAACCCCCACTATAATGCTATAATACATTCGGCATTCACTCCCAGGTCAAATGACTGCAGTGGACACATTCTGATCTGTAATCTAGTCGCTCAGTCTGCATCTTTGACATGCACTGATCTAAAAGCAGGGATCTAAAATCTTTCAGTCCTCGCTGGCTTTTAAAAGGGGACCGAAGTAGTGGTGGGCAAGATATATCGTCTAAAATAATAATCTGATTGCTGTTTTAAAGATATGCAAATTGACATTATGGAGTATTTAAATGACTTAAAACCATGAAACGCACTGAAACTCCACATATTCCCAGAATGTGTGCAGCAAAGCCTTCCTTGATGTGAGGAGGATTCAGTGTCACATGACAGCTTACCATGTGTATTTCAATGTTTCTACACTGTCACTCAGAAGTCTTTGAATTTTTACTGCACTTAAGTCAAGGATAATGACTTATTATCCTCAAAGTCCAATAAAAGTTTGAGATATTATTTTTTTGCCCATAGTGCCCAACCCTAGACTGAAGTGAAAGATATAAATATGTGACCACTATCAGCATCTCATCCAGGGGGCAGTAGAGATGTTCTTGTCACCATGGAAGTGAGAGATAAACACTGGCTCCTTCATGGAGTGTATGACCCAGTTATGTAACCAGTTATCTCTTCTTCTTATATCACAATACATTTTTGTGTTTCACAATCACAAACAAGTCAGAGTGTGAATCTGGAAAGTAAATAACAGAACATTCTCCATATCGTGCCAGCCCATTCTGCTGATAGGTACATTTTCAGATTCTGGGCCAGTTTTAAATGAATTTGTCAGTTGTAGTACACCGACTGAACAAGTTGCTTGCTTGTCAAACCTGATATTTCTGGACAATTGCTGTACATGTACTGTTTTAGATATTAAATCTGTTGTGTACACACACGTCTTGGTCCATCCCCACGCCAGAACTGTCCTGAGATTTCTGGTTTATAGATGTATCTGTCTCTTGAGTATTCAGAGGCACACTGGTTCCTGCCTGATGGTCACAAGTGACCTCATTGGTGAACATTATTGTTGTTTATACTTGTGCCTGTTTGATTGTTTATGCTCACAATCATGTCACTAATTACAAACTTGCTTTATTTCCACCCCCCAGTCTCTGAAAATGACTGGGTGCTGAAAAGGAGGCATTATGGGTGGGCATCATAATAAATGACTATATCCTCCTCCTCCCCTCTCTCTCCCTCTCTATCTCCCTTTTTCCCCTTCTCTCTCTCCATGGCTTATCATCATTAGTCACATTCCATCAGTTCTCAGTGAGCACTGAGGCTTGTGAGTACTTGTTGGTGGTGATTTGTCTCACCCCCATCTTCCCCTCTCCCCATTGTTTTTCTGTAACCCGGTTTCTCTATGCCAGCTTTTTCACATCACATATGCTCTGGTCTCCCCTATCTGCAGAAGTCTCTTACAGAATGTAGGGTAGCTGAATTGAAAATGAATGAAAGGCTGGGCTCGATGTAGCAGATGATGGCTCAATTGAATGTGCCTCTCAGGAATGCTCTGTTCTGGCGTCGAGTCTTTTGGCTGCAGCTGAAGTGTCAGCCCCACTCATTTTGTGCTGAACTTGGGAGATTGTGCGCTGTCTTATAGGTTTTCCAAACTGCCGGTTATATTTATCTGCTACAGGCTCCACAACTACCCGTCATCTGAAGTGCTGTGGCATTTACAAAAACTAACTTTTCCTCTGAATCATCATGTACCCTACTCAGACTAGGAATTTTTGCACGGTTATCCTTTGCACGGTTGAGGTCATAGCCAAAGGATTTGGCTATGACCTCAACCTTGTCGACAAAGGCAAAGAGATTATTTTGGGTTTGGATTCAGCAACATGTATTTTTTCGGGCCTATAATGAAACTGATATTTGATCTTAGAAACCTCAAATATAAATTGGTTCATATTTTCTTTTTACCTACATTCATAAGTCAGCCATTTGGCTTAATTATTAGTTATTCCAGGAAATGTGAATAGAAAGGTCCAGTGCTCTGCAAAGGTTTAAGGCACTTTGATTCTCCACATAACTCAAGCAGAATCAGTAAAGGTCTCTTACTGCAGTCTTGGTCCATTTTTGACAATTATATGTGTTAAAATACCTTCACAAGTCCATTCATACTATAATGAGGTTTATTTAGGTATTGAGTAAGATATATTGAATCATTTAAGGCCCCCGATTAATGCAAACTGTAAAACAGCAGGTTTTTCGATGATGTAACGAATCTGTTAGATACCACAGAGTTTTTATATTTTCCTCCGACCCGAGATCACAGGTTCCTACTGGCATATGTGACAACTTTAATTTCATCATTAGGTGCTGAAGCAGACCTTTAAGTGTGATATATATGAATATAACATAATATACTGTCTATAAAAAAAAAATCAATGTTATCATTAAATGGATTTTTAAATGATAGCCTGAAGCAAAAAATATCACCGTATTGCAATTGCGGCTCTTAAATGTCAGCCATACCTTGACTCTTTAATACCATGGTGTACCTTGAAACTGTTCTATCAGCCCATGCCCAAGGGACCGGTGCCTCTATTGCCCATTTGGAATGCAGCAAATGCTATTATGACATGTGAAATGAAATGTTATATGTGTCACTCAGCTAAATAGTGAAATAAAGCCAGACTTTGGTGGCACAGTCGACACTTTCCCTCCTGAAATTTCACTGTGTCAACACAGTGGCCACTCTCTAATTTGAAAGATGGCTGCAGTGCTAATTACAATTTAAACATAAAACTCATTTGTGGCTGGCACGTTCTCGATTTTTCCTGGACAGATTTGTGTGAGCAGAAGATAAATGCAAATCTGGTGGTACCATTCGTGGTGAAATCTTGACCCCAGTTTTTCCCGGCTTTTCTTTCCCACAAACGTATTTGAAAAAAGCTCTCATATATGCCCATCACGACTGAATTAAGTTATTGTTTCTGGAGATGGAGCTGGAACAAAGTGAAGTCCATTACCTAAAAGTAAAGTAACATTTAGATAAATCAATTACAGGCACACATTTCCTCCTCTCACCTCATATCATGCTCATACCTCTTACGGCTTACTAAAATCACCAAAATAAAAGTATGAAATTCCACTTGAGGGAGAAAATGCAATTTATTTATTTATATTTTAAAATGAGGGAATTAACTCCATTTCTTGTTCTAATGTGTCTCAAATTCTGAATGAACTTCAGCCTGATTTGATTCTTTGCTGTGGGAGAATGCAGACCAGGCGTGAGGGCAACCTGCTTTCATTTGCACATTTAAGCTAATTCACTTTAGACTTTGAATAAATAAGGAACTTACTGGCCTGTTCGATAACTTTTTAGATAGCAAGTGTGACGGCCAGTAAATTGTGGTGGTAACTGAATGAGACAACGCTGTGCTCAAAGTGGACAATTTTACCCACAGTGGAAACAGTTGGCTGGTGGAAGAATGTGAAGAAGCACAGTGGGTGAAGCAGTGCTTCTGTAAGTTCATTCCTGGATATTTTGATCTGTCATTTCTGCTTGCGCTGCTTCAGGCTCTGAGCTGGTTTCCTCTGGATTATGCGCGCAGAGCTGTAAAGCACCTTTCCAACAGAGTTGTGACATGCTGATTACAGAGTTCATGCTGTTTAGCAACATGGCTGCTGATTTTAATAAGTTGTGGAAAAGCTGCTCCCTCTACCTCTAAAGGAGAAAGTGATTGTTTTTAGTATGTCTGGATTGTCATTTTCCAAGATTGACGATTCAGTTTTCTTTCTTTCCATGTCTTTGTCATTAAACTGAAAACACAGCTATTTGTAGCCATTTCGCTGATGTATATGTTTTCCTTAAGAGACAATATAAAACTACATATATGTATATACTATTATCTAAGTTGTTTGGTACCAAGCAAAGACCCCTCTTATCATAAGCCTAAAGAGCCATATTTGGTCCATTGCCTTCCAGACAGCTCACAACTTGAAAATATCCAACACCCTTATGATAATAATAGTATATGCAACAGAGCACTACTCGCGGTTAGAGTTCCTACACACAAAAATTGGGCACATTTATTTACCCTGCCTTCACACAGAAGCATGTGTCCGATATCACAGAAATATGGCAGCACTCATTAAATGGAATACAGTAAATGCTTTAACAAAAAATGTGTTTTTAGTATTGAAAGTAATGCTCATCAGTCATATCTTTACCTCAAAATATGAGTGATTAAATACTTACGGGATCCTTTTTCCACACAAACATAATTACCAATATCAATCCGATTTACAAAGATTTGATAGGTCAAACGCTTTGATTTCAGAACATGTATCACATCATGAGACACCACAGCTTTTAGATTATATGTTAGTATGTCAGGTTTGGTCACAGAGATGGTCGGTGTTTCACTGTGTGACCTCTGAAACTCAGTTTATTCTAGACTTTCAACGGAAAAACCAACATTTGCAATGAAGTGATTGATGAGGAGTTTTAGATATAGTGTAATGTAATGTTTTTCTTAAAATGATATATACAAATCAGTGATCGTAATTATTATGCTACAATGATAAATGTGTTCTTTCCATCCTTGGCCTCTAGTCTGGACTTTACCCTCATTCTCACAAAGAGGAGCTTTCCACCAACAAAGTAAGCTTTCTAATGCTCTTAGTGAGGCAGGAAAGAGGTGTGTGTGTGTGTCTGTGTTTGCTTGCATGTGTGGAATGGATTCAGTAGAGTGAATAGTGTCTTTTTCTGTCTGGCTTCTCCCCCCCCCCCCCCCCCCCCCAACCTCCATTTTGAATAAGCTTGCTGGAGATCTGCCTGAACTGAAAAAAAATAAATAATCCTGCCTCTGTGCCAGTGATGGGAGGCAATGGAGGAGGGAGAGGTGGACAGAAGAGGGTGATTGTTAGTGGAAAGTAGGAGGGAATCCTGTGTACTGAGTGAAAATTAGATTTGAAAGTAATTTATCAAGTCATAATTGGAGAAAACATCACAGTATTTCACAAAGTAAGTTTGAAACCGTAGAGTTAGGTGCCTAAAGTAGGGAAAGCTACCCCTCTCGTGGTTCCCATGCTATTGCCTTTTTCCTTCTCTTGGTTTGCTGGCAGGGCCTCTGAAACCAAAGGGGTTTGTATCTTTTATCTGAGCAGTGAGGGTGGATTGTATACTGGGAATGTGTGTGTGTGGCACTGAAAGCCTTCCTGGGCTACTCAACTTGGCTTCCTCTGAAGTGTCTTTTTAAACCAGCAAAAATGGATGCAGCCAGTCACACATAGTCTGACAGGAATTACAATGGGAATGAGCTTCCCATGACTTCTTATGAACTGTAAAGATGCTAAAAAACAAAACAACAACAAGATATTTGAATGTTAGATTCTGCCCACAATAATGTCCTTTAGAGTGAGGTTTATCATCTGTGAATTTTATGCTCTTGCTCTCACCGGGTGTGGAAGCATAGAATACTCATATGTCTTCATGTTTCATGTGTATCTCGCAGGTTGTATCCAGAGGGATGTGTTTTTAAACCCATGCTGCTGGGAGGTCAAGAGGTGACGTGCCTCTGTAAGACACCACTGGAAACAAATGGTGAGGAGCCGATGTCACAGAGTGTTTATTATGCTTAAGGAGCCCTCCTCAAGCTGTTTAAACAAATTGAATGCCACTTGACATAGCTGTAGATTTTAAAAGAAGAAACGGTAAATGTTTTGCTTTCCAGCACTCATTTTATTAGCTGTGTTTTTCTTATCAGTATGGTTAGTCGGCATAAAAACAGACAAACCGTGAAGTGAGAAAGGTCAAAGGTTTGCAACCTTCTCTAAACTACTTGTTGGATCAGTTTTCTTGGTCTGTTTACTGTTGAGCAGTTAATTGGGAACATCTGCACACCCCCATACAGACATCCAGTCTGTCAGTCATGCAGTTTTCTCTTCATAAAACCTTGCAGATGAAGGACCAGAGCTTCAGTTAATGTTCACGTCAAACATTAGTGGAGTGATTGTTAGTGCCAGATGGGCTGGTGTGAGTATTTCAAAAAAGCAGGGATTTTCCTGCACAATAGTCTCCAGAGTCGCATCAGAATGGTGCAAACCAAAGAAAAAACATCCAGTTCTGCGAGCTGCAATGGTGCAAACAGAAGTGACATTCACTGAGCCAACAGAAAGTGCTATGGTCACTCAAATAACCACTCTGGCTGTGGTGAACAGAAAGGCATGTCAGAATGCACATGTCAACACCCTTGATTGGCAACAACAGCAGAAGGCCGAGTCAGGTTTTATTGTTCCAGCAATAAGCCTGTATCCAAGCTCATCCCTGAGCCACTTCACTTCTGTGAACACTGGCATGCCATCTAAAATTACACACTGGGGCAGCACCAGGCTGGCTTTGTTTGGTCCAGCTTCTACCAACACATGTGACATAATTGTGGGTCATTTAAAGGTAATATGGCAGGATGTTTCTTTAAAACTGGTATGAGGAATCTGGATCTCTGCTGAGGCTGCAAATCGTATTCGGAACCTAGAGTCAACAGTATTTTCATCCAACCTTAAGTGCTTGGTGACAACTTACTGCATTGACATCTATGTTTAGCTATTATAGCTTATGATAGCTAGTCTATTTTAAACTCTTCCTCTGCCTCCTCTGCTGAAACTGTGGAGCAACTCCCATTGAGTAAAATACCAAAATCACTGAACGATGATTTCAGTGCATAATCACAAAACCTGAGTTAAGATTGTGATAAGTCCTCTTTATCCTTTGTAGTGTAAATGTGCACACTCATAATGAAATTAGTATATATCAGCAACCACAAGGTCTATTTGAATACTTTGGTGTCAAAGTAAAGGGAACACTTGTGAGATTTGTTAAGATGTGTAAATATCAATACATGTGTTACTGGTGAAGAGTAAATGAAGATGGCACACAACAAAAATGAGAAAAAAATTCAGCCTCACCTTCTCTAGACTTGTATATATTTCCCATTCCAAATACGAACACAAGGTGGCTCGACTAAGCAGGCCTATATCTCTGTAAGGGATTGGCCGCTTTGAGTGAATGACTCCTCATTTGAATCATGAGAGCCAATAGAACGACTATCATTGGCAAAATAAGATTGACAACTGTCAGCCAATCAGAATCAGCAGAACGCCGGCATGTGACAGGGACAGGCTGCTGCATATTGAGATTGTAACGCTGGGGGAAGTGTTACAATCTTCTGTTGTCTTAATGCTTTGGGTTTTATCTCTCTGGTGCTTTGGTGTAGAGTGCTTTGACGTATATCCTCCAAATCCGTGGAGTCTCTGCTTTCATTCAAGGTGTATGTTGTGTGTTCTGAATAAAGTGTCATAGTGTCCAGAAATGTGGCGAGTGGGTTGACACAGCAGTGCTGTATGGAGGTAATTAATTGAGTTAGTTGTGATTTGAGCTGTGTTAGTCACATTTAAAATATTCTCTTGTTTAATTTGATGTGCAACATCACTATAGTCTTTCATGTTTAGTGCTGTATTCCACTATTATCCACTAAGTATCTGGGTCCCCCAATTGGAGGACCTTTACATTTAAATGGTTAAGCAGGCTCAAGTCTTACATACCTCAGTCTAAAAATGCACTCATACATGTAAATATAGACAATGTTTCTAACTCTCTTTATTGTTTCTGTACCTTCAGCTCTGCTGCCATGCCTCCGGGGACGGTGCGCCATCTTTCAGTGTTAGCAGTCCGGACACTGCTGTCTCTCCTGCTGCCAACCATTACCTGGCCCTTCATCTCACTACCTAGTGGCATTGTCCAAGGATCAGAATCCGCGTCCTCTAGTTCTTATCCCACCTTTGTCCGGAATGACACAGTGTTTGAGCACTTGGCCTTGCATCCCGACCCCACCGTTGGTCGGGTGTACATCGGGGCCCGAGATCACTTGTTTCAGTTGGATCGATTCCTCCAACCTGAACTCCAGGATGACACTGGACCTGTCACAGACAGTCGAGAGTGCTTACCTCCTGTCACCAAAACCAACTGCCCTCAGGCTAGGACCACCAGTAACCACAACAAGCTCCTGCTAGTTGATCCTTACTCCATGGAACTCATTACCTGTGGGAGCGTCAACCAGGGAATATGTCAGAAACGTAGTTTGGATTCTGTGGATGTGGTACGATTCTCCACTACAAGGCCGGTGGATACCCAATATGTAGCAGCCAATGACCCCAGCGTCAGTACTGTTGGGCTTGTCATTAGGTCACATCCTGCCAGGCAGCCTGTTTTGTTTGTGGGCCGAGGTTACACCAGCAGCCATCCGCCCATTTCCACAAGAAACCTCGCCCAGGAACCCATCTTTTCATACGAGGAAACTGCCAAACTGGCTGTGGCTGGCCGGCTCTCAGAATATGACCACCATTTTGTTGCCTCCTTTGCCCACCATCAGCATGTATACTTCCTCTTCTATAGGCGGGACCTTAAGTCACAGTCGCGCGAGTACCGTACCTACGTGTCTCGTGTATGTTTGGACGACCAGTCCTATTACTCCTACGTTGAAGTACCCCTGACGTGCCGTTCTAGGTCAGGAAAAATGTACAACTTGCTGCAAGCTGTCCAACTCGGGCTCTCCAAGGATGGACAAGGTAGTCAAAGCGCTGAGATTCTTCTTGGTGTCTTCTCCGCTCGTTTGGCTTCATCTACTCGGCCCAGTGAGGACTCGGCCCTGTGCATGTTTAATCTTGAAGATGTGGACCGCAGGATTAATGCCACCAGAGACCTGTGCTACACACAGATGGGTAGAGAAGCAGGAGTGGAGGCAGCCTACATTGAGTACGAAGTCAAATCCAACTGTGCTAACCTGCCGGAGGTGAGTTCTTGAGATTAAATTAGCTTCTTCCTGTTGTAACTTGTTAGAAGGATTTTTACAAGTGCAGTGACCAAGCACTAACACACAAGTCAATTTAATTGACATAAGTGCTAACCTTACTCCCTAATCACAAGCTATGTTTTAGACTTGACATTGACCCTTGAAAGGATCGATCCAGGTTTCTGTAGAGACTTTTTGAATGGTAGCAATCTATTTATGTCAATTATCTATGATATTTTTACCTCTCGCCATCGTCCTCATCGGACTTTATCATCCTAAGAGGGGATATTTGATTGCAGCCAGGCAAAGAACACATCTTCACGAGGGACAAAGCACATAATACAACAAAGCACATGGCAAATCTCAAAGACAGATGATAACATGCTTATAGAAATACAAGAGCACTTGAAATGACGACAAAGCCAAGTCAAAACAAGAGAAATGTTAAAAAGATAATGATTAAATGCCAAATATTTTCTTAAAAGTGCAAAGTACAGAGATCACAGAGACGTTCATGCTACTAACTGCTGTGCAGACAAGAGACATAAACTATTTTTGTCCTCTGAGCAGGAACTATGTGTTTATGATATGAAGGACCTCAAACTCCCTCTGCAGGAGAATTTAATATGGCTTGGGCCTTCCTCTGGATCTGACAACAGTAGAGAAATAATTGCATCTTTATGTGCCAAAATATTTGTGATTTTGCCACGTGTCAATTTCACTTCTCTTTCTCTCTTCAGCTTAAGATGATGGTCTAAACCAGACAGACTAAAAAGAGACCTTTTTTGGGTCAATTAGCAGAATTTTAAATTTAATTCAAGATACTTTTACATACATAGATTAAGTTAATTCATTCATCAAACATATAGATCTTGGAAATGTCTGGTTATGTTTTATGAACAAATATACACAATTTTAAATGCATTGTTAAGTGATGGTTTATCATCTTTTAACAATCATCTCCAGTATCTCTTTTAATACAGTTGTATTGTGTTAATGGAGGACTTTGTGTCCACCCCCAACACTAAGATAATTACAAGGCTCAAGATTATTCGATCGCCACCGTTTTCAAGTTCCTAGAGCAGAATGTCTGAATGTTGTTGATCTAAATCGTCTTTCAAGGGGACCCTGAGTGAAATCTCATTTTATCGTTGCAGTCGCACACTTTTTATTTGCAGCCTTGTCATTGTACACAGACTGAGGCAGAACATTACTGCACGGTCGGCTGTAAACTTTAACAGAATAGCTTTGACAGATTATAAACTTTTAGTCTAGCCACAAAATTGTCTGTCACCAAAGTAATTAAAATGGAAGTAGGGCGGTGAAAAAGAAGAAGAAAAAAAAAAACCCTCTCCTGTTGTCCACTGTGATGGACTCTCCTAACTCTTACTCTCTGCTGTGTGAGATACATTTGAGTAGTAAAGGTTATATATGGCACCTGACATTTGGGCTGCACAATATATCGTTGAAGCAGCATCATCACAGTTTATACAACCTTAATAGTCACATTGGAACGCGCATTAAAGTATTCATGTTAGAACGTTTCTGCTGCTTCATTCAAACAAAACCCATACAGTTCTCACTTAATTACTTCATTACTTCACTAATTTACGAATTAAGTCAATTTGACAAACACATAATTGATGTCTTCATACTTATTTTAAGTATTTTTAAAAATTGTTACACTAATAAAATGTAGTTTGGATAGTTGATGATCAAGAAAGTTTGATTTGGTAATAATAACCACCACAGATTTTTCACTTTGGTCTACTGTGGAACTCGTGAGTGATTTATCCCTGTAAGGTATTTACAGAACACTTTCTTCAGTGAAATGGCACAGTTAACATCATGAGCCTGGCAGCAGTAACAATGCTCCACTCCCATGTGTCGGTATGTGTAATTGTATGTTTATATCACAGGGTGTTACTGAAAAGCTAAGAACAACATCGAGCATACACCACATATTTACAGTCTTGTGTTTTCTTTCTCTCAATGCTACTGTTTACATGGAGGGTTGACAGTCATTTTCCATAATTATTTATTATTACATTTAATTTGATTAGTTGTTTGTCAGGTGGGTGTTTCCAAAAACTCTAAATTCTCACATGATTAAATATTAGGTTCAGCTTACTGTCACAGAGGAACAAAAAACAAGACAGAATTCAAATTATGAAGCTGAAATAGAACAAAAATGAAAACCCTCAAATCTATTAATTGATTATCAAAATATTTGCAAGTTAATTAATTACTATGGAAGCCACACAGTGAACCAGTGAAATTGGCCACTATACTCAGAACTCCCTTTGTATTTCTTTTAGCAGAAAACCATTCTGTCTTAGTCTCCTTTTTCTCCTTTTGCTAGGGCTGGGCACTATATGGAGTTTTTCATACAAGATTTAGAATGAGAATTGTTTATGTGCCGTTAAAATCATATTCTTAGAGCCACCGCCAGTTCTCCTCTCCCTGTGGTTCACACTCAACTTCAGCCTTCTTTCCTACTTTCTCCCCAAGTCTGAGCAGTGAGCACAACCCTTCTCTTCCCCGCTCAATGCTCAAGTCCTGCATAGAGCGATCACATGGTGACAGACACAGACGGGGATCAAGACCCCCAGTGAGGAGCTAGTTAGTAAAACAGAAAAAACAGAAATCAGAAAAATGTGTCTATTTCCCTGCTCCAAGTTCATTCTCGCTTCTCTGCATTCAGTATCTCTTTCTCTGTCTCTTATTAAGTAACACATTTCGCACATTTGGCTTTGAAAAACCCCCAGATATAACCTTTGGTCTTTTTGTATTACCCAGCCGTACCTTGTGCTAGATAAAATGTTTCATCTGAAAAGCAGTTGCCATGCCTCTGAAGCTGTCCATGCTCGTCCTCTTCCAGCTGTGTGACCTGTATCAGACAGGATGAAATTTGATTTGACATTTTTGTAACACACAAATGTAATTCTGTAGAGAAGGGATTGAATTAGGTATTAGATGGTCCCTCTCACAAAGCCAACTCTGGAGATGCTGGTTTTTGGTGCTGTGTTCCTGTGTACACATAATGGTGTCTGTGCCATACAAGCATTGCATTTGAATTTTGTAGACTAGTTTGACATCTTTTATTATCACGTCCTCCTGTGTTGAGGATGTTGAGCATCGCTGACCCTTCAACCTGTACAGCAGATTGGCTCAAAGGGAGAAGATAGTGCGGTTGGTGTAATTTAATAGGATTACTGGTCAGGGAGCAATCGATCAGCTGCATTAGCTGCACTTAGTGAGGTGGGGCTGAGGGTAATGTTTAACAAGGCCTGACAGGGATGGATTAAAACACACCAGGCAGAGACGAGGCCCTGAAGTGGATGGGAAGACGAGATTAAGTGATACAGATGCACAGTGGAGCACAAAAATAAAGAGGGAAAAGTTATGTGCATACAGGTACAGTAACGGAAAAAAAGCTAAAGCTAAAGCTACAAATGTCTATGGACAAATGCATAATGTCAAAACATTATCACTTTGTATTTTTGTGAATTAGTCCAGACTTCAGGGAGGTGTCAAATTAAATCTGAACAATATTTTTAAAAAATTGGTTGGAAGTTAAAAATTATGGAAAAGTGTGTGGTCAGAGAGGATACATCCACAGATGGTTTTTTTGCTAAAAACTTTTATTTTACTTGAAAGTCAGATTGAGATTAAAATTAAGTGAAGCCTAGTCATGACAGGCTCAGTTAGCAGCATCATACTCGCAAACCATGTTAACAAAAAATAACATCAGAAAACAAACAATAAGGCGCACAGATCTAAGACAAAGAACAAAGCACAAAGAAAAAACTTTTGTCAAACCAGTGTTTATGGGTTTCTAGTCATGCTATTTGTTGATCCATGTCTAAATCTTCACAGTTTTGTATTGAAATTGAAATTATACATGTTGTGTTAAAGCTTACATCATGCCTCTCTCCGGTGAAACACCAGCTACTGCATTCAAATTGTGCCATTGGCTATTTTAGTGAATGCTTGAGTCACTGGTACACTCTTTTGTTGCTTTCAAGGCTTGTTGTCTTGGACTCCTCCCCCTATATATATATATCAGCTTTAAATATATATATATATATAATATATATAATAAAGAAATAGAGAAATATATATATATATATATATATATATATATATATATATATTTCTTTATTTCTTTATTTATTTTAAAGCTGTTGCGTTGCTAAATGGTAATCCTTAAACCTCTAAAAGGGCTGCTGCACCTGCAGGGATTGACCTCCAAAAAAAGGAAAATTAAAGTAAACCTTTTGGCCAGAGCAATGATGAGACATCCGAAGCTGAAGAGAGATTTACTGTCTGATTAAAATGTAAAATCTCAATCGGATTTCTGGGCACAAACAAGTCAGCTTCCATCCATGTTTTCCCTGACAGTCCATCTGCACCAGGGATGGACTCTCACGCATGGTCTAATCCTTGATGAGTGACCAGGATTCAGGATTTATACCAAACATCGGTGGCCAAAATGCAACTCGAGCAATCTCCTCTTGTTATCTTACGCCCTAGTGGTTATTACTGCCCTTGGTATTTATGGCTGAAAGTGCACATGAGTGCAGTCCTCACAGTGCCGTGTTGTTGTAGTGTTATCACAGCTTCCCATCAGCCAGGCAAGTCGGTGACATGCCAGACTTTAAGCTTACGCGCCTTGTTTCTAGACTTCACAGCATGACTTCATAACTATTTCAGAACACTTATGTAGTTGGGAACTATACTTAGCATGCAGTCATCTCTGGTTGGTTTTAATGGTTGGGTTCTCATGATGTGGACAGAACAGGCTGCTTGGACTCTGTCCTTACGCCACGTGCCTTAATCAGCACAGACTATAGTGCATATAGAAAACTGCTAAGGAAAGTTAAAAGTTAGACATTTTTATACAGGTGTGATACTCCAACAACGATATACAGCGCATACAGACATATGCAATGTACCTCAGTGACATAAGTTCAGCAATGCTGCTACATGAGAACTCTCTATTTATTAAAATTGCCTGTGTATTGCTATGAAGTGGTTGCTCTTTAAAGGTGCAATATGCAACATTCTGCCTAACGGTATATCAGGAAATAAATATTGACTTTGTCAGTGTATTGTAGAGTAGGCTACTAATGTATTGAGCAGAGAGTGACATAACACAATGCAGTTACATTTAAGTACTGTAGGAAATGCCAGAGCCTGAATATAAATTTGCCGCGATCAAATTGGTTTGTGTCATGCTCTGGACCTCTTAACTCTTATGTCACACACTTAAAAAGATACAGCCAAGAGCCACATGTCTACTGTGTGTCAGCTTAAGATGACTTTCTGGATTTATTATTTAAAAAAAAAAAAAAAAAAGTAATTCTTTGGCTAACTTCGGGCTAAACTTTGGACTGGATTGGGCCAGAATTGGTTAAAAAGGGACGCAAAAAAGTTAGCAATAGCAGGAGGTAACAATAGACTTGTAACTTGATGAATACATGATGTTACATGTCTGTTATCGTGGTGACCGGCTAGAATAGGAACAATAGAGCTCTGGTCTATTGACGTCACACAACCAAGGTAATGCCCTCTGGCAGGGAACAACGCTGTTCACCTCTATAGACATATATACTAGACAACACATAAATCAGGCAATATCTCAGACAACGGCTGTTTTCATCATAAAAGTGAAGACGTGGATAGCCGTTGTTCCCCTGGGATGCCAAAAACCAGATCCCCACAGATCCAGAGAGACGGCGGAGGTGAAGCTCTGCTAAGAAACGTGCTCACACCAAGCAGAAGAAGACGAAACATTGGGAACCCACAAGCAATGGACTTCAATTATGAACATTCACCAAGCGCTAGTCCAGATTAATTATATACACTACACCACCCCGTTGCTAATGATAACGTTAACGTGACCCTTACCCTCCCAGTGACAACAACCCTATCTTGCAGAGATAGACGGTAGACGCCAGAGTTTGTCACAAATGTTTGTCACAAAGCCAGATTCTGTCCATTTGTTTCCCTCCAGGCTCTTGTAAACCTTGAGTGACTCTCTGGAGTGAGATGAAGGGAAGTTAATCAGGAAATTGAAGATGTCAGGATTACTGCAGCTCTGGAATATTGTAAAAATACATCAAACGGGGCATTATAAGCATCAGATATATTTAATCTGTCAAGCTTTGAGATATATCGGTGGATCTCGGTGGATTTAAAGTGTGCTGTGAACTCTGACAGGTTGAAACCAGCATTGGCTCTGTTCATTTTTGCCGCAGCTCGAGTCCCATGATGCCTGGAGCTCTATAGCTCACTGGCATTAGTTTTCACAATTAAATGTGACGACTACTAGCACAACATATCAGACCTTTTGATTTGTTGTCCGTCTCTTGGATTTACATGTGCATCTACATGTTTGACCCAAGGAATGCCAAAATGCAGCATTTAAGAGGAACATTTTAAATTTAGAACTCTCTAAAATGGGTTTTGTCAGTGTTTCATGAAAAAGGAAACGCACTTACGATGTTTGTGAGACCTCTGGGATATACACAATTGGAGAACACTGCATTTAAACTCAACTGTTTGGAGAAGAAAACTCCGCAGGGCCCCTTTAAGGCCATATAAGTCCATTCATTACAACACACCAGCCAACTTTATGCAGTCCATCAAAACAAGTAGCCTTCAGCAGGCAGAGCTCCCAGGTTCATTGCCTCTACTTCCCATTGTGAAGATTATGAATGATGAAGCATTGACCCGGCTTTCAAACATGTGGAAAAACTAATGCCCCTGCAACAAAAGCCAACAACCCTCCATGGTTCTGCCAAACCATGGAAACAAAAACAAATTGTGTGAAAGCTTGAAAGCACAAAGTATACTAGCTTGTTTCCAACTCCCTCCATGATAAATCCCACTGGGATTTGTACAATCCCCCAGAACACTGCTGTTATATTTTGTGTCAATGGCTAACTTGCTGAGAAGTTAATGACAAATTACTTGAATGACATGTTTTAGCTGCTACGTGCTGATGCTTCTGTCTCTCCACTGTTAGAACACTCTGGACGCCTATCCCTGCGGCTCTGACCACACCCCCAGTCCGATGGCCAGCCGAATTCCCGTGGACGCCGAAACCATATTGGACAGCCCGTCTGCCCGTCTCACTGCTGTGTCTGTCAGTGTAAGGGCAGGACATACGATTGCCTTCCTGGGAGACTCCAAAGGAAACTTGCACAAGGTAACACGGTGTCGGGGTGTTTTACAACAATAACCTTAAATGTGCCATATCATTGTACTACATTTAAATTTCCATAAATCAGTGTTTTCAAACAAAACTAATCTACATCTATTCTAACATAAAAACATAATATTACATGATAATTGGTTTTCTAGGATTTCTAAGATTTCAGACACATGGCTTATGGCTTGAAAACACCAGGGATATTGTGGAAACCAGTTTGTAAGAATATATTGAATAGCCACTAGAGGGTTACTCCACTTGTTGCAAAAATAATTCTGTTTAATGTAAGTCTTAATCTACTTCTCACTTGATTTATTATGTCAGTAAAAGTTTTCTTATGAGTCAATGGTTCAATTGCTAGTTTAGGTCTTCAGGTAAACACGCTACAATCAAAGCACACAGAATGTCAGTTATGTAAATTATGTTCCTGTAAATAGAAGAATAGTTTGAATAGTTAGATTACACCACAGTAACGTGAGCTCAGATTTCTGTGGTTGCCACTTGATGTCGACTGTCCTATCCAGTTAGAATGTAGACGAAGCCGGATGTTAGAGGTCATTTTGTGTCGTGGAAAATAGGCTTAATCAAGTGGAGCTCATAGGAGTCTTAAATAGCTTTGGTAATTGCTTAAAATGGTCATAAAAATGGCTTAAATATGACTTCTTGAAATCGGTTGTCAACTTATTATATTATCTTATCGTATCTTATATCCTGTAGAATTTTTTCTTTAATTTTTGAAAAAGAAAACAAACTAACCTGAGTTGTAACACTCATGGTCTAATCTCAGTCTGATCAAGCATCTGTGAGATGTGCTAGAAAAATAAGACCATGAAAGCGTCAAAACATCACAATTCACAGGTCTTTGAGGAAGCACACAGCAGATGGCTTTAATGTTGTGGTGTAGTGATCACCAGTGTATGTTTAATAAAGGAAATTAGATTTTCTGTTTTGATTGCAGCATGCTAACCCTCCCTCTCTGTACTACTGATGTCAGCCGTCTGGCACATAATAATAGCGTGTGCACTCATTGGTTAATTGTGTCCCACTCAACATTAGATAATTGCCTCCCACACCAACATAAGTAGTTCCTGCTGCGTGTCTGCTTCCTTTACTGTTAGAAGAGATACATTCTCTTCTGGGCAGTGGTGTGGACTGAGGAGTGGCCTGGACGGCTCATCTTTGAGAAACTGTGGGATCAAAGAGGGAAAAGAGTTGGACTACATAGCTGACCTCAAATCCTCCACATACCTGGAGGCTTGAATTACAGTGTAGCTCCACATCAGGGAGACATCCCGGCCTGAATCGTCATATCGTATTCATCGCACTCTCCAGCGCCGACAACTGCACACATACACCATGAGTGACATTCGACACATGGGTTAATACAGAGAACACACACTTCCTCCATTGTTCCATGAGGATGATTTACTGTCCCTGTTTCGAACAGTGGGTTGTCAAGATAATCATTTATAATTTTATTTTTAGAAATTGTTATCAGCTTCTCTGTGAACAATTTGACCTTTAGTGGCGCAGTGGAATAACCTTTTTAGTTTTTTTAGTTGGTGGTAATGGTCACTGTGACCCCACAAATCCCCTTTGGCCTTGTGAATGCAATATCTCAAGAACACCTTGCGGATGTCTCTTCAAATTTGGTAAAAAATGAATCGCTGTGACCTAACAAACCACACACAACACAGTATTTGGCCATAACTCAACAATGGGAATGTTTCAGAAAAATATGGACTTGAAAAAAGGAAGAAAAAAAAAGAGAAATTGATACTATTTTTATACAAGAGGTCAAATAAACTGTGTCATCATGATCATAACAATAAAGTTGTGGAACAGAAGGCGAGATTGTGACCATACTTCCTGCACTGGTTTTAAGAGGCATTTTAGTTTCTTTATGTTAAATCTCTACATGGCATTGCTATCATTACTAAGCTAAGCAAACTCAAAGCCCACAATAACATCCAGTAATTGCATGTGTGGGTTACATCGATTGTGTATGTTGTAAACATGTCAGCTTGTAAACATTGAAGCTTTCCCTCAGGTGTTCCTGGGGCCAAACGGCGAGGTGGAGGAATACTCTGTCGTCTCCATTCAGCAGAATGTAGCTATCAGCTCAGACCTCATCCTCGACCAGAAAGAGGAACATCTCTTCATCATGACTCACAACATGGTACGTCCAGAAAGAAGAAGCATGTTCTGGTTTTCCATCATAGAGCTAAAGCCAAATTGGAATAATTAAAACTCTGCTAATTTCTGCCCCAATTCTCCCTCTTTCACTAAGGTCATCTGTAGTTGGGATTATTCTAATTAGCATATTTTAATTTGGCATGGTTCTAGTGGGGAAAGTGGGCCGTCTATTCTTTATAATCAGATTTTTGGAAGCTGAGCTTCTCCTGCATGACTAAACATGATTGCATTGTCCTGGTTTCAGCTCCAGAAGAGGCCTGTGGCTGAATGCCAGCAGCACCCAGACTGCCACTCCTGCCTGCTGGCCCACGACCCCTACTGTGGCTGGTGTGTCCTGGAGGGAAGGTGAGATAAGCACCAGCAGTCTGACCTCACCCTCTATGCAGCTACATGAAACAAAAACTAATTTATCACCTGTGGTGTGTGATTCAAGTCATCAAATCAACAAATTAGTTGGTGACATTTCAACGTACAATATGAATCTTTGGATGGTTGCAGCACATCCTAGGCAGGAGACTGTCTAAAGACCCTGGTATACTTCACGCACATGCCACGGAAGGGATTCATTTTATATCGAGACAGGCGGAGGCAACAGCAACATTACACTAGTAAAGAGAAACGGCTGCAAACCTGTCGGAGTATGACTGAAAACGCAAAGAAGTGCTCATGCTCAGTGAATTCTACTGCTCACAAAAAAAAAAAAACAGTCGTCCAGCAATTTGAGAGGATAAACGCTTCTTGTCCCCGCCCACCCCTGCCCTGCAGCTGTATACGCAAAGGCACCCTTTACTGTTCATGGATTGTCTTGCAGATAGTTTTAGATCGAGTACTACAGCTATGAGACCAAGCCAAGCGTGATGCTGAACTCACATCAGTTACAAAGACTTAAAAACCGTGGCGTTTGCTACAGCAACAGGAACACCAGCTACAATCACATAGTGCTGCTTTAATGCACTTCTTCATTGCATTACATTAACGTATGTTGTTTGCTTGTGTCTGTTTGAAGTTATTATTTACTGAAATGTGAAATAAGCTCAGTGGCAGACGTCCTTGCTTTTCACATCTGGCTGAGTTTGCTCGAGGGGAATGGTGTTTGAGCTCTGTTGCAGTGAACCCACAGCACATCTGTGCTTCCTCTGCTCTGCCTCAACAACACCTGATCTTACCTGCACCTTCTCCTCTCAGCTAGTCTTCATTAGATGGCATTATTTATTTCACTCATTATTGAATCTCCTTAAAATTAGATACTGTATTTCTCAGTAGAAACCACACTTCTGAATCATCCTTTAAGAAGTGGTGTATGGTGTTATACATGCAGTATATACTGTAGATGGCTCATCTGATAAGGCTTGTTATAATTAAGTAATTAGCTGTAAACGTGTAATAGAGATGTAACAGTGCGTGTTGGTGCTGTTTTCCCTGCAGGTGCGTGTTGCAGTCAGAGTGCGCTCGTGGGAACCAGCCAGGTCAGTGGCTGTGGAGCTTTGACATGGAGCAGCAGTGTCTGACCGTCCAGGACCTCAAGCCTTTCAACGTCAGCAGGGGGGAGAGCAAGATGGTAAGACACAGTGTGCACAGTACACCAGCAACAGAGGAGTTATACAAAACATCTGATGTACCAAGTGACTTGAGGGAGCGTGAAAATCTTTTTAAGATTTTTGTTTGTAAACAAGTGGATTTCTTTTTAGGGTGGGGGTCCTTTGACTGTAGATTAAGATGAAATGATTTACCTCAAGCATGGGCAGATGTTGCTTAAAAAACACTGATCCCTGCTCTGATGGAACACTATGTTCATGATCATATTCTGCCTGTACATGCTCACACACACTGGAATACCAAACAGGTCTCGTTCCCGGACCCTTTATCAGATGAGCTGGGAGGCCTAACTATGGCAAGTTTGTGTAGTGACACAGAGTCGAGCGAAGATAATGATCAAATACCTGTCCAGCGATATGAAATACAGAGCATATGGTACAGTAAATCCCCCCTTTTTTTATCATAGGAGAGAAAGGAGTGCAGATTATGTTTTTAACAATCAAAATAAACTGAGACCAGATGACTGGCCAAGTCCAAGGTTTTTCTGTTTTAGAGTGTTGCTAGTAATATCAGGGATGATGTCATTAGCTTTGGACATGATCTGGAATTGTGACTAGGGAGCTGGCAGGAGATTTTCCAGATAATGTGGAGCTACTTTTGCAGACACCTGGATTCTCAATGACAGCTTTCCATCTTGCAGAAATGTTTTAGATAACCACTGTTTACACCTGTGGTGTTGAACACTGATGCATATGGAATACAACAGTAAAGACTACATCAAGTTCCGCTGCTGTCAGCATAGAAGAGGAATGTCGTACTGAACAGTTGAAAAACACAGCCTGCTCTGATGAATGTGCATTTGTGCTGAGGCTGCAAATGGGAGAGTCGCAATCTGGAGTCAACAGCGCTAAATGTTCCCAGGAGCATTGGGTCCTCAGTATTGAAATAAAAGAAGTCTGGAACCAGGATCATTCCTTAGAGTTCATCATTCGTTCAAATTGAGTAACTGAACAAGAGCAACCTCTGTCAGATAATCCAGAAAACGCTTCGACGTAAACTCAGACTTCATCCACGTGACATGCAGCGCAGAAATCTCACAAACTTAACATAAAGTATCAGACAGGATAATGACTCCAGGAGTCTGTTCAGTGTCATTCATGTTCCCACTGCAGAGAAATCTAGTTATCCAATCAAACTGTTCTCCGTTGATATTTACAAGTAAGCAGATGTCAGACAGTTTAATCACTTACTGTCATTGTGTCCCTCGCTGTCCTCTGCAGCAGCTCAGGTGTGGACTTACTAATGCCGCTCTCTGTATCCAGTAATAACTGCAGCAGTCGGGAATTGTTCTCAATTATTCTGTCTGGCACTGGCATTTTGTTTTTCACACTGAGTTAATATTCCTTTATTTAATCATTTATTATTTTGATTATTATTAGTGGTGGTCGTAAAAAGCATTATTTTCTGTGTTGGTTGAATGAGAATTGCTTTTGAGGCTGAATTGTTGTGTAGTTGGCCTGGTATTGACATCCGTGCCAAGTGATCCGATCACATGCAGACAGCCTTATGTTTAGGTCTGAACACACCCAATCTGTCCTGAATGCGTTCTCAGATCTGATCACAAAAAGCACATTTCGGGGTGGTTTGGGGAGACGTGGGAACGGCCTCCTCACCTGAGGTCTACACAATTTTTTCTTTAAGTTTATTTCAAATCTGTGTGAAGTGATCTACCAGTACTTAAAATCATTGTCACGGTTTCCACTCCCCTCAGGTGTCTCTGTCAGTGCCAGGTCTCCCAGTCTTGGAGAAGCATGAGTCCTACTCCTGCCTCTTCCAGGACAGCCCCAGCACCGCCGCCGTCACCAAAACTGGAGTCACCTGCCAATCACCTGACATCAGCCGAGTCCCTGCGGTGCCTCCAGGACAGGGTGAGTGTTCTTTACAACTCCATGCTATAACTTCTGCTTTGGAGGATTTGGCAGCATTCTGTAACAAGATTATTCTGTCACTGATTGTATGTGTGTGTTTCCACAGGTCCACAAATACCTCACATTTTTGCTGTCCAATCCCCCTGTCCAGAAATATAGGCTAAACCAATCCATTTTCTTTCTAAGCTAGTTTACACAGCGGAGAGTAATCTGTATTATAAAGCGTCCATCCATTAGCTATGCTGCTTATCCTTTGAGGATCATTGAAGGGGGGGCCTGGAATCCCAGCTGACATTCAATGAGAGGCAGTGTACATGCTTGACAGGTCAAAGGCTAAAAGTCGAGGCGCAAAGCTCCCTGCCGTAAATCAGTCACATCCAGTGATGTGGTGCTTTGATGTGTGTTTTGTTTTCTTGTTTGGTTGAATGGTGAAGCTTGTTTGTCATAGAAAGTCTGAGGCGATGATTTGAGAAGATTAGAGGGATCTGTAAATAAAAAACTTTAAACCCCCTACAGAGGTCACACTCACCAAAACATTGAGATGATTTGTGTCTCTGTGTACCACACACACACACACATGTTGGTTCCCATGCCTGCATTCCTGAACCTTGCAGCTTGTTGTAGTTCTCAGGGTGCAGGACTCGGGCAGATTCAGCCTGGGGATTTACCGAGATATGGACACACAGGCTGCATTAAAGGATCGAGCTGTGGCTTACCTTTACTTAAAGGGGGGTTAGTGCCTGCACTCACTTAATAAAAGATGGAGCTCTGGGCCTGTGAGGGCAGCTGCTGCTTTAAAATGAAGATCAGATTGTCACCTGAGTTACTGCTGCCTTGTCGATAAAGACTCATGCGTGCAAAATATAAAGGACCATGTCAACCTCATCTGTCTGGAAATGTCAGATGTAAGAATGTAGCGTAGCGTACAGTACATTGCAAATAGATTTGCAATCCATGTGGTTGTATCTACTTAAACTACAAGGTTGTCACCAGTAATGTGTGGATTCAGTGTGCTTATCAGCCTGGTCTCCATCATCAGGCAGCAGGTTTTGACAACAACAACAACAAAGCTCAATAGACCCAACTCGCATGATATGTAAGGCACCAGACAACACACAGAAACTGTCAAAAACAAATTGGTGATAATAGTGCAGCAGTAGAAAGTTTAACACTTGTTCACAACAGCAGGAGAATGTCCCAAACATTCAGGCGAGGACTGGCAGGGCACTTGCCCCCTGACTTGCTGTGAATTATACCACTTAAGCTTTTCCTGCTCTCACATGGGCTCATTTGGAAATAATGCAAGCCTTTTTGACAAAGGTGCTGACGAAAGGAGTTCTGGAAAATCTGTGGAGCAACTGTTGTGGACTTATGTGGCCTAATTTCATTGTGAAGTCCAAATAAAGAGATTGCGATAATGTGGGAAAGTGCTGGCTTGTCTGATCCTCTTTAGTCATGTTTCTGTGATGTCACTGTTTTCTCATATCTTGGTCATTTGTTTTGATGAGAACACTTCAGTGAGACGAGATAACTTACGACCAAAACAAGAATTTCCTTATTGAGTAAGGAACCTGTGCAGCTTGCACTCTCTTTTCTGCAGAAAGCACCTGCTTGAGAGGAGGGAAGCCTTGCTGTGTTTATGTCTGCACTCTCATGGCTGAGAATGGAGGCTGCACATGGTTTTTATTAGGCCTTCTTGTTTTGGCTGCCCGGGCATAAACCTCTCCCACGTTCCTGTGTCGCTGTTTTTTCAGGAAAATCTCGCTGATCCTAGACGTTCTTAATCAGAGACGATAATCCTGAGCAAATATTTTCAGTTCATGTTCGCTTGACTGTGTTGTGTTCAGCTCCTCCTCATGCTCTCTCTCTCTCACTCTCACTCTCTGTGTTTTCTTCTCCCCAGACTCTGTCACAGTCACATTGTCTCTTCGTTTTGGCGACGTCACGGTCACAGCAAGGGATTTCATCTTCTATGACTGCATGGCTGTTAAGCAGCTGTCTGGCAGCATGCCGTGAGTTACCACTGATTTATTAGTTCAGTTCTCCTTGTCTCCTCACGACCCGCTCTCCTTACGGTCTGCAGCAGACTTCTTTCCCTATTTGTATCCTTGTCATTCACTTTCTCACATCAATGCGCCCTTCACTTGTCTCATGACATTCTCCTACCATTTCCTTCCCCCCTCACCTGTAACCCTGTAGATACATAGTTTGAATATTCTTCCATGTATCTCAGTTCATACATTTACCAAGCACTGTTTTATTGTTTACATGGGCATCATAGTTAATAGCGTCTCTCCTTCCCATTCTTCTTTTCACCTTCCCCTCCCTTCTCTCCTCTCTTCTACCCCAACCAGTTGAGGCAGATGGCTGTACACTCCGAGTCTGGTTCTGTCAGAGATTTCTTCCTGTTAAAAGGGAGTTTTTTTCCGGTCCACTGTTGCCAAATGCTTGCTCGTTGTGTTCCTGTTGGGTTTCTTATATAATAATTGTAACACACTGAACAGCAACCTTTACAAGCTGACAGTATTTTCATTTGAAGCTGCAAGTGGACAGTGTGCAGCAAACTGGGTTCTTCAGGGTTGATGAAATTTCTTCTAATTCCTGTAACCCAATGAAGAGAAAAAAAAAATCATATCAAGTCACAACGAAATTGGATGAAAACCTTTCTTATCACTGGCAGATTTGGATAACTTGTGTGGTCCACCTTTCTCTATATCTATCTGTCCCTCCCTCATGTCCTCTTATCTTCTGTTAGACCTCTACACTTTCCTCCTGGTTGTGCCTAACGCTGATTCATTGTTTCCATCTACCTCTCTACCCTGGTCAGTATTTAATGACTCTAATTGCTGTTATTTCTCTTTGCAGCTGCCGTGGTTGTGTTTTGAGCCATTGGGGCTGTAACTGGTGTGTTCACCAGCACCTGTGTACCCACAAGCCCACCTGTGAGCAGGGGGTGATCATCTACAATCAACATGTAAGTCACATCTTTGTCATATCCTGATACAGCAGCAGGAAAGACTCACACAGGTCAACGGGACACTTGTGTTTCTCATGTATTCAGATTGTGTCCATTAAGTTGATCACTCATAGGCTATAGAGGTAGCCTGGGTGAACCCAGCGGAGTCTGCCAACGATTAGATTTTTCACTCTGCAGACACGTCTGGCGAGGAGGCCAGACAGACGCCAAGCAAAGATTGTTGCTGTACTGCTTCAGGGTTTGAACCTGCTTTATAGATATATAATCATATTTCCTGTCATGCATCCATTATTGCTCACAATGTGTTGTTATTCGTCAAGATGTCTACATCATTTATCACAACTAGGGCTGGGTCAGAAAATATATTTTCTGGTTTAAATTGATCTTTTTAAAATGATACCAATTCATAACATCATGATATGGACCTTGCTAAATCTGGCCACAGGAGAGAAAGATGAAGCTACCTACACAGAAGCCACTGCCAAACCTAGAACTCATAGACAAACACGTTTTTAGTTCTCTGAGAATCTCTTTCATATCCAGGCTGAATTGTGTTGCAGCTGAAATGTGCCTCACTGAATGATATCAAAGTAAATCAATCAACTGAAATAGAATATATCAAGGAAATCGGTGGCGATACCCAGCCCTAATAACAACCATCATTGCTGTGCATGTGACATAAGCAACAGTAACATCAGGTCAGATGTTCAACATCGCATTTAAAGTCAGTTATTGGTTATATCCATTTTTTTTTATTTGTCTCACCCTCTCCTCATTCCCCCCCTCCCCCAGTTTAATCTCCCCACCTCAGCTCCTTACCCAACTAAACCTATTAAAGTCATCACGACACCCAGTACCACAACAGCTGCTCCAACAACCACCACCATGACAACCACCACAACTCCACCCACAACAACAGAAACTGTCACCACGACACCACCAACAACAACACCAACAACAACAGCAACAACAACAACAGCAACAACCACTGAAGCCCCTGTGACTGTAGCAACCACTCCTGAGCCAACCACCCACACTGTGCCCACTAGTCCACCCACAACCCCCACCAGCCCAGAGTTGACCACCCTGCCCACCCTGCCCACCACCTTCCTCCCTCAACCTGTCGCTACCCTTGCACCCACCACTGCAGCCCCAATTATGTCTCCACCTCCAGAGGTCACCACCAGGAACGAAGAGGAGACGAAAGCAGGAGAGCAGGTCGCCGACGTCACCCAGAGTGACACCACAGTTGCCACAGTTACACCCACTCTTGTCATGGCTACAGAACTGGTGCCCGTCACCACGGCTGATCTGGAGCCTGTGATTCCTCTGATGATCCCAGACACCGCCCCCCTCGAGGTGATGACTGAGTCGCCCCCCGGAGACACCCAGGAAGCTGAAGGAGAGCTGAGCCTAGCTGAGCCTCCCACCCCAGGCTCATCTGGCCTCCCTCTGCCCACACAAGACACTCCGACAGGAGTCCCAGATGCTGACCCTGAGGTGCTCCTCTGGCCAAATGGAGAAGTGGATGCTGATGCTGATTTTCAGTTGGAAAATGACACGGCCACATTTTCAGCTGCCACTGTGTTATCAGGCGATGGTGAGGTTGACCATCCCGCTCCATCCTATCCCCACTTGTTGGATACTGACTCAGAGCTGGACTACCAGTATGATTCAACAGATGGCTTCCTCCCGGTGAGTTCAGCCGCCTCATTTCACGTCCCTCTCTCCTCTTCTTCTTCTTCTACTCTTCCTCTCAAAGCTTCAGCAGCCTGTCACTGCTCTCAGCTCCTGAGTGGACTTTCTACTGCTGCTCTGGGACCAAAGCTCAAACCAGCTTCCTGCTCTGCCCTTGTTTCCATGCTCCTCCTTTGCTGTCTGACACCTGTTCTCTCATCCATGTTTTGCTTTGAACTGATGCCAAGAAACACCTCTGCTTGAGTGTGAGCTGCAGCAGTTGTGTGGTTTTTCTGCAGGTGAATGAATAATCTTTAAACCCAGGTTTTTACAAGGTATCATGATATATGGACATGCATGTATGTGAGAGCATCAGGTTCTACAGTGTAAATAAAACAAATGTAGGTTAATATGGGTAACGACGGTTCACAACTCCACACAAAAAGAAGCTGACCTTATTTCTTAGTAGCTTTAAGTTACTTTATTGTGGCCAAACACGTCTACATCACATCTATCAATCTTAAACATTTTTCACACTAAAATTAGCGGCTATACCTGGGATCTTTTGCTTAAGTCACTTTTTTAATCAATCATTAAAATGATCTGACTGATGAAATACATTTTTAAAAAGTAAGGATCGCTATAAACATTAACAGCTGCTAATGGCTACGCTAACCGCAGGAAGATGAATGTGCCTCATAGAGTTGCTATGGAAATGGAGCTTCTCTGGCAAAGAATAGAGCAGACGCAGAAGAAATGATCATGCTTAGCCTGGTCTTGTGTTCCCATTGATGCCAATCTGAGCCGAAGCCGATTAAAATGTGTGTGCATTGCTAAGTCATTTGACCCAGGAGTGAATGTTGATTAAACACATTCCCACTGTTGAAAACTCCCTTTAAACCTGGGATTAAACTGGTTGTAATAAGGTATAAGGGTCACACCAAACCTTTCAAATGGACCGCTTGTCTATTTCCCCCAGACAAAGCACCAACACACACTCATATCCACACAGACAAAACCCAGCAACAAACGCACTTATAATATAATACCTATATTTACATTCACACAAACACAAATGTGTGACCAAAACATTGACATTAATGTACAGAGGTAGGCAGATGGTTAAAAGTTGTCAAAGGCAGGCTACTAAATCTCATAAAATTATAAAATAACATTTTATAACAATAGTCAAAGGTGACATCACTGACGGCAGCTTTGAAGTATTAAGGTCTTAAACTGGGCCGGTGCTGGTCCATGGCTCTACCTCCTGGAGCAAGGCAAGGGCAGTTACTTTTGCTTTTACTTATTTAAAAGTTATTAAATGTCTAAACTGGGGGACAACACTGTAGCTGAATGAGAGAGAGGTGCTAAATCAGAAGACCAGGTTAAGAAGTGCACAGTAAAGGGCGATCAGTCAGTTGTGTCAGAGTGTTAAAGGTATAAAGACACAGAAGATACCGGTCATTGAAGACAGATGAACAGGCAACCAAGCTGACCTTAAACAGAATGGCTATATACTTCCTTATCTTCTCATTTGAGAACATTAAGGCAGCTATCTCCAGCCAAGTGGTTTTAATGCAACTACGTTTCTGTTTTTAAATTCGCCTGCTGCTGTTTTATCCAAAACAAAAAAAAACATTTTCAACCTTGTTAAGTTGTGTTTATCTAGAAAATGACTTGTTTAATCACATTTCAATGTTATAAAGTAACTGGTAGTTGTAGAAAGTGAATTTGCAGTGTGCTGCTTTACTGAATGGTAAGAAAAGATTGCATGTGTGTGCACGGAATTGTACAAACATGAGGGTGTTTGTACTTACTCTGCATGCGTGTGTCTGTGTGTGTGTTTGTTAAACAACAGGCAGACGAGGGCTCGTACGTCAGCTGGGGTTCCTCTGCTTGTCCATGTGTGGAGAAGATTCAGGGTTCTTCACTGCTCCCCGTGCGAGTGGAGAGGAAGATCACTTTGCTGGCCCACAACCTGCACCTCTATCAGGTATTACACGTGCACACACACACACACACACACTTTCCTGTCCTGCCATGCTAAGACAGTGTTTTGTGTGTTCAGGACACAGAGCTGGACTATGAGTGTGTGCTGGTCATTGAAGGACAGACGGTGGTTGTGGACGCCTACGTGGAAACTGACGACATGAATCCATTCAGCTTCGACATCACCTGTCAGCTACACCAGGTGTGATGATGTGCAGCCACTCACTGTATTATACTTTTTATTGTGAGCGTGCATAGAGCAACAGTAGAGTGTTTTCCTGTAAGTGACGCCGCTGTTGTTTGTCCAGTACACATATTCAGCTCCAGTGGACGAATACAATGCCATGGTGTATGTGAAGAGGAGGGACACCTTCCATGTGGACAGCTCCAATGATCTTTATGGTGAGGTCTAATTTATGTTTGATTGTACATAATACACTTTCTCATTCTCACTTTTTGGATACTTAAAGGGATGTGTGAGGTACTTGCATATAAAAAGTGATTTTAGCCCACTGGATTTGGGAGCTTTAAGTGAACTGAACCGTTCCACTCGGTGGAAACACTGTTTCAGATGTACCTCATATAGCCACACTGAAAATAATTAAAAAAAAAAACCTGTTTCACAAAGACCCAACAACAACTTGACAACAAGTCTCAATAGAAAGACATTAAAGCATCAACCGATGTTGTTCTGTGTCTGTCGTGTCAACAGTGACTCTGTACAACTGCTCCGTGGGCCGATCTGACTGCAGCCGCTGCCATACAGCCGACCAGAAGTACGGTTGTGTGTGGTGTGGCACTGCTCAGGCCAGCTGCTTGTACTCGGACTCCTGCAGTGAAACTGTGCAACACACGTGTCCTGCTCCTGTCATCAACTTTGTGAGTACACTCCTCAGACCTCTCGCTTAAAATCCTTACTTTGGGAATGTGGGAGATTTGAAATGCTCATAGCACTGATTTATGTTCATATGACAGATTACACATCTTTGTTTACCATTTGGTTGAAATTTCTTAATTTCTGTTTTTGTGCCTGACCTCAGATTGAGCCACTCTCCAGTCTGCTGGAAGGTGGTACCATGGTGACCATCTCAGGCTCTAACCTGGGCCAGAAGGCTGAAGACATCCTTGACTCTGTGTTGGTAGCCGATGTGCCTTGCACAGTCATTATTAGCCTCTATGAGGTCTCGTCCAGGTACACAGTGGCTTTGTGTGTGTGCGCAATTCATGCTTGTGAGTTTTACATCAGTGTTGGGGTCATTGGACACAGAGAGGGGGGGTCCTGTCCAAGGAGCCTCTGTCCATCAAATTGCAGAACGACGGGTATTTTAAGCAGTAGGATTCACTACTTAAATGTTTTAATTCAAACTCTTCAGTTGCCTCCGTCTGTATCAACATAAAACAAACTTCTAAGCCACTGGGTGACATAAGATTCAAACACTGCTATACTGAGAAACGCGCGTGAAGTGAATGTGACATTAGTAAAAAAAATCTCTGACCCCATATCACCACATCGATCGTGATTAATTGACAGCATCAGTGGCAACAAGTCAATTTACAGGAACACGTGGAATGTGACCGTGAATGATGCTCAGCTCCCTTGTTCAATTTCTAGAAATTGTGAGTTCACAGAGAGTTTTGCCCACTGCAGGCTTGATCTAGACGCCATTCCCTCACCTAAATGTTTCAGATGTGTTCTTCATATGTGATCAGCAAACCTGTCTCAAAAACAGTTTTAGAGCGTTTTTTTTGTGAATAAGAACCTGATATCGAGGTCAATTAACAATCTCAAGTCTGATGTGTGTCTTTCAGAATCGTGTGCAAGACCAAAGCGAGTGGAGGAGAGAAGGTGGGCTTTGTTTCTGTTAAAGTCAGCGGGGGAGAGTTTGGTCTGTCCAGCCAGAAGTTCAGCTACCAGGTACATTACCTCTTCATGAATTACACTGTAAAAAATTATATTATGTTGACTGAAATGTTGATATATAGTTTAAAACTGGAAGTAAGAGAGACTGGCAAATGGTGGTATGTAATTATAATAAGTAAAAGAAAAAGAAACTAACTTAAGGCAATGTGCTGCAGCAACATGGATAAAACATTGTCCCATCTCCTCATTACTGGGTGAATTTGCTCCCAACTGTTGTGTACAGTATTTCGCTCCCTTTCATATATACATTTACACAGGAACTTTAACATTATTTTGGGTATTTAGAGGAGGAAATAATTTATGTCATTATCATTAACACATCAACGACATCAATGCTGATTCTATTCTGCTGAGCAGTAAAATGTGTGGTTTACTCAGCAGTGAAGTGACAGTGCTCTCTGGTGGACAAACGGTTCATAAAAAAAAAAAAAGCACCTGCACATATAAAACATTTGGTTCTTGTAAATATAATTAACTTAAACAGTTAAAAATATCTCATGCTCTGGTGAAAAGTATTTTTGGCTGGGTTAATAATGGGTTCATCTGTGGTTCATGCATTTCTAATGGCTGCCATCTTCCATCCTGACAGGACCCGTTTGTGATGGGGCTTTCACCTGAAAGGGGCCCCAAGGCCGGAGGAACCACCCTGACAATCACCGGCCGTAACCTGCTGACAGGCCGTCCCTCTGACCTCACCATCACCGTGGGAGGAGTGGCCTGCAAAATGTGAGCAACACAAACATGTGTAGTAAACGTACAGTATAGTCACAGAAATGCACGTGAATTATGTCCCTGTACTAGAGGGGGAAAGGGTGAAAGGACAAACTGTGCCGACGAGCATTTCAGCTCTGTATCAGAAAGAATCTGTGTCCATACAAACACACTTTAACACACTTGTGTCAGTGTAAAGAGGAAGTTGATTGGATGTCTCTCTAAACTATGTGTTACAATCGGGACGCAAGTGCAGGGAACTGCATCATCACTTTCAGAGGTCTCCATTTAAACGTCCAGGGCTCGTAAACACTGGGGTAGTGTGGACAGCAGACATAATATGCAGCAAAAATGCATTGTAAGGCACTTTTAAACCAAAACTTGGGGTGGAGCCTCAGTCTGGGCTAAAGGTATGAAAGTATTTATTGATCTGACTCTCCTGTCTGTCTCCTTTTCCTCCTCAGTCTATCAGAAGTGCAGGAGTCCAGTGTTCAGTGTGTGACTGGCAGCTGTAATAAGACGGGAGATCACCGCATCACCCTGCATTACGGCAGCAGCCAGCGTCACCTCCACACATCGTCCTACCGCTACACCCACAACCCAAACATCACCCATGCCACCCCAGCTAAAAGTTTCCTGTAGTAAGTGTCACATTCTGACCATCAACATTAAGCTTGTTTCCCCTTTTTATCCAAAAGATCTTTAAACTTTTATTCTCTGTTTAGTGGCGGTCGACTGATCTATGTGTCGGGCCACAATTTGGATGTGGTGCAGAATCCTCGGATGGTGGTGACGGTCTCTCCCTATGAGTCTGTCAGCCAGAGCAAAGAGAAGAAGAGGAGGAGGAGGAGGAAGAGGACAACAGTGCAGATGGAGGAGAGAGTGAGCGTACAACCGGGAAGGAGAGTTAGGATGGTTCCTGATCCTGTTTGCCCTGCAGACGCACTCTGCTCTGTCAAACAAGTATGTGTTTGTGTGTCATCTTTTTCAGTTTTAATGATTTCTTTGTTATATGGAGCAAATAAACCAGAAAATATTCACATTTAAGATGTTGTAAAAGCAGAGGAACTTGTTTTAATTATAAACTGATCGATGGATTATCAAAATAGTTAACAATTTATTTATTTATCAATTAATATCAAATAATCACCGCAGCCCTAGTGGGATGCACTTCTAGGCTGTACATTTTAATGTTGAATGAATATCCAAATTTCAGACAGCATTAGTGTTTTTGTGTATGTGTGTGTCTTTACTGAACGTCCTCTCTGCACCTTCTCTGTCTCATCAGTTCATGGAGCACTGTGACGTGAACTCCTCCTCTCTGATTCTGTGTCGCTCCCCTACGGTGGACTCCTCTGTCTGGGGATCAAAGGTCACGGTCGAGTTTCTTCTGGACAACCTGTGCTTTGACTTCAGCAGTTTAAACCCTCAGACTTTCAGCTACGAACCTAACCCGGTTCTACGCCGCCTGAACCAGCAGGAGCCTCTGAGGGCTTACCGCTACAACCCGGGCAGCTTCATCCAGCTGGAGGTCAGAGAGAGAGAGAGAGCAATTATAGCAACGGGTGCTAAAAGTAAAACTATCTAAAACATAAACTCTCTTCTATTATATTGTTGTGTGTTATCAGGGAGAAAACTTGGACCTGGCCATCACTAAAGACGAGGTTGTGGTGTTGATCGGGGAAGGCGTGTGCGCGGTGAAGACCCTGACGAGAAACCATCTTTACTGTGAGCCGCCGCCTCAGCAGCCTTCACCTGGACCCAACGGCAAGAAACGCGAGGGCTCTGACAACCTCCCAGAATTCACTGTGAGTTCGCCTTGTTTTCAGTGTCCAGTCACAGGAAACGTGTTCACTTGGGGAACAGTGCGGCACTGACATTTACATTTACTGTCTGTGTGTTGTGTGTGTGTTTCAGGTCCAAATGGGCAACCAGAACTTTTCTCTTGGTAAAGTTCTGTACGACAACCTCAGCCCGTCCACCTTCCCTCTGGAGGCTCAGATTGGAGTTGGAGTCGGGGCGTCGATAGTGGCCCTGATTGTCCTCATCATCGTTCTCATCTACAGGTCAGTGTAATGTCATCATTTATTCCTCCAAAGGAATACATTAGGAAGAGTGTTTACTTTGACCCAGCTCTGACCCTCGCTGGTGTAAGTTTGTGAGCTGGCTTCTGTGGGAGAGTTTTTACCTGCTCCTCATTTTCTGGTGACCCTCTGCTCTTGTCTGTGTTGGTTTTAGGAGAAAGAGTAAACAGGCCCTGAGAGACTACAAGAAGGTCCAGATCCAACTGGAGAATTTGGAGACCAGTGTGAGAGACCGCTGCAAGAAAGAGTTCACTGGTAAGTGACGGTGTGAACGTTTGGAAAGTTTTTGGAGAGAAGACACAAAAGAACAAAGTTAGTTTTAGTTCTCCTTCTACAGCATCTTCGTTAAATCATCTTGTTACGTCACACGTGGCTGCTCCACAAGAGTTTCATTTTAGGCTAGTGTCAATATTGACCTTCTTTTACCTCCTACTGCCATCCCCAGTGGAACACCAACATCTAATCTACAGGAGAGATTTAAAACTCTGCAGCTTGTGACCTCTTATCCTTGTTCATTTACCGCATCACAGATCTGATGACAGAGATGATGGACATGTCCAGTGACCTGGTGGGCTCAGGAATCCCCTTCCTCAACTACCGCATGTATGCCGAACGCATCTTTTTCCCAGGCCATCGAGAGTCTCCGCTGAGGCGAGACCTGGACGTTCAGGAGTGTCGTCGGCAGACAGTGGAGCAGGGCCTGGTGCAGCTGTCCAACCTGCTCAACAGCAAACTCTTCCTCACCAAGGTAGAATGAATGGCCATGCAAAATTCTGCATCCTGTTTTTCTTTTAGAGAGGAATAAAACACCTCGTATTTTCCTTTTTGTTATAGTTCATTCACACGCTGGAGAGCCAGAGGACCTTCTCACCCAGAGACAGAGCCTACGTCGCCTCCCTGCTGACTGTGTCACTTCACGGGAAACTGGAATATTTCACTGACATCCTCAAAACTCTCCTGAATGACCTGGTGGAACAGTACGTGGCCAAGAACCCCAAACTGATGCTGCGAAGGTACGAGGAAGGGGAAGAGGGACAAGTGTGGCTGTGGTTTTATGAGGCACTGACAAATAATTAGCCCTGCCAACATACCACACTTCAAAAACACCTGAACTGTCCCTTCTTGTTGTTCTGTCAATGTTTTTGCAGTGTCACAACTCATGTTTTTATTTTTCTCTGCAGGACGGAGACAGTGGTGGAGAAGCTGCTGACCAACTGGATGTCCATCTGTCTCTACGCTTTCCTCAGGGTCAGTCGGCACATTCGTCATGTTTTGTTAGGGTTGTCAGTTTGAAGGACTTTTTGTTTGAAACTCTCAGTCAGTCAGACAAAGTCTCTGTCTGTCTGGCTGGCTGTCTTTGTTTCTGTCAGCAGAATTACTCAAAAACTACTGATTTAATTTCCATGAAATAGGGACATTCAAATATTTCCATCTTAAAAGCCGTGGCTGTAAAAGTTATATGTATTGTATTTTTTTCTGTTTTCACTTTAAAATTAAAGAGATTATTTCAATAAATGTGCATAAAAGAGTCTCCTAATTGAGTCCCTTATTCTCTTTCTGTCTATCTGTGTGTGTGTGTGCAGGACTCAGCAGGAGAGTCTCTCTACATGCTGTTCAGGGCCATAAAGCATCAGGTAGACAAAGGTCCAGTGGACGCCGTTACAGGAAAGGCCAAGTACACGCTGAATGACAACCGTCTGCTGCGTGAGGACGTGGAGTACAAGACCCTGGTGAGGACAACTCTAGATCATTTTGATGAAATAAAAGAATCTGCATTGTCTGGATATTTTTCCCCTGACAATACTCCTTTGTTTATCCTCTGCAGACTCTGAATGTGTTGGTGCAGGGTGGTGGAGTGAATGAGAGCCAGCCGGTGCCTTCCAAGGTGCTGGACTGTGACACCATCACACAGGTGAAGGAGAAGCTGCTGGATCAAGTGTTCAAAGGCACTTCCTTCTCCAACCGACCCCACGCCGACTCACTGGACCTGGGTGAGAATCTGTTCACACCACAAGGCATCTGTTCACACCACATGGCACTCTAAAAAACACATTCATTATTTGACTGAAGGTGTAATAATTAGCTTGACTTAGACTTGCATTACATTAGGTGGTTTTTAACATGTACTTAAACTGGATGAAGGTGAGCTGTCCGTGGAGAAAGAGACCTCAGCGTGATCCCACTCCAAAACATTTTTCCAGATCACACTTAAATCTGTTTAAGTGGCAGGAAAATGTTAATAACCATGTGTCTTCAGTGATCCTTTTTATTACCTTAGTTGAGCTGTGGTGCCCCCTGCAGCAGAACAAATGTAAATACAGGACCGTTTCATCATTTTTTTTATCATAAAACACACAGAGTGGAGGTCTGGTGTTGCTGGACACCTCATCCTGTCAGACGAGGACCTGACGTCTGTGGTCCAGGGCAACTGGAAGCGCCTGAACACTCTGCAGCACTACAAGGTCAGCAGTCACACTTAGTCACACTAAATCTATAATCTATAAAACACTTCAACAGACTCTTTGATGCTAACTGCACATTTATTTTGTCATTCATCAGGTCCCGGACGGCGCAACCGTAGCGCTGGTCCCTCGCCACAACAAACACATTCACCATGACAACCATGACTACGTAGCAGGAGAGAGTGAGTTAACAGTTTCTGGTTCACTTGCCACAATAATGACATGGAAAGTGATGACACTTAAATAAAATGTCGATCCGTGCAGAAACACCTATGCTGGAGGACGCGGATGAAGGAGGAGTGCGGCTGTGGCATCTGGTGAAAGCCAGCGAGGAGCCGGAGCTGCCCAAACACCGCAGAGGCAGCCTGAGAGAGAGGGAGAGAGCCAAGGCCATTCCTGAAATCTACCTGACCCGTCTGCTGTCAATGAAGGTACACACCTGTTTTTCTAATGTATAGATAGTTGATGGGATTCTTATCTCTCCAAACATGAAAGAGTGTAGATTTAGTTACTAACTTGAGCCACTGTGAGCACGAGTGCAGTGCTGAGGCTGCAGTTCAGTTATGGCCAACCTTTTAATTATAAATATTTATAATTCATTATAAAAAGACTTCGATTGTATTGGTTTTGATAAAGGATCTGTGTAGGTCCCTGTGTGTCTGAGCCCCATGGAGGAGCGCTCTTTGAAAACATTGCATCTTAAACCCTAAACATCTTCAATGACATTAGCAGGGCTACATTCTAATAAAATAAGATTCGTTTTACAATTATAATCTTTTCATCGATTGTAGAAACGATATGTTTCAGTGGTTGTGTTGTTAATCTGAGGCCATGCTCACTATAGGTCTTATCTGAGCAGTAAATGGGACTAAAGGCTCCTCCCCTCACAAAGAGCTGTTGACAAAACTGCTGCTGAGAAAGGAACAAAGACCAGGCCCAAGCTAAGGGTTGGGGGCGTGTGTGTGTATGTGGGGGGGGGGGTTTGACCCCAGTTGCTATGGGTGACATCATGTTTTAGCAGTGGATGTTTCTCACAGTGTCCACAGAGATGTGTTTTTGCCATGTGACCAGTGTGCGTCAGCGAGTGAGCTCTCTCTCTCTCTCTCTCCCTCCCTCAGGGTACGCTGCAGAAGTTTGTGGACGACCTGTTCACCGTGATCCTCAGCACCAGCCGCCCCGTCCCACTCGCTGTCAAATATTTCTTTGACCTTCTGGACGACCAGGCGGGACAACACGGCATCTCGGATCCCGAGACAATCCACATTTGGAAGACCAACAGGTACGGAGCGCGGACGCACGGGCACAGAGATTCAGCCGATCACAGTTAGGTCTGTCAAGATACTAGAGTTTCACACTCGACACCAAGGAAATCAACAGTGGGGGAGATTTTTATTGTCTGTAGCGATGCTGTGTGAAGTGTCAACTCGACGAGGTGAAGATGACGCTGTTGTTGTAAATGAGCATCTTATCGCAAGGAACTTGACCGGGTAAGGTAAAGACTGTACTTTAATTTAGAGAAAAACACATGATTGTGTGAGTGAACTTATTCAAACTTATTACCATAAAAGATCATTTTTGAAGTCAAGCCTCAGTTCTTTAGAGTTAAGGCAAAATGCAGCATCACCACGTGAGTATTAATTTATACAGTGATGCGATGACATATGTTTTAAATGTCTCAAAACAGTTATAAATGTATAATGATTCAATTGTAGCCTGAGTGATTTGCTAAATGCTTTCAATTTCTTTTAAGTTGCAGAAATTAATAAAGGAAGCTTTTTATTGCCAGGTGTGAAATGAACACTAGAAATACTCAATTCATCGATTATTAATTAAATGTCACATAGTTTGATAATTGATTCATTGTTTGTGTTTTTTTATTAAAACTAAAGATTTTTTTTAGCTTCTTACATGTCAATGTTGTTGCTCCTGACAGATTCAGATCTTCATTAATATCTCTTGTGTGTCTTTAGTCTCCCTCTGCGTTTCTGGATCAACATTGTGAAAAACCCTCAGTTCATATTTGACGTCCAGGCGTCGGACCACGTGGACGCTGTCCTCTCCGTCATCGCCCAGACATTCATGGACTCGTGCACCATTGCTGAGCACAAACTGGGACGGGTGAGGAGGATCGTGTTTATCGCTTGTTTCACGTCATGTTTTTAGTTCAGATAGTCAAAACTGTGTTTCAGAAGCTGCTGGTTCAGCGGTTTTACAGCTCCAGCTACAAATGGAGCTCACATTTGTGACACAACATTCTCACTAAAGTCTTTGGTTCTCATTTGAAACAGGATTCTCCCATCAACAAGCTGCTGTATGCCAGAGATATTCCTCGATACAAGCAGATGGTGGAAAAGTGAGTCCGGCCATAATGAAAGCCTCATCTCTTGGATGTCTGTAGTATTTCTTGTAGCAGTGCTGTCCATGATGGAATGTGTCTGTGTTCTATCTTCTTCTTCTTCTTCTTCTTCTTCTTCTTCTTCTTCCTCCCTTTAAAGATGCAATGCTCTATTTCTGTCGTCATTTCTGCTGTCTTTATACTGTCCTTGTCTTTTGCATGTACACCGACGTGTGATGTAGCAACACATTGAAAAGTAAATAAAAAACCAGGCAGAACAAGAACAAGCAAAGGATGTTAAAGTTAGTTAAGTTACGGGTTAGTTGGGTAAGATTTTAAACAATAAACAAACACTATTTCCAGTTATATGCTTCTGTTGTATATGTCATTTTATTTGATTTGCATCTATTTTCCTTCATCCTTTAACACTTGTGCCAGTAACTCCCTGGGGTTAGTCTGTGATGCGTCAGGTTTGTATGTGAGCAGCACATACAAAATTGTGTCGCGTAAACTTGTCTTAACTGCTCCCGGAACGACACGGCAATGTGTTCTGAAAGGTCAAACGTCGTCCTCAAAACAAAAATGAGTTTTTAAACCGTCAATGTTTGTTGTTGTAGGTACTACGCTGACATCAGGCAGACCATCTCAGCCAGTGACCAGGAGATGAACTCTGCTCTGGCTGAGCTGTCCAGGGTGAGAGCGCGCACGCACACACACACACACACACACACACGTTTACACAGCATTTGAAGTGAGGACACCTCATGAACACAATGCATTCCCTAGCCCAGGGCTATTCAATTAAAACTCAGTTTGGCCACATTTTCAAACCAAGAAATGTAGACATTTAGACATTTCCTGCAGCCAATAAGCAGCAGGTGGGGACACATTTAAAAAGTACATCAAAAAGTGCATTGAAAATATAATGATCTTGGTCATACTTGTCCTTCGTACACCTCACAGTGTGTGGAAGAAAATGCACAGTACTAGCTGTAACTAACTTAAATAAAAAATAAACGTGTGTTAGCATTTGTTTCTCTTTGAAATAAGACAAACTAATGTCATATACGACCCACAGACATCTCAAAGTGCCTTTAACAGAATACAGAAGAACTAACTCTGCCATCAAACCTGTCAGACGACTGTAGGAATGTATGTAGAAATCTTTGAGGGACAGGGAAAAGTGTCTCTCTAGTTTTTTCCTGTGCTGGGCCACTATGAAGTTGGTTATGGGCCATATGTGGCCCACGGGCCGCTATATAAATAGACTGGCCCTTGCCCGTTACCCTAACCTTGACCATAAACCAGGCCCTAACCCTCAACCAAGTCTTAACCCTCAAAAAGTCTGTTTTATGTGGTGAGAAAATGTCCTCTCTCCCTGTGGTTTATAAGTTTCTCACAAAGACACACACACACACACACAATGTGACCATTAACCTCTTACACTTTGTGTTTCAGAACTACTCTGGAGAGCTGAATTACCTGGTCGCACTGCACGAGCTCTACAAGTACATCAACAAATACTATGACCAGGTGTGTTTGACTCGCTGCACTCTTTACACCTCACTGTTCTAAATCAAAGCCAGACAATTCACCCACAAAAATATACAGTTTTTATGGAAATCATCATGTTGCAGCCCTAGACTATAATGTATAACAGGATTCTTATTGTACATTTGAAGTTAGAAGAAGAATAATAATTCTTATTTTGGTGTAATTTAAACTTTTCTCTCTCGCTCACCCGTTCATCCACCATCTTGTCATCAGATCATCACAGCACTGGAGGAGGACCCCACAGCCCAGAAGATGCAGCTCGGCTACAGGCTGCAGCAGATCGCTGCCGCTGTGGAGAATAAGGTCACGGACTTGTGACAGTGGAGACGACCCACACTGAGAGACTAGAAGCTGAACTGAGGAGCAGGAGAGGAGTGACTGATAAGTGAAATGACGGACTTTTCCTTTTTTGAGGAGAAACGGGTCAGAAGTGACCACCCATGACTCATTCATTGTCCCGTTGGAGTAACTTTAATTAAGAGGTACATTTGTAAGCCTTTGTGTGCTTGACGCTGCTGCATGAACGTGTGTGTGTGTGTGTGTGTGTGTGTGTGTGTGTGTGTGTGTGTGTGTGTGTACATATCCCTGTTTGTCAGTCTACATCTTTCCTTTCTGCATTGGAGTATAAAGTGTTGGGAGTAAGTGGTTCTTATATCATGGCTGTTCCTTGGAGCCAGTGAAGTGATCATGTTCATGTGTCTGAGAAGGAATCCTGCCACTCTCTACCTCGCCTGCTGCGCTGCATTCAAAACCCTCGTTTCACGCATTCATTCATTCATTCATTCGATTATTGCCCCTGTGATCAACTCTACAAAGATTGGAAGTGAGAACCTGCTTGGGGCATTTTAAGGTACTTAAACCAGATAAAGTGACACTTTACTCTGCTTTTATACTTTGTGTGTGTGTGTGTGTGTGTGTGTGTGTGTGTGTGTGTGTGTGTGTGTGTGTGTGTGTGTGTGTGTGTGTGTGTGTGTGTGTGTGTGTGTGTGTGTGTGTGTGTGTGTGTGTGTGTGTGTGTGTGTGTGTGTGTGTGTGTGTGTGTGTGTGTGTGTGTGTGTGTGTGTGTGTGTGTGTGTGTGTGTGCGCGCGCGTGTAGTGTACAAGTCACTGGAAAGATGCAAGAGAAAAAACAAAAACAAAATCCTTCCTTTAAAGAAACTCATATTGAAGTGGAGCTCTAGTGCGTGCTGTAGTGTTTTATTTTGTATTTCTATTTTGTACATTTTAAACATTCCTTTTAGGATTTGAACAAAGTCTTAAATCGTGCTTTGGCTTGTTCCACTCCAGGCTGAGGCAGTGGTACGTGTTGATTTTTATTTTATTTTATTTTATCTTTATTGGTAGAGAATTGTATTGAACACAAGGTGGCACTGCTTCCCATGCTGAAGATCTGTATGGCATTTTGTTCCAGATCATACTGTACCTATACTGGTTCAGTAGGTATAGACGACCTTGTCTGTTCTTGCTTTGGCTTTGGAGCACAGAGACTCTTTTTCATAAAACGCTAATGTTTGCTGATGTTTTTTTCTTATTTAAATGAGAAAGTCTGATATTATGGTTTTGTCTTTACAAAGTATAGAACCCCACCCTCTGAGGGTGAAATGGTGTAATTTAGGTCAACCTTTAGGATATGTTTTTTTTTTAAAGAAAGAAGCAGAGATTTGTCACTATTTATAAGAAAATCAGACTGCGGAGAAAAACGGGGAAGAGATTTGAGATCTTGAACTGAATTCACAGTGACGTGTGTCGTCCCCTCGTCCAGAAGCGCCACGTCACAGTGTAGCCCGCATTTTTTATCACTACACAGGCCGATACGACTGAAATGAACATTTTATTTTATTTTTTTTATTTTTGTCGTGTCACACACTGTCTGCTCAGAGTGGAGTGAAGCTCAGTGGTGATTCGGACAAAATCTGCTGAGGGATAACTCTCAGCTGTTTTTTTTGTTTTTGTTTTAGGGCTGTAAACATTTGTCGCTGTAGTGGAGGCTCAGTGAGGAGCAGATTTAATGATGTTTCTTATTCTGTGTGTTAACATCATACTGATTTCAAATGTAACTGTAGTGATTTAACGTTTAATAAAAAAAAAGGGGTGAAAATTCTCACATGTTGATGTAATAAAGTATTCTTAAAATGACTTGTTGGTTTGACTTTCTCAGTTCTCTCAGAATATCGATGTACTGGAGCTGCAACTCACAGCTAATCGAGTACTTGTTTGGTCCATAAAATGTGTGGAAAAAGTGGAAATGATGATGTCTTGTTTTGTCCACAAACCAAAATGATTCCGTTTTGATGATTTCTTTGTAAAATGGAGCAGCGTTTCCAGGAAATATTCACATTGAAGAAGCTGAAAAATTAGAAAACGTGTTTAAATTATTACAAAATACTGAATAAAATGAAGTAATTGATTAATAATCATTGCAGACCTAGTGTGTTCAAATGTGAGGGAATTTGGAAACCGCTGTACTAAAGCAGGGGTTCTGAAACTTTTCAGCCCTGAAACCACAATAATCTCATTATCTCACAGGATATTAAAAACATCATAATGAGTTTGTTGCAAAAGACATTTTTACTCCAAATTCAACCATTTTTTTTCAAAATCTTGTGGGGCCTTCAAACGGAACTCATGAATTTGTGTTAACATGGGGAGTCCTGAATGTGACCTGCTTGGCTTTCAAATTGTAAAGTCTTCGGTCGTCTTTAGGTTTAGAACTGAAGGCTACATCAGCTGCAACATGCAATTTCACCAATAAATGTCACTTAATTTCACACATTTTTTTTAAGAACAATATTGCCAGATAACATTATAATAATGCATAGAATGAAGACGGAGGGAATAGCAGTCTGAGAAACTTAAAAGGACAAATGAAACAATTCCCAAGTCTAGACTACTAAAATTATAATATATTAATTTACTATCTACCAAAACACAACCTTTTATAACCCTGTCATTTTGAAAATGTCACAACATGTGACCTCAGACTTGTCAGAGATTAAATGGCCTTATCTTAGAAACACAAGCCTATTTGAAGGCAATTGTAACAATTACAGCCAAGTTGTTTTTAAATTGTGCTAGATTACATAAAGCCAGGGTCACATCATCTGGTTAGAGCACATTTCTAAAGCCTGAGGTCAACACTGAGATGTTTCAAGAAGCAAGTAACTGGTTTTAATCAGTGAGCTCCACAGAGTCTGTGTACCTGGGGCTGTTTTCACAGATCTTATCTCCACCACTGAATGATTCCAAAGGCTCCTAACAACGAACTGTTCGCACAGCTGCTGAAGTCAAAGGGCAAAAAAATTAATCTTGTTTCCTAAACACTTCTTGCCCTTAGTGGGAAACATCACAAGGTCAAGGAAAGAAATGAAGGAGAATTAGGACAGAGACAAATGTGGTGCTGAGAGGATTTCTCTTTAAACTGTGAGAAAAATTCAGAGTTTTGAATCAGATTTGTGTCACTTAAGAATGTAATCAGATTAATGTCTATGACAATGGTTACTTATAGAATGTTTTGCCTTCTTTTTGCCTTTATGGGTGTTGTCAGATTCAAGAACACTTGTAGTACTTATAGAACCATCAAATATCGCATTGGAATTTAATCAGAATAAACAATGAAGCTTGTGTAGTATGAACATGTATGTAGGGACGTGTATGCGACCACATCCTGGATCTAATCCCGTTGACAACTAGCCTTCATTATGGAAACATCTTTTCCCGTAGCCTCTTCACTTGAGCTACAGGACATTACTATTGCACAGTAAAAAAAAGCATTTCTCTCGGTGTTGCGCCTGCCAGCTGACCCGTATATTATATCTACGAGTAGACCTACGCTCACTCTGAACTGATGCGCGTTCCCGTCGGGGGCACTCGTTTTTCGACAAGCAGTCTATTTTCGGCACTACACCAGCTCCCAAGCCCAGTCCCTAGCCCGGATAAATGGTTCAGTGTTGTGTCAGGAAGAGCATCCGGCCCAAAAATCTCTGCAAATTAAGTTATGCGTATAATTCGCCGTGGTGCCCCCTAGAGATTAGATAAATAAATAACGAGTTTAAAAAAACAAAACAACCCCCCCACCCCCAAATATAATAAACACATCATGCGACTGTAAAAATAAAAAAAAACAACGGTCCATTTTCACCCTCACGTGCGCGCGCATATCATCAGTACAGCAGTAATATCACCGAACAGCCCGCAACAACCGACTAACCGAACCAACTAACCGAGCCCAGTCGCTGCTAAATGGAGTAAACGCTGACGCTTCACAGCGTGATTCCACTGAATGTAACTCCACATTCTCCATCCTCAAACCACGGAGAAGCCGTCGCTGTTTATTCTGACCTAGCTGCACATAACGGGTAAGCTGAGTCACGTATGTGTGTGGCTTTATATTACAACCATAATAAATCAGCTCAGTGTGGGCGACATGCTGGGCTCAAGCTAGTGCGGCTAGCTGCGACGGCTAATGCTAACGTTAGCCCACATTTAGGTGGCATTTAGGTCGTTTATACCGACTCTAGGTTAGCGTTAACGCACAACATCTTGTTACAGTATATGCACATTATCATGACTTGGTATTAGCAGCGGTTTAAATGTAAGCTAGCTCTGCTAGCGTTAGCCGCATTGTTTACAGCTGTACGTAGATTGTTGCGCTAGCTAGCAGCTGTCACCATACCAAGACAAGCCTTCTTAACATGTAACTGCCGAGTTTGACTGTATGGAATTACCGTTGCAGATATCTGAGATGTAATTTGGACTATTCGTTATTTAATTGTGACTGTTGTGTTGTGGATATATGTGACGTCATTCTGACTAGTCTAAAGTACAGTTTCAGGTATCTGCAATTCAGTTTTTACTAGTCAAAATGACTTCGCTTGTGCCATTCGTGTGTACGGGGTTTGTCATGACAAATCTCTAATTCCAGTTTCAGATGTCTACAACGTCATTATGACTAGTCAAAATGCATGTTCAAGAAGTCTTTAATTATGCTCAAATGAAGATATCTACATATCCTTTTAGATAGCTTGAATTTGTACATATCTCGAACTTGAATTGTGACTAGTCATAATGATGTTGTATATATCTGAAACTGGAATTAGAGATATCTTCTATAATGACAAACCCCCATACACATGAATGGCGTAAGTGACGTAAACAATATCACAGATAACAGGTAACTTGGCGATTAAATGTTATAAAGTCTTGCAATAGTCACATCAAGTGTGTTACCTTTATTTACGAAATTATACAGTTGAATATGATTTTAAAAAAAGAACATTACTCACACGCATACATTATTTGTGTCAAACCCATCATACACTAATACAGCTAAATCCTTCAGTTGTATGTGTATTTTTTTAGTTGTAAGAATACATCTGCATAACGGCAGGCAGATAGGCTCGTGTTTTTTATTTATGGTTTCCATTTAATCCTATTTGATGCGGGTTAAAACTGAACATGGTGTTTAAGGTTTATGTTTTGTCCCCTCTTTATTCCAGTGAAGAATGGAGCCATCAGAGCAGTCCGGCTTAGACGCAGGCTCTCAGGAAGTCAACCCAGTGTATCTACAGCAGCTTCGGGAGCTGGACATCCCAGAAGAGGCAGCCAAACAGGTGGGACTGAACATATCTTCATGATTTCTTTCTTATATGGAGAATGGAAACCAGAATTCATTCACACCGATTTATCCTAAAAGTAAATACATATTAATGTATTGCTTTGTTTGTGTTGATTTTCATGAATTCAGGCTCTCCTGCATACCCGGAACGTGTCTGCAGAAGAGGCGGCCATGTACTACTTCAACAAGCTGGAGAATGAGGTGCCCATAAGCTAGCCTTAGTCCCCACAGGTACACATTGGTACATTAGACCTCATGGAGTTTGTCCAAATCCAAATCTCAGTGTATCTTTTTGTCCACTGTGACCCACAGGAGGAGGGAGATGATGACCTCATGTTCAAGATGGTGTTTGTGGTCAACATGGACCTTGCCATGGGCATTGGGAAGGTAAATTTAGTGGTGTCATTGTTGACAATGATATGCACTACTTTCAGATGTACCATCCATCTTTTAAAAAGTGTTTTTGTCATATTTAACAATAGTGCAATTCAGATGAATAACTCCTAAGGTTTTAGCTTCACTTAAATTTAATAAAAAAAAAAAAAAAAAAGATAAGAGTTACCATCTTAATATCATTTTCATTGAAATGTCATTTTAACAATATAAACATTGTTTGGAGTGTACTTGCCTTTGTCAAATTAAGTGTGTAACTTAATTCGAACATATGAGACATGTTCAGTTTGGCTGATATGTTTTGTTTTGATGTGTGCAGGTTGCAGCCCAGGTCGGCCACGCTGCTGTCGGTTTGTACCAAGTTCTGCAGGAGAAGAACAGCTGGAGGGAAATGGCCTGGAAGTGGGACCATAGTGGGTAAGTTTGCAAGTGTACAGGAAAGACATGCATTCTTTTCTTTCTTGTGTAAAAAACAGTTTACATTTTCTGAATGGTGTCTGCATTGCCATCCTGATGTTCAGTAAGGTGCAAGGGTGTGACCTGTCACTTTATTTATTTAACAAAATTAAGGTGTGACCTTCAGTGCCACAATTTTATGGGTTTTTGTCTGTAAACAAGAATAAGGTGTAGGTATATGTTTGTTTCATTAGAAGCACAAATATAATACATGCAAACATACACACATAATTATATTAAATGTAAAAGTTACTTCACTGTTTAGATCGAGAGAGAAAATCCTGATTGTTTTGTAGTGGTTATATGGTGATATGACAGCATACAAATACAATTAATAAAATGCTCCAGTCACTCCAGGCAGTTCACACTTTTTAAGTGGCAAGTTTACATACAAGAGTGACAGTGCGTCGATGGCTGGATAATAAACCTGGATGGAAATAATGTTGATACTGTGCCGTATCGGGATTTTTCAGTAGGGGACGCTCACAGGCTAGTTCTATATACTGAACTTGCAAACTACTGTCACCGCACACTGATCAATGTATTGGACACAGTCTGACACTCAGTTGCTCCTCGGTGCTGTCAAACTCATAAACACAAAGCAAAATGTCAGCCTGAGAGGGAAATAATTACCCAAATCCAGATCTTGTGGAGCTCATAGCTGGCTACACATGTGAAGGAAGAGCAGGAATCCTGAGTGCAGTGCCTGTTAGAAAATTATTTTGAAGAAACCGGAGGATGCGAGATATGGTCAGAGGCAGCTGCTTCACATTTAGTAAACATTAAGCAAAAATACTCAGACCAGTCCATCTGACACCACTATCAATTGACCAAAATCACATTTTTTCTTCATTCTGATGAATGTAATGAACTACTGATCCCAAGCCTGTATAAATGGGAGGGTTGTTTCAGGAAGGGCATCCAGCCTAACAATCTCTGCCAAATCAAATATACGGATTATTCACTGTGGCAACCCCAAGAAAGGGAGAAGGTTTTTTCTTTGAGTGTCTATAGTATATATGTTTTACTGGCATTTATTGTATTGTTGGATATGGACATTCATTTGAATCTACATTAATGAAAAATGTGCACGTTGACACAGAGCCAAGAAGGTGGTGGTCCAAGGTACCAACGTGGCCCACCTACTTGAGCTGCAGGCCCTGGCGATGAGCCTCAGCCTGCCCACTTACCTGGTCCAAGATGCGGGGCTTACCCAGGTGAGAGGGTCACTAGCCATTTTCAAAGTTATCATGTATATAAAATTAGATGTTACTGTGTACTTATTGCCCATGGCCTCAGCACAAAAATAGCCTGTCATTTTTTTGCAGGTGGAGGCTGGGTCCCGCACTGTCCTGGCCATCATCGGTGAGGAGGAGATGGTGAACAATGTCACTGGGAGCCTGAAGCTACTCTGAGAGGTTCGATGCTACAGTGGGGACGCATGTCTCTGCAGTGCCACAAAGTAGCCAACAGAGGACAGAATTTTCCAGCAACGGGGGGAGCGTCTTGGCATACGCAAGAGTTTAGCAACCATTAAAAAAGGGCGAGGCAAAACAAGACATACCCCAGCACCAGAAAACAAACATATGTTTCACTTTCATTCTTTGAGCTGCTAAGTCAGCCTCTGAGAGGGAGAGAGTCTGTTTTTTCTTAAAGGAAGTTGAAGACAGTTCTTTTTTTTTTTTTCTTTTTTTTTTACTTTCTCTTTTCTTAATTTCTTAACAGTCTGCCCACTTACAGTCTTATTATAATATTGTACATTTCTCACATATGTAGTCTAAATTCTGGTTTCAGATATAGCAAAGACAAATACATTTGTTGGTTAACTAGTGTTACAGTACTCAGGGCCCATGTACTGTACACTGCTGGAATTGTAATGAAACCCATAGCTGATGTAATATTTACCAGTTGTATTCATAATGCCCAAGTGAAGGCAACGCAAATTACTGACAACATAAACCCTCATTTTCAACAAGTCAATGATTTGATGTGGACATGCAACTATTCTCCCCAAGAATCCTCTCCTGTAGACTCGATCACATTACTTGTAATTGTTAATGGCTATATATATTTTATATACATCTGTCAAACTCATTTACTGTATGTGTGGTGTGCACATTAACTGGATTTTGTTGTGTTTTTTGTTTGTTTTTACCCCCTTTGTGCAAAAATCCTGAATTATAATTTCTATTGGTAGAATTTGATGGTGGAATGTTAAAATGTCATGTAGTCTGAGCTGGGCCTAACTTTATGCACTCTGGCTGTCTGTGGTGGGTAAGTTAAAATAACAATTTTGCTAGATATAATGCAAATCATTGTGTGTATTACAGCTGTTACAGACTTGGTGAATATAGTCTTGCACACTTATAATCTGAATACACTAAGAATGCCTGATCTGTTGTGTCTTCTCTTGTCATTAACACATATTTGTGGAGATGAGCTGCTACTCCCAGGAGTCATACAGTTTGCAGTGGAACATTTGATTTGTTACTGAGGTCTTGGTTGTGCCATGTATGCAACATGGAATGTATTTAACCACAGACCATTGGAATTCAGTAATGTCAGTTTTTCTAACCTGTCCACGGGCACAGTACCGAGATGGGGCATAACCCCTTTATTTTTTGCCTCTCTGTTTAAACGTTGTATATCTACAGTAATATAATGAGATACATTAGACTAAAGGACTGCAGTATCCCACTGAAATGAGGGAGGAGGCCGGCAGAAGAAACATGTCCCTTGGTTAAGTTGTCTGCTCGATGTTTGAGGTTGAAGAATTTTACATTTCAGGCCCCGATTCCTTTCTTTCCTCTTGTTGGCAATTGACTGATGTAGAGGAAACAACAGGTTGTAAGGTGAGAATTGAAGAGAGCTGAGAGTCACTAACATTTCCCCTAGCTGATTTTACCCCACATTTATCCACATGTAAACAATATGAAGTGCTCTTCTAATTACATGTTCTTTTTAAAATTACTCAATGTCCACACTTTGCCACCTCCTCCGGCACTCTGCCGTGGGTGTGCTTTTAATGATGGAGGAAATTTAAATTCCTCAAGATGAAGTAATCAGTGTGTAGTCGTGTTTATTTTTCACCACTGTTGACATTCAGTTCAGTGTGGGGGAGGGTCAAACACTGCCATGTTGCAGAGCTTGGTTTGGACTGTAGGGGTATGACACTGCTGTTTCACCGCAGTAACAATTGAGAGGCAACAATCAAGACGATATTGTAGAGAAGTTACGGGATACTGGGTTCTAACACACTACACTATGTTTTAGCTAGTTAAAACATGTCATTTTACTCATATGTGTTAAATATTAACGACGGGGTTTTGACTCCATTCACAGTACAAAGTCTTAACATTACATCGTTTATAATGGTGGACATAACTCTATTTCCGTACATTATTTCAGTTCTGCGCTCTGGTCGTCTTGTCTACAATTGGAGTCTACTTTATGGCAACATTCGTGCTGCTAACCGGAAATAAACCTGTCGTGATGTCGTGTCACTGCTTTACTGGACCTGTTCTTCCACTTCTCTAAAGCTAATGCGTTAATGTATGTTCAGTAAGCATGCTTTCTACTGAAGCTCAGCTGCACTTTCACTATCTAAGTAAGCCCTGCAGCCGCATTATATACATACATATATATATACACATATATATATACATATATACATATACACACACATATATATATATATATTTATGCTGTTACCTAATCTCAGCTCGTCAGACCTCTGCAACAAATGACGTCAGCATTTATCGCCACAGCCAATCACAGGTCTCCCTTCAGATCTCGTGATATGACAGGAGACCAATCGTCTCACTGCGACTGCTGCTTCCTAAATTATTGTATTTCTGTAATTATTTTTTGTCAAAACTGTATATTACTTCCTAATATCTTTTGGAGGGATGTACACTCAGTTTGTGCGTCAAGTCAACATAAGTACCACTTTTCCACAAGAAACAAATGGCTGCTTGAACGTTCTGTGTGCGCTGTCAATGATGTCGCAGCAAGGTTGCGTTCATTGTCGCCGCTAATGCTCCCACGAAATGTGAGCTTTGCCCAGTCGCTCTTGATAAGAGAATCTGTCGGTTTGTCGGTCATTATTTTTGTTTGAAATGTGGAAACAAGAAGGAGGGACCAGTAAAGAGTGGATGCCGTGGTCAATTTCCCTGGCCAGCTCTTGCCAGATATTAGCAGAGCAACACCTCAAACTCCATTCATCTGACATACCGGTAGGTGGGGCTGACCCAGTGGGCTAACCCTGTCTATGTGTCCCTGGAACTGGGCCCCAGACACCCCATGTAGCTAACGCTTCTCACTATGTATTCGTATGAAAGCTCCTTCCACAGTAGGCAGTTGAATGTAACCCTCAAATGAAAAAACAATAATTCCACTAACGACTTCAAATTAATCCAATTTGAATTTAATAACGATCATTTCCCGAAACTGTGAAGGTACAGATCCACTGTATGGTATCAGATTATTTCCCAAATCCAGCCACTCTCTCTGTGGCTCGCCTTCTTTAGTGCCACCAGCGCCCAAGTACACGCACATAATAATGGCACTGCTGGTTCGCACCCCTCCTCAAAGCAGCGACCGCCCCTTGTTACGTAGTTCACGCAAAAAAAAAAAAAAAAGTGGTCGAAGCTAAAGTGCGCCAATGACTTACGTGTATTTCTGGTGTCGACAAAGATTGACATGTCGTTGTCCAATCGTTGGTGAGAGGCGGGTTTCCACAGCAAGGACCGCCCAAAGAGAGAGCCCCTGCACGGTCGCCCGGGAAACCCCGTAGCATGGTTGTGTGTCAGTTTCAGTGGAACCCGCGGTTGATGCCGGTGAGGAGGGGGATGGGCGCCTCTGCGAATGTGAGGACCCAAGACAGAATCAGAGCCCTGTATCACATAGAGCAGCATATACCCTATAATAAATAGCGATTGCATATATGCTATATACGAAAATAAATTGATTTATCCACCGGGGATATGTCATAGACATTCAATGGATGCACTGCACCTGAACAGGACTGGGGATTTAACTTTACGTTTGTGCGTGGGAGACATTAAGAAGTTTGTTTCCTACCCCTGGAGAGGGAGCTACTTTTAAGGGCAAAGGATACAGGAGAGTCCGAGGCCTATACACAGGCCTACTGGTCTGGTTGGATTTCATGTTGGGATGCTCTAATGACTTCCTACCCTACATGAATTCACGTCGTTTGTACACGTTTGGAATGCCTCTTTAGGTGAGTACCTTTAATGTTGGATATTAGTAATATCACCATCGTTAAATTGAGGCAGCAACCAAAATATAATAGGCAGAACATAACCAACCATGTTTCCAGTTAACCAGACATAGCAATGAAGCTAACCAACTTAGATAGCTAACCACTTTGCGTACCCCTAAGTTGATTTGAAGGAACTTGGTTGCCCCTAGACTTTTCACTTTGGAGTGGCTGGCTTGGTTGGCCAGCGAGGTTCCCATGTCGGTGGTCTGCCTCGCAGGGTTGCTCTGGACGGACCTTCCATGGTTTTTGGTCAGCTCCTCGTGTTGTTTTCGATAGCTATCCTGTTGGTCTGTGAATCCAACTCACTACTAGATACATTTCTGCTAACGATATTTCAAGCCACCATGTTCCCAGAGATCCCAACATCATTCCACAAGTTTTTAAGAGCTGTGGCTCATAAAACGTTTAGTCCACTCGGGGTGCCTTTATTTAAAATATTCACTCCAGTTTTCATGCCACAGGTAAAACTGTCTATCGTTATAACCTTATTGTGAATTAGGGGAACTGAATCCACCCCAAAGACAGCTAACTACAAATGGGTGTCGTGTGGAAGCATCAATAAATAAATTCTAGGTGCGTTTAGCAAGTTTCGATAATGTGTTTCCGCAGAGGCTCACCATACCCTGACATGACACAGCCTTAACACATTCAGCAGCACATTAGGGAGTTCATTCGCATACGTTGCATAGTTATGGTCCGGTAACATTGAAAGTATAATAGACTCGGAAGTTAAAACAAACCACGTATAATGAAAGACCTTCTTATTTGTTTGGAACAAGTAACGATTTGTTGTATTGTACTTTATTGTACAGTAGCATGATGTTGGATGTTGCAGTGTGTTAACGAAAAATGTAAATTGCTTTGAAATATAGTCATCATACTGGTTGCAATTTGATCATTATTGTTGACTCATGTTAGCTAAGCAACCAGCTGCCGTGTTGGTGCACGTTAACCATAGGCAAAGCCATAGGCAACAAATGCTAAACTAGCCAAGTAGCTAACTTTTTAGATGTTTTCTATCCGATTGTGTCCTCATTTCGAATCAGTGCCTGCCGATTACACGCGATGGTGTGAAAGCTTCATTCTGTACACTGCCTGGAAACTTATCTCCAAGGCTCATCTCTTAAATCCTGGTGATTTCAGCACAAATAGTCGGCTTCATAATAAGCAATAATGGTGTCATGACTGTGTTTGGCCACACCATGTAAATACATTTGTCTTTGGCAACATTCCTAACTTAGATCGGGCGTGTAAATCGCTCTGAAAGCTCGGTTGTGTTTTCTGTTAGTGCTTGTTATTTTTTTTCTTTCCTGCATGTGGGCCTGATCTGTTGGGTAGTGACTTGCTGTACTTCACCTCCCCCACCTTCCAACCCCCAGCCTCGGTGGCGGTTAAGAGAAATGGGTGGTATTTTGAAGGGGAGCTCTTGTTTCCTTTTTTAGCCTCCATTTTTTATTTCAACGTATGAGCAAATGCGACGAGCCTCGTTGATCCACAGTGTTACAACCACAAGTTTCGACCAAGTTAGAGACACAGTAGCTGTTGCAGCTATAATGCACAGTTGCGCTGTTTGATATATGATTATGAGAAAATGCTCCGTTTTCACCCACGGTCTCACTGTTGATTTCTGGGATCGTAATCGGGTATCTCCATCAAGCCATGACTTTTCATTTTCCTAGTGTGGATGGTGGTGTTTGGCAGAAAGAAACAACATGACTGACTTTGCGACATCCACAACTGACGAGTGGTCGTCGTGTTGTGTTTTTTTCTGGTTTTAAATGTATTGTTGGACCCGCGGGAACCGAGCACAATGGCTACCCATGTCCGTCGCTTGTGTGGCCAAGCTCCCCTCAGCTGTACAGCGCAGACTGGAGCTGTGAGGAGACCTTATTCGGCTCTAGTGTGTGTTCAGTCATTTCATAAGCAGCTTGTGTGACTTGTTTTTGCAGTTGTATTTGTGGAAGACTTATGTAAATTCAGCTGGTCGTACAAAAGCCACATGTTTCTTCCTTCACAGTCAAAAACCATAACTGATTAAAAATGTAATTCTCTGTCACCCACATATTGTACATCTTAAATGATTGTTTTTCAGCCAAATTTGTTTGAAAAATGTATGTATTGCTTTGAATAGTCAGCTTTGCTTAACGAGTATACAAGATTAAAGGTGTTCAACCAGTGCCTAGTATTCAGTTTGATCTTGAAGCCTGTTGGAAGCTAGACTGCGGTGTGCTGAGACCTGTTTTCCCTGGTTGTGACTGACATTCTCTGAATATGTTTCACATCTTTTAATAGACTGTGTGGGCTGCAGCATGCAAACCTGGCCACTCAGAACCATTGGAAACATGAGCCCCTCCAGCACTCCCCTTGACCTGACCCTTCTTGTTATCTTGAGCAAACATTGTGCTCACTAACAGAGAAAAATGTGCGCAGCCAAATAAGAAGAAATGCAAAGAGTAATAAGACTCTACTTTACCCTAACCTGCCATCCAGGAAAGTAATGTTTTACTTGGCAGCTTGTTGCTGCTCTGTCATGAACTGTCTGGCAGCCATGTTGGTTTTGTGGGCCTCAAGCAGCTTCAGAATATGTTTGAGAGAAATACATGTGTAAGTGATTTTGTGTTTTAACAGTAGGTATGGACTATCGTTTGTGTGTGTGTGTGTGTGTGTGTGCGCGCGCGCGCGCCCGCTCTCATGTAAGATGTGGACCCTTGTCTCCCATTATGGGCCTCTGAAACATTGGAGATCTGAGGAATGTGCAGACATGCAAGGTTAGCCTTGCCCAGTTTTCTGTTTACTAAGGAAATAGTCTGTCTCTCACATTCACAGAGTACTTACAATCCAAAAAATGTAACTGTTTGTTTGGTGATACCCTTAAAGAAACTTGATTTGAATGGTTGAGTACTGTCTGAGGAATCTGGATTTGGGTTTGACAACATCCAAAGGAATCCTACATTTTGTTAAAATTTCGAAAAATAATTTTGATTACTTGCACAGTTCTACCTTGGATCACAGTTGCATACAAAATTGTAACCGATGTTCATGCGTGTGCTTGTACTGGAGGGAGGGAAGCTGGCTGTTGGCCCATTTCCAGAAGAAGAAGAAGACAGGATTCTGTTTCAGTGCCGGCACTTGGAGCTGAGAGAGGGGCAGAGGGCGTTGCTGTGAGGAATAGGAATAGGAGGGAGAAAGCCCTGTCCTTTTAGCTTTTCATTTGCATGCTGATGATACTCTAACATTACACAGAGGGCAGGTGTAGCTATTGATATGTTAATATGGTTCAATGTGTGTTGTGCAAAGCCAGTGTTGTGGATTTACACCTGTATGGAAGCAGAAAGATTCAATTCATATAGATGGAGATTGTTACAATCAACAAATTGATACAAATGAAAATGTTTAATGTAGATCATGTAGTTTGCTGTCTTGATTTCTTCAGTTTTATAAGAGACTGATTTGAAATGCTTTCTGCCTATCATCATTTATATCACTAGATATAGCTTCTCTTTTCCCTGGGAAGCTTCTCATCTGCAGCTGCTGTGTGTTATGTGTCTCCAATCTTGCACAATGGGGTTAAAAACAAGTTGCTCTGACGCCTGCTTCATTGGTGTATTCCTATTGGTGCAGGAGCTCAGGAGTTGCTCCAATGGGGCGCATCATTTTCTTGGCACAGGGGGAGTGGTGTTGCAGAGGGCTGTGCTGGGTAATTCTGTTTTATGCTGAGAAGCAATGCTTCTTGGGAGAATAATGAAGGAGGAGGAGGTGGCCAGGGGGAAAAAACAAGGCCAAAAGGGGGTGAGGCAGGCAATCTACGTAATCATATCTCTCTCCCTCCCTCTCTCGTTCTCTCTCTCTCTCTCTCTTCTGTTCTTGTTTCAATGCACCCCTTCATTTTGTCCTTCATTTCCCTCTTCTACTGTCTGTCCCCCTCCCCTCTCTTTTGTAATATATGGCAGTGTTTCACAGAACCCCAGCTCATGTGTATTCTGAGTTTCTCTCTCTGCACCTTCTCAACTGCAGGTAGCCATTTTAGGCTTCATCACATTAACCTTTATTTTCCTTTCCCATTGTTGTATCTGTAATTTTCTCATGCACATATGCAGAATAATAACCATGATAAAATTTCAAACAGGAGATCAATTTAGGATGAAAACAACATTGCGAAATCTACAGGCACATTTGCTCTAAGGGTGTTGTCAGGTATAAGGAGAGGGCAAATAAGACACGGCACAGAAGAAAAACAACTAAGACAGTCTTTTCAACAAAGTCAACCCCCCTCCACACCAATCAACAGCTGCCTTGTTTTGGAATGTACAGCACTAGTGCTAAAAACAAAAGGGGAAATGAATGTCTGGTGCCAGGTTCTTCCTGTTCACAAGCACCTTGCTTTGTCACCTTGAGCAAATGGTTCCTGTTGGGAAGAGGTGGGAGTTTTTGTTTTATGTAAACAGGTTTTATCCGTGGCCATTCTCTCATGCTTTAGAACAGGTTATGTCTTAAAATAGAGCACTGCCTCTTAGCTGTTTGAATGTGAAGTATAAGCAGTTGTTCCCTCAAACCCCTCCTCCCTATCACACACCTTTTTTTTAATAATTAGTCTTTCCTTAAGTTGTCATGTTAATTTCACTAACTTTAAGTAATCAGGGAGGTCAGCTTAAAATGGCCACCCACTCTCAGAGGTTTTTTTGTGATATCTTCCAATTGTATGTTTGCTAGTTGTAAATATGTGCTGTGCTGTAAATGTTGCAAGGTGAAGCCCAGGGTAAGCCCTTGTATTGCTCTGGATGAGACTTGTCAGCAAAAAGAAGAAATGTAAATGCATTTGTCATGCAGTGAGATCACATGGTGACAGAGAATGTCTCTGCTTTATGTTATGCTTACTTAACAACAAGATGGCTTTTTGAAATTACTACCTCAGTCAGATCTACTACTTGGAAAACACCCTTCTCCACATTTGGTAACAGACGTGGCTATAGGGAGTAGCCTTTGATTTTAGTACCTCTGTAGATTAGTTTCCTCCTAACATTTCTCCAGTCAGAAAAGTGTTGGATTCACTTCACAGAAGAAGTGTGCTGTCAGATTGCTTCACAGGTAAAATGGAAATGGGGGCATGTTAGGAAGAGGTAGTCAAACCCAAACAGGCAGCAGTATTTTGCTTCGACCATTCTTTTTCTCCTCTTGGTTACTGAGCCTCAAACAGACAGTGGCCGGCTTGTTTGTCCTGAAAACGATGATTGATTTTGTGTCATGCTGCCTGGACTCGCTGTCAACTGCTCTCTCCCCCACTCCTTTTTTCACACCCTTTTGGCCTTTGTTCTCCATTGTGTATTTCTCATCCCAGGTCTGGTCTGGGTCCATTCAGGCAGCTGGACATTGTTGTGTTAATGGTGGGCCATATTGCGCTCCCATAACGCTCAACCACTCAGCATGACAACAGCCCCATCACTGTTGGAATTGTATGTATATTTGTTGCTGTGGTACTAGATGTTTGCATCATTTCCTCACATTTGTTTATCCTCACGTCTCCAGCCTGTTTAGGCTAAGCTTTGTTGTTTATATTTCTGCCTTAGTTTGATCACAGCTTGCTCCAGGAGTGTTAGCTGTGCAACAGCCATACCGATTTGAGAATCATGTTTTTATGTTTTGAAAGTGTTTTGTTTTGTTTTGAAATGGCTTGTCCCAAGCAGCTAAATGCTGTTTCAAGTAGTGTGTTAGTTTAGCCTGGTTAAGAGAGTTATCACAAGGTGAACAAAAATGATGGAAGTGCTGTCGCAATAGCATAGTGTGGGGTTTTCTTCCTGCGTGGTGCCTCCAAATCTCATTATTATTGTAGCTTTTTTCATGGCATGTTTGGGATCAAACTGTTCCGGACACCTTACCCTGCCTTTAAGAGATCGTTTTTTGGTTATTTGCCGCATATATTGTTGTCAGCTTTTTTGCTATGCTGGTGGCACCTGATGGCATTGTTAGTGAATAGTGCAGTCAGCTGTCAGATCAGCTGGTGAAGCTGAAATGTCTGATGTGTCTCTGTACCATTTTCTTTGTTATTTTTATTTTTAACTTTATTATTTGATTGGGCTCAGCCTCGACTGAGGAGTGTTACCTCACTGGCCATGTAACAGCATGTCAGGGAAACTCGGTGCATCTTCTATTAACTGCACAGTGATTTTTGCAGAGATCTCAGTAGATTTATAAGTTTGTACAGTAAGAAAACAATAAATACCATGACGGCCTTAATTGTGAATCACATTATAATGTGTTGTCAACTTAATGTAGATATTCAAGTAACCTTTTTAATAAACGTACGATCACACTTGCAGCCTTTTTTTCAGCCGTATGTGGGTACATATGAAGGAGCTTAGTATACAGTGGCCAAATGTTTAGTATGAAGTCTGTTTGCTATTCTCGTGATATTGTAAATGTGTTTGGGTGCCTGTGAAATAAGATCTACAATGGGCTTTGTGTTCTCCCTGGCCACATATCCCATTTGTCTTAAAGCCAGGCCCGATTGATCTGCCTCTACTTTATCTCCAGTTTCCTCCTGCTGTAGCTCAGAGAGTACAGCTCAACCTGCGTAGTGCCGGGGAACAGCAGATATATTCATATCCTGCCTTGTACAGCAAGCATGTGTGCGGGGGCAGACTGTGGGGGCTGGTGTAATCTCACTGGACTGGATGTGTTGTGGGGGTTTGGTGAAGCACAGGTGGACACTGTGTGAGCATGGACATGCTGTTCAAACCCAAATTCTGTGTTTGTGGTCATGTCCTGCTAGCAGTGTCCTATAAGCTTTATGCGGGATAGACATCTTGAGTAGACCAGCATGTTTGGCATTAATTGATGCACTTAATTCTACTAGTTAGATGCCCATTGTATTCAATGTGTTTGAAACAATTGGCTGATTAAAGCACACATGCAAACTATGCTCATATTTAGGTGACTTTTCTGAATAGCAAATATTGTATGCTTTTGCTTGTATATGTAAGCGCTTTGTGGCTGTGAATTACGTTATGAGTATGTATTCCCAACTATGAGATCAAATGCTGATCTGATCTGTCAGTGTTTCTCTTGGTTGGTAGACACTGGTGATGTGGTATTTTTTCTTTTATTGTGCAAGGATGCATCTCACATGATTTATCATGATCTTTTTGTGCAGTCCCAAACCCATTATTATTTTTGCCTGTCTTTCATGTGGTATTATTTTGTGCTACCGTATTGAGCATGTACAAGTATGTTTTGTACGCATACAATGTTTTGAACATGCATACTCTATGTATTGCATGCACATTCTTTTTGTCTTTGTGTTTTGTGACGAACCATAGTAACTGAAAATGTTGTCAAAATCCACTTAATAATCCTCTACATGATATAGTCAGTTTTTACACCACCGAATGGCCCATAGGGCATCTATCAAGGGATTTGATTGGATAATATGTAAGCAGCCAGTCAGTGATTGGCTGAAATTGTGTCACATTTGTAATGCTGTGTTGAATTGAGCGAGTGGACAGAAGGGAGGTGTTAAGGGACACAACCAAGTCTGAGAGATGACTTAAGCTGAGAGAGGAAACAAACATTATCTGCCTACGAAATAAAGAATGCTCACTGAACAATGTGGCACAAAATGATGTGTTATTGTCCCCTTTATTTCAAGAGTGTTTTTGACTTTGTGTAATGTAATATGACATAGTGTTACTCAAAGATTTAAAAACTCTCAAACATTTTGAGTTTTTGGTCAAATAGCATCTGCTGATATGAAACATACCAGATCTTGGATGACCAGTGTTTCCCAGTAATAACCTAGAATGTGGTGACCCACCATATTCTAAATTGTCTTACTAAAATGTCATTATGGAATATCCAACTAGATATTTCTAAATATTTCTGTATGAAGAGCTTTTACCTTCCTTAGGCCATTGTCCATAAAGATTTTACTATCTAATCTCTGTCCCTAAATTGCATGTTTCATGACCACTCACATACTGTACACTAGGCACCTACCCACACATACCCACAGGAATTGACACAGATGGCTTAAATAATAAATTTTCTCCTGTGCAGGTTGGCAGTTGTAGGTGGCTTTATAAAATACAGACATTAATAATACAACAGCTGCTAGATGAGAGAACAAGGTCAGCAACACCTGTAGTTTATCCATATTGCATTCACCACTAGTAGTTAATCCTGATAGCATTTTCTTTCTTTTTGGAAGGGGTCACCTGATTTGTGACTAATCAATGAAGGGATTTTCTCACCCGTTCACAAAGCAAAAATGAGTGTCGTTGTTTGAAAATATCTGTTTGTACTTGAGCAGAACTGTACTGTACTGCACCAAACCGAATCGTATCATGATGGAAACACAGCATAAGTCTAGAAAAGCTAGCAATACCAGGTAACACTTGAATAACCAGTTGGTAAATCCAGTTGTTCACTTGCTTTTTTCTGCCTGCTCTTTGAATGTCTGAGTGTCTACAATTAAGGTACAGAAGTCTAGTGTCACTCAGATTAAGACTATAAATGAGCTTTTATTTAACACTAAATTCAGAAAATGTACATGGTTTTTACCTTTCTGTGTAACAGTTACTGTGATCGTCTGCAGCGTGTATACAATCAATACGTTACTTTGGGAAAAAGATAATGTCATAGTCCTGTCTCTCTCCATATTCCCATCTCTCTCTGTTTCTGTGTGGATAAGGCCTAACCCTAACCCTCAGAAATTGACCTTTTCTTATAGGTGAATGTAACAGAAGGGAGTGTGTGGACCAAAGGTAAGGTGCCCTATCGTAGCTTTCAGATTTCCAGTGAGGTCATTGAGCCAATGATGAAAGTTACTGAATAACAAACTGCTGTAGGCATTTTTCCAGTTGTCGTTTTCTCGCTTTGAAGTTTTTAACTTCCCTTAGAGATTTAAGTGAAAAAAGAGTGACTGAGTGCATTTATCCCTACATATGTCTTTGTTCTTTCAGTCTGTACCATTGCGCGGCTGTTGAGCTAAATTGCTAGAAGCCAGATGGTCGCATGTATGTATTCATCCCAGCCTTTCAGACTGGGTTTGGACTCACCTGTCTCTAGGACAAAAACAATCTGTTCTGCTGTTCAGTTGAATTGCACATAGCGTTAAAGATACTACTCATAGTTACTCTAGGTTGTGTTGTGTTTTATTATGTGAAATCTTACAAATGACTGAATTGGACTCCACGGCCCCAACATTTTAGAGGTCCCTGTTGAATTTTTAAGATTAAAATAAAGATATTGTGGCAGATATGTGTCTAAAAATGAAGCAAAGTGAACCCAGGGAAAAACTCACTGAAGGTCTAAGCAACAAAGCAGAATTGAGTGTTTAATTCTGATGTTAAGCTAATTCACAGACCTTAATTAGCTAATGATAAATTGGCTTCTTGCAGACTTAACCTTCAAGCCATAGCCTTTGCCTCTTGGATCATGTTAGGGCAACAAGCTGTAGCTAATGAAAAAAAAAACAAAAACCCAAATCAGCTTTTGCAATTTGAAAATTGCACCAATTCAAGATGGTGAAGTACTACTTTATGTGGTATTACAAGGAGTGCAGTGAATTGAAATGAGATATTCATCATTAATAATCACAATTGTTGTGACCCATCATACATTTGGTTGCATAACTGTAATTTAATATGTGGTCTCACCAGCAAATCTTTTATTGTGACATTCACATCAGAGGAAATTTATTATAGGGGCACTGCACATTTTGTTCTGTGGTCATTTTTAGCGCTATGTTTTGTTTTTAATTGTTGCATGGCAGTAATTTGTAGATGAGCGTTTTCATGTTGTCCTACATACATCCACAATGATTCAGTGCTGTAAATGTAATGTTGAGTTACTGGTGAAGGGCTATACTTTCTCTAGCCTCTATGTCTACATATGCATGATGTGTCTATTTTTGTTCCTGACAAAACCATTTTGGGCTGAGCTTCATTCAGACGAGGTGTGGCTTTCCGAGTGTTTATGCCTTTGAACTGTTGTGCATATGCTTATTGTTTTGTCCTCCTCTTTATAAAATGTGATTGCTATATTACCCCTGGGATATGTTTAGATATTTTAGGTCAGCAGCAAATCACAATACATACAATGTTGGAACATTAATGTTTTAATAACAAAAAAAACAAGACGAAGAAGCGGTTGAAGGGAAGAGTTATGCAAGTCTCTTGCTGTTCATTTTGTCTGAATGTCCCTCCCCCTTGGACTTGTCCCCAAAATGGCCTCTGTTCTGGTGGAAGTGAAAAGACTTTGTTGAGCCTGCTGGTAATTTGAGTCGGTATTCATGGCCAGAGGAACGAACAAGGAAGGGCGGGAGGTGGTGGGGGAGGAGGAGGTAAAGAAAGGCTTTCCTTCTTTGTATGGAATTTACCTCCCTAGTTCACCGTCTGGCTCTTTTGGAAGAGGCCCAAATAGTGACTCGCTTTGTGTGTTAGCCTTAGGTAGGAGCTAGGTGCCTGTTTTTGTGAAGAAGCAATCATCCACAGGGAAAATAAACAACTAGTGGTTTTTGAAAATGCTCTGAATGGGGTAGCATGGCATCCAGGCCATGTCATCATGTCTATATATGTTACAAACCTATGTTCACTGGTGCTGGTTGCTTCATACTGAGGCCATTTCACTTGCACTAGAATGTTCTGCTTTTGGAACCAAAATGTAACGTGACATTTCTTGTTGCTACTTAGCCATGTGTATCCAGCTGGATGGGGCTGACATTCTCTGTTTGACAGTGAGCATGGTTGAACTGACCTTGACATTATTGGAAGTCCCCAGCCTGGCTGTGGTTGCCTTGGTGCCACAAATTTAGCAAGGGGTAGCAGTTGCTGCTGTAACTAGGGGATCTCTAAAGAAATGTCATGAATCCTGTTGCTGTCAATTTGGATACCTCTCTATTAGTGAACTGCCCTATGTTTTATATTATGGTTGCATTTTAGAGGCTTAGCTTTTATTGGTTGGTATTGTGGTCATTATAATCAGAATGGTGTTTGTTGGGTAACATAGTTGCATGTGTTCGCTCAGGATTACCTGTCATTCAGCCAAGTCCTTTCCTCTTGTGTGAACGGAGAATATGAGGGCCTTTTCCCCTTCTGACTAGGTAGCTGGGAGAAGACTGAGCAGAGGAGTGTGGGTCAGTGTTTCAGCAGAGGGTGGTCACATGACAGGAGGGCTGGGCCTCATGTTGGATGACTCACCCCTCCATGGGTCTGGGAGGTAAGCGCCTCCTGCTGGCTCTCTGTATCGGTGCATCCTGATTGGAGACTGTAAGTAGAACTGTAAAGTCCCTGGTTGTTTTTCTGCTTCTGAATAGCCTCCCCCCCTCCCTCCCTTCATTCTGGAAGCGTCTGTGTGGATGACAGACAGACCTACTGCACTGTGTTCATATTGAGTTATTACCTTAGATGCAGGCAAAGGAAAGCTGTTTGCTGCCTCCCTCATGAAAGCCTTCATTGTTAACATGAGTCAGCAACTATGGTCCTTCGTTTGGCGTATACTTGTGGATTCCTTGTGTGGTGTTAGGGTTATGTGGTCTTGATGACCTTTGTGGTGTAGATGACCTCCGATAAAGAAGCCCTGTCAATGATACGTACATTTGTCAGTGATGAGTGCGCTCATTTCGAAGTAAGACCCCGAGCCTTACTGACTGGTGACTACTAGTTTGATTTGATTTGAAATATTTACTTGCTGCACTTGGTTTAACAATTTCATGACAATGGCATTGCTCTGATAATCATGTATTTATGTTTTATTGTTCGAACATTGTTCGTGTGCTGCAGTACTTGGACAGGATTGACAGTGTAAAAGCTGTTCAGTTTTTTTACCAAACAACAAAGGACAGGAAGGGTTGAGTTTGTTCAGACGTGTTATAGCATGAAGGTAACAGCTGCATTCCATACAGTGTCCTTTACTAGTCACTGGTATGGTACATGCTAGATCAGTATATGTCAGAAAATGTTATTGGGTTAAACTGTGCAAGTTGATATCTCTGCTTAAAATTGTCTATGATCCAAGGTAATGTACGTGTGGCTATACTGCAGATACACAGCAGTTTATAAATCACTGGCTGACTGATCACCCCGACTCAGAGGCTCTCTGATCTGCTGTAGCCACGGTAGCCATGTTCCATGCTACTTTGTCACGTAGACACTTCGTGGAAAAAGCCAGGAATGTAAACAAGGTATTTCAGCATTTTCAGGACCTGTGAATTCTGTGGTGAATGACTCGTACAGGCTTTGGCCTTAGTGAAATAGTTCATCCAGAAACTAGTGTCACATTAAAGGAAAGGGAAAACATGAAAAGCACAGTATGGACACTTAGGCTCTAAGGCTTATTTTTCCACAATTTTTCAATTTGCTTTCCTATCATGTTACATCCTGAGTAATGTTGCAGGCAATTTTGTCTGTGTGTTTGTAGAATTCCTGGCCACTCAGTCCATCTGTTGCACTTTCTCCTCAGGTCCCCATGACCGTGAGCCGTGGGCTACGGCTCGGTGGCGCCCCACCTCTGGAGTGGTCTGTTGCGGTAGTCTGGACCCTGTGATTCCTCTTCTCACCGCTCAGTTTCCCCCCCGTCCCATCCTGTCCCTCCCCTCCCCCTCCCCCTCCTTCCCCTTGTCCCCCCCTCCCACGCGCCGCTGTGCTGGACGTCATGAGCATAGTAATTGCGCTGGGAGTCACCACACCTGAAACGTCTTACTCCGATATGGCTGCTGGATCAGAGTAAGTATTCAATCACTGCCCACTGGTTGGGATTCAAACAGTTGTGCCCCTCATCTCGAAGAAAGTTTACATAGGATTTCAGTGTTCGACCTGCTCCAACTTTTTCCTCTCTCCAAGATACATGCTGACATTTGTGGATTCAGTAAAATTGCTTAATAAACAGAGCATCAAGTGTCACTCGTGAGATACTTCACCCACTCTGCATTCAATGTTATGTAATAAATATGCTACATTGTTGAAAAGTTTACATATTAAGTTTTAACTTAAGTACAAATTAATTTAAAAGAGTATTTCTGTTGTCTATGTATGTGTATGTATTTTCTGTCCCATGCGTTAGCATTAAGCTAAAACTTTGAGCCTACGCTGTGATGTTAAAATTAATTTTCCCAGGTTCTACTTATAACCCTAACCAATGTGCCAAATTTAACGCAAATTGATTAAAACTCTCTGACAGTTAAAATACACCTGCCAGTGCAGGTGTGACAAATTGATGGTTAGCCCAATCATCCGTGAGAATAGCTCTTATGGTTAACACCTTATGGTGATGCAACGTTGCTCACCTCTTTTATACGTTCATACTGTATTTCTTTACAACTCTAACATGTTGGGATGTGATGAATATGCTTCCTTCCTTTCAATATCCTGTCAGCAGTTTTCTGTGTTCTCCACAAAGTCACCTGGAGAGATCCAAAGAGATTGGAAGTACAGTCCACCAAAGACTAAATCTACCCACACAGAAATAAAGGAAATACAGTATGTAATGCTTCAGTCAGGCTGGCTAAACATGAACTCAAAAGCATTTTGTCCTCCCCATCAAGGCCACTTTAACATTATAGACATTTGTGGCCTTTTTCAGTATGGACAGCGAAATCCACACTTTTATTTTAGCTTTGTTTTCTTTTGCATAGTCGTTATTTGGTATAAAATTATCCAAATGATATATGACAGGTTGAAAAGCAACACTGGATGCAGTTTCTCACTACATTTTGTGCCAAAGTGAATAAAACGGTCATACTAATAAAGGCGTCAGTTATCTTTTAATAATTTATACCTTTTGTCCAGAGGGCTACCCCCAGCAGCCTGATTATTATCCCAGTAATTGTTTTTTTGTGATAACGATTAATTGTCTTCCAGCCCACTCTGTATAGGAAAGCTAAACTGGTTTTTATAACATCACATCTAGCCCTAGCTGTTTGAGTAGTGTTTCAGTAAATGTCAACAGACAGCCACCTTAATAAGAACACTTGGCACCTCTCTGTAGGTAACCCTGCTTATGAGTTATGTGGAATCCGGTTGACCTCTCTCACACACACCCCTGTTCACAGCCCCCTACAGTTTCCTCCACACATCAGCCAGGGGGACTGACTCAAGCTCAAAGGAAAATACTGTACACTGTCTCTGTTGAAGTTTACAACATTATGCGACAAATGCTTTTTGTCAGTTTGATTGTTTTGGCATGTAAGTTTTCTGATGCTTTGGAGAAGAAGGTAAAAAAGATGAGATTATTTAGTGTCTAGCCAGACCTCAGCTAAAGGGCAAATAGAGTTGCATAATATAATGGCGGCCCACATTTCATTTCCTAAATTGCACTTTCCCAGGCCAAGAGACAAACTTCAGCATTTTGGTGCCATCTAGTGCCGATCGATGTCTCTTCATAAAATAGCTGGGAAAATAATATCTCATGATACTTGTGATGGTGTTAGTATATCGAACTGTTTCATGCATAACATTTTACTTTTAGATTTATTTAAGTAATGTTTTTAAATTAATTTCTTTTTCAGCCCTGAGTCAGTTGAAGCAAGCCCTGCCGTGAATGAGAAAAACTACAACCACAGCTGTGGGAGCGCACAGAATCATGGATATCGGGGATTACCATATGCTGTGAGTTAATGCCACTTTTTCCTAATCACCAGATCTAATCACAGCATGTCTTTTGGTATGAAACTATGGACACTATGCACGGAGCATCACTTACAACTTGCATTAAAATATAAGCCAGCTCCTTTACTTCTGGTCTGTCAGTTAGGGGAAATTCAGACTTTGTAAGAGGACGTTAGTGATTTAAAAAGTATGATGTCGATGTAAATGTTTACATTGTCTTTTAGTAGTTGTAGTTAGCCCTGAGGCCTAACATGCCACCTAAAATGAAAACTGTGTTTACATTTCATCATCAGGGGACAAAAGCAGAGCAACGCTGCATCCCTCTGTGCACCGACACCGACTGTAAAACATCTTTGCATCTTTGGCTGACAGCTCACCAGAAATACTCGGGCTAGCTTATAAAAAACACCAGGAAGTGACCGTGCTCATAGTGAATTGTTATTCTTGATTAATCAAAGAAAGTTGACTAAGTTGAGTAAGCAATGAATATTGTAAAAGCTAAAATAATAACTCGGTCATATCTTTTCAGTCATTTCCTTTTTCTAATCTTTTTATGTTTTAATTCTATCAAGTATAACTGTATGAGTAAAACTAAGGATTGTTCTAGTGTTTTTAAATCATGAATGTCTATCCTGCTATTAGTCTTCTGTAACCAGACTACTTCTGTTATTAACAGCTGTACTGTTTCACATACCTGTTTTTTTGCCCCCATTTTCATTCGTCTCCATTTTCCGTTTCCCTTTTTGCCTGAACACCCGTTGTTTGAAGATGCAACAGTCTTCCGTTGTGTGTTGTCAGGATCACAACTATGGCGCACCCCCTCCCCCCACCCCACCCGCTTCCCCGCTATCCCAAACCATCATCCCCCGCATGGATCTCAACGGCATGGTGCTCGGCTCCCACTATCACGAACCTACGGAGGATAACTCAGCAGACAGCGACAGCTCCTCCGAGGAGGACGGAGCCATGCCCCCCTGGTGTCACTGCAACTTGACGCTAGATGGCCTACTCATCAAGTGTGACAACTGCAGGTAAGTCTGTTCCAGCATTCCCTCACCCAGGAAGTAGCTGAAAGTGATTCATGCTGACCTACAGCATATATCCAAGAAAGTGTCAACAACACTATATATACACTTGACTTGTGGCCAGGTGTTTTAAATGTATGGTTTTTTTAATTGCAGAGGACTGGACCGTAGGAAAGGAGCTGATGGCCAACACAGGAAGACAGAAAATGTCTCAGGTATATATCCTTATGTTTGTTCATTCAAGCCCTGATAGAGAACTTTGCATGTATGAATTATGAAGCACACTGCTGACAGTCTTTTTCCCATTTTTGTGTGTTTTCTTGGTAGCTGGAGAAAGCAGTGCCACAGAAAGTGGTGATGAAGAGGTGTCACCCTCCACCATCTCCTATACCGCCACCCAGCATACGCCCACCAGCATCAAACTCACTGTCAACAGGGTCAAAAGGAGCAAATCCAAAAAGAGGAAGAAGAGCACAGAGAAGGCCCGTGGAACATCGAAAAACAAAAAGGTCAAGGTAAGCAGAGCTGTTGGATAGAGGCCTAAATATGACGTTGATGAGAGAATAGCTGATTGTGACTATAGAATTATAACTGCTGAATGTGGCATTGTGAAATAAGTTAATTTTTTCCTTATTTCAGGCTTTTAGAGAGGGTTCCAGGAAGTCTATGAGGATGAAGGTAAAATTAGAGTCATAAGAGTTGCATTTATGTGTACATTACATAGTGCTAAATAACATCAAGAACTATATTGGCCAAATGTTTCACCATTGGCTGTTTCTCTTACACAGTGAATTGACACAAACAGACAAATAGATTATTTTGCATTGCATTAATACATCTACAGGCCCTGTTGCCAAATATGATAATATTTGCTAGATGATAAATCTAGCAAAACGTAGCCACTTTCTATAGAGGAGTTACCAGTTAACTCAGTGGCAGTTAACCAAAGTAAACATGCTTTTGATTTCCCCTCTTAGTGATGTGTAAATGATTTCCGCACAAGTATTAACTTCCATGAAAACAACTTTCCATTGACAACTTACAGAACCACAACAGTTTTCTGCCAATTCCACTGCCTTTTCTTTAAAGAACAACTCTTAATCCTCTCTGTCTTTTCTTACGCCTAGAACTCAACAACAGAGGCAAATGTGCTGGATGAGAACACTGCAGAGGGATGGGAGAGCAAGATCCGCCAGTGGACAGACCAGTATGAGGAGGCTCTGGCCAACCAGTACAGTGCTGATGTCCAGACACTGCTGCAGCTTCATCGTGCTGCCAGCACCACTGCCTCAAAGACTGAGAGCGGCACCACAATGCCTCCCTCCACTGCACAGATCCACACCTCAGTCGATGCCATGGACACCATCAACCGCACGGAGCTGGCCTGCAACCACACAGTGCTAGGTTCACAGATGCAGGTTAGTCCAAGTCCCGATACAAATTTACAAATCTGTTGACCACACAATATTCTGTCCTTTATATGGCACAGTGCATTGAAAAATGGTGTGCTATGATTTCCCAAATGAAGCCCATGCTAACACCAAAAACAAACAATAATTTCCTTGACCAATTATATCTAAATAACTTGCATATAGTGTAATCAGACCAGTCAAAGTAATATTCTGTTTTAATGCTATCATAGTTTAAAGATTTTTTTTGCTGATGCAAGTGTGTGATTTGTAATTGTCTCGTAGCTCCAGTTGGGGCGGGTAACGCGGGTGCAGAAACACAGGAAGATCCTCCGAGCAGCCAAGACCCTGGAACCAGACACTCTTATCATTGAATATCGGGGAAAGGTCATGCTCAAACAACAGTTTGAAGTCAATGGACACTTCTTTAAAAAGTAAGATGTCATATGAGCTGTGGGTTATAAAATGGCAGACAAGTGGATACAGTCTCAAATTCTACAGTTTCCTCAAAGGTATTTTGGTGAACCGTTATTCATACAATTGTCTTCAAATCTTTTTTCAGACCCTACCCTTTTGTGCTGTTTTATTCAAAATTCAACGATGTAGAGATGTGCGTTGATGCGCGGACCTTTGGAAATGATGCACGCTTCATCAGGAGGTCCTGTACACCTAACGCCGAGGTCAGCCAATAAGCTTTCCTTAAATTTGAGTACATGTCATTAATGGATTCATTTTAGTTTAATAGATTAATGTCCGGGTGGTCTCTTCTAAATTTCCCATGTGTTGCCTTCCACAGGTTCGACATATGATTTCTGAGGGAATGATCCATTTGTGCATCTACGCTGTCACTCAAATCACAAAGGACTCTGAGGTCACCATTGGATTTGACTATGAGTTTAATAGCTGGTCAGTACTAATCCTCAACTCACGCCGCTTAAGTTTTCTGTTACCACTTTAAATCAGCCTCTACAAACAACATAAGTCAAGTCCTTTCACCATAAAAGTGACAAAAGGTCAAGAGTTAATGGTCCAAGTTCTGTTTATAAACCTTAAGTAGATAACATAAATAAAGCACGTAATATGTTGTACCCCATTCCCACTGGTCAAAACACCCATTTAATCCTAGGTTTAATTAAGTTTTTCACCAGTGGGAATGTGTGTAATCGGAATTCACTCCCAGGTCGAACTACTCTCCTGTGCATGTGGGAATTTATTGGCTCCATCTCTGTTTGGCATCAGTGGGGAACATAGGACCCATATGAACAAGTTAATTATTTTCTTTGTCTGCTCTATTTTTACCAGAGATGCACCATTTCAGCATGTCATGTGTTGCTATGACCTGCGTTCATCTTGATTCATCTTTGTAACAGTCTTTACTTCTGCCCTCAATATTGTTTTTTTTTCATCAGTCATATCATATAAATAACTGATTGAAAGAGAGGCAGAAGTAAAAGAGGAAAATAATAACCACTGCAACATTATCACTGAGGGCCACTGTGGTGTTTTTTTCTTCCCCTGAATTGTTTTGTTTTGTGATGTCACAATTTATGCACAGGCAAGACACACGAGGCAGAGGTGGAAAAAAACACCAAAAGGATAACAACCGCTGGTAATGGTGGTTATCACCTTTTTTAGTGGCTTCACGCGGGTTAAAAAAATCCTGTGTGTAACTCCTAATTTTAGAAAGAGGCTCTAGTGAAGGTGTGAATCTTTGGGCTACATCCATTCTACTAAGTTTTAATTTGAAAACAGCGTTTTCCAAAAAAACATCCAAAACAAAAACATCTGCACCCAGACAGGCTTTTTTCAGGTCTGCATTGGTAATCTGCATCTATTCTAACACATCAGACATATATCACATGACCATTTAGACAAACAAGCAGATTTTTCCCCTCTGCAGAATTTAGAGTAGTGTGGATGTAGCCTTTATATTACCTGAAAACTCCCTGGTTGCTGTTCCACCCTCTGGCAGTTTCTCCAGTCTAATCTCCTCCTCTCTTGGTAACAAACCACCAGTAATTACAAAGTGGACTGTGCGTGCCATAAGGGCAACCAGAACTGCCCGGTGCAGAAGCACAACCTGAGCCCCAGGGAGAGCTTCCTGAGTCCCCCCTCACTGCTGCCTCCCTCTCCTCTGGTTGGTGCCGAGACGCGACGGAGAAAAGCTCGGCGGAGGGAAATGGAGGGCAGCCTGGCCAGCGATAGCAACCAGACCCTTGACGACAACCAGGATGCCAAAGAACTGCAGGGAACAAGTGACGCAGAGGTGTGTGTGTGTGTCAACTGCACGGCACTAAATGCACTAATATAATACCAAGGGTACTAGATGGATCATTTTAAAATAAACTATTAAATAGAAATGTGTCATCAAAAAGGGACAGTATTCTAAAAACTGGGCTTGTTGTAAATAAAGATACATTTGGTTGCCTAATATTGCTGATATTCACTGTGGGATAAGCTGTTTTTCCCTATGTGCATGTGCAATTAGGAGAGACTTCTGGATGAGGTGAATGCAGAAGAGGGTGAAGAAGGAGAGGTCGATGAAAATGGGGTTACCATCTCCAGTAAAAGAGTATGCCATTTTAACTTTTCCCATACTAGATCACTTATTCACAAGCTAACATTTCAGATTGTTCTTGACACTGTAGTTGAACTTGTGTGATTTTGACTGTTCATGTAGACATTTAACAGCCTGGAAAGGAGGCGGAGGAGAGTGGGAGGAGCAGAGTTAAAAGAGGAGGGTGAGGAAACAGAGGATGGGGCAGGAAACCCCACAGCAAACACCCCTATACCCCACAGCACAGGAGTTGGGGTCAGCACACGCCGCACCACCTACGTCATGGTCAGTGAGAGAAAATAAGTTTAATTTGTTAAATTCAGTTTAATGGTTTTGTGTTGCCTCACTTTTATGTTTTTTTTTTTTTTAACAGGAGACGCCATCTATTGAAGAAAAGACATCATTAACCCATCCTACTACCCCCGTCGCTCCCCCTAAACCTGCACGACCCACCAAGCCTCGTCCTAAAAGTCGGATGTCTCGCTACCGGTCAAGCTCGTCACAGCGAGCTCGGCGGCAGCGGCAAGCCCTTGCCCAGCAGGCAGCGGCAGCCGCTGCGGCTGCAGCACTGGCAGCAACGCCGTCATCAGCTGAACAGGGGGCTGCACTGGATGAGGAGGGACCTCAAGGTCCATATGGTGCTGAACACGGCCATGGAGAGAGTGGTCTAGGAGGTCATCCCTTGGATGGAGATGGCCATGGTCTAAACGGCCTAAATAGAGGCAACTTGCGCTACCCCAAAACCAAGAAGGTTAGTGGACAGTATACTCAGTATAAATTATTTGTTGGATTTTGGCTTTTTCAATGGTCATCATGATTGTTATTGTGTGTCCTTAGTACCTTGTGACAGAGTGGCTGAATGACAAGATTCCTGGAGGGGAAAGGGTTCAGCATGAGGTGCTTGTTGAGCGCCCGCTGCGGATAACCACTGACCCTACGGTGCTGGCCACCACCCTCAACATGCTGCCAGGTCTCTCCCACTCGTCGCTCATTTGCACCGCACCCAGACACTACGTCCGCTTTGGCTCCCCCTTCAACCCAGAGAGACGCAGGCCCCGCCCACTCCAAATGGACGGCACTTACGGCTGCTACAAAAAGGCAAGTGACTCTTTATTGAGTGTTGCTACAAGTCAGTCTGTGCATTTCATTTATTCAAATATCTGATTCGCTGTTAAGACTTTCCAAATACGCTGGTCTTGCTGTAAATATGCTCTACCTCAAATTTGTTGGGGAAAAAATGCAGTAAAACTAAGTAATTTTTTCTAATCAAAAATGCCAGATTTACTTTTTAACCAGACATAACTTTTGTTTTGATGCAGAGATGGATAAAGCAAGTGGAGGATGAAAGTTGTTCAGCCAGTATGGAAGACGGCACTGAGTCCACCTCCTCCCAGCAAAGTACCAGTAGCAGATCCACCCCCAATCCCCTGTCTACTGGTACGTACACACTTGAACTCCACCTAGGTGATTTGTTTCTGCTCTGTTTTCTGAAAATGTGGGGAAAAAAACAAGTGGGTCTTCCATTGTGACAAGAAAATAGAAATTTTTGTTTTTAAAATCACAGAAGTCGGTGCTCCATTTAAAAAGCGGCGCTCCAAGTATATGGCAGACATGACACCAGCACCCCCAGAAAGCCTGCTTCGTCCCCTGTCACCCATCACACCTCCACTCCCCGAGGACGGACTCCACCCACTGCTGCACACCCACTGTGGCTCCTTGCTGCCCAATGGCCTGGGCTACTCGCCCATGCCCTCGCTGCCTGCAAGTCGATGCAACACACCATTGCAATTTGAAGTAAGTGCATAACCACAACAGTCAAATAACGGTAATAAAAACTGTTTTATCCTCTTGTATGTCAGTCCTTAGATCACACATCTACACTTGGGATGTCTAAATCCAGTGTTATCCATTTACTCAGTCGAACGTGACACTCAAATTAGAGTTTGGAATAGTCAATTCCCAGGGGAAAATTTGGCTTGTTACAGCTGATCCAGTAAGAGTAGAATTAGGAACAGACCAGTATCAACTTAAGGATTTGTAACACATTTACACATGAGAAGCCAAATGACAAAAGTGACAAATGCAGACCGACAACTTTCATAGGTGTTAGGATGTGTTTAACATGAACCCCCTTGGGATTTTAGGCAGGGGTAGGGGTGTTTATTTTTCAGAATAATATGGGGCACTGTTTGTTGTTCATATACCTGTGTAGCCTGTCCTGTAAAATCAATATATTCTGACATCTCCTTTTTTCTTTAGAACATATCTTCCCCCGAGGCATCTCCTGTCCACCGGCCAGAGTCTATCTCACCTGAGGTATGTTCTCATCTCATCTGTCAAATGCTGCAAATTACTAAGTGGTTATTCATTTGTTTAATAAATTCTGTCTTTCCATTTATGTGTCCCTCTCTACCTACAGCCATGTCTTCAGACAGACTTTGAAGTCCCAAGGCCTCAGTTCCCAGACCTGTCGCTCCCCTCCAGCTTGGAGAGTCCTGTGGCCATGACCTCAGATGACTTGTCCCTTCCTGGATGCCTCTCAGGTCCAGATTTCCAGGGTCCATCAGCTATGGGGACCAGCTCCTTAAACCCAGTGTCCTGTCCTTCCTCAGACCTAAACCCCCCAAACAGGGAGCAGGGCTTTAGGACAGAGTTCAACCTCATATACACCTGTTCACCACTCAATGCAAACTTGGCGAACCCTGTGACTACCGACTGCCGTCAATCCCTGTCAGAGGGAGGCTTTTCCCCTGCGGAGTCCTTCCACAGTTCCATAAGTGGCCAGGGGCTGATGGGAGATCTTGGCCCTGGCTCCATGTCACCCTACGGTGAACCTCATTATGTGGGGAGCTACCCAGACAGTGGCACACCTCCTCACACCAGCAACCCACCGCAAAAGAGGAAGGCAAGTTCTCTAAATTCTATTGATAAGATTGTGAATATAGTTTTAATGAGGACATTTTTTGGTAAATCTCAAAAGAGTTAGATCTTTTCTTCTTAAGTGCGAATGAATTGAGTGTGATATGTGACAAGCCAAACACCATGATGTGCTTTTCCCCTTGCTCATTGTTTGCCCATTGACTGGTGGACAAATACAAAAGCAGCAGGCATTTAAAAAAAAAAAAAAAGTCTATAAGCATTTTGTGTGTTTATCTGAAATGATTTCCACTCTGTAGCTTTGACCTTCCCTCCCCCTCCCCTCTCCCACAGTCCCCCTCCTCCCCCTCGCTGTTAGTTGACACTTTCTGCCAAGTCTCTCTTCCACTTTTCTTCCAAGGCAGAGGGCCAACCAGCATACCATTAGTCTGCTGACAGGGAAGCCAGATTACCAGGCTATAGCTGTAAGAAGTGAATACAAGCCAGTACAAAATATGGTGAATATTCTCCCTACAACTACATCTCTAGAAGTGTGCATGTAAATATTGTTTCTTGCATCTGCATACAACAACCCACCCTCCCCTCCTCCAACCCTACATTGAATTCTGACTTTATAGTTTTGATCAGGAGGTTTTGATTTATTATGTCATCTCAGTCAAATCCATTCAAGTGGCGTAAAAGGTTCATTCATTGACTTCAACACAAGAGGGTGCTAGTTCATGACAAGACAAAGCCCACATGTGCTTCATCTTCATCCATGGCACTTAATTGTTTCATCCAGCTCTACTGTGAAAAAGGCTAATCTTACCAGTCTGGTACCAAAAGAAAACAGGCTATATTACAAGGCACCATGAGCAGCAGCTCAGGTGACGTAATTCCTCAGTTCTGACTGAGCAGTTGTTGAAATCCGCCGGTCACCGAGAACACGTCCAAAACACAATCTGTTGTAGTGTTCCATGGACCCTATTCTCCGACTGGAAAATAAAACAAAAACAAGAATCATTACTGGTTTCTAGATTCACAGTAATTTAAATGGAAAAAGCTAAATCCCAGGCAGATTGGAATTGACTCATGATTGTAGATAGGGTCAGAATTGAGCCATTAAATACCATCTTGAGTAAACAGACAAAAAATGAACTAAATAGTGATGTCTAAGATCTTCTAGTAGTGACTACATCACTGAAGACATGAGCTGGTAACACAAGCAGTCACAGGATCAGACAGGTGGTTAATGAGCTGATATATCAAGCAAGTATCAGTACTTTACAAACCTGTCAACTGTCTTACAAATAGTATGCAACCCAGTGTTTCCCAGTCATGGATACATGTACAACTGAAACTATTGAAATATGGCTGTGTGTGTTTGGATGGTATAAATGTGATAACAAGAGGCAAGCTCTATAATGTGACGAGCGCAAAATACCAAGTTAGGAACTTACTGCCTACAGTCTGCCCTGTGATCTTACACTAGCTATGTTTACATGGACACAAGTAATCAGAATAAAAGACTGATCGGAATAAAAAAACATGCCAATCTGAAAATTCCGATCCGAACGAGAGGGCTGGTCGGTTTTCATATAAATGGTCAATCCAGTCATGACTTCCTGCTTTGGTGTCTGATCCATATAAATGTGGCATATTTGCATTTTACTGCTTTCTTTCAATTCCAAAACAGCATGACAAATAGACACGAAAGTCACAGATGCAGAAGTGGAGGAAGATTAGTGTGCACGCACCACAATTGGAGCATTTCATTTTTGCGTCCCTGTAAACGACAGAATTGTAAATTCCAATCGGAACAGATCTTTTCGGAATTGTAGAAATGTTGCACTTGTAAACATAGCTACTGGTAAAATGACAGGATTCATCCATATCACGATCCGAGTGTGTTGTCATCATCCTGCTCCGCTGCCTCCTTCATTTACTCCCCTTTTCCCACCCCACTCCTACAAGTCTTTCCTGTATCATGACAACATTAAACTGGGACGAGTGCTCTCACGCTCATTGTTCAAGAGTGGAGGTGTGTTTCTGTGTTTGTGACATGAGTGTTTTGTTGTTTCAGCGTGGTTGCATCATGGCGTGGTGCATTCAAAGTTGCCTGCTTTCTTGTCAAAGCTTTCAATGCTGTATGTTACTAACAGTGCATTCAGACCACATCCAGTGATGTACACTTTTGTTTGTTTGTTTGTTTATTTATTTATTTATTTATTTATTTATTTATTTTTTGAGTCAAGTATGTTCATGGAATGGAACCAAACCGAAGTGCATTCAATATAATTTTTTATGTCAAAGGTTATTTCCATGGTGATTAAGGTCTTTTCTTTTTTTCTTTATGTGTTAAATCCTTTTTCCAGGTGAGTCCTCTCTGGTGTGGTGCATGCGGTCTGCCCATCACTCAGTGCAGTTTTTCTGTGAATGATGTGACTCAGTCAGCGGACCAGCATCAGTGTGAATGACGTGAGGTCGTATCAGATTGTGTGTCGGTTATTTATCAGCTCCTCTCCTCCCTCTGCTGCTTCAGGTGTCTTTGCTGGAGTACCGTAAACGGAAACAGAGCAGTGGTCGCGACCATGAGCCCGCTGTCAGCACCTCCTCCCTGGGTGCCACCCCTTCACGGCCTGCCTCTCACTACATCCAGGATTCCCATCATCAACAACAACAACAACAACATCAACATCATCATCATCATCATCCTACTCCTCCTCAACATCATCATGCTCATTCCCATCATGCTCATTCCCATCAGCAGATACAGCCCCCGGTATCACCACACAGGTCCTACTCCTCCTCAGCACACACCAACCCTATCTCACAGATAGAGGAGGTCAGTCCTCCGGACCACCATGGCCCGCCAGCACAGCACCGACGCCAGGACAGCAACAGTGACTGGTGAGAAGCCTGAGAGTGACAGGGTTTTAATGCACCCATACATGGTGTATAGAAAGAGGACGTAGGCTTCCGGTTGCAAAACAAACTCCTGACTCCTGAACTCTTGAGATTTGCAATTCAACTCTCATGTAATGTGATGTCATGTGCAATGTTGGTTAGGACTGCAAAGATCAATTGATTACTTTAAACGGACTACTTTATCAATAACTATTTTGATAATCAATTAATTGGTCTGATTGTTTGGAAAATAATTATTAGTTGTCTACTATTTTTTATTCACCTATCGTAAAATATTTGCTGATGTAATTTATAAAGTTACAAGTAGGCTCCCTTTTCAAACAAGAAGGCCACCTCAATGTTATATACAGGCTGTAGTCACACCATATTTCTGATTACTTCCTTATCAGAGCTGAGCAGCAGATAACCTTTGGATCATCTGTAATTTTTTTCCCAAGGATGGTTCCCACGACTGTTGAACGTCTGAGGGAAGGTCAGGGTGTTCTCGAGCGAGTGCTGCGAAGCATCAAGATGGAGCGGGTTTACAAGAGGGGAGACGGATCTACAGAGAATGAATATGGTATGGAGATAATTGAAACACCAGGGAAACTAAGCTTTAAAAAACAACGATTGACTCAAGTAAACATAGTTCATCCACTTGTCTGTGTTTTCAGATACAGATCGATATGAGATGCAGGCAGCGTCCATGGCTTCTCCCATGAAGAGTCCACACAGATACAGTCCCTCTCTGTACTCTCACCAGGTATTCTGTTCACACTGTTGTCCTCCAACTACCAGTATTCATGCTGAAAATGTTGTTTGTGGTCAAGTCATTATTTGGAACAATGTATTTTGAATACATTGTGTGCATTTAGAATATATATGGTACCCATGATGCCTGGCCAATTATACATTTAACTCATATGGATGCAGTTTGCATTTTTACATTTGTTACAAATACACAAATGCTACAATGAGTTTGATCTTTGTCAAAAACCTATATATCATATTTGCTGGTAGATGAAACATGCAGCTGTTATTACTCACTACTGTGAATCAACATTTTCTTTCAGGCCCAAACATGCAAGCACAAGAGTTGGACAACAAACACAATATAACACGTGCTAATATGGACAGAGAATGTCAGAGTCTGAGGAGAATGCCTCAGTTCATCTGTTGTAAATGAAGTGTGTTCTTCCCTTTGATAGGAGGGGCTCCAAACAGAGCTGCCATCAAAAAGTAATAGTATTTAATGACCATGTGATGAAGTCATTTCTATAGGAACCCTGCCTTCTACACCTTATCTTATCTGTGGAAATACTCTTCACAAACTGATAGCCATCAATAAATAAAGTAGCAACCAAATCATTAGCTTTAAATGAAAAAAAACAGATCTAATTCAGTGTTAAACGGCACTTCAATATGCACAGGTATTATAGAGGTTTGTCCCATAGTATGACAGCAGCATTTTGTAACTATGGGAACCATATTTTTTGTCATGAGAACATGTCATGAGAGTGCGTGTCTGTGTGTGTTCAGTCATCAGAAAGTCACCTGCAGACGGACAGCCCGTCGCTCCGTCAGCAGACCTCCACCTCTCCATTCCGGGGTTCCTACAGTCCCTCATCAGGCCAGAGCTTCTACACACGCCACTCCTCCCACCCTGGACTGTCCCAGGACCACCCTCCATCCTCCTACCCCAGCCACTCACCCACCCCCACCTCATCGACAGACTCCAGGCCGCCAGCAGCAGGGTCTCTACACCAGCAGAGTGGCAGCAGTAACGTGGACAGAAGCCACAGCTACGGCAGCAGCCATTTAAAAGCGAGCCTTTTGAACAGCAGTGGCCTGTCGGGGGCTCCCGCCCCAGGATCCAGGGCCCATGGGCAGACTAAAATAGACTCGGGCACCCTGGCTTCCAGGGGTAGTCAGCAACAGGTGTCTCGTGGCCTGAAGTCGGGCAGCCCGAGCCAGGCAGCGCTGCAGGCCAGCTCCAGACTGCTGTCAGCCTCTGGACAGACACACTACCCACAGCGAGGGACGAGTCTCGGCCAGTTCCAGCACTCCCCCCTCCAAGGACCTGGAGTAAGGACACAGTCAGGAAGCTTTTAGGACCTTATTTGTGTGTGTGTGTGTGTGCGTGCGTGCGTGCGTGCGTGTATGTGAGTGTGTATGAAGTTGCGTTACCACCTCAAACGCCTAAAGCTCTGGTGAAATAGGGCCCAGGGAGTTTGAAGTGGGTAAATGTATAGACCTAAGAGGAGCAAGGACTTCCTTACGGATTTCTCCTTTCCTTGTTTTCTGTCTTTTCTTTCTTTATTTTCAGAAGAAGAAAAAAACAAAATGGCCACATTCTGCACAAAGCTAATCATTGACTTTGGACGTCATGTTGGAATCAGTGGAAAAGGTGATTTAGATGACAAATACAAAAAAGAAAAAAAAAAAGAAATCACATGTAACTTGAAATTGTCCCCAGTGTTCCCTGATGTGCCGGACTGTGCAAACAGGCTCTCTAACTTCCACACAGATGTCTGTACAAAGTTCTAAAAGCTGTAACTGTCGTCATGGCAGCCAGGTTGGCGAAATGCTGGAGATGCATATATATAAAAATATATGAGTCTGTGCCGCAGTAAATAAGTGTTTGATTTGGAAAAGGGGGGGGAAATGATGCAAACTGAGATAATGTGTTAATCATCCGTTATAGAGCTACATTAGAGAGCTGGGGAGGAGGACGTTTCCTTTTATAGGGTCATTCCATACATTACCATCTTCCATGATCTCTCACTAAACATGAAAACAGCCCTTTTTTCCTCACGGTTCTGTCTGTTCCACTGTTCCGTTGTTGGTTTTCTTTTTTTTGTTGTTGGTTTTCTTCTGTTCTCATCCTCACTGGACCGTTTTGATTTCACTCTAGGACTACTCCACTGTAGACTTCTGATATTGTACTTGAGACATACCGGTCTTATGATTCATGGTGCTGCATTCTTGTTTTTCTTTTTGTTTTTTTTGTTTGTTTTTTTTTTCAATAAATTTGAAACCCAGTTACGTTCCCCACGTATGGCTGCATTCATCGTGTCACATCAGCTCAAGTCGGTTTTATTTTCTCTATATTCATACTGATCGTATGTTACAGTGATGGAATGCAGGAAGTGAAACAATTGATGAATAATCAAATGTTAAAAGACAAATACATACAGTGCATGTTTTGTTTTCAGACCAATCCGTTGCATTCCTTGTGACACTGAGGAAAACTGGGCAAAGGAATCTGCGGGAGAGATTCCATTATTATTATTAAAAACCCTAACTGAAAAAAAAGCTGCTATGTTCTGTGAGAGCTGCCTCCCTTTCCCACAGAATGCTGTATTTTTTTATTTTCCTCGTAACGCTGACTCTCACACTGACTCTCATTAAAGCAACGGTTCTCCTCACAGACCCACCGAGTTGACGGCAGGAGTCGTGCTCTCCTCTGAGACTGTTTTAGAAGCGGATGTGGAGTGGGGGGATGGGATGCCATCACCACCAACACACAGAAGGGTACTCATGTTACATGAATGTTTGACAGATTAAAATAAAAAACATTGTGACCCAAAATTAACCAGCACCTTAAAATGAAAGAGAGACACTCTAAGACATACTAGGACAATATGTATGATTGTGTTTACTTGTATAGAAAGAAATGTGATATAGACTTGTATGGAGAAAATGTAGTACACTGAATTTATCGCATGATATTTGTTTTTAGGGTCTGAGTGACCAACTCTGTCAGATGGTTGGAAGCCAATCATTGGGTATTTTCCTGGGTTCCTTCTAAATGCAGACGCTGCATTCTCTCTCTCTCTTTTTGTTTATGTAAAGATCCTTCTGTTGGTTTTGTTTTTATTTTTTACCACAGATCATAGTAGTAACTATTTCAATTGTTCCCCTCCAAAAGATTTAAGAAGAAACAGATGTAATGCCTTTTGATAATAAAATAATCATGATGGTAATGTATTTTGCAAACTACCATTGTGACCGTGTCATTTGAGGCAGTCGCCCTTACACTTTGCGCACCGCTGCATCTCAAGCCGGTAGATCTTTCGTGTTTTTAGGAGAACACTGCAGTGTGCCTTCAGTGTTGTAGAAATCAGACGAACAGTTTGTGAAGACAACGTGAGGACACACTTCATGACTTTTTTTTTTTTTTTGCTGTTAACCAGAACATATTAAGAAGACACTGTAACATGTCAGTGCTCAAACAATGAGTGGTTAAATACTTGTGTGGAGCCACGTTCAGGTATTAAAGCTGGCGTAGGCAACATATTTTCATAGATGTTTGCCAATCAATAATTCCACAATAATCTTAAAAATAAGAATAAACAAGTGATGAGAGAAAGGACTGCGCCTCCTCTTGGCTCCATTAACAGAATTGTATTCATGTCGGACCTGAAAGAGATGCAACCAAACATCTTCCAGTATTTTAGGGGCAGAGTTTGAGGAGAGGGCAAAGTGGTTTTCTCCACATCCTCTATATGAGCAGTAACAAGACAGAAGGCTCCCTCTATCTGATTACTGCTGTCAAATGAGTTTGTACAGTGGTGATCTGCTCCACATGTTTCTCAGTATAGTCCTGTGCTGCACACAGGACGTGGTCTGTTTCATGTCAAGACAGATGGGGGCACTGCTGCTCTGTATACACACAAATGCTCCCTCAGTCAGGTCTGTTATCATATGTATACACTATATGCACAAAGGTATGTGTCCACACCTTCATTTTCCTGTTTATTTCAAATGAAGGACAATCTTAGCACTTGAGCACACCAAGATATTTTGGACAATGTTGTGCTTCCAACGTCAGTGCCTGACCTCATGAGTGCTCAACAGAATGAATGGACACAAATTCCCATAGAGACACACATAAAATCTTAAGGAACATTGTGTGTATGTATTTGAATACGTCTTTACAATCCCTGTTGGTGTAATGGTCAGGCGTGTGAATACTTTTGTCCATATAGTGTATATATATGGGAGATCCTTTTAATGAGGGAGGACTGACTTGGTACCAACACATAACATGACGTGATGAGAGGCTGGTATGGGCTGAGTAGAGGTGAAGGCTGCCACACCAATAACATTTTAGTGATATACAGCCATGGTTCTCAAGCTGTGGTACATGAGCTTCCTCTGGTGGTATTTGGAGGAAAATCATAAATACTGTTCTACTGTATAGGGTATGTGATCATTGTGGAGCTGAGGGATTTTAACCGCAGTGTGTAGAAGAGAAAACTACATAATAATACATTAAATAATAACTAATGTTACCTTATCTCTGGCTCCATCTTAATCTAATTTCACTATACCAGTGTGTGAAGTATATGTGAGGAAGAGGAGGATGATGAGAGAGCAAATTATCTTATTGGGAATAAACCTGCTTCCTGTGAAAAGTTTGTAGCTGACTTTGCTCGACCTATTTACACCACTGTATTTTAACGTTGGTGATAATGGTGTTACTTCAAGAGCTCAATATTTTCTCAGGTGGTATAAAAAGTTTGAGAACCAGTGGTATAAAGTAATTTTAACTTTACCATTAACATTGGTTCACATATGATGGACGTCAAACACGGTAGACTGGAGGAAGAACAAAGCTGAAAAGGGAAAAATATGAATAATTCACCTGTTTATTAATTATCTCGTGTAAAACAACACCAATAGTGATGATAACAGAGTGTTTGGACTCTCTATGTGACAAACATCACAGCATCCCATAATGAGAAAACATTACATTACATGAAGAGCAGGGCAATGACAAATAAATGTGAAACTAGAGCTACATGGTGTAACGAGAGAGACAAACCATGACTGAAGAAGGTCACAGGTCACTGTGTGTTCGAGTTATCCCACCAACTCACAGTGTCACGTTCCAAAAACAAACAAAAAAAAAGCTTTTTCATTAACAAAATTCTCTTTGTCTCCTGCTGTGACACTTTTTTTGTTTTAACTTTGTGTTCCGCAAATTCAGATTTATGGACTTTAAAAGAGCAGTTTGTTGTCATCAGAAGAAGCAGAGAGGCAGCACAGTGCATGGTAGGTGTTTGTGTTTGTGTGTGGTCCAGGTATTACTAATGTTATGGGGACAAAAAGCAAGTCCCCATAACACGAATGAATACATTTTATAAGGTTAGGCTGAAGTTAGAGTTAGGTTAAGGTTATAGTCAGGATTAAGATTAGGCCAGTAGCAATTATGGCTAAAGTCAGATTAAGTCTCCAGGAAATAAATGTAAGTTAATGCAATGTCCTCTGAAGTCATGAGCATAATCAGGAAAAATGGAGTTTAAAACCTGGAGTGTTTCCCAACCCTGGGTCTGGGGGACCACTGTCCTACATGCTCCAACACACCTGGTTCAAATGAATGGCTCGTTAGAGCTCACTAATCAGCTGAGCATTTGAATCAGGTGTGCTGGAGCAGGGCAACATCTAATACATGTAGGACAGTGTTTTCCAGGAAGTATGAACTGTTTGTGGGGACAGAAAGTTCCTATTTGTTCTGCCTCTGATCGGTGTAGTTTTAAAACCACAGAAAGGACAATTGGAGGCTAGAAAAAAAAAACAACAGAAAGTGCCAGGAATAAAGTGTCTCTTTGTACCCTGTTTCCATAGAAACATCTCATTGAAAAACACTTTTAAAAGCTGGAAAAGAGAGTCACTGTATAAAATTGTGTTGTTTTATGTGAAGAGAAGCATCTCTGACCTTTTCCTAACATTTATGTTACTGTTAAAGCTGAAAAGTCCCCCCCACACACACAGACTGATCTTCAGGATGAATTTCTCCTCCATTGTCAGGTCTCCAATCGCCGATCGAAGGGTTTAAACCTGAGCAGAAAAGAGGAGCGAGGGAGAGAGGGAGGATGTCGGAAGAGGAGGAGAGGAAGTTTGATTCTCAGTTGTAGCGCTGGATTGCACATCGTGCCTTCATGGGGTTCTGGGTTTCAATCTGGACGAGAAATGGGCAGAAAAGAGTCACAAGAGTGGAGAAGTGGATGAGACAAACTCCATATTCATGACAAACAGAACATCTATCAGCTGGATGATGCAGCAAAACATAACTGTCAAGGCGATTGTAAGATGTAATTACATGGGAGACACTCGCAGTAGCTTTAGGAGCACAGTGTGACTCACAAGGTCTGAGCAGAAATCACTGTTGTAAGTTTTGTCAAAGTGTCATAAAAAACTTTCTGCAATATGGAAAATATACAGCAATTTTGAATGAGAGCTGTTCTCCTCTGTCCATACGTCCACAGGGCATCTATATTTTTGTAATTTCACATTTGTTCCCTATCATTCATCCAGTGGAAATAACGCATACATGCCACACGTCCTGTGATTAACGCAGTTGTCTGACATCAGGCAAGTCCAGTTCTCAATAATATACTGTATATGGCTATTATATGGCTATAAATTTGGGAATAGTTGCCCTAAACACTGACACTCATGGTTTTGAGGCCAGAGTTTGTTCTCACATACAAATTGCACGATGTGTCCACAGTCACACAATCAAGCCTCAACACAAAGAGCGACACTTGACTTACCCTCGATCTAGAGAGGTCTGTGAAAAAGACAAAATGAAAATGATTAATTTTATTCGTGTTGTGGCTCCTGTATCAAAACGTTACAGATGTCAGAATTCTGCAGGAATAATGTGGTGTACACGAGTCGCATGACATCTTTAGTGGTTTTGACTAAATGTGTGAATGACTTAATTGACCACTCCTCACCTCTGCTGTCAGCCTTCAGCTCCTCCTGCAGGACGTCACTCTGGCGGTTCCCCAGCACAAAGGCCAGGAAGGAGAGGATGAGGGCATCCAGGATGCCGATGATGGCGAGGATGTACGCCCAGCGCACCGAGCAGTCGCCCAGAGAGTATCTGCCTGTGTCCTCTCCACACATGTCCCGAATCACTTCTGCATCCCAGCCATTCGGGAAGATCACACAGCCGAGCACCAGACAAACAGCTGGACAGACAGATGGAGACGAGAAGGAGGAGTGGATGGCAGCAGTGAGTTCAACGACTGTTTAATTCAGTGTCACAGTCGTTACAGAGCAGTGAGACCCAGACACATGTGGCTGGTTACTGTACTTTTAAAGCTTTACTTCATGAAGAGAATGTACTCTATTAGTTTCATGATCGATGAACCTGTCGATTAATTTCTTGATTAATCGCATGCGTGTTTGGTCCATAAAATGTAGAAAATGTGATGATCGGTGTTTATCAAACCTGGAAATAACAATGTTGTCAAATGTCTTGTTTTTGTCCACAAACCCCAGAGATTCCGTTTTAATGCTATTTTTGTTACATGGAGCAAAAGAACCAGAAAATATTCACATTTAATTGATTAAACAAATAATCCTTGCAGCCTGAGTCGCAGCAGTTGTCTAATTAAAATTTAAAATAATGAAATTTGAATAATTTTACAATCATAATGTACTTTTATCAATAAAGGGTGCAGGTTTCTTAGTAAGGACACATAGACAGAACAAGAGTGCCAGCCAAATTGTGTTGTCCTCACTTTCCCACAATGTGTTCACTTCCTCTGGTTTAGAAGTCTTTGGGGGCCAAAGTGGTGTTTCTGACTGGACAAACTGGCACATGACAGACCTCCGATGCAAAGTCCAGTGGTCAGGGAATTCCCAGCATGGAGCTGCACCACAGAGCTGATTAAACTATCATCTGCATGCTGTCTAAGAGCAGCAGAGTCGGCCGAGCTCCAGCCCATTAGGCTGCTTCATCACACACACACACACACACACAAAAGAAAGGTCCCTCCTGTTATAATTTATATTTCCTTTTCCTTTTAAGTAGAAACATCTACACTCCTCTACTTTTGCATCTGTACATTACACCTGTAGTTAAAATAAAATGTACATTTAGCGGTTTAATAGTTTTTTTTTTAAAGGTCAAAAGTAAAAAAACTAAAATCCCAAATGTGTGAGTTAATCACACACACACATTGTGTCAGGCTATTTTTGTCTCCATGAGGCCTGAGTGGTTTCTTGGTGTAGTAGGTCCAGCTGAGGCCAGGCTGACTCGACCAGATGGGTCCCTCACTGCTTTATTTATTTACCACAGCTACTGTCTGGAGCCAGGCGTTCCTCCTGTAGAACGGCAACATCAGGCTTTTTAGCTCCCGTTTTTCTCTGTAACAACAAGAATGTCATACCCACTAATTCTGGAAGTAAAGATATGAATTCCACTCCTAACGTCTTCCCAGGCTCCACCCACTCATCCAAATATGGTCCCTTCTGGTGTGACATAAACCCATATGATACTGGACAAACTGCAGGACTTGAAGTTTACAAACCAGTGAGTGATATCATGGCTCACTGATACTGTTTCCTCTCACTGCTCAGCACGAACCTCCTCTGTGGAATCCCTTAATATTCCTGACGTCCACTCAGGGCTGAACCAGATTGTCCTTGCTATTTGCTATTTCTCAAACTTCAGATAGATTTTCAATCCCTTGTTATTTTCTTGGGGGCTGAGACGGAACACGCTGCGGTGTCAGAGAATACAAAAATGCTCTTGGGGTCGTGAGTGTTCCAGAGTGACTTGCAGACTGCCTTTATGTAATGTTTGGATTCAGTGGCTCCAGTGACCTGTGTGTAAGACTGCAAACAGACGGAGCGACGCGCTCTTGTATCATCATCTGCCCCAAAGCAAAGGCAAGATTAGAATTAACTGTCAGTATCGCAAATGTCTGAGGTCACTTCCAAAAATAGTGAGGGGCTCATTAGAGCAACATTTCACTCTGCATCATATCAGTTTTTCTAGGCTGCTCCATCAGTTTAGCTCAACACCGGTGAGTAGTTTATGATTTTTGAGGGAGTAAATATGAGTCGTAAATTATGACAAATTTACACTATATAAAAGTTGTGTTTCATTTCATCTCATATTTGGTCATATTTTGATCAGGTAAATGATTGATATGTGTATACTCACAAAGCACAAGGAGCAGAGCTTTATAGGACTGAATAATATGGAGAAATATCTAATTGCAATTTTTAGGATAGGTACTGAGTTTGTGATTTGATCTGTGGTATAAAAATTGGACACTCTAAATTGACCCTAGGTGTGAGTGTGAGAATGGATGGTTGTTTGTCTCTATACCTGTCCAAGGTATAGAGATACCCCGCCTTTCACCCTTGGTCAGCTGGGATTGGCACTAGCGACCCCTGTGACCCTCATGTGGAGGAAAAAATGATAAAAGATGAGTTGAATCTTTTTTTTTTTTGTAAAAAGGTCCATGATAATTTCACTATAACTTAGTTTCAGCCTGTCCAGAAACCCCTGTTTTCTCCTCTGCTCATGCAGCTCTTGGTTGTGCTTCAGTGTGATTACTATTCCATGGTCACTGCCAAACAAGTCATTAATAACCAGGCAAGATTTTGCAAAGATAAAAATAGAGAGACATGAGAAACTATGAGAACAAGACCCTAAAGAATTGTATTTTCTATTTTTATTTGTTGTCATGTTTGTTAATTAGACACAGCTAACTAAAGCCTTTGGGCATCAGTGTTCCTTTATTTTCCCTCCCTCATTACTCGCTCTCTAACCCGTGCACTGTGGACAGAACAACAAAGAGCATAGAGAGTGTGTGTTGCTGAGATCGTAGATCCTGTGAACATTGTTTGCCAGCACCGGAAGACAGAAGATATTCCCAGAACCACCACAATGATTCCTTGGGAAATGAAGGAAAACATAACAAAGTCAAAAAACAAGAAATGAGGGCTGATTAAGGAAGGTAGTTAGAAAGAAACATATTCAGTGCCTGTATGTATACCCAGTATATGGCATGAAGCGCTTTAGTTTCATAGTAAATATCGTAGAAAATGATTTATTGATCTTGAATTGGTGATTTTTTTTCTACACAATATAGTATGAAGATATTATATCCACAATAATTTCATGATAGTTAATGCGTGAACTTATAGATGGCGGAAAACATGTGAAGCCTTCAGCAGCAGAAGACAAGGCAGGCTGCCACTTCTGACACTTTACAGATGTACTTATTAAAGTGGCCTGTGAGTGTAAATGATAACACAAATGAATGAAACGTTCCTACATCTTTTCACTGATTCCCTGTAACTGGAAGATCACATTTTTAATAGCTACCACTAAATCTCTTAACGGCCCAAATTACATTTATGATATACATCAAAGATCTTAAAGAAGCAGTCGGCTCATCGCTCCTTCAGTTGGAATCAGAGTTTCCTGATGAAATGTGGTTTGACTTCAGCACATTTCAACTAACCTCCACTCTGTGTGATGTAGAGCAGCGATCCCTGTGGTGTTTCTGACTGGACGAGCGTCTGTCAGGCTGAACTGACACGTGACAGACCTCTGATGCAAAGTCCACTGGTCAGGGAAGTCCCAGCGTGGATTAAACTATCATCTGCATCCTGTCTGAGAGCAGCAGAGTAGGTCGAGCTCTCCACCCTCCAGTCGCATACACACACTCACACACACACACTGTACTGTCTTACACTTATTTGGACAGCTTAAACAGGGCGTTATCCAAAACCTTAACCCTAAGCAGTTAATGCCTAACCCTAACCTTAACCTAACTATGACTCACATCTTAAGTGATTCCCTAAACTTAAGCAGTTCCTCAAAAATGAGGTGATACCTCATTAGGACTATATTTTGGTTTCCATGAGACTACTGGTCCTGACAAAGTCAGTGTTTATGCCAGAAAAGGTCCTGAAGTAACACATACACACACACACACTCATTTGTCATAACTGAGTATATCATTTACTTATTTCAATAAATAGAATGGAGCTTTAAAGCAAACCTCAAATTGGATAAAAGTGAGCATTATAAAGGATAGATTTAAAGTTTGATTTGATTAAAAAGAAAAAAAGCCTCAGTTTCCATCTGACACAGAAGGAAATTTTTTTTTTTTATAATACATCCCTCGCACCTTCTAATGTAATTATTTGCTCTGGTTTTCGCACAGATGAATACGTGCACTTCATGTGGATACGTAGACCGTGCCTAATGTAGGCTAATCTGCTACGAAGATCTGGCAACCAAAATAGAAACTGTGATCTTTGATGCAAAACTCCTGGGGGTAATTCAGGATCATATTTCCATACAATGCCATGCATTTTTATAAACTGCCTAATGACAAAGAACAGGCAGCATCACAATGTGGAAGAATAAGGCGTCAAGGCCTGCTACTGGTGGTAAAATGACGAGTAACACAGTGGAATAATGACCGGTGACCCTTAGGTGACTGGTGATTCTCTCAGTTTGATGAAAACATGCAAAATAAAAACAGAGGTTAACGCAGAGGTTAACTGGACACTATTTTTTTGACCATAGGTTTGACCTGATCCAGGAAGACAATGAATGAGTGAGTAAATAAAAATGTATCATGGATAAAGCAGCAGAAAATGAATGGATGGATGTAGCCTTCTGGCTTTCCCAGACTTACCAACCCTATAACTTTAATTATAAAGCAGGTTTTATGCAACTATATTACAGCCAATAATATATACAAGCTGTGTTCACACAACACGACTTTCACACTTGCTCTCTTGTGACTGGGAATGTTGTGAGAAAACATTCCACAATGAGATTGGGAATGATGTTGATAACTGAACTTTTGATGTAGCAGAGCTGCCTGGAATATTTTCCATGTTTTTATTCTCTTTCTCCCTCTATTTTTCCCCCCTTTCTTCTCTCTCAAGTGGTCTTTTCTTTTCTTGTTTGGGTTTCTGCTGCTTTCACCGTGTCCTGGTCTCTGATTGGCTGGGGTTGCTTATCACAGAGTAAAGTGGAAAGTGTCTCCTGACTGTTGCTCACGTGCTGAAACATGCAATACTCATCAGCACTAAGAAAACTGGGCATTAGGGAAGCTGTTGTCCTTCTCTACAAACGTCTGCGTCGTGTAATGTGAGGCCTGGGCCATACTTTCAGTGTCAGTGTGTACATGCCTGCAGAGGATGAAGATGATGGTGACTTCTCTTACAGGGAAAAGTGTATTGCTCTGTGTCAAAAAGTGTACCCCTACAATAACACGTCAAAGCATCTTCCACACTTACCACATAGAAACTGTGTCCATGCACACGTCTTGTAGACCATGGCGGTGTTGCAGAAGAAGAAGAGAGCGAAGCAGCCTATGCAGCTGAGGATAAGAACCATGGACATCAACACGAAGAAAGAGGCTGCCTTGAAGGCTCCAGATGGGATAGAGCTGAAATCGGAGAAGCTGCCCTGGCAGGAGATCTCCCTGTTGGACTTCACGTTGCCCACACAGTAGTGAAACAAGCCAAAGTAGCCAGCCTGGGGAGAGTTGACACTGTCACCAATCCAGTATGGCTGGATGAAGACCACTACATTGATGATGGCCAAGCAAATGGTGAATATGGCCCAAAGGACACCGATGGTCCTGGAGTTGCGCATGTAGTTATCATGGTAGATTTTGGCGGCTTCTTGAGAAGGCAGCATTTTTGTCTTCCACCCCTGGATCCCCCTCCCCTTTTCCCCCCCTCCCTGCTCAACAGTGTCAACAAGGTTTCCCCTCTTCTCTTGTTCTCCTCCTTCCTTAAAATGGATAAGTTATATTTATATAAAAAAACAAACAAAAGATGCATCAACCACTGGGTCTAGATCCTGCTCCGTTTAGGATGAGTCTCACATGTAAATGCCTCCATCCCCTCCCTTCTGTCTTTAAAGCTAAATCAATTCAGTGGCGAACTGTGATTCACCTGATGGGGAAAGCCTCTGCTCTCTTCCTCTACTCTCAGTGTTTAAAGGCACAGCACAGCCAACAGCCGAGCTCACCGTGCCGAATACAGCAGCCAAATATAGAAGGGATGAGCAGAACTGTCTGCTGTCAGCACTTCACCTCTGTTTTACCATGTAACATGATCTCCTCTGACACGCAGTCCTCCCAATTAATGTCCCAGATCCCAGACATGGTGATGTTAATGATGATGATGAATCCACTACAAAAGAAGAGATCCAGAGGAAAGGGGGGGGAAAAAACAGCGGGAGAGCATCTGACATGCTTCACTGAAGAATTGAAAGTGGAAAAAAAAGAAGATAAAAAAGCAAAATGAGAGAAACTGTTAAATGATGCGACCCCTTGTGAAATAAAAATCAGTCGTGCAGCAGTGCACGCACCGACAACCACATGACTGACGATTTGGATCCTCACTCTCTGGGTATCTCTCCTTCTCGACCCTCTCATTCTCTGTTTGCCCATCATGCTCTCTCTCTCTCACTCTCTCTCTCTCTCTCTCTCACACCCCCCCACACTCATGCTTTCCCTCCTGCAGTCTCTCTTTCTATGTGAAGTGTGGAATGTTGATAATTTGTGGATGACAGCATGTCCTCCATTTCTCTCAGACTCCCCTCTTACTCTACAGTTGTCTCTCTCGCTCGCTCTCATACTCACATGTAATAATATTAATACACATTTGCATGAGCTATATGTAAATCATTTTTGTAATATAACTAAGGCCAAATCACAAGAACAACATCTAGAGAAAAACCTAGTGATGATAAATCACTAGGTGATAGCTATTATATTCATATTTGTTTCTTTTGTTGTAATACCTGCAGTGAGACACCGAGTGTAGACAACAGCAATTCTTACATTGTGCTGCTTCAGCTGCTTGATTTCATTTACATGATACACTGTACAAGAATATTTCGATATCACTGTGTCCACAGCAAAGCTCATGTTACTGAACCAAAAGTATGTTTCTTACTGTATTGATACTGTATGTCTACATAACATGATAGTGTTTTAACCTCTTGTATGTTTCTTTTTTTGGCTGAAATGGGGAAATGAAGGTGATGATCACCATTTCCTGGTTATTAATGTGGTTAGGTTTAGGGAACAGAAAGCTCCATGTTTTTCCTCACAGCGTAAACTTCCTCTCCATGAAAAAACACTAGTGTTGAAAGTTTACCATTTAAACGCACGCATTTACGTCCTCATAACGCTACCCTGCCACCACTAAAGCCTCCACTTCCTGCTGAGAATTTGCCAACATGTAACTTTCAAACATTTTACTGCATACAAAATGCAACATTTTCCATGGTTTGCAGAAAAGTAAAATGCAACAATGCAAAAGCTGACTGTATTTGAGCTGAACTTTTTTAAAAAGATTATAGTGAATAATATGTACAGCCTTGAGTCACACATGATTGGATGTGATATTGAAGTATCATCAGAACTGAACATTACATATTCATTAACTGTACAGCTGAATACTGGCTTAGATTTTTCATAATCTCATATATAAATTAACGTCACTACATGGTTTTATCCCTGATACTGAAAGATCTAAGGCTTGCTGTAAAATTTCTTGAACTTTAATGTTCACATAACACTAAAAGTCTGTGACAGCTTAATAAGAACACGTGTCCGCTCCAGGCTACTGGCCCGAGGCCTGAATCTCTGACTGTCCACAGCTCATTTGCTCTGTGGATAATGTAAGTTGACAGATTTTTGACAAGAAAAAAAAAAGAAGAATAAAGTGAATAAGTGAAATTCTGATCTGTGCATTTGCTCATCACTCACTAATTATGTTACATATAAACTTAGCGAAACATGATTACCACCATTATAATACTTATATTTATAATTTCATGTGTAATACGTCATACTGTATGCAGGCTTGTTGGGAGACATAAAATAGTCCACTTTGGTTTTGATCTGATATGGTGGTGTTTAAAATTAACATTATTTTTCTCTCACATTGATAAATGTAAATTTGATTAATGTGCAAATGATGTTTGTTTCTTGCTGGATAAAAGATGTCTACTTGCAGAAGTGTGTATATATATTTGGAATTTTATCTTTAAGGACATCACAACCAACAAAATACATTTAGCGTTGAGGTGTCTTCAAAAATTGTACTAGGGAATCTGCACAAGAGCGCCCCCAAATGACACTGTGTGTTTATAACAGTAATATATACATTTATTTAAATAAACCATTGTACTGGTGGTATATGGATATTCATGTTTCTATACTATGTAAGATGATACATTAAAATTTGTGGCTTGAGTGTTTATTTTAATGACACTGTATTTATTGTTTAGACCACTATGAAAATCTGGGTTGTCCTGTTTTGCTTACATGTTTATAATTGTCTTTAAAACCTGTTCTTGTGAACATCTTGTAGCAATCCTTTCGAATTTGGCACAAATGTTCACTTGGACACAAAGATGAAAGTGATGCAATTGTGATGTGGTCAAAGGTCAAGATCACCGTTACCTCAAAAACATGTTTTGCCTCTCGAAGAGCAGTCAAAAGGTCAATGTAACTTTACCTTTGTGAAAGCAACATATTAGTTATCACTTGGACTCAATAATTATTAGGAGATTTAAATTCATTGCTTTTAAAGGTTAGAGTTTATGGCCACTGTCACCTTGTATTATATCTGTGGTCTTGTGAACACAACATCGCAGGAATTACTTGATTGAAACTTCACAAATTTGACACAAATAATAACTTTGAATTCAAAGATGATCCAGTTTTGGCTGCAAATGTCACTTTGACCACTCAAACATGTTTTAGCCATTATGCTTTAATTATAGTACACTGACTGACATTTAGCTTCTTGGTGAAGGTACGTTTATATAATAATTACCTCAGCCAGGAAGGTTACCATTATGTCTGTTTGTGAGGACCATGACACGAAATGTTAAGGACAGATTTGGTTGAAATTTTCTCTGGAAGTAGGCTGTGGCTGAAGGAAAAAATATTTTATTTTGGCAGTGATTGGAGGATCTAAAAATAAAACAAAACCGTGTTAACCTTGTGTGATCGGGCAGTGTTTTGATGCTGTGTGAAACTGAAACACTTTCTTTAGTTCTAGTTTTGACTTGGCTGCAATTTTTTGTCTTCTTTTCTTTTTTCACGTAGGACAGAAACTAAGAATTGGTGTTTTGATTTGGGTCTGATTCCTAAATTAGAATGAGCCATTTTTGTACACACGCACACCAATCAGTGATAGTTTGCATGTTCTCCCCATGTGTGCGTGGGTTTTCACCACATTCTCCGGTTTCCTCCCACAGACACTCTAAATTGAATTGACCATAGGTGTGGGTGTAAGAGTGGGTGGTTGTTTGTCTCTTTGTGGCCCTGTGGTGGACTGGCGACCTGTCCAGCCCTATGTCAGCTGGGATTGGCACCAGCGCCCCCTGTGACCCTCATGTGGAGGATAGAGTGGTAGGAGATGGATGGATGACCAATCAGTGATAGAGAATTTAACCTCTGCATTCAACCCATCCTTAGTACACACCAGTAGTGAACACACACAAGCCAGGCACACAAGATCAGTGGCCAGCACTTTGGGTGCTTTGCTCAGGGGCAAAAAGTATTTTTAATTTGGTGAATATTTGTATTTTTATATTTAAATAAGTATGATTAACTATGGTGTATATAAATATCCTGTAAACCGTTTGATATACGAATAAAGGGGGGGAAAAGTTGAAATTTAATTTGTTTTGTGAGGAAATCTGTACTGGGAAATCTAACACTAACTTATTATACGTATGCAGATTGTATGAACCCTGCTGCCTGATTCCTATGACTAAGTTATCATCCTTTTTTTTTTTTTTTAATCATATATTGATTGTCGGGATAATATTTGTGAATAAGCTAAGCTAAGGATGCTTCCTTCACCTTATTGATAATAAGCGAGGGATCATCATCCAGATTTGCTTCTAACTACAGGTCGAATGCTCAGCCAACATTTCAAAACATCGTGACCTCGTTCTGACGTCATTTAAATGGGAACGGCTGGAGCTGTCACGTGGTGCTGGTTCACTTCCTGTTTACTGCCTGCTGTACTCGCAGCCTGGATTGCAACACAGCTGTCTACTGTCGGGGCTCTCCGCCTCTTCCAACACACACTCCCGTGTAAGGTGGTGCAGCGTCGGGACTAAAGCCTATGCATTATTTTGAATCCTTCACTGCCGTGGCCGTGGCCACCAATGCGACATGAAGACGTGACATTGAGAAAACGTGAGCAGGCCGGGAAAGATCCTGGAGCTTTCCTGACCACAGCTGACTGGAGGTCGGTGAGCTGGTGTCAGGAGGAAAGCCGAACTCCGCATTCCCACAGTAGTGATGTGGTGGAGGACTAAAATAGTCTGAAACTGTGTCGGGTTAACCCTTGAAGGTTCTGGGTCAGTGGATACGAACAACGCCGCGGTGGAACGCTGGAGTAGTGTGTTTGCTCGCCGTGCTAACTCAGTAGTAGCAGCAGCAGCAGCAGCCGCCGCCGCGGTGTGAGAGGCTGGCTGTGCGAGCTGGCTAACGGCTTCTGTGTGGAGAGTGCTGCAGCTCGCCGGTGCCCTGAATTCAGGAAGAGCCCCCGGCTCCGGCCCCCTCAAGCGGGCAGTCAGGAAGAAGCTGCCTGGGAAGGGATGGCCTGGTCGGTCTTCCCGATCCACAGGTCAAGGCTCTGCGGTGTTTGAAGGAGGTCGAGTTCGGCTAGAGGCCACCGCGGGTCGAGGCGCTATGATGGCCTCATCCTCTTGCTCCCCGGCCAGTGGATTCACTGGGCCGGGGCTGTCGGTCAGAAGGAGCGAGGAAATAGCGGATTTGATAGATTTGTTTTCCAAGATGCAGTACAGAGCAAAGGAAGTCACTCCCCAGGTAAGATTTGACTCATTACTTTATGTTAACAATCTGTTATTAAACATCACATGATCCAATGTCACAATGTTTTCATATAGACAGGTGTGTTGCATGCATCTTTGCAGGGCTCCAGGGCAAAATGGATCTGGGGGGCCCTACATTGATCACACACCTTCCAGAAAAACACAACACCAGTCAAAACATTGAAAATTATGTCCAGTCTCATCAGCCCTTCATGCACTTTTAACCTGCATAGAACCTAGTTTTACTTGATCGAAAGAGACAATGAAACATACTCTTTTGTTTGAAATGTCTTAGCCGTTATGATATTTTAAAGCTTTTGGTAGTAACAAGACCGACACAGATTAACGATTAACACATTAAACTTTATGTGTCACATGAACTATTTGGTTCTGCCTTGATTGTCTTGTCTGCAGTTAGTGTAGGAACTAAACTCCTACTCTTATTTACCTTTTGAACTGTAGTTAATGAGATTATGTTGAATTATGCTTTCAAAGTATGTGCTGTTGCTCAATCGTCAAGATAACTGCTGACATAATATTTGTTATTGTCTTTCCTCAGGTGGAGGTGATTGAGAAGCGTTGTCTGGAGTTGTTTGCTAGAGATTACAAGTACAGTGTCATCCATAACGCCAATGGAGAAGTGTGTGGCCATTACCCACGGCAGATTGTTTTCCTGGAGTATGAATGTGCAGACACTGAGAGTGACAGGTAATCTCTCTCCCACTCTGGCTGTCAAATCATTTTCTGATACAAAGTCCACTCCACTCAGTTACCTATTACTTGTTATTTGTTTTTTTGCTCCTTTAATCATACTCACCTTACTTTGGTGTAGGGAGCAAAGATCAGCCTCCATCTCTGACCTCTGTGTTACATCCACTGAGCAGAGGGGTGAAGTGACAGATCTGTCACATGATATGTTTTTTTTCAGAGCATTGACTCAGTAAATCCATGTCTCTACTGATGGTAAATACATATACACTAATGTCCTGTCGAGTGCTGTAAAAGGAAGATGTTCTGTAGCAAAAGGATTCACAATGAGTATTCACTTACACTGTTGGCTGACAAATCAATATTATGATAAAACTTAAATCTTGCTTCATCTATTGAAGAGCTGTTCCCTTCTTTCCTTGTATATTAACATATTTTTTGTATTATTTGATGATTGATTTGTCTCCCTGTCTCTCATCTCTCCTTGTTAATCCCTTTCTGTCATCTTTTGCTGTATTTCCATCATGGTATGGTTCGGTTTGATACACTACGGTACAGTTTGGAATGTAAAGCCATGGGTCAGGCTTGCGTTTTGACTGAGAACAGTACCTTTTCCTGGTAAGCAGGGTGTGGGCAGTGCCTGAAGTAGGGGTGTGCGATATATATCGTGTGAAATTACAAAATCTAGTATGTCGAAATCATTTTGCAAGAACCAATCAAAACATGCCTTTTTGAGAGGCCACACATTCACTGCATGATCAAGCCTCATAGGATAGACTGCGGCGCATGCGCATTGAGAACACATGCCGTGTCTTCACAACAACAAACCAAGCTAATGTTGCTGCATGTATGGCTGAATTTAAACATGAGCCGGGAATTTAAACAGCGCCAGGAGACAAAACCCAAACTCTACCAGCCTCGGAATCGACGTCGTTAGATTTAATAGCTAAACGTGGATCGTCCTCACTTGCATGGAGGTGGTTTTGCTTAGAAAACACTGATGTCACTCAAAAGAATTTGTTTGAACCCTCTGTGAATTAACCACTGCACAGAATATGAAGAATATAATCGGCAGTCAGCGTTCGACCACGATCGGCCAGCTAAGGTACAGACAAGAAAACACACCCTCAAACTTTGGCAGCAGTTAAATGTGTATCCACATTCTCTTGTAAATGCCTTGTAGTTCAAATATGATGAATATTGTTTACTTAAGGGGGAAGTGTCAGTTTAAAATGCTCTCAGGATAGTTTTTGTTGGTCGTTGTGCAATAGACCTGTTTTTCATGAACAAGTGTTTTTTTGGTCAATAGTATCATTAACATCTAATTTGCTATTAACAAGAGCAAGCTGATACAACAGGCCTTTTGATGCTTTTGCAAACACATTTTTAAGGATTACAAAATTTCGCAAATTATCGTTATCGGCAAAATCCCCAAAAATATCGGGATATTGATTTTCATCAATATCTCACACCCCTAGCCTGACGGCCCTGTACATGGTGCACCAACAATGGACAATGACATCGAACACAACACAACAGACAAAAATGAAGGACATTCAGCAGCTATTTTTTTCCTGCCCGGTTGTAGCAGTTTGTCTCAACAAGACGTCAAGCTTTGTATCAGAATAGACTGCAGGCGTTTGGCTCTACTTACATAAGGATATTCACACCAATTGCAAAGGAGTGACGCTTTTCTGTGGACCGATCAGCTGACTGTCATGGGTGGAGCTACGCTGACCGTACCATACCATTTTACTCTGGTACCACAAGGGAAGGGTGCCAGAGAATGGAACGGTTGGGGCAAGTTATTTTGCTAGTCTTCCTTATAGAAATGCAAAAACAAACTTACCATACTGTACCAAACTGCTCTGCTCGGTGGAAAAACAGCTTTTGAGTCTGGTTCTACCACAGGAGTTTTTTTTTTGTCTTTGTGAACAGTTGGGCTTCTCTTTTTTTCCTTGCCTTACCAGGCAAATGGCTTGTATTATTTGATTAGGCTTGATTGGACTGTTAAGCACTTTTGTTATTTAAATACAGTTTATTATTATTATTATTATTATTATTATTATTATCATTATTATTATAGTTAAATTAAAAGAGAGTAGAATTTCAGCGATAAGGAAATCCTTGTGGTGAAAATCCTCTCAGCTGGTTGCCTGGGCCTGTGTCTGCAACTTGCACTTATGACTGCTGCCAATCTCTAGATGTTTCCCACAAGCAATCAAACATGCTACCTGGATTAAGGGCTCGGTGATAAATCAGTACCAGAATATATATTGCAATATCATAATATATTCTTAAATATCAATAAAACAGAGGTTCAACACCTGGAGCACAATTGTTTTCCTCTGTGACATAATATCACAGAGACATTTACAACGTAAACATATTTTTGGCTTTATTGCTCTGCCATGAGAGGAGAATTTTCAATGGTGGATAATTGAAATTGAATTGAATTGAAAAAGAAACGTGTGTGCTTTTACTTGCAGCTTTCATAACTGCAAGATAAAACATAACCAGACGCTTTTTACACATTTCAGGAACTAAAGCTTCTAGATCGGTTTGTCAGTTAAGTGTTGATTACTTAAAAGTGTATTATTTAACTTATTTAACTCTTCATATCAGCCATTCCCAACCTTAAGAGTGCTGGGGCTCACTTTGAAATCTGAAAATCCTCTGAGGTCCTCACACAAATCTTGAATCATGATTCTGATCAACACAACAGACTAGGATCATAATTCCCATATATGTTATTGTTTTCATGTGAACATGGAGTAGAAAGTTCAATTCATATTAGTAATCAGTCCACTTCACTTTATTGCTGAACTTGCATGTCTTTTATCACCTGCATGTGGTTATTACAGCTGCGCTCCATGTCTTATTTGAAAAGTTTCACTTAAATGCAGAATTATTCATCAACATAAATAACAATTTACCAAATTAACTTTGAGTGCAAATACTGAAGTATTAGGGCTGTATGCTGACTGACTGACAATTAAAACGTATTTATTTATTTTTAATTACCTTTCACGGCCCACCTGCAGTATCATCACAGCCAACTAGGGGGCCGTTTGAGAATCACTGCTTTATATGATAATATATGAGTGTTCTTGGGAAATAAGTGGCAGTGAAATAAACAGTCCAATCATTTATATAATTACTGAAGTGAGTGTGAGTCAGTCGGAGTTGTGGCTGAGGTTTAATTATCCAACTTAACTATAACCTACGTAAGAAGAAAAGTACAGTTTGTTTATTTTTGGGGCAGTGCTCTTTCAGTTGTTGCTACAGTGTGTAATTACCGGTTAACACTAAATGATATCAAGTGCTTTGTGATTAAATTGTCCCTGTAACATTCTAAATTAGATTTTAATAGGCCGTCTAATGGACGATGATGATGTGGTTTTTGTGTCCAGGTTTGAGAGCACAGTACAGATCAGTAAGCTGCAAGACCTTGTGAACCGGAGTAAGGTGGCTCGCTGCAGAGGGCGGTTTGTCTGCCCCGTCATCCTCTACAACGGCAAGGTATTGCTCCAAAACTGTATACTCTGCACTCTCCTCTTAGGGGTTATCACTTACATTTAACTTTAATTTGTGGTATTAAAAGACATTTTCCAGATACACCTATTAACTAGTATGTTAAACACTTCAGCTCAGACTAAACACAACAAAGCTATAGAAGCCCTGGACAGGAAGTGAGGATTTTTTTCCTTTTTCTTTTCACCTCCATTCTCTGTTTTATATTACGGAATAAAATAATCAAATGAATAAGAATAACGTGAATGTTAGGTAACTGACCAAAGCTGTCTGCAGGAAAGGGGTGAACAGTAGTGAAAACTATCCTGCACTTCTTTGGCATTTTGTAAAAATTGTGATGTTTTAATTTATGCTATCTTTATTCTTAGTTACTTGTATACTTTATTTGACACCTTCCCTCATTTTGTATGAAGTGATATAATACATTTAATGGCAGATTAATTTTCCGTTCTATTTTGGTCACTCCATCTTTTCCATAGATGTCATCTCTACTGTCTCTCTACTTTAGAAAACAAGAATTGAACATAGAATCTTAACTTTAACGAGTAACTTTTGTAACTCCGATTTGCATGATGTTATAAGACTGTACTCAAATAAAGAACTGAAACCCACTGTAACCACCGCTAAACTTAGCTCAAATGAGAAACACCTCCACCAGACACCTATAGCCACCACACTTCTCCTTTCTCAATGTGGCTGGACAGGTGGCAAAGAATGAATTACTGTTTGATGGTATGGGCAGTAAAACACCACCGTCTGACTCTGATCTCTTCCTCACTGCAGCATATTTGCCGGTCGTCCACTCTGGCGGGCTGGGGGGAACTGTACGGACGCACGGGTTACAACTACATCTTTTCAGGTACCCCCCCCCCCCCCCACCACACACACACACACACACACACACACACACACGTACGTGTAAATTTAGCAACTTCAGTCACAACTTGAGGGGAAGTTGTGGCTCACTTATTTTCCATGGGGGTGTATTAATTCTTTTATTTTTGAGTTTCGTGTGACCTGTAATAGATGCAACAGATGTCAACATTTTTCCATCTCGGACATGATGTTCCCATGCGCAGATGAGAGTACACATTTTAAGAAGTTAGCATAATGAGATTATCCTGGTGATTTTCCATTATCTGGATGAAAGTGGAAAATTGTTTATATATTATGTGTGACTTGCGTACGTACACTGCTAATGATTTATTTTGAAGTTCCAAAAGGGAGAACCTGCATTTTTCCAGTCATTTTGGGACATTGTGGTGTAGTCATTAATCTTGTTTTTCTTTGAAAAGTGTTCGTCATAAAAAATGCATGTAGGAACTGGCCAGATTATTAAAATGTGTTCCATGTTGTGCCAAATTTATGCCCCCGAAAATAATTGAGATTAGAGCTGAAACAATTAATCGATTATTAATCCATTACTAAATTAATCGACAACTGTTTTGATAATCGGTAAATCAGTTTGAAGCTTTTTTTATGAATAAAACAAGATTTCTGCGTCTTAAATGTGAGTATTTTCTTCATTTCTTTGCTCTGGATAACAAAGAAATCATTAAAAGTAAATTTTTGTTTGTGGACAAACAAGACATTTAAGAAGACCATCATTTCCTGGTCCACATTTTTTAAGGTTTTCTGATATTTTATGGACGATTAATTGAGAAAATAATTGACAGATTAATCAATTATGAAAATAATCGTTGGTTGTAGCTCTAATTGAAATCATGAAACTACAATTAGGCTGTGGTGTGTGTTTCTGTTTTCATAAAATTATGTACAGTACATGATTGTCATTCCAAAAATACTTTATACATGAACTAAATCACATTAGTCCGTCATGTATATTTTGTTTTTAACTTGTAACATGTTTTCATGTCCGAAAATGTGATGGTCATGTTTGTGATCGTTTTGTGTGCTTTGTAGGGGGCAATGATGACACAGAATCAGAGGAGGTTCTAGAGGATGAAAATGCTGTCAGGTAATCAGATCACTTTAACAAGATTACTGTCTTGTGAGCACCAGACACCAGTTTATCTGGGAGTGTGACACTCATTACTTGTGATGATATTAAAGAAATCAGTGAATGTTCTCAGCGGAGGTGTTTGAAAACTGATTTCTTATCCGTTTTTAAAAGTGAGACATCGACTAAAAAAAACAAGTTTCTGCCACTTCTAAATGAAGACACATATACACACTGTCCTCCTCTGTGTCCTCAGGAATGGGGACTCGCAGCTCTTTGACAAGGTTCGAGGCCACGACATTAAGCTGCTGCGTTACCTCTCGGTTCGCTACATCTGCGACCTGATGGTGGAGAACAAGAAGGTTAAGTTTGGCCTAAAGTAAGGAACAGCATTCACATTCCGGTTGTTATTTAGGTCACTGTTTGCGGTGGAATTTGTAGAAAGAGGCCACATGGAAGGCATTTGACCACTGACTCTGCAGATTTCTGCAGCTTTTGCCTTCAACTGAGTTAGGAGAGGTTTTGTGTGCAGTGTGCCATTTTAAATAACACGAAGCCTCAGGCCTGCTTATAATACCATACTGTCTATGTTGAGGGCTTATTAACTGTGGATGCTGGTAGCAGTTGTAAGATTACACGTGGTACAGATGTTGCAGGACCTATTATGGGCAATTACTTGCATACAGATTCTTTTTTTTGACTGAAAATCCATGATAGATTAAATAAGAGTATGTGACATGATAAGACAAACGAATTATGGAAAGCCACAATATGAAATATGATGTCAGTAGAGCAGTTATTCTGCTGCGGCGATTCATATTAGGGCTTTAACAAACAGTTAATTTAATATGTATTACTCTGTTGATTATTTTCTTGATTATTGATGAGTTGTTTGGTCATAAATGGTGCAAAAGTTTGATCATTATAAAATAAACCTCAAACTGTCATGAATCAATTATCAAAACAGTTATTCTAAACTTTATCTGTATTGATCTCTCGTTTTATTGTGCTTAAGGTATAAAATATTACTTTAATTATTGTTGTTGAATAAGTGCCCAGCCCTGGTCAACCCAGGTCTTTTGAGTTTTCAAAATGAGCATAATCTGAATAAATTTGTTACATTCAAATCTACATAAATAGAAAATAATAGAATAGAATGAACAATTTAAACATTCACAGTGTCGATGAGAGTAATTAAGTTAGACCCCTGGTTAATGACATCAGCTGAAGCAGGTTGGGAGTTATAAATACAGTACAAACTGCAAAAGAGCGATTTCAGTCATCTTGTAGAGATAAATTATTGTCCAGCGAAGACGACTGTAAAAGCACAGAACAGATGAGTGAGCTAGAAAAGAACCGCACATAGACACAGATGGATGGTGCATGTAATTCAAGGCAGGATTTCAAAGCAACGCCGCGGTCAGAGTTTTGCCAAAGAGAAGGGTGACACTCCACAACACTTCCTGGAAATCTTGTGGACAGATTAAATTTGGCTTGAACTGTTTGGGAAGCACATGCAGTGCTATATATGGTGTAAACTGTTCACTGCATACCAACATGAAAACATCATCCAATACAAAGTGCAGAGGAGGGAGCATCATGGTTTCAAGCTTTGCTGCCTTTTGTCCTGAACAGCTCTGAATGAGTGTAAACCGAAGTCCTGACTTTATCAGTGTGTTTACAAGTGAAGCTGCAGAAGCGTGGTCATAAATTCCTCCTGGTTGTTGGACACGTCTGATCCGCTGCTACTGGGAGAGCTTGTTTTTTCAGGTCACTGCTGCTAAATGACCTGTTATTAAATCCAAGAGTACAGAATGTGGGTTTGATACGCATAATACTAATTATCAAAAATAGAATTGTTTATGAGATCAGATCTCACGTTATAACTTGCTTTTGCAGAAACCCAGGTTTATTCCAAACTGCTGTATATAATTAAAACATGCAGGCAAATGAGCTTTTTGTGTCATTCTGGATATGTGCCAAAATGTTAACTAATGCTGTGTCTTACTGTCCGTGCAGTGTGACATCCTCTGAGAAGGCAGACAAGGCCCAACGCTATGCAGACTTCACCTTGCTCTCTGTGCCTTATCCAGGTAATTAGCCACAACGGATTAATTTTTTGTTTTTTTTACTACACCAGCTACATGATGGTCAGTCTGTCTGTATGTGTACATATATACACTGGCGGGCTGCTAACAAAAACCCACATCCTCTTTTTTTATTTTGCTGTGGGGTCAGTGTTTTGATCTGCGGTTGCTTCAGTTGGTCAGGTCTAACCAGCTTGACCATTGTTTTAGGCATATTCCAAGATGACAATATAGGTATTCTGCAGGCTCAATTTGTGAAAGACTGGTCAAGGGAGCAGGCGTCATCATTTTCATTCATGGATTGTCCACCACAGAGGCCAGACCAGACCTTAACCCCACTGAGTAACTTTGGGATTTTTTTAAAAAGACATAACACAGATGCCAAACTCTCCCATCATAAAGATCTTGGTGAAAAACTGTGGATTGGAATAAGTGTGACATAGCAGAGAGTAATGAGAGTCTGTTTTTATGAAGTGACATGTCCCATTATTTATATATTCCATCTGTCCACACCACTTATCCGTTGTTTTGGATCCAGGTGCAGCTATTTACACTTGGTTACAGTAAAACTAAATTTCTTTGGTCTGTATAATCAGAGAAAACCCAAATAATAAGTTAAAACTACTAACTGATATAGTTCTCAGACATTCAGAATATGGTTGAGGAAAGGGAAAAAGAAAACCTTCTGCTGGTTGTTTTGGCTTTTCTCTCGGTCTCTCGGCAGTGACTTAAGTGTTGTGACATTACAACCATGTGATCTCCTGCGGCTCAGGAAGACAAAAGAAGAACTGTACAATACCATTTTTGTTTTCATCAGAGAGGTTATTAGGTTATCCTCATTAAAAAAAAAAGAAAAAAACCCTGCAACAAACAAACAAAAAAAATACTGTTTTTTATTAAATTTACAAAATGCCCAGCTTAGAATGAGCTCTTACATTTAATTTCTTACATTTAAAATCATGCAAAGTGTTTAAACACATTTGTATTTACAGATCACCAAAAACAACTAAAACAGTTGCAACACTATGCATCCACCACTATCATCATACAATTTAATGTAACTGCGATAATATTCTCCTCTGTCTCAGAAAACTGCTGAAATGAAATCTAACCTCAATATGTTGGTGTAAAGTATTCTCCTCTTTGTTATTTTGAGACGTTAGTTTGGAGTTTGATGTTTAATGATAATTGTTGTCTTATTTTCATAATCGATTAATCTGTCGATTATTTTCTCGATTGATCGTTCGGTCCATAAAATATCAGAAAACCTTAAAAAATGTTGATTGGTGTTCGTCAAACCTGGAAATGATGATGTTCTCAAATGTCTTGTTTTGTCCACAAACCAAAATGATTCATTTTTAATGATGTATTTGTTATTCAGAGCAAAGAAATGCAGAAAATACTCACATTTAAGAAGCTTAAACAATCGGAAATCTCATTTTAATCATGAAAAAAGCTTTGAACCGATTAATCGATTATCAATATAGTTGTCGATTAATTTAATAATCGATTCATCGATGAATTGTTTCAGCTCTAATTGTTAACCTTCACATTGTCTTTGTTCAGGGTGTGAGTTTTTTAAGGACTACAAAGACAGAGACTACACAGCCGAAGGTCTGGTGTTCAACTGGAATCAGGTACAGTGAGCTTATGTGGAAGTACTGATGCAATTTCTATTATCCACTCAGTCCTGCTAAACAATAATCAGCTTATCACAGATAAGTAGTGGTCAGTGGTCAGTGGTCATCCAGGCGGATGTGGAGGAGAACTTACTGTAATTAAGATTAGTCTAAATGGAAGAAATATGAACTCAAGTATCCTGAAAGTGGTTCTACTGAATGTACAGTAGACATTCTTTTGGCGTTATTGATCAGTAGTTCAATAATAACTTTCAGCATCATGTAAATCAAGTGATCTTTGAGAGAAAGACACTTTTGCACCGTCATCCTCTTTTGTTATTATTATTATTTATTTAGCTTTTTGAATTATTATTAGTCGGAAGTATCTAAGAATATAAGTGATGGATGATTGACAGTTTGTCTCTGTGTTAATCTGATGACACTGTGTTCTTTGACAGGATTATGTGGACGCTCCCTTGACAATCCCTGTGTGCTTTACTCAGAACTTGAATATTGACTGGGCCCAATACCAGGTTACTACCTCTTCTTATTATTTGTGGCGTATTAGTGCCATCTGTTGTTTAACCTGCAAATTGCTCTAGTTGTTATTCAGAAGCACTTATACCACAGTTCATACACAGTACATATAATATAGCAGCAGTCTAATACTGACATTCACATTCACAGTGACTTATGTTGTAAAGCCAGACATTATGGAAACCCAGTCACAGTGACTTTACCTAAAATCAAAAAATACTACTTTGAGCTGGATACAATGAATGTCTGGAAATACTTTAAATGTCTGCTGCTATAATCAACACACATATTTAAATTGGTTGATTTGCCTCACTTTTCACTGCTGTGTGTTTGTGTTTGTGTTGATCAGTCATGGGACCTGGTGGAGCAGACCCAAAACTACCTGAAGCTGCTACTCCACATCATCAACAGTGATGGTAGGTGCTGTTTGTGTTGTGGGTATAGGATTTTAACACTTCCATTAGCACATGTACAGTCATTGCAGACAGACTTCACAGGAATTAGTTTTTCTGGTGTGCAGACATTTTTTAGTACAATCCTGCCCAGCTATTAGTGTTTGTTGAAATTGAAACCTCATCAGATTGGTGGTCATGGCAATTATGAACTGAACCTTTGAGTCAACAAAGAGTAAAAAAAAAAGCTTGATCGCATGAGTGATGTAATTGGTCAGCTAACAAAATGCATATATCAAAGAAAAACTGTGGTAATGGTTTATTTACCTCCATCGCACTGAATATTTATCTTGTTGAGAATTGAGAATTTTGCACTTCTGACTTCCCAGTTACATCATCTAATTTTCAGTTTTTGTCTTAGTTTTTAAACTTGATTGATTAATTAATTAATTAATTAATTAATTAATTCATTCATTCATTCATTCATTCATTCATTCATTCATGCATGTTAATGTAGATTTGTGGTGAGTGACTCAAGCATCTGTACACTGTGTCTGGTTGACACACAGGAACAGGAGATTGGCAGTATGAATGTGCACCTGATGATAAATGATGTAGTGCAGCCATGTGACGGCAGAAAAACTGTGCAAGATGAAACCCTCCGTGACATCAACCATCAACATGAACTGTGAACATGGCAGTTAACTGCAATTTTAAAGACTCCCAGTTTATCTTGGTCTTTGAGATCACAAGATACCATACTTGGAAGAGAGGGTGAAGCTGGCGAAGAACAGATGGGTGGTGCTCACCAAGAGCATGAGGACCATGGGTGGAGGACACCTGAAGCTGGTGATTGAAATCATGAACTCAGGGAAATAATCGTTGATGTTACATATGGGCTGACGTAAACTGACGTCTTTAACTTAGCAAGTTTCAGGCGCTTCCATATTGGCCTGACTTTCCACACATGGAGTCTATTTTTATATACAGTTTATTGAACTGCGGCTGTTTGTGGGCAAAGGAAGGATATACCCAGTGTTATAATGGCATTTTTAATGAAGTGCTTTGAAATCTTTTCATAACGCATGTATGATTCTTTAGAAATGATGTAGGTGTTGTGTGTCATTCCAGATGAGAGTGGCCTCCTGGTGCACTGCATATCAGGCTGGGACCGGACTCCTCTGTTCGTTTCCCTCCTCAGGCTCTCCCTGTGGGCAGTATGTTCTTCTTCTTCTTCTCCTCCTTTAACTTTGTTTTAATCTCCTCTCGTCTCCCCCGGTGCGTGTCCTCATGACAAATGGTCACCTGGAAACTCATTTGGCTCTTCCAACATTCATTAGTGACTTTAGTAATCCCATCAGCCTTGGCCCCCACTCTTCTCATTCATTATATTTCAAACATGTGCTTTAATTAGCCTCTTCTGTATTCACCACATTTATTAAAAATAGAACTCCCATGCCCTAAGTGTGCAGCCTTTTTCTCAAGACGTGGCGTGCATACTCAAAGCTCGCAAATAATCACACGCTGCACTTGTGCAGTGCTTTTCATACAGAATGGGAAATGAAGTTTGGTTGTGTAGAGCTACATGACATGTCATGATAATTAGACTCTGGTGCAAATGTTTTTTTACTCACTTTTTTCATGTCTTGCTTCAGGATGGTGCGGTGCATGCCAGCCTGGAGCCAGCTGAGATTCTGTATCTGACCATCGCATACGACTGGTTCCTCTTCGGGTAAAAATAATGATAATCCTCCTAATTTCATGACTCGCATGAGCTGCATGAGATGGCATAAATATTTCATTAGTGCATTTGCAAATGTCATCTTGTTTTAGATGCACTGTGTTAGTTATTGTTAGTAATGTTTGTGAAAACTAGGCAAACGACTGCACTGAGATAATCTGCTTCCTGTTTACCCCAGCAGGTGAAGTGAACCAGTATGCTTCCCAAATTTATTAGACCACCTGTCATAAAAACATGAATATTTTAGAAGTCTTTCAAAAACTTGATTAAAACAAGTATTTATTTGGCAAATAACAAACTGAATTCACCTTTTTATATCCAAATTTGAGCCGGCTCACTGGGCTTCTCTGAGAAATTAACCAAGCATAAATATTCAACATCCAAAACAAATGTTTATGTTCAGAAATGCAAGTAAATAACTATAATTTGACATCTTAATCAAGAAATAATAATATTTATTTAGCTTTTTTGTGAAACAGTTAATAGAAAATTCATGGATAACAATAACAATTATATCTTAGCATTAAAAATATTAACCATAACAGAAACATTCAAAATGATTTTGATTGTTATGATACTGTTTATTTAGGGCAGCTGTGGCTTTGGGTGGTGGTCTCATAAATTTGTGAAGCACTGTACGTTTCGAGATGTATTGACATGATAATTCAGACATAGATTGTTTTAGCTTGTAAACTGTTTTGAAGTGAAAATGCAGCAGTGTGGATGTAGCCTGACTCACCGTGTTAGCTGCCAAATCCTTTAATTTTTTTACGTGTGCCATATCTCCATTTGTTTATTTATTAATGTTTAATACTGCTGTATATTACCTTTATTTCATGAGTCTATTCCATAGAACCTTTTCTGTGCTGTTGATGAGATTCTTTTATTGTTTTTAATGTTGTAGTTGTGCTTTGGCGCCACGCATGAATGTTGTACCAATAAAGCTTATTGAAATTAGATATTGAATTAAGAGTGAGAACAAGGAATGAGTTGGATGAAGTAGAGAAAACAACATTCCTTCAGGGAATCATCTGATCTTATTTGTACTCATTTCTCCACCAGTGCTGTGGATAAAAATGTGGATAAAATGTTACTAATGTTCCACAACAGTGAAATATTGCATTCGAAAATTTAAATAGGAGAAACAACGGCTTGTTTCTCATCAGTAGCACAGACCTGTCAGTCATTTCTCAGGGACTGTTTTCAGTATTCAGCTGTCACATTTAGTTTCATTAAAAGTTAAAATTTTAAAAACCTGCCAGTTGTAGGAATTTCAATTCATGTTAAAAAAGAAATTGCAAAATGCATGTGAGCATAGACAACAAAAGACTTGGTTGTATAGTTTCTAGACTAAAATGCATAGCAGCTGCGGTATGTAATTTATTTATTTCTCTGTTTCTGATTCCAGTCACATGCTGCCAGATCGACTCTCCAAAGGGGAGGAGGTGAGTTTATCTCCAACTCATGTTTATCTGTTTCTTTCTATGATGATAGAACTTTCACTTGAAATGATAAAAATATTTTTAACAATGATGAAGCAAATGGATCTGCACCTGTGAAGACATGACGAAGCACACAGTTATTTTATTAGTTAATTTTTAACGTCATAAAGCCTGGTGAAATCCAAAGACATGTAGTTTATCACACGTCTGGTCTTGCATGTTGGACTTAACTAAGAATGATCCTTACAAATGATTGTGTTGTCCATTAATACAGCATAAAATACATGATTAAGTTTAACTTTTTTTTTTATATTTCCACGCTGCTTGCCTGTTTTATCATGGGCAACATAATCTTCAGAAAGAAGATCAAAGCTTTGCACACTAAATACTGTGCAATTTAGCTTCAAGTCATTCAAAATGAATTGTGCTCTTTCTTTGCAGACAGAACAGCAGGTGATTCTGAATGTTGCTGCTAGTATGGAGATCAGTACATGAGAATGTAAAATAAAAAATCAGATATTGCAGGGGGCCTCCTGTTGCCATGCAGACCACTGCACTTAATTTGGAAAGAAGCTGTAATTTCTTGTGAAGCAGGGTTTATTTTAGACCAACATTTCTCTTTCCCTCACAGAGGGAGTCATGTATCAGAGAAGAAGCAGAGTGTGTCAGGAGAGAACAGCAACATGTCATCTTATTTAGTTTAAGCTGCAGCTGCAGTGTGTTCCTCTCTGACTTCACTTGCCCTTCACAGCTAAGTGAGACAGAGTTCATGCTTTACATCTTCTTCCTCCTGCAGATTTTCTTCTTTTGCTTCAATTTTTTGAAGCACATTGTCTCAGAGAAGTTCTCTGCTGTTAGGAAACAGAGGTGTGTACCCTCCATTTTCTTTCTTTCCACTCCCTTTGTGTCATATACGGCATCCTGTCTTATCTACCTTCTTTTGATCCATCCGATGTTACTTCATCATATATTCTTTTTCCCTACAGAAGGAAGAATTCCCACTTCAAAGACAGTGATTTAACTGTGGAAGATCTCTGCCAGTTAAGTAAGTCAGTGCGTCTCATAACGGAGTCTGTACATGGCCTCTCTGACAGACCTTTGATGGGTGCAGCTCATTTAATACAGAATTTATTCATGTATGCCGTAGTTTAACCGTGATGTCAGCACTGCTTTGTACCTGATGTTGTCACATATTGTAAAGAGTTTTTTTCTTCTTAAAATGTTTTATTTTCAGTTCTTAACAAAAATTCAGTTTAATGTATAAATAGAGAGAAATGGTTGAGGTGGAGAAAAGAATGTAGTTGTTCTTTTTTGAAAAGCCACATTCACCCCGATTGCCTGTTTTTTCCACTCAGTCTAGTTAGTTCATCTAGTTAGTTATCCATTAGACAGTTGACTCCAAACAATATACGAAAAACGTCAACATATATCATAAACTCATTAGTAAACGTAACATAAATAAAAGGTAATGTTGATTTTCCAAACATGAGCTAATATTTTTTTCTCATCTATGCCGTGAAACAGCATGTGGATTTGTTTTGATGGATATCCTGTGTGAACAGGCCCATAATAATGTGTTGCTCGTCATTCATTCCAGTCTGACAACACACACACGGCTCCACCGTCTCACTCTGTGAAAAGAGTGGAATAGCCTACATATTTACTGCCTTTTTAACATCACACTTCTGAATCAGTCTACCTAATTACACGCTACACAATGACCTAAATATGATAACCATTGTAAATAAAAGTTATGTTTATGTTTGTCCAAACATCAAATTCCTTTGAGTGTACCGTGGTTACAGGACTGATGCTGATAGTAGAGTAGGGTTCAGGAGTGGGACAGCAGCAGACGATTTTGCTCTTCCAGAGATGATGGTTCTTTAGGGGATGCTTTTCTCAGCAGGGATGCTGATTACGGCACAACCCCAGCTTCTTGCTACAACAGTGACCAATCAGTAATACACTCTGAACTGCTTGGGGCATAGAAGTTGTGTGTTGCATCGAGGGCTGCAACTAACAATTATTTTCATAATTTCTCTTTACTGTTGCCTTGTTCTTGCTCATTGTGTGAACTGTTGGTCTGCATATATTCTTTGCCTTACCAGGCAAGACTTAATATTTGATTCGTCTGCTAAGCACTGCCAAGCATTTGTTAAGTGCTATACAGATAAAGTTTATTATTATTTTAATCGATTGAAAGAAGTTGACCTGTGTTTCCCAAACCTGGAAATGATGATGCTTACGAATGTCTTGTTTCGTTTACAAACCAAAATTCAGTTTTAATTATTTCTTTTGTTCTTTGTTATAGGGAGCAAAGAAACCAGAAAATATTAACATTTAGTCAGAAAGCTGGTTTCAGTTATTGAAAAACAATCAAACTGATTGATCGATTATCAAAATAGTTTTAATAATCGATTCATCGAATATTTGTTGCAGCCCTAGTTGCATCTTTTAAAGGAAATCAATCACTTGGGTTGTATTACACATACCCCGTGTTTTCCTCCTGACCTCCTTGCATTTGATGTTAGATAAGTCTAAAACTTGTGTAGGAAGAATGTTAAATTTGTCATTATTTACATTATCCAACCCAGGGTTGAGTTATTTATTTTCTTTGTTGACGTACTTGTGGGTGTGTGATGAGCTCCCGCCTCTTGTTTCTTGTCTGATGCAATGATGAATAACAAAGGTTGTGAGTGCTGCGAGCGCTCTGTATCAGTGCAGAGACAAAGCAGTGAGACTCTGGGCGATAACACAGCTGCTCTCATGCCTTTTGAAATGTTTCAAGGTATGCAAAACATCTTGCGTCACCAGCCTTCGTGTCTGTAGGCAGTAAACCTTCAGTATAGTCTTGAGGATTACTTGTTAATATATGGGTTTATGTAACACCCTTTCAGTTTCACAGGTATAAATGGCTTCTCTTGAACTCTTTTATGTAACACTTTAATATGGTAGTAATGGAGGATTATTTGGTGTTCATCATTTGATGAAGATAACATTTGATGGAAGTTTTTTCTCAGCTGGGGAAAAAGTTCAAGTTGTCTGTCTTTGTAGTAGTATTTTTGCATCAGTCCATTAGTATTTTTTATTAATTATTACAAACACAGGACTATTTTTTAGCAACACAGTGAGAAGAAAGCCAATAACAGCAGAAATAATAAAATTATGCAATGTAAAAATGTAAAATGTCATTCTGTGAATGTGCTGTTTGAGGAAATCCTTATTTACACTTACAGATTAACTACTTAGATGTGGGTGGCCAAAATGATAATGCCAATTAGAGTAGCTTTTGCATGACCTGATTGGAAACTGTAGGAATGTAAACTCCATGAGTTCTGACGTTTATAAAAATGTCAGTTTCAAATTTCAGAACTTGGGCTAATTATGTGAATTGCAAGAGGATTTAAGTTATTGTTTAAATAGGAAAGTTGTATTTATACATGAGTAAATGTGAATAATAATGTTTACAAGACAAGATGACAAAACTTGTGAATTGATTTTGTTACCCCTGTTCATGGCACTCAGTGGTGTCTTATACCAAGAGTCTTAGGATCAATATTTTGTTGAAATAAGCTTTGGGTCACCAAAGAACAATGCCACATTGTCCTCGTGAACATTAAATTCAAGTCAGCATTGACAATTGTGTAGGCATACAACCAGTGGACCAGGCTATACATGTTAAAACCTTAAATACATTTCGTCCTAACTTGTCATAACATAAATATACACCCAGCTCAATCATGTTGACTGAACACATAACTGCTCAGTTCATTACTACTCAGCAATTTAATGTGGGAGCTGAACTAACATGGCTGTACTGTGTGGTCGGATACAGAGTCGAGGGATCGTGGCAGTGTGACGAGTCTGAGCAGCGAGTTTTCCCTCATTACTGAGGAGGTGGGTGGAAGCCTCAACAACGACTCTGTGGACCTGTTCTCCAGCCAGTCCCAGGCCTCCAGCTGGTCAGTATTGCAGACACTATCCACAGATACACACACACTTTACTAAATGATACTGTTTGTTGTTTTGTTGTCCCTGATTCTTTTTCTTGTTGATAGTAACCAAGTATATTAAACTTCAAGGCAGCAGATTTATTTACATTGCAAGTTGGAAAAGCTTAATATAGTTTACACTAACTGGGTCCAATTCATTCACATGTTCCTAGTTTCTCATCTCTGATATATCAAAGAAAATACACAATGTGTGGGTTTCCGTCAGTTATGTTATGTAGCGTTCTATACCATCAGATGTTTAAAAGCAAAACAAGAAGACTTCAAGTGCAAATTGAATGCTTGCTGTTGGAAGAATCATCATTGTGCTCCTCCACCATTATACACGGAGTAATACAACACAGCAGATAGATGCAAGAGAGTAAATGTGAGCTAAAATGGTTGCCATGGTGATCTGACACCAATCACCATATACCTAAGTCTGCAGACGATCAAAACTGGAACATCCACACATCATCATCTGTGTGGATTTTATAGGTCAACACTGGCCGCTTTAATCACATTTTAAAATAATAAATAATAATATAAATAAAAATATTATAAATGTAAAATTCGAATGAATGAAATATAGTTGGAAATATAATGATTATAGTTTGTGGAAACGGTGTGACAGCTTTGTGGCTGTTTTAAAATGTATTTCATTAATTTATCTATCATTACAAAATTAAATCAACTTTAACCAAATAATCCAAATATGATGTAAAAAAAAAGACCATTTAAAAGAATCAAACCTGCCTACCTCACCTGCCTTAAAGAGACCAATCAAATTATAATAAAAAATAATATTGACATTATATAAATAGTCAGTATAATGTGGACCCCAAAATATATGCTGTGTTTTATTAAAACAAATTCATTTTCATGGCTGCAACACACAGCAAGTGAACAATGGTTTCTTAGGTGTTAATAGTGTTAAAGTGGCTAACACAGTGCATTGCTGAATGATGAGTGGATGAATTTGCAGTCGCCTCGCTGATTTCATTCAAATGAGGGAAATGAATGAGCCTTTTTAAGAAGCTGAGTGGAACATTGTCATGTAAATCCAGGTCGGCCTAAATAAACTAGAGTCAGTATAGTCACATATTTTACTTTCATTCATTCCGTTATTATGTTTGCAGTTGCAACATCATCAGTCATTTACATCAGTAACAGTTAGTGTTGCAGATCCTCCTCCTCCTCTGTTGATGATGCATCCACATCTCTCCTCAGGAGAAAAGGCATCACCTCCTCCCCTCAGATGGTTGTTTGGAATAAGAACCCTCTGGACGAACACCTCTCCCATCCACTAAATGAGGCCAGGTCTTCTGGCTCCTCCTCCTCCAACCAATCAGACCCCGCTGTCACACGCACTGGCAGCAGCCCGTTGGCTGTTCCTGGCAGGAGGTGAGGGACCTGACGCCACTTCCTGCGGCGCTTCAACCTAGCTGTCATGTTTTTATACACACACTTGCTCAGTGTACATTTTAGATGATCACCAGAGGTACAGCGTCTTCATTTTATTCAAAAGAAGATTGAGAGTAACACAACAGAGACTCTGGTCTGAAACTCTTTCTTTCTTTCTTTCTTTCTTTCTTTCTTTCTTTCTTTCTTTCTTTCTTTCTTTCTGTTACTTTGCCTCTGCTATTTAATACTATTTCATAATGACTCATCTCTTGCTCCATCTTTAATCTAATTTTAAAAAGAAAAAATTGTAAAAAGTGTCTGAAGTATATGAGAGTAGAGATACTTTTTGAAATTGACTGATTATTTTTCATACTCATGTCGCAGCAGATGTAGATAGATACATTTTCTTAAATGAGCAAAATAAATAAACGTAAAGAAAAAATATTTGAAGAGGGCAAATTGTCAAATTGAGAATGAATCTGCCTCCTGTGAAAAGTCCGTAGCTGACTGCTCGGCCTATTTACACCACTGTATTTAACATTTTTTGTTCCACTGTGCATCTAGAATAATATGAACAGAAAAACAAATCTAAACAAGAAAGTTGCTGCTTAATCATCTGGGCAGTCCGGTTACACTGAGCAACAGGAGATGTCTCAGGTCCACGCTGATTCAGCTGAACTCTTACCCCGCTTCTCTTTCTCGTTTGTTTACTCTGCTCGTGCCCTGCTGTGATGTTTTGTTTCGCTGCTCAGGTGGAGCTGGTTGTGAAATATTGAAGAGAGAAGTGGTTTGAAGATTGATGTCTGTGCTTAAAAGCAATTCAATTTCAGGGAGCTACAGGTCCATCACCATGGTAACCCTGGTAACACTATTTTTTCTACTTGCCTGTCTTTCAGGTTAGCAGCGGAGTACCCCAGGTCAGGTTCCTCCCTTTCCACAGAGTATGGCAGTTGGCAGATAGTTTCTGGTTGTGGGAGCATCCATGACCACGCTCACTTCCCACCACAACTGGCCTCGGCCTCCTCCAACTTATCAGCTGTTGCTGCTGCCTATGACTCCCCTCTGCCCTTCAGCTTTAGGGACGAAGGACCCAGTGGGAGAATGTAAGTATATCTGCGTATTATTAATATCAGTTGTGAAAACAATCAGGGATCATTAAATGATATTTGGATGAATAATGATCAACAATGTGATGAGATTCTGTGAGGCTCAGATGCTGTTTTCACAGACATTCACAACACTCAGAACTCTCAACATAATAGAGATGACTCATGTTATGGAGATCAGCTCAGTGCACGTCTCTGACAGCATTAAGCAAATGTAAAGGACATCTCTCTACGTGTGAAAATGTAATACAAGTCATCAACGAAGGTTTCTCTGTCATGGACCTTGTCATCTTGCAGTCTGATCACCGTTTCTCCACGGAGGTGTAGAGAGCAGTAGATGATGGATGAGGAGAATTAAGAGAGATGAATTTTCCTCCTCCTCCTCCTCCTCTCTGCTCCCAGTAGGCGATACATATTAATTTCCACTTCATGTGACTGCCAAACTGAGTGTCCCACTAGTATCACTTTAGAGTCGGAAAACGCAAATAACATCTATCCATCTGTATCTGGAGAGAAGAGAGAGAAGCAGACAGTTGGTTGTGAAGATGATGGTGATGATGATGATGATGTGAGCTCTGTGATGTTTTATTCTGGAATTCTTTGTGCTCCAAGTGATCTTCATCCAAACTGCCTGCCGCCATCTTATGATTTATTTTGTTGCTAATTCATATTTTATAACCCAGTCAAAAATAGGATTTCCTTTTCCTAAACCTTTCCTTTCCGTCTTCTCATTCCACGCTCCATTTCCTCTCCAGGTGTCCCTTCCCCTCGGAGCGTCAGGCCCGTTTGGAGGCAGTGCGGGAAGTCTTTCTGGCAGCCTACAGCTCCACTGTGGGCCTTAAGTCGTCAGCACCGAGTCCCTCCGGCGCCATCTCTGGTCTGCTGGAGCAGTTCGCCCGTGGGGTCGGCCTCCGAGGCACTAACGCCATCGTCTGAACCCTCTCAATGTGACTTCAGACCCCGCCCTCCTGCTTCCATCCATCCACATCGATTCAGCATGTCTGGACTTCAGTACAATAAAGTGCCAAATAGCTCTGTCCAATTCAGGGGTGAAAGCATTTTATTTTTTTAAATCTTTTCGGATTTTTCCATGTTCTGGATTTTATATTTTTCTCTGCTACTCCAGCGTTCCTCTGGATTTTTATTTTTCCATGTTGATATCACCTGTCACATTCAGGGAGAGAAATGTTTTCAGCCACAGTATCAAGAAGGGATTGTGCAAGGGCTTTCTGGCTGTTGAAAAGTAAATGGCTGAAAACACAGGGTCTGTACCCTTTACTGGCAGAATATATAAAGGATTCCTTCTTACTCTGTTCTTCCTTAATGTCTTCATACATTTTTAATCCTTAAAGTGTCTCTGCAGAGAGATGGCGCAGATGTCCCGTGTAGTGGAAGCGATCTGTTTTTTGTTTTTTTTAATACTCTTGTTTTGTGCTGCTATTCTTTACTGATCCAAGCACAGGAAATTTCTTAAGTTCAGGTGGATGTTGAAGGCGAGATCAACAAAGCACTTAATGTGTTCAAGTCTCCGTTTAAACTGTAATTTGGTAACTACGATTGATTCTTAGTATGGGATTCTAATTCCGCTGTAATGGTGAGTTCAACACCATTTTGGCGTGTTTCTACTACCTGGTCCTGGCACGACTCGCTTTGGCATGGCACGGTTATTTTGCTTTTCCATAGTACCTGGTACTTTTTTTTTTTTAGTACCTGCTCTGGCGAGGTTCCAAGCGAGCTGAGCCGTGACTGTCGAACTGAATCTTTTTAATGAACTGATTCTAATGATTCAGTTACACTGAAAACAACTGCTTTACAAGTCACGTATAAAACAAAGTCACGGCAGTTTTATGCAGCTGTGCAGTGATGACAGCCCACGTTGAGGAGGTACTATATTGTAATGGAAAACCAACCGAGCTGTGTCGTGCCGAGCCAAGGCGAGGTGTAGCGGGACCAAGTAGTGGAAAAGCGGCAAAAGCAATTTTTTTTTTGTGTAGCATTTCTTGCATGACTGCGGTTGTTGGATCATTTTGTGATACACAAGTAAACACAAGCTGTGGCTACTTGGCAGGGGAGGTCATGCTAGAGCTAACTACATTCTTAGTAAATTACGGCCAACATATGTAGTAAGTGTGTGGCCGACAGTTTGAATCTCACAACACATTTCCAACACAGATTTACTGATAGTCCAGTGTCTCGTGTGATGGTCTTGGCGGGGGGGGGGGGGGGGGGGGGTCTAACTAGATCATCGTACATGTGAAATGTGTTATCGCGTAATCAAACATAAGAAACAGGAATCTAAGTAAAGCGAGGAGATAAAGCGCAGAACATACCTCCTGACCTCACTTGTTTATTATACTCCTGTGCATATCCACGTATCTCTTCATGTTCTCCAGTAGCACTGACAGGGTAGCATAAGAGGGTGTGGAGTGAATCCAAATGTGAATCCGTGTGCTCTCGTGATGAACTCCAGTGAAGTGAGGTCTGCCTAAGATTTCTGCCTGCTCATGATCACACTCGCATGTTATGCAAAAAACAACATGTGTGCCTTGTTTCAGGTCACACTCAGACACACATTTCTGACTTGGACTCCTTTTGGGTAGATCCACACTTCTTTTTTTTTTGGATGATTAGTCTGATGGTTTTGATGGCTGCTGTACCTCAGGACTGTTGTTGTGCCTTTGTTATTTTCAGTAACGATGGGAATTGGACCTCTGCTTTATCTGGTCACGTTCCAAGTGTACTTCTCTGTGTTTAAAATGGTTTTTACACGCTTGAAGAGGGCTTCCTGTTGATCAGTGACAACAGCGCTGCAGCTTTACCTTTGTACGCACGCTTTTCAAAGGTTTCCCTGTGATCACTGTCTTGGTCGCGAGACGAGTGAAGTCTTTGTCATGAGTCTTAAAGACGCATGTTGTAGACGTGACATAGTCAACAGAACCGTTTGCTCCCAGACGTGTGAGAAACAAGGAGGGTTTCATTATCTTTGAAAAAGACCGTATTTTATCAAAATTTAGTTTGATTATTAGAAGGGAATTTAGGAAATGGATTTCTAAACTTTGTTTAAACTGTAATATTGACGAGTCTGGGGATAGAGTGAGAGCCAGGGTGTGATCAGCCTAGAATATTGGAAATTGCTAGATTAGCTGTTCTTGAGTTGAACACCTCACTGCTCATTAGTTATTGTTTATCTAGTCTGTTAAAGCCATACAAAAATGAAATGTAGACGGAGCACTTCTAAAACTGTACTATAATTATAAGGAACTATTGACAAGTTAACCCAGCGGTTCACACGTCCAGGTTGATTGGATAAAACACAAAACTACCGCACACTTTTTTAACAGCCCAAGAACTTCCACAACATTTGGGCAGGACATTCACACACACACACAGACCTGCTGTGAATTAGCCATGTTCACATATTTTGGTCTCATTTGGACGATATCCCATCTGGAAAATGTCTGAAGTGACTTTTTGTGTCCTTCGGTCAATTTCAGGGACATGCAAATGTCAACTTTGTGTCTAAATGTGGTACAAACAGGTGATTATTCAATGCCGTAAGTTTTAAGTCCAGTCATACACAGGTCTTTGTTTATTTAGTCAGGTTAGCTGGGGTTAGCCCTTTTCTTTCAGTCAGTACTCCATGTTCAGACAATCTGATCTGATCAGCATATTTCCTAAATTGTAAATTTCTTTGGTAGATTTTGGCGTTCTGTTTTGCTACACGAGGCCAAAGTCGTCTTTTCTCAGTCTCACATAGAACATTTGGTCAGAGCTGTTTTAAAGCCTCACAAGTTTCCATCAGTTTTTATTTATTTATTTCGTATTTGATTTGTACGACCATGTGTATAGTCGCTTTGCATGGATTGTTTGAATGGTTTAATTTTTCTCCAATTTTACTGATCAATCTGTCCAGGTTCATCTGAGACCAAACAGTCACTTCAGGTTTTAGGCTTTTTTAAAAGCTATTTTTTATTCCTCACTTCAGATCTATTCATTATTTCCGATCATTTTCTTTTAATTGTAATTGCCACATAAGAGACAGTCACTGAATAGCAGCCATCCAATCACATAAACACCTTGTTCATATTGTTGCAAGAGGTCATGAAAGAATCTAAATCTAAATTACTTTTCATATAATCTCGTTTAGTTTGGACTTTTTCACTCACTGGATTTGCATGACATGTTCAAGTGTATCTCGGTTGTGAAATGTTATAATTTTATTTTTATTTGTTTTACCGATTTGCTTTTTATTTCAGAATATTTTATTGAAATGCTGCATTGCACTTGTCTGTATGTTCTGTGTAAAGACTTTTATTTGTACTATCAATGCATTTCTAATTCATTCTACCTGTTTTTGTTATAAATCGTGCTTAATTCATTGGCAGGCAGCAGGATATAATGAAAGGTGAACTAGGCAGCAGGTGACAGTGAATAAAGGAAAAAAAAAGAAGAACACATGCTGGGACTTGCTTTGTTTTAAGTTATTTGCTTTCATTTTGGAGTTGAAGATTGCTCATTTAGGGCACATCTATTCTAAATTCTACCCCCCCCCCCCCCCCAAATGAGTACGCAAATGAGTACTAGCCTAGGTCACTTTTGTGATATTTTTCCGAGGTTAACCCTTCTGTTACCAATCCTGCCATCGCCGCATGTGCACTTCTCATTCCCGTAACTCCTGGACTGTTTGTTAGTCAGCTAAGGCAGTGTTACCAACTGTTGTCAATGAAAAGTAACTAAAGTCAGTCTGAAAAGACATTAGTAACCACTAAAACATGACCTGTCTTTAGAGACTTCACACACAATGGTAACAAATTCTTGAATCATTAAAGAAAGAAAGGAGAAAACATTTTTTTTTTTTTACATGAATAAAAAAACAGCGGCCACACGGTTGGTGTACAGTAGTGGTTAGCACTCTTGCCCGGGTTCGAGCCCCGGTTGGAACAAGGGCCTTTCTGCATGGAGTTTGCATGTTCTCCCTGTGTATGTGTGGGTTTTCTGCGGGTTCTCTGGCTTCCTCACACAGTCCAAAAACATGGAATATGGGGATTAGGTAAATTGGTCACTCTAAATTGACCTTAGGTGTGAATGTGAGTGTGAATGGTTGTTTGTCTTTATGTGTGTGGCCCTGCAATGGCTAACTGTCCAGGGTGTACCCCGCCTATCACCCTATGTCAGCTGAGATTGGCACAGCACCCCTGTGAGGATTTGTTGCTAGTCGCTTTCCTGGGGTCTGCTTCATCTGCTTGTTACCCAAAGCCTCCGATTGTGGCACTAATCACCCGCCATACAGGGACAACAAGTTACAGCTGGAAGTGGAGAAGGTCTCTGCCTCCACCTGGCGATGGATGGAGGGGAACAAAAACAGGGGAAAGTGAGTGAATCAATCTCCGGTGTGTAGCGCTCTCTCTTTCTAGCGCTCTCTCTCTCTCTCTCTCTCTCTCTCTCCCTCTCTCTCTCCGTGGTCCTCAGGTATGCCAGTTCCTCCTCTTCCTCACCCTCAGCTGCGCTTCAGTCTCCATCAGCAGCAACAATTCCTGCTTCACTCTCAGCGTCTCCTTCAGTGGATGGAAGAAGGGCAATCCGTGGTGTAATAAAACTGCGAACTTGCAGGATTTCTTCATTCAATCATTCATTCATTTATTTAAATTGTTTTTAAAAGAAAAAAAGAAAGAAAGAAAATATTCAGCCATGGCAACAATAGGGGATTTTGACCCACTCAACTCCACTGTGCCCGCGACAAAGATTGAAGTCACCGTCTCTTGCAGGTAAACAAACATCTTGTTGTCGAGCTTTGCATGTTGTGATTTCACGTTTTTTTTTAACATCTGAGTCAGTTTTGTTTCACACGCTCTCATTTATTTGCGCAATTTCTCGCAGTTTTCTCTTCACCTCACACTTTTCCCTCCCCGTGCGTTTTTCGTCCATTTATATGCGCGGTCCCACTGTGGATTTTTCTCCTTTAAGGAAGAATAAATGCATGCGCTGTGGGTGTAGGAGTGCGTGGGGACGGCGCACTAACCAGCACCAGGGTTTATTCTGAGAGCGCAACTCACAACTCACACGAATGCACACAGAGTAGATATGAGCGCGGATCAACTGTGTTTTCCCCCATCTGGTAATAAATAAATAAATAAATAAATATATATAATAAATAAAGAAGTGGAAATGGAAATCACCTTTTTTTTAAACTACTCTCACAGAAGATTTAACTGTAAGGCTCAGTATAAATGAACATTTTATGCTATAGGGAGATATTTTTGAGTGCAACCATGAATTAAAAATATAATTGATATGCAGATTTTATGGTTCTCAAACTGTGGTACGTGCACCACCAGTGGTACATGAGCTTCCTCTGGTGGTAATCGGACGAAAAATCCAATCCAACTTTAAAACAACCACAGTAACCAAATAATAAATAAAAGACACAATAAATTAATAAATTGAAAGACATAAAAGCCACAATAAAAACATCATAAATACTGTTCTACTGTAAATACCAGGGTTTATGATTATGTGATTTAAAAAAATGATATAAATAATAATAAATAGAGTCACTTTTTCCCACTGGCAGCCATGTTTTCACTGAGAGCGTGCCTGAGCTGGCTCTCTGCACAGCAGGCTCACACACACACTGTACTGTCACCTCATGTGTCGCATGGATACCTCATGCAAACCCACTTCAAAGAAACCTTATGTATCTCGGTCTGTACTGCTGACTGTTTTCAGTGTGTGCCTCCACAGTAAACACGTGTTTCTTTCTGTGAACCTGATTAACAGCCGTGACTCAAGCATTGCATTTCAAGTGCCGCAGACGTATTGTGTGGTGTAATGACTCTTGCCGGAAATAAACACTGCAGACTGTCAGAGAATAGGATTAGGGCTGAGGTGATGGCATAATTTTCTCAACCTATAGTCAGGAGAAGTGGAAAAGCATAGATGCTAAGGGCCCTGAGCTGAGTGGGAGCCTCTTTACATTTTGTTATAAGAGGAGTTCATTTGTTATGTAAAGGGAAATGAAAGAAAACATCACAGTGTTTCCTGGTGTGACATTTTTGTTTAATTCTTTGAAGCTCTGTATCTTTATGGAAATTTTGTAAAACAGGTTTTCCAACAGCGGCTTTGTGTCACATCTAATCCTCCGACATCACTCCACGCTCACTAGACTAAAAAAAAACCTCTATATTGTTTATGCATATAGCAGTTATTTTTATTTATTTTTTAAATAGAAAATCTATTATTAAATTAATCGTCAACTATTCTGATCAGCGATTAATTGGTTTCAGTGTTTTTTTTAAAGAATTAAAACAAGATTTTTCAGCTTCTTAAATGTACATTTTCTGATTTCTTTCGCCTCATATAACAAAGAAATCATTAAAACTCAATCAGCATCATCATTTCCAGGTTTGGGAAACACAGACCAACATTTTCTGACATTCTACAGACCAAACAAGTGCTTGATTAATCGAGGAAATAATCGACAGATTCATTGATTATGATTTTCATTATTTGCAGCCCTAATATAGATAGTACCTCAGTACATCACAATTTATCACATCATCACTCCTAGGCATTGTATTGCCATATTCTTGCCATTACAAAGCCCTAGTTACGTGCAGGATACTGACAGAAAACCGTCTCCTGAAACCCTCTGAAGAAGATCAGTGTATAATTTCAGAGTTATGAAAAATAAAGCGCACTTAAACTTCACAGAGTCAAAAAGGAAAATGAAGCCAAGAGGCGGAAAAAGAGAAAATATGAAAGACGCCAGGCCCCCAAGGTCCTGTGAAACACATCTGTGCCTTTAGTCCACGTTTTATTTAGAACGTCCTCACCTCTGTCGGCACCAAAATCTGGATCCAGATGTGCAACAAATTTGATCTGCTTTAATAAACACAATACATACTTTCATAATGAATTCTGTATGTCAAATTATGATAAAGAAGTGAAAAAAAAGAAGAGTCACTCTCTATTCTCACCTCACCGCTGCTTTCATAAAAACAAAATGCCATACTGCTGTGTGAGCTTATGGAAGCACCGTTGCACATTATTATTTGATCGTATGAGGACCCTAGTGATGGTCGGTCACAGTAACCCAGCAGGTTTAATTAATCATGTTAATGATGGCTGTAAATGTAAATGTTTGAATGTTTCCAGAGAAAGTGAAGGTGAAGACAAACTGTCTTTCTCACCTACAACTAAACGGCATACGTGAATTATGTTTTGTAAGGAATGTATTTTCACCAAGAATATATTTGTTATTAAAGGTACAGTGTAGGGCTGCAACTATAACGGATTAATCTGCTGATTCTTTTCTTGTCTAATCGAGTAATTGTTTGTCAGAAAAATGTCGATCAGTGTTTTCCCTGAAGCTGAAATCAAAGTGATTCATTTTTAAGGATTTATTTATTATGTGGAGCAAAGAAACTAGAAAATATTCACATTTAAGAAGCTAAAAATTGGCAAACTTGTACAGTACATTTGTCGTCATTGTGGCCCAAAATGGCAGCCTCTATAGAGCTGATGTGGCTCCTGATATAAATATAAAAGACTCACTCTTGGATAATGAAAAACAACAACTCATATAATCATGTCATTGTTTACTATAAAAGTATAAAAATGTGGGACATCTGCAGACCACAATTTGAGACCAGGAGATGATTTGTTGTGGATTTTTTACCTGAGTTTGACTAAATATTGAGATTTTAGAAATGTCCTTGCTAAATGTTGGACATTTAAGCATATTTTATGGATTTCTTAAAACCTTTTTTAAGCAATCTGCAGTTTGACAATGTTTGGTTTGATTATTGTGTCTGACGTCACGCTCATGACTCTTCCAGTGATGACACTCTCTCAGCTCAGCTTGCTTGGAACCTTGCCCGAACAGGTACAGAAAAAAACAGGTTATATCACCAACCTGGGAAAGAATCCGTGCTACAACTGTAGATTAGAAAAGAGCCACTGTGTTGCTGCCACCTTGTGGTAATGGAAGCACGACTAATTAAGTTGTCACAATCCTGACCTGTTTTATTTCTAGTGTTTAGATCTTTTGGGACTTTTATTTGCCTGATTTGAGTTTTATTTTTGTCTTGTAGTAACTGGTGTATTTGTGGATTTCCTGTTTTATTTTGACACATCCTGTTTTGTTTGGATACTCACGTCTTGTCACTTCAGTCACTCCCTGGTCTTTTGTCTGCTTTCCCGCCTTCTTGATTACATGCCCCGCCCTAATTACTTTCACCTGTGTCTCGTTGTCTCTCTCTTCCTTGTGAGTAGAAACACTCATTCTTTTCCTTTGTCTGTAATGCTTTTGTTAGGATTCTGTTTTGCCCCTCATGTCCTGTTTCCCCGTGGTATTGATCTCTTCAAGTTTGTGCCCTTTGTTTTTGTTCTTGTTTTATTTAATTTATGCCTTTGTTTCATACATTTACATGGATTTTGACCTCCATTTACCCCCTGCATTGTCCTGCACCTACATCAAAACTGTGACGTAAGTAGTCATTGGGTCGTTGGAGATGTGTGGAAATACACTTAATGTGTGTCAGTCAATGCTTTCATTAAACAGACATTCACTTCATGTTTTTTTATGTAATGTGATACTTTTTTTGTAGGAAATGTTGAGTATATGAGTAAAAACAAAGTCTTTTCCAGGCTGAACCACATGCTTTTTGTACCTTAACATAATAACCAGGAAATGAATATCTCTTTCCTCATTTTCGTCAAACATGACGTTGACATGTACGCATATAATTAAGTAACATCATTTTGTGGGAACCTAATTTGCAGGAGATCATTCTTAGTTATCATCTTTGAAACATTTTTATTGAACCACATTTGCATCATTATGATCTGAAGGTGATGATATCAGTGTTACTGCTGCAGGTAATGAGCGGGGTTCCTTTTCCTTACTCGGATCAAGATGCTCGACAAAGATTCCCGCCGAAGACACAAGACGTGAATGGAAAAGGGAAATGAGCGTTGTGAGCGTGAGGGAGACTCGAGTGTGTTTATGTAGGATTATGTTAATGCGAGGGCACAAAGGCTGCAGCGTGCGCTTTAAATATTTAATGCCGTACGTGATGCCTGTTTGACGTCACAGAGGGACAGAAATAGAAAGGGAGACCCTTTGTGCAATATAATTGGAAGAAAGGTGCAAGAAAATCCTCCACTGCTGAATGGTGATCAACACTGACCCAGTAGGTTTAAGTTCACAGGCTGGAGTGGTTTTTTGAAGAGAATTTTGCACATGATGATGCTGATGCTTTAGTTATTGTTTTGATTGTGAGACTTGCAATTGTAAAATGACTTTGGTTTGATGCAGTGGAAGTGTGTTGTATTTGTCATGTGACGTGTCGTGGTGTGTGTGACTGTAAGTGGTTACTCAGTCACAGTCTGAGTAACATTCACAGTCACTTTTCTTCTGTCTTGCATAAGTGGCTGCCAGCGTTCAACCAAACCTGTGTCTCTCCTCTGCATCCTATTAGACCAACTGAGTGTGGCAGCCACTCTGCAGTCTGCAACTCGGCTAATAAGTATTAAATGACCGTGAGCAAAGCACCCAACAACCTCCATATTAACCCACCGTGTGTGCCTGACTTATGGGCTGACAAGATTTTCAAATGGCTCCTTAATGGGACTGGACTAAAGTGGATGTTGTAGATGAGGTAGTACTGAAGTGTGTTTAGGTTTATTTATTTTGCACAACAAAACACACAAGCAGTGAAAGACATGTTGAATATTACATGCATTGTTACATATACAGAAAAAGAAGAGGGGCAAGTCAGTAAACCGGTCCTAAACCTCTTTTAAATTCTTAAAAGATTTAATAGCTAATGGAAAATGACAGAGCTCTGTACAAAACAGCAGGAGGTGTAGCAATTGTGTCTGATCTCGTATTATAGTTATAACAATCAGTTTGGCTATAGATAAATGTATGGTCTTGACTTAGGTCCATGGTTCTCAAACTGTGGTACATGAGCTTCGTCTGGTACTTGACATGATGTCCATTGTGGAACAAATTAGCATTCACTCAGTGCTGACTTCAAAGAAATCTTAAATTAAATAACTTGTAACACCAGCTGTGGCAAGATCTGTCACAATTTCACAAAGGTGTTATAAACTGTGCACTCACTATATATCATCGTAACCTATTTCTCCCTTTTCCTGTATCCTTTATCTTCCTCTCTTCACCTGGGATTGTGTCTTTTGTTTAAAACACTGACAAGATGGAGAGTTCTATGTTCAAAGCTCCTAACCCAACTGTCCTGGTCTGACAAGCAAGTGACATTTAACCAGTGACAGTCCAGTTCCTATGGGGAACAGTGTTCATTAGAGGCAGCTGAAAATAGAAATATCGAACAAACAACATGGAATTGAATTTCCTTGACAAATGGAGTGAAGTATATGACGGACAACTGAACAGGGTTATGTTACTCAGGAGGCATGTATGGATTTTTCATTAGACTTCAGGTTTCTCTGCAACCCCATATTTGGGACTATTTCTTTCAGTTCTGTCAGATTTATAGAGTGACCCATATGACTGTTACTCCTCTGCGTTACACTACAGATTCTCAGTCTATTGGCAAGAGAGGGCAACTGTACTGTAGGCCACATACGGACATGAGCTTACTTTATGTAGACACGGTCAGAGCAGCATCAGCATGAGGCACATTGTGCTGCTCCCTGCAGACCATCTGACATCTCAGTCTGTCACTTACTTCTCCTCAGCTCTTATTTTTTGTCTTTTTATCACTCTCATTCGTTACTAATGTGTCAGGATGTTAGGAGAGGAATATGTGTCATGATCCTGACAGTGATTTGATATCCATGTGTTTGTGATTCATTTTTCTTCAGAAGCTGAGTTTAATGGTGACCTTCTCTGCTTCGGACGGAGAGAAATGTGTCACGTGATGTGAGATACACTTTAATACTGAAGGAGGGCTCAGTCTCAATGGGATCCTAGTTGTATAATAAAAAAGCTGTTGCATTAATTCTTAAAATTATACCTCAGGTTGTTGCATAATGCTTACTTACAGTTATTTGTGGTATTTAAATATAATTGCTTAGGGTTTGACCAGCCCATGTCCAAGTGGAAATTTGGCTTGTGACCGGAGGGTTGCCAGTTTGAGTTCCCGCCAGGTCAATGGTTGGGTCACCCCAGAGCAAAGTATTCAATCTGCATTGCTCATTTTAAGTGGACACCGTAACATCCAGGGTACTCCGAGTGCTGGTCCCAAACCTGGATAATTGGTTTGGTTGTTTCTGGAATGATATAATTAACTTGTGTTTAGTTAAAGCTGTAGTAGGCAGGGGCAGATAAAAATGTCTTTTATCTTTTAGGTTGTTGAATACAAACATTTCTGATCCCCTCCCGACTGGACTGACGCACATGTTTCATAGGTGACGGATGACCCGAAGCAATTTCTCCCATCTCTGAAACCCTGGCTCTTTTTCATTGTTTAGGTTGCTTTGCACTGTAGGAAGTTGATAACAGTGGTGGAATAGCAGCCTTTATTGTGAGGGGATCTGAATGGAACAGCCAGCAGGACTGCCCTCTCTGCCTGAAATGTATTATGATTGCTCTCAAAGTCTCTTGTCATGGGCCAAATTTTCAAATTTAGAAGAGAATAGTCTCTCTGTCTTGGAATTATTGACCACTAATGCCAAAACTATTTCACTCACCCCAGCTTTAAGAATGACTGGAACTGTATTATTATAATATATAGTATTGTGAACACAAAATACATGCTCTCATCTAATTTTTCAATTCATTTGCTTCTGTTGCAGAAACCTGTTGGACATGGACACCTTCTCCAAGTCAGATCCTGGTAACTGTCAAACTCATTCTTCACTGTTCATGTCTGTGCATTCAACTTGATTTCAGCTCTTGCACAACACAACACGCAAACTGACTGACTATTCACCTTAATGCATGTAATTAAATCACTACTTCATGTACCTTATCTGCGTGGTTAAGCATCAGTGCATTTAATATTGTGAGTATCTCTCTGAGCTTTAATGACCACAACAAAGCAGCAGCAGCTCATTGAATGAAAAACTTTCAATCAAGTTTGTTCCCAATTAGTGTAACTGCACTCTGGAGAGTGACAGACCACTTTAAATGCGTGTAAAGCAAATGTGGAGTTTCTCCTCTTCACACGTTATACATGCTGAAACTTAGTGGCTGAGAATATTTGAAAGACAATTGCAACTGTGGAGTAAAGAATTATGGAGTAAAGCCTGAAAATTGTTTCTCTAAGTTTTCTGTTCACAATCTTTTAGCTATGATGACGCACCGGAGCCATACTTGGCATAAGTCCTCAGACAGTGCATTTACATGCATGCTAAAAGTCCGATCTTAGTCGGACTAACATACCTGAATAATGTCATTCCTAATCAGATTACTCCTGCATGTTAGACTGAAATTGGACACGATCAATCTCACCGTCCATCTCGCTGTTTGTTTTTCTGTGACGTAAAGGTCAACAAACTGATTCAATACACACTAGCTTATAGGGAGATACAGCGTCACTCCTTTTTTACCTGAATGCAAAAACACATAGAAAAGCTCTGCTACTTTATTTAATATTCCAAAAGATGAGGAATTGTAGAGAAGAACACAAAAACGAGTAGACTCCTGCTGTGAGGAAGAGGGGGCGAGAGAGGGTTGAGGAATGCTGCTAAACTAGATCTGTTAATTTGCAATTTGTCATTAAAATACCATCAAAATGGTAAAATTGTCGCTTCACCAGGTTTCATACATTTATATTTTGTACAAACACGGATGAACGGCATGTTCAGCTGCTTTTGTCCCCACTAAAGCGTGTGTGTGTTTTCGCTCCTCTAATGTGCACACACCGTGCGAAACAAAAATATAGAGTAGAGATTTTCTGCTCAGGGCCCACCCTCAAAGAAACAAAGAATTGCTGTTGCAGCAGCAAAATGTAAAATCAGGCCATTACCAAAGACGGTGGGATTCAACCTCTGATGATATTAGAGTTAAATATTTTACATAGTGACATATTTCTGTTAACACAGCATCGCTGCTTGTTTAGCTGAGACTTCTATTTGGGATTAGAATATGAATATATATATATATATTTTTTTATTATATAAATAAATAAATAAAATATAATTAAGTTCAACCTCTTCACATAACCATAAATAAAATAAAATATATATTAAAATATAATTAAGTTCAACCTCTTCACATAACCATAAATAAAATAAAATATATATTAAAATAAAATATAATTAAGTTCAACCTCTTTGCATAACCATTAGGCTTTACTAACTTTCTCCGGGGCCATAGAGCACAAACACCGATGAGTATTGGGCACCACTGTTTGTCCCACTCTCTGAATTGTGTATGCAATAGTATGTTATTAGTGTGGGACGATGCACCACTGAAGTGCAATAAATAATGGAAAGTTAATGCTCCCATGACTTTATTTTAATTCAGGTCCCCTTTACATAAGCAGACATTAAGATGATGTAATGATGTGGGGGACACTTCAAGCCTTCTTTTGATTGGCTTTTGATGACTTTTCATGGTATATGTTACTTGTGATTTGTAATGGATACATGAACCCTTTGCCTCCCATAGTGCTTTCACACTGATGTCAATCAAAAGAAAGTGTGCAGGAGCTCAGTGTGATTTGTCATGTTGCCACTGTTAACTTCTACTTGGTGTGCATTGAGCAATGCCCACCATTGATAATGTAGGCCAGGGGTGTCAAACGTACGACCCGTGGGCCAGAACCGGCCTGCCAGAGGGTCCACTCATGAATTTGTTATCTAATCGTAATGTGAAATACTATATTTTTCACTTCCAGATACCTGTGACTAAATCTTTGTGCCTTTATAGATACTGTGTGGTGTGTAAATGGTAAATGTAGGCATAATATTGTTGAAATTGCACGTATTTTTATTATTTTTTTATGTTTTGTAAAAAGATACTTCATTAAATGTAAAACCAAGGAAAACATTTTGGAGTTTTTGTTGTAGGTTATTATGCTATTTTACTCGTCCGGCCCACAACAAAAAGGAGTTTGACACCCCTGACATAGGCAGTGAAAATGTAGCCGTGTTTCCATCATACAGTTTAGCATGGTAAAGACATTGGTCAGGCTCACGTTTCGACTGAGAACAGTACCTTTACTTGGTAGGCAGGGTGTGTGTTGTGCCCGATGGCTGTCTCGGTGAAGATATGTAGCGTGACATTGTACTGTGATATCGTACACTGGTTTGTGGCTATTTGTCTCAACAAGATGTCAAGCTTTGTATGAGAATAGACCGCGGGTGTTGAAGAAACATAGGTCGGCAAGGGAGTGACTCTTTTCTGTTGCCTAGTCGGCTGACTCGTGGGCTCCATCTGTACCATATGGTTATTCTGGTACCCCAAAAGGGTCTCAAAAAATGGAGCGGTTGGGGCTGGTTACTTTGGTACTATTCCTAATGGAAACGCAAAAAAATGTGTTCTGAACTAAACCATTCCAATAGGCGGAAACACGTCATTTGGTTCCATTTACCTGGCTTGCTGAGAGCACAAAGGTTCTGAACTGATTTAGAGCCCAAACGGGAACTGTACTGGTGGTTGCTGGTGTGAATGCTACCACTATCTGCCTTTTCAAGTTTAACAGAACTGGATGTAGTATTTCCAGTTTTTTTTAACTAAATAAACTTTGTTGGATATATAAATCTCGCGATTAGGTAAATTGGACATGGTGGTATAGTGGCTGGCATTGTTGCCTTGCCGCAATTTTAGACCCAGGTTCATGACCCTGTCCGAACAAGTAATGTCCTCCCACATTGGTTCCTCTTAAACTGCCGTTAACGTGGGCTGGTTTGCCATGAAGCACCCAAGGTTCTGAGGCTCCAGAACGGAACCAGAACCATGTCTACCTGCAAGAATAACCTGTGTCAGCTGGGATTGGCTCCAGCTGACACAGTACCCTCATGTGGAGGATAAAGTGGAAGAAAATGAGTGAGTGTCCTGACAGGACCTTGTTCTCACAGCCTCATAAACACTCTCTGTGATGGAAGTCATTCTGCAGATCTACTTAATGGACTCCACACTAGCAACAAAGTTCTTTATCCTGTTAAACAATATAAATAAATAAATCCTAGTGAAGCTCCGCTTTAGTGAAAATGTCACTTCTTATGCAAGAGAAAAAAGGTAAATGTCATCAGGGATAAACTGTTCTGAACATTTATCTCATTTATCGTTTCATGAAGTTTTATAGAAGTAAATCCAGTGACAGGCAGGCGGTATCTCTGAGGATTAGGGACATTTTATAATGTGCTCATATTCATCTATAAACTATGAATCCCATTTCTCTAGCTATTAAATAGAAGATTCTGATATTAATCTGATTTATGTCCTACCTGTCAACTCAGTTTTAGGATTACCATTATATTGTTTTTACATTTGTTTGAAAAGTCCTTTGAGTGCCAACTTCAGACAATGTGGGAGATAATCTTGAACCATCTTTAGATAGATAGATAGATAGATAGATAGATAGATAGATAGATAGATAGATACTTTATTCATCTCACAGAGAAATTCACAAATTTAATCAATCAGCTGTAACATCAGTTAGAATGTCGAGGATTAGAGAGAGATACAGATAGGAAATGTTTTGACAAGAAGGGGGTATCAGGCTTAAAGGTCTCTAATCTGGATAGCTAAAATGCTCACCTGCACAAGGACCTTGTCCACATTGTCGGATATCAGCAGACACTTTGCCACAGATTAGCCGTTTTTCCCCTCGCTGTATACAGAGGTGTAGTGCCGTGATGGAGTGTAATGATTATGTCGTAGGGTCTTGAACTTCAAAGCTTTCCTTCCCACTGGAGGAACGGGGGAAGCTTGACTCTCTGTGGCCTCAGTTCCCCCACAACTCTTTCATGTCCCCAGTCAGAGCGCTCTGTTGGACCCCAGTCTCTCTGGCCACAAGAGGAACGGGGTCGAAACCTGCTGATAATGTCACGCAGTGTTGATGGCTACTGATGAATGACTGAAGCAGTTAACCTGACGGATCAATGCCTGTAGTTATGCGTCTCAGTTTATAGCCCAAGTCAATAAATGGTTATAATTTGTAATGATTGTGTCCAGATCGATTGATTGGTACCTGACTTGGTGTTAGAGGTCACATGCCATCTGAATGGCTGCAAATTACATCTCATCCATATCTCACTCAATTTAAAATGAGTTTCTATTTATTATAATTTATTGACTAATCTTGTTGACAAGTACAGCGTACAGCTTCGTTTCTGTACCACAGTTGGCGACAAGTAACATGTAACAATGTAACATTTTCACAACAAATGTTAAAGGACATTTCACAACAGTAAAAACAGCAATAATAACTGCACAACACAATGTGAAAACAAGACATTAAGACATCAAATGTAGGCATTGGTGTGTTATACTTGCAAGATGGGGATGATTTGAGCCATGATTTGAGCCATGATTTAATCTGCGATGAAAATGAGGGAAAGGAATGTCAGTTACATGGTAAAGTTTTATAAATGCAAGCACCTACATTTTTCATGCCCTGTCATCAAATGTATAAATTGTTAGTGTCCAGCATTAATGTACTCTAGCATAACATGAACTTTCAATTAACTTGATAAAATCTTAATGATATGTATGGAAACATGTTTCCTTAAGCATGTTTGTATTCTGCTTTCATGTATTAATGCTGATGGTAAAGGTGTGGTCTCGATCTGCTCTGATGAAACCATGACAGAAGTTTTGTCTGTTCAGGCTCAGGGGCTGAGGACAGAGAGACTATGCCAAAACTGTCAAGTATTAGGTCGTATGGATGAAACCACCAAATATTTTTTTTAACTGCAGCTTAGGTGACCACAGATGAGCTCAACGTTGTCCACTTTTAAACTTCGCCCCTTACCAAGTCAAATCAAGGATCTGAGTGTTTGTGCTGTGAGGTCGGTGAGAGCTGTGTGCAAACTGGAAAGTGTTATGCTCTCATATTAAAGGACTGAATTGAAAGAAATTAAAAAGCAGTAGGTCAGTAGCAACCGCTGCACTGGATGATTATTTTAGTTCTTAGTACGAGTGACTCCTCTCCCATTACTCGCCCTCGCCTGATGGATCCTGAACATCAACATTTTAGTTATTAGCATTAATCTACTTCAACAGTCACTGATGCAGCTTCACTGTTGTTGATCTAACCCTGACTCTCCCTCACACAGACAGTGGCCTGTATTTAACTGCTTTGTTTTAATTGAGGTCACAACCAAAAGTTACAGGAACACTTGATGAATCAGGTTGGACTTAATTATGAGCTCAGTATTATGCCAAAAGGTTAAAAAGCTCTGTCATTCAATTCACAGAGAATGGGCTTCACAGGCAGCATTGCTGTTGCTCATTAGTCTGCGAGTAGGACGAGTGGCACGTCATCTCCTTTTCAAATATACACAAACCTTTATGATAATGACTCACAGGGCAACCTGTGGACACTCGACTGTGCCCGACTTCACAGAGAAAATAGCGCCCTGCTTACTTTTCGGCTGAACTGTCCCCGTGTGTGTGTGACTGTGTTCACAGCCTGAGTGTACTCTGCTGTCATCTCTGAGGTAATGCCACTGAGATTAGAGATTTGATTGCAGCTCTCATCAGCTCACATCCTTGAGGCGGGCCGTGCTGATCAGGAAGAGCTCCCCATGATAAAGTTCTCCTCTCATTAGTAATCCATTGGGTATATCTTAGTTTTCACACTAAAAAAAAAGAGGTTCAAACCACCGTCCACAGAGATACTGAATCTTTTTTAAACACCTCTCTGTGACCTCACCATATAACCCAGTTTCTCAAACCCTCTGTCAACGCTGCCTGATCTCTAGATTCTCCGAAATACATTTTACTGTGTTTAAATGTAAATAAATGCTCCTGAAAGAGAAATCTAAGTACATTTGTTGTCACACTAGCCTGCATCACTGTGTATATTTCAAATTTACTCCCAGAAATGAAGACACTATTTAAAAGGTGTGTCATGAAGGCATTTTGCATAAATCCCTGTAGGACCTTTCATTGTATTTTTTTTTAGGTGAATTATGGGTAAACTTCAGCCTGAGCAAACATATCTGTTGGTAGTAAGAGACCTGTAGGGGAACATCTTTAAAAAAAAGTATCACAAATTGTACACAATGATAAATACCAGTGTTTGAATGGGAAAAAATAAGTGCCAGTATTCTCCTTATCCATATGAAGCATGTACAATGTTTGTTGGTGTTGCTAAAGCATTAAACACTAAATAATGATCTTATTATCTAATAATCTTCAGTAAATGCAACATAGCAAATTGTTAGTAATGTTAAGAGCTATGTATTTAAATGTCCCAACAATGATTCAAAATTCAAGCACACAGAACATTTATTTGTATGTATTTTAATATATGATATTAATATTATATTATTCCCATCTTCGTTCGGCTTCTCCCTTTAGGGGCACCAAAGTTGATAATCTGCCTGATAGACGGAAAGGGTGAACATCTAGTAAAAAAATATATATTATTCTGGGCCATAACAATGACAGATTACTTAAACAGAGTACCGACATCTTATTAGAAATGCTGGTATGTAAATAAAAGTACCGGTAATTAAAATAGTAACATAAAAAATTGCTGGTACTAAGCACAGTTTGAAGAAAAATGGATAAAATGGAATATTCAAGACAAGGAGAGCGATGAAGACCACAGGAAAGATGGTTGATTGAGTAGAAGAGAATGGAACCGATCGCTTGGAATTAACACCCACTTCTTTATTTCTGTATTTTTTTTGTTTTTTACACCTGTATAAAGGGAAAACTTTCAATACTAACTAGTGTCAAAATTGAAAACCAGCCCTCCAAAACTAAACAAAAGTGATTACTTGAACAAGAACAAACCTTACAAATGAAGCTTTGCGTTTGTTCATGCAGGTCAGGGTCGTCACACGCCTCAGCTGTAATCGGCTCACAGCCAGCTGACCGCAATCTGTTAGTTTTCCTGAATTAAATGTTATGTTAAACACTGTACACTTTTCAAGACCTCACTTGTCTCACAAACCAAGGACAACCAAAGCGAATCAAAACGTCCAAGTTTCATCTGACTTCCTGTCCAGAGAGTCTGATGTCTTGCAAAACATTATCCTTGATCTTCTGTCTCCTCGTAGTACGAGCCTGTTTTCTGTAAATATTTCAGAGGTGTGTACGCACACACACACAAAGATTGTGTCTCTGACTCATAAATGTGTCTCCGCCTCACTTTATTCTCTTTCTGTTAAATAGAATCACTGGAAAAAGCTGTCTATCCACAACCTCTCCTCTCTGTTTTGGTATTATTAATTTAGTTAGTCCCACTTTCCTCTTACTCCATTATTTATTTTTTTCCCTCTCTGAAGAGTTGAGCAGAGAGGATCAGGATCAGGGGGTCATCCTGGGTTTTTGTGCCAGTATCACAGGCTGCTTTGACCGGGTTGAAGGAGGAGGAGACTTAAAGGAATTGAATGAAGATCTAGTTTTCCTCCCTTTCGTTAATAATTAAGTCAATGTCCCACCAAAAAGCACAATCATTTTTAGCTTTTACTCTATGTACTGGTTAAAACTTCACTTTTACTTTAGTCACGTCTCTCATATTAACAATTCATGAACAGTTTATAAATATTAATGCCTCTCTAAATCTTGAATTATAGTTTTTTTTTTTGAAAAATACTACCAACTGAAGCAGAGAGGAGATGATTCTCCGAGAGAGGATTTTTTTATTGATTTATTTTTTGCATCAATTTTTTATGAACAAAAACCAATAACATTAAGACGTGGTGTATGTTTCTCTTTGCAGTGGTGGTGTTGTACGTTCAAGGCCTGGGGACCAAAGAGTGGAGAGAGGTGAGTGGATGTAAACTGTAGACTGTACTGTAGTTGTTGATGGAAAGATCAGTTGATAACTTGGATAACGGTAGCGTGGCCCTAACAGTTCGCTGAAGGTGGAAAAAAGGAAATCCTCTGGCATTATATATTTAAAAGATCTGTTGACTTTTTCATATTTTATATTTTTTTTTCAGCATGATCTTGATTTGTCCAATAAGCTTCCAGCTGTTGGGGTGTTATTTTAAGAACATGCTCTTATGTCCTATAACAAGCCACGTGTTTTTCGGGTTTGATTGCTTGTTGCACATCAAAGCAAACGTGATGTGCTCTTTAAAAAATAAATAGATAAAATAGCTATGCAGCCTGTATGTAAAAATGCCTGCGCAGTCAGTAAAAACAATTAGGAAAAAAAGTAAATAACTTTGCAGAGTGAACCTGAAAAAGCCACAAGTGAAACTTGTAATTCTCTCATGAATAAAAGAAAGATAAGTGTGTTCAGGTTTTTGACCTTAGCTGCAATAATGAATTGTCTAATCTCTTAGCTCTACGTACTAATATTGTTGAACTCACTGATTTGGTTGAAGTTTACAGCTTTGGCTCTGTTGCACTGCTCTTATTAATCTGATTTCTATAGCAGCAGCAGCTGCTATCATTTAAATAACACATTTATAGTTTCCTTGCTCGCCAGCATGCTATAATTTGGCCTGGTCAATGGTACATACTCCACTCAGTGTAATTATGCAGTGCAATGTGAGATCAGGTATATTATAGTCTTTATTAATAGTCAGCAAAGGCTACAGTTGATGACGTTGCTGCATACTTGTTGGATATATAAATAAGAAACTGGTAGCTATTGTGGCCCTTTGTTGTCATGGGTACAATTTTTAAAAGGTTGTGTAACAGTCCTCAGTGGTCCGGTGTGACAAGTCTTTTCACAAAAAGAAAAACATCAATCCAACGCAGTGACAAACTTAAAGGAGGAAAACAATGGCCTCAATTTCCTGTTCAAACCTTTTATACTGAACAGTCAGTAGGAAATCCTCCCTTGAGTGGAGTGTGTGTGAAAGAGATTCAGACAGGAAACAAAATCTCAGTTTCCATTTGGCAGTGAAAATAACAGTGTCCTAATAACACTTATTTGATACCATAATGCATCAAACCCCTACGATGTTGATTTTCAAATTTAGTTTCTATCATTCAGACGATTGATTTCCTGTGAAGCTTCTATCCTGTCGAGTTAAAGCTGGGGCAGATGTTGTTATTTACCAATAATCACATTCCGCAGTTTTTATAATGTATTTATGGCCAGGGACTAACTGAAACAGAAAGTTGGTCCTGGTCAGGTGTCATTCCCATTAGCTCAGCTGATAGAAGAGTTGTGCTTTGAAACCACAGTCCTGTGTTCCAGCTAGCACATATTATATCGGACTCCAGATGTGAAAGAAAGGCAGATTTTTTTCAATTGTTCACGCCTGCATGGCATAGATTTGGTTACATTGCCATTTGAAAAATTAAACATTTTGAAAATAAAATGATTACAATATATAGTGCATTTGTAGGTCTAAAGGGACCATTGGCCCCCGGGAATCTTCACATTATCAAATCTAGCCCTCCCTTTACAAAAAAATCTGGCCTGTGAGTAGAGTTTCTACAAGCAGCTGCACATGCAGACCTGGACAAATTTGTTGGCACACAACAATCTCTGAAATTACTTGAACTTTTTTTTGGACGTTTTCACTGGCTCTTTGTCGGCCATCTGCTGTTTCCTTCAGGTCCACCTGCGGTTGTGTTTTGACCACATCATGGGAGGTTGGCTAGAGGCCCATGGACCTTAGGATATTTGCTGCTGTGGTCACATCAACATGAAGCTGCTTGGGAATGGTCATATAGCCTTTCTCACATCCATGTTCAGTGTGGTGCACATGTCACCGAATTAGAGATATTTTCAGGATTGTCACAAAAAGTATGTGCATCTATGCTCTTAGGAAGTTAGAGACTCATTACAGAGAGCCTAAATCCCATAGTATTGTAGGTAAATTGTATATTTAAATACTTATGTTATAATTTGAACTTAAACAATGCTGCTCTTTTAGCATATTGTATCAGATGTATAAATATATACAAATAAATGTGTCTAATAGAATCTTCATCAATCACCCTCACTGTGGTAGTTGGAATCAATGTTTCAGCTCCAGTGTCTCCTCATTGCCACCACACTGTACATTCGCAGAAAACAGCAACAATACCTGCAGTGTCTGCAGTCTGAAGGAATAAATGTCACAATGACCATTTACACATATTTACAGCTACATAATATGTGGTAGATTGTGGCTAATTAAGCGCTCAATTTACATATTCTATATATAAAGTCGTCTTTGGGGGCTCCCCTATAGCCAATTAAGCAAAAAGTGAACTTGGCTTGTGACCGAAGGGTTGCCGGGGTGAGTCCCCACCAGGTCAAGGGCTGGGGTACCTCCTGAGAAAGGTACCCAATCCCCATTACTCATTGTTTATTGGCCTCTCCAAATTATGGCTAAGTATGTATCTAGTGTGCCGGTTCCAAACCTGGGTAAATGGGAGGGTTGTGTCAGGTGGGGACATCTGGCATAAAAATCTCAGCCAAATCAAATGTGCGCTGTGGCAACCCCTAGAGAGGGAGGAGCCAAAAGACACCAAATAAAAGTACTGCTTTTTTTTTTGCATATTTGTGATAACAAATAATACCAATAATAATAATAGTATTTAAAGTGGCCTTTAAGGCAAATATTCTTTGATGGCCTCTTGAGTGTTAAACAGTCACAGTGTAAAACACTGGCTGTTGTGAAAATCTAATGCACCACAATAAAGGAATTCAGAAATTGGAAAAACCCTCTGAGATGGTTTGGGAGGTCAGCGCTGTGTAAAACACACAGAAACCCTCATCTCTCTCTCTGTCATGGCCTCTCTCCTTTCTGTTGGCCTCGGTGTCTTGCAATAATATGTGTCCTTTGTGCTATCAAAGAAAATCAGTCTCACCTCAGTGGGGATCCACACACATTCGCAGTGAGCCTCAATCAGTCTCACAGGGAGGGAACACACACACACCCACGCATACACATACACTCATTCAGCTGTATGGATCAGTGTGAAGGTAAATGATGCTGTGCTGTGTCACTGCAATCATTTCTGTCAGATGGCAAATATACAGTACATGGAATCATCAAGGTGTACAGATGATAGATGGATGGGTATTCCATCCTCATAGTTTGGCCCGTTTTTCTTTAGTGTTAATAATTAATACATTTAAAATTTAATTCACTACAAGCTTAGGAAAGGACTATGAAAAGCAATTTCCTCTAATCCTTCATCTTTGTTATCTTAATAAAATGAGAGAAACACCTCTTAAATAATTGGTCATTTTGGCAGATCACTTTCTTAAATGGAGTGAGGACTGATAGAGAGAGCGAGAGAGCTGTTTCCATCATGTGCCTGTCACTGCTGATTTTGATGTGTTCAAAGATTCAAACAATTGGGTTAGGATTAGTAACTGCAACACAACATCCATCCATCTTATTTAATTCAAGGTAGAAGGCTAATTTAAATCAGTTCACTTCAGACAACTTCCTGGTACCCAACCCAAAGATGTAACAGCTTTTACCTCAATGACAATAATGGTTATAGTTAGATTCAGCAGCTCTTTCATAAACAAAGATGGTATCATTAAAGGATAATCAGTATTACTTCCACTAATACAATTACTAGTTCTCTTATCAATTATTTTTTTGAAAGGAAAAAAGGAAAGAAATTACAAAGTAATTAATACATTGTAAACTAATTCATATGTGGCGCTCTTGAGCAGAACACTGCAACATAATTTATTGATCTTGTCACTGTTGACAACTATAATGTTATTTAAATGGAAAATCATAAGTCGGCAGATTTCTCACCCAAAGAAACAGCCGTTTTGAACAAATCACTATTATAGACTTTTACTGTGAGGCAGTTTGCATTCAGCACCATAATCACCAAGTCTGTGTGTGTGTTGCTGAGAGAAATCTCAGCAACAGTTTTCAGTAATACTGTAGCTAAAATTGATCATATTTGAACGTCTTTATCAGAAATAGAGTTGATGAGATTAAATATTAAACTGTGGAAATTAATTTCAAGTATTAGGCAAAAAGAAAACCCAGCACATTATGCACACTTATCAGTCAGCTTTTGAAAACGCCAAGAAGTTAACTAGTGTTAGATTAAAATAGTGACCAAATTACCTCCACCCAGTCGCATGCAGTATAGATGGCAATAAAAACACACTCGGGCTGACTTATTCAGAGTGACCGAACCTGATCAGTTTCAAAACACTGCCCGACCCGTCATTGCACTTACCATCAGCCTCAGAATAGTCAGAGGATGGTGACATTTGGTGATGATACAATAAGCTGCAGGCTTGATACATGTAACAGAAAACAGAGGCACAGTGTGTGTTCTCTGCAACCAAACACAGTTGCTGTTCACGCATAATGCTTGCAAATGTCTGTACGTCTGCTCCCAGGTCTGAATGAGAACAGCTGATGAATCTGGTTTTATTTTCACACACATGATTCATGCCTTTAATAAGTTTCTCAATGTTTTATAGAAGTTTGTTGTTGGTGTCGGAATGTAATGTGTGGTCTTTACAGTTTGTACTGTTGCTATATTACCTTTGTTGTTTAGTTTTCCAGGCTGAATCCTAGGGCTTTCTTCTGACTGGTAGTGACTGAGTAAAACCGTTTTCCTCTTTGCTCTTATGGGGAACACTATATAAAATACTTTATACAATAAGATCAATACTTAAACCTCAGACTCAGTTGCTGGGAAAATGTAAGTTGCCTGGAGCACTGGGACAGTAATCCTCGCACAGCTTTAGAAACTGTGCAGGGGTAAACTGTCAAACCTCTCTCAGAGCAAAGACAGTAGAAAATATCATGAAATGCTTCTTCTCCCTTCAGTGAGAAGATATGAAGAGGTTCATAACTCTGTTACTTTCACTGGCTCTCCATCTCTGCAGAGACCTTTTCTTCTCTTGCAGTGAAAATACCCAGCTCCTTTACTGAGACACATGGTTTGGCTGTAAATGAATTTTCCGCCGCTCTTTATTTTTATAAATCCGAGCTGATTTAAGAGCTAGGAGCTTTCTTTGGGCTCGCAGCTTTGGAGTGCATCCACAGTTGGAGATCTTCCATATGCTTCGAGGTCCCACTCAGCTGCCCACTTCCTTCTTGAACAGTAGCACTACATGCATATCCTTCTGTCCGCAGCCTCCTAGCGACGTGTGTATTGTCACCATCTTGTAGTGTGTGGGCTGTTTGAACACATTTGCAGATTAGGCTCCAGGCACTTTTTTGATGCAATTAGCGGAAATCAAATTCTCACACCGAGGGGGAGGGAAAAAAAATATAATTACAGCTATGCCAAAATGGAACTGTGTAGACTTTGGATGGGTGACAGACACAAAAAGTGCATAGAAAAAAAAACTTTATCAACAAAAGAAAACATCTAAGAAAGTGCCTTTTAATAGATGCATCCTTTAGGTGTGTGTATGTGTGAGAAAGAGACAGGGAGACAGCTCTTCTGTTATATCTTTTGTCATAAAAAAAACATACTCCATCTGTCAGAAAAAACTCCCCACATAATTCTCCCCTCTTCAAGTTTATTTTAGAAATATTGACTTTTTAGTTTTGCAGAAAAAGTATGTGCTTATAATTCTTTTTCCAAATCTAATCATTTCAACCTTTTCTTTAAAAATAAACATCATTGTCTTATAAGTGACCATAGGCATTATCCTATTTTTTTTATAGATTAAAAAAATACACAATTACACTCTTTCTGTCTGGAAAATCCGTTTAAGTTTGCAGTCTTGTTCAGTGCACTGCATGTCCACACCAGAACACTATTAGAGAAAAAAATGAAGTGTTGGAAATACAATGGCGAAATTAAGCTTAAATAGTGTATAATGACTGTTATAGGAAAAGTAATCTCCTGTGCTACAGGTTAATGGGGAAAAAGGCACAGAGCTGCCCACAGGCATAAACAAACTAAACAGCTGCTTTGGGCTTTGTAGACACCAGGGGCTCCTCAGATAAAGGGAAAATGTAAACTCTCCTTGGGTTTGTTCATGTACTTTTAATATTTAACTCCACTAATCAATATTTGGATGTGAACAGTGGATTCAATGACTCTGCCTAACCCACAGATAATAACTGCACTGAGGTTGCTGTCCAGAATGAAAGAATAGTTTTATCCTTCTTTCCTGACATCTTTAAATCTAAATAGACGACAAACAGTAACAAAAAAACATGCACACATTAAGTCCATACTCTTTACACTTCAAACTTACACTTTAATAAGCAGCTTTCATAATAATTTAAGTTATATAATTGAAGTGATTACTTGTCGTGCACTTTCGTGTGCATTCATGGAATGAGTGCTTGCAGTGGAAACCTATTTTCAGACTTTCCCCCGGCAACAATAAATACTATTTTCTGATTGGCTGATGGGTTGCAAATTTAAGACAGCTGTATGAATGGACTACGCAGAGCAATCTGCCTTCACATCATCACCAATTTATGTGCAGTGAGTTTTATCATTTCTCAGTGTGAGAAATGTCATTTGTGAGCGTCTCAACTCATTGAAATGCATGTGCCGTGAGAGTTGAGAGCTCTGTACAACTTATTAAAGATACTTTACATTTGTAAGTTAATTGACTATTAACTTAACTATTGACTATTCTTCTTGTGCCAGTATACAGTGTACTATTTGTTAGTAATAGTTACTCTTATAATGGATGGCAATGACTGAAACATACAGCGATCGGTGAATGTGGGCCAGGGGTCTAGTTCCCGACAGTGGTTTTTATGTTCTACCCTTCAGTGGTGGTATGACATTATGATGAAAGTGCATTGTTCACATAGACTGTAAATAAATATCGATATACTCTCAGGGTTTTCAAAGTGAAGCAAATGTGGAGTAACCTGAAACCTGTATTCTCTTGATTGGCCATGATTGGATATGGAAAAACCTGATTTATAATGTCATTAAACATTTTTATGGCGTTAATGGTCTCTCTAGTTTTTTTGCATGGACACTTTGTGATTGACAGTTCTGTCAAACTGGTACATGGTCACAGATGTATGTGGAAGTAAAGTGGACAAGCACTCTTTCAAATATGGCCAAACAAATGGGAGTTCACAAACCAGTAAGTGATGACTGTGATGACTATGTCATCTGCCTGTAACATAGTGGTACACTGGGTCATCTTTCTCTCTTGGATTTGAGGCCTAGTGTCCCATAGCCCATGTTTACTGGGCAAGACAAGACACGTAATCCTAAATTGCAACTGACTGCTGTGCAGGCAGAGTACGTCTTTTGTAATTTATTGTGGATAAAAGTGTCAGGCAAATGACTAGAATGTAATGTAAACGTAAAGGGGTGAGCTTGTCAGTGACTCAAGTGAGTAATGGGTAGTAACACACTGCAGCATGTTTGCTGACTCAAAATTGAAATTCCCGTAAAGTTCTTAAAGGAAATACAGGAGAACAGCAGCGGAGAGCGAGAGATAAAATCCCCCTGGGGCTTGGATATTCAAAATTGAAAAATCCTAAATCTAACAAAGTCCACAGGCCTGCTCATCAACCTCTGCTGGGTCTGTCCTTGATTAAAGCCCTCCTGCTCCGCCGATGGGATTTGTGCTGATTGTACATTTCCATAATGCTTGAAAAAGTCTCAGCTTAGACAGATCAAGAGTGCATGTACAGGTGCTGGTCTCAAACCTTCAAATTTAGAACACACATATTTCTACCTGGAGCTTTGAAAACTGCACAGTTGGGATAATGATTTGTGCTTCCTGTGAGTCTTGGCCGCCGTGGATTGCCTTTAGGTTCTCCACTTTTATGGAGTGCAACTGGAAACGCACCGAGTTGCTGTGATATTCTCCTGTTAGCCATGACCCTGAATAGGAAAACTAAGTATGCATGAAAAATGAATGGTTCTCCTTTCATCCAGAGTAGCATTTCTGATTTCCTTTTGAAGTGGAAAATGATGGCGATGGTCTGTCGATACGTATTATATATTTGACATATTTACTACAGTATATACTGCAAGTTATGTTACCCTTTCAACGGTGCACTTCGATACTATTTGACAATCATGCAGTTGATTATACATCAGATTATTTTCTTTATCACTGAAGTAGAGATGAAAGGAAATGACTGAGAATGAACAAAGGTCCCTGGGCAGATTTGAACTGGAGTTTGTTTTGCACTTGACCCTGAAACTAGAGTTGTGCTCTCAGTGGATTATTGGCACGGTTATTTTGCTATTCTGTTAGATATTAGTACCTGGTACTTATTTTCGTACCTGCTCTGGCGAGGTTCCAAGTGAGCTAAGCCGATACTATGCATGATGTCGTCAGACTGCTGTCCTTTGTCAGAGTGTGCCGTCGCTGGAAGAGGCATGAGCACGTCCGACACAAGAATTGAACTGAACAATGCTGAAGTATAGATCAATTAGAAATACTTAAAATTCCTGAAAACATGCGTTAATCTCCAACATTTAGCACGTTTATGTAAATCTCAATATTTAACAGTCTGGTGTATTTAGTAACAGCACTGCTGAAAGCCTGCAATTATGAGCGGTGAGCTGCATCCCAAACCCTGCCGCTGTATTTCAGTTAAGTCACTGTGTCAGACAGTTTGTTCTCTGGTCATGCAGGAAGTTCTGAACGATTCTGTGAACAAATCTTTTTTAATTAACTTGTTCTAATGATTCAGTTACACTGAAAACAACTGCTTCACAAGTCACTAGTTTGTGTGTTTCGTGTGTAAAACAGTCACGGCAGTTTCATGCAGCCGTGCAGTGATGACTCCGCCCATGTTGAAGAGGTACTATATTGTAATGGAAAAGCAACCAAACCGTGTAGAGCCGTTCCGTGCTGAGGTGAGCTGGGACCATGTAGTGGAAAAACGGCATAAGTGAGCCAGTCTTGGCCAGGTGCAGATGCAGCTTAAATGATTGCTTTGAGGTTGTATTCTTTTATCTGTACACACATTAGCTGTGAAGATTTTAAAGGTGTTCAATAAAAAGTTATGAAGTGTATTTTGTCAGATTGAATACATGAATTGTCACGGTTATCCTGACCTTTTCAATTTCTAAATCTGAGCTGTCCGTCTTTGATTCCAAGCAAAGATGTCTGCCAAATTTGAAGAAATTCCCTGAAGGAGGTTTCACATTCATGAGACAGACGGACAACATGAAAACATAATTCTTCCACCTACACGTTTTACTCCTGCAGTGGCAAAAAAATTGTACTTTGAAATAAATAACTTTAATTTGGCAAAATAATTGGTTAATATTATTTGCTCTTCCTGTACTATAACTCATGATTCTTACCATCTGTTAGAAAGTCTGCAACGCATGTGGATGCTCTACGGGACGGAGCGGAGTGTAGTGTGTATATACATACATACATTTAAAGTTTGAAATATTACTTATACTTATCTGTACACATTCAACTATCCTTTAGTGTCAACTGATTATCCGTTGACATGATACTGGATTTCTGTTGATTATGAGTAGAGATTCAACCTAGTGCCTAAAAAATCCTGAACAGAACATTGGAGAGAAAATGTTTTCAACCTTTACTCTGTAATTATTTACTCCACCATTGTAATGTTTTTCACATGTTCTCAGCCACTGTTTTCTAACCACGTGTGAAGAGAAGAATCTGTGCATTTGCTTTACACAACCTTTAAAAGAAGGCAGGACCGACTGATTAAAAAACTGTGGCTGTCGGGTTTATTGCGTTCCTTGCCTACAGCGGAGAAAGGTTAAACACATTAATAAGAATACTCCCTCTGCATATGGTAAGCAGTTGACATGAGTTATTGTTTTCTCTTATGAAATAGAAATACATACTTTGATCATAAATTTGACCAGACTATGGATGAACCATTTCTTTATTTACAACCCATTGCATGAAATGAACAGAACTATCATTAATGTAACACCTGTGCTAAAACATTTTAAAATGATTGCTGCGCAAAGGACCTTATGTGATGATGTCACTGAAGACTGACATTCAATCTGTTGAATTCCTCTTCATGTCCTCATAGTCATCACTAAATAAAGCTGTCATTTCTAACAAACACAACTAATCATCATCTATCATCAAGGTACTGTGCTGAGTCCAAACGCAAGCCTGACCCAGGGCTATACTGTTATATCATGATGGAAACGCAGCACATAAAGCACTGTTCCTTTACAGACAACAACTTCCCATGTTTTGGGGGTGGAGCTTTGAGAAGAGGACTGACTGGAGGTGTTTGGATGTATGTCTTGCATTGTTTAGCAATCAAGTGTAGCCTGCTGTCGATAGCTTTTTTGCCTATACACACACACACTCAGTTTTAAACGGAATACAACTCGCTCAATGATTGTGGGTTTTAATTAATTGTCTCCTATATTTTCTCAGCTCACTGTTTTTGTTAAAGCATTGTGCTCTGTATAATTGTTAATGGCAAACATACTGTATGGCCATCCCATAAGCTACTATCACTGCTGGATCAAAACATCATGATGCAGGAGCAAAGACTTTCCACTGAGAAAATGATGAGCCTCTCTGTGCTTTACCTGTGCACTCTTTCACTGTGAAGCCCACAAGACGAGCAGACACTTATGTGCTGTGAGGAGCAGTGGGACTGGGGACTGTGGTTGTCACTGCTGGGCAGTTTGGCAGCTGCCAGCAGAACAGCAGTGCCAGAAAGTTTTGATCTTTCTATCCACAACTGCAACCTGCTCACCAACTTGAGCAGCCGTGTGTAGCTGTTGTTTAATCAAATATATATATAGCCATTGAAGTTAAATCCTTCCTTTTTATCAGTTGTTACTCATGCAAGATTTGTAACCTTCATTTTTTTTCGTTTAAAAACCTTGTAGCTCTCACTTACTTTCACTTCAAAAAACAAAATATTTCTACAATATTCACTTTCTTTTCAGTGATGGAAGTAAGTTAATTTTACCCACAGTAAAGCCATGACATGACTACTAGTTTAAACCTCTTCTTGGTCAGGTGAAGTCTGCTTTGTAAAGGATCCCTATATTTTTGCACATTTGCCAGGTAAGAACTTTGAAACCTGCAAAGGCAATAACATGGAGATTTACTCTCTGGAATCTGGTTGTGTTTTCCTCTCACTAAATGAACAGATTGATCTGCATCGTGTTCACTGTCCCTTCCTCTCTCTTTCTTCCAGTTTGGTCGGACCGAGGTGATCGATAACACGTTGAATCCAGACTTTGTAAGGAAGTTTGTCCTTGATTACTTCTTCGAGGAGAAACAGAACCTCCGCTTTGATGTGTAAGTGGGAACATTTCCAGCATATCACGCACTCAATATGAATAATTCTGTACTGACACTGCTTTTATTCAAACATTGGCTCACTCACATATTATTTGGAGAGATGACATGAGAGCTCGTGTCTGACTCTGGATCTAACTAGGGAGCTGTCAGGAAAAGTTCCAGAGAATACCTGGAGCAGTTGCAGACATTTGTGTAATACATATCTCTGTGCAAGTGAGGATGAACGGTACAGTTGCTGTTGTTTATTCACATGTCTGTACATTTCCCAGTTTCTGTTCAAGCACTCACTGTACAGTGAGTCACAAATGAGACTGCAGGTAGACAAATGCAGAAAGGAGGGAAAACTTCAGCCTCACCCACCTCCTTATTTCCACACAGGAGATCGATGCCCTCATAGGGAGTTCAAAGAAGACGCTCAGTATGTGGTCAGGTAGAGGAAGAGGCCAAAGAGACAATCACTATGTGGTCGTTATCTGTTAAAATCAAAAACACAAGGCAGTGGCATTGATTAAACCAATCCCAATCTTCAATCCATACCTACAGGAGCTGCAGTCTGAACGCATCTGTCAATTAGGAAGCCTCTCAATGATTGAAAGTATAAAGCAAAGATCGTTAACTTGGATGTCAAATTTATAGTTATCACCTGGTAACTAAGCTTATAAAAAATACCCAGGATATCTTTATCTACTCTGTCCGTAAAACACTGTCTAACTCCAAGTCTTCAGAATAATGATGGAGCTGTTTCTTGATCTACTAAAAATATTTACTTTCTGTCACTTCAGATAAAAATCATCATTTCTTAATTGCAGTCTGTTCTAACCCTAACCCTAAGAAAGAGGAAAAAGAAGAAGAAATGTAGTGGTTAGCACCAGACCCGGGTTTGGCAACCTGGTTGGAACCAGGGCCTTTCTGTATGGATTTTGCATGTTCTCCTCGTGTGTGCGTGGGTTTTCTCCGGTTTCTCTGATTTCCTGACTATAGTCTAGGGTGTACCCCGCCTTCTGCCCTATGTAAATTGAGATTGGCACAGCACCCCTGTGACCCTCATGTGGAGGATAAAATGGGAGAAGATGGATGGATGAAAAAGAAGAAGCTGAAAATGAGACATAGAGATATCAGAAAATCAAGTCCAACTTTTTTTCCATTCCACACAGTGCTGAGTTTGAAGCTCTTCTCCCCTGGGACAACAGACGCCCAGCTTAGTGTGGAGTCTTAATCTCCTGACAAAATAAATCATTAATGCTAAATTATTAAGTAGTGCAAAATATAACACACACACACACACACAGAAAATTGCATAACACACACTATCCCTCCCTTCAATGCTGTTCATCACTGGTTTATAGACTCTGCCTGAATCATGGTCCTTTACACATGACAGCAAATCTATTAGCAATTGTTGAGGAACTCTGAATTACTAAGAAGGAAAGAATTAGATAATGCAATCTAATTTACTGCACTGCAGCTTTATGCACATTTCCCAACAAACATTTGTCCTATATAAGTATAAAGCTGACTGATGAATATTCACAGGACGGCACATGTGTTAAGTATGTAAAAAAAAGAAAAAAAAGAAAATGTAATTATTATTTTCCATGAGAAAACATCTAAAGATGTCTAAATCAAAGATTACCTTATGCACTCTTTTCGCCTTTTTCACCCCTGACCAGTTTGCATGTGAAACAGTTATTCAAGAACACACTTTTATGTGTATTAACATTCACATAGTGATTCTGGCCTGTGATTAACCTGTAGTTTCACTGTTAGCATTAATATTCAAAGTATACATGAGCCAACTGACAAATGTTAATACTATGTGTAAAATAGTTAACTTTCATCATAAATGAGATACTGTATTAAAATAAAACAAACCCTCTGGCAATCCTGGATTAACTGAGGAATACATGTGTAGTATTGTCAAGGGATTAATATAAATAGAACAAACACTTATTACAACAGTTCAACTTTATAATTACTATTCAGTTCAGTTCAAATCAAACGACTGTATTAGTCCCATAGGGGCAATTGCTTAAAAGCAGCATTGTGAAGACAAAACACACGTCCACATTTTGGGTGATTTTGTAAGCAAATAAATGTTCACCATATAGGCCTTCAGTTTAGCCTTTATACGATGGGTAGATATTTAGCAGGAGATGCTGTTTAATGTTGAATTTAAAAGTATTGTTTTTTACTCTGTAGTGTGGCAATAATATTAATTAAAGCTTCTTAGCAGAGCCTTTGTGACTCCCTTAAGGAATTCTCAGCAATTACCAAAACACTGTTGGTGCATCCTCATGACATTTGTACAAGAAGAACTCTCAAGAAGGGTATTGTTTCGTGGCAGAGTTCTTCACAGATCTAAAACCTTTTTACATACAGTACATACTGTAAAACATCCTGTGACCTGAAGTGTTTGAATTCTACCCTCATTGTGGCGCTTGTGAGAAGATGGAAAATCTTCAGCGTTGTGATGTGTAGGACGTAAAGTTTGTGTTAACATTACAACACTTCAGTACTTTCTGATATTCGGAAACTTTGTGTAGAAAAGATATGGCGACACATTTTGATGTATTTACAAGAATTTATTTTTATCATATGATTGTTTGCATTATTTCCACAGAATACAAACGCATTTGATGTGAGTTGCATTCCAGTTGATATTTTACAGTTTGCTTTCATGCGCCTCCTTTTGTGATGCCATTGTTGTGCGAGATCAGACAGCTGCTTCTTTTTGAGTTTGCGAGTAAGAACTTGGAGCAGCATTCTGTTTTATTCTAAGTGGGTCAGATATTTCTCAACTCCAGTTTGTCTGAAATGTGGCTTTAAAATATTCTTCTTGGTCAAAAATATGCTAATGAAATATCGCTTTTTTCTTTTAACTGATCTCTCCTTTGTTGTAGACACAGCCTCACATCACACTGGGTGAACAAAACGGGTGTTTAGCCAGTTTACAGCGTGGCCCAGTTACGGATTGTGCTTGGCCCCAGGAGGAAACTGTGGTCCTCCTGATGTGGAGCTGTGAGAGGGGGGATTCCAATAAAAGTGAACAGTCCAGTGCAGAAAATGAATTATTAATATATCCCACCTACCCGTGTTATTTTTAGCTCACTCAATCACAATAGATAAATGTGAAGCTGTACAGTGGGGTCCAAAAGTCTTTCGCTACTTTCCCATTCCCTTGAATAAGTATTTTGTCTGGAAGAGAAGAGAGGAAAAAGATGGATCTTTTAAACTGTCACAACAAAGGCAGCTCATCATGTGACACATTGGCACCGTAGTCTTTGTTAGGTGTCACTCAAGTGGATGGAAACATTTGTTGGGGGCTATTTTCAGCAGTGGATTACTACACAACAGGAGGACAGTGTATGGAGTGATGGAGTAAAAATACATAACAGTGCATACAGACCATAATAGAGCATCAGGCTTTGGACATTGCTGTTTTTGCTGTGTCCATTGTTTATTGACAATAGGTGGTTACTGCTATATTTCACAGACCGTGTCAGTTTTATATATTGCTGGGCAGACTCTTCCTGTAATCCACGTTAGCAGTATTATTATTTGCAGTCTATATATGGAAGTTAGATGGTATTATGTAATTCTGGTACTTAATTTGGTGTTGTGGTCAAAAAACTGTTTTGCTCTGTCGACTAACTCTAACTATTGCGCTACTGACATCATATTATGAAACTAAAGGAGCAACTTTTACTAATTATTTGCTTCTCAACCCGGTCGCCAGGATCACATGTTGCCAGTTGTATTGTTCTTCAATGTGTGAGCTCAACCACCAAAATGTTGCATATCAACATAATAGTGATTTAACTGCCTGTGGCATGTTTGTCAAAAGTGAGGAAATAAAGGGTAACCATTTCCTGGTCATGACTGTGGTTAGCACTGGATACAGTGAGTAACCTATAATTAGGTTTAGACACAAAAAGCAGTTAGTGGTGGCAGTGTGCGCTGGACAGGATCTGGGGAGATACATATGTTCCTGCATATTTCAGACTGGACTAAAAACTCTGAACACAGTTAACAGTAAGGACGCTGTCCAATGCTGTATAAGTGTGGTCTTGTAAAACACTCACCAGTCTAGTCCAGTCCAGTGGAGAGCTGAACACACAGCTGCCCTTAAAGAGCATAAATCTATAGCCACTAGTGCTAATTAAATCACTCTGAGAGAGGAGGTGTTGCAATCATTGGTTATTGTAGACAAATGTAATTGGTGTTCTACAATTTGTCTCTGCAGCCTAAAGGAATGAATGAGACATTAATGTACCATGCAATGTTGTGCAATTGGGTTTTGTATGTGCACTGCAGTCGTGAATGAAAAAGGCCTCAGTCGTGATGCAAGATGAATTTGTAAATCACATCATAACCACCTTCCCATTCTGAAAAATGAATCAATGTACATCTGTCTTTACAGTCCAGAAACCTGCCAATTTGCAAAGTGTACATTGCTTGCTTAAACATCCTTGCTTAAAAATAGATGAAATATTAATGCTTTTAATTGTCCTGGATTATTTTAAAGGTTATTAGTAGCTTCCAACAAGCCGTACAAAGGTCACACCAATGTGTCTCAAAAACTTCACAACTGCTGTAAATATAAACTAACCTAAGTAGAATTCCCATATGTGCTCAGAGATATAGATATTAAACAGAAGAAACAATAGAAAGCGCTGCTTTCTATCATTTGCTATCTTTGACTGATTTCAGACAAATGGACAAAGATGTAAGAGGTGAATTTTATATATTATATATTTATATTTTATATATATTTTTTACAACCACAGCACCGCCCAACAGGAATTGTCCTGATTGGCCACTCCGGGCCTGACGAGTGGTAGGGTGACTTTCAGCTTGTCAGTATGACATGTTTTGATGTTGACATAATATTGTAGACCGAAACAACCATGTCGAGAGTCGAGACCCATTCAGTGTCTCTCTACCATTCATTAACCTTTAGATATTTAATTCTTTAAGCTGACAGAGCAAACATTTACTTCTCATCAGTACAAAAAGGCACTGATCTACATTCTGCAATCATGTTTTTCTGGCCTTTTATCTTTTTTTTTCGGGGTAAAATCCTGGAATAGGAACTGTGGAGCATGCGCAGAGCACTTAGGCAAGTTTGGACGAAATTATTTGGTGGTGATAGTCTAACTAACTAACCAACCAACCATTTTAAAAGTGTAGTTTTAGTCGTACTGATACAATTATACAGTTTTTTTGTCCCCCCCCCAACGTCTTTAAAATGATGATTTGCAGAGCCGGCATCCAGGGAGCCTGAAACTTTGCATAACAACAATATGATTCTACTGCACTAATCACCACCATGGGGAATATATGATTCAGCTGAAATTACCTTGCTGCATATCTTGCACGGCATAAAGCTTTTAGTGCATATTTCTAAATGCCATGAATAAATGGTTATGCAAGTTTTTAATAAACCAGGTTCTCCAAAGGCTCTGCTTCAGAGGATGGCACATTCTAAATCTCCCTGCACAGATTGTGTGAATCTCAGTCCCCGGGCACACTATCCCAAAAACATTGAAACCATCCCTCAAGTAAAGCAAATACAAACACTTATAAAAAGAAAAACCCAAAACTTTGTTTGCACCTCTGCACTCAAATCTCATTTTGTCATTGCTCTTAGGCTCGTCCTTCTGTGCAGTAATTTCCTTTTATCAGGGTGTTCAATGGGACTTTGCTTGGGAAGGAGACATTTAGAAGCAAGCGTGGGGGGTGAAAGAGGCATTGAAAACTGGTAGTGATTGTGGATGGAGATGTAGTGTGATGAAAGTAAGTGCAGCAAGTAATGGAGTGACTGTTGTGAATGGTGGAGAGCACAGTTTTTTAGTCAGAATACAGTGCCACATTCGGTAGTATATTTAGATGGTGACTCTTATGTTACCTCTCAATCAGTTCCATTAGTCTGCGCCGGCTTTACCTCCCTCTTCAAAATCCTATAACCCAACAATGTGTATATACAAATTCTGTTAGAAATGAAACCAAGAAAGCAGCAGGAAACCGAAGCAATTCTATTAGGCACTGCAGCTATATTCACTTTCCAAATAACTTCATTTATAACTTCTAAATGAACTTTAGTAGAAGAGTAAATTCAGAAACTAGCATGCCCAGATTTTCTCCATACAGGACCCATCATGCTACGTTGTTGTGACAAAATAAAATAACAATATATTCATACACAAATCCTGTAGAAACCTGTCTGGGTAAGATTATGTGTTGTATTCATTTTGTATCACGCAGATAGTATTAGTCAAAAACTCAGCCCATGTAAGTCTGCCTGTAATTACATGTCAAATCACAAAACTCTCACACTTGGCCTACAGAAATACAGCATAGATGTCTCACTGAATGTCTGTCCGGCTTTCACCTGCACATAGTTTGTGCTTCATTGATTATGTGCTGTCTCCCATCCTGCAGAAAAAACAGAGGCACTTTACTTATTTTCTTAAGTGTTAAGTGTCTGATATTCCCCTCCTGTTTTTGACAAATTGAAGAGCTAAACTCGAGCCTGAGATTGTTGTGTGCGTAATATGTGGTAGACTGATGGGGCATATTTATTATATCTACATGTCTGTATGCATTGAGTTATGGTCATGTGATTGGCTATTTTTTAACTAACAATTGAACAGGTATATCTAATAAAGTCAATGTGCATACTGTATGTGTATGCGCCCCTTTATGAGTTTATTTGTATGTTTAAGTTTTTCTTTTGTATCTTTTTCTTTTTTTATCACATAATTTGCATTATTTGTTTGTTTGTGCTCCTGACTCTCAAAACTACACGTTAAAAAGTATAAATTACGATGATTAGTTAAGCGTTATTTTCAGCATCTCATACACTTGTTGGTGCACTGCAATGGTGTGTTTTCTTAAGTGTTTTATTTTTAATTGCAGGTACAACGTGGATACGAGAAGCTCCAACCTTTCAAAACATGTAAGCAGTTTTTGACAGAGCCCATTATTGATGGACATGGTACAGCATATGGCGGACTGACACTAATAAGAAGCAGTTAAAAAAGCATGAGGAGTTAAAAATATTACAAAATATACACACACACAAAAACAAAAGCCTGCTGTGAATTCAACAACTGAAAAAAGAAAATTAAACTTAAAATGTATTTGCCATAGCATCTCATAAAACGATTTAAGATGCATGTAAAGAAAATGCAGAAATTCTCTGCTTCACACAGTGCATGTTAGAAAGTAGTGGCTCAAGTCAATTTTATTCATATAGCCCAACCTCACAAATACAATTTGCAGCCTGTTGGGCACCCTTGATCCTTAGACCCTCACATCTAGTGAGGAACAACTCTACAAAAACCTGAGGAAGAGCCACAGAGGAGGGATCCCTCTGTCAGGACGGACATACTGTACATGCAGTAGGTGTAGGAATTATGGAGTAAAGATTGAGAACTGTTTCTCTTTATTCTTGTGGTCATGATTTTTAAGGCTTGTCAAAAAATATAGCTCGATAAAGCACAGGAGCCATTGTGAGCATAACTCCTCCTCAAACACTGAAAGGATATAAAAACACTCACCGCGCTTCATCAGCGCTTTAACCGCCACTGCACCTGCTCCCACACGACTGCCTTTTGTTTTGCCAGCCAGCTGAGATGTCTTTGTCCCTAAAATGTGTCTTCCCGGGATGCACAAAAGAGAAGCTCTGCCACTTCATTTGAACATTTCTATAGATTGGAGAACAGCAGAAGAATGGGAAGAAGAGCAGACTCCTGCTGTGAGGCTGTGATGTATGTTTGGCTCCTCCAGTTGACCTTGGTGACCCCAGTGTTTCAGAGCAGAGAAAATTGATAAATTTCACATGATATGAGACCTAAGTTCAAACATTTTTTAGTTATTCAAATTTGTCAAGGTGGTTAGCAGCACATTTTTCTGAGGGCTGACAAAATCATTGCTTTGCTGGACTTTAAATGCAACTCCTTTCACTCTGATTTAATCCCTTTATTAAACATTTCAGGTCTGGGATGTGTTTTGCCTTTGCACCACACATCACATCATGTCACTGTGCTTCAGCAACTTTAATATGACATTTCAGGCTTGAATTCATAATCCTGCTAATTACTTGTATCACATTTGTGCCAACAGGGACTGACTTACCTGTCAGGAGTTTGCAAACTTTTCAGCCCCTGAGCCCCAAAATAACTTGGTTGGGATCATCCGTTATGCCAAACACATGACAATGATTCATGTGTTGCACTAAATTGACTTGCTGCAAATTATAATGTCAGTCAGTCTGTCAGAAACACCTCAAGGGTAATGACAATTTTTCTTTTTACTTTAATTTAATCACTACCATTTGTATGGTTTTGTAACAAATTAGGCCAACATATAATATTTCTAATTCTAATATCTCAGGTTAGACCAAGGGGATTTGCTGGATTTTAGGTGGCTTCGATTATTGACTTTTTCTTAGCATACATGAACATGTTACAATATATGGGTAAAATTGTAATTGCTGATACAAAAAACCCAACATATTGCCTATTGTTTATTCTGGGATCATAAAAGCCTCTTTAATTTAATTTAATCATTTCGATTATATAAGAACAGATAGTTTTTAAAAGCACATATATATCCATCCTACCGAAGATGATTATAGTAACATTTCAAAATAAAACCTTTATGTAAAATGAGTCATCCTATTTTTTTTAATGTGAATATGGCCGGGCATTTATCTGCCAGTTTCACATGAAATAAAAAATAATGTCAACATTTTCATCATCTCTTTCCAGCTTTCCCTCTAACTTGTGTCTGCCTCTTTCTTCCTGCATCCCTGCCTGGATGAGCAGAAGGTAGGTCTCCATTTATTTCATTACTCCTTGTCTGGTCTTGGCCCAAGTCTTAAAGCACTGTGTGAAACATACAGCTGGTTCACTTATGCGGTGTCTCTTTCTGCTGCTGCTTACGTGATTGGAAAGGAAAGTAATGAATAACAAACATTTGGGCTGGATTTGGAGAAGATCTCATCTGTGAGACCAAGATTGTCGTCTCAAAAGCCCATAACATAATCAGACATCCTCCTCCCTCTCACCTGCTTCCTTGCATCACAGCATTTTAATGACAGTTTTTGTAGATGATAATCAATTTTTTGAGTGACATTTCTTTGTTGTTGCTCAAATTAATCTCCTAACTTATGTACTGTATGCATACACAACATACAGTTTTTTTTCTAGTGACATGAGTGTTAAGTAGGTGAAAGAGTCAAATGGTTTAAAACCTGCTGCACAAAATCCACTGTCAAGAACATTGATATATGGCTTCAAAGCCACAATACAGTATCACACCATGAAATATTGTGATATTTTAGTGTTTCAATATTATACACCCCTATAATAGAATAGAGATCATTTAGGTTATTATTTTTAATTGTCTGCTTAAAGAAATCATGCCTGTTATAATCATAGGATCACTCAATGAAAGTATTGAACACATGGCAGTTATGGTATTGCTGCTGCTGCTTCTTCTTCCTCCTCTTCCTCTATTCTTCCTACCTCTCCTCCCCTTCTCTGATGTTGGACCAGTGTTTTCCTGTGCCAGGTTTCTGCCTCCCACCATTACCCCACTCTGCTTTGTGATTGGCAGGAGTTGTCACTGATTCAAGGACGTATGAACTAGATTTTAAGCTAACTTCAGTGTCGGTTCAAATTAGCCCGTCTAAAATCGAGCTAGTCGTAGTCAGACTAGTGTCGACCTGGATAATGTGATTCACAGTGGTGTAAGTATTGGTGATGCAACCGGTGCAGCTGTACCTGACGGCGTCTGGGCCCATGAAGGAAGAAAAAAGATATACAGCTGTCCAGAAATGTGCTCCGGCCGCTGTCCGTGGTGCTCAAAGGCTGGTTTGCAGGATGAGTGTGTGGCCACTCACCTGTAGCCCACATGGTGACAATAGCAGTTCTCTCGAGTGGCTGTGCGTGTGCTTTTGTGTTTAGGGCGGGGCTGGGGGACACGAAAAAAAAAATTAGCAGCAGGGCCTATCATCATCATGTTACACGACAGGCGATTCATAGTGGGATTACTCCTGCATGTATACGCTTACGTCAGACTGGAGTCGGACGTGGTGTTCCGCACCTGCATCAGAATTTCCTCCCCGGTCTTCGACCCTGTAGTAGGAGACAACATATAAACTGCAGTACTTTTAAAGGAGTATAAAAACAATTTACGTTGATAACCACATATGAGGCTTCAGGATGGTCTGCATCATTTGTCTTCAATGTTTTTTTCTGGATTTAGTCAGTCCATGCAGGCGTTAGGTCAGATATGCTCTGATCCACTGACTTGAGTTCTACAGGCCAAGCCAGAGCACAGCACCATTCCACATGACCATTCATTCACATGTGAACGACACCAAGCTGCTACACACACACACCTCTACAAACATTAGCTGTGGATTACTTGATAATCATCTGATTATGCAGGAGACATATGATTACCAGGCTCATTAATAATACATTTCCTGACCTCCTGTCGAGGTTAAAGTTAGTTCTATTATATTATATTATTATATTATCACAGAAGATACAGCACACCAAATGTCACCATCTGCTGTCACTTAAAAAAAAAAAAAAAAAAAAACATTTTTACTATGATGAGTGTAATATATAACCTGTTTAGCTGCTGCTTTTTTAGTGCAATGCATTGTGGGGTTTCTGGGGAAAATGCCATACCTTTGTTTGTTTGAGCTGTTGTCATTATACTTTACTGTGATTAGCCACACCGTCTAGTTTTCTGTATATTTCTGTATATTCCATCTCACCTAGCCTTTTTACACTAATATACTCCTGCTATGTATATAATTAAACACATAATTTTCATGTATGTGTGAAACATGTCTTAGTTAATGATAACTGATGAGGTGGTGCATGTGTGCAACCTGCTGCATTAAGTAGTATTGATTGTGAACTGGTCTCCTCTCCTTTGTGAAGGACTTCCTGGGTCAGACCTTCTGCACGTTGGGGGAGATCATCGGCTCAACTGGCAGCAGAATGGAAAGGACGCTCTCGTAAGTACAGTGTACATCTGATGTTAGAAGCAAAGGTTTCCCCTGAAGTTTCTTATCGCTGACATCTTAAAAACATGTTTGCAGCATTTTCATAGTGTAAACTGAAGTTAATGTAAAGTTCAACCACATTTCAAGACACAGTTTACAGTTCCCTGTTTCAATCTGACACTGTGGTATCACATAGTTTCATTTGTCAGGACTGAGTGTGGGGTGTGAGCTTGTATGTCCTGATTTTCCATGTGAGCTGTCACACCAGAGTCTTTGAAGTGTTTGCACCTGCTTGCATCTGCCCTGTTTGTTTGTTTTCAAGTCTTCCTGTGTCAGAAATATTAAGATGTTGGCTTCTCAGATGTGCACACCCCAGTTTCTGTATCCTACCTACTCTTCTCTCACCATGTCAACTGTGTGTTTTACATTAGAAATATTAGGTTAATATGACACTCTTTATATTCTAGTTGTTATAAAGTGCTTCACTAAGAGAAATGTCAATATCAAAGGCACCTCATGAAATATAAACTTCATTTAAACATTCACAGGACACTCAATGTACAGTATGTACCTAATATGTCCGGTGGGGTTTTCTGCTGCTGTAGCCCATCTGCTTCAAGGTTTGACATGTTATGGTCTTTTGCATATGGTTTGTAACAATTTCTTTTATTTGAATTACTGTTGCTTTTATAACATTTTGAACCAGTTTAGTCATTCTCCTCTGACTTCTGGCAACAACAAGGCATTTTCACCCAGAGAACTGCTGCTCACCGGTTATTTTCTGTAAATTCTAGAGATGGTTGAGTGCGGAAATCCCAGTAGATTACCAGTTTCTGAAACCCTTTTTCCCATTCTGATGCTCAAGTTAAACTTAAGCAGGTCATCTTGACCACGTCTACATCCATTAATGCAATGAGTTGCTGGTGGCTGATTAGATATTTACATCTATGATGCAGTGCAGAATTTATGTCACCCTCTGTGGGCCTCTGACTAATTACCAAAACACTGCTGTTTCTCTTTCTCTCCCCCACCATCATCATTCTCTCACATGCACACACACACACACACACCGAAAGCTCTTACATTCTGCAGTGCAAGACATTGGATCTTATGGTCTACTGCACTTTGGTTAATTGTCCAGATTGCTGCATCCAGGAGACTTGGAGCTGCCTGGTGAAGGGAACAGCAGCAGCTGTGATACCGGCATGTGGTCAGGCATTGTTTTGCGTTGTGTTGGAGGAGCATGCATCATTGACATTGATATTCTGTCTTGCCTCCTCAGTCGTGACGTAAAATGCCTCACTGTGTGCAGTGGGAGTGGGAAAGTTGTGGGAGACACAAAACCCAACTACTGACATTGCTTTGAATGAAGCAGACATATGTTTATATTTAAAAGTTACTCACTACAGTTTTAACAAGTAGTTCAATTGGTGTAATACAATGGCCCATAAGCATAATAAAAATACAACTGAAATAAAACATCACATTTTTGAACATAAAATAACATTTTAAATTATTTTAAAGGGATCTTTGGCTTACTCTTGTCATTATGATGTTAAAACAGTTTGGACTGTGCAGTGGTGATGGTAGCACAACAATATCCATGTTGATATTGGTTCTATACTTGCTTTAACTATATTGTTCTCTTGTTACCAGTTTTCATGGAAAATGACTTTGTTTTACAACACTTTTTTTTCTCCCATTACTTCTTTCTAAAGCATTAATGTTACTGAAGCTAGGTTATTCCGTGATTCCAGTGGCTTTTCAGGATAACATTGTGAACGTGTAGTCATCACAATTTCCTCAGGAGCTGGTGTTGTATAACAAGCACACCTGCATGAAAAAACACCCAAACAAGTCGCATTTGCATCAGAATCATTTGTCCATGTCACACTACATACTTTTTTGTTCACAAAAAAAACATGATTTTGTTCAAAAATATAAGATTTTATTTTGGTACAAATCATGAATAAATAAATAATAATAAATACTAAATAGGATGCATGAAACTGAGGAGAAGTGAACAATATGTAGTAAAGGTTGTGGTAATATTACTGTACCAGTACCGGTAAGAATTGAAAACTGCCTCACCTCCTGGAAATATCATCCAATGCTCATGAAGTTCTGAGTGTCAGACATCGACCTTTGATCAATCTATCACCTGGACTGACAAAATGACACGTTCTCTTCCCACCTCGGAGAGAGCAGAGGAACATGTGGTATGTTTGCCAGAGGCAGAGGAGAGAACCAAGCTTCTTCTTTATGTGTTTTAAAGGCCCGGGGGGCTTCTACGTGTTCTGCCTTTAATTACTAATACACTGTCAGCGTGATGGGCTGAGCAGTAACATACGATTTTGGCATTTTTGTGTCTTGTCTGAAGGCTGATCAAGTCATTTTTAAAAACACAAGATGAAAGTTATTTGACAGCTCTTCTTTTTTTTTTTGGGACCAAAGGGGAATTAAATCTTCTCGTCATGCTTGATGTGTCCAAGCTATTACAATAATTGATGATTGAAAACCATTCATTAAAATGAAATGCATAAACAGCCCTGACAGTTTGTGTAAAAAAAACCCTCCTCTACAGAGTCATAAAGCAAACACTTAATGATTGGCCACTTATAAATTATCTTCCGCTCCTTCATCTTCAGTCTGCAAAGTGCATCTTATTAGATGACTCCAACCTGCATGGAAGTCTCGTGTCGGATACACACAGCTGCAATGTTACATCAAATCTTTTTGGTGTAGCCCCATGCAGAGCGTCTTAAAAACTGCCCCAAAAACATCACTGGTTGTCCCTCATGCTCTCTGGAAGACACACAGTGTCTCAGCAGAGCAGGGGAAATTGCTGCTGTCCCCTCACTCAGAGGAAAGCACCTGTTTAACCTCATGCCCTCTGGCAGGAGCAGTGTTGCCACATGGGAAATACAGAAATATCCGACATTGACTGTATTTTGACAAACGCTATCGTACACACTGAAACAACTTGCTAAAGTGCCAGGATGCTACATTTAATAGCAAAACTGCGCCTCACTGTGCACTATAACACAGTGGTTTCATCATTTGAATAGAAGGCAACTGGGGCTACAGTCTATGCATCACACAGCCTTTTAAGGGAAGGATGTAACTCAGAGTCATGAAACGGCAACTGAGTAAAAACAGCCTACAACAGGGGTGTCAAACGTATGGCCCGCGGGCGAGAACTGGCTGACCAGAAGGTCCAATCCGGCCCACAAGATGAATTTGTGTAAACTTAATCTCCAGAAACAGAGCAGGAACGTTAACGCTTGAAGATACAATTATTTAGTTGTACATAGAGTATTTCCTGATTTGTCCCCTGGGCTTGCATTTTTATTAGCTCCCACTTTAGATTCAGGAATACTACATAGATGTGTAGTAAAATAATTTATGGATCTTGACATGTTCTAATCACACTAGAATTTTTAGTTCCAGATATCTGAGATACTAAATGTTTTGTACCTTTGTAGGTCACTGTGATCTGTAAGTTGTAATGCACATGGAAATGATAACTTAAGCATAACATTATCAGGTTTTTCACAATACGTTTTATGAAAAGACTAATTAAATTCAAAACATTGGAGTTCTTATTCATGCTATTATTTTACTCTTCCGGTTTACTTGAGATCAGACTGGTCTGTATGTGGCACCTGACTTACAATGAGTTTGACGCGCCTGTGTTACATGATTATTCACACAACTCCTAAAGTATACACATTAAGGTGATTAACACCTACTGCAAACACAAAGAAAATAATGCCATACTACAAAATAATTACAGTGCTTAAAAGTGCTGAATTGAATTTGATCTCTGGCTCAGTAAGGATGAGCTAGAAGAACTCAACGGACAACTGCTGCTCCAAACTGTATACTGTATGTCTAATTGTATATATTTCTTTTTAAAATCCCTTTTAGTAATAGTTTTATTTATTCTATTTCATTCTTATTTTACTGTATTTATACTGCTTACTGCTGCACTGGCAATAGAAGCACAGCAATTCTATTGTATACCTGATGTGCAATGACAATAAAGCTTCTATTCTATTAAATGAATCTGAATAAAACAAACATGGCAGTGGTATTATGGCTCCGTGCAATTTTAATTAACATTGCAGCTGCAAGGATAGAAACTATTCAGCCACTAGCTGATTGCAGGAGTGTATCCTCTCTATATGTTATATATAACCTTATCTTTATCTTATCTCAAGCATAAAATCATGCCTGAGAGGATGTGAAAAAAAACAACTGTGGAGTAAAGGAATATGGAGTAAAGAAAAAAACAGTGTCTCTCCAGTTTTGTACTAAAAAATGGTTTTATGAAGCATAATAACTCCCCCTTTAAACACTACCCGTTCACTTTGTACTTATTTATTGATTGATTGTTTATTTAACAGGGACAATAACATTGCAACAAAATGGAAAATGTAATGTATGCAAGACGTCTCCAGCTCTAGCTAATTTGCAGTCTTTGTTCCTGGTCGGGATTTTGCATGAATAAAAAATGAATACAAAAAACAATTCAATGAGTACAATAAAACAGAGGTAAACGATAAGTGACGGTGTTTTCATGTGTGATATATATTACAATATGGACATTAATGTTTAATCTCTGCTGCTGCTTTAGCCAAATGTTTAATGTTCACACCAAACATCTTCAGTTCTGTATGGCATTTAATTTCCTGTGGTGGAGAATTCCTTCAGTGTGTTCATTTCACTGAGAGGAATCATTGTCTGGATAATTATATATTACAGATTTTTACATTTAAAAAAAAAATCTCCCTGGACATGATGCAGTTCACTTCTTTATTTTCTTGATTTGTGAGACACCACCCATCTTGAAATAAAAACCTGTAATGATGTGTTTTATGATGTCATCATGGTTTCATTTATACCATATAATGACAAATATAAGATCATCCAAATGCCTTTTAACTTACGTCTATAGTCCTGTAAGATGGAGAAATGTGTTTTCTGACATTTTTTCCAGACCATATTTTTTGTTGACCTTGACTTTGACTGATGAGCTCCAGACAGGAATCCTCTTGAGATCTGCTCCTGAGTCAAAACTTCTTTGTACATGTTTCCAGTAAACTTCTTATCCTTTCACAATGTCACCAGGACTCACCTGAGGAGGATGCAAAATAACCTGATGCTTTGAGAGTTCTGCCTCATGAGGCTTAGTCATGAAATCCTCATAATCATTCATATTTAACAAAGCTGAAATTGACCGTCAGTCTTCACATTCATTAACAATAACCAACCTTTTGCAGAAAAGACACACACTGGAAACTTAAAACTGCTTAAATCTAATCAGAAACGCACAAAGAAAGTTAAAAAGTGATGAGATCATTTAAAATGAGTAAATAGTCATATATTTGTCGGGACAGTTCAAAGTCATTGCTGTCCAAACCCAAATCAATCCCCATGCCACAAAATCTAATGTGTTTACTTTTGAGGAGATCAACTTCCTGAGCCAAATATATTCTGTCCCCACAGCGATGAAATCAACATTAATCATTCATGCATCAGTGTGAGTAATTGCAAATTGCTCAAACCTTGATTTGTATTCCCCCGAGCTTTTGATGATGGATCGTTCTGACACATCAATATCTTTAATATCGCTCAGTATCAGAATGTTGGCTTTTTGATGTTCTTTAAAAATGATGTTTTTATTCAACTACACACTGCTGCAGGAAGTACATTTTGTTGTGGTTACATTTGAAGAAAAATATTGTTATTAGTTCCATGAAGGACATAAAGTTTTTGGCCGCATTTGTCTGTCTGTGAGCAGCATTGCTTGAAAAATAAAGGGTGGATTTTTATGACAATATCTGGGGTTGGAGGTGATAAAACGAACAAACAAAAACAGATTCGGTTTTGGAGTTGATATGAAAAATGAGCAGCCTTGGCAGAGGTTTGTGCTCTGATTGCTTTCTTTCTCTAATAGATTTTTGATCTGCTGAGAAACAAGTAATGACGGTAGTTAGGGGAAAGGTATTGGGGTATTGGTTTTTAGAAATATAAATAAAGTAACGTACAGATACATGAATTTTGTACTTAAAGTGTAAATAAACCCCTACGCCACTTTTTTCAAGTGAAAGCCAGTGTATATGTGTGTCTTGTCTCGTTATTTGTTGATCTGCTGGCAACCGTTGTGTTGAAGCGCTACAGGCTGTGTTATTGGGTGGGTGGGAGTCGGTTGTGCAACAGACCAAAAACCAAAACATAAACAGAATGTTCAGCCTGCAAATTGAAATTGTAAATATACTGGCTGTACCATTGTCATCGGTGAAGCCAGTATTTCAATGTTACGCGTTTTCTTAATCTCTGATTACATACAATGTAATTTTATGACTTAATCTAATACATTATGTTATTTTATAACAGATCATGGACCAGGCTTTTAATCTAAAGCATGCCCTAAAACCACCAACTATTAAAGGAGCAGTGAGCAGCACTTTTCTGCGCCTGGAGAGCAATTGGGATGGGCACTTGACCTGTGCTGAGATTTGAACCGGTGACTCTTTGGTTACAAGCCCAGTTCCTTTCCACTTGGTCCTGCCCGTTTCACCCTTTTTACGTATTGCGAAATATGTAAAATAACATAATACAGAATCTTAATGTTGCAGGTTTGGCGTCTGGTTTGGTTCTCTGCTGTTGTAGCCAATTTGATGTCAAAGATCTCTTCTCCCTTCCCTTCCTATAATGTTTTCCTCTTTATATTTGAGATGGTTGTTCCCCTAAATCCCACTAGATTAGCAGTTTCTGATATACTCCCACCATCAACAACCATGCCACTCATTCCAAGTCATTGAAATCTGCTTTTTTCTCTTTTGTGATGCCCTGGTTGAATTTTATCAGGTTGTTTTGATATTTATGTTAATAAGGGTTGAACAGGTGAACCTAATAGAGCGGCCGTTGAGGGTTTATTTGCAGGGTACCAAGGATAATTTGTAAGGGGGCATGAGATTGATCAGATTATATAGGTACATACTGACAGCGGTGATATTCCAGGGTATCACAAAGAGAAGGATACCCTCGGTATTACCCAATGAGTTTTATGGCTCAAAGTGCATGTGCACACACACACATACGCACATAAATTAAAAAGAAAAGAAAACTATTGATCCCCTTTGATGTGCACACAGGTTCCCAAGGCAACCAAAAGCACAAAGTGTACTTCATACTGTGCTGCTGAAAGATCCGCTGAGGTGAACTGTTTTCCTATACAAGCTGCACTGTTCTCCTGCACTTAAGACGACATCAGAGTCATGGCGAGGATCTATTTTCAGATGCTAGGTGGGGAGAGGAAGAGAGCTGTGTGGCATTTAGCACATGGAGGACAGGATTAGGAGGGAAACCCTCCTCGAGCATCAAGTCACAATGCAACCTGTTTCTTTGAGGCAGCTTAAGTGCTTGTGGGCTGAAAGAAAATGTCTACATTGGCAATTATCCACCTACTAACCTAAAGTGAATCACCTCTGTTGCTTTGGTAATTTACAAATTAAGTTGTGCTTGTGGTTGCTGTGACGCTTGACACTTGACTACGTCTGTGTTCACAATGCAAACTGCAGGTACATGTATTTTCACGCTGCACCGTTAATTGCATGTGATCAAATCAGAGTTATGTGTCCAGGCGTTTACCAACGTTTTTGTTACCAATGTTAGTGTACTCACATCTGATGTGCGGCCTTTACACATGGATGCAGGAAAATGCATCTCTCAAGTTATGGTGCAGAACTCCTCAACCCACGTCCAAATCAGGTTCAAATCAGGTTTCAAAATCGAAAAAAAATCGGATTCAGATTCTCTCCTGAAAGTTTGTTCATTTATGCAGTCAAATCTTATTTAAAACGCCTGCCCATGGGGCCTTATGGAGCCAGTGTTGTTGTAAGGTTCATTTAAAATCCCAGACAGAACTCCCTGGTTCTCAACTTTCAACCTCTTTTGTTCCATCACAGCAATCTCTCAATGCATTGAAAAGCAGTGAAGCAACAATAGGAAAATAAATCAATGCAGTTGCATCATGTCACTTTCTTCCTGCACACTCTCTTCATCTGTTTAAATAACTCGAGGACCATGTACAGGTCACGGTGGCTACCTGCTCATTGCATACACACAATAATTAAATGTCCTCCAGAGGACAGAGTCACGTTCCCAAAATAAATTATATCCCAGCAAACATCAATTTACAGGAGGAACAAGCTGTCGCAGTGCCTTATTGAGATGTATGAGCTGGAGCTGACTTGTATCGGAGGAGGAAGAAGGTGATAGTACGAACCCCCCCCCACACACACACACACACAAAACCTCCTTCTATAACATCAACCCAGTCACAATGATCATTTCATTTATAGTACTGCATACCATACGTGGTAGCTCATATTTCGGAATAATAAAAAAGGAGGAAATGAGGGTGACGTTAAACATTTCCTGTGAACATGGTTCAGTTTAAGCTCAATAAGCACTGGGTTAGTGCTAGAAATAGATAATGGTTTCTCCACTGTGATGCCCTCATAACACAACAACAAAACTACTTCTCCTTCGAGTCGGAATTTTGCTTCAAATTGTGAACTACAAAACCGTAAACTGCATTTGTACCGAATGTGCATTTCTCTGGGAGACCAGACTGGTCTTCTAACATACTGAATGTTTTTCATGTCAGAAAAAAAATGTAATTTGTAAATTCTCTATTTCCATGACCATTCTCATTGTTCAGAACAGATAAATATATGTAATTTACACAGTGGATAAAAGCACCGCTAGACTGAAACTAGTCAGAAAACAGCCCAAAGTCTGTGTTAGGTAAGTTTACAAGCTGCTTTGTCCTTGTTCCTTACCTCAGCAGACTCAGATTTGCAGAGCAGCATTCAGGCAGCTCTTAAATTCCTGTAATTACATCCCACACTGTTAGTGGCTCTTAGCCCTGAGAAGATTAAGATTCAGATGAAAAATGTGGCGGTGGCTTCTCTGGGCCCCTCCAGTGTTTTCCACGTCTCATCACTAACCGTAGCTTTTAACCCTATTAATGAAACTGTACCCTCTCTCTGCAATTAGGAGCTGACCTTGGATATATCATTACGGGTGAATCTTTAATTTCTCTGCTGCTCGGTGACAAATCTGAAGTGAAATCACTGCAGAGCTAGAGCTTAATCTCTGGATAAAAGACCTCAGTAGTTGTGGTAATGTTGAATGCAATGCAGCATAAATGTACCGCTGACTCCTAATGCTGCGTGTGTTTGGTGTATGTACTAATTTTTTAATGATGTTCATGAATAATAACAACGCAGAAAGAAAGAAAGAAAGTGGATAAAAAAAGTTATAGGTGAGAGGACGAGCAGAAAAGGCAAGAATATTGTGAACTTTGAGAAGCTCAGCCATGTCATTATTTCTTCACTTTCACATCAGAAAGGACTCTTTCTATGTCTAGTTCTATGTGGAATATTGGTTCTCTTAGGGAAACAGTCCACATTCACACTAGCATTAAGCAGAATCTAAGCTGAAATCCACTCCCCTACATTATCGCTGCCAGGTGTTGCTCTATGCATAACATGAGCAGAGGTAAACATGGCAGTGGCAACAGGACAGATTGCATTGAGCCTCTGTAAGCTTTCCTTCTGTTAAATCAGTAAATTGCCACCAAACATTTCGCCTCTTCTGCAGACCATTGCATGTTGTTCATTTCCGTTGTCATTTTCACCGGTGTGTTGTCCTTCCTTCCTTCCTCTCGCTTAATGTGCATTGACACACCCACTGATGATGTAATGGCTCGCAAGGGAAAAATCAAGAATCTGGTTCAGACAGGAACCAACTTAACAGGTTTCAGGTTCATAATTTGATACGAGAACTGGAACTGTGCTGTAGGTGTCCCCTAATCACAACCACAACAACCTCTGACATTTGTGGAGTTGTGCAACTACAGATTATTGTTATTAGACGAATGTGGTATTTACTTTATTCAATTAAATCAGGTGAGGGTCATGCCAGCAACATCTACAGATGTTAGATGTGTTGATAGAGTTATATGTAATTGTGTGTGATAGATTTAACTCCAAAACTCACTTTTAAATGCATGAGCTTGGCAGAGGTGCATTAACTGGTGATTTACATTAAAGCCCACATAGACCGGAAGCTCCAATTAACGCTGCGTTTGTGTGTGTATCTGCGTCATTACCTCGTTTATGAAACCCTAAAGCTTCAGAACAAACAGTTCAGCCACTGCTGAGAAAATAGTGTTGTATTGTTTTCCTGGGCTCTGCGAAGCGGATCGGCACTTCCGTAGTTTGATGTCGTCATCAGAAATCCTCACCACTCCTCTCACCACCGTAGCGCCTCCCGGTGCGGGCACTAGTCCGGGCACATCCGGTTGCGTACATTCAACCGCAGAAGAAGAAGAACAACTCTCGTTGTAGCTGCTGAGATGCAGAGCATCCACCGTGCCAGAGGGGGAGCTGTGTATCTGAGAGCTGGCCTATCTATTACGTCACTTCCAGGTACCTGGCCAATCACAGGACAGTAGGAAAGCTCTCGTTGGCTGGCCAATCACAACACAGTCCTGGTTCTGGGGGTGTGGTTTTGGTCTGAAACAGCGCGGCTGACGAGAGCGTCAGTGAGGAGATATTTTGATCGGCTCGTTTGCAGCGATTAGGAGGATTTTAACCATGAAAACAAGTTAATATATGTAAGTAGACCTCCATAACTAACATATATGTGTGATACAAGCGTTCTATGTCGCCTTTAAACAAAATGTGATTAAAGCTGATGGAAAAGTATTTTTTTCACATTAATGATGTTTCTATCTCTATGTTAATCTCAGTACCTGTGCATGTCATCAAGTACTCTGTAGATAGCACATGATGATGTATATGCTGCACAATTGCTCAGCGTTATTTGTTTTGCCTCTGCCACAACAAGCAAAAGTTATGTACTGGCTCATTAGTTTTTCAGACATGCCCCGGCACTACAGAAAAAATCATTGATGGACATCAGGGATTAGGGATTCATCATTAGCCCACTGCCGGGCTAATCATTTGGCATAGGAGGTCAGTGGCTTGAAATATGTGGCTTGATGTCTGGTCACAGCACTTAACTCTTCAAAAGCTTTAGTCAATAGAAATTGCTCAACCCAAAGTTACTCTGTAAAATCTCACTGGACTCCAGCAATACTCTCAAATGTTTTTCCACTACATGGTTCTGGCACGACTCGAATTGCCTTGGCACGGCACGGCTCGACTCTATGCGGTTTGGTTGGTTTTTCCAATTACAATAATAGTACCTCCTCAACGTGGGCGGAGTCATCACAGCACGGCTGCATGAAACTGCCGTGACTTTGTTTTATACACGACACACACAAACTAGTCTTGTGAAGCAGTTGTTTTCAGTGTAACTGAATCATTAGAATCAGTTAATTAAAACAAGATTAGTTTAGTAGTTCCTGCATGACTGTATAGCACAGACTCTATCTGAACTGAAATACAGCGGCAGGGTTTGTGATGCAGCTCGCGATCCCAGGCTTTCAGCGGTGCTGTCGCTGAATACACCAGACTCCTCTGATAAATATAATATAATAATATATATATATATTGTGCAAAGAATAATTAAAACTGAAACAGATTGCATTTGTGTGACTAGCTTATTCATTTTTTATGTTGACATTATTGCATTTCTAATTTTCTAACTTTTTTGCATGACAGACAGAGCATGAGCAGACTTCCTGGCTCTTTGAATGCTTAAACAATAAACATCATTTCCACAGTGGGGTATTTGAACTTCGTCCAAAAAGATAATTAGGTAGCGATGCCAAAGCATGCCACCCACCTTCTCCCTGTCACCACCTTACTGGCAGAGAATATTGATCCGATTTAACTGACAGTCTCCTCTCTGACAGACGGGAGGGATCTTGAGAGTTTGGAAAGCAGGCTTACGAGCTCAGGCTATTTATAGTGCCATTAACCTGCAGGTGGTCGGCACTTTTTTATTTAGGCTCATGTAATGACTGACTGGGTGCACTTCAGCTGATTATCCTCCTATTATCTTATTATTTCTGTATCCCTGTTGCTCCAGGATTAGTTTTGTTTGTTGTGCTTGCTACTCTTCTGGATGGGAGCATCATTTTTTTTCCTTGACTGTAGCTGTCAGTTTCCAGACAATAGCAGCATAGTTAGCTTTGAATCTTAACTTATCAACAGAAGGACTTTTGTGAAGTCTCTTCACATTGTGTTTCAAAGACAATCCATTCATGGAGATAAATAATGACCAGAAAAAAGTTCATTTTACCAACCATCATTTCCAGTAACCACTGGAAAGTTTCTGGAGGCCCAGTTACGTATTCCCTGAGTCATTCTTGGAAGAGTGTAAAATAATTTTATGTGTATCATATTTAATTGACCACAATATTAGGACACATGTTAAACTGGAAACAACTGCACAGTTTTTCCACAACTTTACATTTTATTTACAGCTTTTCAACGTACAATTCTGTTTATATTGTGGAAACTTTAGTGCAAGTTTATTTTCTCCTAGACCAGTCTTTTTCGGTTCATGCAGAATTGAAAAATCCTCTTTAATATAGTAATTTAATTTAGGAACAGATAGTGTAGTTTGTACTGATAGAAGGCACAATAGAAAAAGTAAGAGTTAATCCCAAATGTGAAGCAAACTGTATCTATTTCTTCCAGACCATCCTCACAGAGTGCTGGTGCAGCAGTGCAGACGGCCAAGCAGACTGAAGCAAAGAAAAAAAAATCCATCACACTTACACTGAAATGTCTTAATAACTTTTAGATGGATTGCCGTGGGATTTTCTGCAGATATTGAATTTCCCTAGTGAACAAATCCTTCTGAATTTGGTGGCACCAGCAGTTTTTACTTATTAAGTGAAACATCTACTGTATGGTGGGTCACACGGTGGAGTAGTGGACTATATGTGATCTACTGGACCAAACCAGCTATCGATCCCACTAGTGTCCACTCATGTATGACATGCTATGTCTATTTTCATATAAAGGTGAACATGATTTAATAATTTGACATAATTTGCTCTTGAAGAAAGCTAGAAAAAAAAAAGTGATTGAGACTAACCTCCAAAATACACTGGTTGTGGAACGGTTGTGTTGTGTCACCGATGCGCATCCATTCTAGTTGTTTTTTAAACCTCTAACCTGTACAATTAAGGTGCTATAACATAAAAAGCTGAATCTACCACACTCAGCACAAAGCAACACCAAGGGAGATGAAATATTTATTGTTGTAAGTTTCAGACTGACTCAGACTTAAATTAGTTGTATTCTGTCACATTGTTGCTTCATTGCTGTCTAAAAGCTAATGGAAAGTGACCGACCTGCAAAACTTGGCCTGAAAGCAGTGGTGAAGTATACAATATCTTAAGCCCATTTTGAAGTCTTATAGTAAAATGCACCCACAAAGCATAACTAAATAGTCACAAATAACCAGTGCAGATATTCACCAATATCTGCAAATCCATTTATTCTGCAGAGAAGAGTTCTCTATACCTGGAAACTCTGCTACTATGATCCCCTTCAATTCGAAAAGCTGCAAGTGCACTTGGCCTGTTTTACATTACCTCCAAAACACACCCATGATTAATTGAAAGATAAAGTACGACCATTCTGAACCTTGCGACTGGTGCAGAATCCTCTTCCCACCCCATGTATGTTCTTGTTCTCTGCTCTTAGATTGTAAAAGTAGCTGTGGAGTAGCTGTTGGAACATTGTTCAGTATTAATGGCAGTGGCACCTCTGTGTGTGTGTATGTGTCCCTGAGGTGGGAGATCAGAGAAGAAAATGGTGGCCAGAGAAAGTTTTCAGTAATGAAGGCAACACAATACATTCCTGGTTTTGTTGCAATTTGAAGAAGGATCAAAGAAAGTTTGCAGATGTTTCTCTTTCCCACGGGCTCTCTCGTCTCCTTTTCTCTCACTTTCATCAGAACAAAAAAAACCTCATCAAGTGGAAAGTATTTGAATAGAGCAGCTCTTCACTGATCACACAGACTAGGTTCATGATGTAATCTCTTATCTCTGATTTTGTATCCATTGTATTACTCCTTGAGGGCTAATGTAGGTTCAAAACCTAATCTCATATCCATCTCTATTCATGACTGCGCTTACATGTGGACTACAAATATCGTGTCTGTCCAGACAGATGGCCATTGAAATGAAACACTTCCTGTGTGACATAATGTTTGACACGTTTATGTAGCTGACATCTAACCATGTGGGTTACAATTCATGTTACCACGTTTGTTCATGTAACTGTATGGAAAAGTATGGATTTATTTATCCAAAATGGATGGAAGAACCGTTAGAAAGAAACAGTAGTGTGTCAAATTTGAAATCTAACAAGAAAAATCAATTACATTAAAATCCTTTTCAAATGAGTTCACACACTGTTGATAAAGACTCCACACGACTCTCAGTTTCTCACTGTAGGAGTGTTCAAGTCTCATGTCACCCGCTGACATTCCTGTGCTTATTTCAATGAATCAAACATGATTCATAAAGCCCTTTTCATACAAGGCAATGCAACTCAAAGTGATTCACATAAAACATAATCAAAGCAAACCCAATCAAAGAAAAGGGAAATTTATGTTAAGGAATTCTGAAGAACAAGTGTAGAGGATTTCTGGTGTGTCTCTCTCTCTCTGTGTGTGTGTGTGTCTCTCTCTCTCTCGCTCTCTCTCTCTCTCTCTCTCTCTCTCTCTCTGATGTATGAAATGATTGATGTTTATCAACTTCATCCAATTTTTTTATTTTTGAAAATAAGGTTCCACAGCTCATTCATCTCTACAGCGATCTTGCAGAATAGAAAAGCAGATTGGCCATAAAGTGACCCAAAAAAAGCTATTGCAAATGAATGAGATCGAGTGTGGCTTCCAACTGGGTTAGCAGTGGGGAACCCTGTTCTTTATCTCCCTCCATCACTCTTTCCATCACCACCCCCCGTACATACAGGAGCAGAAAAAGGAGGTCAGATTCTCTCTGGGGATTTTATTTCTGTTTTCTCACATCCAACCAACAGCTCCAGGCCAGCAGCCCTCTCACCTTTCAGTCAGTATTAACAGTGGCCAGCTCATTGAGCCTTTATCACCCAAGACAACTGTGGTCTTATATTTTATTATATTAAAAACAATTTTAAAGTGTCATGTCCATGCCTCTGTGTATAGACGGGTTGCAAAAATGCATTAAAACAGGTCTGATCTCGAATTCAACACCAGCTTCCTGTGTCAAGATATAAATTACAGCTCCTCACCTCAGCTCTGACACCTGCAGCATTGCCATTAGCTATTCCCATGAGTGTCATGAGGGTAATAAGCATGGCCAGGATTGCAGTGCACTCAACTTCAGTCGTACTGGCCATTTATTATTAACTGTCGTATAATTGCTGCTCACTGGGTTGTGCATCTAACCTAGAAAGGATACTGTTGCCATCGTGCCCTCTCCAGACTTCTCACTTTTGATAAAAGATGACACCAGGCGTACATGATAAAAGCGAAGGTTGATTATAAAACACATGAATGTTTTCTTTACTTGTAGATTAAACAGATTAATGTGTCATAAAAAAATCAGCAGAAATTCAACACTTAAAGGTGTCCATTGTGTCCATTTTTTTTAAATAATGGTGCCATTAAGAGTCTAATAGACCATTAATCATGGCACAGTTTGGGGCATTGACACTATGGGATTGACATCCATGTCCAGCAGGAACTAACTGAACAAATCTACCATCCCCAAATCATGTGTGAACACAGGTTACTGGTTTACGTATAGCTTTTTTTGATGTACCACCAAACATGATATATTAAAGTATTGTATTTGGTAAAAATACAGTGCCTGACTCTGAGCTGCCTACTTTTAAAACGTTTTTTTTTCCAGTGTTTGCAGTCCTTTGTTTGTCCTGATCAAGGATATGAAAGGGCTTCAGAAAAAGCCACACATTTCTGTTTCTTCTCATTCACATCCTCTCGCGTACTGCTCACAAACATCTTAAGAACCAGTGATAGGAGATTCTCCCATAATGACCCCTCACTGCCGGCTAAAAGCTCACTACTCGCCCTGCATGAAATTCCTTGCCACATTTCACAGGAGGCTGAGTGTGAAGCAAGGAAGAAAAACGAAAAAAAGAAAAATCCAAAGATGCATAATGAATCGTCCTCCTTTTTACTGAAAAAAAGACGGTGCTCATTATCGCTCTGGGATGCTTGAGAAGGGTGCACATTTCCCCTCTGTTTTCATCTGCTATTTTCTCTCTTACTCAAGGCAAGACTTTTCTTAAGTGCTTTCTTCAACATGGCATTCTCTTGTCTTCTGAGCTACAGCACCTGACTCGCTTTCCCTTGAATTATGTATTCAAAATAAAAAGGAGAAGACACACATTTGCCTTTCATTTCCAATCTGCCCCTACATGCAGTGGTTTTATACAGTAACATTTCAGGAGCTTCTCCCTGATGTCTGGCAAGGTTATTGCATTTTTGTTTGCTTTGATTTCTGAAGCTGTCCAACTACCAACAGTAAACAGCTCAATAATGACTAGCAGCTATGGAAACAACAATACTATCACTGTTTCATTTGACTCACACCGCACAAAGAGCAGAGTCCTCATTGCTGCTGTTTTACACGAGGCCACAAACGGCTTCCTTTTGATTAAATTTTAAGGCCAACATACCAGACATTCTCCCTCCCCAGGCTGAAATATAACCAGCACAGCACGACCAGAGCCAGCATTGAGAGGACACTCACCTTCCTGCTGAGTATAAAGACGTACAGCTATCCCTCAATTTATAACTTTTCAGGACCAAGCAACCCAAACCTCTGCAAACAATATATAATTGAGAGAAGTTGAAACTTAATGTTAAAAATGAACCAGGCTTTGGTTTTGGCCACCATCACTGTTCAGAGTAGTCGATGTGTGCAGCGATGTACCACTCGCATGCTTAGAATGCTTCCTGGAGCCCCTCTCTGTAATGGCCTCCTTATTATTTCCATGTTCTGTGTCGACACACGTCGACGCACACGTTCTAAACATTCCTACATGCCTACAGTTCCATTTACATTTATCTCAGGGTCTGCATCGGTCACATGCATAACTGATCACGCATTCTATTTCATTCCAAGATTCCGTCCCTAATCCTGAAGTATTTCACAGTCAACACATAAGTAAGCCCATTTTCAAGTGGTACAGTTCTGTTCAGTTCAGATATTGTCAAATATTGAAAAGGATACCAAAATAGCTTAACTGTACAGCCCCAGTTCTTGGCACCCCTCCTTGGGGTACCAAACAAAGTAATCCGGCCAAGCTGGACAACACAGTCTGTTGACTGGTCAGCAGAGAATTGTCACTTATACTTTATGTGATGGTGGGAAAAACTGAGGTGTTTATCTGTTCAGCCTGTAGCCTTCTCTCAAATGAAGCTTGTCTTGTTCTTGTGATAAATTGCCACATGTCAAGAAGACATGCAACACAGAATGCTGGAGGTCCTCCATTATCGCCCTTTGTTTACAGCCGCTTTTGTCTCTTTATGTTTGTGCTGGTATGATTTCACACTATTTTCATAACGGATGCAACTGTGTCCAGTCTTAGTTGAGTTTTACATCTTAGTAGGTGGTGATTACATGTATTTGTTGCTTCTGATTCTCTCTTATGTCAAAAATATGTCTCAGCGCACATAGGCTTTTGTATAATTTAGCAGTTTTTTTGTCTTACAGATATCTTTTCACACCAACAGTTTATGTGGGACCTGATGACAATTGAATTTAATTTTTTTGTTGTTGGTTTTTGTTGGAGAATTTACTGAAGCCGCTTTTCCAACGAGTGGAGTAAAATGGTACAGTACGGTCAGGGTGGAGCTAGACCGGCTCCATGTGTTGTGAACAACACATTATTTTCTATACTTTGGAATTTTTAAAATTGTCAAACCTCCAAGACATGGTTGAAAAGTAGCATTGCTGTGCTGTCTTGAAAAGCTGAGCGTAATATGATTTGGTGTCATATCAAGCCAGGTACTCATCATTACTCCGACGTTGCCAAGCAAAGCAGACAACGGTTCCATGATGGAGATGAATCTGTGTGGAACAATTCTGTTTGCACACACCAGAAGTTCTCTGTGTTCCACTTATAGTTATTCTGACTCACATTGCTTCGGCTGAACACAGTGTTTTTCCAAACCAAGACCACTTCCCTCCTCTCCTCCCTCCATCCACTGCGCTCTCTGGAGGACATGAAGGCTTTTCATCAGAGCTGTGTAATTGAATGAGCTGCTCATGCTGTCAGTTGTCCTTTGCCCTGTCATTCCCATCAGTGGGTGACAGGAGAGAAAAGTGCCTGTGTGTGCTGAGGCCAAAGTTACCACCTTCACCCATTCTTATTCCCTTCCTCCCCCTCGTCATTTTGTAATTAAGGCGAGGGGCAGAAAGCCCTGTGGAGAGAGACTCTGACAGAGGGACAGTGTCTCGCATGGTCGTAGATGGACACAGAGATGTGTTCACTCTACAGCCACATGCATGATTGATGTGCAGACACAAACTTCAAATTTACTTGTCTCTTGCCCTCCATGTTTGTCTTCACGACATCAGGCTGAGTAGAGAATTAGTGTTGAAGGGCAAGCGGGTAACGTCTTCTTAATTATTGTCAACACACACAGTTTCTTTTAAGACTACTTTAATGTATAAACATATAATCTGGCTTTGGAGAAAATGGAAGCAGTGTAAAAGAATGAGTAAATCACAATGTTTTAAACAAACAAACGGACAAAAAACCCTCACACTTCATCTCCGCTTTATTTCAGTGCAGAAAACATTTAGATACTGGTCAGAATTTGTCATTGGAGATGACAGAAAGACAGTAACTAATTTACCCGCTCTTTATAACTGTTTCGAGTAGAGAAACATGTCAGGTTCTACTACTGTCAGCCAAAAAGAGAAAGGTGAGGCTGGAGAAGACACAAACTCACCAGCACTGGACAGTTGAAGAGTGAAAACCTAGTCTGTTCTGTTGAATGTGGATTTGTGCTGAGGCTGCAATTCGTAAAAGGCACTAACATCCAGACAGATGGTGGTGCTGCGTGTTGCTGCGATAAATGCTTTCCTGTCAGATTTTGGGCTTTAATTCAAATATTGGAGTATGATGATCTGAGTGAGCTTCTGACCAAGTTCAGCCCTTATGTAGGTACTGAGCATGATTCATTGTTTCTTTTTTCATTGTTGGGCTCATCCACAAAACCTGTACAGTTGACTCTCCACAGACAGAAAGAAAGAAGCCAGCTATTTTCATACATGAACTGTGAACTGAATGTCCAGTATTTTCCAGTGTGCCGTTTCCATGAGATGATCAGCGTGGGAGATTGTGTGGGTCAGATGTTCACTTTTGCGTTTCACCTTTGTGGACATTTGCATTCTCACATATGCTCCTGGACATTTTCCTGAAATTGTCTGCAGGTCCGAGAGCAGCTACAGATTCCTCCTTTTATAGTCGGATTATTGTTATTATTGGTCATGAGTCACCATGGCGACTGTTGATTTAGAGTGAAACCAGCGTCACTGATGTGGTGCTGCCATGGAGCCATCATGGTGACCTCAGAGAATATCTCTGTCTCTGCTGAGAGGACATGATGAGGACTGGCCTATATGGGACAAACTGCTGGAGGCTCTCACTGCAGCCTAATGACGAGCTTAGAGGACAGCGCTCCATTTTCTCTATTTGGAATTGCTTTAAGGTTTGAAAGCTCACTGTAAAATCATAGAGCAATTTAGTTCCCTTATCTGCAGAAATACTTTCAATGAGAGAACTCTATGAATGCACTTCAGCTATAGTAAAATACATAAAAAAACGTCTTTAATTCATCAGGTTCTGTAACACGTATTGTATAAACATACACATATTGTCTGTGGTTGGAAATGTGATTTAATCCTGTATTTTCAGTGGTAAACCAACAACAATGTTGGACATCATAATTACTTATTTCCACATTGTGGAGACTGTGGAGGAAGTGCGGTCGCAGAATTATATTGCCCTTTATCTGGAAATGAAGAGTTTTGTTAATTATTCATGTAATGCAAGTGAAATGCTGATGAAAATGTCAAAGTGGTTTAACCAAATAGCCTCAACTGCCAAACAAAACTAATTAAATATTCACATGCATTAAAGCTGAGAAATGGCCGAACACAGGCGGCACATCTGGCACAAAAATTACCCATTGTACGTTTATTTGCAAATCAGAGCAAAATGTGTCCTTTACTGTTTTTAGAGATTTATAACTGGCTGTTCTACTAAGCAGCTGCATTTAAACATCCCTTCAGAGAAAAGGTTGGCATTTCAGCATTGGTAACAGCTGCCTAAAGGAAGGAAAAGGAATCATAAAGAGAATCTGAGACTAAAGCAACAAAAGGACAGAGTTTCAGAGATGGAGAGATTGCCTCAGGTCCTCTTCTTCTCATTCTCATCTGGTGGGAGTGGCTCAGTACACAGAAATCCCATCCTAGGAATTCAACAACCTGGAGATGTAACTCAACATTCAATGGTTTAGCAATACTGATTATTTTAAAGGCGACATAGAATGCTTGTATCACACATATATGTTAGTTATGGAGGTCTACTTACATATATTAACTTGTATTCATGGTTAAAATCCTCCTAATCGCTGCAAACGAGCCGATCAAAATATCTCCTCACCGACGCTCTTGTCAGCCGCGCTGTTTCAGACCAAAACCACACCCCCAGAACGTGGACTGTGTTGTGATTGGCCAGCCAACGAGAGCTTTCCTACTGTACTGTGATTGGCCAGGTACCTGGAAGTGACGTAATAGATAGGCCAGCTCTCAGATACACAGCTCCCCCTCTGGCACGGTGGATGCTCTGCATCTCAGCAGCTACAACGAGAGTAGTTCTTCTTCTTCTGCGGTTGAATGTACGCAACCGGATGTGCCCGGACTAGTGCCCGCACCAGGAGGCGCTACGGTGGTGAGAGGAGTGGTGAGGATTTCTGAGGACGACATCAAATTACGGAAGTGCCGATCCGCTTCGCAGAGCCCAGGAAAACAATAAAACCCTATTTTCTCAGCAGTGGCTGAACTGTTGTTCTGAAACTTTAGGGTTTCATAAACGAGGTAATGACGCAGATACACACACACAAACGCAGCGTTAATTGGAGCTTCCGGTCTATGTCGCCTTTAATTGTTTTATTCTTTCAGTTTTTGCACCAGAACGTTCTAGTTGAGTCATCATGGGAGTGATCCATTGCTCAAACTTGGCTTTTCCAAAATGGAAAGTGTTCATAATAAGTAATGCGTCTTTCGTAGTGTGTCGCAGAACGAATTATGTGGTGGTTGATGTGCACTCACATTTTCTGATTTATCGCTGGCAGAAAGTGGGATTTTGGATTTGTTTACTCAGACACAGAGAGAGATAATCTTGGGTGCCCCACACTAGAGGATTTTCAAATCACACTTGATTTTAAAAACATGGGAGACCACAGACACAACAAACTTTGTAGTCAATTTTCAATGTTTTAATCCTGAGAAATCACAGACTAGACGATCCAGTCAAGATGCAAGAACAAACACTTGGCGTTTAATCAAACGTTTTTAGGGAGGAGATTCCAGGGATTTGGGATCTCACAGAAACGATTTAAAGTGGACATGGAGGTGGACTGTCAGCATCGTTATTTAATTTAACAAGTTATGGCTCTAAACAAAAGTATGCAACATCCATTTCCCGGTCATTGCTCTCATTGATAATTGCAGGGTTCTGCTCACGCCCCAATCGCTGTTCAATCATAAATATCAAACATGTTTAATGTAATTTGGCATGAAATAGACCCACATCAGACACATTAACCATACAGTTGAAAAATATTTTAAAATGTTCTAATTTAATATTAAATATTTGTGAATATTACTGTCTTGATTTTCATGAATCCCTTGTTACCAATTTTGTAATTTCTGTAAGTTTTATGAAATGTAATGAACCGTGCTGTTGCCATCTGCATAACAATGGCTGTTATTTTTATCCGTGATGGTTACATCATTGACACCAAATACAACAGAAGCTGATAAAACTGTCTTTAAATCTGCAGGAATTTACTTGCAAAAACTAACAAACTACACAATTATTTTGGGCTACATTTCAGCTGGAGCATACAGACAAAGTGAACTTGGATTATGAAAATGTTCCTTGTGCCTGTTGTTGTTGTTCTTAATTATGGCTTAACCAGTTTAAAACACAAGCTGCAAAGTGAAGCTCTCAGTGACAGACGTACAGACAGAACTGATAGACACACAGTTTATTCTCTCTGGCTGATGACGTTAGCAAACGCCTTTAGCAACGTGAAGATGAAAACAGTCGGTATCATATTTTGTGTCTCACGAAGTTCATTAATGATGGTGAAACAAGCTGTGCAGCAAAAGTGATTATGATCTTTATCGTTGTTTTCCCTGTTTTTTTAACATGTTTCATCAAGGTGAAAATAAACAACAGCACATATAAATAAATATGTATAGTTACAATATCAGTATAAGAATTACATCAGGTCACCTTCACAAAGAAAATACAAGCATTATTGTCTAAAATGCAGTAACTCAGGATCTTGACTTAGGTGTTAGAGAACTAGAGAATATTACATCCATGCACCACATTACAGATAAAGCTTGAATTCACCAGTTTCATTGTTTGTTATAGGTGTGATGTAATATGTACTGAATGTCACAGTCAAAAATTTACATTTTCTTTTCACATTTTCATCAAGTAGCTGCAACTGGCCACTTTTACAGTTGAGTTGTATATGTGATAAATATTTGTCAAGCGATGAGCTGATACGATACTCCGTATCGGTCTGATACTGGTCAAAATCACTGGATCAGATATCAAAAATACAATCCAAAAAATGTGAATAAAAATCAGCAGCAGCTTATTTATTTATTTTTTTCTGTTACACAATTATGTCTTTTAAAGAGCTTGAAATGGCTAGCACACTCAGTAGCTGTGTTGTTAACAGCTTCATCGTTTAAAAAGTCTAAAATAACAGTATCAGACTGAAATCGGAAAATACTCAATGATATTGGTATTGCTATCGGATATAAAAAAGTGGTATCATGCCATCCCTATATCTGTCCATAGTTAAATGATCTTATTAAGAGAGTGAAATATTATAATTTTCAGTTGCTAATTGGCCATTATCCACTTCAGCACCATGGACAGCATCGAGCCACAATTATGTTTTGTCCCAGCAGCTGAACACAGACTTCATATTTTATGTGTGTGTGCATTTGTTATCTCTTTAGAACCTTTCTCTGGCATAAACACTGACTTTGTCAGGACCAATAGTCATCATGGAGACCAAAACCTGGTCCTAATGAAGAAGCAGAAACTCATTTCTTAGGAACTGGTTAAGTTTAAGGCTAATATCTGAATTGTGGTTAAAATTAGGATTAGCCATTAACTGGTGATGGTTAAGGTTGGAGATAGTGCTTTGTTTGGGCCGCTGTAACGGTTTTGTGACAGCAGCAGTTTGGATTTAGTGCAAGTGAGTTACAGCCACATCATTCTATGTCCAGACCACTTGGATGAACATTTAAAAAAAGTGATTGAATCACTCTAGGCTGTGATATGGTGTGACACGCTAATTTCACTTTAAAATGAGTTATGACCAACACGGCTAGAGGCTCTTGGAAATATCAACGATGAGGGACTTTGCATCAAAGTTGCGCCTGTGGTTCCTCAGTCTCTGGCTTCACTCTGCTTTTTCATGTCACTATGGCCTCATTCTGCTTGTTACACAACTGTATTTTGGAGCTCTTCAACATTAATATTTATTGTGATGTGTTTGTCTTGGCCTGGTTTCCCTTAAAAAATATGTATATTTTTAAAATCTCATGGGGGTTAACCTGGTTAAAGGTAAAAAAAAAAAGGAAATTCTAATCAATCGCACGCATCTCATACTGCATTTCATTTGCATTTAATTGGAGAATATATTAGCTTATGTAGAGTAAAGATCAGCTCAAACGAGAACATCAGAAATGTGATTATTTCAGTGTTGAATTCTGACATGAAACTGGAGTTGAAGTTAAAACTCAATGTCCCACTTCATTCATTTTGGATGAAACTCTAAAGTTACTTTTGGCAATTGGATATTTTAATGATGGCATGTGAATTTGTTTTTAATGATAACGTGTGAATACTGAAGACTTCACGTTAATTAAATGTTAATCTGCCGTCTGATGTGGAACACTGATAAAGCAGATCTAAAGAAACTGCCCTCATTTCTCCGCTTTAAACTTCTGTCACTAGAAGATGAAAGCGCCACCTTTAACAGAACATTCACTTAAACCTTGTAGATCTGAAAATAGATAATTAAGCGTTCTGGCTCCTTCAAGGCCTTTCAGTGATGATGGTTGGCTTTTAATCATTCTAAGACTTTTTTCTAAGATCTGACCATCCTTTTATGGTACGATGAAACAAAAAAATTCATATATTAAGAAATAATTATTGGCCATGTAATACCTTTGACTTGGTAGATAATTCATCATAAGACACTGATGCACTGAGGTCAATGGGGTGTGGTGGTTGGCACTGTTGCCTCACAGCAAGAAGGACACTGGTGTCTGTTTCCTCTCCATGTGTGAGCTCCAGCTTCCTCCTTCAATCTAATGAAATGTCGTTTGGAGTTAGGTAAATTAGGGAATCTAAAAGGACTGCAGTTGTTTGTCTCTATATGTTGGTCCTGTTTAACATAGTGACCGATGTAGACCCTGATTTTGGCTCTAGCTTTGTCCACGACACTCAAAACATAAGTGGGATTAATGCTCTTGCTTGTTTGTTTGTTTTTGCTCTATCTTACTCTGCTACCATTGATGATGACAGTGTTCTAATAATAGTTTTGTTTTTGTCTGAAGTCTGACAACATTCTGTCAGTATCAGAGCAGCACCATGTAACTATAGCTGAGCAATAGCAGCTTCTGCAGCCACATGTGGTAATTAATTATGTTGGTCCATTAAAGAGATTTTCACCTGCAGAAAAAAATAATTGAATCACCAGACCAGAGCGACAGTGAATTGTGTCATCACTGTAACAAAGTCCATGTAGAATTGTTGGTATTTCCAAAGCTTACTGGCTTCATGACAAGATGAACGCCGTCTTTTTAACGACTTTCAGCATGTGTGCACTCGCACTTGCATCATATTTTTACATAATTCAACTAAATGAGTTTTTTGTTTGGCTCTGTCTCTCTAAATATGTGTGACTTTAAAACGTAATACTCCAGTTTGTTATGCTCTAATTTCTTTTTTTCTTTAATATTCAAGACCAAAATGGAACATTTTCTCAGACTTAACACATCCTCCCCAGAGCCACAGCTGATGTAGTTCTCTCTGCTATGACTTAAATAATTCTCATGTTTAAAATGAGTGATTCTCTTGCTAATGCCGTGTGTTTTAGTATATTTATTTCATATCTACTTACACTTGCATGAATATTTCATCCTTCAATCATCTCACATGGTGCTCGGCCACCTCCACATCAAAGACTCTGCATAGCATCACCCATTACAGGCAGCAGCGGGTACCGGCCGAGAGCTACACTGAGTCACTGTGCTCTGAAAACATTAACATTCATGTCAATGCATGTATTTATAGCTCTGACAGGGATTCCTTTCACTGCCCACAGTGAGACCAATGGATTGCTGCCTACATTTGCTGGTGAAATCCCTGGTCACTGATGAGGTGCATATGATCACAGAGATGTTATATAAATATGTGCATGTGATGTGAACAAGCTCTGTCTTGCTGTATACAGCGTTTTATACCATGTTTGCTCTCTCAGTTGAACGTTTGCAGGGAACTCGTTGAAATAAATTAAACATTTCAACCCTAGAGTGTTATTGGAGGATATAATACGTGATTTTATATTTTCCTTTTGTTAAATTAAAAAAAAAAAAAAAATTCACGTAGAAGATCAAGGTCCATGAAGGTACTATATATGGTTCCTTGCCAAAACTCCCTGAAATTAGAGCAGATAAAGTGAGTAACTTGCTTTCACTAGCTTTACTGTTTCTATCATTTAGCAGAACGTCTCTCCTGACAAACATGTCATGGATTTAATCAAGTAGGCTATTACTGATCAATGACACATAATCATGACCAAACTCTATACAGCATTTAATCATTTTTTTTCCCCCTCTGGAAATGAATAATCATGTGACACATTTTTCGTCCAAAGCTCTGTCATAACTTAAAAACTGTGAGTCAAAAAATATGAGTGAGCATTTCTATATTTTTAGAAGTGGAGTTACGTCCTGCAAACCGATCTTGTTATTTCACAGTGGGACTGTCAGAACATTTACATGGGACACTTCAGGCTTGGAGAAGAGACTATGAAATACATTATGTCATGGAGTGTCCTCACACCTACAGAAGGATCAACACATTTGTCGAGCATGTATGCGAGTGTGTTGGAAAGGGTTGAACAAATTGAAATGCTCTCTGGCTCTCTCTCTCTCTCACACACACACACACACACACCTCCACCCAGTGTCTTTGATGACTTCCATCTCCATGTTATTTTCAGCATATTTACTATATCGTTTGCTTCCGTCCTCTTGTGCAGCTTCACAAGCACAGAGTTACGGCATGAATGCAAATAGGAGCCTATGTGACAAGTGATGTGCGTGAGTCCGTGTGAGAGAGAAATACTACAAGTATCCCCCCCCCCCCCACACACTCCTCCATGCGACCACATAGAGGTCATTATCCGAGCGATTGCTGTCTGCTCATACATCACTGTTAGCCTTTTTGCGTCGGAGCGGGAGGGTCACCCGAGATTGATTAAAAAGAAAGCCACACTGAGAGGAAACTGGAATGGGGGCCGAATTTAATTCCTCCTTTAGATGAAGCTATGCGAGTTTAACTTGCCCTCGTGCAGCTGAGGTTACGTGACTGTGTTCACAAAAGTGGCAGAGGATGGAGACAATAGACTGACCCTGAGCTAAAAAGCTCATTTTCAATGGCTCAGGAAACACACGCTGAATGTTTGCGCAGGATTATCACCAACCCGGATTCGGTTCACTTCAAGTGAACCAAATGCAGGAAGCTTGAGAGATGAAGAACTACATTGTTTCTGTTCTCGAAAAACAAACTGCCGCTTTAATTAATTGAAATGTAATTAATTTAAGTTATTAAGACACATATGAACTCAATAATGAAATAATAGTGAAAACATCTTTAAATATGAGATATGAGAAAGTTGAAAAAAGAGACAGAAAAATCAGCAGTGCGGGAACAGAGAACTGCTCTGAACTCCTGCTGTGGCTGGGGACTCCTTCAGAAAAATGATTTTGGTGTTTACTCATCGAAATCTAATTTCAGTAAAATAAATAAGCTTGTTTCATATATTCACCTTGAATTAAAAGTCCCATTACGCTCAAGAGAGGTTAGGAGACAGACCCTGAGCAGTGATCAACAAGAAGATAGGTGTTATTTCTCCAGAGCAATATAGAGCCATACAACAGTGTGTGATTACTGTGCTTTGGTCTGTGCATCCGTCACTGCTGCTGTAATTAATGACACAAATGTCAAGTGTCGAGCTACAGTGGGATCAGTATATAAGAGGGAACTGTGGTTTGAATGGAAGCGAATGACAAAGCTCTGTGTGAGTCTCCTGTCCTGGTAACTTTTAACATTGTGTGTTAAGATTAAGTCACATCTACTGGTTTCTGTTCCATTTCAAGTACACAGGAGACCCTGTTGTAGCCTTCAATTGTCAATGAAACTTAAAAGGTGTTTAGTTTGTCCATTGTGGGCTCTCTTACTAAAAACATGGCAGTCCAAATATTAAGAGCTCATTGTGTGGTAATGAAAGCAACAATTCATACATTGTACACTTGTTTGTATACTAAAAAAACATCAGTATGGACATGTAAGAAAGAGGCAAAAAAAGATAAAAAATAGGAATAAGTGTTGCGTAGTTCCAGAGGGTTGGAGCCCTGTTGCCAACAACTAGGGTCTAAAAAATCTTCAAAACTTAGGTCATTATGGGTCATTATACTTTACATTAAACGACCAGAAACACTTTAGTTGCCAATTAACATGAACTATAAGAGGAGATCATAGATCATATTTCTCCCATGTTACCTTTGTTGCACTGACTCCAGGTCCATATTAAGATTCAAATCCTTTGTTGAATTAATAATTTACATTTTAGGTAATTACTTATCGCTATCTCCCTCTCTCTCCCTCTCTCTCTCTCTCTCTCTCTCTCTCTCTCTCTCACTCCATGTGTAGAAAACAGGTCAGGAAGCAATGGCAGTGTTTTAGTGAACCTCCGAGCCCGACTCTGGTTATTGTTCAGGTTTTATAAACATATGGGCGACCTTGAGTATTTTCAAAATTGCTGGTGTTTTAATAGTAACTTTGTGCTGTAATTAATGATCAGCTCTCTCTTGGAATGTTCTTTGCATTAGCACTGTTGTGTTTTTTTCTGAGAGAAAAAAAATCTCTTTCCTTCCCTCCCTCTCTTTATTTCTCCTTCTGTGTCAAGCAAACCGGCCAAGGCAGTTTTCCATTATCACTGTCTTCAAGTGCTTGCTCTCGTGGAATGTTGGGTCTTTGTTAATAATATAAAGAACGTGTTCTACTCCTCTATTGTCTCAGAGTGCTCAAAGTTAATTGCTGCATGTATATATACTGTATATATAAAGCTGAATGAACTCCATTTTTTCTCACCCCTCCTTTCACTGCCACATTACCCTCTCCCTTCCACTGTCTCTTGCTGTCTCTGTCTCTCTTTTTCTCTCAGTGGGATCCCAGGGAAGAAGTGTGGAGCCATCATCTTCACAGCTGAGGAGCTCAGCAACTGCCGGGTTGGTATCACATCACACTCAGACCTGCTCAGACCTGGTGATCCAAGTTTGTTAGTTCACACGTCACCAACGTGTCTCCAGTGACCACCAGTGATGGGGAATGTCATTTTCACAAGTAACTAATAGTGTTACAAAGTGATTGCACATAAAAAAGTAACTTATGTTCCAATGTTACCGTTATGTTCTGAGAAAAGTAATTGGATTAGATTTGTTGTTCCGGCAATGCTTTAGTGACCAATCATTCATTCATCTTCTATCGCTTTATCCTCCACATGTGGGGGTCGCTGGTGCCAATCCCCGCTGACATAGGGCAAAAGGCGTGGTACACCCTGGACAGGTTGCCAGTCCATCACAGGGACACATAGAGACAAACAACCATCCACTCTCACACTTATTTAGAGTGACCAATTTTGCCTAATCCTCAAATCTGCATGTTTTTTATTAAAAATAACAACCCCACAGAAGGAAAATAAATACATAAAAGGGAGAAGGGAGAAGTGAATGCAATCTCTGTGTGACTATCACTGCATCATTTTACACTGTTTTGATTGATATTGGGACAATTGAGTTCCGAGTAGGATGGATCCAGTCGGTGTAATGACCATAATATTGTCTGCTGCAGTGGAAACATATTTCAAACAATCAAACATCTGTTGCAATTCTGTCTTCATTTCCGTGGAAGCCTTGTTGAGGGAGTCGGAACTTTGTTTATACTGTCACGGAGAGTTGGAGACTGCACAGTTGACAGTGGTGGCATGTCCACCACGTAGCCTGCGACAAGCTTGTTAATTTATCTCCAAGTGACATTTTAGCTGAGTAAAAACTTGTTGTCTCAGAGCTGGAGCACCACTGCTGTCAGCATCCTCCTCCTCCTCCACCTCCACCTCCACATCCTCCCCAGTTCTTAACTTGCCGGTGCACAAATTCCTTGCAGTTGACAGCCTCCCCTCCTACCCGGAAACTAACTGTATTTTGCTGTGATATTCTACAAATACTTCCACAAAGTTAATGCAGACAGGTGTCCAAGTGGAAAAAAGGTACAGAAACATTAAGTAAAGCAAAAAAGGAACGGATTAGCTGATACATTTCATCAAAAAAAAGTTAACTCTTAACACATGACTTTGTAATTGTGTAACGTGTTACCCCCAACACTGGTGTCACCACACGTGGGTCTACTGTTAATGTGTTTTTGTCTGAAAGGATAATTGTTTCTCCAGAGACACACACACACACACACAGTGGGAGAGTGTGCTATAAACAGTTCAAGCCAGGGGTCAGAAAGTTAACTGTCTGAATTAATGAGAGTCACGTTCTCTGTTTCTAACTTTGCATAGAGAATTGAAATGACTCCGCAGACTTACAGATTAATGTTGTCATTTGCATCGAACTTAGTGAAAGTGAATTGGTGTGTTTTCCTTCAAAGTCATGATCAGAGCCTCTCATGAATTATGTATCCAGTACCGCAGTGCACTTTTCATGCCATTGGGGGGTTAATAATTGGACTTGCCCTGTCCAATCAAAGAGAGGAGAACATGCCAGCACACAAACATCATTTTGCATTATATATATGCAAACTAATGCAATTTCATCCATAATGATATAATATGAATCCTGAGGAAAGGGTTTTGTGATGTAAACACACTATTAACTTTTAACCTTTTTCCGTCTATATAAACAGAATATTATATATTTATTTTAAGGAAGGTTAAAATCTACCCAGAGGACACTAGTGACATTTATTAGTTATGGTTCATAGGCACTGTATGTTGTAGTTATTGAAAAATGTGTGTGTCATTGGGGGGGAAAAAGCTTCCCTGGTTAATGTTTCAATTTTAGTGCATGTGTTTTATTTTCAACAATAATAATAAAAAAGACTATTTACTATTACTAAATAGTGAATACTAAATTACTTTTCTACTTTTGTGCAAACCATGCAGACACGTTTTGTATTCAGGAAAAAAGTTAAAATTTCACATTTTGTCCAAACGTTTCACACGTGTCATGCCGATATTTGTAAAGTGAGTTATTTCTCAATGATATGAGACAAAAATCATCACACTACACACTTTCACTACACACACACACATACACACACACATGGATGTGGAGAAATAGGTAAGAGTGTGTAGTGAGGAAGATGTTTGTTGCAGTCCAAGACCAGGTTGAGATGCTGCATCTGTCACAATGATGGTTTCATGGATTTATTAATACTCCCAGGACGTTCCCTAACCAGTTGCTTTTTGTGCCTAAACCTCTTCATAAATAGAAATGGTTATTGTCACCCTCATTTGTAAATTTTAACCAAAAGCAACACAAAAATGTAAGAAATAAATACTTTGATTTAGAAACATGAGCTCACATGTGTCTGTAGAGACTGGGCTGTAAAAACTTCAGTTCTATCTAAATTTTTAAAGGACAATTGATTTCCATATGTCATTGTTCATTTTTCGGTTTTCATTTGCCATGTGTCGAGATTACAGAAAACAGATTTATTTATTTTTGTCAGGCTCACTGTTTTAGCCCTAAAATATGTTGTTTTGTGGTTGTCAAATTTTCATGATGGAGGTGTCCATGTGCAAAATGGCCAAATAATGGGAAATATGTCAGGTTGAAGTATACCTTTGAGGATAGTCATTACTCCAGTATAGAATCTTTTGGTGATAAGGTGTTTTTTCTGCTGATTAGGGTTTTATATTTTAAAGCTTAATTCCAAGTGAACTGCTGAGTAAACAAGTAAGTAAATAGTGGTAAAAATCTAAATCCAGTTGTAAGTATGAACTAAACATAACTTGTCGGATTACTTTGTTCTTCATACTTTTGTATGAACCTTTATTTTTTTTTCCCCAGGACATTGCCACCATGCAGCTCTGTGCCAACAAGCTGGACAAAAAAGATTTCTTTGGCAAATCTGACCCTTTCCTCGTCTTTTACCGGAGCAACGAGGATGGGACGTAAGTGAGCAGTTTTAAATAAAAGCTTCATGTACAGTCCATCTTCCATCTAGTCCATTTAAGATTAAATCCCTTATATTGTTTCTGCAGTCATTCTTAAGCGTGTGTCCAGTGAAGCTTTTTTGTGTTTTTGAGTGTTCCAATTTGGAATATACTGTATATTAATTTATAAGCTAATTTTGCAATACCCAAGAGTCTGACACATTTCCTTTACATTTACTACCATTCTAGCAGCAGTTTAACTCTTGCTCTCTGACTCCATTTCTTGTATTTCCAGGTTCACCATCTGCCACAAGACTGAAGTTATCAAGAACAACCTGAATCCTGCTTGGCAGCCGTTTACCATCCCTGTTCGAGCTCTTTGTAATGGAGACTATGACAGGTGAGAGGACAGCACACAGTTCAGAGGTTAATCGAGTCAGCAGTCAGACCCCATTACTTTCTGCAAACATAAATGTATTATAAATGTGATGTTTAATGGTTGATTTCTCTGCAAAGTGAAAACCAGCCTGTGGCAAATTGAATTGACTACATATAAATCAGAAAGGCATAAATCTGGGTACATCATTGACACAAATGCAGCTTCTTTAGATCTCCACTGTCTGAGCACAGTGTTTTACATTTTATTACAAACTCTGTCTTCAGAATCCACCACTGTGAACTTTATACTCTGCTCTCTTGGCCTTCACTGAGGCTAAGGAAGCAACAGCACTGGCTTAGATTTATTGACAAGGCCATATTACCCCCTTATCCGTGTCGCCTCATGTCCCCAGGTACGAGCGGGTACAACTCCCACTCATCATGTCGGTTCCTCTTCAGAGTTCCCAAAATACACTCAGAACTTAAACGGCTTTTTCGCTGCACTTTGGTCATGGAACAATCTGCAAAATTCACTACAGCTTGAGCATTTTATTTCCCTGGGCGAATTTAAAACTCTGTTGACAGCAGAGTGTAACTCCTATTCTTGAAAAAACTGCTATCCCTTGAAAAAAAGATTTAATCTCAAGGGACTCCCTGGTAAAATAAAGGTAAAATAAAATAAATAAACCTGTGTTTAACTGCAAATCAGGACTTCAACCAAGCTGTGAAGTCCCTGTAGAATTCCATAGACAAATCCGGTGAAGGGCAAAAAGTGAGGAGTCTGCTGCTGTGGTGGCATTTCCCAATAATATGTGCAGGTTTAGTGAAATGTAGCCTTTTTTCACTCTAACTCATGCACCATGGACATGGAATAAGCTGCAAACCATAATTTCATGACAGACACTGCCTTCTTTAAACACCTGCAAAGGGTTCAGATGAAGGATCTGTATACATTATTATACCTCTCTTTTTTTATCTCCTTTAATTACCTCCTTTTTACTTTTAGATTCTGTTGTGAGTTTTATGTCTGAAATTTGTATTGTCTCTGGAACTATTTGTATTTGTTGTGCTGCTATCTTGACCAGGACTCCCTGGAAGAAGAGATCTTGTATCTCAATGAGACATTCCTGGCTAAATAAAGGCTAAATAAAAATAAAAAGAGAATACTTTGTACAGATGTGTAGGAAGACATGAAGAACCTTTTCAGCTGCTTCAAAAATCAACTCTGTAAAAAAGTGACTAAAATAAAAAAAGCCTTCCTGTCATCGCCATTGTCAAGCTATTATTTATATCAGTGAGGGAAGTCTGGTGCCTAATGTCACTAATCTGACTCCTCATGCTGCTGTCACTGTCAGCAGGCACTGCGATAATGGCAGCTCTGCTGGATGATGGTTTGTCTGTAGAGTTCACCAAGGCTATAGAACCATTTTAAAGCTTTTAATGTTCCTACGCCTCAATTATATAGCCATGTCCCTCCGGCTGAGCTAGAATTAACTTCCTGTATTAGAATTCTTAACAGTATGTGTGGTGAACACCACTAACTGCTCATCACCTGAATTATACAGCACCATCCCTGCGGTAAACTATGGTGGTGGCGTCTTCATCATGTGGGAGTGCTACTCACTGACAGGCACAGTAAAAATTGGTGAGAATAAAAATGCAGAAAACTGCTCAAATATTTGGAGAATGAATGGCTCCGCCGAGTCCAGACTTTGATTGACTTTGACCTGAAGATGGCAGTTCACAGATGCTTCCAAACCACGGGACATCTGGGATAAATCTTCAGTTCTTGTTAAGGTCCTGTTCACATATGACAAATGATGTGCTGTGAAGAGTATGAGCTATGTTGCTTGATTCATGTATTGGATGTGCTTGGATCTGTGTGAAGCAGCAGACATTGGGCTCTATGGTGGTCAGAATAATGCCAGCAGTCGGCCATGTTGTCAGTCTCAGGCCAGTGCTGGTGTTATTGAGACCAACATGGAAGCCAGGCAGCGACGGTCACACGAGTGTGTGAAGTGCTGCCATCGATTCAGGTGTTAATCCAAATCAATGTGTTGTTACCTTTCACTTCACTAAAACCCTGATCTTATAGCAACAAGCAGAGTGAACTGTTCAGGGCAGAGCAGCATCAGTAGTATCAGCCACAACATAAAAACTAGTCACGTGTGTAATTTTTGAGAGACAGGGTACAGGAAAAGCTTACCTCTAGACCAGAGGCCCCCTCTTGAACGCCCATCGGTCATATGAGTTTGACAACCCTGCTCTCGATTAACTTTCCCTCTTTTAATTTTTGTCCACACTGTCCCGTCTGTTTGTCTCACCTCTGTGCCCTCATCTCACCTCCCTGCAGGACGGTGAAGGTGGACGTTTACGACTGGGACCGAGATGGGAGGTGAGTTTCCTTGCTCTGTTTTTCATTGTCATCTTCAGCTCTATACACTGTGACCCAACCCACCTTGCACACGCTGAGTGCTAAATCCAAAATAACTTTAAGGTCAGAGGTCACAGCTGGGTGGAGGACAGTAGGTCAGGATTTATGAGCGTTGGCCATGATGCTGACATGGCTTCTATCTTTCACTGACAGATTTGTGGCGTTAATGGAAATTTCAGGTGTGACCATGCCTTACTTCATGTCTGTCTTGCAGTGTTTCATCACAGTATCTCATGCATGGACAGCCTGCAGGGGACTAAACATGGGTTTTTCATTTATTTATGGGTTTGATGGGCAAAGAATTAGGGAATTATCATCTATTGAAGAAAAGTGCATTTAGAAAAGTTTCATCTTAAAATTATGATTGTAGGTTTGATCCCCAACTGAGAGCTGTGGTGGCAGCATGTAAATAGGCATGAATGATGCTCTGAGTGGTCATCAGGTGAATGAGTGAATTAGAGCAGTGAATTTGAGATTTACAGTTCAACTGCTCATCATGTGTCACAGCTGTGAGGAATGAAAAAGTATGTCATAAAGTTAAATGCTGAAATAATTAAAATAGTCACCTTATGACTATGTGAGTAACAGTAAGAGATTGTCTGTCATTGTATTCATACATGTTTTATATTAATTTTCATTCAGAAACTGGATTACATATTGTAAAATGTGTCCGTGTCTGATACTAAATAATGATGCTAATACTAGGCCTATAGATAATTTAACAAATCTCTTTGCTCGTGCTACAGCCTGCACATCAAATGTAGTGTTTATGTACATGTGCATACATGTAATTATGGGCACAATGTTAAAAACAGATGGTTTTGATGTTATGGTTGATAGACAGTTGATGTAATTTCCGTGCATAAATGTCTTCCATGTTACTCTTTTGTCTCTTCACCCTTTGTTGCCTCTCATCCGCCTCCTCCCCAGTGGGAGATGGACTTCTTATGCACCTTGAGAATTCCCCTCCAAATAGCAGCATTAAACAGGGAGAGCTGGTGTCATGCACAGCCCCAGGTGGTGATAAATGGAGATGCTGAGATGATGTGAGGGCATGCAGGGAGTTGATATTTACCAGTCAGATGATGCTGGAGGGGAGTCTTTCTTGTTCAGATGAAAAAATAACGTGTTGAACTCAGTGAAACATTTCTCTGCGGGATTCTCTCAACAGACCATTTAAGGGGTAGATTCTTTTTTGTCTTATTCTGGCACAGATCAAATAAAGATTTTTATTTATTGTAATTTGCAAACGTGACACATTTAAATGTTTGCGTCTGTGTGTTTTGTGTTGCTTGTGCTGTGAATGCCACGTGTCCTTTGTATCTTTGTATCTTTGCATTGACTTTGTGTGTTTTCTCATTAAAACTGCGTGTAATGTCAATGCATTATAAGAGCATTCCACAACCTCAGGCATGATTGCAAGGATTTAAGTAATCATTTAGATTTGAGATGTTATTTATTCATATTTAGCTTGAAATTTTAAAGATTGATAGAATGTATGTGTGTGCCGGTGCTCATTGTCAAGCCCTGTGTACAGTATCCAGTGGGAGGGAGGGGGACTGCAGGTTATGCTTTTCTTTCACCGTAAAAAATACTTGCTCCCACTTGTTTCGTCTGTGTTGGAATATGGAGATGTATTGTACATGTATACCTCAGCACAGCTTCACTTTATGCTTGACACGGCTTACCATGCTTCCCTAAGATTTATAACAAATGATAAAGCTGTGGCTCATCACTGTGAGTACAACTGAAGGGGAGATTGCTGTTCTGTGAAACAGGGGAAGCTCATTTCAGGCCCAGGTATTTATCCATAAATTCTTAGGACATTTTAGAGGAAGCAGAGCTTCCCTTGCTGTCAAAGAGCAATCACCTCTGGTTGGGCTGCTCTGTTCAGTTACTGAACAGTATTACTGTTAAATACTCTCTGTGTTCTCAGGACTGTCTTCTGCTTTCTGTTTTAAATGTCTGGACAGAAAAAGGGCTTTTGAATGTTCTGCATCTGTGTTGTGGAATGAGCTGCAGAAGGATTTGAACAGTTGGGGTTTTATTTAGCAGTGGGGATGTGTTTAATGGTCATTCACCCTCAAATCAAATGACGCTGCATTGCATGCAGGTTTTAATCAGCTTTGGCTGTGGGAATGTAAACCTGGGTGATCATGCTAATTTCTGTGTCTGCTCTAGTTTTGCCATGTTTGCCATTTCTGTCACAACGCTATGACAAGCATTCATCTTCTGGCTGTTTGTGTTGAGGTTTATAGCAATTCTTACTTTTTAAAACTTGAGATGTCATTCAGTATTATTTATTTACATCTCAGTGGGAATCTCTCCTGGTTAAATAAAGGTTCAATAAAAAATTCTTATGTGAATTGAATATTAGTGGAGAAAATCATTTGGAAATCATTACATTTTGTGGAATCAATACAAAGAAAGTAGCAGACAAGGGTATTCGGGGTGGAAAAGAATCCAATGGTCAATAAAACTGAGTTTGAGAAGTCATAGAGTCTTTCATCCTCACGTCCGTCTCTACATGACATGCTGACTTGTGATCAGAAGTCTTTACAGTCACTGAGACTTTACACTACATGTTTTCTTATGTGCTACTAACAGTGGTGTAAACAGTATGGAGACACTTTTTTCGCCTATTTTCTTACAGTCACGACTTCATCGGCGAGTTCACCACCAGCTACAGAGAACTGTCCAGAGGCCAAAGCCAGTTCAACGTCTATGAGGTAAAGTGTGATTTAAAAAAAATGACTTCTTCTTGACTTTACTTAATTTTACTTTTAGAATGATTTACATATTATCAGAATGAAGCCTCAGGAAAATAATCATGCTCTGTATGGCTTCACATTTTGTTCAACAACTCATTTCTTGTTTCCTGTCTTGTGGTCTAAGGTTTTGAATCCAAAAAAGAAAGGCAAGAAGAAGAAATACATCAACTCAGGGACGGTAAGAACTGTTGGTGTGTGTGTTTCATCAGCAGCTGTCACCTCTTTCATGGACATGACTCAGCAGCAGTGACATTTCAGAGCAGTAAACGGATGTTGTTTCTCCATGATCCCCCTCCATCTCTGTCGCCTCTCCACTGCTCTCTGATGTTTTTGTCTCGCTCTCTCTGTCTTCAAGGTGACCCTGCTGTCCTTCAAAGTGGAGTCTGAATGCACATTTGTCGACTTCATCAGAGGAGGGTAAGAGCTCATGCTCTTCAATGAATTGTTAATGCACAGTGATGTAGTAAAGTTAATGTGTGCATAATATACAATATAAACTAATTATAAGTGTCACATGGAAATATGCAGCTTTCATATTGACTATCTGTGAGAAGCCATTTAAGAACAATAGTGTTTTGCATGAAGGTTACATCATAAAATAGCACAGCAGAATGATTGTACACACAGCCAGTGAGACAAAGACAAAGTTTGCTTCTGTCACAATGAAAGTCACTTGCTTGAGTTGAAATATATTGTCTGAATAAGACTGAAACATTTGTGTGAGGCAATGTCGGGAAATCTTCACTGAGATTCCTCCAACGTGCTGATGATACATCGAAATGGAGAACTGTTGCTGTATGAAGCCCAGATCAGATTTTATATATGGCCCACAGCTTCGGTTGGGTTTTATAAAGTGTTATTTATGGCCAGGGACCAAACTGGGACAGAAAATCAGCCCTGGCATTTTGGCATTTTTCTACATACAGTCCCGCTTATACATCTTAAACACCACTACAGTATAATGGGAGTCGTGTGCCGTCCACATGAGCTCAGCTGGTAAGTGCAGGTTTTGCATCGTGGCAGTGACACACAGAACTGCAAAATTGTTATAAAACAGTACAGTTATTGTATTAAACTGTTGGTGTTACGTACCTGCATAATGACAAAGTAACATTTATGATGATGTCAGTCACACTGGGTCTACCCACGAGTAGGAGCCCCTGAATAGTAAGTATTATGTAATGAAAGAACTCAGGTCATTCATTCACTGTCATCTTGAAGCACTGTTTTTTTCCTTCTTCTTGAATGGTTGTTTCAACATGTATTCATGTTGTGCTGTGCTTCGGCGATCCTTGAGCTGAAAGTTGTGTAGTGTAAACTAGGGTCACATGAGTTCAGTTTTCTTTATTTCCTTTCACTCTTCTGTTTCGTCCTCGAAAAGCTTATTCTCAAGATGAATTTGTACCATTGATTCTCTTTGTAACCACAGAGCTTATTTAAAGCTAGCACACAAGGTATTTATGAGGCTGTTATACTATATGGACATCTACTTTTAGACAAAGAAAATATTTAGAATGTTTGAAAGGGTTTGAAAAAGTGTCCAATCTGTGAACACACTTGCATCTGAAGATACCGACACAGTCCTAACTCTGTTATGACTGATAATGTGCTTCCTCTCTCACCAGGACACAACTCAATTTCACTGTGGCCATAGACTTCACAGCATCCAATGGTAGGAGAGATTTCTTTTCCCCACTGCATGCAGGCAATGTTCACATTTGTGTTGTAAATGAGAAATGTGACAATCACAGACACCTGCAGAGCCTATGCATGAAATCAACGTACGTTCATGACAACGTCTCTTTTTATAAGCATATTTTCTTGACCCTGATGGAAAGTGTCATGTAGTCAAGAGAAGGGTTAGAGGGAGTTCAGAAAAGAAAGCCATGATGTGTGGAAAATCTTTTTCCACTTTCACTATATGCTTTTTTTGAATAATCTTATGAATAAAAGAGGTGAGAAACTTAGTACAGGACATGAACAATTAAAGGAAGGTATTCTGTTTTAAACAAAAGCACTCCTTCTGAGAAATAATAACATTTACTGATTGAAGAACTACATTTTGAATTAATACAACAGTATTAAAGCAATAATGAATTGTGCACAAGCCACAATACATTTTCCTCACCTGGCAAATTATATTTAACTTGCAAAGGTTAATTAGATTACCCGTAGGTGTGAGTGTGAGAGTGAATGACTGTTCTTCTGTGTGCTGGCCCTGCGCTCGACGGGCGACCAGAGTGTACCCCCACCTCTTGCCCTGTGTCTGGGATTGACTCCAGCTCCCCACGACCCTTACGTGGAGGATACAGCATTAGACAATAATTTAATGAATTAATGAATGTTGTGATGATACTGTCAACTATAAAATTGACATGCTTATTGTTAAATGTGACTCCACCACTGAAATACTTCTGACTTATTTCATTCAGTTTAATTCAGAACCTTCCTAAACTAAATAGATCATTTGACCACAGCCCTATACTCATAATATAATATAATATAATATAATATAATATAATATAATATAATATAATATAATATAATATAATATAATATAATATAATATAACAAAGCTGTTTCTCGATGTGTTATGTTCTCAACCTCTGTAAAGAGTAAGATTGAAACCATATCACTGGTGATAGTGTATGTTATGGTGCGATAATTGAATTAAATATAAAAAAATTGGAATTTTCATGTTATTGATAATAACATACATTTGCTGCGATTTTATCACACAAGTTTAAATTCAAAGGTCTGTAAATAAGAAGAATAACATGTTTTTTTTAATGAAACATTTAAAAAAGAGGAATGTAGCACACCTCTTACACTTCACAGAATTTTCCATAGAGTGACTCAAAGCAGAGAGAAATGTGGAGAGAGAGACATAGAAAATGACAGACATCCAAAGATGTTGTCTTGTTGTTTTTGTTGCCTGTGGTGAGATTCTAAAAATATTTTCCAGGATCATGTGGAATGAATGTGACAGAATGCAGAAAATATTATTTATTAATCTTTTACCCTACATGAATTAATTTATTGCATTTCCTCACTGGGGATTCCTGGTATGAAAGTTTAGAACAAACACATCCCCATCAAAACTTTCAGCTTCTAAACATTTCTAAACAAATAACGGCAACTTCAGATATAAAACACTCATGAATATTTTCTGCAGTGTAACACAACATGCATTAGCTGAGTCTAATTAGAACTGTGAGATTTGAATAATGCTACACTCACTACACAGAGAATGGATTGTATCTGCACAAGCAGGTATTTTGATGGAAAACAAACATGTATTTCATGTGTCACTGACACTGGCTCAGTGCTGCAAGTGCTTATATCATGTGTTATTCATGTGTCATCATATCAGGACTTTTCTTGTCCTAATTCTTTGTAAATCTCATTTTGTAATTATTCTGTTTGGGTGGTACTTTTCTCTGCAGGTAACCCGTCTCAGCCCACTTCACTGCACTACATGAGTCCATATCAGATGAATGCATATGCCATGGCGTTGAAAGCTGTAGGAGAGATTATACAGGACTACGACAGTGACAAACTCTTCCCAGCATACGGCTTCGGAGCTAAACTTCCTCCAGATGGCAAGATCTCCCACGCCTTCCCACTAGTAAGTGTCACCGACGCCTCTTTCACATTAACAGGTAAAACCAGGATTAGTGAACCATACCATTTCATTTCATCTGTGACTTCAGTGCCTCATTCAAACTCAACAGCGAGTGAGCAAAATTAGAGCACTAATAAAATGAAATTAAAAAAATACTGAGTGTTGTCCCAAGTTATAAAAAACTGAGGTTCTCAAAAACATTTATGAAGATCAATGTGTCTCTTAATTCTTACAGTGTTGCTTTGAGACGAGGGAAGCCCAGCTCCATCTAAAATGTTGTCAAATATGTACTTTTGTATTAATTATTATTATTATTATTATTATTATTATTATTATTATTATACATTTTATTTGCACCTTTTCTGACACTCGATGTCACCTTACATAAAAAACACACAAGTACAACATAAAAAATATAATAAAATACAGTAAAATATAATAATAAAAGACAATAACATTTGACAGTGCTGTGTGGTCAGTGAGAGTATGTTTTTCTAAAAAGGTGAGTTTTCAGTTGCGATTTGAAATGTGTTTCGGAGGTTGGGAGGACATTCCAGAGCGGGGGGGCAGAGCGGCTGAATGCTCTGCTCCCCATGGTGACGAGACAGAATAGGTTTTTTTCACTGTGGTGAGCTTGACGATGATTGGACAAATGCAGCAAAATCGTCACTTCCACAGAAGTTCAACTTCTCTTCTCTTGCACTCTGTCAATGGAGCAGTGGGTGGGTGCGGACGTTGGGCTTCTGCATGACGATTGGATGAAATGTCTAAAAGGCGGAACCAGTTTTTGATTGACAGCGTTGCAGAAACATACACGACAGCGGAGCCTTTTCTGTCTCAGTCCTGTGTGTATTTTGTGAGCCTGTAGACAAATCGCTGGTCGTTGTGTGTTATTTGCTAATATATATTTGGTAATATAGACCATTTTCATTTAGTTTGGACTCAGAAATCACCAATTCCAACAATAAGCCTTGAAATAAAAAGTTTGCCAAGAGAAACCTTTTCGCTAACTGGATTTATTTATTGTCACTTAAAATGTGTCTGTCAGGTGTAAGGTTCTCCCTAGCTACTGATGTAGAGTCTGCACCCATTTTGGTTTCTTGTCAAGGCTGAAGGAAAACATGCAATCAAACACAGGAGGCAAGTCAAGGCAAAAAGAAGCATCAAAGAGAAGAAAAAAAAACCCAAAGCCATCCATTAGATTGACAGCACCTTAAATGTCAGACAATGACTTTGGAAAAATGTCTCAACCAATACTCTTTTTTTTCCCATTTGCTCTAATTGGTTTTTAAATGACTTCAAGTCCTGATTGTCCTGCTAAGCATTTGATTCTGTTTTAGTTAATTGCTTTTTTTTTTCCTCAAACCCATCAACCATATTTTCTATTGTCGTGTCAGGCAGGTGGTTTTTAATGACAGTTCTGATAAACCAGCAGTAAAAAGCTAAAAATACATTTGTTAGTCTGTATATGGGTGTAGTCTCCCAGTTTGGAGATGTACAGTATTGCAGAAGTTTTATAACCTTCCTTCTATTCTATTGAATGGTCATTGAGGGTGACGACCTTTGAGGGTTTGCGTGTCAATGAATGAGCAAATGAGCCTGATTTGCGCTTGATTTATTGTGTCAGTGAATATTTTCCTGAGCAGTTTTTGATCTCAGACAATAAGACTATAATCAGTGGCTCAGTACATGAAGTGACTTTAAAATTAAACTCCAGTTTCTAGTGGTGGAAATACCAGATGAGAGGAGGTACATTATGTGGAAATATGAAGGTACAAGGAAACTATCTAAACATTCTTTGACTTCATTAATTGATGTCTTCAATAGATAGATTGATCTTTATCGTCAATGTAAGCAATATACAACAGAAGTCAAGGCACCAGATGTAAAACCAGAGGTCGAGTGATCAATAAAATAAGAATAAATACCCAAGTTTACACACACAAACACACACATACATATACGTGCAGTGCAATTTTATGCGGTAAACATTAAATATACTGCACGCCAGAAGTTATTGCACTCTGATTTTTGCCAAAAAGTTGCCCCTTATCCGTTCGTGACCTGGACATGAATTTTGCACCTACTAAATGTCTACTTATTTTGGTGAAAATCTCCCAATATTCACACAACAGCCATGGAATAAAAACACATATTTGCACTCCTCCTGTAAATAAGATGTGAGCTTGTTTAGAAGAGAACTCAACCTATTGTGAGCATTTTATTTTTTTCCTTTTTTTCCCAATTTGTGATGTGTAATCCCTTAAAAAAAACTTAGAAAAGCTTAGCCTCTGAGTTCTTTACCACAGTCCAGAATGCTCCTGCTATCACAAAGTTTTTTTTATGGTCATTCATTATAAGTAATTATTCTAGTTACTATTTAAATAAAAAATATTAAAATCAATTAACATTCAAATTTTCACATAACCCAAATGACCTGCTACTCTGTACCAAATCATAAAGTCAGTTAGGGCTGGAACTGCAACGATTATTTTCTCGATTAATTGGGTGACGGTCGGTGCTCCTTAAAATGTCAGAAAATGCAGAAAAATGTTGCTCTGTGTTTACTAAACCTGGAAATGATGACGTTTTCAAATGTCTTGTTTTGTACACAAACAAAAATAACTCAGTTTTAAGGATTTCTTTGTTATATGGAGCAAAGAAACCAAGAAATATTCACAATTAAGATGCTGAAAAATCAGAAAACGTTTTTTAATTCTTTAAAAAACACTCAAATGGCATGTGAAAATAGTTGGCGATTAATGTAGTAATCGAGTAATTGTTTCAGCCCTCAGGTCAATGAAAGAAAAGGTTGCACAATCCCACAAGTTGTAGGCATTGTGGAGTGTTTCTGTGAAAAGCATGACTGAGGCAGTGGAGAGGAACAAAGGGTGGGAGGAAGAAAATGAATCATGCTGCACATGAAAAGAGAAGATGTTTTTGTTTATTTGATGGCATGACGGTGACAGAGTAATAACACACATGAGAGAGACACAACAGCACAGGGAAACATTTTGATTTTGCTCAGCATAGCTTGGCATTGTAGGATGACTAAAATAGCAATTAGCAAGGCAGCAAAATGGAATAAAACAAACAAACAAACAAACTTGCACCTGCTATGATTTCAATCGACTGTTATAGCTGACAGTCACGGTAGAAGAAATTAGGAAGAAAGTGGGTTGGAAGGGAGCATAAAACCAGTTTTAAATCTGGTGCTGTTCAAACCCTGTGGGATAAGAATAATAGGAGCTATATATCTATTTATTTATTTTTAAAACAAGATGCTAATATGGCCAGAGCTTTTTCATGTGGGTGAAATGCCTCTGGTTTTTCATAAGTGGGCTGAGCTTCTCTGACCTGAAACTGTCATTTTTAATCAGGTTTGTCAAATCCCATGATCCTCCTGCTGGCTCCCACAGCGTGCAGTCAAAAGTCAGAGGTGCACGTGTGCGTTAACATCTGGCCGGTGGAGATGCTCATTCCCATATGAGCAGCCACTCATTTAGCCACTCTGCCAATTACGGCTCACCTCAGTGTGACAAATCCCGCCACTGTGTCGTCGTATGGCAACTCTAATTAGGAATGTATTGTTTTGAAATAGCTGGAAGCATGTCAAGCAATCTTAATTCATCAACATCATGTAAAAGGTTTGTACTTCATCATCACCAAACACGTGGGTCACGTATGGCGGATCATGAGTTTGGTGAGCCTTTATTTTGCTTCCCTGGTTTAATTAAGGGTTCATATACACAAGCAGCGCTTGTGTATATGAAGTCCTTATAAAGACCATATGAGCATACGCAGTGTTGCGCACTTGTGAGTAAATTAAGAGTCAATGTACCTTGACGCAGCCTCTTGTTTTTGAGGACATGAGATAAAGATATTTGTCTTTGATGAGGTTTATTTGACACTGATTAATGAGGGACTTCTGCTGCACTGTTTTGTTGTTTTTTTTTATAAATACTGTATATTTATCCTGCATATGGATGGGCATTTGGTTGTGCTGATTAGGAGGTAGATAAAAGCCAATTCCAAACTGTACATATTGGACAGTACATTGGAATGGAATGTGGGATCAGAGAATTTTTTTTAAATTAACGCTGGCGTTTTTTGATATTTGGAGACATCCATGTTATTAAACAAAAACTTCATAGGAAATAATAAAAAAAAGTAAAGACAGCAAGAGACCTTTGAGTATGAACCTGCCAACGGCTACTGCCTCGACAATAATGATAATAATTACTGCAAAAGAAACATTGACATGTGGTTTAATAATTTGTCAGCATCATGTGCCGTTGCACCAACCTGATCTCTTAAAAATCATATTCCCACACAACTAAACTGTACTATTAATTACATTTGGTAGGGAATGTATAAGCTTTCAAGGTCACAGTGATTTGACCACTTATGATGCTTTTGGTTCATAGTGTCAGTCAATTTTCAGGTGGTCGTCAGTTTGGCATTTGTCCTTTCGAGCATTTTGGAGTTGCCACAGCAGATTATCTGCTTCCGTCTTGCCCAGTTGTCGTCTACCGGGCCTTCCTTCTTTAAATAACAACAGGTGGTGAGATAATGTTGCAGAAAGAGACTCCCTGCTGCCATTTGAACAAAGACAACTTTATTGTTACAAGCCAGCATCAGTTTGCTTGAGAGAGTTTCAACACTCTGGCCTTCGTCAGCGAAACCATAAATTGTAAAGCTGATCCGACATCATCATCCCATACATCACATCCCATTTTAACCTCCTACAATATACATGTGATATCATATTTCATGTACTAAAACAATCTGTATCATAGATTACAAAGAACACTCATCCGTACATGTTGCCATAACACTTTGCTTGATGTTTGGCGTAAATTTGAAGGTAGCGGAGCAAGAAGAAGGTCTGTCATGGCCAACTTCACCGCAAGAATTGCTATTGTACCGACTGACAGATATTGTTCAAAAAAAAGCAATCAGAATTTAAGGTCAAAATATAACATGATTAGAGGATCCATACCCATAACATAAACATATAAACACACTAGAATGTCCTCATAACTCCAAACAAAAATCTGCAACACATCCTCTGTGCTTTGTCTAATCATAATCTAGATGAAAATACCTCTCTTATGAAGCAAAGTTGAGAATGCAGTTCAGTCATTTTTTATATGAGGGAGTGTTTGTTGTGCACCTTGTGCATGGAGACATACTTTATTCACGGTGGATTTTTTAGCAGTGTTTCACTGCAGTTTGAATATACAAAGATAATCCAGCTTTTACCACAACACAGCCACCTGGGACCTTGACTGTGGTAAACAAACACTTAAGCTGTCTTTGTCTGACACTCTCCCCAATTTCTACTCAACTTTTGCATCTCATACGTTGACAGAAAAAAACAACAAAAAATAATAACTCCTTGCATTTCAATAGGGTTCTACGCACCTTGTGCTCGAACCCTAAATATGGAATATTTAAAAATGCCAGCAAGTGGATTAAAAGAAGAAAAAAAGTACAAAATACACTGTGGAGCAGAAATGGAGGGAAAAAATTGCTATAATAATAATATATATAATAATAATAATTAGCTACACAAATGAGAGCGCTCTATTTAAGTATTTATTCATAGAAAAACATTTTTACTCACCATCTCAGGAAATCAGAAAGATTACATTTCATCTTTGTCATTTCCTGTTCCAATGTTGTTAAACATATGTACTCAACTTTGTTATTGGATCTGCAAAATCAGTAGATAGATGTGTATAATTTGGAGGCATTTTGGCTCATCCAGCCATCACAGAGCAAATGTTTTGCGTCCATCGAATGTTGCAGATGCTTCCAAGATATTTCAAAAAATGATTACAGCCGCTGCTTGAGCAGGATTGATGATGTGTGAAACAATAAAACACTGAGCCACTGATCCAAGAAAATTAAGGCTTTTTTTTTAATGAAAAGATTAACCAAAAATATGTTTCCATTTACTTCCAGCAAACAAACTTTAACATCCATCTGTAGAGCAATCTGCTGTGATCAAAACTCTGCGTGGCTTCCATTTTCTTCATGTCACCACAACTCACTCATTAAAGAATAAAGAAAGAATAAAAAAACACGGTCACTAGACAGTGTCCAGTGTGCTGCCTGTTTGAAAAAGGAGACAGAAGAACAGGAATATGACTAACATTGAATAACATTCTAACTGTATGTTTTATTTTGATTCAGTTCACTCACACATTGAGTGAAGCCTATTGAAATCAGCCAAAAAATAGTATTTTCTACTGATGAGCAGATTCATGTTTAAAATAAATTATTATTGTATATATGTATTTGGTTTTCTTGATTTGGGATTTGATGTTCATTTCATCTCTGTGGCCCTCAAGTTCACAAGTGTTTTTGAAAAAAACAGCCGCCAAGTGTCCTTGGCGGCTGTGTTGAAGTGTGAATCAATGTGTTTTTGACAGGGATGAATGAATGAACACGCCAAGAACAGGGATGCAAGCAGGGCATTACAATGAATAAATATAAGAAAGTGAATGTGTTAGAAATCAAATAGTTCAACTGGAAATTTATCTACACATTCACTGGAAAAACTAGATTGAGTAATAGTAAAGTAATAGTCCCCAGAGCTGACATCATTTATTAAACCTGTACAAGGTAAATGGTCTTTACGTCATATCGTTTTTCCAAACTTCACTCAAAGAGCTTTACCATCCACACTACAGTGCTTTGTTATGGATTGTGTTGGTGATAAATGTTTGTGCACAGCACCTTGAACATACCTGTGTGCATGAAAAGTGCTTTATAAATAAAACTGCCTTCCCTACTCAGCCACAGCAGCCCATAAACACAGTACAGCAGATCACTGGTGCAAATATCCAATCATGTTGTGCAACTCAGTACAAAAAAGAACAGGGACTGAGGCCACAACCTTCATGTGTTGATTCAAGTTGAAAGTGATAACGCATATGACTATTATTACTAACCATATTTCATTTTTTTAGTACCTTTAGTGCTACCGTTTATTCATCTTCTAAAAGAGACTTCCAGCTAAATAATGCTCCATGTCAAAAAGTAAAAGTCTCTGGTTCCAGGAACACGAGCTTCTGTGATCTCCCCAGTCACCAGAGGTATACCCTGCAGAAAACTCTCGACAGTAGAACAAAAGACTGGCAGCATAAGCTCAGAGGAAAGCTTGCAACATCTAATGGAATCGGTGACACAAAGAAGTGATGCTGTTTGAGAGCAAATTAAGGAACTAGCCTGTATTAGTATGGTGTAAGAAAAATGCATCAGTGAGTCACACTGTTGCACTGAATATTAAGACCACATAACATGGCCACTTCGAACTAGCAGCGGCTGGTGTTGATGCAAACTGAATTATAATTATAATATAATAATATATAATATATTGTAATATATAATATTATTAAGGGGAAATTATAAAGACAGTGATTTGTACCCCCATTTCTTGTTATCCCCATTATATATATCATTATAATAATGATAATGTAGTCATGGCTGGCTTAGTTGGGCTGCAAGGGCTGATGGAAGGGTTTTGACGTTGTTGTTTGTGTTGCATTAAGAGAGACGCAAGAACATCCAGACTGAGACGCAGGTTTGAATGAAATTTGGAAATTTGGAAACGTAAAAAAATCCTTGTCTGAAGTAGTATGGGTTTCCAATAGCTTTATAGAGATTTTAAGGCAGTATAAGACTATTTCAGTTGCCATCAGCAGTTTTCATTAGATTAGTTTCAACAGGTTGATGGCCAGTCGGCCTGTTCTAATAGGTTCAGTGTTTTGTTTTTTTCTCACTGAGTTTTCTTTCTTACAGAATTCCAATGCAGAAAACCCAAACTGTGTGGGGATCGATGGTGTGCTCGAGGCTTATTTCCAGAGCCTGCGAACAGTGCAGCTGTACGGCCCAACTAACTTCTCTCCTGTCATCAACCAAGTGGCTCGGTGAGATGCAAACAAACACGCACACACACACACTTGTTTAATTGTGACAAACCTTCTTTAGATCCATTATGATCCTTTCTTTACCTTCTTTTTTCCATTTACATTGAATTGTTCACACATTCCACCCATGCATACAAGCCAGGAGTTTCATTCATACTTTAATGAGGGTCTGTGTCAGCCTGGTGTTCCACACGTGTCTCTGATCCCACATTCCATTCCAATGTACTGTCCAATATGTACAGTTTGGAATTGGCTTTTATCTACCTCCTAATCAGCACAACCAAATGCCCATCCATATGCAGGATAAATATACAGTATACTGTATACTGTTCCTGTATGCTGAAGGTATGGTAACACCCTATAGGCCAGGGTACGTATACCTGCATGACAGCAGTGTGGGCAGTGATGTGGTGATATCAACTGGTAAAATTTTACATTATCTGAATTTAAATTCAAAATCTACTTTACAGAAGAGGATTGGGGCCAAATGTAAAAAGAGTTTGGAAAACAGTCTGACTTCTTAGATTAAAGTCAGAATTCTGTATTGTTTCCAAAGAAATTCATATGTGGCCCTAATCCTCTTCCGTACATCCTACAGCATTTGTAAATCCAACTTAATGTAAGCAGAATAACTCTCAGCTCTCAGGCACTCTTTTAAAGTAGTCAGTACTGAGGTCTGTCACAATAGAGCAATGCTCTATGATGCTATTAAAGAGACATTTTTCCTCATCCACAGAGTAATGTAAACACCTGTATGGAAAAGCACAAACATGACCTGTGCACAGATACAAACGCTTGTACATGCAAGACACACATACAGTTTCATATTCACTTCAACATAATGTCACTCATATGTAAAAGATGAGAATGTCCACGTGTTTCCTATGTACGTGTCACTTGTGGAGCCATCTGTTTATGTACAGTACACATATCATGAATGTAAACAGCAGAGAGACATGTCATGTGTTCATCAACAGTGTTACAGTGGATTAAAGTGGAGTTTGAATAAAGTGACATCACCATTAATCATTAACGTTTGTCTCACAGATCTTTTTTGGATGCACTTATTACTGATGTCTTCATGTGTCAGTCTGACAAGTGAACTTATCAGTTTGACTAATTGGGCAGTGAATTAAAATACAGCACATTAACAAATTAGGTTTCTGGCAATTATTGCAGTTCCATTTGCACTCTAGTACGTGTATTATTTTACACATAAGCAAGCTTAACTAGTATGAAATGACAACGCAAAGCAAACAGTACACTAATAATGATACAGTTCATTTAATTTGAACTCATTTTATTTTGAAGAAACAAGAGGATTGAAAAATAAACATTGGTGCACAGGAGGTGAAGGAGAGCAAAGCAGCCACGGTCAGATAGAAAATGACCCCAAACATGTAGAGAACAACCACAGCCAGATAAAAAGGGACCATGAAGAGATACAAATGAAATATCCCAAACATGTTGTCCAGGGGTCTGTTTTCTCAGAATCTGCCAATGGTTGTAGATAATATAGTTAGGTTACAAATAGCAGCTATTTGTGATATTGTGATGTCATTTGTCATTATTATTAACGATGGAACTAAACGGCCTTAAACCACCATATTATCATTTTACAAACATGACCCTGTTGCCTCCATCTGCTCTCCAGTTCAAATGTTTTTTTTCTGTCTGATGTTTAATTTGTGTTTTACTTTCATTATGATATATATTTTTTTCAATTATTATCCATCTTCCCACTGTGTCAGTGTCTGGAACAGAGTAGCTTAATGTGTGTTCTTGCTGGACCCGACATCACATTTCGCCCTATGGACTAAACTAAAATGTTTTTTGCAGTACAGCTGCTGTTAATGGGTTCTTACTGGTGAAAACCTGCTACTGTGTTTTTAGCAATAACCTCCATGTCCCAGCTGAGCGTGATTGTGGTTGGATAACCATGTGGGCTCAAGAGGTTCAGAACACTTTTTTTCTGTCTGCTGAGCGAAAGAGATCAGAGTGAACAAATCCCTGTTCACCTTTTCCTTTCTTTTCATGTCTTCATATATGTTTGTGTCTTTGATTGTCAGGTGTACTACTCTACCCTTCTGTTTCATCATCACATCATCAAAACCGACTTGCTACGCCTCCACGCTGCCCCTCCTCCTCCCCCACATCCTTGTTGTTTGTCTTTCTCTCCCTCTCTTCTTTCTGGATGTCTCCCACCTACTTCCCCTGCTTCTTTTACTGTGCTTCTTCTTTTGTTTCTCATTTCCCCGAATGAACTCCCCATCGGTCTCCTCCTTGTCCTTCTCTCGGTCCAGCACTTCTTCTACTTTGCTGTTTTCATCCATGTGGGAGGTATGCTGTACAGTAGAGTTGTGATGAAAACAAATACAGGAGGAGGAGGAGGGGGAAGGTGCATGGTGTAATCCATATGCACATAAATATTCACTGCCACATGCATCTGCTCATGACAACATATTCAGCCATCATAACATCATTGACAGTGAAAAATACACTGGTAGTTTTTGAGTTTATACTTGCATTGCATTGTTTTGTATCATTCAATACACTCCCAGTGTTATATCAAGTTGTATTAGAAAAAACACCTGCTTAATTAATCAAACATACTGTATGTATATATATGTATACATATACATACCATTACACGTATATGTAATGGTCTTGAGGTAAGTTTTCTATTAATCAAAAATGGTATTAATCCATTATGTACGTGGACATTTTGAATAAATGCAGAATAAATCCTGAATAGAAACACACGTGATAATTGCATTAACCATCTTGGCAGACGTTGATAATGATTCACATAAAACAACATGTGGTGAAAGTTGATGGAAACAGTCGGCATAAGTAACAACTGTAAAGAGTATAAATAAAAAGGGCCGACAAAGTGTGTTACGTGCAGTCATGCTAGATCACTCTTTAAAATTGGCTCTGGACAAAATCCACACAGATGATAATCTGGGAGAATTACTTTAGTTCTCATGTACAGGTACATGTGGTTGACATCTGCTCAGAATAGAAACCATTTTAGTGTGAGCTACAGCATTGTGAAGATATCGCAACTTTTTGAAAATGCAGCTCTGTTGCTTAGTAATGGCAGATGTGACCCTCAAGTGTTCTGAATAAAAAACACCTATGGCTTCACCCCCCGCCTTCTCCGAAAAGTGGCCTATGAGTGATTATAGACATAAGAACAGCATCTGGGTCTAGCAAATATTCAGTTTGAACATATATGACACAACCATGAAGTGATGTAGTGCTGATATGAAGGGTACAGTTAAAATTCACAGTAATCTATGGTTCCATGCTTGTGCCTGTGTGGCATATTCAACTTCCACCAGTTTTGCATGCAAATGCAGGTGAATTGTATTTTCTTCTAAAATCTACATCTTGTCCACAACCATATCTTCCCATTTCCTTTTTTTTTACAACTTGATGGGAAAGAACAGACAAAAGGAAAGTGCAGTAGCTCTGTGGATGTTACAAGTGACAGCAGCTTCTGCAGACACAGTACAAACAACTGTTATAGCACAATTTCTTCCCCGGTTCCATTGTTTTACCTGTTGAAGTGAGCGAGCTGGGGGCTGCAAGAGGAGGATAAGAGAGAGGAAAGAAAATGGAGGAAACAATAGGGATATATGAAGAAGACAGGCAGGAGAAATTCAGCAGACAGAGAGACAGTTTGCCATTTTGCTCTTACCCTCAGGCCAGAGTGAGAGCGTGAGCCAATCAAACAGTGAGTCAGACAGCAGGTCTTCCTTCTTCCTGCTGAGATCCTACCTGCAAAACACACACACACACGCACACACAGCCAGCATGTATTTTCTCTATTTCTCTATTATACAACACAGTTATATGTTATGTGGATTATTATGAGAGTCTGAGCTGGCACTGAAGAAGTGTGTATGAGGTAAATCAGGACAAATCCTTCAGAGTGAAGACACATTAAAAGGTCAGAGTTCCCCCCTTTGAACAGTCTGCCATTAACACTGCATGATAAAATGGAGGCCTGTGTTTCATCACTGCCTTCTTTCAGCTACAGCAAGCAGAAGTGCTGATGCACATGGATGATACCAGATATACCAAAAAGTTGATTTCATCCCTTCATTAATTATGTTTGAATTTAGTTTGTCTTTATGTTGGGGGTGTACAACAAAACATTTTGATTTCCTGGGACTTGAAGATCAGTCAAGATATTGCAAATAGTCTTTCATCTTGATTTTGTGAAAGTTTTTTGAGCTTAGTCTTGGTAATAATATTCATGAACACAATGTATTAGAGGAAAATAGGTCAATAAATCATTCAAACATGGAAAAACTGAGTTGGCAGTTGAAGCTAAACAGTAAGTAAACAGTATACTTTATAGTCACCAGGGGCGACTTAAACCTGCCTCAGTCATAGTCAGTCAGTCAAGTTAAATGAGTCATACAAGCGGAACACTTCCTCCGTGACCAGAGTCTGTGAGTGATTTCTTTTACCACCTCATCAGAAGTGTGATGTTACGTTGAATTGTAAATGTAGATGTGTCGGCGAAGGTTCTCAGTCATCCAGGTCAGAATCTTCTTCAGTAGTTGGCTGTGGGCGACTGGCCCTCATGCAAGTCCAGTCGCCCCCACGGCTATAGCTACTGAAGAGGTAAACGTAGATGATTTAAGGTGATTTAACATGAGTCATAGTTCTCAGCTACACATCCCCACTGCATCATTTTGGAAAACACTGGAAAGTTGGCCCAGACAGTTGACATCAGCACTTCAAGGTCCAAGATGAAAAAAAAAAAAAAAAAAATGGACTGATTATGAATAAACCATAAATGTATGTTATTTTATACATTTGTAAAAAAGAAAAACATATTTTATTATTTCGTTACCAGTAAAAAGAAACACATGAGCATGTTGTACCTCTTTAAATTAACAATTAACAATTAAATTAACATGTAACTTCTGTATGTGTGTATGTTAGATGTGCTGCAGAAGTGCTGGACGGCTCCCAGTACTTTGTGCTGCTGATGATTACTGACGGCGTCATCTCAGACATGGCTCAGACCAAGGAGGCCGTGGTCAATGTAGGTCAACACAACACAATACACAAAGTCCTGCACTGTATGCAATGACGTTGCATTGACTCTGCTTTGTCTAATAATCACTGACACTGTACATTTCTTAACATCTCCCAGCAGCAGGTCACTGATTTGAAACCAAAAAACATTGAAAATGTCAGTGCATTTAAAGTCTGAATTACATTAAAAACAACATTTTAGTGCTATAAACATGCCTGGATATGACCTAATAATATAAAAATAGCTGTTTTGCCAATAGTACTATTGGATTTGTCAGTTTTCATGACATAATTTTGTGGTCGGGGGAGTAAACAAATTTGTGTCCAATCAAGAGCTGTTTAATTCTTTCGATGACTTTGGCTCACTTTCTTCAGTTCCATCCTCGTCCTCAGAAACATCACGCTCACCTTCCTCTTCAGTAAATATCACAGATATACTGTCGACCGCAGTCTTGGCGAGACATCCTCCACAACTGAGAGTATGCTGTCTTTCATGTTTAGCTATGTCGGTATGTTGTGTCATAGCTGTGACACCCTTTTAGCAATATTGGCTAATCTAAATGTCAATCAATGTGACAATAAGACCCTCCCTCGCAGCTCATCTTAACTGAAAATAAATAAATATGTCAGAGCTACTCACGCTCCTCCGGGAGACAAATCTAAAGTTACATTTTGATGATTATTTCCAGAGGAAGCAAAGTATAGGCCATGATGTCACCCACTCAAACATGGTCCTCCATTTTCTTACTGCCTCATACAGTCACTGTGGATTAATGAATATAACTTAACTTATAACTTAGTACGAAAGTGTATACATTTGTTATAAACAGTGTTTGTGTATTAGATACAAAACACAGTAGCGTGTGTAACACATCCCTCTGTGTTTTCTCCACAGGCAGCCTCCCTGCCTATGTCTATCATCATAGTAGGAGTGGGCCCTGCTGAGTTTGACGGTAAGTGTGTGTGTGTGTGTGTGTGTGTGTGTGTGTGTCATATATCAGAGATGTCATTAATTTGTTCAGTTCACACAGTAGAGCAGCCTCATTGTAATAATAATTCAGTTTTCCAGGGGAAGATTTAATATATTTATATTTATTGAATATGCATGGAAATTCTCCAGGGTCTGTGCAACACTGAGCACTGTATTTGAATGGATTTGGACCTATGAGACTGAATGGGTCTCCACTGCAATTAGGGATTAAACCAGCATTTCTGTGTGGTGCACTTTTATACTGCATACATACTTTTCTCTGTTTGTTTTTTTCCCCAACAAATTAAGTGGTTCATTATAGGAATGAGCTAATCTGATACTCACTGGTGCTATGCTTGTCAAAATCACTGATTCAGATATTGGGAAAAGTAAAATCCACAGTCTGAAAACCCTTGCTATCATGTAAATGCTTCACTGAGCAGAGTAGAGGTTGGCACAGGCTGCCACGCTGCAGTAATCATGTCTGCTGTATGGACTTATTTTTAGGTGAAAGAAAAAAAAAGGCAAAACAGAGCAGAATATGTGTTGCACAGTTGGAGCATTATTGGGTGGCTTTGGCTACATATATATACACGTTGCACGTGCATCAGTCCAACTGTGGTACTATCGACAAGACTAAAGCAACAAAATAAACAAACAAATAAAACAATGAAGACTCGGGTCAAAAAATGAACAAGATTGCATCTGACATCATTGACTGCAGGCATCATTTTCCAACATGTCCCCTTCTAACACTAATCATTAGTCCTGTTTGCTATTCCAAGTGTTCTCTGATAAAAGGTTGCCAAGCATGAAGTGAGGTGGCCGTGCCGCTCATAACCACACACGGCCTGTCAGACTTCCTGATGGTTGTCTGTGGGAGAGGAGACTCTTAATGGGAAACAATGACACCTGACTCTCAGATGATGATGTCTAATGATTCTCATCACATTATAACATGCAGTGGAGCAAATTTATCACACACAGCAGAGCTGCTGGGACATGACGAGCTGCTCTAGGCTACACATTGATGGGTTTTGATTGAATTATGAACTACTTTCAGCTCTGAGTTGTGCATACTGACAGAATCTCGCTGTATTTATCTACAGTCTGTGATAAGTGAGACAGTAATTAGAAATGTGCCTAGATGTACTCTGTTTTATGGAGTGCTGGCATAATCACAGAACTGTGCCTGTGCCTCTCTCCCTCTGACCCAAAAGTGGAGAAATTGTTCTTTTCGAACAAAGATTCAATCCCTCAAGGTTTTTGTGTAATAAAACATCAGCCAATAGCAGCATGTCCTAAATTCCTAAATTAAACCACCTGATTTTTTTATCTGAAGACTACAGTTTGTTACAGCTTTGGTCTGAACTTAATGGCTCCACTCATCTATTTTGTTACTTGTAATGGCGATTAAAAGATTACATTGTAATTGTACAATAGTTCAGCAGTGTCTGTTTGCAGATCTCAGATCAGCTTTACAATCAAGAGAACCAGGGTGACACAACACCTTTTTACAGCTTTGTATATTAAAGATCCAAAGTTATGAGAGCCTAATAAAACAACAAGGCTGTTGCTTGTGTCATTCTGTTAAATCAGGCTGCAGAGAATCTCTCTTATGACTCAGATGCCAGTGTGATACACAGATATTAATCTGACTATCTTGAAACATGGTGCATTCGCTCTCCACCAGTCAAAGGGGTTCACATCCAGGGGAGAGAGTTAGTCACCAAGGAAACATTTCTTTTTAATTCTCTATCTGTTGGTAGATGAATTTCACAAATAGCATGTCTGTAGCTCCACTGTCCTCCTCCCGAGTCCCAACCAGCTTCACCCTCAGTCATTTTTACTTTTTCTCTTGCTAATTATGCTGGTGCTTTGGCAAGTCTTAATGGCAATTAATGGACTAATGGTTAATCATTAACATCCCTAATAAAACCCTCACTCACACTGATATTTCACTACACATCTACAAATGGATTATGTAAGCAATGATTTATATTTTCCTTGCTTTTCATTTAGGCACACTGATTACAGAAGCCACACTACTATGAGACCCACGTCTCAGATGCATCTTCTGCAAGTGACATGAACTAATTTTTCCCACAAGCTGTGTGGTTCACAGAAAAATTGACTGTGAAAATGATCTTTAGCACAGTTTCAACATATGTACCTGTGACATTTGTCACAAACTCAACATGTCCTTAACCCAATGCTGAGTGGCAGATGGCTACACATCTGGTGAAGTTATGTATCAATCCATTTACCTCGGCAGTCAGGAACCTGATCAAACTTGTTCAAAGCTTTACTTCACTTGAAACAAGACTGAGGTACAAGAGGCTTTTAAAATAATACAGCTGCACTTGGTGAATCATCTTGGATGTTCCTCTTACTGGCCTTCCGTCAATGCCAGTGTGGGCTCAACAGAGCATTTCTCAGATCCTGTCAGCTTGTCCACATGTGTCTGATTTTCCCTCTGTGGCACCTGAAAAGCTTGAAAAGCAGACGCAAAGCATTGCAAAGAATACATGATGCCCCCCTCATGTGATTCCTGTGCTGCATATGTATTCAACTGTTGTTTTGCCCGGGACTGTTCTCTTAATGGATAAACTTTCACACATGAATTGACCTTATTTCTAAATGATCATGTAAAGAAGCACTGTGTGGGGATGAGGCTTTAGAAATCAAAGTTTTGTGCTGGGATCGGACTTCACAAATTCTGGCAGATTTTCATGCTATTTGGTCATGACCGATAACATTTCCAGTATCGGACCCGATTATGAACTTCTGGGACACTCCACGGCACCCAAAAGAGAAGTTGAGCGTGCTAGAATTCTCCCTTTTTCCTGCCATGTCTTCCACATCTCCTACGAGCTCCTGGGCGTTGACCAATGGGATAACATAGTTGATACATCATTTGCAAATAATTGAAATTGAAAATTGAACCCTTAATTGCACTAGTTACATATTTATCACTTCAACTGTTACAAATGATTGGCTACTGATGTTGATAAAAACCAAACTATCATCTGACTAATCTGACTGATGTATCATACAGCATAGACACATGTCCTCATGAAGTGCCTTTACACAGACAACAGACCTGTTACCGTATTAAGGGCGCCCCCTACATGCCAAGGATTATTCTGCACACCTAAACCATTTACATTTATTTAATACCCTCTGCCTTAGTGTATTGTATGTTTGTTTGTTTTTTGTCTCTGTTCATCCTGTTCCTTTGTCTTTGCCCTCTTGTTGACCATCATCTCTGTTGTAGAGCCCTGAACCCCATTTACATCACCCTCACTTCTGCTTTCCCCCTGCTGTCCCTGCCCACCATCTGCTATCTCCAGTTTGTTTTTCATTTGGTGTTGGACCAGTCCACCATCAGTATCCATCTCTCAAAATCCCTTTCTTTTCTTCCCTGATTTATGTTTTAATCCAAATATGGAAACAGGCCCTGTTAGGAATGCCAAAGACTGTTTGTCACTTGCTCATTTGATTTGTTTTGTTGACAAGAAACTATAAATAGAAGGATGCAAAACCTTTTCCTCTCGTCCTTCGGGAACTTTGTATTTGCTTCCCTATGAGTACTACAGAGGCAAGTTTAGTGACTAAATTATTGTGTCCCTCTCCTCAAGAGAAGACAATGATAGGGAATGTTTCCATTGCAACAACAATGGAAAGCACATCAAATTACACATTTTAAATACACACAGAACCTTGGCACATAACCAAGCAAAAGGCAAGACAACTAAAAGAAAAAAAGATTAAAAAAAGAGAAATATTAAATGTTTTCTGATTCAGATGTTCAGCACGGGGACATAGACAGATGTCTTTGGTCATACTCTCTGAAACATTAACACCAACTCTCTAGAAGATGTTTTCCATCATCTTTAATAGTCACTTAAGCTGCACTTACACCACTGACTGACAGCTGATACTATGTGTTATAGGTTTGTTCTGTTTTCTTCAAAGTTCTGCCCTGAATCATGTACAAATTCATGCCATGTTGCTTTTAATGTAGTGCCAAGACCTTAAATCTTAATCACGTGCACCAAGACTTCCTGTATTTTAAATTTGGATTTGCACATCATTCCCATGTGCCACTTCTCATGATGAGACATATTATTTGGTGGCTCCTCCTGGTGGAAGATCGTGTAATGTGTAACCCCCGTCTCTGCTTATCACAAGCATACACTTGCATTATATCTAGTTTAAATATACAGTACATGGCTTATACAGTAATGTTTCCACCTAAAAATGTATTGTTGTTTGTTGTCTGCAGCTATGGAGGAGCTGGATGGGGATGAAGTTAGAGTGTCCTCCAGGGGGCGCTTTGCTGATAGAGACATTGTTCAGGTGCAGTATTGTTTAATGCAGTATTAGTGCTTTAATGTTGAATTAATGTGTTCATGTTTATAGCCTATGCTGCAGCCAGCCACCAGAGAGCAATTCAGATGTTTTTTTTGTGTTTTAGGGAACTGTTATGTCAATTCTTATGTTCAGTCATTGATCATGACTCACTTGCTCTAATCTGACACTCCAAACTTCCATGAATCAGCGTAAAAGCTCATTCGTATAATTCTCCATTTTCTTTCTCTCATGCAGTTTGTTCCTTTCCGGGACTATATCGACCGCTCAGGCAACCAGGTCTTGAGTATGGCCCGTCTGGCTAAGGACGTGTTGGCAGAGATCCCAGACCAGCTGCTGTCCTTCATGAGAAGTCGAGGGATTGAACCCCGGCCACCACTGCCCGTCACGTCTGAATCCCCCTCAATGTCTACTACCACTGCAACCACCACCAAGGAACGCAATATGCATGCCTTGAAATGAGGCCACTGTGTGTGTGTGTGTGTGTGTGTGCGTGGGTGTAACCGAGTCAGGCATGTTTCACAGGAAAATAAAAGGAAAAAGTAGCAAGGGAGACTTCATCCTATTAAAAGTGTATATGGCGAGGATTCCTCTGACAGGATGTGAATTATTGGTGTAGAAAAGATGTTCCTGGTTCCTGTCACTCTACTCCCTCTGCAGGTATAAGACAGCTCTGCAGTGACAAACATCAGCACTTAAATGAAAAGCTTCAGAATAATTAATTTGGCTGTTTTTTTCCTTGATGACCAAACCTTGAGAGCTTCTCCTGCTAAAGTTGAGAGTCTCTGTCCACTCCAGTTTAGTTCTGCTTCTGTCTACTCTAATATAGTAATAAATCCTGAAGTAGCTGGTGATTTGTTTCTATTGTAAAGAAGGACAGCAATATGTCCTTTGCTTATTCATTAATTCTCAGGGCATTTCAAAGGCTTGAAGGTAATAGGAAAGGAATAGGAAGAATTAAGAATTAAAATCTTGTCCTGGTCGTGGCAACTGAACACCAGGGGACCACTGGCTGTTTTCATTGCTTCATAAAAGCTGTATAATATTCTTTGCTGAACACGACATTGAACTATTTTTCTTTGAAGCAGAAATGAATGATTTACATTTCAAGGTCAACATTCAGAGATGGCGCATCAGCAAGTCTAAAGTAATCCCACATGGACACGAAGAGTGGCACTTGCATGCTCCTCCTCAAAGCAGGAAAGATATAAGGCCCTGAGAGTGGCTCGAGACCGAGAACAGACTGAAATATCCTCCTCCACTCCAGCACCTCTACTTATTCCTCCAGCAAGCATACTATTTCACAGTATGAGGCTGTGCAAATTATTTCACCCCAGGTTGCAACGCTGGGCATCACCATATCTGTGTCTAGCCTCTTCCTCTAAATTGTAACTCCCAGCTAAGGCTTTGGTTTTGGACACGATGCCTGGAGCTGATCAGTGCACAATCCACAGTCTCAAACACTTCATATGTAGCAGATTATGTGTGAAAGTGTTATGGTCACCTTTGCTTTACCATAATTTTATTTTCTGGAGAGGAAGGAAAAGAGTGAAATGAAGACTGAGGTTTGGTATACATTATACTCAGATGTCATGTCATGCTGATACAGTCTAATACCACAGTCCTGCAATATAGTCAGTTTTTGTTGAATCTGTGTTGCAGAGGTATTTTTTAAAGACGTAGACTGCAGTAATGTTGAATTATATTCCATTACACAAACAGTAATTCCTGTTATTTAGCCCATATCAGCCCCCTAGTGGATTGTATTGGAGCTGTAGATGGGGTATGGAATAATGTTTTCAATAATTCATCTTGACAGTGGATTTTTTTTTTTAAGTAATCATAAATGATATTACAAAGTCATGGGATTTAAAGCTGCAGTGGATAACTTTAGGTAATTGTTGTTATTCTGCCTGTTTTGTCTTTGGGACCATAACACAGCATTTGTGTGCTGCGTCTTTCATGTGAAAATGGGCTCTGTCATGCAAAACTATCAGTCTTGACTGAGGGAGTGTTTATGTATACAGCAGTGGAAGAAGTATTTATCTCATCAAACTGCTGAACGATAGGATTTTTTTGAGCAGTAGAATTACCATTTTGTGGGAGCTCATTTGGTGTATTCAGTCATACTCCATCTCATTATACTAGTGCAATGCTGTAGTTGCTTCTGTCCATCGTGATGTAAAATGAATCACCATGGTTTGAATCTAACAGACATTTGTTTAGATTTATAACAGATATCACATGATTGTTGACCCCTCTCATTCACACTGAAAGATATCTTATGTAAATGGTGGGGATCATAGTTGTTTGAAAACAACTGTGGTAGCATTGTGATGGACACAATTGTGTTATCCAGTTGTGCCTAATAAGGTGACAACTGTTGCAAATTATTGCCATGTTGGTGACACTGTTTTCAGACTGTGCTGACTGATTTTGAAAATGTATGCACACTTCATTCACTTCTGGTGTTTCATACATGACTGCATATTCATGTGTATGTCTGTCAGTCAGCATTTGTATTAATATCTGCAAAAAATCTTGAACCCAAAAAGGCTTTTTTTTCCAGTTGTCATGCCTTTGTGATGTATATTATTGATTCAACCTAAAAGATGCTTCACTAGAAAACCCAGATATGATTTAATATGATTTACATGAACAGGGTGAGCTCTCTTTCTGTTGGTCTAAACCTATTTGTCTCAACAAAAAGGTACCTGGGGTTGTTCTAAATCAAACTGAAGCAAGCAAGTGGCACTGGGCCTAGTAATGGGGTTGTCAACCTTGTCTCGTGTTCATAGACATATCATAGAATTTTAGGTGATATTCAGAGAATTGTTGCTCCTGTGGACTAACATACAATACCATGCTGCAACCGGGTCTCTGAACGTTGGACATTGGATGAATGGTTTAGTCTGACAGCATCACAAATAAATAGGAAAATTGAAGAGATTTCTTTCAAGCAAACAATAATATCAGTATTATTACAGAACATGTGCCATATTGTATCAGAAAGGAAATGGATATGTGGCCTTATTTCTGTCATAAATCTACAAGTATGTGTAAAGGGGGGCTCTATTTTTATATAAAAAAACAGGACATATGTCATTTTGCATGCTTATTGTGCTGATATGCTGCCAATGATTGTACTTGTTTAGGAAAACTAACTGTATCTTTATTCATATCTGAAAATGAATTCAAACTGTATGTGTTGACTGTGCAAAGGCGCATACTTTCTATTTCTAATGTTATTGTGTATAATATACTTGAAGGAACTGCCAACATAATAATAATAATCCAAAAGATATAGAAGACACATTAGGTTAGATTTGTATCATACAGTGTTTAAAACATACATGCATGTGTGCGTTACAACTACACAAACGCAAAGTCAGTGTCACATACATGTAACTTATTGGATATTTTTCTATGAAGCATGTGGGGCTTTATATACAATGTGTACAGTATTAGATAATTACACAGACAAAAACACCACTCACCACTCCTCCCCAGTCATGTGTTCCATGCAGACTACATGTAGGTCCAATGTAAATACATCTTAAGTGATGAACAGAATATTTTGTGAGCAGTCTTCCTTGCATTTCATTCCTCGCTGACACTCTTAAGTGTGTGTTTAATATGTTTTGTCTCCATTTGTGTTGGTTACAATTCATTTATAGGTTTTTTCACTATCTTACATCTTTTGCTTGGGAACCAAATAAAGGTATTATTTCAGGCTTATATGTCTGTGTGGAGCAATTTTACTATTGCAACATTTATTTTAGTGTTTTTATTTCTGGCATAGAGGTTTTTACATGTGTGTGAACAGGTATGTATACTGATTGTACATATATAAAAGTTGACTAATATTACATTATATTTTATTTGTGGTACTTTCTAGTGTCAACCCAACCATTCTTGTAGATTGAAAACACTGTAAACCCACGGAGGACACGCGCTGTCACTTGCGTGGTTTATAGTATTGCACTGCCACTCAGTGGAAAAAGAATATACAACATGGAGTGCTACAGGAAATGAAAATGTACAATGGAAAAAGAGTTGGCTTACACTGCCACATTTAAAAACATTATTGACAGAATAAATTGTATCGATTAATGCTTACTACCTGTAATTGATATCCAATTAATTGATACTTGGCTGTTAAAAATATACCATGACGACCCTCAGTAAGAAAATTCGGAAATTTGGAAAAAATGGCCAAAACACCCACTGACCAAGAATTCATCAGTCGGTCGGCTGTAAACTGCAGTGGATCATCCCCATCTACTGGGGCGGGCTTCTCCGTACCGCTGCTACAGGGATACCAAGATGGAAATTCAGGGGCTATCTGACGCCCAAAACATTCACTCTCAACATGGCGCCTTACATGGAACCGTTTCGTTAAGCTCTCAGTCTGCCGCGGGATCGAGCTGTCGTTTTATTTGCCCCGAAAATAATGCAGAGCGACAACTGGAGCTACACGAACCACAAAGAGACAACAACAACAACACCAGGTCGAGGACATCGCAGTTTCACCTACTGGCGGAAAATGGCAGCGAAGCGGCTTTTGTATCCGTTAGCAAACGGCAGGCAGCTGATAGGACCCGTGAACCCGGTAGCACACCGAGTGTCGGACTTTATAACGTGAATACGGTCAAAGAAAATGAGCTAAACGCGTTGCTTGCCTCTTACGACTCTGCACAAAGTACCTGGAAGTACGGGTTAGAGAGCTTGAACAGCACAATGCAAATGGCGCTGCCCCTGTTTGAAGGGGAAGAGAAACAACCGATGCAGCAGCGGCAGCTAACGTTACCAGTTCCAGGTTTACGACAGCAGCAGCGTGAGGACGGCGCCTTCAAGCAGCGCCCACTGGCCAGCAGAGTCGCCGCTGAGCCGAGGAGCCTCAGCGGGGCGAACAGAAGTACACAGGAAGTGTATGTTGTTTTGAATGTTGTTCAAGAGGATGGCAATAGCAAAACAAACAAACAGGGAGCGGATCAATCATGTGAGGACGGCGGTGAAGTAAGCGGTGAACGGGAGGAATGCTGTAAAGCGCGTCTCTCTGGCTTCATGGAGGTTGGATACGACAGCGACAATCTTGTCTGTGAATCTAACGACAGCCTGAACTGTGTTGATACACAGGCCTTGAGAAAAAGCGACAATGTTTTCAGTTTGGTGAACGCGAATCCATCTTATTTGAATGCTAAACAGAGTGTGTGTCGGCGCATTGTCGAAGACGTAGTTTTGACAAACAAATATGGCGATAAAATTTGTGGCCAGATATGTACCGAAAACGATGGAGGTAAACTTGCCGGGGCGCTGTCGCCACAGCCCCGTATTGACGAAGGCATTACACTGATGTCAGGCAGCTCGCTCATTACAGAAATTATGGAGACCTCGGACTTTATTTCAGACGCAGCGGGGCTGCAGAACGAGGCAGACCCAGTCACGGCCTCCACAAGTCCTCCTGCCAGCGAAACCTTTTCCGGAACTATCATGATAAATAACCAAAGCATCATAGTGACAATAGAAAACGGGGTCCTGACACTGGCTGCGCCACCAGAGGGACATGTACACAAAGAGGATGATATGGTCAGCTTGAAGGAGCATCTGGGCATGAAAGATCACGAGGATATTGTTCTTTTAAACTATGATAGTGGCACTAAATCCATCGGTAAGATCAGCACATTAGCTGTTTCCAGTGCCAGTCACCAGGAAGAACCCAGACCTGGTTTGTCTGTGAGTGATTCTGAGCTGGCTCTGGTGGATGAATGCCCCCTGTCAGAGCTGGGTACGTCTCTGGACTCACGTTCAATCATCAAGCAAGAGGGAGGGGAGCTGTGTGCTGTGACAGAAGCTGATCTGGTCACCCCATCCCCCAGAGTAGCTGTGGTCAGCTGTGATAATGAGGACCCCCAGTCTGTGCCACCAGTCCGGTCTAAAAAAGAGATATTGGCTTCTTTCTGCTGTCCAGAACCAGGCTGCTCAAGTACATTGGATACACGGCAGAAACTGAAGGTTCACCTCTTGAACCATGCAGAGGATCCTCGCCCACACCAGTGCCCTATGGAGGGCTGCGGCTGGGCCTTTGCTACCTCTTACAAGCTAAAACGACACCTTCAGTCCCATGACAAGCAGCGGCCACACATCTGCCAGTTTGAAGGCTGTGGACGGCGTTTCACTACCGTGTACAACCTTAAGGCTCATGTCAAAGTGCATGAGCACGACAACTCCTTCATCTGTGAGATCTGCAGTGAGAGGTTTCGCAGTGCTGCACGACTTGCCAACCACCAGAGAGTTCATTTTGAGCCAGAGAGGCCCCACAAGTGTGAATTCCCAGGTAACCACAAGCTTGTTTTTGCAAATTTGACCTTGTACACTCTCTCCTTCAGCTGATGACCTGATGTACAACCCCACAGTGGTCATGCTTGTAAGGTTATGGAAAAACCTTACACTTTCGCAAAGACACTTGCCTGCAACATCTTTTTGATGTTTCGTCTCAAAGACATAAGGCATAAGATTGTTATTTTTATTTACAGTAACAGCGATAGGAAAGGCTGTGTAATGCCATGGTCAGCAATTTTTTCTTTCTGAAACACTTTATCATATGTGTTGAAAGTCAGCACGCCTGCAACCCTCATGTGGAGGATAAAGCGGTAGAAGATGAATGAGTGACTCTAAATCTCCCAATAGTTGACAATAAGTAAAGTTAAGTGCTAGTATCTGTAGTCAGTGTAAAACTTAAATGAACAGACTCAGACTATTATTGCTGAAACACTTACTTGATTCATCAATAACTATTTTTTCATTATTATAAATCTTTATGATTTTTCAGTTTCTTAAATGTGAATATTTTCTTTGCTCCCTATAACAAATAAATCTGATTAAAAACGGAATCATTTTAGTTAATGGACAAAACAAGACATATGAGAACAGCCTTTCCACATTTGAAAAACACTGATCAACATTTTATGGACCAAACAATGACTTGATTTATCGAGAAAATAACTGACATATTAATTGATAATGAAAATAATCATTAGTTGCGGCCCTAGATTATATTGAGTAATTGGCTGGTGTTATCTCTCCGTCACTTGACTTTTGTTTTACCGGTTTTACCGACATTCACTCGCAGGGGAAATGACTCTGCAAAGCACACACAGGACTTCATTAGGCAATTTGGCCCAACATTTAATCATATTAAAAAGGTAATTAAACGTGATAAAATGGCAGGTTGTACTCTATTTCCTTGTAAGTCGCGTTGGATAAAAGCGTATGCTAAATGAAATGTGATGTAATGTAAAAAATCCTTGATAGTTAAAGGTTAACTTTTCTCCTGATTGAAAGTGGAATAAACCAGTTAATTGTGGCATTGCTTTACTGACAAAACAAATATTGGGCAAACCTTATTTTGCATCTGCTTCAGCTCCAGTTTAGTTTTTTTTTTTTTTGACAAATCCTGAACACACTTGCTAATTTTAATGTGAATGAGACCTTACGGCCTGCCTATTTTCATGCACCAGCATATAATTGTATACAGTGTAGCCTGTTGTTTTCAAGTCGTGTCAATTCTAGTTTTAATTACTGACTTAAACTTTTCCACTCTTGAACCCATCACATCTTTAAATTTCACTGTTGCAATCTTGCCAGTTTTAGTAATCCAGTCCACCACTGTCCTCATACAGGTTGTGAGAAAACCTTCATCACCTTCAGTGCCCTCTTCTCCCATAACCGCACTCACTTCAGAGAAACGGGCCACTTCACCTGCACTTTCCCAGGCTGCGATAAGACATATGATAAGGCCTGTCGTCTCAAGATCCACTTGAGGAGTCACACTGGTAAGAAGATTCTTGATGCTGTTTGTCTTTTCCTAAAAAAGTATAGGATGGTGGTGCCTCTTGTTTTTCCTGCAGTAGTTAGAGAGGGTGCAGACATGTTTGACCCTGTTTTTTCAAGAGCAAGTCATCCTCCAATCACATGGTGCTGTGAATGTGTTGCTCTTTGTCCTCTCATTTCAGAGTAGAGGAGCTGTTAATGCAGCATATATCTAAAGATTGCAGAACTAAGAGTATTTCTAGACTACACTGCATACTTGAAATCTATTTGAGTCCGAAAGCTTGTTAGTTTAGGTTTTTTATCAGTATCCATACTTAATTATTGTGAATAATATATCACTCAATGTGTGTCCATTGCACATCAGATTTTTGTTTTAATCTTTAAACAACAGTAAACTTATTGCAGGTGAGAGGCCGTTTGTCTGTGACTCAGAAGGCTGTGCCTGGTCCTTCACCAGCATGTCCAAGTTGCTCCGACACAAACGGTAAGTTCTCACTTAAATAATGAGCATAATTATATCATACTGATGGCATGAAACTATTCATTTAAAAAGCTGAGTGTCTGCTTGAAACATTCCACACCAAAGCATTTCTGATTATTCCCGTAATTTTTTTTGTGTGTTATTTTTCCCCACAAAACATGGTGGGCCTGTTGTTGCACCCACATTTACCAGCATTCCATGAGTTACTGCTTTGTGTGTATTACTTATTATTCTTATTAGGCTGTTGTTATTAGCCCTTGAAGAATCACTTCTACAGTGCTGTATAGAAATATCAGAATTTTGACATCACCATGTCACCAAATTAGGGGTGGGCGGTATACCGGTGTCATAGTCAGCACCGGTGTGACATTGCGCCATGATATGGATTTTACAATACCGTCAATACCGTGATAAATCAATTGAGCGCCAATAATCTCCTAATTCTAAATAATAATGCATTACATTTTCTTCAAACGTTCAGTGGTCTGAATATCTGTCCTTATATACTGTATATCTTGTGGCAAATAAAAAAGTAAAACATATTCGGTGGTAAAAGGGGAGTGGCCATTAAATTAGCGTAACGAGCACTTGCCAGAGCTGTACACGGAGATACGGGACAGAGTAATGAACGAAATTCGCCACCTTGACGCCTACTCGGCCACTACTGATTTATTGTCCAGCCGGACTACTGAGCCATACATTAGCCTCACCATCCACTTCATTGACAATGACTGGAAGTTGCGCAGCAGATGCCTCCAGACCGCCTTCTTCCCCGAAGATGAAGCGCGTCTGATGTGCATGACAACTGACAGCGGTGCAAACATGGTGCGCGCTCTGGAAATTAATAAATATACGAGACTCGCATGTTTTGGACACAGACTGCACAACGCTATTGGTAAGTTACACTATGTAAACCTAACATTTCATATTCAGAAAATGTGTCAAGTCCTTTTCTGTTTGTATTAAAAAAAGAAAACAAAAACAAATTTAAGGCCACCACATTATTGTATTGTTCGTATTGTTTAGCCGTGATTCCTCTGGGGACCGGATCAGAAAGGAAAAAAAACTACAAATATCAGATTAGAATATTATTAAAAAATATGTACTCCTCCCAAAACCTACCAAAAAAAGTAATACCGTGATATTATACCGTCACCGTTCAAAAGATGAAAAATACCGTGATATTAATTTTAGGTCATATCGCCCACCCCTACACCAAATGCTTGGTTCTTTTGACATTGCTAATGCTGACAGGTGTGATCATATTTACCTCAGGTGGACTTTAACGAAAGTGTAGAAACATTTCAAAGATAACTATTTTTTATTTCTAAATGATTATGAGGGCCTATTACACCCATGGTTATACTTATTTTCTGTGTTTCTGTGTGTATCAGGAAACATGATGATGACCGTCGCTTTGTCTGCACAGAGGAGGGCTGTGGCAAGTCTTTCACTCGGGCAGAGCACCTCAAGGGTCACAGTATCACCCATCTGGGCACCAAGCCCTTTCAGTGCCTTGCAGAAGGTAGGTGCAGTGTTTTAATATTAAAAATGGGCCCATGCAACTTGGTTAAATCACATTTACTTTTTATCTTTTTACACATTTTGTGATAATGAATAACTGTCTAATGTGGTACTCTATAGGATGTAACGCCAAGTTCTCAGCTCGCAGCAGCCTCTACATCCACTCCAAGAAACATAAGCAGGACAGCAGCACGCTGAGGACCCGCTGTCCTGTGGCCAACTGCTCCAAGCACTTCTCCTCCCGCAGCAGTCTTAAGAGCCACATGCTCAAACACCACCACCTCAGCCCTGGTCAGTAATTGACACTGATTGCTTCGATCCATTAGTAGTAAAATTGATTTTGTCTTAGAGCGTGAGGTAGTACTAATTCAACTTATTGTGGCAAGAAAATGCTTTTGTCACTGTTGATGTTTATCAATTCCATAATCTTTCAGCATAATATAAATCAGATGATTTGAAAGTGAAAGGTGCTCCTTTGGGAAAGGTTGATATTTCAGCACTGGCCACGGCTGCCTACACTGCAAGGCATGTTAAGAAAAAGAGTCCAACACAGAGTTGGACAATAAATGCATGGGGGACATGGGAATTTTGCCTTGGGTCGTCTGTTGTATGTGATATATGTGCGTTTGTGTGTGCTCATCAATGGAAAGGGTTTCACAGCAGATAGTGTTAATGAGTCACTTAGGGCAATTAACTGAGTTTTTTCATAACTACTAGCAGGTTTAAGCTGCTGAATGTTGTTGGTAAAATGGCTACTCTCATATTCTTTTTCTCGGCCAGATGTTTTGAACCAAATGGAGACAACGCCTACCTTGACCCCCAGTAGCGAGCTCATCAGCTCCAACTCCACAACAGTTGCTGGGCCTGGTATTGCGGGGGGTGACCAGCTGACCAACGTGGACCTCAGCTCTCTTTTCTCTGCTGTGCCTAGAGGTGCTGCACCCACTTCGGGTATCGGAGTGGGAATTCCTGTTGGCAGTAGCATCTCTAACGGCACCTTCACCATGGACCTCTCCCTGGTTGATTCAGGCATCCTCACCATTGACCCCTCCTCAGTTGGGACCACACTCTGCACCAGCACTAGCACCACTTTGGCCAAGACTGTAGACCCTCTTATTTTAGCAGCCAGTGCTGACATGGGCCCACACCACGGTCTGGAGGGAACAGTGGGTGATGTTCTGCCCCCACAGGGCACCTTAAACTTAGATGATGTGCAGACAGTTACTCCTGAGGCGCTGGGAACCCTCACTGCTCTCACCATGCAGGGCGCTGGTGCCACTGTGGTCCCCACTTTACAGCACCCACTCAGCTCCTCTAATGCCCTGAGCGCAGAGACTACTGCCACCCTGGCTGTGGCTCCTGTGGCGGAGCTGTTGGCTTCACCCTCTACAGTGGTGGAGGTTGGTGGACAGGGAGGAGCCGGGCCATTGCTGAGCTGTGTGGAGGTGCTGGGGCACCCAGAAGGAGGGAAAGTCCTCACCCAGTTTGTTTTCTCAACTCACAACAGCAGCTTCAGCCCCCAGAAAGACCCAGAACTCAATGCTGTGTCACCAAGCAGCTTCCTGGTGAGTAGTAGCCATGAAGTTTTTATGTCTTTCTTTATTTTCTGTGATTGTACCATAAATATATATTTTTGGCACAGTTTGTCAGTCAAAATTTGACATTTAAAGACATTTCTCAGACTTAACTTGTGGTCCTAATTCCTGTTTTGCCTTGCTGCATCACACATTTTCTATGATTTGTATCTTGTTCAGCCTGGCTAGGGACAACAGATATAAATTAGCCAATGGATACAATCTGGCATGGTTACATGTTGATGTTCATTAGTTTGCATGTTTATATTTTAAAATATAAATATATGCTGAATGAATATGATTAAATATTGTTAATGTTGTTGTTTTTTTTAATTCATTTGACTTTTCAACACCAAAAGTGATTGCCAGATGAACTGATCATTTAAAAAACTGGTATGCTTCCACTTTGTGTGTCAGGAGAGTGGAGGCTCAGCCCGGACTGACTACAGAGCCATCCAGCTGGTCAAGAAGAAGAAGAAACAAAGGGGCCCATCAGCCTCCTATGGTAACACACGCATGTTGGCCAACATCAGGCTCCTTTTTGTAATGCCTCTTATTCGCTCTGAGAGAGATTAAAATGCACAGAAGTGAGTGATGGTTTTGTCTTTGCCCAATCCAGGGAGTTCAGCATCAATTCAGAGAAAAAATAAAGGAGCAAAACTAGCAACGCCACTTACTCCCTCTGGTGCTCGTTATGGAGAAGGAGCTTCAACAGCCAATGGCGGCTTAACTTTGCGTGACCCTGTTACTGGAGCTCAGTATGTCCAGATTCAGCTGCTGCAGGTCAGATCCCCAGATGTATACTTATAATACAATGTGTTCCCCACTAACCTGTGTGTAGATCTGATGTATCCATCTTGGTTGACACCACCTGCATTGAATTAAATCTTGTTGAAAGACATGCTGATGTGTGTGTGTGTGTTTCTGCAGGATGACCCAGCCAGTGATGGTGACCTGGCCTTCCAGCTGAGTTCTCAGCCCTCCAGCTCCCACTCTCAGCTCACTGTTGACCTACCTGTCAACATTTTACAGGTGAGACCGTTTCCTCTGATCTTTTTTCTCAACACTGTCAGCAGCTTTAATGAGCGGTGGAGTCATGCAAGTCCCCTCAGTGATACAGTAAAGTAAAGTAAAGATTCACGACAAATTTAAGTTTTATAGCAGACAGTTGACCTTGACTAGTTCCGACTTCCCACTCCTCACTCCCTTTGGACTGAAAGCAACAGATTTTTAGAGAGATATATTTTCCCACTGCCCTGCATGTTTTAGAAGTTTCCTTGCATTATCAGGCTTCTGCAGTGCTTACTGATGAGCTGATCATTTGAATCAGGTGTGCTGGAGCGGGGAAACATCTAAGACATACAGCACAGTGGGTCTCCATGACCAGGATTGAGAAACCCTTTAACCAGCCATTAAACAAACCGTTTAACTATCATTGGTTTTCAAGTGTGTCACTGACCGGTTTTTACCACATGTCGTGAATGCAGGTGACATGGTGAACAGTCACTAATGCAATAGTCGTTTCAGATGTGATGCGAGACCGCTGAGCTGTTTTTGTGTTCACAGGAGCCATCAGTGATGGCTGAAGACGACAACGGCTCTGACAACACTCAGTTCACAGGAAGCACAATCAACCTTCAGGACTTGGAGTGATCGGCTCAGAGCTGCAGGTCAGAGGTCTGCTGCAGTGACGGGCACCTCATCACTATCTACAGTTTACATGAACAAACGCAATGTTTGACGCCATTAAACGGTTGGCCTGAATTTTCCCAGGACTTGGAAAGCCTTTTTGGACACGTGGTCAATTGGGTTTAGGAAGTGGTGGATTTTAATTCACAGTTAATGCACCTTGAGAAGAGGATGTGAGGATTGTTTGTTTGTTCAGAAGATTATTTTGTTTGTTTCTTTAGCCCAGTTTTTTGTACCAAAATCAAGAGACAAGAGGGCCTCACAGTATCTGTGTCTATTCCATGGTGCCACATTGCCACTCATGCACTTAGTGTGCTGACTATGCTCCAGTTGCCTTACAGACACCTCACACCATGCACACCTCCACTGGCAGTTCCTGCTTTATTTGTTGCCATTTTAATTTTCTGAGTTAGATTTATTTTTCTATGTTGGCAGTAAGTTTATGTCGAAAACCTGCCTGTTCATGTGTCTATATACTGTATGTAATGAGTTACTGACGCCTTGTAACAATCTCATCTTTTTGTTATTTATTATTTAGCTGTGGGTTTACAGAATGGCTGAGCCAAACACAGTGATGAGTAAAAGAATTAAAGCACAATCACAACAGTTTGAGTATGATTATCATTTACTACACTATACGGACTTCTAATTTCAAAGTCACAGCAGGTCTCTTAAGGCATTTATCAGTTTCTCATTTGTTGCATTGGGTCAATACAAGCTCCATAACATAACGAAGGGAACCATGTGAACTGACATTAGCCATTTTAAGACATGACCTTTGGGGACTCGGGTTTGGACAGACTGGCAGCTACTTGCGACATCTAAACTTGTGTTTTGAAGCATCAAGACTGGCAGTTTGACTGGCACCATGTTGAAGTTTTGCAACTGGAAGTTTAACAGACATCACCTGCGTTACTGATTTTACTTGTCATGTCAGCAGAGTTGCTCCCTGGTGGCTATTTAATTTTGTATTGCATCCGCATTGTCTTCAACCAACAACTTAGACCAAGACCATGTCCGATATTTAAATCTGGAAATTTTCCAAAGTTTGAGAAGAATGCATCATGTGACTGACTCGCTGCCGGTCAGTTTTTAAACTTAATGCTGCAGTATATAAATTGAGTGCTGCATTTCTGACACTGGTCACATTCAAATTTTTGCTCAGACAACAGCAGCATGTCTCTCCACAGGTTCCAAATGGCTCTGGTTCCCTCACAGAGAATGTCATCACAGCTGTGTGTGTGTGTGTGTGTGTGTGTGTTGCTTAACAGTTAACAGTTTCCTCCACTGCACAGCGTCGTGTCCCAAGACAATGTTGCTCCATTTACAGCTTCTTGTGGAACTGCGACTGCCCCTCATGTTTTTCAGCACCTTTGTAGTCTTTGGTTCAGGCTCATTCCATCAACATCTGATTCCTCCTGAACAGAACACTGGAGAGAAGGTGTTTTCAGTTTTTACTCCTTAATTTGTTATTTCACACGTAGTTTTCCACATATATTCTCAGCCACTATTTTCTAACATATATTATGCTTTTGCTTTCCAGTGTCTTTAATAATTATCCATGTTTGTATGGGTCTAACTATTCTGTCATGCACTGCTGGCTGTTCCATTTAACTTGGACAAAAGAGCAGGTGGGTTTGGAATTAGCAACACCGTCTGTCTCTTCCTCTGTTGAGTTATTCTGTCAGTTTATCCTACACTGTTACCTTGAATGTTGGTTGGTTTGTGCCGACAGCTGTTTCAGCAGGGTTTGAAAGTTGGCATCAGAGCTATAATTTGCATTTAGGAGAAGCTTGCTTGCAGACTTGCAGAGGTAAGTTAATTAGGAAAATAAATTGGGGAGTAATAAGCTAAAACATTTGGACATTACTGTCTCTTCACCAAGAGGGGGCGCCCAAGTCATGCTTATCTTCCCACATTGCTTTCACACATGGTTTAGTATGGAAACGTGTGCTGGCACTCACACTCATATAAATCCTCAAAGTTGTAGGTTTATTGTAGTGACAGTATAATCAATAAATACTCTAATAATGTTTAACTTAAATTTGAACTATTGTTATTAGAGAGAGGAAGAAACCCAGGCACATGTGCATGCATCTAAAGAGAAAAAGAGTGAGATGAACAAAGTTTATCATTAACTGGTGCTGGATTAGAATTTGTTTTCTGACCTCGGTGATGCTTAAATCTGATTGCAGATCAGCACAGAGGCATAAACTGGTCCCGCAGGTCAAACTCCAGGATGAAGGAGGAAGTCTGTGACTTGGACATATTTATCTCTCTACAAATCTAATGTCAAGTTTCTAACAGCACCCAATATCCAAGCGGTATAGTTTTTTTTAAGAAGTAATTCACAAAATGACACTGGGCTACAGTGTTACCAATTCAAAATATTGTTTCAGCTCAGATACAATATACATTTGCAGCACAGACCTACAGGTCAGTGTGATTACCGCACATACCGCACATCACATGCTCTGGTGCCTCACAGCAAGAAGGTTACTGGTTTGGAATCCTGTTTAAGTCCAAAGACATGCAGATTAATGGTTACGTTATCCTGCCTCTCACCAGTAACCTTCAAAGGACAAGTTGTGTTCTTAACAATAAAGATATTGCAGCATGTCTACTTTCCATGTAGCAGGAAGTGTGATATGCAGTACATACAGTAATGTCTGCACATAACAGTTGAATGTTGTGTTATTTGTCTGCAGCTGTGGAGGAGCTTGGTGGGGATGAGGTCAGTGAGTTTCTAATCGTATATCGCATGAACTAGGAGGGAGGAGGTGTATTGTGCACCAATGTTGTGTCAAAGTAAGTGTTATACTCACTTGTGTTTGCTGGTCTGGGGTTTTTGCACAAATGAGGACTCATATGAACTCATATGATCTCACAAACTCAGATGGGTTGCGTCCCAGTTGGAACAGGGACCTTTCTGCGTGTTGCGTGTATTATGGTAATTGTTCTCTTCCTTGTATTTGAATGTAAATCATATTTGGATGGTGTGTCATGTGGTAACTCTCCATCCTGTTTCATGGTGAATATTGAACTGGAGCTTGACTTTTGAGATTTATCACAAATCCCGATGACAATATCTTTCAGAAAAATCACAATTAGAAATTTCCCACTTCAGAAAGCCTTTAGGGGGAAAGTGTAACACACAACCAGCAGATACAAAGGAGGAAACAGGACAAAGTCAATAATCCTCAAATCAACAGCATTTTCCTCCCTCTCTAGACCCGGTTTATAAGCTGTGAGCCAGGTTACAGCCCCTCGCCATCACCCACATTGTGGGGACATTTTTCCCGGCTCCAGTGGTTTGATGGCTGGATTAAAAGGTCAAGTGGAATCAGCCAGACATGCTGCCTCGCCTGTTGCACAACATGGTCAGTCTAATAACACCCAGTTACTGCAACATATTCTGTGTCAGCCGTGTGCAAAGCACGGTCAAGCCCTTTACTTTACACTACACTGCAGATAGTGTGGAGTCAGAGGGAGGTCAGGAGGGGTCAGCGTGCTATGATACATGTCTGGGCTTCAACTCTCAGCCTCTCCCCGCTTTCGCTGTTTAATGAAGACACAAAGGCCCAAACTCTATAGTGAGCTACCCTGTTTACGTTGGGTTGCATGTTCCTTTATTACCATGAATACACACACACACACACAGGGTACTTTGTTTTAACTTGCGTCCACATATGCCGTCCTGCTGCTGGGACAACTTAGTATATATATGTATATACAGTAAATCTCAGCTGAAAATGGGCCCCAGCAAACACACTGCTTCCTCCTGTTTGAGTAATGTTAGCTGAAAACTGCAGTACCCCACTGTTTAAGGAAATCACTCAACCCTTGTATTGGAAATAAAACACATTTGTGAGGTTAGCTTTATATTATTATTATTAGTTTGAACCAATGGGTCTGATCATGAACACCTTGTTGCTTTTAGTCAAGTTCATGAATGCTGATTTGGAAATTGGTGCCTGCTTGTGAACATATTTATGAACTTAATGAGTTAGTAACATGTTGGTGTTCTGTTTAGAGTTAAAGCAAAACGACATTAGTTTCAATAGCTTAGGTCCAGCATGTGATATCTAAGGTGAGACTGCAGATTTTAAGCAGGCGGAGGGATCCTCTACTCGCCCATCCCTTTCCCCCAAGAGTGTCAGGGAATTACGGTGGCCTTAGCACACAGAAAGGATGTCATTCTTCTTTATTTGCATAGTAAACTTCCACTTCAAAACACACGCTCTGGCTGGTTTGTCCATTCAGAGAAACATTACATTACATGTCATTTAGCAGGCGCTTTTATCCAAAGCGACTTACAATGGAATTGAGTACAATCAGCCAGGGGTGGAGTCGAACTTGCGACCATGACTCCACCCCCTTAGCCACCAAACATGGCTAAGCAACGTGGTAACCTCTGTAAAGCAAGGCCCTTGCCTAAAGTACACATAAAAAGGCTTATTCTAAGGCTTTCAAAGCCAAACAAAAGCGATTTTACATGTCACAGGAAATATACTTGTGGATAGTCAATATAGTCATTTACTAACATTTGCAACCTCTGTCCTTATCTCTGTCCCGATCTGTTCTCAGGAGACAGACATTAGCCGACGCACTCATTTCACAGACAACAGGACAAAGGCAATTTCTGCAACTCTACAACCATGTCAGCATGTGTTTTATTGCATTAATTATCAGACTCTCTTACAGAGTCTTTGCGTTCATTGCAGCGTAGAAAGCTGCTGCAAATGCTGAAGTAAAAATCTTTCCACTAAAGGGACATGTGCGCACGGCAGTTGTAGCAGAACAGCCAATAGGAGTGTCTCTTTCACTGTACTGCCTTGTGATTGGTCAATGTCTCTTGTCACAGGCCAGATTTTCATAGAGCTGTAAACAGAGTTTATTATGGAATTATTGATCAATATTGACAAGGATATCAAGCCTACTGCACCTTTAGTACAACAAATAAGTTCTAATCATAAGAAGTATGCACTGTGCCTACTACATACATGTATCTTAGATTATTGTCACTCATGCATTAGCAGCAGAGAAAACAATGTTTTCATATAGCAATGCATCATATTCAACAAACAGGTCACATAGTCGCAGTTACAAAGTAATTGGTGCCTTCAGTCATCAGATAAATGAAATGGAGTGAGAACTGTCACCTGAACATGTATTTATTTACCTTATGTATGTAGTTCATGTTGGCAGGAACCTTCTCATGATATCTTGTCCTATTCCCATATGTACTGGAAGCAGCTGTTGTTACTGTACATATTTATACCTGTCATCCACCAGCACCGCTCGTCCTCTCCTCAATAGGAAACAGATCGTCTTTCCATGTAAACACGATGCTAAGCACCAACAGAAAAAAAGAAAGAACAAAAAAGTGAGTCTATTTTCAGCTCCTGCCTCCAGGTGTTCACATGAAGAAAGGTGGGGTTGTCAGTTACGTGCATACGCCTATAGTAATTACAGGTGCATTTCCCAAATTAACTCACAATAAAGTGATGTTAATGTGCGGCCCATTAAAGAAGAACATGGAACACTTCCTGTCAGGCTCCACTGGTTTACCCACATTGTTCTTGACAGAGTGTCCAGGTATTACTACTGGTGTGGGGACCTAAACCTGTTTACACAGTCACATTATGGGGACTTGTCTTCCTTCTGGGGACAAAAAACCCGTCCCCATAATGTAAATTACTATGACTTAAGGTGAAGATTTGTTTTTAGGTTAGGTTGAGGTTAGGGTTAGGATCAGGTTTAGGATTAGGTCAGTATTAATTATGGTTAAGGTTAGAGCCAATGTTCCCTCAAGTCATGTATGTCGAGTGTGTGTGTGTGACCTACAGTTATATGACATTAAAAAAAGACTAATGTTGGTCGGACTGGAATTATAGTAAATGGAATAACACACCCATCTAATAAGATTGGGAGTCTGCCAATCTGCTGGGTGTATGTTTACCTTTAGTCAAACTTAGGTCGGAATCAATCTGGCTTGGCCGCTTTGTGCAGGCAACACAGTTCCTTCTTAAACCCATGAATACAAACAAACAAACCAGTACACGGAAGAATGACACAAAAGCAACAAATCTTAGGCTGACTCATATTTGGACTATAACAAGGAGACAGATTTTATGCTCTGTTAGTTTAAAGAATTTAGTATTTTAAAGTTCATCAATGGAAGGAAGGTTTGGAATGGCACTTAAACCAGAAACCGCCTAATACTACCACACCTTGGGTAGTGAAGGTGGACACTTTTCAGTCAATAAATCGATTTCCCACTAGGGCTTTTATGGTGGGACAGGACAGTTGTCTAGCTATAACCCCACTGAGTGACACTTCTGGTGGGCTGGCCTGCTGTTGATGTTGTAAAGTTAATATTTGCTTTGTAGGTACAAAACAAAACAGGACCTTTTGATAATTTCATATGATTTTCAGCCCCAGTTTTCACTGGACTATGAAAACGACTACAATATTACAATGTAATGCAATAATTCACACTGTGACCTTGCTTTTTTCATTGCCCACGACTGGCTACACCCAGCACCTGATAGAAAAAGCACTTAGTGCAGCACTGGCCAAATGAAGAGTGGTGGCTCAAATGAAGGACTCCTGCACTCACCCGTCCCTTTCCCAAACGTATCAGAAAAGCTGAGGTTGCCGAAGAGGATGAGTAGATCAGTCTAAGACTGCACTGAAGATAGGGAGAGGAAAAATAGGGTTATATATATATATTTATATATATATATTTATACACATATATACATGTATATGTATATATATATATTTCAATGTTCAAGTTCTGCCAATAAACTCTTAAATCTTTACACCCTGGACCCAGGTTGGTTTTATGGTACTGTTTATGTTCATATCTGGGAGTGAAAGCATTCCACATTAACTCTGCTGTGCGCTTGTTGTTTTGTCGTGATCACAGGTTCAAAAACACTCTGAGGCCCACATGTTTTTCCACGCAGCACAGACTCTCTGTCACTGACTGACAGACCGGAGGACCCGCCTCCATCCCCCAACTGCGGCTGACCAATGAGGCTGCGCAGCGGGGACGAGCCTTCAGGAGCAGCAGCCTCTCACGCGGCTCGCTCGCTACACTAACCGTGGCGCACACTGGCAGTCATGTGACTCACTTATAGTACAACTCAGTGAACGATCCGTTCAGTCGTGTGTTGCTGCTGCTGCTGCTGCTGCTGCTGTTGTTGAATTGGTGCGTCTCAAGGGCAAATCCCGTTGTGGTCCCGTCAGGATATAAACATTTTCCACGCTTCCTCTTCTTCCTGCACTGGGAATATATTTGCTGTGCGTGAACACGGTGAGTAAGTAGGTTTGCTCTCCCTGTTACTAGGTCCGTGTGTTGCAGCGTGCGCGTGTTTCCGCTCGGTGCTGCAGGGCTGGATGAAAACATGTTTACGTTGGAAGCGGTGACGCGCGCCAACTTGTGTATGCTGTGCGCGGCCGTGGAGGCGACAGCGAGGGAAACACGGCACACTACTCCGCATGGTGAACCTCTGTGGATTAGCGCGGGGGTCCGTGTTGTTGCTCTGCGGCAGATTAAAAGCACAATATGTGCTTCAATGAATGAAGTGAGCAGCTTGAGTCTCCTGAACACAGCTGCGTGTGCGAGAGGGGATTTTTCTGTTCCATGTTGCCTTTGAAGGTGTGACTGTGGGATCACATCATGGTTATGTAATTGTTGTTGTTATTTAGCAAACAGGAAAAATAGAGTTTCTTAAACACAATTTCTAAGATGCTTTATACTTAATCATTTAGATACAGTGTGATTGTTGCATTTGTTACGTTTAAAACCAGTTTTGACATGTTTTTCTTTTTGCTCTTTTTCTTTTTGTCTATGTAAAAAACATATTTTAGAATAAACTCCATTATATATATGTATATATTGTAAATGGAGCATGCCCCTTTTCAAGTTTTTTTTTAATTATTCCCCTAAACAATAAACACTTTTAAATATGTCGTTTCTTTAAAAAGTAATTTATATAGTTTTAAATATAATACAATAACTAATAGAGAGAACACTTGCGGGAAGGACACGTGATGTGACCCATAACAAGTAACATTCGGCTCCTAATGGCTTACTGTATATATATGAAGTAACATAGATGATGTCGTTTCCTCGGCCAGTTATGTGGCTGCCGCTTAAATGCTCTAATTGTCCCATAAACAAACAGAGCACGTGATTGATGCAGCACAAGAGCGCGCTCTGCTGCCTGTTCTGACCCATGCGTGTTTTCTGATTATAATGTGGACAGATCTCCGTTACCCCCCTCCTCCTCCTTCTTCCTCCTCCTCCTCCTCCTCTAGCCTGAGTTTACTCTCGGTCATTGAGACCATGCAGGGGCCTCTGGAAAAGGAGGAGGTGGAGGAAGGAGGAGGAGGAGGAGGGGGGTATATGACCCACACTCTCTGTTCAAGGAAAATATCCTATTTATAAAGTTCATAGTTGGACAAGATAAAAATAATAATAATAGTACATGACAAGCTGAACCACATGTCATTATTTGTTTTCATACATGACACTACAGCGGCCTACTGATCTTTAAGCCATAAAGTACTTTTAAACCCATAAAAAAAGAGATAAGGTTGATGATAAACAATCCTTGTACAAGAAAAAGGAAATAATATCCATAAAGAAAGATAATATTCCTTCTATTTTCATTGAAGATGACATAAGGTGCGTTTAGTCAGACTGTTTTTATGTGCATTTATGATCTTCATGGAAAAAAAAGTCTTAAAATGTTATCTCTGTAGAATAACTTCCAGTAACTTGAAAAATTATTTTTTGCAAGTTCACATAGTCTGTTACTGGTTTTTAATGGCGTTTGTTGTGAATTTGGATAACGGCGTGCAAATGTTCCACCAAAACAAGGGGGACTGTCACTGCATCCTTTGCTTAGAGACACCCAACATCCAAGATAAATGTAAAGGAGAGTTTATTTTTTCTTCTGTAAATGATATTAGCTGGTGGCAGACCAATCTCCACCTCTGACAAAGTCTGTGAAGTAAAACAAAAAAGAAAGAACGATTATATTGTCTTTGGATGCAAAGGAAACAACCCTGTTTGTTTGAACTGTTAAATGTCATTGATGATGATCTGTTGTGCTGAGTTATTATACGTGGAGGTTAAATGGTTAAGCAATTAAGTTGTGAGTCATTGCAGTAGAAGTGTATTTTCAAGTGATGCTTGAAAACGAAATGTCATTGTGTAAACAAACATTACCACAGTTGTGTTTTGTCGTTGGACCTCTCGCGGTCACAGTGACTATGTAAGCTTTAATGATATGAAGGCAGAGTGGATGTATGGGTCAACAATACACAAGACTTTCACACATTTCCTGTCATGTGATTCTTTTATTCACAACCGTATCGTGACAGTTTGGCAGACTTGACAATGTGTTTATTATTGTTGCCATGATGACAAAGATCCAGTAGCCCTGCTACTGTCATGTTCCTATCGATCATATCAGAGGGTAGAGACAGATGACCTACACAGTCTTGTTGAACTCCTTTGTGTTATGTAATAAATGAAGTTAATTCTTAACTGTGCTATGTCACAGTTATAAGCATGTAGAAGACATGGCACTTTGCATTTAATTGAGAAATTTAAGTCATATTAATCATTTAATGCACTTTTTCCCAATATTATTTTTGAATTGGCACAGTTAGCATTAAGACTAACAGATTATTTCGTCCTGTGTTTTTTTCTATTTAGACATACTGTATCCTGACTGGAGACCTTGGATTGTTTCCCTGGCATTTACTTTTTCCAGTCTGAGAGAACACCAGGTGTTTCACTATCTCACACTAGTGGGACGCATGACCTTGATGACCTGGGTATGTTTGGCCTAACTTTTCCAGCCGCACAAGGAATAACTCTCTTATAAGCCAAACACAGACTCCGAGTCCAACTGGAGACAGAGGTTTGGCACTAGCCAGGGGATGGTAGATAATTTTTCTTTGAGCAAAGAGATTTTTCATCCCAACAGTGGCTCTCCACTGGCCTACCAGCTTTCTGACATGGTGACAGACCTGGGGATCTACCAGGTGATGCCTTCACCACTTTCTGAGGATGACCTAAGCGAATCGTCCAGCCCACGTTCCTGCTCCAGCCCAGACTCCCAGGTGCTCAGCTCCAGCTATGGCAGCAACTCCAGCGCTGAGAGCCAGGATAGCATCCTGGACCACTTGCTGTCCCAGGCCTCTTTAGGTGTCAGTAGCATTTCAGCAGGGTCGGGGGCACCTATACCATTATCCACCTTCCTCTGGGACTCACGAAGAAATGAGCTTTCTGAACGTGAGCCGGTAAAGGAGGAAAATCTTGACTTCCTCACCTGGTCTAATGTGGAGACAGAGGAACAACTTTGTGGGTCCTTTCAGCCCACTCTGGAAGAAATTGAAGAGTTCCTGGAGGAGAATATGGAGGTGGTGACAATAAAGCAGGAAATCCGAGAGGGTTCACCTGAGATGAGAATGGGACTAGAGGAAGCTCATGGTCTAGAAGTTGGGATTGAGTGGTGCAGAGAGGCTTCATCTGACCATACGCCAGAGCCAGAGGCCAAGTATTCAGACCAAACTGTCCCCACTGGCAGCACCACTGACCTGGCCACTGGTGTCTCCAGCGAGACCAAAGCTACAGCAGTTGACTCTCCAGATGAATCCAGAACTGGGGCCAAGAATGCATCAATCAGCAAACCTTCATCACCACACAGTGAGGCTGCCAGTAGTGGAATGCCTGTCATCCTTCAAATTCAGCCACTTCAGATCAAGCAGGAGCCTGCAGTAGCACCTCTTGCCCCAGCACCCCAGCCTCCACAGCCTCCCCCAGCAACAGACATCAAAATTGCACAGCTACTCGTCAACATCCAAGGTCAGACGTTTGCGCTGGTGCCCCACGTCGTGCCATCATGTAACCTGAACATGTCCTCCAAGTTTGTGCGCATTGCTCCTGTCCCCATCGCAGCTAAACCTGTTGGGCTCGGAGACAGCTCAATCTGCCAGGGAGCAGGGATTCTTGCTGGAGGTCAAAAGTTCCAGAAGAATCCAGTGGCAGATCTTATTAAAATGCACAAATGCACTTTTCCTGGGTGCACCAAGATGTACACCAAGAGCAGCCACCTAAAAGCCCACCTGCGAAGGCACACGGGGGAGAAGCCCTTCGCCTGCAACTGGCAGGGCTGTGGATGGAGGTGGGTGAACCTAGCGTACACTGGCTGAATGAATGTGTATCTTCTGAATTTTGAACATATCGACCAGTGGTTGACAACATAATAAATTCACCTACAGACAGACTATAAGAATTTGATTTAGAATAATCACCCATGACCGGTTGTATAAAGTTGTTTACTTGCAAGGCTGAGCATTAACAGCAGACTGTAGTGTGAGTATGGCTGCTGTAAATGGGCTTCTGTGTCCCATGTGGAAGCAGCAGTAATTATATGTCAGTGGGACGTTTGTATGTGCTGTAGATAGTGTCATGTTGCTCAGTGTGGTACAGATTGGAAGGGACACTTAAACTGACCTGTTACACACACACACACACACAGGCACAGCCTACAGTTGTGAAAATACTCAAGCATAATGCTTTCCTTACTCTTAACTCAACTAAATACCTAACCCCAAACTTGAACCTAAAGTGACGCATCCTAATGACAACCGTAAGACAAAACAGAAAGATTCTCATTATTTTGCACAATATGAGTAGAGGTCTCTCCTGTCAGGAAGTGATAAGGTCTTTCCAACTAACCAAGGCAAGTTCTGTCCCCTCTTTTCTAATCTCTTAACCAAATGTCCTGTCCCCTAAATCTGGTTTGTAACAGAGTTACAAGTCTCTTTATAGTTGTGTAGCACAGTAGCACTGTCCTCCCAACAATGCTACTGTATGAAATCATGTGCTCTCAACCCGAGAAACACACAGATAAACACACACATACTCTCACCCTACCAAAATCAGAGAAGTAGCTTTTGAGCATGAATGTCATTGTTGGTTTATCACAATGGAAGCAAGACTTTCCCGTGTGTGTTTGTAATTTTGGACTGTCAGCAATAATGCTTCAGCAGTGATACAGGAAGCAGTTTTTCAAGGGTCACTTCTACAAGAGCCTGTTTTCTTTTCACTAAGAGCCCTTAATGGCAGTCATGGGGCCTTGTGTTTATTACCATGATGTGAGGTGAAGGGCGGGAGGACCGGTGACCGTGCAAGCGAACACACTCACACTTCTGTGATATCTGAGATGAACCGGAAATGTTGGGGTTGGTGTCTCATTTTTTAAGGATGTGAACTAAATCTAGGACCGAACATATGGCCTGGATTCACATGGTCACAACATTGGCACCTCCTGTTGAAACTCCTGTTCAGTTGCTGGGACAGTGTAAAGTGCATGTGTAAATGTGTATTTTTGTATGTAAAATATAAAAAGTGGCAAGCTCTAATTTGGAACCTGCTCGATTTGGGTTAGGTTTAAAGGCGGAGAACCTGGAGGTTGTCTTCACTTTGAATTACCATAGTTATGCAACGGTTTGTACTATCAGAAAAAGTCGCTGATGCAGGAAGCCGGAGAATCACCGTCTTTGTCACTAGAGAGGATAGTTTCTATTATTTGTTGGCCTGTTTTTGGACATTGAGACAAACATGTGTTTTATACTGTCCAAATTTCTAATTTTACACACAAAATCTGATGTTCTTGTTCAACTACAGTGTTTTCTCTAAATGAAACGTTTTGTTTTTCTTCATTTTAAATTGTTAATACACTATTTTAACATGCAGTAAATTGTAAATGACTGCCAGATATTGAAAGTTATTCCGGAAAAATTGTCAAAAGCACTTTTCTGGCCCTTTCATGATTAAAATAAGCAAAACAAAAAGTCCAGGCGGACATTTTGAGGCTTAGGTGTTAAATGGATAATGTGCATTGCTTTACCACTTAGAATGTCACCAACAGAATCTACTGATAGGACGACAGCGGTGGTCTCAAGACGTCTCCATACTTTCTGCGTTCCAATTCATTTGAGAGTTGTGTACACGCTCTGCTCACGTGTAAGAACATGCCTGCACTTCCATTCATACTAAAATAAGGGTCTGCGTCAGTCCACTGTTCCATGGATGTATACCTGTTCCCACATTGCATTATATTCCATGAATTGTCCTATCTGGAATGCACACGTACGGCTGTTCTGGCGTTCACACGTACAGTTGCGGACATCTGTGGATGACAGTAGTTAAACCTCAGCTGACTTTTTTTGACAGGGAAACTTGGAATTGTCTTTTGGTAGGTGGGTTTACTCAAACTTCAGTTGACCCCCTCACCAGTCCTCGACACCCATATCTAAAGCTTGTTTTGTTTGGAAGGTAATGCAATTTAATTTAATGTGGAATGGAATTGTATATTGGCTCTAGGTCCCCTGTGACCCTCAAAGAATAAGTGGTAAATGATGGATGGAGGGAAGGTTGATGGAAAGAACTGTGTGCATTTACTTTGTACTTTGGTACTTTGTAGTGTATATAATTTAAAGGTACTTCAACCATATTACTGATCTACTTTCAGTTTAGCCAACATGATTATACCTCTGCTTCATGGCTTTAGTTGCTATTACTTATGGATAAACATTATATACATACAGATGCTGTAGACCCATGATTCAGTGGTATGCAAGTTAGCTTCCTCTGGTGGTACTTGGAGGAAAATCAGAAATACTACTGTATATACCAGGGTATGTGATCGGAGTGGAGCTGAGGAATTTTGACCGGAGTGCGTAGACAATGAAACTGAGTATTTTCTCAGTTGGAACTTGGTTACACAGTATAATAACAAGCAGAAGTGCAGTTTCCTACATGTGGTTTGGTGAATTGTGTGTTAGTGAACTGTGCAGCAAACCTGTTATCTTTGCTGTTCACTCTCTGAACTGGTTTTTCCATTCAGCTCATCTGTCAGAAGCTACAAGGCACCCAACCCTAACTCTCACATTAAACACATACTGTAGCTAAAATGACTGACAAGCCTGACTGCTTCATGTTCACTGACGTGCAGTAAATGTCAATTACAGTAGTGAAGCTAAACAACAATTGTATTACTGTATGAGGAAAGACTGTGATATGATTGTTTTTGTTCAGCAAGATGTGCAAAAATACTTATTTGTGGTCGGTATACAGAAGTGGAAATATTCTGTGTACCCCTACATGTATGGGCAATAGGAGGAGTCTTTTGTCATAGATACATGCTCTGACTTGTTAAATAGAAGTCAAATTAAATTGAATGGATGTTAAGTTATTTCATCAAGTCAAGTTATTGTAAAGCATTACTGAATGTATGAGTCATGCTGAAGGAGCAGTGAAGGCAATGAGCACAATGATTTACTTAGATCATGTGTGTCTGTCTATCTATCTATCTATCTATCTAATAACTAGTACTAAGTTATCTAATAACTGTCTGACATTTATGAATGATAATATCCATTTTTCATATTCACAGCTATAGAAATAATAAATAAAATATAAAACAAATATCAACAGCAGCTACTGCACTGGACAGGTGATAAAGATCCATTCTCAGTTAACTGATCAAACGTGTACCTTAAGAAGGCAGACAGGAAGTTTGATGCGTGATGTCACACAGTGAAATGCATTGGTGCTGCATAAAATCCCATCCACATGCATGTAGCTATTTATAAACGGTTCTTTGCATGCAGTTACTGACTCAGAATTAAAGTCCCACAGGAGCTTTGTGTGAGACCATTTGACTGTAGAACCAAACTGGAGATCTGCCACCAGTTCTTGTCATGCTGCACAAGTGAGTCCTAAAACATGAGGGGAGAAATGGTTGTGCTAGTAATCTAGGCTGTGTGGTCCAACTAACAAAGGCCTCTTGTCTGTACACAAAAGGCAGGATCTAGTTTGGATGGAACTGAGCATATGTGTGAGAACCAGTGTGCGTGTGTGTGTGTGTGTGTGTGTGTAACCCACTGTATGTGATGGTGTAAATGAGGGGGCCAACCAAAGGGGTAAAAATGGGGGTTGGGGAACGTCTGGGAGATGCAAGTGAGTGGAGCCGAGAGTTACTGAGATTTTCAGTTTTACAGTCACTTAAAGAGTTGAGTTAGGAAGTGGAGTGAACAAACACAAAGCGTTGAATAGTAACCATGACCGTGGGCTCGGAACGTCCAGGCTGCCATACTACATAATAGGGAAGAGAGGGATCAGTCAAGGTTCCTCACTTAGACCCGGGAGGAACAGAGAGGGAATGGTTAGGTGGAAAGATAAACTGCATGTGGCACTGCATATTCTAATGTGCAAGGTTGACACAAGGTCTACTGACTTTTTCAGTGTTAAAGTTCTCCTCCAGAGAGGCTGACTTCTGAAAAGTACTACATTAAATAGTAAATACTTGTCCTTGCTTTGCTTGCTGACAGTGCAGCATACATTATTTGTTTACATCTGGCCTCAAGAGTCAGGACAGACGTTTTCTAAAATTTTAAAATCAGTCATGAAATTTGATGCTATAGTTTTGATGCTAATTTGAGGCTATAGACACCATCTTCTATAACTTCTATAAACCTGTGTTTTGATACAAGTCCTCTGATGGGGCAGTTGGTTATCATATCCTGTCCTGTTGCAGTTGTAAGGTCATCAGGGACACAATTTGTGCCGCCACAAAGATGCACTTTGGATTGGGGAAGTTGTGGTTCAAGAGGTAAAGCGTGTCATTTTCAAACCAGAAGGTTGCTGGCTCAGTCCCTGGCTCTTCTTGTCTGCAATAGGAATGTCCTTGGGCAAGATATTGAACCCCTATGTGCCATGTTGTTAAATTGCCTATCGACTTAAGTGTGGGTGTGGGGACTGAATGGTTTTCAAAGCAAGACAGACTTTAGTTTCCCAGAGGGAAGAAGCAGTCTACAGGAAAAAGATATTTGAGATTTTAGCAGGCGTAGATCTTATTAGGTGAGCCTTTTTTAAGACACCGAAATCTGTGTGTTCCAGCTGGCAGCTGTGTTTTCACTGAGAGCAAGCTTCCAAGTCTCAGGCTGGTTCTCGATGGTAGGATGCACACACAGTGCTGTCAGCTCTTAACTATGTTGGTACCTTATACAACTGGGTTTCAAAAAATCACCTGCTCTTGGACCAGATTTGAAGAAATTTCCTCCATGAGGAATGGATGGACATCCTGAAAATGCTATGTCTCCTTTCAGAGAAATCTTAAGGAGTGTGACATCATCAAGCCCATGCACTTACTCAGCGCACACTGACTGCTGTAGTGGTTGAGCTTGTGTGTGGGTGCACGATTTAAGTATGTTTTTTTAATCCATACACAGATTATTTAGAAGTCAAGTCACATGAAATGAAAACAAATCCTTTTAACAGAGAGCAAGCTGCTTCAAATTGATGCTGTCGGGACTCCAAGGGGATGAAACGTTGTAAATCCTGTCACTGTTTGCTCTGATAGTTTTGTTCCCTCACATAGCAACAGATCCAAAGCAGATGTTGGAATGTCAGACTTCAGACAGTCTTACTGTGTACATTATGAGACCATCTATGCAAAGTACGTTGACCAGTTAGTGGATCACATTTGAATGCACACAGTTTACTGACAAGTGCCGGGTTCTTTGCAGCATTGGGTGCCATAAAAGCTTTATTTACGTGTAGGATATTGTAGGATATTACATCCCACGCTCACCCTGTAATGACACAGACAACCCACTCCACAGAACAGTAAATATGTCCTGTGGTGTTTGTGTGAGTTCCCATGGGATCTCAATTCTCTACAGCACTCTGTTTGGTTACTCATGACAAGAAAGGGTGCAGTAGGTGTTTTTCGTGCTAATAGAATATTGTCAATGGCAGTGTCTCCCTTTATAATCTGTCGTCTGATACCTTAAGTACTTTAATCATGTCTGTTAATCGAGCAGCTTAACTCTGGCCATCAGCTCTGAGCTTGTTTCTGCACTTGACACAGAGTACATTTGGTTTCTGCTGCAGCTCCCCGAGTGTTGTTGCTTAATTACAGCATGCAATTGCATCAATTCATCATCTTGTCAGGTCAGCGGAGCAACATCTGGGATGCAGAGTGTGGCTGGGGACAGTCAGTTCCAGAGAACTGGGTCACTGGGAAAAAGTCACGGAGTTGTCGTTTCTGTGGCTTCGGCCAAGCAGCATTTGCCTCACATGCAAAATCTGCTGCTGCTGCTGCTGCTGCTGCTGCTGCAGAAGACACAAATGCTTTGCTTGTCTAAATGAGTTACAGAGAAGAAGTAGCATCAACCTGTGAAGCGTGCTCATGTCACATAATGATGCTAAATCATTCAACATGCGAGAGAAGAATTTAGAAGATAAATTAACAGTGTGAGTGTAATGAAAAATTAAAAATAAAAAAAACCCTTTTCTTGCATCACGCATTGTGGGTAACTGTCAAATTTTGCGCCGTAAAACATCAACTCAGTTTACTCTGAAGATTTTAATTTTTGTTCTTGCCATGTGTGCTGGTTGTCTTTAAACTCTAACAGCACGGTGTGTGTGGTGTTACTGTACACCCCCCCCCCCCCGATGAGCAGCAGAAAATGACCTTTGTTGTGTTTGTATAGATTCATCCAGGTCATAGTTATTCAGAAAAAACATTGCATCAGTAGCAACTGTGTTGTCACCTCTCTGAGGCTTCTTCAGTGGTGAAGGCTGGTGGTCAAACCACAGAATTGAACTTTTGAGAAGTGTGGGCAGTGTTCACTGTGACTCCGGTTTTTCCTAACACCTTATTTGTTGTTCACTTGTCTATTCATCCTTCATCTCCTCCACAAGTGTGAAATTGTGTGACTGCAGCTGTGAGACACTTGTGCTGTTCATCTTCACTGTTGTGTTCGGCTTAACCGACACTGACACTATCAGAGAGAGGCCAGCGTGCAGCTGACTTGATTCCAGTTTCTGTCCGCTGTGTTGTCTGTTGACATTCCTACTATCACCATTTCCTCCCTCCTTCATCACTTAGTAAATGCAAGCACACAAGACCTGAGTTTGGGCTCTGGATTGCTTTGAGTTTTGTGGGATTAAGATGAAGAGAGACCCAGAAACATATTCATAATATAAAGCCAGTTAACATGGATTTGAACCAGAGGATTTAACTGATAGCAGCTTTAGGTCAAAGTCAATTGTGTCTCACGTTCATGAGACAATTCCATGTCACATTTGACTCCGTACATTTTGGAATATAAATGATTTTTTTCTTCTTGTTTCTTCCAGGTTTTCCCGATCAGACGAGCTATCCCGACACCGGCGCTCCCACTCGGGGGTCAAACCCTACCAATGTCCTGTTTGTGAGAAGAAGTTTGCCCGCAGTGACCACCTGTCAAAACACATCAAAGTGCACCGCTTTCCACGAAGCAGCCGAACAGTTCGCGCGGCAAACTGACGCCCTGCTCCCGTCAATGGGAACACTGGGATTACAGGGAAATGCTGGGATCTCTGGGATCACTCTCGTACAGACATAAGTCACAGGAGCGAGGTGCGAGTGTGAACGTGAAGGTGAACGCACAATTATTCTGGGCGAAATAAAAAATGTGAGAGGAGGAGAGCCTTGTTTTTATCGATTGTTTTAATTTATTGTACAAAAGCGAGCCAACACATTTGACCATCCAGTCTGTGAAAGCAGCTGACGGTTGTTGTTGCCATTGGCACTTTGGTTTGTTTGTTCTGTCTTTATCTTCTGCTTGAGCAGGAGATAAGATAACCTTATTTTCATTCAGTCTGGATTATGTGGCTGATTTTGTAATAGCCTTGTTTGTCAATTCTACCTGGATAAAAACAACTGCCTTTGATCTTCCTGAAAGCTGCCAATGTCTTGCACATTCCCGATGTTATGCAATGTTTAGGAAGTTTGAAGGTCACTGGGATGTCCAGTCCTCTACCTGGGCTCCGCAGGTTTTCTGACAGCTTTGCTGGCTCAAATATTTGTGGATGGACAGGAAGAGGACTGGAGTGCGACAGAGACACAGACTACTGATAAGCTCAGAAAGAAGCGAACGGAGGTCTCACAACAACGCTCACCTTTTTTATGTAAACCTGCTGTGATTCAAGGGAGAGACTGACAGAGCAATGCACGGAATGCAAACGTGAAACACAACTAAAGGTGTGTTCACAGACCAAAAGGGAAGCAAATTTTTTCATGTTGAAGTTACTAATGCCACAGGAACATGACGTGTGTTTGCTCATGTTGAAGCCTACTCATAGTTTTTGTGTGTGCTGAGGTCCACTACGGTCCATGTGTCATCGTCACCCACGTCTGGCACGAGCACATTTATCCCATCATTTGTGACCACACACACAACTGTCGCGTGCTCTAGGTAGAACAATATACTGGGATGGAATTGGATTTGATATCAGGTGCATACGCGTGGCTCACCAGACTGACTCAGACCTTCATTTTAGTATCACGTAACCACTTTTCCCTCATTTCTGTTCATTGATTGGTGGATCATCCTTTTAATAAATGTGAGTTTATTGACTCTCATTTTGGGCAACACAAATGATAACCTCATCCTCGCATACATACGTGTAATCATGCAAAAAATGACTTTTGTGTTTGGTCTGAATGTACTACAAAAACGGAAGCGCACAGCGATTGTTAAATCGGCTTTTTTGATCAGTGTTAAGTGTTTGTAAGTGTTGTTGGTTGATTAAGCTATCATATGTACCTTATTGGTGGTCTTATGTTTTATCACGTTTCTGGCCTTACTGTACCATGTGGCCAAATGGTTTTTGGAAATCAGGCGCTAAGGTGATCCACGTGTTAAGCAGGTGCCTTTTTAAAAAGGTTTTTATTATGTGGCCTGTTTCACTGAATGTCTCTGTCTTTTATTGTTTTCTGACAACTTCACACAAAAGCTGCCTCAGCTCTGCTTCATCAGTTACTGGCGACGTCCAAGGAAACAGGCTTCCCCCCCCCCCTCAGCTGGCAGTGACGCTATGCTGAGGCGACATTAGTGGACACATTACATATAATGGTGCTGAACTACCAGGAGAATGAGCTTCTTGGGAAACGTAGTCACAACAACCTTTCAGAGGCCATGACTTACCTTTCCCTCAAACAGTGCTCGCTATGTAAAGCACGCCCCGCTGTAGGAGTGCGATGCTGCTCGAGCATATTTTTCATGTGTATTAAGTGGGGGATTTTTTTTTTTTTTATCATTCCTTTCTTTCAATTTTTGAATTGTCAATGCTTGTGTGAATACAGGTGTTATATTGCATCCTATGAATGTATGTAAATATGCAGCAACATCAGTGCATCTGGAAAAAGGACACGACATCAGAGACTGCTCTGACACCATATCTTAAAACGAAAGAATGGTTGTGAAAATTTCTAGTTCGAAATCGAAATGTGTACATAACTTAACGTTTCAATACATATGAATATATTATATCTATTTTTTTCCCTTGTTCTATCCGAGATGCATTTACAAATAAAAGTGAAAAGAAACAAATGTGTCTACAATAATTCTCTATTCATTCAGGGAACATCTGTCCCGTCTGTCCGTACATCCATCTGCAGGTGACTTAATAAGTGCATGATTGTGTGCAGTGTCGACGTTATAGCCGTGTTTGGATGAGAAATGCGATAGATATGAGAGGAAATGTGACAGACGCGTCGCTCAACGAGCTGCTTCCATCCGGTCTCACATGGAGAAATGAATGGCTACAGATGCCGCCGTCACCTTCCTGTTATCTAAATGCAAAGTAGCAAAGCAACCGTGCTACTAAATCACACACTTGGATTTTTCTTTCTTCAAAGAACACACCAGGGTGTGCAGAGTTGACTTTGTTCATATAAGAAATGCAAGAGATGTCCCCAGAGATGTTTCTCTGTTAATCCTCAGTCTGTCAAACGGGTTGCTTGACAGGCCTCAAACTTGAGGTGGACTTTTACTAAGGACACCATCAGGATGTGCACCGTCGACTTTGACATCATTTGGATAAGAAATGCAAGGGAACGTGTACAGGTGGTGTCCTCGTTTCAGACACTCAGCGTTGGCCTCTGTATATTATTATTTTACGCAGGATTAGAGTGATTTACAATTTACAAAACTGGAATAAATGTTAGAATTACGAGATCGCCATTTGTTTTTGTTCGTTGCAGGCCGTCTTATGATGACGTACGTGCAGCTGGTCACATCAGAAGGAATATGCAGAAAACAGTCAAAGTTTGGAGAGTGATTTATTTTTCCTTTGAGAGGCTGCCATGGTGAATAAAGTGGATTCAGTTCCAAAGGAAACTTCTTGATTGTATTTACAGAGGTAATGTCGTAATATATGAGTGTTTTAAGTCACTATTCTTGATACCAAGTAATTAGTAAAGTGATATTACTTTTTAAATGAGTAATATGTAATAATTAACGTATTAAACACTGAATTCTATACTGATATTTGGCCTGGGCTTGAACAAATATTTGGACATTTTTATCAGTTTGGGTTTTGTCATGTTGGCTGGGCTTTTTATATGATATCTATGTGTGTATTGACAGTTATTTGCGAAAACAAACATTAACCCTGGTAATAATTGTGTGTTCAGAGTCAGGCTCAGGTCAGGTTTGGTCTAGTTTAGACAGTCAAATGCAGCCTTAATCATGCTCTGTTGTACAAACAAGTATCTTTGGCTTAAATGGCCAATTTAAATATTTTCTTTGAAATGTTTTGGTATCGACCTTCAGAAAAATTGCATTTTTCATCAATGGGAAGTCATGGGTAGTTATGTGTGGACAGCAACATTTTACATTCCATTCCACAAAATGTGGCTGATAATGTTGCTTTTATTTGGAAAAAAACCCAAAAACATCTCGACTGCATGTCAGACGAGGAGTTTTGCACAAGCTATAAACCACACAGGTCTCATCAGCAGAAGTGTTTGGTGTGTTTCCATAGAAACAGAGATGTTCAAAGTGAATTAAACAGAACCAGGTGAACAGTTGAGCTATAAGTATTTGTTCATTTCACACTCGCCAGAGTCAGAAGTCTGAAGCCAAAATCACATCAGCAAAGAAAAATGTGGCTGACGTTTCAGATCCTGATGACTGTTCATACGTTACTCAAGTTCCCTCAGCTGCTGCTGCTCTGTTATACATTTACAAACACTTACACCAATCAGTCACAACATTAAAACCAGCTTTTTGTTTTAATGTTGCGACTAATCACTGTAAACCTTGGTAAATTCACCCCATGCTGATGGAAAAATCTAATCAACTTTTTTTTAGCTGTCCAAACAATTGCTGATTTTATGCTAGGATTGTTTTTATGCATCAAATTTAAAGCTAAAATCCGATGATAACAGAGATAATCAGATGAAGAGTCATCTCAAACGGAGTGTGTACCAGTAGTCTGTGGAGAGATAATTATAGTGCTTTAAGATTTCATGCTGAAATGTAATCTTAAATATGAATGTGCCGTGGTTTGTAGCAACATTATGCTTCCTGTGTTCATCTTAAAGCTGCAGTGTGTAACCTTCGGTGGGGTTTTCTCTGTTATTTTCCTTCCTCTATTTGTGTCCATGAACAAAAACAATGTTACATTATTTGTATGCTGGATCCTTTGTCCAGCATACAAATAAAAGGGGCATAAAAGGGGCTCTGACGGGCAAAACTATCAGACCTGAGTGAGGGAGTGTTTGTGTTTACACCAGCAGAGCGGGGGGAAGATTTGTTTATCCATCAGTGCAAGTCACTTTTGACATGTGGCAAGCGGTTGTGATGTCAGCCATAAGAATATGAACTCCTGTTCCCAGTATCGGTGTCATGTCAGTCTTGTGCATGTCACTCACTACATTTACATGCACTGTTTAATCCAACTAAGACGAAGAGAAAATCAATTTATTGGCCGTGTACGTCCGCCTCCGCCTCTGTAGGTGGCGCTGTATCGCTCTATAAGCTGGTGTGTATTTGAATCCGTTTCCTGTTGACCTTTATGTCAGCGAACAGTGAGATGGATGGTGAGACGTAACCTGCTTTGATACAAATTAGATGGAGCGTGGCTCTTGTGATTGCTGTGTTGTCCTATGAAAGACGCCGCTGTGAGATTTCCAGCAATATATGTCGTCTCCTTCTACTTCCGGGTGAAAGACCAGGCAGGAAATTCCCCCGGAGGAAAGTTTGACTCCAGTCGGACTACATGCACGAGTAATTGGAATCACATTATCCAGGTAAGTTAGTCTGATTAGTTCAATTTTAGTCGCACTAACGTGACATGACATTGAGAAAACCGAATGATTGTCTTAGTCCGAATAAAACTGAGTGTCACATGGTACATTTGAACTTAAATATAGATACAGTACAGGATAATTATGTTATATTTATGTATAACCCCTGATGTTCTGCTGCATGTGTGAATGGGAGTGCCCTGATAGACTAGTGCAGTCTTAGTATTTACCATTTTAAGTAATGAATGAATGAGGGCAATTATGAAATCAGGTTTAAATCTGTAATTCATCCAACCCTGTGTGGAAGCATGTGCCTTGATGACTGCTCACACACACACACACACACACACACACACACAAAGGAGCCACATCTGGTTTGGATCATGAGGTGTTTTCTAAAATATGGACACATAAAGATATTATTGAAGATTAGATTAAGAAATGTTGGCTCTTTGCTCTGATGTCATACCTTTATAGAGGGAGGTGCCAGGTACCACCACAGAGTTCTGCAGGCTTTTTAAATAGTAACTGTTGCTTGAGAAAGGAACAGACAAGTACGTAATAGTGCTGTTAAAACAAATATGAGAAAATAATGAGCAAGGCAGTGGTGACTATTTAAAATGCAGCTTTACAGCACAGGTCATCCTCAAGACTAAAAGAAAAAGAAAGACCTGCAGCTTTAAAGACAAAAACTCATTACCTGAATAGTAAAAAAATAATAATGTGGAAGGTTATGATTTTGACTCTTAATGGGTTTTTTTTGCAGACATTAAATGGGTTTTCATGGCTAATTTTAGGGCATACAAGTGCAATGTGGGAGTATTTATATACATACACAGATAGAATGCTTAATTCACATCCAAAATTATCCAAAAAAATATGGCTTTTAATGTGTCACTGCTCCTCTGATCTTCTGGCTCATAGTTAAATTTATATGCAGTATTTAAAGTACATCAATAATCCGGGCACTCCATTTTCACTCTGACAGGCAGAGGAAGATGTACATGCACATTAAGTGTCTTATCAGTGATGCTGCTGCCTTTATGAATTTCAGACAGGCTCAAGGTTACATGCTGTCGGCCTAACGGGGGGTTGTTTAAGGTCTGAATTGAGTTCAGTCAGTGACAGTCGAGCAGATTGTCTGGGCTGATTAATAGTTCTTTTTGCACGCAGAACTGTGGTTGTCGAGAGCCGTGCAGAATCACTGTGCTCTATCATTTATGCAATAAAGATGATGATGGGTGAGACAGCTCGGGGCCGCAATGACTGTATTTTGTGCAGCACGTGTGTGTCCAAGGCAAAGCTGTTAATCTTGATGTTTGTGTATCTGTGTTGGTCCAAATGTTCTGTTTGCATGCGTGTCAATGGGCTCGCCAAGCAGCCTGATGTTGCACTCACCAGTTTCCCACAGGGAACTCTTTCCTGTAAGACAGGAAACAGCAGGACAATAGGCTGAAACTGCAACGCCTTCACTGACACACCACCAACAGCAGTGCACTGTACACTGTACTGTTACTTCAGTGTCTGCAGCAGCCAAATCTGCAGAGCAAACACAAAGCAAAGCTGATTTATCTTCACACGGCTGTGCAAATCACATTTAAAATCACATTTGTGTTGAGAAACAACGGCATGTGCATTGATTATTCATATATTTCTGTAAATATCTCTTCTGAGAATCAATGTGCTATAAATCAGCAATCAAACACTGTGGATAAAACCAGTGGGAATCCACTTTTTGCAGCAACAACATATTTGTGGACTCAGTTGTTATTATTATGATGATGATTATTTTTAAATGTAAGGAAACACTGTGATCTGTCCCCTGCCTTTTGCACTGTGTCAGTTGGGATTGGCACCAGCAGCCAAAGTATTACCAATGTTCTCATTTACGCGCGTGTTTGTCTGGATTATGTCTTTTGTTGTCTTACTGTAAAGATCAGGCAGCTCTAACAGTCAGTCATGAAGATTTTCTCCATAGAGCCGAGGCCAGAGAACACATATGGGGGCCATTACTCACATGACCATGTGTGTGTGTGTGTGTGTGTGTGTGTGAACACTAGCCTGGTCTCCTGGAAAAAACAACAACACTTTTGCAATTATGCAATTATATCTTTTGGCAAACTATTTGCATATGTAAATGTGACACATGTACGACTCTCTGTGTTTCATGTCATCGTCGCTGCAGTCCACCGAGTCACCAGAGTGTGACGCTGAGGCAAATGTGACAAACATTGTGATGTAGTCAAAGCAGTATTTAAGTATTTAAAGCAAAGGGAGAGGAGGAGCGGTTGGTGGTGGTGGTGGTGGTGGCATGAAACATGGCAAAATGTCCGCCAAGCCGCAGACCTCGCTTCATGCCAGGGTTTGTTGCAGTGTTTTTGTGAACATGTGTTTTTATGGACAGGATGTTGACACTATGAGGACAAACCATGATCTTTTCTTGTCCTAACCAGGTGCTTTTTCTAATTAAAGATGCCTCACAGCATTGTCACTCAGTCCAAGTGAGAAAATAGTTACATATATGTATTTATAGTTCACAGTATTATACAATTCCAACACCTTTTCTTTTTTTTTGCAGGTGGTTACTGAAAAAAACTGGTGTGTAATAGAATATATCATTTATGTATCTTAATAACCAGGGTATTGTTACTGATTGTGAAGAACACAGTCATATTGATCTGCTCGTCTGTAGACACATAAATAAGGAACATCATTTTGGTTGAGAAACATGAGCTCGCAAATATCTGTGGTTTGCCAAAAGGTACAATGGCAACATATGATCCTCGTCACTCTGTTGCTCCACCAGCAACATGATCACTTTATTTCATCAAGGTGAATTTGGGACATCAAATATTGTCCCATTCGCACTCTGAGACTTGAGCAGATGACGTCATCAAAGCCTGTGGCAGTTCAGGGCTTAGGAACACGATGCCATGACTGTACACACTCCGACACAGTAGGTGGCAGTACTGCATACTGCCACCTACTTCTATCCTTGGTTGTGGTCCATAGGGGAAAGGGCAGAGGAAGAAGTTCCTGTGAAGTTCTTTAGTGTCTTGAGTGTTGGATTGTCTGAGTGCATCTGCCTGACAGCTGAGGCTTGTGTAAGCATGTTCATTTCATCTTCAACTGTCTTCACTGCACCACCACCTGCCTCTGTCCTGTGTTTATGTTTTAAGCAGATCATTTCATAACAGCAGTCAGTGTTATCTTAAGCATGATTTCCACATTTCCTTCCCTCACTGTCAACCTTCAGTGAATCTACAGCCAAACCACATTTTAAACAATAGCACTGACAGGCCAATATTAACCCTGCTAATGTGGATGAATGGTCAGAAAACACAAATTTGGATATTTTTTGGTCTGGGACAACTCGGTTACCACTGAAGGGCAAGTATTTGATATCTAGTATTTTAGAAATGAGTCATGTGAGTTATGAGTTCCCCTGTTGTCTGCTGTAAAGGTCACAGTTGACCACACTCCGGTCTGTCATGAAACATTCAGTGTGACGTTTCTGCAAATGTTGCATACATGTCATATTAACTAAATTTCTAAAGTGTCATCATTTACAAGGATGTGAACTCACCAGGGGGAGAAGGGGTTGACAGTGGGATGTAATATAGCAACATTTAACTTCAGCTAAACCTGTAAATGTTATCGTCACTGTCATGTTAGCCAAAATAATCACCATTATTTAAATACTATCACACTGATTATGCTTGTCTGTAAACAATAATGTACAGTGGCTCTATAATATGATCCTGTGACTGGATTTGTTGCTATTCTGAGGCATTATTAAAAGGTGTTTTGCTTCAAAACCATGAATATTGTGTTTTCTATATAGAGTTCTCTGTGTTAACATTTTAAAAATGTTAGAGAAAAATGTTTGTCCAACCTTTTGGATCTTGTTTTTTTAGTAAACTCTGTGTGTTTTTGCTTCTCTTTCTCCTCCTGTTTTGTCTCGACACTCAGACGACACCTACGCAGATATGCTCCGTCTTTTCTTAGCATTTGTCTTCCCACTGGGACGTCTGCAGCCTTTATTTTTACCCTGTGTCTCTCTGTTATACACACAGGCTGCCAGTGAAGGCCACGTTCTGTTCCCCTGAAACCACCCAGGAAAATAAGATGTCAACTGTGAGCTGCCGGAAACAGGCTTCTGGGACCAGAAGGCAGTTAATACACTGATGGTAGGAGGTTTTTTTATGTATGACACACATTCCACATTATTAAGCAAATCCATGGAACTTTAGATGATCCTTTTCTCAGAAAACAGAACATTTCATTATTTTGTTTAGTCAATATGCACATGTAATATGAGGCTGAAAAAAAACTGAAACTGTGGGTCAGTGGAGGTGTACGACTGCTGGGTGGCATTTCTAGTTTCTTTCATGTGTTTCTAAAATAATGACGTGCAGTACAACAGTGATGTGCTCATTTTCTTATAGCTTTAGGTGTAAAGAGAAGGCTAATCAATTGTGTTTGGTGTGAACCACAGGGCGTCACAGTCTACTGCTGTGTTCTATCAATCTGTTATGGATGACTCGGGATCTGTTATTTTCTGGTCCCATTTCTCTGTGCACTCTACCCAAAAAGTGACATCATTTTGGTAGTGAACCATGAGCTCATAGTATCTATAGTATGCAGAAAAAATACACAACATATGATAAGGTATATAGTGCAAGAACAGACATTCAGAGCACTGAGCACTGGGAAGTCAGTTTAACATCAAATTATTTAGAAGCAGTGATTCTACGGTAACATTTCAAATGTTTCATGTTAATAGATGAAACCACCAGGGAAAGTTATGTGCAAACGCCGCCCCCGAGGCCGAGCAGTGTGTGACACATGGTCACATGTGAACTGTCAACTGCAGGTCACAGTCACCAGGCCTTTTGAAATCACACCAACTCTTACATAATGAAGGGTCAGATAAAGGAGCTGCTGCAGAGGGACAACTGCACAGTATGGTGACATTGAGTTTAACATGAGATTTTGACGTGCAGCGTCAGCTGTCTGTGGGGAGAGAGAGAGAGAGCGTGTGTGTGTGTGTGTGACTCAGATACTTTTTATATTAACCCAGTCTTTTGATAATTTATTAATTGGAAAAGAAAAAAAAGCTGAATTCCAAAAGTAACAATTTACTTACTTTCATTTTAAGCAACTTTATAAAATGACTTTTTATGCTGGAAAAAGCTCTATTTTCCCAGCCTTACTCAAACCCCCTGAACCCTACATACCACGATCATCCAGCTCAACTATATTACTTAACAAATGTTGAATTTCCTGTAGTTTGCAGAAAAATGCAAATGCAGGCTCTTGATATCCTCGCTTGATGAATTGCCTTATTGTATATGAAAAAAAATAATAATATATATTGTGTATATCATGATATAAACCCCAGCTTACTGCACATAACAAAACAGTTTTTATAGTCGGTGAAGAGCAAAGACAAGACAAGAATAACATCCAAGACACGGGATGTTTTAGAAATCCTTCACGTCACATGTGAACTGTCTATGATTAAAAAAACCTGTCTGTCTTTCCTTCTTCTTCATTGAACATGACTGGCAGTGTGATTGCTCTCCCACAGACGACTTCTATAAAAAAAAAGAAAAAGAAAATTACAATCAAGTTGTGCAAGATAATTGCTCCTGGTTCTGTGAGCTTGTAATATAATTGCAAACATACTGTCTGTCTGTCTGTCTGTCTGTCTGTCTGTCTGTGTGTGTGTGTGTGTGTGTGTGTGTGTGTACACACCTACCATTGTGAGGACGTTTTGGCTGGTCCAAACATGATTTTCGGGGATTAAGACCTGGTTTTAGGGTTAGAATTAGGTTTTGGTTAGGCTTAGGCATTTAATTGTGATGGTTAAAGTTAGGAGGTAGGGAATATGTCGTCTGAGTGTCCACACAAAGAATGCAAGACATATGTGTGTGTGTGTGTGTGTTTGGGGCTATGATTAGACTGCATGCTCTCTTACTTGTAGAAGAAGCCGAGTCTTTTGTCGACCTGTGTGTCTGTGAGTGCTGCAATTTCAGAAGCTTATACGTGGATCCCAAACAGCAGCATGTGTTTCTGATAAAGCAGTGCTTCTGCTCAGCTCCACATAAGAACAGTATATGTCTTCAGTCCCATTTTAAACAAAGCAACAAAGACCAAAACGATGATAAAGGTTTCCATATGAGGAATGTGCTTCACTGGTGGTGTCTGCTAAACGAAACTGATGCAATAGCATTGAGAGTAATGGAAGTGGTGTGACTGTCATGGTATTTTGGGACCAAATAAAAGCACAGTTTGATCATGTGATAATTCCTTTTGATGACAACCAGATAGGAAATTTGCTCATTTCAATTCTGGTTCGGCCAGAAGTGCTTTTGTGAGTAATTTGCATATTCTCCTCACATTATGTGGGTTTTCTTTGGACTTTCCCACTTCCTTCTACACTCCAAAGACATGCAGACTGGGGTTAGTCTAATTGACCTACGGCTAAACCCCACACTAGGGTACAGAGGAGCCAATCTGGCCTCACAAACCTGACTAAACCAGCAGCCAAAGGTAAAACAACATCCACTTCACACTGCAGTGTACAGAAATCATGCCTTCCTTTGCTTGTTCATCACTAAATTCACCATTTAGACCAAAGCTGCTGCTGTTTCCAGATAATACAATGATGTAATGGATTGTTTTTGACACACAGAGTGTTATGTTTGTCTGAATGTGACTGTAAATTCTCCTTCGTCTCTGTATGTCCTGGCTGGAGATAATGCAATGGGTGATTATTAGGTGTATAAATCAGTCCAAGCAGACCCCAGTCATTAGCCTGGAATAATACAGTGTTATGCTATTTCAGACACTCTGCATACTGAGGTATGCAATTATCCATAGTGACCAACGATCAGCGTCTGTAGCCCTCGCAACACTTTAATAATCATAATCAATCACATGAAATGATTGGCTGGCGTACCTGTCTGTCCCGAAGCACTGGAGCAGAGATCATGTCCATAAAAATGTCAGAGAAAGTGCAGCCAGTTCCATGAGAGACAACGACTTTGACGAGAGGACTGATGGCAACCGTCAAATTATATTAGTTGCGTTTTGCATCTGCTATTGCTGTCTAAGAACCTTGCTTTGTATTACATTTAATTTAGATGATAATCACTTGATGCTTCAGTGTTCCTTGAGTAGTATTAAGGCTATTTCAAACTGGACAAAACAGAAATTATTCATGACAGGCAAACATTTCAGATATACAATTTCTGTGCAAAAATAAATATTTAGTTTAGAAATCAGGGAAATCAGATTTGGTTCTGTAAAAAGACTTTTTTTCTGATATGAGCAAGTCTCTGCTGAGAGAGTTAATCCTTCCTTAATGAACACATGAATGTTAAATCACAGTTATGGAGGGAGATGAGAGGCAAAATGGAATTTGCATGAGAAAAGTGAGTGAGGAACAGTGGGTGCCAGGTTAGTTATTGATGGACTATAAAACTGTGTTTACTTGACGTAAAACACATTGGCAGCAGGTTTTCGGAGCGCTTCTGTCCAGGCGCTTTTTGTTGAACAATTATTCTGTCTGGTTCTCAGTTTCTTGTTTCCTGTTTCATTTTGAGGTTTTTCCTTGTGTGTACCATGTCCAGTTTTGCTTCCTGTCCTGTCTCCGCTGTTGATTGTCTGCCCTGCCCTAATGTGTTTCACCTGTGGCTGATTGTGCCGGCCTCCCTGTGTGTTTAGTCTCTGTGCTCCTCGGTGTCTGTGTTAGTTAATTGTGTTTGTTCATGTCACGTTTCAGTCCCGTCTGTTGCTCTGTGTTGTTTTTTTTGATGCTCTGGTTTTCATGTGTTTCTGCTCCATGTTGCTTTTACACTTCCATTACAGTCTTCTCTGGTCTTAAAATAGTACGTCAAGGATGTCTCTCCCCCCTCTCTCTCATGCTCCAGATGCCAACATTGAGGTTCTTTCCATACGTGCACTATCATGTCTGGAATGAAGCCTTAAGGAGCATAAACATGAAGAGGCGACGCACATTTATTTGTGCAGCACATTTCAATGGCGAGGCAGTTCAAATTACTTTACATGAGTGTGAAAGGCGTCATTACAAATTGCAAAAGCAACACATGACAATACAAAGAAAAGGGGCCATTCAAAAATAAATTAGAAAAAAATAGACAAATGAAGAAAAACAAAATGAAAAGTTAAAAGTGTAGGATTTCTCTGTTTATTCACAACACAGAGAACAAAGAACACACTGGTGTATCCTGGTGTATCCTGGTGTATTGATTATCATATTGCATGAGGAAGGACAACGATATATTACCAAGTCAATATTTTGACCCCCTACCCTCTAGTCTACGTGAATAACCTCAAATAACCCCACAGACGGGGCATTTACAGAGAAAAACAAATAGTATAAAAAGTCATTAATAAAAGGTCAACTGTAGTTCTATGTAAGTTTGTTCCAGATGTGTGAAGCATAGCAACTGAATGATGCTTCTCCGTGTTTAGTGTGAGGAGTGTGGATGGTGCATAGTCGAGAAGCAGATCAGAGATGCATTTGACCCTAAACGGTCAGTTTTTTTGGTTTCGGTGACTCATTTGAATCAGCGTTTTGAATCAGCTGCACGTGTCTCATTCATTTTTAAATTTACTGAAAAAAACAAATCCATTTCCAGAAGAGAGAAATGCCTCTGCTTAAAGCATTAAAGGACATAGTGTCGATATACCAAATTTGCAAATCAGCGTGTGCTGATGTAAAGTATTATCCTGTAACTCGTCATAGGTTCAAGTACTTTTAAATTAGTATTATTAAGAAGAAAAGGAAATGTATTCAGTTCATTTTAACCACTCGTTATCAGTGTGCAAATACAAACATTGCAACACTCGCTGTTTCATGTACTTCACTGACCTTGTGACACTGACCTGCTCTGAGCCGGTGACGACAGCAGCTGTGTGCTCTGGTTAATATTTGTGCAGACAGGTGATGTCCAGAGGGTCTGGTCAGGACCCCACAAACAAACACGGATGAGCAGCTGATGACGACAGCAGACATGGTGCCAGCCTGTCAATCAGTTACCCTTCAAAAGATGGTAGACATGTTTTTCTTAGAGTTGTATGTAGATTGACCAGAGAGCTTCCCCAGGTTTGACACAGGTTTGAAGCGACGGCCATGACAAAACTCAACACATGAGGATTTTCCCAAATAGAGGCCTTTAATGCGATAAGTGTGTAACTAACCTGGTCATCACATTCACGTTTTTTTTTTGACTGAAGAATCATGGGACACCGTGAAAACTAGGAGACAACAAATAGTTGTAAACACAAGGCTAAAAGTAATAAAGAAATACTTTTTTTCCCCTGCACTCAACTAATAATTAACGTGTTTGTCCGGTAGACCAGCAGTAGAATGATTGACAGGAGCAGAAAAGTTTCCATCTGTTAATTCGCTTGTCCTTTTTTGCACTTCTTACTACCTGATGTATTTCAATGCATAGAAAATACACATAACATTTTCTTTAGTTAACTTTTTAACAGAATTAGAAAAAGGCTCATACTACTACTAATGGTGTTGTCATGGCAACACGTAAAGAAGGGGTCTTAAACTCAAATGACCTGGGGGGCCACATGAGCTTGAAGTCTGGTTAAGGAAGGAGGGGCCAACTGTGTAGTAGTTTGGCCGATATTAGATTAAAATTATATTACAAAATTCCATCATGATATAGCAACTTTTACAATGATATTTTACACAATTTCAAAATAACGGTTATTTTTGACAATAAGCTATATATAATTGTGATGATATTTTACATAATTTCAAAATAAAGTCTTTTTTCTAACTATAAACGATATATAATTCACTATGAAAAAAAACATTTATGAAGCAAAATAAATCTATCAACAAACATTTAAGTGGGGGGCCCACATGAAATCGATTGAATGGCCACATGTGGCTTGTGGGCCGTGAGTTTGAGACCTCACATTGAGACCTTGAACAGATGTCAAGCTCCAAAGTCCAAAGGCCCCAAGGTCATTTGAGTTTGAAACCCCTGATTTAAAGGTTGAAATCCTACATTGTGTTGCTTTAACTTCCAAAAACATTTACAGAAAATGAAAAGAGAAACAGTTAACACCGTTACATCTATTTCCTAGAGGCGGTTTGTTCACATGGAGGAGGCCCACTGTGATAACTGCACTGTCTCAGTCAGGTTAGCACTGCTGAGGGATCAGGTTTCCCAGCTCCAACAAACTTTATCTCTCACTTCGTCTTCACTGTCATGATACTGTGCTCTTTGTTTATCTACCACTGATCCGCCATAATGCTAGTGGTGATTAAACTGCCGTATTTCATGAGTGGATTTTATGTACACGGCTCTTTTCCGCCTTCACATGAACACAGATGTGGAGTTACGGTGCTTTACCACCATGTTCCTGCCCATGTGTGACTCTGACGTTGGGCTTTGTCATGACTGTGTCGGATGAAGCTGTTGAAAATGAATCAGTTGAAGCCGTTTGGTGAAACAGATGTCAATACCAGCACCAGATGTCAAGTGGGGTAGAAACAGTAAAGTTCACTGGAGCAACAACAGGGGGAATGAGTGACTCCGTTACTGCTGTGTTATTGTGTTTAAATCACTAGGGGAGGACAAGCAGTAGTTGGATGATCTGATGGAGGTTTACCAACGTCCTGATAAGAAAATAATGAAAAAATTAATATATACTTAATAATAATTAATATATATTTTTTCTCCTGAAAATCCTCCTGTCGCTATTTTACCTTTTACATGTCGCAGCATCTCTGTTGCTACGACACACAGGACTCTCAGTGAATTGGTAGGGTTTTATTCTCCCTCATGCAAATAGCACAATCTCTACTCGTGGACTAATCTGTCATTTTTGACTTGATTCTCAAAAATAAGGAACTTATTTAACTCAACTGAGGCCTGAATCACTCTACTGAATCATTTTTTTTAAAATGAAGCAGCGGTGGTTGAGGTTGTGTTATGTAGAATAAATCAGATTACGCTCTTTGGTGTGAACAGGTCATATGTCAGCAGACTAACTGGCCACTTTATTAGGTACATAGGAAACCTGATAAAGGAGGGACACTCCTGCCAGTTTTCATGGTTGAAAAACACAAGCATTTCAGAGACTTATCTGTCTTCATAACGTGCAAATTGCCCATTTTCTAATTATGATTGAATGGCAACTAAATTGCTCCCATAAACCCTGCTGAGTCTAATGAACTGAGATTGATTAACAAACTACTGTGTCTACTGTGTTTAGACATAAGGCAGACAAACGTCTGTTGCACTGCTTCAGCTGTTGACATACGAACGATTTTCAAGTCTGTAATGGAAAAGCATTTCCAGTGAAATAAGGATCTTTGGGTGAAATGTTATGTAACATGGTTACTGAACGCTCATTCAGAGAAACTGCAGGCCCCTTGTAGATGGATCATCAACATGTGTGCTGTATGGTTTCCCCAGATAGAGCCGGTACTGTTGTGGTTGACAGATGTACATACCCGAGGAGGTGTTGAGTTTCACTGTGAGCTTCATGGTGCTGTTCATTTCATGAATGCTGGGGAATGTGTGACATCCCCCACTTCAACATGGACGTGCATAGTAATAATGTAAAAGAAAATACAGTTATTCCGTGTTCAGATTAACTAAGTAAACAGAGTGAAAGTATCCCAACATGTCAGCATGTGAAATGTTGTCTTTTGGGTCTGATTTCGGTTTTTATTTTGGATTAAATTCTTACTCCAAACACACCCTTAACCTTTTTTCTGAAGTGAAAAAAAAAACATGTTCATTTATAGCACGCATTTGAACAAATAAATCAAAGTAAAGGAGGAAACGATCCAGAGCTACATTTGAGTCTAGACAGGCAGAAACAGAGACTTAAAAACAATAACGCAGTTACTTCTGTGATTCTACTCTCAGCTGTGAAAGAAGAACTCTGTTAAGACCTTTAGTCTCAGTTTTACCTGATCATGACTCACACAGCACAAATCTTTGCCATTGTTGTTTCTGGTTCATACTTTCTGAAACTAAGCAAACAAACTGCAGGTGAGGAAATCTGATTCTAGTTCACACTGGTATGCGCTTGCTCAATATACTTCAGTGGTCACATGATCCGCACATTTCCGGTGTGTTATAATGGACGCACATTAAACTGAAATGATCATTTGGATGCAGTCAGTCATCAGTCATCATCTACCGCTTTATCCTCCACCAGAGGGTCGCGGGGGGTGCTGTGCCAATCTCAGCTACATCGGGCGATAGGCGGGGTACACCCTGGACAGTTCGCCAGTCCATCGCAGGGCCACACACAGATAGAGACAAACAACCATCCACTCTCACACTCACTCCTATGGTCAATTTAGAGTGTTCAATTTACCTATCCCCACATTGCATGTTTTTGGACTGTGGGAGGAAGCCGGAGAACCCGGAGAGAACCCACGCACACACGGGGAGAACATGCAAACTCCATGCAGAAAGGCCCTTGTTCCAACCGGGGCTCGAACCCGGGTCTTCTCGCTGCAAGGCGAGAGTGCTAACCACTACACCACCGTGTGGCCCCATTTGGATGCAGTCCAACACAATTTATTTATAAAGCTACAGGTGCTTGGTCCCGCAGGTGCACCCTTGGTAACGAGTGTTGTGGGAATAATACACAACTCCTTATATGGACATCCTTGGGGTGTGTGTTCATATACGTCATATCTGCAGGCTTCTCAATTCTCAAAGTTATGATTTGACATGAACTTAATATCGCTTTTTCACGCACAAAATAGACCGAGCCAAGCGCAATGTGACACATTTCCACATTTTACAAATTCAATCAGATTTTAAAAATAAATAAATAAATAAAAAAAATGATGACTTTTTGCTCAGGTGTGTTTATATAGTTGATGAACATGAATGAGAATGAGAATGCAATGAGACTAAAGATCTTCTGTTCTATTTCTCTTCTTTTTCCCATGACCTGCTTTTTGTTAGTCTCAATTTAATTGATCCATAAAGTTCTACTGTAGTCCTCTGTGTTTCTGAAGCTTTAAAATGATGTCACTGCCTTGGCAAGAAAGAAAATGAAATAAAATAAATGAATGAAGACACTGTAAAGTCTTTTCCACACTGGAGGATGCGGGACATCAAATAGCAGTGGGGCTTCTGTTTGAGGGAACTGCTGCGTACTGTCCACTGTTGAGGCAGAGAGAGTGTGTGTGTGTGTGTGTGTGTGTGTGTGTGTGTGTGTGTGTGTGTGTGTGTGTGTGTGTGTGTGTGTGTGTGTGTGTGTGTGTGCAACTTTTTCCCTTAGCTCTCTTCAGGCGTATTCCTAGAACCAGGTTTGTTTAGAGCACACGCAGCTTGGAGCCAAGTCACCCCCCTGCTCTCTCTCTCTCTCTCTCTCTCTCTTTCATACACACACACACACACACACAAGACCAAGGCAGGAAATGATCCCCCCCCCTGTCTTTTCCTGACATAACTGGTGGTGTGTGTTACAGCACCGATCATTAAAATATACCAGACCACTGCAGATCAGTTTAAAGATTGTTTAAGAACAACATTATAAAATATATTATTACCAATTAAAAACTACCATGACTAATGTTATCAGAAAAGCTAACGATAATTAAAATGGATTGAAACAATCAGGCAACATTACTTTATTAACCCTTCATCAGCATAATGAGTTTTGTTTATCTGTGTAGCTACAAGTGTAGTGACCTTTAATCCAGTCTGATCAGGGATGAGGAAGTTAGGCATCACCGTGCCGCTGGTGTGTGGAGCACTTGTATCTGATTACTGCTTGTGTCTGTAGAGCAGCATATCATGCTACGTTTACTTGCTTTTAGCCGAGCGATACAATTACACTGCGGCGCATTCTGACACTGAATAGGCACACTGGCTATCATATTCACCGTACGAACACGGAAATAGAGACAAATGGAAAAATCATTCACTGCTTTTGGAACAACGGCATCTCTACTATTCATTATCACGCTGAGGAAGTAGCAGAGCGTTGCACGCCGGGATCTGCTGCAGGTTTTTAGTGAGTGCTGTAACTTTGGGGGATTTCGAAATTCACTCACCGTCATGTCTTTTTATGGTGACAATGTACTGATTTAACAAACAAAACAGACGTCATGATTTTTTCCTCATAAAATACTGTGCAGCTCATCACTGCTTGGAACCTAGTGAGTACTCAGAATGGAACTCAACTGATCAGTGATCAAAATTAAAGCTGCTGTCAATGATGCTGTCCACTGCTACCTGGCACCTGATTGGACGAAGTATTGAGGGATACTGGAAGGTTTCCTGTGGATTTACTGTCGGATTTCTCAGACAGACAGACAGGCGACTTTATTGATCCCTTTGGGAGGTTCCCTCTGGGAAATGAACAGCTCCAACATCCACACACAGCACTGTTAAAATTAGAGTCACACTTTACAGGAGACCAGAAAGAGAAACACTCCAGGTGTCAAACACCATACAATATAGAATGAAATATAGAATAAAATAAAATAAGATAAAAATGAACTATGCTATATATATATGTCCTGTACTTTGGGAGGAGCAACCTGTTGCTGAGGCTTCTGTGGCTCCTCTGGCTGCTGATGACAGTGTGCAGAGGGTGGCTGGCATTGTCCAGGATGCTCAGCAGTTTGTCAAGAGTTTTTCTCTCTGCCACAGTCACCAGAGGGTCCAGCCTCATTCCTACCATTTCACGAGCCGCGTTTCCATCGTGGTATAGTTTGGTTTGGTACAGTATGCTACAGTTTGGAACGGTAAAGCCCTGGGTCAGGCTTGTGTTTCGATTGAGAACAGTGCCTTTGCGCTTTACTTTGCCTTTGCGCTATGTCCGTTGGCCGCGTCAGCGAGATATGTAGCATGACGTTGTACTGGTGCACAACAGACAACAAGAAACACCGGTCACTGTCATGGGTCTAGCTCCACACGCACCATACCATTACTCTGGTACCACAAAGGAAAGGTACCTAAAAATTGAACTGCTGGTGCCGGTTATCTTGGTATAATCCCTAATGGAAATACAAATAAATCCATAGAGTACTGAACCGTTTTCATAAGAGAGACCAGTGAGAGACCCCACTGAGCGAACACTCCAGATCAGTGACAGTGTGGCTGTCAGAATAAAGATATTCAACACAGATTTCACTGAAATCAACTTTAAGATTTCCACTCATGTTTATTTAATAGTAGTGCTGTCGTTGGCTCCCTTCACAAAGAGAATTAGATCTTCTAGGTAACAGATTGATTTTTGCAGTATGTTTGTGGGAGAGCATAGTAACCTGTGTACAAACCTCACAATCAAGTGTTATACGTATATATATATATATATATATATATATATGTGATCCAAGTAGTTTAGTCTAAATTATGATTAACAGGTAACATGTAAAACTGGTCCTATAGCAGATATTTCCGCAGCTTCAGCATTTTCTAAAAATAATAGTGTGGAAGGCAGATGCATGCAGTATCTCTCTGCTGATAGAGTTGTGAAGCGGCTGAGGCTATTTCAGGCACCACTGGTTCCAGGAGTATGAGTCCCTTTGTTCTTTTTCACTCTTTGGGCAGTGTGAGACGCACCAATTACAGCTATGTCAGATAATAACTGGAAGTTTAATAAAAGAAGTTGAGGGCACGAGCCTGTGCATGTAAAACTTTAGAGATTGTAGCACCCGGCTTCAGATACACATCCACTCAAGCATAAAATTATACAATAGAGTCTGATCACAGCAGGTGAAAGCTGAAATATTACAACACTGAGGGGAATGGTTTTGCACTCTGCAGCTCGAGTGGAGACATGTTTTTTTGCCACCATAATAATCATGCAGCAGCAAATGTCTCTCCAATTACTACACAACTGCATTTAAATGATTCCACTATTGATGTGCATCTTTGAAGTTATTCTCTATAGCAATGCAATCCAAGCTTTTAATCATTTAACTCCATCAGCCAAGTCTGTCTGAAGGGACATATGATTCTAAAGCTTCCAACACCGTAGATATGAAGACGTTATCAAGATCACTTTTTAGATACCTGTGTGGATATTTAACTGGCCAATATTATGTTCCTTAGAATTAGTTTTTTATCAATTAATAGACTGGATACAAAATGCACATAGTCTCTCATTCAGAGATTCATGTCAATGTCGAAGTGATGAACCATGAGCGGTGACAAACCTACGACAGGTTGTGTGTTAGTCTATAACCCCTGTAGACAGACTGACACAGATACATGTGTTATCTCTACAAACTGTTCGAAATAATGAATTCATTCATTAGTATTCCACTTATTCTTTTTGACTTGACAGAGAACAGCATATACACTAGAGGGCAATAAGTTTTCCCAAGGTGCCACCAACAGAAACTCAATATTAATGTAATCTCTTTATAAGAAGCAGTAAATTGTACTGTTTTCACAAGCTGCAACTGGTAAGAATAAATGTTATGATGAGGCAATAAAAACTTAGGGCTTTGTGAAAACACAACAAAACTATACAGAACAAAATGTACATTCCATTTTTCAATACAATGGAAAATTTAAAGTCTGATTCAACCTAACCTTAACTTTTATTTTCTTATTTCCAATTAACCTTACGCTAGCCAGTCGGGAACAGCCAACGGGCCACATGTGGTCCTGCGGCCATAACATGTTCAGATCTGTGCTAGAGCAACTGCTACTATGCATTGGGTTCAGTTGAGCTGGTACCAATTTGTACTTCATCTAAAACAGAGTCATGAATGGGTCCAATCCTGACCTGTGCACGTATAACCCACAACCTGACCTGTCACCCATGATTATGTGACATGCCACATACACAGTCACCCACATCAAACAGCTTCAATTTCATTTAAACTCATAGTTTCTCCATAAAAAAACTTTAAACTTGCAAAAACTTTTTTTCCTCCTGTCCATCTGCATTAAGTTAATTTTCACGTGTGCACATACCCATGAATTTATATACAACTTTTTTCCCCTTTGGGATCCCAACCCAGGGGCTCAGATCAAGGAATTTCTTCTAAAGTTGGTCAAATGGGGCCACATGGTTGGTGTAGTGGTTGGAAGAAGGGCCTTTCTGTATGGAGTTTGCATGTTCTCCGTGTGTGTGTGTGGGTTTTCCTCCCACAGTCCAAAAACATGCCATATGGGGATTAGGTAAATTGGTCACTCTAAATTGACCGTCGGTGTGAGAGTAAGAGTGAATGGTTGTTTGTCGCTATATGTGGCGCTGTGATGGACTGGCAAACTGTCCAGGGTGTCAGGCACAGCAACCCTCATGTGGAGGATAAAGCGGTAGAAGATAGATGGATGGATGGTTGGTTGGATGGTTGGTCAAATGGTTCACATCTTTGCTCACGAATATTTACCAGATATTATTTGGTTACACTGTACATGCTGGTTTCAAAACAGTTTCTAAGTGTGTAATGTGGCTGCCAGTTTCCCAGGCCAGTGGACCAGGAACATTTGGCTTGTTGTGGCAGAATGAATAGGGAAACAATAGTGAGTGGGAGCAAAGGAGGAATCAGACAATGGGCCTTTATTCTTGTGGCGATTTCTCTCTCTGCCTGAGGTAGTGTTGTCTTTCCTGTTAGTATTCAGTGAGGGCCTTAATGAGGTCTCATGGAAGGTCTTTTTTATTGATTGCTGCAGAAATAAGGTATAGGATCTCGAGAAATGTGAATGAGGCGTCAAAAGATGTTTCCCAGTTAGGAATTGTATAAATGGGTATGTGTGTATGATGGACGCACTTAAACATCTACTGACAGTGGTGTGTGCATTCATGTCATATAAAGGCCCTCATAGCTCCACAGACGTCCGCTAATGTTTGCATGGCATACATTTCATCTTCTGCCAATTTCCATGGTGTGTTGTGGCAATGCGGACATATGTGAGCACATCTACAGTTTGAGTCTGCATGGATTGTGCCAACTGCACATGCTCCCTGTAGAGCAACACTTTCCAGTCCAGTTGGTGGTGTGTTTTTTGTTTGTTTGTTTTTTGAATGAAAGGGACAACAAAGAAGATGCCTACCGTGCTTTGTTGTGTAACCAGGCTTGAGTTTCCATGAAGAAGTCCTCAGGTATTGCTCAAAGAATACAAAGAAATACAAAAGAGGGCAAACCCCTGGCTCCAAATCACTACTTTTGGCAAAAACAACACTTCCACAGAAACTCAGCTGTCTGAAAGGTGGAACCAGTTTTTGATTGACAGTGTTGCAGAAACATACTCAACAGAGGAGCCGTTGCTGCCTCAGTCCTGTGTGGATTTTGTGAACGAAGTCTAAAGACAAATCGCTTGTCATTGTGTGTTATTTGCTCGGCGATATAAGTAAACAAAAACACTATTATAGCATTTCAGTTTTTCATAATTATTGCATTTCCTAGTTGTTTGTTTGCAGAATTTACGTAAGAATTTATGTTTAAATAACTGGCCCTGAAATCAGCTACCCCTGTTTCAAAGACCAGCAACTGCCACTGGTTCCATGTTAACATTGCTCTACCATAACATTGTCAGCCTCAGCATAGATGGTTTGGTCATCATGGTGGATTGACCTAATTGACATGATAACAAAGCTTGATTTCAGTCGATCATTAGGTTTCTCAGCTTTCCAGTTCCAGTTCTTTCTAACAGGCCTCCTGGGAAAAGGCTGCTGTTGTACAGCTGAACCCTCTATTACCTGCATCAGTATATTGCCGTCATAAAAACACTCTGTAGTTTGTTCCGCAGAGGGAGGGAAATGCAGGAAAGAGAAAATCCTCAGTAGATGAACAGGAAAAATTTAAGGGATCACAGTGGTTTAGGACGTCCACAAGGGAAGGTTCTGTATTTAATAGATATACAAGCTTTGACCTTCACAGTTCTGTGACTGATACTTCAGGTTTTCTTGTACTTCCTCAGAGAATAGATACTGTATATACAAATGTGAAGGATGATACCTTAAATTGCAACATCATTGTGTCTCACTTGGTTTGTCTCTTAGTGTGGATCTCCAAACCTCCCCTCAGAGATCAACGGTGTGTTTGTTTATGTGGACTGTGTGAATTGTCAGCTCTCTGCATTCCCGAAGTCTCAAATGTCGGTAAAATACAGTAAGAAACTTGGTTTCCTTAAGTGGATTAAGACACAATATGGTCAGATTACAGCGTACAGTATAAAGAAAATACAATTTAGAATCCTCATTTTAACCCAAAAACAATTTCCTCATTGTGGTGAATATTTTGATGAATATTTGGGGAAAAAAGTCAGAATTCTAAGATTAAATTCAGAATTCTGAGATTAAAGTCTGAATTCTGAGAAAAAAAAGTCAGCATTCTGAGACTAGTCAGAATTCTTAAATTAAAGTCAGAATTATTTCTAAACATTTTTTACGTGTCCCTATCACTCTAGTCTAACCCGGTAACAACGTATGTCTTTATTTGTATTTTTCATCAATATTTTCCATAATAATCTTCTTCTTCTTTTCCCCTGATTGGGGAAAGCCGTTTCCATGGAGCCTCACAGGGCCTTTGACCTGTGCTGCTCTGACTGTCTCACACCATCCACACTCGGTCATGCTTGATTTGGTCAAAACAGAGCTGCAAATGTAGACCAGACACTGACACACATGCACACGCCATAGATCCAGGACATGTTTACACCGGCTGCCACATGTCTGGTGAAGCAGAGCACAGATTCTCCTCATGAATGTAGATTTATAGACACCAGCTTGTTTCCCCCAGTATGTAGGAGATTATACACATGCCTGCACACAAACAAATGCACATCAGTACTGAACTACCCATGGAATTAATGGGTGCATATGTGTTTCTTCAAACAATAAAACACAGAGAAACAAATGCGGATCTTGTGTTTGCTACTATACAGTATGTGCACTCAGAAGCAGAAAAAATAATTTCTTAGTATGAATCAATCTTATTGAGTTTGTATTTTTTTCTGTCTGTGACAACCAGTTATCCCCAGTTATTGTTCCCCTAGGATGAAGCACATCAAGCATGTAAAGCTATAAGGTTTCAGAAGTCAGTTCTACTGCTCAAAAATCCCCATCCTTCAGCAGATTGACAGAATAAATGCGCCTCGTCCCTCTCCGCCCCGGCACTGCGGGTGCACATGCTCCCTCAGATGAAGGACGCAGCATAATGTTACACTGCTTCTGTTCACGAAGACCAAACAGATATCATCGACAACAATAACAATGTAATGTAATGTAAAGAAAGTGCAGTAGGTGTCACGGCTGTAAAACACCGGCAGCTTAGGGACGCCACGTCTTCATCACTTTTTCCATGTCAGTCCACACCAAGGTCTGATAGCTGGGGTGCCATGTTGTTTATGTCAGAGCCACTGGGTGTGAAGAGACAGAGAGAGAGACAGCATGTGTTTGTTTTATGTGTCTGTATTTATTGCCTCAAGTGACTCTTTGGGGCCACTGACCTTGTCAGTAATCCTCATTAAACCAAAACCTAGTCCTAATGAGGCAGAACCTCATTTCTCATTAACTGATTAAGTTTGGGGGCTAAGATTTGAATTATGAAACTGGTTTATTAACTGGTTAGGTTAAGTTAAGGGATAATGCTTTGTTTAGGCCATCCAAATACGTCAATGCAGTGTCCTTAAAAGGACAGCTGTGCAAACCCGTGAGAGACATGAGACATGATAGTAGAAGACATCCGAACATGGCCACATGGCCAAGGTGAGATTCTTCCCTGTCGGTGTGATGAATAACAGCTGAGTCACCTGTCACACAGTGGAAGGGACACATCATTTTTGTTCACATAAAGTGTGAACTTCTACATTATATCAGCTTTACAGTTGTGGTGAAGTTAAGAGTTGTATGTTTGCTTCAGTAGATGTGAGAGAGCTACAAAGATACAGTTAAGAGCAAAAGCAAGATCAGTTTCCATGACTTCAGAGGACCTGGTCCTGACAACGACAGCCAATAATAGGAGTTTCACTCTCTCTGAAGTGAGCTGTGACATGAGGGTTGCGGGGTGCTGTGCCAATCTCAGCTGACATAGGGTGATAGCTGATAGGCGGGATATACCATGGACACGTCACCAACAACCATCCACTCTCACACTCACGCCTACGGTCACTTAAGAGTGTCCAATTTACCTAATCCACATATTGCATGTTTTTGAACTGTGGGAGGAAACCTGAGAACCCGGAGAAAACGTGTTTGGTTCTATTTTAAATTAATTAATTTAATGTATGATGAAAGAGACTTAATTTATTTGGCACTTTTTTTTTTTTAACAAATGTTGCAAAATGCTTAATTAAGCCTAATTAGATATTCCAAGGTGTTTTGCCTGATAAGAAATCAAATAATGAGCAAGCCACCTAGGCATCAGTGGAGAGAGAGAAAAACTCAACATTATTATGATGCATTAGATCCTTTCATGGTTTTGACGTATCAGAAGAATCAGAGGGTAAGTAGTTTTATCCCAAACCTCAGTTTAAATGCACAGAAGTCCTGTGCATTTAAACAGAGCAGAAAAGAGCAACGCTGCAGGGAAATACAACACTTACTTACTTACTCACCTCTTTTTCCAAACATGAGCCCTATAACAAGACCTATAATTTCAGTTAGGCTTTAAAAATGAACATACTTTTCTATCTGTGGAGAACACTGAACAAGCACATGCATATAAAAGTGAATTCCGTTGTTTTCACACTGTATTACACTTTTAAATGTGTTGTTTACAGTCGATATTTTCACTCAGCGTTCTCATACGCTGTCATGCTAAATGCAGGGTGACTGTCGGTGTTGGTATGTGATGCATGACTTTCACATTCTTTGGCCCTCAGAATAATTTTGCAGCTCATATATAAGACCAAAATAGAGGCAGTCACGCTCAAATGTGTGTGTGTGTGTGTGTGTGTGTGTGTGTGTGTGTGCGTGCGTGTGCGCGTGCTAGTGAAGTGTCATTGTCACTTTCTACCTTTCACACTCACAAGGGCATTGGGGAAGCAAAACAACTTCACCATGTGACATACGGAAATCCAGGTCAGTGAAATACAATAGAAGAGAGGGAGAACGAGTCTGAGAGAGAGACTGAGAGAGAGACTGAGAGAGAGAGAGAGGGAAAGGGAAAAGCGATGGGAGGAGGGAGAGAATTCTGCGCAGCACATTTTACTATATTTGCTGTGTGACCTCATGAGTGTAAAGAAAACATATAATTCTGTGCCTTCCTTCCAGGAATACAATTAAGTCGGAAAGTACACGCACGCACGCACACACACACTATCTTCCCTTTCTCCATGGCACAAGTGTGTTTCGTGCCTGTGTGAGTTACGATGCTGTTGGGAAAAGGGGACCCCTGGCTTTAAAACTAAGTGTGATAATGGGGCTCCGGTTATGTAACAGAAAGCTGTGTGTGAGTGTGTGTGTGTGTGTGTGTGTGTGTGTAGGTTGGGGCTGGATGAGGGCTCGAGGGGAACAAGCAAGGTTTTCTTCTCCGCAGTGCGTGAAGGAATGCCCATAAGTCCGTAGACGTTTGAGTTCAGAGCCGTTGACTGTAAAATACTTCCCGACACACTATTACAGCTCTTTCTCAGTGCTATCATGCACTGGTTAAAATGTGCATGGTCACATTCTCTAAACTGTCCACAATCAGTGAAACAAAGCAAACGCTGCATTCTCATTCTTCAAAACTGTTCCGAACTCTTTCAAATCTCAACAGCAGTGCATTTTCTGCAGGAACCGTGTGATTATAGAGCCAAAGTATGCAGAATATTTATGATAACATGTAAATGTACGTGTGTGTTGTGTTGTTGGTGCAGCTTCATCAGTACACATTGTGTACACAGCAGATGTGCATTGTTTACTAGTAACTGTAGTGCATTTTACAGTACAGCATGTTTATATTTTTACATGCACTGACTTTTTCTAAAGCATATTGATTGTTTTGTGTTTTATACCCAAAAGATCACAAAGACACAGGAGGGTGGGGCACTAGATTTTCAGCTGTGCAGGAAATTGCCGCTGATTAAATACAGAAATCTAATACAACTGGGAAATTCAGGACAAGGAACTGGAAGACAATATCTTATTTTTTAACTGTAAATGTTCTTTCTTTTTGTATTCTTGTTGCCTTTTTCATTTAAATTTTTAAATCTTCCTTTATGTTTCACGTAGTCTGCCATAGGTTTGACGTCATGTCAAAAAAAACGACATCAGAAAATAGTTATTTGAATGTTTTATTTTTACATGTGGAATGATTACCTGCCAGTACCACATTTTTAAGAAAACCTGTGGAGTTTTACTGTGGAGACGGGTCCTCTGCCTGTATCCAGCTCTTGAATTGCACAGTGCTGGTGTTCTGGAGGCTCTGTGGTACTGAGTTTACAAAGTACAGATGGAAGTGATGCATTCATGCGAGAACGTGCACGAGGGAGATGGTTTTCTTCAATGATTTGGATGCAACTTTATACCTGCTAAACAGATTCTGCAGCTGAGTCCATGAGGGGCGGTTTCTTTAAACAGCTGTCACTAAAGGTTAGGGCAGTGCTTTGTTCAGTCAGGAAGGTTTTTCTCCAAGAGACAACAACTCTCTCTCTCTCTCTCTCTGTGTGTTAGCACATGTGCTTTACTTTGTAGTGTTTCCCCCCTAGTATCATGTCATGTTTAACTTCCTGCCCTTGTGTTTCCCCTGATTCGCTGCTGATTGTTTTCACCTGTGAGCATATTGCCTTTGTTCTCTGCTCTTTGTCTCCACGGGGTCGTCTCATCAGTTTGTGTCCAGCGTTGTCCCACTTAAAGTGTTTTCCATGTATCACTCTGACCACTTGTTTCTCGACTCTAATTCTGCTGCTGCATTTTGGTCCCGTGGAAACAAATAGTGACTTGTAACTCTGTTGTATTTCTTTATTTCTATCTACAGTGTGACTTTACACACTGTCACACTCGGAGCTACTCACATCTGTTGTTGTCTCCATGGCACATTTCCTGTGGTCACTTCCAGGTACAGTATGTCCTTGAGTGTGTCTACTGCTCACATCTGCAGAGGAAACTGTGACCCTGTTCATATCTGACATTAACCCATTTGGACTGTAAATCAACATCCAACAAAGCATTATAAATAACCATCTGAGCGCTTAAATGCTGAATTGCAGAAACTCAATAATTAATTGTCATGAATCAGTCGTATACTATGTATGTAGTATGCTGAGAAATACAGGTTGCAGTGACTCTGTCATGAATCTCGAGTCAGTCTTCAGAAATCCTCCTCCTTGACCTCTTCTCACCCTGAGAGTCAGCAGGCAGCTCATGTAGCTACACTGACGTGTGTGTGTGTGTGTGTGTGTGTGTGTGTGACTCTTATCAACATCGTAGTTGTTTTCATGCTCTACTCTTTCACTGGTGTTGGCCACGCTGCTTCAGTTTTGCTCTCCCTGCCGTGGACTGCAGTCATTGTATGAACCGCAACTTAAAAATGGATTCTTTGGCCTTCTCAACAATAATGCCAAGGAATCGTGATTTTGTCAGTCACTTGCCTTGACATTAACATTAAGATCAGTTTTAAGGCTTTTTTTTTTTTACCTTAAAGTAGTGAAATGTAACAGGCAGACTCTGCAAACTCTGCAAACCTCTGACCTTGTAAGTTGGGATAGCAATGAACAATATGGTGATGGAAAATAAAGAAATGTGTTTGTGTATCAACCGGAAATCTGCTATTGTAATCTGAAAAGTTCTTCCTAAAATGCATGGTTCTTTGTGAAATAAAGGCTTTGAAATGACCTTTTGGAGTTTCCTATATGAAAATGACTTCCAATCGGTTGCTGCCATGGAATTTATTCACCAAATATCGGCTCAAGCTCACGTGCAGAGAGGACTACCTGAGACGAATCACTGAGCAAACTTTCCAAATAAATGATAGCCATCAATGTAGAGCTTTTAACACAGATGTTGTAACAGACGACAAAGGCTTGACCTTAGACGCACAGTATCTTATAAGGAAATCCAGAACCACTTACTGCAAAGTCAAAGGTTCACAGAAGTGTCATACATTATGATGACAGCCAGTTATTTAGACTGACTCATAGCAGCCATGAGGCCTGAGAATATCTCAGTCCTGTTTGGGTGTTGTCGAGTTTTGTGTAGGAGGGAATTAAGCAACAGACTCACACCTGAATAGTTGCTGTTTCATGGATGAAATGAGGAAATGAGGATGAGGATAACCACATCCTGCTTATGAATGTGGTTAGTTTTAGGCAACAAAAGCATCTGGTCAGGGTTAGGAGGTGATCATGGTTCCTCATAGTCTCATCATCCTCAAACCACAATGTGTTGCCATGTTGAAATACACCGCTATGTTCCCATTGTTAAAACACATTGTGTCACATACTGTGCCCCGGTCTTGAATTGTGACCTTCTGATTAACAAGGCTGTATTTTTTTTTTTACTTCAATCTGAAAAGAATAGGGAATTGTTTGCAATTCATTTTGTTTGTTTTGTTATTATTTCTATTATTATTATTATTATTATTATTATTAGTAACAATAATAAACTATTCTGTAAGTTTGTATCAGTACTGTGGGACTGTAAATACAACCAGTCCATCCTTGCTTACTGCTGTCACTGCACTGCTGTAGCTCCTTCACATGGACCAGCAGGCCCTCAGGATGATCTGCGGTGCAAAGCCTATGTTTCAGGTGCCACATCTTTAAATGTCCCTGCAGATTGATCAGTCACTGAGGAGAAAGGAGTTCTTTTTCCTCCAGGTTCACACAAGGACTTTGACCACATTGCTAATGATGTTTGTGTTTTCCTCTCTAGGCCCCAGACTGACTCCCTGGACAAAGCCACAGGTCATGTGAGGGAGAAATGCACCAGTGAAAGTGAGTATAAGGACAGTTCTCAAATCAAACTTGGCTTAAGAGGGAATATAGCAAAGGAACGGATGGAATGAGTGGGAAATGCCACATAACTAAAAATGTGTTGGTCCAGCAACGTAAGTTGCACTGGGGAATGCGACTCTGATTAATGACAGTGATTTAACTTGTCCATTACGTGTGTGTGTGTGTGTGTCATGGCAATGTCACATTTAGACTCCACTATCATCCCACTGTTGCTGCATATTCCTGAAATACCATTCGATTTAATAGTCTTCCTTTAAAGGAAAGCAGCACAACTGGTAATAATAACAATAATAATAATAATGACAGAGAGGAAGAACTTTGCATAAAACGTGTGGGATGTTTTTTTTTTTCTCTGCCTCCCTCTCTCTCGTTTATGGCCATGAAACCACAGCATGTGTCTGTCTAATGTGTAACACGAGATTTAAAAAAAAAAAAAAAAAAAGAAGAAGCTGCGCAAAACCCTCCTTCTCTAGAAAACAAATTCTCCTCACAGAGCACAACTGAGTAGTTTAGTGCTGCTTTCCTCTTGACGTCAACTGTACAGCATCACAAATGTCACTAAAAATGTCACTTTTCCTCTACCCGAGCACTTTAGAGGTGTCATATCCATACATAAATGGTTCTGTGTGTGTGTGTGTTATTTTTCTCTGCTGAAAGGCAACGAGGAAGCACGTGCTGCCTGCTCTGTGCTGACTGGACTTTATATTTCCTCTATGTTGTGCAAGATTATTATAAATCTGTCTTTCTTCCACTCCCTCTGGTCTTTCCCCTGAAAGTAAAATTCTGGTTTATTAGAACCTCAAGTCACACTTTAATACTTTCATCCTTTTCTTTAGCGTCACCCATTTCCTGGTGTGAATGTAGTGTTCACGGTTGCAGTTGTTAAATCTCTGTGAATATTATGTTTACTACATGACAATATCTGTGTACGGACTGAGACTCTTTTATAAAGCTTCACAGATTCCTCACACTTCCTAATATGTGATTTTTGATGAACTGATTTAGGGTTGGTGGCCAAGATGGACAAGATTAGATTAGAAATCTCAAGATTAGAAATGAGCATATTCGAGTGACAGCTCAGGTTGAACAGTTTGAAAATGAAGGCAAGGTTGAGATTTGGTCATGTGCAGTGGAGGGACAGTGGACAAAGGATGATTTAAGATGGAGCTGCAGGACAGGAGAAAAAGAGAAAGACCACAGAGAAGGTTCATGGATGTTGTTAAGGAGGACATGAGGACAGTTGTTGTTAGAGACGAGGACACAAGGGAGAGGATAAGATGGAGGCAGATGATCCACTGTGGTGACCCCTCAAGAGAGAAGCCAGAAGTAGAATATGTATATAAAACATCTGAGTGAAAAGATGCTCACAGAGAAGGAGAGAAAAAAGGGTTTACCATTCAAACCTGGATATTGTGAATCTTCCAGTGCATTTATCCCGAGTGAAGAGATTTTCAGTCCATGTCCTCTCATTGAGGCGTCTTCAGACTCTGTGTCTGATATTTTTAGTCTATCGCTGTTACCATAATGACCATGTGTGCCGTCTACACTCATACAGCTCGGCTGTATGTTATAAGAGCGTCCGTCAATCCATAGTTTGCAGTAGAAATTCAAATGCAGGTAAAAGCGTCAGGTAACGCAAATGTCAAACAGTGATTTAAACATTTCTTCAGATCATTCATTCGACTGCAGATTATTGACCAGTCAGCTAAGAGATGATAATTGCAATGTTGCCTTTCCTGCAGATTAATAGCTAGTTTTTCCCTGTCCTGTGGTTTTCAGAATCCTGCTTTATTGATTATTATTATACACACCAGAGTCACACATCATTTTAATGTTTAATGTTAAACACACACAGGACATTCAGTCACTAAGCGCATTGTTGGAATGTGACCCAAAGCATGTAAATCATTGTTAAATCTGTCAATCATCCATGTCTAAGTATGCACATGTACTGTACTGAGCTGCTGTATGTGAGTTTTTACCACAGCTAAACATGCTATGGGGAGGGATGATGGACAATTGTTTTAGCCAGTGTTACATGTATTACATTTATTAGCTGGTCAACATGATAAACTCAACAGAACCAAACAGGTTATTCTCACAAAGCACATACATTTACGGTCAATTCAAAGGGTTAGTAGTCTTTCATCAGTAGTAGTTTTTGATAAACATGTGAGTGTCTTAATATAAACTCTTGTGATTTAGATATCAGTATTATCAACCAAGCAATAATGTGACGCTATGAATTATAGGCATCTACTCTTGATTATTATTATTTTTTTTTTTTAAATCCAACAATTTTGCTTTGCAGTGTTCTGAAAGAAAAGTCACTAAATGTGTGTCTGAAAAGAAAAAAAACAAACAAAGACGTCGACCTCCACATGACCACTGATTATTTAATAGAAACTGTTCACTTCTATTTTGTAAGCAAAGTGGGTGTCACAGTAGAGGAGCACATGAGCTCAAAGTAGGATTTGAAATTTTCAAAAAAGGACAAATAAAAAATGAAAAAATAGGGAATTATGTGTCTTTAAAATAAAGAAAACAGTGGAGTATAGCGAGATTCAGAAGCTTGAGAAACAGAGGGTTCTCTGAAATCCAGATCAGTGTTTCATTAATATCACAACAAACATGTGTACTTTATACTGTATATTGTGCATTTTTGCTGGTTGTTGGACAGTTACGGGGGTCTGTTTTCACATTAATGTGTGTTAGTTCTGGCTTTGGTACAAAATGTTGGCGTCTGACCACGTCTCATTTAAGAACACACCCACGCTCAGGTGAGCACAAGTGCATTTGCTGTTTAAACAATATTAGAGCATGCAGACGCAGCAAAATAACAACTGCGTGACAGTTTTGTGTGTGTGTGTGTGTGTGTGTGTGTGTGTGTGTCACTATACCTCACTGAGAGACTTAACACAGTCTCTACTGTTTGTAGCAGCGTGAGCAGCAGTGTCAGTTTGGTTGGACATGCATAGAGTAAATCAGATCAGAAGTATGCATTACACATTCTTGTGTCCCAGGCCGGGGGTCCCCCTATGTCCACTAGTTCCCTTCAAAGTCCCATCCAGTAAAACGGTGATTGAAATTGTGTTTGAAAGTCTGTACAACTGTGTTCGGCTGCCTCTAACACCAGTGTTTGCTAATCATCCAGATATTGTTATATGGATGTTTGACATTTGTTGGTGGGTCCTCTCTGGCTGCAGACAACAAGCTGTACCAGCAGCAAAGATATGGAGGCCAACTAAAGTCAAAGACATAACTTTGATGCCAGACATAAAGTTAAATGTCTTAACATGTCATGACTGATCAGGATAAACCCAGCTGTCGGCATACTGTATTTTAACTGGATGTTGATCAGTTTTAGGCATCCACAGCAGTGCCTTTTGTCTTTTTAGGTCGTGGAAGTAGAGAGAGAGCAGAAACTGCAGTAAGTGTTACGTCACCTAGGAGTCAAATCATAAAGAAGGAGCTGTTAGCTGTCAGGTCACATCCACCTCAAGTCATTTCTAATGCAGCCTAGAACATTGTCCTTCTTGTGCAAAAATAGGTTTGCAGAGACAAATACACTTCAAATGAAATACAAAGTATTACACAGCCCGTGTAGACGTCCAGACTGAGTCATGAAGAAGCTGATCTGCAGTGTTAGACGCAGCCAAATTGCCTTAATGGACACCATTTAATGTGTACGTGTTCTTTGCAGCAGAATACAAACACAAACAATGAAGAGGACAATCATCTTCAGAGTGGAACAGTTTAACTTTGAAAGAATGCACAGAATATTAAAATACAGCTCAGCATTATAGGCCTGGGCCACACACACAAGTCAGCTGCACTGCTCTTTTTGAAACACAAGCATTCCCTTTTGTCTGCTCGGGCTGCACAATTCAGAGAGAAACACGATAGTTTCAATGTCTTTATCTGTCGAATATTGTGATAATGGATCCGTAACATAGAATCAAATTGAAATGAAGATTTGCGTTAGTTCATACAGGACCTGGTAATCAGCTGGCTGTCAGCTTCAATCAGCTGGACCATTTAAGGTGGTCCATTTAAATAAGACTTCTTCTTTAATTTCATGCTACATCGATGCAGCCGCACACCGCTGCCACTGGCGAAGCTTTGCTGCCTCCACCCCAAAACTCACCTCTAATTAATTTTCAAAGTAAAAAAGCACTTCTACTCCCTGAATCCCTGAATCCATCGATTTTTGGGGTAAATGTTTGCAGGACAAACAGAGGCATTTCTTTTCACTGTAAAATATGTATCAGTGAGCACAACACCTTTGTCAATAACCCATCCACCTGGCGGGCGAGACACATCAAGACACTGAAGATACATCTTCTTCATGGAGATGGAGCTTTTCAAATGATGCTCTCTGGTCATATATGATATTAATATATAAATATATATACTGTATACATATAGACAGTCCTGTGGCTTTTCCCCAACACTCACTCTACAGTGACTTGTTTGGTTTAAGTGTGCAGATGCCTTCTCAGCAAACAGATGGAGGTTTGTTATTCAACTCCCAGATCTGCCCAATGTTTGTCGGAGCCTGAGCGGTAAGGACGTCCACGCTACCACTGATATCAAACCCTGTGGTTTGTCTTCCACCTCACTGGGCTCTCTGTCCCTGTTTCTCTCTTTTATTCATCCAGGCAGCGCTGCGACGGGGGACCGATTACCCAGAATGACCTGTGGCCGAGATGAATCGCTGCTTTAAAAACGGTGACTAAACTGGGTTTCTGTTGGTCTGTGGGGACGTTGTACTCGAGACCGGACAGACCAGCATGTCAGCGTCTGTTTGGCTGAAAACAGCATGTGTGTCTGTCTGCTGTATGTATGGAATAGTGCATCACCCTGTACTGTATGTGTTTCTCTATGTAATGTCATGTCATGTCCCCAGATCACTTGACTGGCGATGAGCAGAAGTGTTTTTTTTTTTTTTATGTGGGTTTGAAAGAGAATTCAACTTGTTAGTACTTTTGTCATTATTTCTACTAACATTTCATCTCCTGTATATAAATCAAATCCATTTTATTTATTTTAAAGCACATTTAGACAGACAGAAGATAGATAGATAGATAGATAGATAGATAGATAGATAGATAGATAGATAGATAGATAGATAGATAGACAACACTGTCTTTTGCAAAGCAACCTAAAAAAGATTTTTTTTGTCAATATGGATGTTTATGGAGCATTTCAGAGATGGGGAGATTGCCTCAGGGTTATTTGTCAACTGTAAAATGAATGTGTGTGTACTTGCCTCTACATCCCGGAGGAAACCAAAACATTAGTATTTCAATAACATGAGGATTAAACTCTCAACTATTTCATATCCCTTATACTGCAGATTTCAGAGGTGGAGAGATTGCAGAATTAGTAGCCACGATGTATATTGGAAAGAGTGGACTTGACTTCATGCAGGTCTTATATAACTTTGTAGTTGTATTCTCTTTGAATCGTGACCAGAGCTAACTGCCAAGAATAATCTATACAAATGATGGAAGCAGGCAACTAGTCATGAATTGGCACCAAAGTCAGGAGAAGGGAAACCACACAGGCTTTAAATGCAAACATGTGTGGCACAATGTATAAACCACAGATATGTGTGTGTGTGTTGAATAAGCCTATACTGTCTATATAAGCATAGGAGAAGGACGCAGTGTCAGTGATACAGTGCAGTCTTCTGTATCCTGGTTAAGTACTTACAGGCTTCAATATGATTTTCTATTTCATTGTTGTGAGTTGCTGCTTGTGAGTGATTACAGTTCTGATTGAAATGAGCGTCGGCCTCTGGCTCCGGCTCAGCCTGAGGTCCACTGACATGTGAGTGCTGGCTTTTTTAAACATTCACATAAAGCTTCCACTGTCCCAAGAAAAAAAAAAATGCATGAGTCATTATCCTAAATGTAGCAAAGACGTTAAACAGGGGAGATAGTCGTGAGATATAGCAGATCTGTGGCACTTACATCAACATGCAAGCATGTCTGCACACAGTGCTGCATAATCAGATTACATAAACCTGCAGGCAGGTTTTTCCAAAGTTACACATCCAATTCAAACCACTTGGTGGAGTTATTATAAGAGTGCCACAGTTTTTACAGTAAAACTGTTAAAGACCCGGCTAATAAGCCGTGACAAATGGTGTTGCTGATGCTTTCCCTGCCAAGTAAATTCAGGGATTTGTACAAACCCATGCAATAACGTATAATAAAATGCAATAAAAGGCTTTTTTAAATTTTATTTGATAGATAAAAGTGCAAATTAAAGATTTTAGTGTTTTCACAGCATCCTCTGCCTGTTTTTTCCTTTTTTATGCCACCATATATTTTATACATTACATCCTTTTCTTCTTTTATTATATAATCTTTTATTTGAACAAAGCAAAAACCTGTTATGCTGCTTTTCATTCTCCCAACGAGGTGTCCTAGCTTTCCTGGAAATGGGGTTTGTACATAATAGAGAATGAGAACTTTAAGTTTCTAATTATGGACTTTTGTGTTCAGGGGCCTTAACAATTGACTGGATCGTGAACTGGAGCCACCACTGTGGTCTAAATGTTGCCCTCTTAGAGTACTAGTTGTAAACAGCAGAGTTTTGGTCTGTAATTCAAATTATTGTGACAAACAGTTAGTCAGGATTTATCATCAGCATTTTTTATCATGGACATTGTTTTTTCTTCAGCTGCTTTAGTGACATTTGGTCGTAGAAATAATATACATGCACAGTTGAACTCTGTGGATATATTGTTTTAAACCAGTGGTTCTCAAACTTTTTATACCAAGTACCACCTGAGAAAATATTGTGCTCTTGAAGTAACGCCATTATCACCAATGTTAAATACAGTTGTGTAAATAGGCCGACCAAAGTCAACTGACTTTTCACAGGAGGCAAATTTATCATCATCCTCTTTTTCACACTTCAAGCAAATATAATTATTTAATTTATTCTTTTTTATTATTATTATTATTATTTGTTTCATTTTCTACTCACTCTGGTCAAAATGCCTCAGCTCCTCTCCGATCACATACCCTGGTATATACAGTAGAACAGTATTTCTGAATTTCCTTCAAGTACCACCAGAGGAAGCTCATGTACCACTGATGGTACTCATACCACAGTTTGAGAACCATGGGCTAAGGCTATAGCTTACCTGGAAACTGGTGTGTGTCACTGTAGGAGGTTAGAATGACGACATGATCAGTAATGCTGCTATTGACTCCATCAACGCACCGAAAAGAGACGTCACCTAAGCTTTTTCCATGGACGTCTCTGCTCAGAATCATTGTCCGAGTGTTTTGTGAAACTGTTACTTCGGCCTTCACTGGACACGAGCAGAGAACAGGGCTCATTCAATCACAACATTTTTAGCAATATTTATAATCATTCAAATATGGCAGAAGGGTGAATAAATAACATGTTTTTTTATAGTGTGATTGACTAGGGGCATCAATGATCTTATTCTTTTCCTTTTGGCTGCTCCCTTTAGGGGTCGCCACAGCGAATCAACCTCCTCCATCTCACCCTGTTCTCTGTATCTCCCTCTCTCACACCAACTAACTTCATGTCCTCTTTCACTACATCCATAAACCTTCTCTTTGGTCTTCCTCTAGACCTCCTGCCAGGCAGTTCCAACCCCAGCATCCTTCTACCAATATACTCACTATCCCTCCTCTGTACATGACCAAACCATCTCATTCTGGCCTCTCTGACCTTATCTCCAAAACATCTAACATGTGCTGTTCCTCTGATTGACTCATTCCTGATCCTATCCATCTTCGTCACTCCCAAAGAGAACCTCAACAGCTTCATCTCTGCTACCTCCAGCTCTGCTTCCTGTCTTTTCCTCAGTGCCACTGTCTCTAGACCATACAGCATCGCTGGTCTCACTACTGTCTTGTATATCTTTCCTTTCATTCTGGCTGATACTCTTTTATCACACATTACCCCTGACACTTTTCTCCACCCCAACACTTTTCTCCACCCATCAAACATCAATGATACATGTATTAATTAACATAAATGAGCTGATTAGGCATAATTTGGTCTGGTGAAGGTGAAGATGTCACCACGTCCTGCAGGACACAAACTAAAGAAATGCAGGACTTGGAAAGGCAGAGCCATCCCAACTGGAAAAAGAACATTTTGTTTTCACATCAGCAACTAAAGTGAAATTTTTATAGTTTTAAAGTTTCATGTTCCTGCCACGGCCAGTATTTCATCTTCAGTGAGTTGTAAAAATGACTCATGATGCTTCGTGAGAGAGGATCCAGAAAGCTGCCGTTTTCTGGCTGAATGATTGGAGCAGTTTGTTATGTTTTCAAATGACCTAATAGCTGAAGAGTAATTGTAATATCTCTTTTTCTCTCTGTAGGGTTTGCAGACACTGAGTTTAAAGCTAAAGGTACTGTGCATTTCAATTTTTATTTTACTCTATTGTGATCTAAATTATAAGAGTGTGCATATTCTGAGAAATTAAAGCTAGATGTGGTGTAACATACACACAAAGGTTGTAATAACCTGTATAAATGATGGGCCGAAGGCAATTCAATGGCTCCTAACACGGTCATTAAACAGAAATGTGAAGAATAGCAACACAGTGGGAAGAATAGAGGAGCAATTATGCAAATTGGGGGAAAGAAAGGGAAATGGAAACTGAACTGAGTGCAATAAAAATCGGTATACAGAAATATACAAGCAATCTAACAATTAAAGTGCATACTGATAATAAGGTCTGAGTGTAAATAAAGATAAATAAATACAGTCAGCAAATCAGAGGCATCATTGTACCAGTGTGGACTGGCGAAGCCTCTGTGGATGCTTTCAATCCCCCAAAAAGGGCTGCTCCAGTGCGTTTTAAGTTTTCACAATAAATCATGAATGTGAACTGCACAGTTTGGCTGCAGCTGTCTGTCGTGTCATAGATGAATTGAGTCTCACGCTCTGTGCTGGAACTGAGACAGGTAGTGAATAAATACTCTATGTTAAATTGGACATTAGACTGGGTGAAGCAGGTGGGTGAGTCTGCAGGAAGGAAAAGTAACTTAGAGCTGACTCATAGCTCAGCAAAAAGTTAGAAAAGTAGGAACCTGGGGCAGTGAAATGTCAACTTTATTTATAGAGCACATTTAAAAACAACCTTAGTCGACCAAAGTGCTGCACAGGTCAAAACAAATCAAAAAGCAACTGGTTTGCAAGGCATCCATATGATACTTTGGATAAACTGTGTCCATACAAATAACCCTGAGGATATACATCACCTGACCATTCAAGTACACTGGGCAATGCACATGCCAGTGTAAATAGGAAGCAGATTTTCTACTGTGCAGGGTTTTTTTTTCTCTCAGAGAGTGCAAACCTCTGTCAAGACCCTTCAGTTTCCATAACTGGATCACCAAGGGAACAGAACATACTATAAATGAATAAATTATAAAAATAAAACAAAGTATTTCTTGGGCCATATCCTACAGCCCCAGGAAGATGTCCTTTTTTCGAGTTATACCGCTCACAAACAGAAAAAAAAAAACAGAACCTTCCTGGCGGAGGTAACAATGCTTGTCATTCACAGCTCGTAAGTTGTAGATAAAAACCAAGAAGTGCGGGAAACTTGTTTTCAAAAAGGTGTCCGATTCTGCTCGTCCAGACTAAAACTCAGACGTGGAGTCAGCAGATTTTCAAATGGCCATTTTCAAGGTTTGAAAATACTGGGTTGGTTTGGACAGCAGGTGCATCCGCAGCAGAGTTGATGGGTTTTAAAAATGAAAAAGGAGTAGTGTGAATGTATCCAAAGTCTGCTATCCACTATCCACATGATGCAGCATACCTCCAACACATGGCCGCCTGTGCAGAGGTGCCATAAATCCACAGCACTGCTTTCATGTGAGAGCAGAGCTAAATTAACAACAAATGTTGTCCCTTTTTCCCTCCTCGAGGTTCTAACAAAGTGCTTCCAGAGAGAGAGAGAGGCTGCAAATGACTTTGTGTGTAGTGAGGAGATGTTAAATGAACTGCGGGCTCTGCAGGCGGTTGAGGGTTTGACTCCCTACCCGGCAACTAATGTGTCTGGGGTTGATTTACAGCATGACTGTGCATACTTTCCTCCAACCATCACACAGGTATCCCATGTTACACAATGTGCTCTTCTTTTCCCAAGCTATATACTGCAGCCTCTGACAGCCATTGTACTGTAAATTTACACATAGACACTCATGATATGTTTCCATCTCAAAAATAAACACATGCTTAGAGTGCGGTGGAGGACTGGTTCATAAAACAGGCCCCAGGTGAGTAGGAAAAACATCTCCCGGTCCTATCTGTAGTGTGAAAATGCAAGGTTGGTTTCATGGGCTCTGCCAAGACAACAAACAGAGGCAACACATGACAGCGAGGCTAGAATCAGTTCCCTTTTTAGACCAGTTTCCAGTCCACGCTAAGCAAAGCCTCTGTCCACAGAAATGTGGACTGAAATCATCCAGCAGCTGACCACAGTCCAACTGTGTTATTTAGGGCTTCGTAAACTCACAGCTTCCAACCAGGAATGTGTTGCATCATTAATTATGCTGTTTTCTTACTGCGTGTCAACACCAACACGGGCAGAGTATTTGTGATCACATGACGGATGACACGGCATTTAAATCACATAAAACAACAAACACGCCAACAAACTGAGAATATACAGGGTCCACTTTTAAACGTATTCACACACATGTAGCTGTTGTGCAGTTGAGCAAATTTACACAAGTTAAGCTAAATCTGGGCTCAGACGACAGGAACGATAATTCAATCCTGATTTGGCCTCAAGAGAATCTGGGGAGGAATCTTGTCTTGGGTCTTGATTAGTACCAATGTTCAGCCCAGATTATTGTATTATAGATCAATTCATAAATCCTATAAACTGCGCACAGATTGCTCAGGGTCTACCCTGATAATTATCAAACATATCTGATATTTAGTTTAAATTACGTTGGCACTTTCTGAGCAGAAATGAGTGAATGAAATAGTGGCCGCAAAATAAGCCACAGCCGTATAAGTGAGGTGATTGGAGGTATGACATATTACACTGACAAATAGACGACGTGTAGACTGTGTTTGCTCAAACATGCTCTTATTCAGACTCATTTCTTCTTTTATTTTATGAAAGGGCAATTTGTCACACACATTATCTCCATCATCCTCATGAGACGGCAGTCTTCATAATATCCTATAATGTGTATCTGTAAAGATTCTCCACTAGTACATGATGCAACCTCATTTTAAAATCAGTCAGGATTAACTCCTTTGGTCTGAATCCAGATGAAATAAAATTATACATATATGACACAAGTCAGCGGTTCTCAAGCTTCTTTTTTTTTTTACCAAGTAACACCATTAACACCAACGTTAAACTACAGTGGTGTAAATAGGCCGAGCTAAGTTAGCTACAGACTTTTCACAGTCCAGTAGGTAGCACTGCCCCTCTAGAGATCCTGGTAACCTGAAAAGTCCCTCGTCGCGAGTAGGAACTTCTTTTAGTGAAAGTTTGGGGTCGAGGGAAAGTTTTGACCCAGGTAATTTCAGTGGAAATGCACCCAGGTTTTTCAAAATCCCAGGTAAAGGGGAAAAGGGGGCTAATGGTTTTTCCACATGACAATAAACCATATATTTTCATTAAATGAACACTATATATACTGTATATGTATAACTGTATAAGCTGTATGTGTTGGGACTTTTAACCTCCAATTACTCTAGTCAGAGCTTCTTTTCCAACAGCTATTTTTAGCTGTGACTTTGACTAATCATGTTGGCACATGGTGTCCTAAAACGTGTATATTTGCCCTCTCACACAGAGAAGCTTTTTCCGTTTAAAAAAAAATAAAAAAAATGGAAACAAACAATTTGTACAGTAAATTTAGCACTATGAAGTGACCTAGTTGTTTGAGCAACCCTGCTCTCTGATCAACCACTCTGACTGAACACACTGAAAGCTCCCTTCATGGCTCATGGGGGAGAATGAAGGGAGTAATGATGGGACAATAAGTACATTCACCATTCTCACTAAGCAGCGCAAAGGCCAAGTGTTTCATCATGAGTTATCACGCAAGCCAGGAATGTCTGACTGCTGTTTCTTCAGCAGGTCTCTGGTGAGCCACGCATGGGTGTGTCTGCAGAAAGCAGAGCACCACCGAGACAAGATACACTGAGGGAACATGAATTAGTCTGAAAGGATTTCAGCTGACCAACGAGACACTGTGTCCTTTATAACAAAGTGAATAGATGTTACCATAGAAATTGTTTCTTAAAGGAGTCCTTGAATAATACCTAAGGTGCGCATTGTTTTGATCTAAAACCTGAGTGTTTTTCATCCTCTGAATGTGTAACCTTTAAATATAAGTGAATAACTATTCCATTCAAACTATTGTCAAATACGTTCACAAAATGCTTTTTAAGCCAGCTCCATAAGACTCTGTGTGACTCTCTCTTTCTCTCTCTCAGCCATGACAAAATATCACGCACACAAGAGCTGTGACCTGACGGTCCGCCTCCATGTCTGTTTACATTCTGAAGTCATGTTAAATCACGCAAGTTTCTGCGAGATCCCAAATCCCTGGAATCTCCTCCCTGAAATCCCTGCGTCTTGGCTGGAACGTCTAGTCTGCGCTTTCTCTGGGTTAAAACATTGAACATTGGTTACAAAGTTTGTTGTGTCTGTGGTCGGCCACATTTTTAATCATATTTTTATTTTATTTTTTTTTTTTATCAGATTTGGAAATCCACTAGTGTGGAGCAGGCTTGAACAGTGCTTTTATACAGCAGCATATGGATTTTACAGCTTAAAATAAACCTGGATGTTCAGGAGGACTTGCAAATATGATCATACTGTATTGAAAATGTGTGTTCCGCCAGCAGCAATCAAGCGCTTTTTAAACAGTTGCCTTGTCTACGTGCCTGCACGTGCCTCGGGCACGTTTCTTCGGCACACTGCTCCAATTAAATTTCCTGGATGTTCGGACAAGTAACTATACATTAACAGACAGGGTGATGTGAATACTAGGTCATCGAACACAGACCACAGACAGAAATCCACAGGGGAGATTGACACTGGAGCTTTAATTCTTTCTTTCTTTCTTAACCATTAACTTGTAAAATAATAGTAAAAATAATTTTCAACTACAATAGTGCTACAATGGTAGATGGCATCGCTCTGCCAAGACTCATTAACTTAATGTCAATCAAGCCTCACAGCTGGATCCACACCAAAATACAGACAGACATCGGTGAAAATAACCTCCGTGGTGGAGATAACACAGTGTAGTAATGTGTAAAGTGCTAGTGAGATATTACAACTGTATCACAGGTCAGTGCAGACAGTTAGTGCCTTCATTATGTCCTTGAAGAAGCTGGTGGACGTGCATGCCAAACGCTCCCTACCTCATTACACGGTGCAGACAGAGTACAAGAAAAACAGGGATCCTCACTCCCACAGTTAGGACAGTGGGAGTGATGATCCCTGCTTTTCTAATCAGCTTGAAAGCCAGCAGTCTAGCCAAAACCCCACAACCACCCAACCACCCAACCATCCCCTCTTCTTCGTCTTCTTCTTCCTCCCCATCCTCAAAACGTCTTCATTGTTATATTATCAATTTGCCAATGACACTGTTTCAGTATGGCTCCCTCTTCCTGCTCAGCCATCATCTGAAGCATAACTATGAAAACTTATATTCCATTCCATGAAAAACGAGAATTTGAAGGTCTCGAAAACAATGGCGTCACATAAAACTTGTATCGTATAAAACTGAAGTTTGCTCTTCTACAGAGGTCAGCTTGAATTCATGCATAGATTGTAGCTATAGACGAAGCATTCGTACTAACATCCTAATGTACAGGGGTTTGTCGAGCTACAGGGACCTGGGGGCCTGAAGCTGAATCCCAACGCAAATCCTCAACTCACCCTTTTATTTCAACTGTAAATTTAAATTTCTCTTCTCCACTTTATGTTTCACCTCTGAAATGACGAAGCTTTTGGCAGCAAGCGACCTTTATGGGTACATAGACGAAAATACTAAATAATCTACACTGCAACGCCCGTATGGTTCCAAACGTAAAAACACCTGGAGACTCGATATTCAATCTTAAACAATATCAAATGACGACATGACGTGATGTGACGACATGAAACCTACAATGTCACTGTTTGTGTTCAATGTACGTTAGCATATCACAGTGAGCATGTTTAAATATGACCCTGTCTCTGTCTCAATCAAAAGATTCTTAAAACATACAGTATTTACGACCGTTGGACAGACACAGTATCTGTCTCCACTTTGCTCAAACATCATCCTAAAGATGTTTTGCATGCGGGAGAATTTCCTGTCATACATTCTTCTACATCACTTTCACAGACTAATGGTTTTCCTTGGCCCAGTCCTCTAGCATTAAGTGAATTGTCTCTGCCGTTTTTCCTCAAAAAAAAAAATTTATGCTGCACTCTAAATTAAGTTTTGCATTTCACAGACTTTGCTCCTGCTCTTTCAAACTTTCACCTTCAGATTATGTAACTGCTGCTTTTTTCGAGTGTGCTGGTAAAATCTGCTCATGACTGCACATGTAAACTAAATGTCTTTAATGTTAAGGGGATTTAGCAGGTGCAGGAGACAAACTGAAATCAACCAGGGACCAAAGAGCTGGGAAAGCTTTTTTTATTGTGACCCACACTGGGAGGGCTTGGGAGGGAAACACCTGCTCTGTAATGAAGGCGAGACTTTTGATTAGTCTGTAAATCCAGGCCTGACACACACCACGTATGATGTGTCAGTGATAAAGCCTGACTACATGTGGGAATGAGTGAGTGAGAGTAAGCGTGTGAACTGGGATTATTTAATCGCAAATTAAAATATTATGTCTTCTGGTGTTTTTATAAATATTATTAGATATTAAGGTTTTATGATGTACAAACTCAACAAATGGGTTTCAATAAAATGTATTGCAAATGTTTATTAAACTTTTCAAAGATTTGGTTTAAACAAAAGCGCATTTATCTTTGTTTCCATTAACGTTCATCACATTTTGTTGCTGTTTCAATTTATTATTGCAGAAATATTTATTTCTTGCACCAAGTGTAAGCGCACGCTCACCTGCTGTGTGCAACATTTACACTATTTTTCCAGTACAGGAAAATTAGGGAGCCGGAGAGACTTTTGATTTGCGTCATTTTTGAAACATGGTCTTCTATTCTGCAAAACTGTTTTCATTGCGCTCTTTTACATTTATCTTTTATCAATCTGCCAACTTTTCGACCTTCCTGAAGCATAAAAACTTGAATGTCATATTTCAGGGTCTTTTAAACATTTTTATTGCTTCCATTTTCCGTTTTATGCACAAATTAAAAAAAAAAACACATAAAACAGTTGCATACAGCTTCCAGTATAGAGACAGCAAGGCAAGCATGATTTTAAAGACTTCACAAAAGGCTTACACAGCCACTGTGAGTAACATCCAGACAGGGTGGGACCAGTCTGAGGACACATGTACATCTGTACATCTTTAATGTGAACACACAGAGACATTGACAGAGCTGTGTCCTCCCACTGCCTCCTCCTCTTCCCCACTCTGTGCTTACAGTTCTGTCTGCCACCACAGGAGGGCCGGTGCTTTGAAGGAGCCAAAGTTCTCACTAAGAGAATGTCAGACTGTAGTAAAGATACTTTAAAAAAAATAAAAAAGGAAAATATATGCTAAAGGTGAACTGTCAACTTAGTGTGGATTTGGCATATTAAAAAATGTACTGTATTTCCGTACTTGTGAAAATGACCTAATGACCTTTGCAGTTTTCCTTCAGGAAGTTCTCCCTTTCTCATCTTATTCCAGTAAAGTGTTTCAGGCCTCACCCTCCCTCTGCACTCAGCACTGTCTCTGTTCCTCTTGGCTCCAGGGCTGGACGGCCTTACGTAATTCTCTGGTCTGAACTCCTGGCACCGTCGTGGGATTTTTTTATTAACTGGGCTGTATATTATGTTTATACCTCGTGGTGCTTTCAATGACTGCCAGCCGTGCCAGTCCAGCAGACAAGGTGAACATGGCCGGCCCTGGACCAGGCTTAAGACAGAAAGTCATTGGATGTGTAAACACACACACACACACATTGTGTATAAAATATAACCTTCTTTCACGCAGACATTTTCATTCACTGAAGTATGATGTTTTCTAGTTAAGCTGTGACAGAAGAAGCAGAAGAAGAAGAAGAGGAGTAGGAGGAAGAACGCTGCAATTAGCATCTGGCAGTGCTTTATTCACCTACTGTAGAAGAAGATGAAATTGTGAGTTATTAGAGACAATTTCCTCTTTGGCCCAGATCAAGTGACTCAGCTAAAGTAAATCACAAAGCATGCTTCTATCCACATTTGTTGGACCAGTGCCTTCTAGTAATGTTAATAGTTAATTGTGTGTGTGTGTGTGCGTGTGGGTGCACGTGCATGTGCGTGAGTGTGCGTGTGGGTGCACGTGCATGTGCGCGTGTGTGCGTTGTATGGGGTAGAGCAGGTGTTTCAGTTTTTCCAGGAAAGCTGATGGAGGACACACTGCACAGCATGTATTTATAGCCATCTCCGTGTGGAGAAGAAAATTCTCACACACAGACGCACACGCACACTCACACGCACACGCACACGCACACGCACACTCACACACACACACACACACACATTATTATTATTATTATCATCATTATTATTATTTTTATTATTATCATCTCTATAATGGAGCTTTAAATCTCCTGGCTGCTCTGCAGAGTACAAAGCTGCTCTGCTCATCTGCTTCACTGCCAATATGCTGTAGACACAGTAAACACATAATACAAACAATAGTCTGTTTTTTGGCAATCCAAAACATTATTTTCACCATTTTCTTTGAAGATTTATATGCTTTTGTCAAATCCTTACTGTTAAACACACAATATAGCCCAATTAAGCCCCTTCCTGCTCTCACTTTTTTGCAGGAGTAAGATCTATTTTCACATAATTCCCCGAATATGTTGACTTACTCTTCAAACTGGTACAGTGACAGTTAGAAGACATTTCTGTGATCATTTAACTCTGCACATTCCATAATTTGGGAGAATTGCAAGAGTATTGTACTGAACTTGTACTGTGGTGCTTTCTTTGACACAGGATCTGGAGCCTGAGTGGCATCTGCTTATATGGTGGAGTGCGACCCCTTGTGTATAAAAGTAGGAATTACAAAAGCACAACCTTGGTTCTTCTAACAACAGAATTCAGCCACAGTTTACACAACAGTAAATGAACAAGTTCCGTTAAAGAAAACTCTTCTCTCTGTTATTCAAACTTTCAATAACGACACACACACACACACACAGAGTCCAGCCAATCAGTGTACATTCACTGCTGGTCTGACTGTCAGCTCACTGGGTGGCGAGTGGATCATTGACTCGAGTTATTGATTACAAAGGAAAACACACAGTTTACAGCAGTTCAATTTAGAATAGTTTGGTTGAAGCTGGAACTTTTTTGTCATCTTGTCAAATAGATGAATGTTTACTTGACTGCACCTCATCACACAATCAAGGGTGAAATAATTTAAAAGGCAGATAATGCAAGTACGCTTATGAAAAACAATTCAATGAATACTCAGTCGTCACTGTCTTCGATTTCCAGTGAAAGCCCTCACTGGGTTGGTGGTAAATTATGTGTTCCCTTCATATTATAAGTGGCATATAATACTGTGAGGCAGCTGAAGCAATCTGTGTTTGAACAGTTTTGCATGCTCACGTTCTCATTGTTGACCTGTTAATAGAACATTAAGTGGAATAAATAAAAACAATCAAATTAACAAAAGACGAACCAAATTGCTTCTACTGCACTCTCTGATTTGCATTGTTACCACGGAGTAAACATTGGCCACATCAGAACGCAGCATTGGTTACATGTTAACACAGTTTTGACCTGAAGCCAATTAAGACAAGAAGTTGACATTCTTACATAATATACAGGCTGATCAAACCATTCTAAAACAAATGGTGGAAATAGTAGAAACAATTACTACAGCCACATAAAAAGAAACACCATCTGCGCCCATACAGTTGCAGCTTTTGGTCTGATGCATTAATTGCCGACTGTATTTAAAACAGGCTCCTCCCACATGGTAACTTAAAACCACAGAACATTTAATTCATACAACTGACAATGACAAATACAGTGAAACACTGTTTTATGTACATCTGGAGCAAACACGCCAATCTTAGCTTTCACAAGCTTGTTTTGTCCTTGTATCAACTTCTCAATTATTTCCTAAAACATTTCCTAGTTAGACCAATTGCACTATTGGATACATTAAGAATACAGACTAAGTTACACTGGAACATATCTGATGTTCTCAACAGTAGCATCAACCAAATCTGCTTTAAGGTCAAAGTTTGTTTACACAGTCCATTTACAAAGCAACCTCTGTTGTTCGAGTAAATAATTAAAACACAATATAACGACACCAACTCAATGAAACAAAAGGAAGAATGTTCTTGATGGAGAATGAGTTTGCAGTTTTCTTATTCATTTTATATGATTGTCAAACTGCAAAAGTGTGGCTATAAACTTTATACTGTCCCCACTTTAAAGTAGGTTAAAGTAGGTTTGTTTGTTGTGTAGTTACTCTTTTGTCTATGAGGTGTGATGATGTTTTACTGTGAATGAGTGAATTTATCATTACAGAGATAACAGCTCAACAGCTGCACAATCATGCAACATTTAATCATTCAGCTCTTCTGTGAGTCATCATATGTCATTGTTATCTTGCTGCTTTTAATTATACAGTGGATCAGAGTCTGCCCACTAAGCGGACTAAGCACTTGAACCGCTCTACTTTTCACTGTTTACTCTTATTTTATCTTATGTACTGTTATTTTAAATTATTTGAATGTGTTTTTTATTGTGATTTTAGGTCTTAGTGTAACCAGTGTCGTCCGTAATTGTAATTGGTGAGCCAAAGACACCTCTTTTTGTGGACAATAAAGACTCATTCTATTCAATTCTATTCTATGATATTCTATATGTGATTAGCTTGACAATTTGATTGATTCAGAACACATTGTAAAGTTGTGACTGGCTCTGAAATAAAGTTAGTTTTCTCAGATTTGTGGTGTCTTTCCATTCCCCTGCCCAGAGAAGTTTTGTTTAACAATATAATGCGGGAATGACACGTACAGGTTTTTATGTTGCTGTTTAAAGATCTAATCATTGAATCCCTTATAAAGCTGCATATTTTGGTCAAACTTTGGATCAAGAGCAGAATTGGATGAATTATTTATACCTTATTTGTATTTGTCGCCAGGTCCGACACAGAGTTGGATTCATATGTGAACAACACAGTCGATCAATGACGCTTTAACTGCATCATTTCATTGACAGGTGTGATCGGCTTGGACCTCCCCGCCGCCTCCTCCTCCCTCTCTCCGCCGTGCCGTCCAATCACCCTCCTGTGTTTGTATGTTACGTAAATGTGCCGCCTGCTCGTGTGGCCGAGGGGTGGAAATTAAAAAAGCCACCGTCCGAGTCCGCTCACTCTCTCTTTTCACGCTCGAACAAGAAAGCTGGGTCTCCAGACGAGGGTGAGCTCACAGTCTACTTTGTTTCCTTTAGCGTTTGTTCATGTGTTCACTTTGTTTGCATGATGCACAGAACTTGTCAGTCCGTTTATTACTCTTCTGACACACACGCACACACAGAGACACATGTCAAAATGGCTGCAGCAGTGCCTCTATAATAATGTGCCAGTATGCAAATGAAGGGGGGACTTGGTGGTACAGTTTCAGAACAGCTTAGCTCTGTGTGAACTTGGTGAATGAGCTGTCAAACGCTCGGAACGTGTCTGTGTCTCTGATTGGTCAACGCGTGAGGCAAGCGCTGCACCGACGGACGTCATTGGCTAGCAGAGCAGCCCCTCAACCCCTCCCTCCCCCCCCCCCCCCCCGTTCAGGATCAACAACCTGCCAGAGAGGCAGTCATGGTTACTCAGCACTGAAAGTATAGCTGCAAGTTTCAAAGAGTGCTGAGTGTAACTGAGGTGATACGAATATTACAGGAAAAAAAGTCATGACCACAGCAAGTAAAATGCTGTTTGTCCCTGTTTAAATAGTTTAAAAAAATCACCATTGCCTGCGTTTAAAAATACACTTACATCTGCTGAAAAAAAACCAAAAAGGAACTGTGATGCTAAACATGTACACATACTTTCCAAACTATGAGGTACAGATGTACGTAAATAATGTACAGATTGTGTTATCATGTTAGTTATTTTTTTATCCACCCCAATCATATACATAATTCAGGTGTGTTATATTGTGTTTTTTTTTTTTTTTTACAAGTTCTTTTATTGAAAGCGTCTTAAATATGAATGTGTCCTTGCTCCTCTGTGACAGGAAACTAACTTGTGGGTAAAACAGGTTGCCATCATTCCGAGGTGTAGGAAACACAGATTAACATTTTCTCTGGATTAATGACGTTGGGAATGTGGCTGTGTATGACTTATTTATACATCATATAGATAAGTCAAGTTGGTGTTATGTAACAAAGTCTACCTGTTGTGGCCTGTTGCCAGGAGGAAGAAAACTTTTCTCTCAGCAAAAGTTCTTTGTGAATGTTACAATTGTTCCATTCATTCTGTTATTACTTGTTAGGGCTTTGCTTGTTTTTTTTTTATGTTGCTTCTAATTTAAACAGAGGAATACAATATTCTTCTATTCTCTTTCTTCTTGTGAAGCACGTTGTAACATTGTTAAGAATACTGCTTTATGAATGCCAGTTTATTATTAAATAACAGAACAATGTGACAAGAGTTATTTGATAGCTTTGCAACACAGTTTTGATAACAACTAGTTATTCATTCATTCATACACATTCAGGAAGGGATTGTTTGTCACAGGACTGTTGGAAGATTGCAGTAGTTTAAGCCATGTGTAATAATAATAAACCAACAACTGAGAGTACATTGTGCCTGTGTTACATTTGCACAGCTATCTGGGCTCACTTTGCTCTTTGGACCTGGTCATACTACAATGAAACCACATAAAGCCGTTGCATAAAGTGTGAATGATGGTCATCGTGTAACGTCTCAGTGTTTGTGTCGAAGTGACCAAGCGACCCAAACACACAGAGCTTCATCTGAAATATGAAGAAATATGTGGTAACTGTGTGTTGACCGAATGAAGTCCAGCATACAGTATTGAAGCTTCAAGTAACCTTTAGTGATAAGGTCTGCAAACACATTGATACACTTTAGTTCTTTGACTGTGGCAAAACACGTGCAAGTATAAAAACTGCTGTGTTGTAGTTGACCAAACCATTATTCTGTTAAATTACTGAAATTGCAATTTGAAGCACTGCAATTAGCAGGCTGCAGTTTAGTCATTCTATTTGTAATATTTCTATCTTCTCTGCTAAAGAAAACATAAATATTTTTAAAGGTACAGTGTGTACAGTATGTAGCCTTAATAGTAGTTTATTTCAAACATGCAAACAATATACTGTATATCAATGAAATAAGCAACAATATAAAATAACATAAAGTGGATAATCAAAGACAACCTGAGAAAGTAAAACACAAAGATTTCATTTACATACCCTAAAACCCTGTTACCAGTGACAAAATATTCTCACTACTTATGTCATTGGTTTCATTAGAAGTTTTCTCTCCAGTCCAAAATGTGTCATAACCTAAGACAAGTTATCACAATACCTTCAAAACAGCCATGAGAGAGTCTCGAGTATGACAACAATAATACAAGGGGATATAAAAGTGGTTTTGAGTTCAGGTCGGGAGTTTACAACCACAATGTCATTTCAGTGTTATGAAAATGAAGTGTAACTGTGATGTAATCAGCTGTTCTAAGGGGCAATAAGGCAATAAGACTATGGTAAAGCCATAAAACCCCTCACATTGTATGGGCGGCAGTGTTGTTCCATATACTCTGTGATCCATATACGTTGAATGTTTATACTACCTGCAGTTATGTTGTCTGTTGACGGTGGTGTGTGTTCATGTTCCACAGTGAACAGTGTGAGGATGAAGATTGCAGTGATCGGTCAGAGCCTGTTTGGCCAGGAGGTGTACACGGAGCTCAAGAAGGACGGTCACACCATCGTGGGAGTGTTTACCATCCCAGACAAGGACGGCAAGGCTGACCCACTGGGTGAGACCATCACTGAGTGGGAGCTGCACACTGAGCTGTGCCACACACAATCACAGTTAGAGGGTTATGTGTTCCAGGGCAACAACTTTCTGAACAGATGGCAGTGTACTGTAGATCCTTGTAACAGCTGCAGGATTTGTAAATATGGTGGAAAATTGAAGTGGGAAGATTCTTATTTCTTATAAAACCTTCCTCATGCTCACTATATTATCAGCATCAGATACAGTATGCTTCTTTAGTTCCGGAAGTAGAGACACTTTGAGGACAGGTTTCCCTTGTTGTGAATTAGAATGAGTTATTTTTACGTCAGGGTTAGTCTCTGCATTTAACCCATGCTTAATACACAAAAGTAGTGAACACACACTAGCTGGGAGCAGTGGGCAGCACTGCCTGCAACCCTCCGGTTACAAGCTGAAGTCATAATAGGACCAAATAACAGTAGTTTACCACTCCGGTGCTCTAAACTCTAAAAAGTTAGTAACTCGTGTTGTGTGCATCATCATACTCACTGTTCTGAATATTGCTACAGCTATTTTGTTGTCAGCAGACAGTGAATCATCGCAAACTGACACCAAACTAAGGGAGGCTCCATCGGTCATCGGATGTGTCAACATGAACATGCTGTGTTCAAAAAATTTTTTTTAGTGTTTTCATGAGACAAGCACATTTGTGCTCAATTGCATTTCAACCCATGTCCCTACCACTTAGTCCTACCCCTCTCGTTTGTGAGTAGAGGCATGACGTAAAAGGGCTAACTGGCCATTCAAATGGAGATTTTCTAGGGTCACACTTCAAATGAAACTTTTCCCGGATTAACCAAATTCAAGGAAACTTAAGTTACTGATATAAAGAACTAAATAAATAACTGACATCTCCAGTCTGCTTATGTGATGATATGTCACTTTTAGAAGGGGTGTCCCATAATGTAGGACTAGATTTGAACCACTTGAGCCAATGGTCTGCGTTTGTTTTGGTCTTACATGTCGGCTGTCTGTTTTGCATTTTGTACCTTGTGAGAGTTTGATGATCCTGTATTTTTCCACAGCCACTGAGGCGGAGAAGGATGGCGTAGCTGTTTTCAAGTTCCCCCGCTGGCGTGTGAAGGGCCAGGCCATCCCAGAGGTGGTGAATCAGTACAAGGCCACCGGTGCTGAGCTCAATGTCCTGCCCTTCTGCTCTCAGTTTATCCCCATGGAGGTCATTGACCACCCCAAACATGGCTCCATCATCTACCACCCCTCCCTGCTGCCTCGTCACAGAGGGGCCTCTGCTATCAACTGGTGAGTGATGTCCCTGGTCTTCATTGGGTTTTGTTGTGACACATCCACTCTCTTATCTGTTGTCTCTGGGCCCACAGGACCCTGATCCATGGTGACAAAAAGGGTGGGTTCACTGTGTTCTGGGCTGATGAGGGACTGGATACTGGACCAATTCTGCTGAAGAGGGAGTGTGATGTTGAACCCAATGACACCGTCAACACAATCTACAAGAGATTTCTCTTCCCCGAGGGCGTCAAAGGCACAGTAAGTGTGGCGAGGGTGTTGTGGGTGGAAATAACACAAGTTAAGTTAAGGTTGTGTGGGCTGAGCTTGCTGCATGAATGAAGTGGAAAGTTTTACAACACATTTGAGTCATGAAAATGATGCAAAATCCAAAAGAAATTGATACCTCACAGTGAAACTTCCTTAGAGGTCAAAGTCGGTCATTTGCAACAAACGGATGTGGGTGGAGTGGCTCAGGGGTTAAGACCAGTACCCTGCGTGCAAAAGACATCATGGTCACAATGGTTGCAAGTTCGTCTCCACCTCTGGCTGATTGTACTCAATTCCATTGTAAGTCGCTTTGGATGAAAGCGTCTGCTAAATGACATGTAATGTAACTGAGATATAGCAAAATAAATGATAGATGATTGTATGTTCAAAGATGGGTGGATGGATGTACTGAATTGATCCCAAAACTGTGAAATTGCTGGGTTAAAGCAGCACGGCATCAAAAAGTAAAAATGTCAGATCATATCCCACAAGCTAAACAACTAGAACTCATAATAATATTAATATGACACTTAATATAATCCAGAGGATCACTCAGCTTCAGCTTTGTCTCACATGCTGCACTTTTACACTTTCATTCATAACTTTAATTTGACACCCTGATCTCACACTTGTGACACTGTGACGTCATATGAACATTGCACAGCTAACATTAGCCAACTGGTACCTATTTACACAGCAGGCCTGGAGCAACATTGGTATTCATGTGCAATCATGTGGAAATCTGATAGTCATTCTACTTTTAGCTCAGGTGAGGGGGGGAAAAAGTGCCTCTATTTACTTGCTTACTGTCTTCTGCTGCCTGGTGCAGAACACAGAGTTCACAGTGGCTTTATTACTCACATGTCTTTTGTTAGTGTGAATGCCAAATTATGTTTTTAACTAGTCTAACTGTCGGTGTTTATGTCTGCATGTGTGTCAATGACAGCAAATAAATAGGTAAGAGAGAGGCATTGTGAATCATGATGCTGCACACCATGCTGCTGTTATGTGAAATAAGATTGTAAAAAACTAATTATGTGGCAGTGGAGCCACATGTGGATACTTTTTGGGGAAACAAAATAAAAACAAACCTGGTTAATCTCATAATTCTTTGACTCCTGTGTCAAAGTCCTGCTGCTGTTGTTGTTATTGTTGCTGATCCCTTCAGCTACACCAGCCTCCTCTTTATGTGACCTTTGTCTCTAGTGCACACTCCCCTGTGTGTCACCCCACTCTATGATGTCAGCAGTGTAGACTTCACTGAACATGTAACTACAGATTATTATAAGTTGTTTGCACAGGTCAGCCTGTATGTGATGCTATCTTTTACATGATAGTTCAGTTTAAATTTTATTTTCACCTTTTTTTGCAATTTTAGCCATAGCTTGAATATTCTTTTACACTCAAAACTTGAATTTATGATGTAAACATAAAGCATGCAGTCAATTTATCGATTTTTTTTAAAATATATATATTGTTGCATTATTGGAAGCATGTGTTTTGAATTACTCAGCAGTAGGGAGGGGACAATATGAAAATGTTAGGTCCTGACCAAAACAATTGTGATTCACACTATTGCAATTTTGCAAGAATAAACTACTTAAATGGCTGAAATATCACTTTACTTAAGACAAAAAATACAGTTTATGTATCTCAGATTAATAAAGTGAAGGGCCACATTTGACAGTGCACATTTTCAATCCCCGATCTCTTTTTTTATGCAACTTATGCATAATGACGTTCACATTTTTACATTTAAAAACATGAGGATTTAAGGTAACCTGTAACAAACTGAAATATGAAGCCCTGTACAAGAACCATCCTTCACAACATATCCACATCTGAGGTCAAAGTCAAATTTGTTTTGCCTTCATTATGCTGATGCAACAGTAGGAACTGAAACATTGACAGTGTGTAAGTAAGAAGTAGATTACTTTATTGTTTTTTCTTCAGATCCAATGCCGACCATTTCCCAACAAGATAAACACCATGATGACAAAGTCCACAGAGATTGCATCAGTGTTTTTTGCTTCTGCAAAAATTGAACTGCATTGTTCTGGTTGCAGGTGGAGGCAGTGAGGCTGATTGCAGAGGGGAAAGCCCCGAAGATCACGCAGCCACTGGAGGGAGCCACATACGAGTGCATCCAGAAGAAAGACAATGCTAAGGTAACACTCACACCATAACTTAAACTAAAAAAAACCTGTCTCACAACTTCCCACGACTTTATAAATGGTCTCGTTTATCATGAAAAACATGTTAGTTTTGTAGAGAGTTGGTGTAATTTGAGTAATTTGAGTAACACAGTTACAAGTTTTGTCAGTCATGTACTGCTCAATGAAACATGAAGAGCAAAAAGTCTGTGTTCATTCAGGTTATCGTGTGCTACATCTGAAGATCTAACAATCCAAGTTTGTCTCTGTTTGACAGATTGACTGGAACCAGCCTGCTGAGGCTCTTCACAACTGGATCAGAGGAAACGACAAAGTGCCCGGTGCCTGGGCAGAGGTGGATGGCCAGGTAACAGCACGCTGTCCCTCACTAAAAAAACCTCCACTAAAGACTTATTTTATAATTCTTTACTCATCCTAAACTGAATAAATGTTTAACATACAGTACATAATGACAGGTTAAGTCATGCTGTCCTGTGTCTGCTCCAGTAGAAAGTGACGTTTTATGGTTCCTCGCTGCTGGATTCAGGCTCCACAGCCAGTGGTCAGCCGCTGGAAATCCCTGGAGCCAGTCGACCCGGCATCGTCACCAAGGCAGGCCTGGTCCTGTTTGGCAACGATGGCAAGACGGTACGTCGGCCTCTCAAAGATGGGTTGTCAAAATACACACACTGGCACACAGCTTAACACAAGGTAAACGCTTTATATTTCCATGTTCACATCACTTGTTTACAACAGGTTTTTAATATGACTGAGCTTTGGCAAAAGAAAAGGAAAAACACAACATATATATTCTATATATAGATATATATATATAGATGACCGGACTGACTGGACATTAGCAATGAACAACTAAATGTATACAGTCTTTTTAAAATAGTGATCTTTAAGCCACACAGCAAACAAAGAGTCACATGACTTAATACTTAACTGATTGTACATGTGAGAGTCTCTGCAAGGGCTGCTAATTTAACCTCACCACCAAAATTAACCTTAGGTGCTTCGCATGGAAATCTATTTAGTCCCAATCTCGTCATGTCTGTGCATTTAAAACTTAAATGACTTTGCATTGCGTTAAGGCCAAACTCTCAAGTTCAATAATTCTCGTACGAGTACCTCCGAAGCAAATTATCACATTGCACTATATTATTATATGTAAGTCTATTGTTCACCATGTTTCTATAGAAGCTTAGGATGGACTCTAGAGAGCTTCTTTCATGTGTTTGTGCTCTCCACACTCACCATCAGGTTTGCTTGCAGCCTCCATGTTAAGCCACTCACCTCTCATTAAAACGAGTAGTATCATTCTTCTCTGATTCACATAAATATATATAGTATTTATATACAGTATTTACAATAACTGACAGTAATAGAATAATGTTTTCATTTAACAATACTTTTAGACTGTATTTTACTAATATAAAGTTGTTTGAGAAGACACTTGAAGTCTGGTTTCATAGGAATTGAAATAAAAAGATGGCATTAGAACACTGATACAAGCCCCGAGCCCTATACTCTACTCAGGTTTTAGACTATAAGCAAAGTGGCTCATGAATGTCCGATTCTCTCAGGCCACACTCTGACTTGTGGACAATTTGACGCCGTGAACCTTTCGCATGTGCGTCTTCATCAGGAGCCTCTCTGTGAATAACTCGTCACAGTCCTCACATTTGTACGGTCTCTCCTCTTTGTGTTTGGCTAAAACGTGTTTCCTCAGCGTGGAGCCTCTGTTGAAGGACTTGCCGCAGATGTGGCAGCTGAACGGCTTCTCGCCCGTGTGAGTCCGTATATGTTCCGTCATGTGTCCTTTCAGTTTGAAACTCTTGCCGCAGAAGTGGCAGCTGTAGGGTCTCTCTCCCGTGTGCACTCTCATGTGGTTCTGCAGGTTGCTCTGGCAGGGAATGTGCTTGCCACATATGTGGCAGTCAAAGTTGCCCTTGCTGTCATTTGACTTGCTTTCGTGCGTCTTGAGGTGCCACGTGAGCACGTTCTTTTTGGTAAATATGAAGTTGCAAACGTGGCAGCGGTACAGTGTGGTGCTAGTCTTCTCCTCAGAATGCTCTGGATCCTCTTCAGTCGTTTGCTGTTGCTCTCTGCTCTCCTCAGCTGCTCTGCAGTCCTCCAGCTGCTGCACTGTTTTGATGAGCTCTTTCGTTAAAGCATCCCCATCGTCGCTGTCCTCTGCTGACGGCTGATCCCCAAACCCATTGATCCACAGCTCCTCCCTCTGCACCTCCTGCTCCTCTTTAACGTGAGAGGGCCCTGGCTCATCCTGGTCCACACTTGGGCTCCACTCCTGCTGTGAAGGGTCACTCTCCTCCAGTGATGAAGGCCCAATTGGCAATTTGGCATCTGCAAAGATGTAAAGAAAAATTCATTACTCATGCGACGTGGTGTTCCTGTAAATCCACACGCTTCCTGTCTTACCTTTGAGATAGTTTCTCACAAGCTGTATTTTGATGAGGGACAAATTAGTCAAAAGTAATGATGAGATGTATGCAGATATATGTGTTTGTATATGTTACATCAAAATATAATGTGTGACATCATGGACACAAAACAAGACAGAAGAAGAAAAACAACTCCATAGCGTATCCATAGGTTATTATTCAGCAGATTTCACTTTGGTTGCTCTTTAAGTCACTTGTTTAGATGATCCGATTGATGAAATAAATTTAGTACTGTTCCAAGTTTTAAAGGGTAAGTATAACAAAATATTAATGCTAACTGCTATACTAGTGGCTGGAAGATACATGGACATTGTAGTCTTGCATTGGAAATGGCACATTTCTGACAAAAACTGAAATTGGCATGTTCGCCCAGGTCTTATATTCGCCCATTAAAGCCAAAACCTGGTTGCCTTAAAACATGTTTAAACCAGGGATTTTACAGGTTTTCTGACCAGTGGGAATGGGGTAACGGTCTCAAGACTCTGACAGTAAATAATTACTTATTCCCAATTAAAACCAACTGATAGGGAGGGACTTGTTGCCATAATAATTGGTGTTTAGAGTAACAAATTGTGATAAAGAGGTGTTGCAGCTATGACACAGCTAAAGCTTACCACCACTGTGGCTTATATCGGCAATGTTAGCGTGACGTTTCTGAGGAAGAGGATAACGATGATGAGACCATTTCTGGACTGTATATTTGAGCCGAGAAACACAGGTTTTTTTCACGCGATGAACTTGATTGGATGCAAATTATTACACTCCTATACTATACTGATGGTGTCATATGAAGCAACATATACAAGATTAAAAGACTAAAATGTTGATGTTTTATGCAATGAATGTCATGAAGCTGCTAGTATATTTGCAGTCGGAATTGATATTAGCTCTTATTCGCCATTATCGCACACTTTCAAATGGTGCGAATATCCTCCCATCTAAGGTGCTCAGAGCACTGTGTATTACTTTAAATATGTTCACAAGGACTGCAGCCAACCAAAACCGAAACCCACTCTACCTACTCTTCAACTACTCGTCTTGTTGCAGATGGAGGAAAAAGTCTCACTTTCATTGACTCTGAACAATGATACTGTTCTGTCTGAACACAACATTAACCCAATGTTACCATACCCTGTTGTTTACAGGTTAGTGCCATTCTAAAATCAGTATACTAATGTCCTGCAGGTGACTTACTGTAAAGCACAACTGGAACATTCGCATTCAAATTCAATTATACAACACTCACTGGTCTACACTTTGTTTGGAAAACATGTTTCACAAATAATGTGCACAAATGCACTACAAAAGAATGAAGTCTACAAGTAGTTGCATGTACAGCACTTATTATTATTGCACTTTATTTACAACATTTAAGTGTTTTACGGGATCAGCATTTGTAAAAAGTGGAAAAATGAAGTCATCGTAATAGTCTGTCGTATCAGATTTGTAGAATTCACTACCCCTGTTCTGCTGAGAACATTTGACCTCACACACAAGCAGCATGTCACACAGAGTAGATGACGTAGTGTGCCGTCTTCATGTGCTGTTTGAGCCTGACAAGCCGAGGGCAGCGATGGTCGCACAGCAGGCACTTGAACGGCAAACTCTCCTTGTGCATGTTCCTCACATGCTTGCTCATATTTGTAGATCGGGCAAAATGTTTCCCACAGATGAAGCAGTTGAATGGCTTTTCCCCAGTGTGAGTGCGTAAGTGATCTTTCAAGTGACCTTTGAGTCTAAGACTGGTACCACAAACATGACAGACATATGGTCTCTCGTGGGTGTGCGTTTTCTGATGAAAGATCATTTGACCTTTGCTGCCTGTTGTTGTACCACAAACAAAGTGGGTGGACTCATTGGTAGGATTTGGTAGAGCTCCAGCTGTTGGAGTCGCTCCAAAAGACGATAACGGCTGGTCATGTTGTGAAGGCATCTCATACTTTGTGTGCTCTCTGACTGTGACCGCTTGCATGAGGCTGTCTGGCATCTGATTTTCCTTGTACTCTTGAACTGTGACAACTTGAGTCGGTGAGTCCGTGAAGCTGTTATCCAGATGTGCAGTTATCTCCACCGACCTGCTCCGAAGCCCAGCCTCTTCCATTTTATGGTGCAGGATGGACGACGACTCTTTGGCGTTACTGTGATCTGGACACTCCGTCTTTATCTGCTGCCCCTCCTGTGTTGGTGAGGGCAAATCGATCTGCCTTGAATCTGTAACAGTGGATAGGAAAATGTTTTTTTTTCTCTTTTCCATAGCAGCCAGAAAAAATGAATCACTTCTCAGAGTGAAAGATCCACAGCAATGTCTCTCATCCCAACAGCAGCAAAGAAAACCAAGTTATGGTTTGACAATCAGTGACTAAAACCAAACGCATAATTACTGCATTAACTGTAGTATTATGACACTTAAGCACTGGTGTAGAGGCAGAAATCCTTGATGCTGTGTGCTAGCTGTGATGTGTTTTTAGGTTCAACTCTGTGATCAAAGCTTTGTTTGCTTTTTGAAGAAAAAATGTTAGTACATTTGAGACTTAAACTGAAGAACAAAATACACCAGTTTCTCTTTTGTAAACTTATGTCAGACAAAAAAAAATAGACAGAAAAAGGGTTGCTTTTTCTTCCAATTCCCATAGGTCTCTGATTTGATTTTCCTTTGGTCACTTTGCGACACACACACACACTGTAATTAAGCATTTATCGAGAAGCCAGCTGTACCACACCTGGCAATCCTTCCAGAAATTTGACCAAAGCAGAAAGCAAAAATCTACAGAGCAGTTTGAAGCAACTGTGAGGAGGGAAGCAGAGAGAGCACTGTGAGTGATGAGTGGTTGGTCGTGTTGTCAAGGTATCTTGTACTCTGTGAACCCACGAGTGAGGCCATGTAGCACTACTTGCTCTCCAACTCTCACAGCTTGAGTCAGGCTGTGAGGCATCCGATGTTCCTTATACTCCCCAAACGTGACTCCTTGAGTCAGTGAGTCAGATCTCTCCTCAGACCTGCTCCACGGCTCAGTCTGTTCCATTTTAAGGGGCAGGATGAATGCCTCCTCCATGGCCTTACTTGAGCTTCTTCTGTGCAACAGTCAGTATTAATTAGCACCAGTTAGGTTTGAAATGTATTCAATTTAATGACCACATTAAGCTGGTGTGAGGTGTCCATATGTAAACTGAGACATGTCTGAAGTAAATACCAAGCCATATACATCAGAGCTTTCAGAACCAGGTGTTGTGCCGAGTTAAAAGTTTATGTAAGCATTATTTACAAGACAGAAAATCACAATGAAAATACAGTACACAGGGCTAACCAATGAAGTAGGTTATGATCCTATGATATGCAATTATACTTTGTCCCACAATCATGCTCCTTCAGAAACGCATTGAAATTGACGACTCATAACGGGTGATGATGATGTAGTTGCTCAGGGTCTGTCCTGAATCTACATCTGGTTTCACAGTTACCATAATGTACATCTTTTGCAAATATGCAGCATCCTCAATTCATGATGTTCACAAATTGATTCTTGATTTATATCTATATTAGTGCACTGCTTAAAAGTAAGTGGTTGTGCAGAATAGTGCCAACACAGGTCGTTCACCATCTGCCTCCAGGGAAGTCAATTAGTGTAATTATAAGGCAACGTACAGACGGCTCATACATTCTAGTGTGTAACATGCATGAAGGTTTAATGGCATTTTTGGAGGAGTAGCTTACTAACAAACAGGTGCAACATCCTTTCTGGGATGCAAAGGCCACCATAGTTCCCTGACACATCGGGGAAATAGAGGGGTAAGTGGTTACAGTTTGTTGTCACCGCTCACCATTAGATGTCAAATTCTACAGGACCTTTGATGCTTGACCTCTACAGTGACTGGGTTCAGTGGCTGTGGAGATTAATGACATAATAGACCCTCCTAAATGTTACACAGCGCACCTTAAGGACTGTTACTTTGTACAATAAGTCTAATAATAAAGAAAATACGAATAATTAATCCGTTTTGATCATGTTTAAGCAGGATTTTATGATTTCCCACATGTAATTTAAAAACAAAGTTTTATTTTGAAATTTAACCGGAATTGTAGTTCTAATTCAAGGGAACAGTAGATGGCGTTGCAGGTTTAAAGGAAACCTTGATAGTAAATAATAGTAAGCAAACAAAAAACATAACATAGTTATTCGTTTTCACGACGAATATTTGCAGCAAATTTGACATAATAAAATAAAAATATTATGAAAATGAACCGGAAACGTAGTTGAGGTTTATTTGCGTGGTTGACACACCCTTTGTCACTGGCTAATGAAACAGTGGTTAACAGTGCGTGCTATCTTAAATAATTCTACTTCGCACGGTGATTTATGACCTGCTTTAGAGAGTGGTGAGGAAACAGAGACTTAACCTGCTCTGCGCAGTCGTATCTCCGGCTTGTAGACCAGATCCAGCAGCCGCTGCAGCCTCTGGTTCTCCAGCTTTGTCCGGTACACTTCGTCCTGGTAGTCCGTTATTGTCTTTTCAACAAAGCCGTAGATGTCTAAGGCGGCAGCGGTTAATTTCTCCGTCAGAAAGACGTTGAATGTCTGAAGTGTCGCGGTGGCCATCGTGTGAACAGGTCCGTTTTGCTGTCGGATGGAAAGCTGTGTCTATTCCCTTCTGAGGATACAACACTAACCACGGCTACAGCGCCCTCCACTGTTCTGGACTGCATACTACACCTTACATATTCACACATACTCAAGTGTTGCCATTTCACATGCAGCAGGCCTGGCAGTCAATTTTTTTTTTTCATGTATAAATTAATAGTTATTCAAACATCAAATGCAATTGTATGTAGTGTATGAATGACTGTTTTCTCACTTTTCATTCTGGTATGTCTCTATAGAGCTCTGGTCATCACGTGAATCCAGTTTCAGTGCCTGTTTCAAGCCGTAAAAGTTCAGTGTTCACCAAGGCTGCAACAATTATTCGATTGATCGATTACTAAATGAATCATCAATTATTTAAAAAACATTTGATTATGGTTTTGAGGGGTTTCTGGTTTATTTGCTCCATATAACAAACTGAATCATTATGGTTTGTGGACAAAACAAGACATTTTAGAACATTGTTATTTCCAGGTTTTTTGGAAACACCAATCAACATTTTTCAAAATTTTCTGACAATTTACGGACTCAGTTAATCCAGAAAATAATCAACGGATTAATCAATTATGAAAATAATGATTAGTTGCAGCCCTAGTGTACACTATGTATGGAAACATTATTCCAGACCTGTAACAACTGCATCTTCAAATGTCTGATAAACCTTCCCTTGTTTTGCTGAGCGCTTACATGTTTAAAGCATGAAAAATACATGTTCATGTTTATGGATGTGACCAGTGCCATTTCCTGCCAAAATAGCATTGCTGGGGTTATGTGATTTCAACAATCTGAACTCTTTTGCTGTCTAGTCCTTGTGTTCACAACGCTTTGCTTGATTCCTGTGACAACTCCTTTTTGTAGTGTGCACGCTCAAGCGGCATAAGCAGTATAATATAAAGTCCCATTATATACACATCACAACTTGATAACTTTGTTTTAGTGATAATAAGACTATGTTCTCTAACATGTTAACAGGAATAAGTATGTAACATTCTTCCAGCAACTACTCATCATGTATAAACACAAAGCATAAAACAACACAACCACTAGATGGCCCTAAATGGGCTGATGAACAGATGTTTGCCAAGCATAAGTATTGTATAATTTATATCTGAAAATATAAATGATATAAAAAGAATAATAAAATATACAGTTGTGTGCCTTGTGTATGAATAATTGGAAAGATATTATCTAAAATCGTCTGTGGCGATGAGAAGACACACACTTTTAACACTTGTGATCGCTTCCTTCTGTGTGTCTGCAGCTGCTGGTGAAGAATCTGCAGTTTGAAGATGGGAAGATGATCGCTGCAGGACAGTACTTCAGCTCAGGGAGCAGCGCTGCTGTGGAGCTCACTGAGGAGGAGAAGGCCTTTGCTGAACAGATGAGGGTAGGTTGCGTTCTTTTACTTACTTAACACTGGCAGACAAAAATAGGAAGAATCCTCAGTTGTGTTGACGATGATGTTTCCTCACAGGCCGTGTGGCAGAGCATTCTCTCTAATGTGACTCAAATTGAAGACTCCACTGATTTCTTCAAGTCTGGTGCGACGTCAATGGATGTGGTCAGGTACAAGGGTTGCTCTTGTTGTGTTTTGTATTTTAGATTGACCTGAAACCATCAAAACCTTATTTCCCAGATCACAGATTACCACAAACATCCTAAAGTAATATGTGCAGTGGTTCAAGTTTTAGCACCCATGTCGTGGCATATTGTCCGTGTGCACAAGAACTGCAGCTGGGGTGAAGTTTCCAAAATGTACAATAGATAATTTCATCCTGCCATCCTTTTCCATTTCCTGCTGCTGCTGCTCTTTCTCTGTCTCCTACGCATTTCCTCTCCTCTCTACTCTCCTCCTCCTTTGTCACTCTGGTCCTGTGGCTGTCTTCAGGCTCGTGGAGGAGGTGAAGCTCCGGGCCAGTAACTGCCAGCTGCAGAATGAGGACATTTACATGAACACCACGTTCCAAGATTTCATTCAGATGTGCGTCAGGAAGCTCAGAGGGGAGGACGGTGAAGAAGAGCTCGTTGTTGACTATGTAAGTGCTACTTGAATTCACAGAGAACTGTGATGATAGGGGTGGAAGTCAGCGTGTTGGGTGTTGACGTTCACCGTTTCACTTCCTCAGGTGGAGAAGGACATCAACAATATGACAATAAAAATGCCTCATCAGCTGTTCATCAATGGGGAGTTTGTTGATTCAGAGGGAGGGAAGACCTACAAGACCATCAACCCCACTGATGGCTCAGTAAGTCACAAAACAATGACCAAACATTATATTTTAAAGTAAATCACACATTTATCAGGTCAGACAAAAAGAGAGAGCGTTTCTCTGGACTCCAGAGTTTCACACCGGGATTTAGTGACGTCACAGTCAGAAGGGGCTGCTTCTGTTGACGCCTGTTTGTCCCCCCTCTCCACTTGTCTGTCCTGCAGGTCATCTGTGAAGTGTCTCTGTCTCAAATAAGTGACGTGGACAAGGCAGTGGCTGCAGCTAAAGATGCCTTTGAAGAGGGAGAGTGGGGCAAAATGAACCCAAGGGACAGAGGCAGACTCATCTACAAGTCAGTATCTCTGAGAATGTGTTTTGTCATCAAACGGCTGATTTTGGCCCCCGTACAGACGTGGTTTTTATCATCCGACCTAAAAAACACCGTTAAGTACAACTGTTCACACGTGGCATTGATATGTTGTCTGGATGAGTCTCCTGGGACCACATGTGATATCACATCTGTGCACCATATGCAAATACACATTATATGTGTTAGCGAGAACACAATCTCCATTTTTTCTGACTGAGACTTTTATGTGAAGCACTTTATGTGTATGAAAAGTGCTATGAAAAATGTAGGAGATAACAACCTTAATAAAAATGTCAGGATATGATTTTATATTAGTAAAGAAATTAGTAAAACAATAGCTGGAAATGGTGACCCAACTAATAAAGTTTTATTTGATGTGGTAATCATTCATTAATTCCAATCAGAATCTCAAACCCATGCAGTTCAGATGTTGCAGAGTGTACATTTTGAAGAAATAACCCCAGAATATGTTTTTTAAAATCTTTTTATTGCACTTATAAAGCACTTAGGTTGTAAATGTAAGTGCTTTTGAGGGGAACACACACACTTCTTTCCCTCTGACACCTTTTAATAAACATAGGTCATAGCAGCTGTCATGTAGTGAGATAATATAGTTTTTCACACTATAGAAATGACCCGGGTTCGAGCCCCGGTTGGAACAAGGGCCTTTCTGCATGGAGTTTGCATGTTCTCCCCGTGTGTGCGTGGGTTCTCTCCGGGTTCTCCGGCTTCCTCCCACAGTCCAAAAACATGCAGTGTGGGGATAGGTAAATTGGACAATCTAAATTGACCATAGGAGTGAGTGTGAGAGTGAATGGTTGTTCGTCTCTATCTGTGTGTGGCCCTGCGATGGACTGGCGAACTGTCCAGGGTGTACCCCGCCTATCGCCCGATGTAGCTGCGATTGGCACAGCACCCCCCGCGACCCTCTGGCAGAGGATAAAGCGGTAGATGATGACTGACTGACACTATAGAAATGAAAAATGTGTTATTTTTTTATTTTTTATTTTTTTTGCCAGTGTCAGTCTGATCAGCTTCATTTGTGCCATAAGCAAAAGTAAAAGCTAACTGACGTCATATCGTCTGACTGTGTCGAGCATGTTTAGTGACATTAGTGACCCTCTGCCTCCTTGTGCACAGGCTTGCTGACCTGATGGAGCAGCACCAGGAGGAGCTGGCCACCATCGAAGCGATTGACTCTGGAGCCGTTTACACACTGGCCCTCAAGACTCATGTGGGCATGTCCATCCAGACCTTCCGCTACTTCGCTGGCTGGTGTGATAAGATCCAAGTATGAAATGAGCTTTTACAGCCCGTCGGTGGTGTCACTCATTATATGAGATGAGCGTTTGATAAATGAGCAACAATAATGTCTAAGAAACATTTAATAAACAACAGAAAACTGCAATATTTGTGAAAATGAACGATCTTTTCACAGGGCAGCACCATCCCTATCAACCAGGCCAGGCCCAACCGTAATCTCACCTTTACCAAGAAGGAGCCGATAGGGTGAGAATAATCAGACTCCTTTTCACATGTTAAGTTGATAGAAAATCATTACATTACATTTTTATGCTTCATAAATATAGAACTTAGATTTTAACCATATGCTGAGAATGTACAGGATGCATTTTTTCATATTCATCAATATTTGTCCTGTTACACCAGTGAGGAAATAAATGATTTAATTATTTTCATTGACACTTATATTATTATTATTCCTGATATTATGTAAATAAATGAATTAGGAGAGACGGATAAATATCCGCCTTTGTCTCCTGTCAGTGTGTGTGCCATCGTGATTCCCTGGAACTACCCTCTGATGATGCTGGCCTGGAAGACAGCAGCCTGCCTCGCAGCTGGAAACACAATCGTCCTCAAACCTGCTCAGGTCAGCCAGATTCTGCCCAGACGGGAGTGAAATGAAGAGCTGAGAAATAAAATAATACAAATGAATTACAAATAACACCAGAAACAGAGACATAATACAAGGAACAGATCAGAACATTGTAGCCACTGTAATAAAGTTTGTTTGCAGGTGACTCCACTGACGGCGCTGAAGTTCGCTGAGTTGGCAGCGAGGGCTGGACTCCCCAAGGGTGTCATTAATATCCTGCCTGGATCAGGTAAGAGTCCACACAGTCGGCCTGGTTGAACAGCCAGTGAGTTTAATGGTAGTTCTGTTCTGAAATCCTTCCCAGATTAACTGCTCACCTCAAACACATGCAGCTCATCAAAGTGTGAAAACCTCTGGCTTCCTTGTGAAGCATCACTATGAGCTGTGTGAGTTCTTATTAAACTTGTGTGTTGTGTTTTAGGTGTTCTGGTGGGTCAGCGCATGTGTGACCATCCTGACGTTCGCAAGCTGGGCTTCACGGGTTCCACTGAGATTGGTAAACACATCATGAGGAGGTGAGAGGCGAAGTGCATTTACAAACCCCCCATTCAGGATTAGTTTAACTCTAACAATTAAACTTGTTACTGTGCCCCTCACTGTCCATCTAAAGCTGCGCGGTCAGTAATGTGAAGAAAGTCTCTTTGGAGCTTGGAGGAAAGTCGCCTCTCATCATCTTCAGTGACTGTGACATGGACAAGGCTGTGCGCATGGTAAGTTCATACACATGAAGACTCACTGGAACAGATGACAGAGCTGTTTACCAACACCGAGTTAACTGAAAACAAAAATGAGTCCAATGCTGGGCCACTAGGTGGTACTAAAGTTTAAAGTGACAATGTTGAAAACCTGAAAAGAACATAATGAGCATGCAGTGTGTTCGCGGAGCAACAGTGGATATGCACAAAACTGTGACATCATCATTTCCCAGTAAATGCAACATATCCACATTATTTTGAACATCATTTATTTTGATGAGAAATAATAATTAGTGGTTCTGCATTTCTACACACTCCCTCTTTATCTTTCACACCCACGCCATCCTGTCAAATAAAGGCTTAACAGTCAAAAAGACAAATTAGGATGTTGCAGTTTTAAGTAGCTCTGGAGTCTAAAGTGCTATGATAATATAAACATCTGTGTGTGTGTGTTTTCCAGGGCATGAGCTCAGTGTTCTTCAATAAGGGAGAGAACTGCATCGCCGCTGGCAGACTGTTTCTTGAAGACACCATTCACGACCAGTTTGTGGCAAAAGTGGTATGTATATCTTTACTCTGACTGCACACACACTCCATCGTTCGCATTGATTTAATCCACAAATCTGAACTCAGCAACTCAGCTTGCTCTCGACCTTTGATTCATTTCAGCTCTAACTATAACTTCAGTAGGACCAGAGTGGCCTTAAGATCCCCATCCCTGACTTATACCCAGAAGCCAGTACACAGGAGAATAAGACAGTATATGTATTTCTTTGGACTGATGATGAGATGATGCTCTGTCAGCTTAAAAAAATGCATACCTTTAATGGTAACGCTGAACTGGCTTATGCGCCTAATGGAGTGTTGGTCTGACTTCGAGAGATTTGATATTGTAAATATCAGCGTGACCCAACATTACCTGGGTTACACAAGGATCAATCTGTCTAGAGTAGTGTTATCAGTCTTCCTGAATACTTTATGCCACTGAAAATTGTTTTCCCCTGGCTGTATAAATCAGCCAGCTGGCAAAAAAAAAACACTTACTAAAATATTTGACATTTTTGAAAGAAATGCCAAAAAAGCTGAACCACAAACATTATATATCATCGTAACAGACTACTGATTCTGAAGTGTGTCCTCAGTTCCCTCACTTATTTATATATTGATTTATTTAAAGAAAAATCTCAGAGTATGTCAGGGTCGGAGCCCCCAGTTCTTCCTCTCTATCACCTCCCAACAGTTTTCTCTCTGTTGAAGCCGATCTTGTCTCATGCATCTGGGTCAGCTACTGACGTAAAGTCAACACCATTCAACTGTTGACAGCTGTCCTCAGCTGCCTGCACATACTCACATTCAACGGCTTAAAAATGTAAAGGAACCACTTCATCAAAAACTATTTTCTCACTTTTGATGACTGGCCTCTGAAGTTTGGATGTTCTTTATCAGGTTGAGGAGGTGAAAAAGATGAAGATCGGTGACCCGCTGGACCGCTCCACTGACCACGGGCCTCAGAACCACAAAGCCCACCTGGACAAACTGGTGGAATACTGTCAGACTGGCATCAAGGAGGGAGCCACCCTGATATGTGGTGGCAAACAGGTTGAGCGACCAGGTGAGACGACAAGAGAGTGACATTATCGAGAAATGCACATCTATGTATGACATACAGAACGTGTGCTATCTTCTTCTTCCTTTGTGTTTTCTTCCAGGTTTCTTCTTTGAACCCACAGTGTTCACTGATGTGCAAGACCACATGTACATGGCCAAAGAGGAGTCGTTCGGCCCTGTCATGATCATTTCCAAGTTCAAGGGAAAGTAAGACCACCCTTTATTTTGAAACTACTCGTATCCCCATTTTTCTGGGTCTTTTGTCCATAAACTGAGAATTTACTGGCATCATATTCTCATTCTGCCACCGTCCTGTCTCCTCTCTGTCCTTGTGTCTCAGTGAAGTGGACGATGTCCTTAAAAGGGCCAATGCTACAGAGTACGGCCTGGCGTCGGGTGTTTTCACACGGGACATCAGCAAAGCTCTCTACGTCAGTGAAAGACTCAACGCTGGCACAGTATTTGTCAACACCTACAACAAGACTGATGTGGCTGCACCTTTTGGAGGCTTTAAACAGTCTGGATTTGGCAAAGACCTGGGTAAGAGAAACTGCTGCAGGGGACCACTGTGGTTCTGTAGATAAAGTCGGACTTCTCTCGTCTATATTCTGATGTGTTCTTGGATAAAACACTTAACCACAAACCCCCAAACAAGTAAGCACTAATTGCACTGATTTTTCATCTTACTGTGTTGAAACAACAGGACAAGAGGCTCTGAATGAATACCTGAAGACAAAGGCAGTGACCATAGAGTATTAGGAGGACAGCAGCGTCCTGTGCACACTGAGGAGGAGACATGCGATGTAACCATAGTGACATGAGTTCAGACCTGTCCTGCACTACAGCTCGTTCCTTCACTACTGACTACTGATTGTTTGAGTGAAAGCCTTAAAATGTGCGTTTGTAATATGGCTTACATTAGGTCATGAATGTTTCCAGAAATGTAACATTTCTAATCATTTTTACTTATCAATAAATAAAAATTGCTGAGCACTGAACACTGCTGTGGACCTGTCAGATTTTTCTCATAACGCTTTTTTCTGTATTTGTAGTTGTACGCTTTTTTTGTATGGAAAACACAACATACAGCTGAAACCAGGAGACAGTGGATAATAATCAGTTATGATAAATGAAAATGTCTGGGGGGAAAACGGTTGCGAACAGTGTTTTCTTTGGGCGATGATTCCGCATTGTTCCTGGAAACACTTACATAGGACAAAACCTAAAGTGTATTTTAAACGTTCTGTCCGTCACAATGAAATAAAAGAAAACAGGAAATCGTGAGGACTTCTTCACCAATAGCCAAAAGAGTGGGATTCTCGAATCAGTTTGAGGGGAAAACAGGTTCATACATCACGATATCTGTCAAACTGAAGAAAACAAACTTGTGAAAAGTTAAAAGTGCAGGATTTATCTATTTATTCACAACATAGAGAACAACGTGCATAATGTCTTTGCCCTGACCTCGATTATTGTATTGCACAATGGTGGATGATGAAGTGTGTTTTTCGCATCTTGTAAATTTATTTTTGAAAACATAAATTTGTTTCAACTTTGGTTTAGTTTGATTTAGGATTTGTAAAAGAGTTGAAGCATGTTGTGAATTCTTAATGTGAAAAGTTCTATATAAATAAGCTTTACTTACTTACTTTGTTAAAAAATGTCTCACGTTTTATAAATAATGGTTTGCACTTCCAGGCCACCGTATGAAGCTGTTAAATGAGGGTAAAAACAAATCTGCATAGTTGTGCTTTAATCAGGCCGCTTGTGGCACCCACTCCTTGAAAACGCATGAAGTACAGGTGGGCGCCTCTACTGCCCCCTGCTGGTCAGCAGCTGCATTGTCCATCACGCAAACATGTTATTTTAAACGGCGACGCGGTTTGTTCATTTAAGCCCCTGCACACACACATAAGGATTATCATCATCACCGCCGTGTGTTACAGCCTCTTTTCACTGGAGTCGCCCTGTGTTATGGGCTCAGTGCTGCAGGAGAGAGGGGGAGGCGTCATCGTCATCAGGGGGGAGACGGAGAGCAAGAAGAAGAAGAAGAAGAAGGAGGCGACATGGAGCAACAACAAGCCCAATGAGCTCAGGTACCGTTACATACATGACCGTGTTATGCTTTTATAAGCAACAGTGACAGAACTGTGCTGCTGTTTTTTCTACATAAACGCTGCTTGTCTTTGTATCTCTGCATTTTTTTTATCCATGCTTCAATAATAAAACATAACCGTCATGCAAAACATTGTGGATTTTTATTGATTTATCATGATGTTAATTAGGTCAGTGAATGCATGTGTAATATTTGCACTGTATATATGCGTTTTCTTTGTTTCCTTAGTAACAAAATGGGAAGACGGCAGTCACAAAGGAAGTCAGTGCAGCCACAGTGCACCTTCACAAGTCAAGAGAACAATAATGACAAAGTAAGTGTGAACAGAACTACAAATGTGACTGTGTTTGATTGTGAACTTATTTTTTTATCAGAATAAATTGATTAATTTTGCTAACTTTTACTGGGTAATTTATGATTTGGTGCAGATTTGAATATGAAGATCAGCTGATTTTCCCAATTTTGTCACAACTGAAAATGACATTACTGAAAGAAACATGTTCTAAAAGGTACTGGGCAGTTAAATCAACAATGAAGAAAAAGAAAAGTCAAATGCCTTTAATTCAAAGTGAATGTAAGCTGGAATCCCTAACTTGTCTCTGAAATGTATAATCTCCACGTTGATCACAGAAATGTGATCGTCAATTCTGATTTTCACATCAGATTTATGTCACTTCAGTCCATGGTACTAGTTCAGATATATATATGATATGTGAGAATGTCATATCAAAATCCAACCTTAACTGGGAGCATGGCAAAATCAAACAACGATGGAGGAGAGTGCTAAATCTCACCCGAAAATTCACTGCGATAGTTGATGTCGTCCGTTGTGGTCGTTGATGACACATGCAAAAATGTATCAGTGCACACTCAGATGTCATAGACTTGTAGTAAAGAATGTGAACCATCAAATCTGATCTGTGAAGAATCAGATTTGATGGTTCACATTCTTTAAGGTGACTTCAGCAATAAAGTCGCCTTACTGGCCCTATTTCTTTTGTTTCTCTATCACAGTGTCTCTCTCTCTCTCTACTCACAGAAACTGCCACAAAGACGAAAGCACAAGCCCCACACTGCCCTGTCCAAATGCAATAACTGCCAACACAGGTGGGATTTGTGTGTAAATGCGATGTCTTTAATTATTGTCCCGGTGTTGGGCTAATATCGCCTTCTTTTCTTTCTAGTTCTCAGGGAACATTGGAGACCAAGTCTCATCTACTGTCCCCAGCTGAAGACAGGACGGTGCCAAAGGTGCAGCTGGCTGCTCGGCTTTGTGGCCACAGTGAGATGAAGCCCACAGGATCCAGGAGGAGCAGACACACACCAGCTTTTCCCTGTCACCATCTGTCTGATTCCAGCCCCGATCTGGTGGAGAGACCTTCACCGAAACCAGCGGTGGGACAGCTGAGTGGCCATGGAGATGGTGACAGTGACACTGACTTGTCTGAGTCAGAGAGACTTCCCGTGTCGTCCTCAGACCGGGTTCCTCCACAACTCGAGCTGAGGCCAGACACCACAGCGCCTGAAGACTGGTCAGCTCGCAGCCCCAGGCCGCGACACAGTCGCAGCAGTTCTGACTTTCCGGATTTTCTTCCTCCACCTTTTAACTCCTGGAACCTCAGTCAGCTTGCTCTTCTCTACAACATGGAGAAGAGTATTGGGGCGTCTCGGCCCAAGCCAATGGGATGTCTGGAAAGATACCTCGAGAAGCTGCTGCAGCTGGAGTGGTGTCAGGTTCAGACTACCCAAGAGGAGAGTGGGAGTTCGTCTGTGTCAGATGTGATATCTGGCTGCCACAGGTCACCTGCGGCTGCCTCGTCACGCCTCAGCACACCGAAGTGTATCCTCCAGTGTCAGCGTGCGTTCCCCCTCACCTTGCTTTCCTCCCTGTCCTGTCACTCCACAATGCTCTCCAGCTGTGCCTGCACTCTGAACCGCATCCGCCACTCCGTTTGTAACACGCCAGGCTGCCACGCCACCCACAGTCCCAGCTGTACATCGAGACTGAGTCCCATGCTGGAGCAGAGACGTCCCGTATCACTGCCTAAAAGGAGCTGCAGCGAGAGCCGGGTGCATTTCTCAGACAGGAGCACAGTTTCCCGAGCTCAGAGGTTGAGCAGCCCGGTGAGGGCCAACAGCTATCTGAGGAGAATGCAAGCCTCAGGAAACATCCGCAACTCAACTCCAGGCACTAACACCAAACCTCACGCCACTGCCAGGGACTGGAGTGTTGGAGCACGGGGACACGTGATGGACTACAGGACTGAAGAGTTCAGGAAGAGGAGCAGCTCAGAACAGAGGAGATGCGGAGGAGCAGAGAGACACCAAAATGGATCAGAGAGAAGACGGAGTGGTTCTGAGTGTAGAAGAGGAGTAACTGAGCGGATGAGACTAGTTGATCTGAAGGAACCAGAAATCAAACCAGATGCTGTCACTGCAATTATGGACAATTTATCTGCATCCAAATTTCCTCCTGGTCACAGGCCAAACAGGCCAAAACAAGTGGAGTTTGTTACATGATAGCACCTGGAGTTGTTTTGGTGTGATCTGTATGTGACAGCTGCTCATTTTCAAATACTGTAGTGCTGCAACTAATGATTGTTTTCAGCAATCCCACTATATATTATTCTGCGCCATTAACTAGTTCCACATACTTCAACGTAGAAACTTAATTCAAACTTCAAAATGTTGAGCTCAGGACATTATTCTGTCCATATGAAATTTGTTCATACTTCATTCCAAAATATTCCACTTTTTTCAGAGAAAATTTCTCATTCCAATGAATATTCTTAAGGTACACTCATTTTCTACTTTACTGGTCCGACATAATTCAACAGTAATTAATCATTTGAACTTCAAAACATTCACAAGAAGACACAGACAATCACACACAGTCACAGTTATAAAGTCATCATAATTTTCAGCCTCTTCCAGAATATTTGTATTGCAAGGATGACATCAAATACTAGAGTGGAGAGAGGTTTAACTTTTAAGAAAATGTTTCTTCAACTTGCTCTCCATTTCACAAACTTCACTCTCCATGCATGACTTTCTACCAGAACGTAGACAAATGTGTCTCTTTTCATACAATGTGACTACCAAAGCACAGTGACTTACAGAATTTGAACTGCAACTCCTCTCAAAAATGAGAGGAGAACCATTCAGCATAGAGCACAATACAAACGGTAATGGCATATTTCCATCAGCTTGCCTCGCCACGGCATGGTTTTCCACTCGCATAGTAACTGGTACCAGGTACTATTTTTAGTACCTGCTCCTGTGAGGTTCCAAAAGCGTGCTGAGTAGGTACTATGCAATGATTGGTCAGACTGCTGGCCACTGACTGGCCAGAGTGCCATCTGGTGTATTTAGGGACAACACCGCTGATCGTGAGCGGCATAAACACTGCCGCTGTAGTCAGAAATCAAGCCGAACAGTGCCAAACTGTAGATCAGTTAAAACTACTTAACAATCCTAAAAACGTGGATTGATTTCCAACAACTACCAGGAGTCTGGTGTATTTAGGGACAGCACTGCTGATCATAGACCCTGCCGCTGTGTTTCAGTCCAGCGACTGTGTCAGATGGAGTCTGTGCTCTGGTCATGGAGGAAGTACTGAACAAATATTTTTAATTAACTTATTCTAGTAATTTGATTCAGTTACACTGAAAACAACTGCTTTACAAGTCACTAGTCACTCGTTTGTGTGTGTGTGTGTGTGTGTGTGTCGTATATAAAATGTAGTCACCGCTGTTTCTCACAGCCATGCAGTGATGACTCCGCCCACGTTGAGTAGGTTCTTTTTTTTGTACTGGAGATGCAACCTAAACCGTGCCGTGCCGAGGCGAGGCGAGTAGAGCCGGTGGAAATACGACATAAATGGACCTCTCCTGCTCTTGGGCAGAAAAACTAAATTCCCTTCTTTTAAAACTGCCATTTCTGACTCTTATCTTCACTAAATCTACATCAGGCTCCTCAGGCCAAGACTTGTGACACTCACAGTGAAGACATTTCAGCAATACAAACTACAGTCTTAGTAGTTTGAATGGTGCATCATTGGTGCTCTGTGTATTTTTAATGTACTTGCTCCACAAAACAACCATAACATGCAGGTGCCACAGCACAGCTGATTCAGATTAGCAGATTAGACTGCACACATCTGCAGCATCTGTTTAGCCAACAGTCATGTGTGCTTGTGCTGTATCCGCCTCGGCGATAGTCTTGTTCATATTGCGGTATTTCATTTTTGCAATTATCACGACAACCTTAATGGATGTATTCAGATTTTGCATATATTTCTAAACCCTCATTTGCACACATTTTCAAAGTCTATCTGGACATTCAATTAGAAACTTCAATTCATCTTTTCAACCTGTCATTCGTACCAGTTCAGTGCAGCATGCCATATTGGCTTCAGCTCAGGCAGAAGGCAGCAATTCCACTGCAATTTCTCCAGATATTGCCTTCTATGTGGTTACATCATGAGACATTTGGTATTTGACCTGAAATCTAGTGTGAACTGACACTCATTCCAATTTAAGTCACTCACCATACAGCTTTACAGAGCCTTTGACGGGAATGTCTACTCCTCAGGTATCACAAAAATGGCTGGCCTCCATGGCTGTTGTGGTGTTTAACAAGACATATGAAGGTAATGTGACCTTTAAGTGTATTTACCACACAGCAAGATGTGAGATGCTGTTTGCCCTGTAATTTTAAATGTGAAATACTGTACATTTCTGCATGTTAGTAGATGTCTGTGTTGTGAGTTGCACAGCACAGACTAAAAAAAAGTCTCTTTTGTTTTCATACAGAATGTGATTTGTGTACACCTTCATAAACTATAAAAAGATTGTATAAGTAAATCGAAGTATCTTATGTGATGGTCACAAGTAAGTGTGGCTGAGTAAACTACAAAGAAAGTATACAAATAAACACACAAAGTACTAAGGAAGCCATTTCCACCACTTGAAAAGTAAAGATATACATTAGTATGAGATATATAACTTACTAATTCAAGTGGCAGAAAGGGGCTTCCATAAAGTATAGTACATGCATTTAGCACAGTTTTTGTTATAAATGATCATGTATGTCAATAACACTTCCAAAGCAACATCCATAGTTGACTAGATGTATATTTTCATTTCATTATTTATACTATTATCTATTTATTATCCTCTTATTTTAAATGTTGCTTCCTCTTTTTTTCATTAGACATATGAAAATTAAAATGTTTTTTTCTAATATTCATGATTGACCTGGCATTATGTTATTTGTTAATTCTGTCCAATCATCTGTCTTTATGTGTAAACCTGTTCCAATCAGAGACAGGGTGGGGGCGGGTCCGCTTCCTCTTGGGTGAGGAAGGGCGGGGGAAAGAAAAAAGCGTCCTTGTTTCTGACCGGACGTATTTTTGTAGTCACACATCCACCAAACATGGACGCTGTTTCGCAGCGTGTTTTGCAGTATTTGACAGAAGTTGAAGAAGCAGCGGAGGATGTTCTCACCTCTAAACAACAGGTAAGCTATAACAAAGTTATTTGGTAACAATCAGCTGTTTGTAATATACACAGTTCAGGTGAACCTGGTAGTGTGGATACACACTTTCTAACTGACATAACTACGTCTGAGAGGGTTAGCAGCTAAGCTATCATAGCTATTATATCATATCAAACCACATGTTATGTGGTTTACTGCCATTTTATAAAAAGCTGCTATTAAAATTGTCGCCTGAAATGTATTAATGTACCCCGGAAATGTACTTCTTTTATGTCACAGCCGGGAAAACTCAGGTGTCAATATTGAGCTTGATTGGTATGTCAATGATTGATTATCGGGGACACCTGGTGCTTTTCTCCTGCCACTAGACTAAATGTATCTAAGTAATTTTACAATGACCAGAAAAAAACTGCAATAATCTCAAAAACAGAATTATACAGTTCACGGATGAGCCTCAACTTTAAAATTGGTAACTTGCTCTCATGATGATCTTTGTGTGTAACAACTCAATGAAAAACAACTGCAACCACAAAAATATTGATGTTTTTTGGACACATAATTAATGTTTCAGAATGAAGGTGATGAGTATGCCATTTTAATGTTGGGGCTGATGCAGATACCTGCACTACAATTTACTTTATTATTTATATATTTCATTATATTAAAACAGTCAATACAATAGGGACATGGCTAGTTAGTCCACTGACATGCTATAGTCTCATAGATAACTATAGAGTTAATCTGTAATATATACATCTTTTCTGTTTTCATGTTCACTCGTATCACAACCATAATAGACAATGATTATAATATACAATGACCCTTTTGAAAAAAATACTTGACACAAAACATGACTATGATTTACATTTTACTCATCAATCCTAATGTTTGATTTTATAATTAAAAAGTATATAGATATTGCAACTGTACCTCCTTTGTGATGTTTATAGATAATGTTCAGGGTATTGTTGACATAATAGAGACCCTGATCTATAACAACAGTTTTGCACCATTGCTGTTTGCTGTGCTCTTTGCCTCACTAGCTCCCATTTACTTTCTTGTTCTGTTGCTTGCTCTTCTCTTATGTCTATCCCTCCCTTGGTCCATCAGCCCCTATTTTGTTCATACAATAAAACACTGACATCCTCTGTCTTTTTCAGATAGTTGACCTGGACTCAAAGAGAAACAGGAACAGAGAAGCACTCAATGCGCTAAAAACTGAAATACCTGATTCGGGTGAGTAACGGCTCATCACAGTTTTTCTTGCCACAATTTCAGTGCAACTCACAGACATCCCTTGGCGTTGGTTATGTTAACACAGTAATTGGCATAATGCATAGCATTATGATATGTTGATATGGTAGAAATGTGTAATTGCAGTAGTGCTTTTAAACACATTGATCATTATATTATTCTTAACCACTGCTGTTTGTTTCAGAAAAAGTGAAGGTTTGCTTTGGAAACATGTTCATCAAATTTCCCAAATCAAAGACGAAAGAGATGATTGAGAAAGGTAAAGACCACCACTAAATTTGTCTTGAAATATCAATTTATTTGTTTCACCCACACAATTCACAACTGAGCCAAATTATGAAACGTCATTACCTAGTAACCACACCATGTGCAAATGCTCATAAACTTGAATTTTGTGTTTGACCACTGAAAGGATAATATGCCATATGTACTTCATTGTTAATTCAATGAGATAAGTTGTTTTAATTGAATGTCTTATTTGTAAATTAAAATAAAGGATTTCAAACGCTGAAAATAATATATTGAAAGACTCATACTGCAGGAGTTGAATTCACTTTTTCCATACATAAGCAAAACATGAAATCATCTCAAACTTGTGCATTCAGCTGGGATAATCTACATGGTTAATATTGATCCTCATAAACAGTTTTTTGTCGTTGTTCATCATAGACCAGGAGCAGCTCGAAAAGGAGATAAATGATGTACGCAAAGGACTGAAAGCAAAGGTCAATCGTCTCAATGAGATGCAAGGTATGGAGAGCATCATGTTGACCACCTACAATGTGTTAATGTACAGTAAAAGAACAAGTTATAATGTTTTGTAAATATGCATATGTGCTTTTTATTTCACTGAGAATTAAAAGAAGAGATTGATACTCCTGTGGCTGTATGTTAGGAGCTGGTGACAGGAAGAAATCAGAAACTGCCGTTTGTTTAAAGGTCCATTTAGTAACTGTTAGTCATATCTAATGGTTTTTAAATGTGAGACTGTAGACAGGACTCACTTTCAAAAAGTGCATCAGGAAACTACAGTGACCTTCACATACCAGAAAGGATTTCATCATTTTGTAATAAGCTTCTTCTTCAAAATACAAAATGCACGCCCTGCTTGGTCAGTTTGAGTCAGAGGCAACTGGACTTGAAGTATTTAAGTTTTAGAAGGTATTTTAGTTTAGAAGGTTTAAAAGGTTTGTGGTGAAACCCAAGAAAATGTAACTTCTGAAAAGTGGGCAGTGCTCAGTCACTGCACTGTGTTCTAAACAAAGAACACAAATGTCTTTTGGACATCAAATACCTGGATGAATAAGAATCTACACTGTAGAGCTGCAACTAAGAATTATTTCCTCATTCATGAATCTGTCGATTACTTTTGAGTGTTTGTTTGGTTCATAAAGTGTCTGGAAAATGTATGAACCGATCCGATATTGATATCGGATAATAGGTCCGATATCAGCCACAAAACGAGTATCGGATTAAATCGGACCGCCTCTAAAATCTCCGATATAAGCGATCCGATACAAGCAGTCCATTCCGCACCAGCACTTCTATCCAGTAGCGCCTGCTGTGATCACGTGGCCTCTGCGTGTTGGATGCCTGTAGAGCCCTCATGATCACAACAACAGCGTGTGTGTGCTACTACTATTTCAGTGGTTAAACTTTTTTCTTTAACCTCTGAAATCAGAGGCTACGAAGTCTCACAGTGAGCCCGAGCTAGCCGTTAGCACCATGCCAGCTCATCCTGAGGCGAGCTGCTAAAACAACATTATTTCATAAACTAGCGCCACCTGACAACTTTCAACAGCCTCCGTTTGTTAATTATACCCCAAAAACTAGCCATGCCAAGAGCTTTCTGAGTGTCCTGAAGCTCCACTGACGGAGCTAAGTTTTTGCTGGGCCGGTCCTTGGGCTCAGGGTTTACCTGCGGGACAGTCACTCACCATGTGTGGGTTGGGCTAATCCAAAATAGTGAAAACAAGGGGGTGTTCTCTGAAAACACGCTGTTACCTGTGAAACACGGGTGCTCTAAACACACTCCCATTGGCACTTGATACTTTCCTCCCAATGAAATTAACCATAGACTTTATGAAATTAACATGGCAAAGAAATCTAATATGCAACCCATTGGTTAATAATAAATGGGTCAGTTTTTCCTCATACCTACTGTTGCTGACTATTGTTCTTTGTTTAAGTAATATCACTCGATCAAGCCTGTTCTAACATTTCACACTACAAAATAAGTAATTAAAGTATGTATGATTCATGCTGATATTGTATCGGATCGGTATTGGCCAATACTCAAGGCTGCAATATCAGTATCGTATCGGGACATCCCTACTGGAAATGTGGAAAAATGTTGACCGGTGATTCCCAAACCTCGGAAAAAATGTGTTTGCAAATGTCTTGTTTTGCCTACAAACCATAATCTTTCAGTTTTAATGATTTCTTTGTCAAATGGAGCAATGAAATCAGAAAAATATTCACATTAAAAAGCTAAAAAAATTGGAAAGAAGTGGATGGGGTGTTTGTAATCAGTTGCCCATGTTGGCTCGGATCCAGTACTTGAGATCGGGATCAGGACATCCCTATATGTAAAAATACTGTATGGCTTTATATTCTGCCAATGAACCCTTCTAAATGGATCATTCATTGATCACATTAGCTGTAACTGAAGGGCAAAGCTATGAAATGGAAGCCATTGCAATTATGCAAGCTTTAAACTTTTATTTTGGAAACACAAACAAAACAAATAGGTGTACATGTTCGGTCAGCATGAGCGTTTTAATAGGGGCTCATGCAAGCCATAGGCTCTTTTTCTCATCAGAGTTTTGACATGTTTTAGCAGGAAAGGTACACACAGGTGTTACTGATCACATTTGCGCTGATTCTTCAGTTCAAGTAGTCAGTGTGCGCCCTGACACTGACTCAGCCATCATTAAATTGATACTTTGCAGTTGTGTTCTTTTCCTGCTGTGACCTGTCAAAATGTCTGCCATGCAAAGAAAGCCCATTGAGACTTGGTCTGTGCTGCATTTGTTTGACAACACTTTTTCATTTTCTTATTCAGCACCAACTGTTTTTAAATAGTAGGTCCACTTTGTCTGAGCACTGTGTGTGGTCAGACAAATGCAGCACACTCCAAAGGTTGTGAATGGCATTTTAATGTTTCATTCCAACAAATCTCAGTTCACCGTTTAGTTGTAGCTTTGATTAAATCCTAAATAATCATGATCTGAAGTTTACTTCACAATATTTTAGCTGAAACAGTATTTCTTAATCGTCATCTTTAAGGCTGTAGATGGGGGTGCTGACGTTTGGAACTCCATCGCTCACTGTATTCAAATAAAAAGAAATAATAATGGCACCCTCATTGTGAAAACATTATCTTACAAAATATTAGTTTAGGACATTAAGTTCTGGAGAGTAAATTGTGTCATTGGTTATAAATAAAGCATTTTATGGGCAGTCGCTAAGGAATCATTAGATGTGTTTGCCAGTAAATCTTTCCAAACATTTCTGTCAACAGAGCTGTTAAGCTTTTAACATTTGGCTTTTGCAAGCCATGAAAGTTTAGACAAACAAAATATATGTAAACACAGACTACTCTTGGGAAATATCTCTGCAGTATCCCTCGAAGAAATGCCTGCGCCTCAATAACTTATGTTTGCAAAGAAAAGCAATCTGCGAAGTAATTTGATGTTAAAGTCTAAAAATCTCCCAGTGGTCCAGTTGTTGGAAGAGGGAGTGGGAACTGCGTCCAGTCTGTGTTCAGTCAGATCAGGGAGAGGTTACAATTCAGTAATTATTCCTCTGGTAACATTGTTATTTCCGGAAGAAGGCCTCAGTCCCAATCACATACACTGTAAGTGGAAACACATGAATTGCTACCATTCAGGACATTTATAGTCCCAGGACTGCTCTGTGAGGAAACCCTGACGTGTCTGTGTTTGTTTGCAGGGAACCCCGAGCTGAGAGGCTACAACCTTTGTCCTCTGTCCACTGATGAACTCAAAGCTTTGAACAGCATTTTAAAGATATGACATTGGAGCTGCGAACCATTTCATCGTGCTGAGGGACATAAGGCCAGGGAACATGATGACACGTTGCCTAAGAACGTCCCTCGGAAATCCATTATATTCTCGAGTGAAGAAGCCACAAAAGAAGAAAGTTCAAGGCTCGAGCTGCATTTCTGTGACAGTTCTGTCATCATGTATCATTTCACATGACGACGTTGTAAATGGATGAAATAACCAGAAAGAAAACAATCCTGATCACTGAACTGCAACACTCCCGTATATAATAAATGAGTGGTTACAGCAATTTAGATTTCACTGTGCATTCATGGTTGTCCAACTCTTGATTAACTGCCTGCTGTATAACCATATCTAATGAGAGGCGGTGGTGGAGTGTGAACACACCTGTAATCACAATACAGTAGTGATGCTACTTTACTCCTGCTGTAGTACAGTCGCTGGTGCTGTAGCTTTTTCACTGCGGACTCTGTGGCCTCCCCTCGATTGTGAGCATCACGACTGTCTTACTCAGTCCAGTGAAGGCCCACACATCCAGCTTTATTAAGCACCAGGTGCTGGACGGAGGAGACGAGAGTCAGGAAATGAGTGTCCGCACACCTGGTGTGGGTAATTAAAATGTTTGATAGCCTCAGCTTGTGTGCAGATGTCTCTTATTTCAAACATTCCTAAAGATGTGTCAAAAAGCAAAACATTTTTTTGAAGCTGTTGGATCAACAGTTATAAAATCAAATACCGCGTTAGAGTAAATGGTGAGATCTGAAAACATGAAAACATTCACACAACAAAATGAAAGTGAGCTCAACTCCACAAAACGGCACTAAATAAAAACGTTTTAATTGTAAATAAAAGTTCATTATATCTATTGTGTTTATGCATTGTGCAAACACTTAACGATATAACTGGATAATGTTTCACCTTGTGTGAAATGTTTTTGAGTTTTCTCTCTAAAACACTCTAAAACCACAATTACCTGGTTTCCTCGACTTTCCCTTAAGAGCATTTTAACAGAAGTGTATCGTCATATTTATCATAATCCACTGTTTTGAAATGTTTCTTCTTCCTAAGTTTTTTTTCCATATTCTCCAGCACTGAACTCACCTGTACACACATCGCGGAAACACTGTTTCCACATTTTACGACTGAATGGCGCGAGTTGACTAACAGTGTCGTGAAGGCTCCAGTGAAAAAATAGAGTTGGGTCATAGTCACAAGATGGCAGTGCGGTGAAGGTGAACTTCAGAGGCAGATACTTGGCTTCACCCGCTGCCTCCGCTGCTTCTCAAGCTTCTCAGGGAGTAGTTCTGCTCTGTCTCATAAGTTATGTAATGCACACCCTAGCTGTGGCTTGGAATTCAGCCAATATTCAAACAACAAACACACTGAAGGTGTGCTTTATTGTAGTAAAATCTGTATTTTATTGTAACTGAAAATTGGCAATAAAAAAAACCTGCCTGTTTTGTTAGAGCCACTGTGCTGTGTATTTCCTAATTTATTTTAATTAAAAAAAAAAAAAGTAGACATACCATACATCCTTAGTCAGAGGCTGTGTACTCACTGCAAATAGTTGTTATTGCTGCATAATTTGTCAGTCTGACATGCCAGTGTGCATGAGAAGACATGACTAGCCTGAGGCCAAGAGAGAAAGGGAGGGGCGGTCACATAGGAGGTATGTGTGCAGAGGCGCTGATCATCCAGTAGCAGCTCTAGTTCACTCGTCGTGTGGTTGCGTGCCATCGCTCTCAAACCTGGAACCAGCACGGAGTGATGAATTTATGAGTCAAGGGATGGGAACCTGCTGCTCACCTTGAATGTTAGATAATTATATCATACACTGAGACGTGCTACGCTGCTCTAAAGTTGCACTAAGCAGTTTGACTTCTACCTGGAAAGCTATAAATCAAGACATTATGAAATGACGATTGATTATACAGTGTTTTTGTTTGCCTCCACTTGACTACAAAGGCAACATGTATCACATTCAAATAAGAGTGAGAATAAATCCATAAACTGTGTAATTATAATAGGTTTTGCAGAGATGTGTGCAGCAGTTTGATGGAACAACATGTGCAATCAACACCTCAAACGGCACTCATCTGGAGGAGAACTTGGTATTTGATTTAAAATTGTAAGCTATACATGGGAAGACACTCTGTTTACCTTGTGTGCATGTGCGTGCATGTGTGCTTGAATTTGTTACCTCTTTACGACCTTTTGGTCTGTACATACTCAACAAGAAGAGATAAATGACTTCTGTCTCCCAGAGCTGCAAGAAAAGAATGAGAATTGAGAGTTCTTGCAGCTTAGTCTTGACACATCATCTGGGCAGAAGTTTTGTCTTGTGTGGTGTACGGCAACTATTGTGTGGATGGTCAGAAATTTGAAGTGGGCGTGGTTAATGTGGACATGTCATTCCCTATGATGACTTCCCATGAGTTATGCACTTGAGTTTCTTGTGAAGTATGAGATGTCCTGGCCAGAACTAACTTGGTTCTTGATCTTGCCACCTCGTGAAGAAGTACACATTTCTTGCAGAGTGTACGGGCCTTGTGCGACTACAATTGGTTCACAACGCTTGCAAAAATGTCATTATGTCCTCATAATGACAATAAAAATTCTTGAATCTTGAAAACAAGATCACATTACTTTTTTTAAATCTTTTAAAATCAATCCGAAAACGAATCATGTTTGGTTTTAAATGTCTTCATGGTCTTGCCCCACAGTATCTCTCTGACCTGCTTCAGACCTCCAGTCCCTCACACTCTCTCAGGTCGGCAGGTCAGTCATTGTTAGTCATCCATAAGACAGAGGAAGTTTAGCCCTAACCCGCTGCCCTGACACTGTGGAATGAGGCAGGAAGGCCCCCTGTTTTTAAGTCATTTAAGACATTTTCCTCTTTGGCTTTTAACTCAGTTTGATCGTTTCAACTTTTGTTTTTGTCCTTGTGTCTGTGTACAGCGCAAGGTGGATTGGATTGATGAACTGGGGAATTTTCGTTGGGTTAAGGTATTAGTTGGTTATGGTTAGGGACAATGTTTTGTTCAGGATGTCCAGTGCAATGTCGTCAGAATAATAGCTGTGCAAACCTCAGCGAGTTAGTGTGTCTTTATAAAATTATGAGGATAAATGTCTGCAAAACCATCTTGAGAACATCATAAATCCTCACAACTTCTAAGGCTTCCATGACGGGGAAGATTTGGTCTTAGGTTTAGAATCCTTTACATCATGGTTAGCTATTTAGTTTATTATTAATAATGATTGTAATAACACATCTTTCATTTGCAAAACGCTGTTACAAAGTGACAAAAATGAGAACATTGTCATAGCCAAAAAAAATATGCAGCTATAATTTCCCCAAGTAAGGTTGAGGGGTCGGGTGATCTCACAACGAAAACAAAGACAGGTGCGTGTTTGTGTGCATGTGTGCACGGTGCTACAGTTCCTTCTCGCTGCGGGACTGAAATAGAGAGAGAGACGATCCCGGTGTGCTGTCATTCCCACGTCTGCAGAGCTCCAACACTGATTTACTGTCGCAGGTTGTTTGTGAGGGTAGAAACCACAGGGAGGGTGAAGCCAAATCATGAGGAAATCGGCAGAGAGTCTGATTCTGACAGAGTTGGCTGAGAGTTGTGTCGGGTTACTCGGTCCTCGTAAGCTTCAGATTTTATACTGCTGACTTACACTTTTCAGTCCAGTGCATTAATTTAACGACACACAAGTGACCAAAACCATGTTCTGTAATCAGATTCCTGCCTGTTCACGTTCAGTACTGAGCACCATGTCCTTGCTGCGAGGTACAATGTTGCTTGTGTCTCTCTTATGTTCCCATCAGGCTTTTGACAGCCCTGATGAAGCACATTGCTGGTGTTAAAACTGTAGTGCATCATTTTTTAAACACTAACAAATGTTTGTTACATTCACACCGATGTCAAATGAGTTCACACAATGCTGAATGTGTCTGTCAGCTGCACACAGATTCAGATGAGGGATAATGGTACATGGTTTCTGTTCACAAAGACCACCTTATTTACTGCTTTCCCTTACTGTTGCTTCTTGTGAGGTGTCTTTAAAGCGGCTATTAGTGTTAGAATTTAGTTTAAATATCACACTTTATTGAACTGTCCTGGGTGTACCCTGCCTATCGCCTATGTCAGATAGGCACAGCACCCCCCGTGACCCTCATGTGGAGGATAAAGAGGTAGAAGATGATGGATGGATGGATGGATGGATAGCTCTATATTCTCATCCACACGAAGATCAACATATTTTTGTTTTTGTGCACAATTAGAACACACCACCTCATCTGGCATTTCAGATTTGTATCAAGAAAACGGTACTGAGAAACGTTACAGTTGAAGCTGAATAGGAAACTAAGTTGACACAACGTGACTGAACAGATTGGTGAGAAGGGCTGGCTCAGACCTGCAGAGACATAGTCTTCATCATCTGTCTCTGGACAATGTCCACCACCCGCTGCACAACTCGTTCACCCGGCAGAGGAGTGTGTTCAGTGCCAGACTTCTCGACCAACCCTGCACTTTTTCTCCTGTGTGTAACACGTTTCAACTCCTCTCAACTGTGGCAGAGGGAAGCCAGTGCAACACAAACATACAACTTACAAGTGGACACATGTGAACAATTGGATTACTTCTATCTGTCTGTCTGTCTGTCATCTTTATATCTATCTATATATATTAATCTAATCTATCAATAATAGATCATTTTGGTTGTTCCCAGTCTTCTCTATAGACGTGTCTAGCATATGAGAAAATACTGTATCTGTCAAGGTGACATCAACGTTGATGGTATGCTGTTATTCTCTCTCCCCCAGTCTCAGTTTGTTATGGAGCCTCAGCTTCTCGGCACTGATGGAATGTTTGACGTTAGGGTTTGCTGTTAATATTTAAAGTCCGTGCGGAGAAAGTATATTATTCCACGTAGGACCCAGTAATTCAGGTCTCAGCTTAAGTTGCTCTTCTTTATTTTTAATTTCCTTTCTCCTGGAATGGGGCATGAAATGTCCCATGAAATTAAATCATATAAGAGGGCCCTGAGAGGCAGAACATGTTGTAGAAGAAGAATATCTGAAGAGACATTTTGCTGCTGCCACTCTCAAGATTGTTTTAGTTTTTTCTGCACAGTCGTAATTCCTGTCATCGCCGTTCTGTTTGGTCAGTTGGATCAGATTACATCGTACTGCACGAAGTCAGCTGAAGGAGCATACTATATCTTACACATTATTGCCAGGTTGAATGGGAACTGCTCATTTGAGTGTTTGAATATGCTGACGCTGCAGCCTGCAAATGCTGTTGCATTAACCTTTCTGAAGTAGACACTGTGTGGCCCCAGGCTTCATGCATGCATGTATTTAGATTAGAAATAATCAAATGAATCTAAGTCAAGTTAATAGAGTAACTTACTTTGCACTCATTTGATGAAGATCAAGATTTATGGACTAAAAAAAACTGTTCGGAAGAGCAAATTAATAACATTTTATGTGATAAAAATGTCTTTCTGTGGGAAGACTGTGAATATAATATCTTATTCTAACCGGAGATTCTGGGGTTCAGTCCCAGCCTCCTCAAGTCGGGGTGCATTTGTATGTGTCCTTGTACTGTAAATGGCAAAATGTAGTACTGTGAATATAAGGTAAAGCACTTGTACTGTTGATTATGAATCGATTTTTCTAAATGAATTGCTTTTATTAATAATTAAAACAACTTCTCACATTTATCAGCTTCTTAAATGTGAATGTTTTCTGGTTCCTTTTGCTCCATATAACAAAGAAATCATTGAAAACTGACTCATTTTGGTTTGTAGATAAAACAAGACATTTGAGAACATCATCATTTCCAGATTTGGGAAAACACCAATCGACATTTTCTAACATATTTGGATATTTTATGGACTTGAGAAAATAATCAATAGTTGCGAAATGAGGTCAAATGAGGTGATAATAGAATCATGTTTCTTGCCGCATATATTTTGCTTTGCTAAAATGGTTTTATATGTAGTTATTCCTCGCCCTTGTTGGGAATCGTTCCATCCTTTGAGGCAAATTGGGATTTCTGATAATGGGTTATATAAAGAACATCAGTTTGATTTAGGGAGTGCAAAGGAAGTCATTGTGATTGACCTTTAGAAAAGGGTTATGAAACATTCATTGAAGGGATAATTAACTGATTTTGTGAGTCACAGTCTCCTTCCAGGTCTAAAAAAAAAGATGGAAAAGGCATGTTTTGCATTTCAAATCTTAAGTGTGATACATTAGCTCCTGTCAACCTCACCTGTGGGTTGGGACTAATAAAGAAAAAAAGTGTTTTTTTGGATTTTTTTCCTTTGTCTCTGCTTCTTCAGATTAGATTAGCGCGTCAGGTTTGGACAAGGCAACATAATGAATGCAACACAAATAATGATAATAACAATTCTGGTTCTGACAGGTTATTATTATTGTTAATATTTTACTTGAAACCCTTCAAACTGATATTCTTAAGCATCAGGACTGTTTAAGTACCATCATTTTCTCCAGGTTTGACCTGAGCTGCACTTTTAAAATATGCTCATGTTTTCTTTGACTTCATTTATTCCTCAATTTTTCAAAAGAAAATCACATTTTATTTATTTATAATCCTCATTTAACCAGGAAAGTCTCAATGAGATTCAACACGTTAATAGGGTTGCAGACAAACAGACCCAATTTACAGAATCATCAAAAATGTCAAAAATAAAGAATAGAATAGCAAACAAATACACACATGATGAGTTATCAACCTACAGTAGTCACACCAGATTTCACCACAACTCATCCAGATTTGTCTGCCTCCTAATCCCATAATAAGGCGCAGATATTACGTCCTGTGTGGTACGTTATGAAACTTACTGGTTAAACACGTTACAAAAGAATGCAACCTGTCATGACCAAATATGTGGAAAATCTCTGTGCAGCTGTCGAACCCATTTCCAGCTGCACTGGTTTAGTTCGTGCTCACATCAAAGTTGTCATTCAGGCCTGTTTTTAATTCAGCAATCTAACGAGGGACACTGTGATTGAATGGACCACCTAATGTATGAGGCCAAGGTTAGCAAAGTCCAATCGGAGTTCCCTGTAAACAAATAGTTCCAGAGCTCCTCCAGAATAAGCATTCCGCCGATGCTGTGACTGTTTCCTGCATGGTGTGTGCGCTTTTCACTGCTCCGTCAGCTTCCAGTCAGATTAAACGAGAAGCCAGACTCAGCTGCTCACTCCTGGCCTTCATTAATAGACGTCGCAAACAAGGTGTGACATCTGTAATCACTTTGTGAACATGCAGAGTTTACACTGTGTTGATTCAACCCCTCCCTAAGATATACTTAAGATAGACGTTGCTTTTCTTTGTGGAAACATACATTCTGACCATTTTTTTGCCATTTTGAAGGCCAAATGAACACCTCATATGTATTGCTGTGTGGAGAGAGAGGGCAGCCGACGACCCCCCCGGCCGGAACCCTTTCCTCTGTACCACTGTGCAGCTGGAGAGACGCACACAGAGACAGACAGCAGGTCAGGATGCTCTCTACTGAGCAGTGATAGAAGGACACCAGCAGTTCTTGAGGGATGTTGTTCTTCCCCAGAATTATCACCCCAGGTCAGGTCCTCCATGATGTAGACTCCCAGGAAGCAGAAGTCCGTGACTTTCTCTCCTCAGTCCCTGCTCGTTAATAGTGGCTGGATATCATATTTCATCTGTCCACAGTTAGTGCCTCAGTTTTTTCTGTGTCTGTTTTCTCCGTGAGGGCAAATGGTGGAAGAGTTGCTGTGGATTATTATGTTATTATGAGGGCATGAATGGAGAGGATGTTGAGGGTGACACTTTGAAGAAAAGCAAAACTTTCGTAACCTTAACCAGGTGCCTAAACAGATCCACATTCATAATCAGGAGAGTGGTTGAAACACTTACCCTGCTGATATTCACATGTGAAGACATTTGAATAAGAAACATGATCCCACACACTGGGTCCGACTGGCCCCTGCTCCCGCTTCAATCCCCACAGGAGGAGCAAGATAGATGATGGTGTCAAGTCCTTTTTGAATGGTCACATTAAAAAACATAAAAATTCACCATCAGGGGTCAGACAGCTGTAACTGGTCAACAAGGAAAAGGAAGCGGGCCCTTATACTGTAAAGATGTGAGCTCAGGTTGTAAATACTGTATGTATGTATGAACAGCACCAACACTTTTATTTCTTAAAGAACCAGGATGTCAGTGGCAGACAAATTCAGACAAAGAGAAAATATTTTATGGGTGAAGTTCATACTTGTTTGTAAGTTTCTGACTGAACAATTAAAATTAAATTGAGGTACCTGCTGGAGGATGTGTTTATCTGTCAACGTTGGCAAACAGAGCATTCCATGATGTGCTCAGCCTTCCTGTGTCCTCCTCTCTTTTGATTTGCTTGATGCTTTACGTTGTTTTGCTGAACATGTCGTTGCTGTAGCAGCATCCGCTTTAACTGAGCTAAGAAAAGTTTGAAAGAACTCCAGTCCAGTGTGACTCTGCCTACACTGTTGCTTTGAGGGTAGCCACAGAGAGTGCCACCTATAGGCGCCTGTGTGTGTGTGCACATGGGTGTGGTGGGAGGATGTTACACATGTTTTCAGTCTTTTTCTATGATGGATAATAATTAAAGTATTACAGGATTGTAATATGGCTGTCTTGACAGATTGATTGCAGGGATGGTGACTATCGGGGGATGAAGATCAGCCAGATACCACTGTTTGGAAAATAAACATACTGTTGTAAGTACAAAACAATCAAAGAAACCATCACTGCTTGAAAAGATTTATGGGTATGATGACTTTCAACAAGTGAGGAAACAAAGGAGGGCAGACAGGAACACAAAACACAGTATGTTATGTTAAATGCCAATTTTGTAGAACAGAAAATATACAGTACTGTGCAAAGGCTTTAGGGCACCACCAGCTTTGTTGTTTATATGTCGACGCCAATGATGTTATCATTTGTGTCTGGATTGGAATGATGTGACTGAAAGTTGGTCTTATATATGACCAATTTGTATGTAATGCTCAGCATGTCTTGTAAAAACCTGTCATAATAGACACAACAGATATTTTTTGACATGAAACAGTTGGACAAACTCAGGTTTATCAATAACACTGAATGGGGTTCAACTCCAGTTTTAAGAGAGCTGGGGTTGTGCTATTGTGACAGTGTAAGGGTTTACATTTTACGTTTTTTGGGGAACTGCCCGTGGCACTAAGAATGTGTCAGGGATTTACCTGTGGACGATAGTCATGTGGTCAGTGTATCCAATAAACCAGAGAAGGTGACAGTGTCTACAATCGTCAGGACATTCTACGGCCACTCTGCATGTTCTAATGTATTTGGCACACAGAGACTTCATTTGGATGACGTATCCTTGACCAGAACAAGCCCTTTTAATGTCCGTTTCATTCAAACCTTTACCAAATGAAAGCGCACAGTGCCGTCACCTGCACGTAACTGTTTTGCTTTGCGAGTTGCCCTGGAACATTCCTGTGCTACACACAGGCAGTCATTTATTTTACATAAACACTGATGGAGGAAGGAGGAAGCACAGTAAGCATTATTTGCATTAGCAAAGCGAGGCAGCTGCAAGTGGTCAAATTTGAACAGTCTAATGGGATAAATGATTATTGTAAGTGGTAGCAGAGAGATGGGGGTTGTGCAATGTCACCGAGGCATGTGGTTTTCACTCTGAATCCCTCAGGGGTGCAGCAAAGTTTCTTCAAAGGTTGGTACTATTAACTGTAATTTATGTGTGACCTCATCAACAGGAAACTTTCAGTATTTATAAACAGTACTTGAAGCACAAAAATGCCATACTTAGTGTTTTTGAACGCATTTATCATACAAACCCCAGTAATGTGATGGATGGAAGTGTTTCTTTGCTGTGGTGTCTGATGTCAGGTGGTTATGATGATGATCGTGATGATTCTCACAGCTGGCAGGGATGTACAGCGCAATTCCATCTTTATATCAATTACATTATGACATAAAGTCAGCTGGTTGGGGAAACTTGTAATGTTCTTTTCAGTGGCAACAATGTTCATGTTCTCATTCTGAGTGATGTTATCAGCTAATGGTCTCAGACGACAGGGATTGTGAGCAATTTTAATTCCAGTCCACGAGAATCACACCAGAGATTTGATCTGGAACCTTGGTAGCAACCCATATTATCTGGTAGTGAAATGGTGCATTGAGATCATGTCAAACCTGCCAAACTAACCCAAAACTTTTCAAACATGTTTGAGGGTTAGGACTTAACTACGTCAGTGTGAATGTGGGCTGGTTTGCCAGAAAGTACCAAGGTTCTGAGAATCCAGACCATCACCAGAACCAGAACCAGAACCATGTCTGTCTGAAAGCACTATTAGAGAGATGAGTTCAGCTGTTTGAAATGCAAAGCTGTATGAGTGTGGTGGACAGGCAGCTGAATGTGAGGCTTTTCATTGGGAAAGTGCCACATTCCACTTACTTCGAACTCCTGACAGACAAACAGTCTGAGGGTTATGTACAAGTAGGTCAATCCTGTTGTTTTGTGCCTGATATATCAACATTATTAGAGATAATTGATGCATCACTACGCCAACATACATACCCTGCTTTACATGGACGATGTAGAATGCAGCTACGTTTTTTTGTACTGTGGTCATTTGCATGCCTTCAATAGCTTTAAATAATGTATGCCTCATTTGATAATAAAATAGCATTTTTCCATATACCACCTGCATATACAGTGCCTTGCTTCCGTCACCAAGCATGTAGATAAAGTCTGGCTAACATGAGTTGCAGTTGTCTGGGAGAAAAGCAATGAATGAAATGTGGCTCTGGCTCATTGTAACTCACACAGATGCTGTACAGATGTGAGTGTCTCCAGTTTGCATGTTTGAGATGTCTGACCATGAACCTGTGCTCCACAGTGCAGCTGCAGAAGCAAAGTGTTCAACATGGCATGTTGTCAAGTGTGTGATCCAGCTTTGTTTGTACATAAACGTCTTAATGGTCTTGCTCTACCCCAACTCTCTGACTTGCTGCAGCCCTAAGAAAACAATGATGACGCTCAGAGGGGATCAGGCTTTGATAGGCCCCTTTACCCCTGGCATTAAAGTGGGTTTTCTGTGATCGGATAGCGCCTGACCACTTGTAAGTACAGGTGTAAATACACCCAAGACATTGAGGACGTTATCCGATCCGAGGGCATGTTAGAGACGCAGTGTGACCAAATTGAAAAGTGTAAATGCAATGAAAGTGGTGACAAAACTGTGCAGTCTCCTCTGCATTCATCAGCTTTCCGGTTGTCCAAGACGACTTCTTCCCCTGCAAGGGCAAAGAGGAGTCCATATACTGATATGGCGGCACACAGGATGTGATGCAGTAGTCTGCTGCTGGACATTTTTGCAGAAGAAGGGGTAACCGTGATTGGATAGCAATAAGATTTTGATGTGGACACTGGAGACACGTGTTAATACGGGGTATAAATGCCTGTGATGAAGCGCTAACTGATCACAAAAAATGCATTCTAATGCCAGACGTAAAAAGGGGGCCATGGTTGCAGCCCCAAACTGAATGAGAAGGGGTTGCCATTACACTGTAATGACCATACAGGATAATTATACCTCAATCACTTAATTGGAGCACATACAGAACATACGAGGAAAACATGTATGCAGTTTTAAAATAACAAAAACCAAAAATAGGAAATAAAAACAGCTTCTATGGGTTCAATTGTCAAGTATTTAGAGTGATCTATACCTTTACCCTGGAACAATGACATGATCCTGGCTCTAATAAATGTGGGGTGGAACCCTGATTAATGTTTACCAATGACATTAATCAGGGTTCTGCTCTCCATCCGGACTGACAAAAGGTCTATTACACCAGGTATTCAAGACATGATTGAGCATTACATAGACATGTTGTGTTAGTTAAATTCACCGACAGCCTGCTAATATATAAGGTCACCTTTCAGTCACATCATTCCAGTCCAAATGATCACAGAACAAATAAGCTGGTGGTGCCCTTTATCAATAGTTAAATTAAAGCTGCACAGAATCCTAAGCAGTGCATTGCACTGACACTGTGGGCTTACTTGAAATATATCACAGTTTAATTTCAAGCCAGAAGTTCAAGACCTGCCGAAGGCAGCTTTGAAGAATTCAGTTCAAAGAAAAGATTCTGCAATTCCTCAGAGATATACTTCATCTGGATAATTCAATGCTTGGATCAAGGCAAGAAACATAAAACAAGCTCATAATACATAATATAAAGTATTTATGTTTTTTCCCCCCCGACAGTGATAATCCTTTCCCACAAAAAACTCACCACATCTGTTGTATCATAGTCCAAGAACAAGTGCAATAGAATGCAGGTAACAAAAGTTATTTTACCAATGAAGGGGGTGAACATTGATTAAATATCACTTTCACACAGGGTGTGCAGCATTAGTAACGTTATAGCTTCAAAGGTGAGCCCTGGAGGTTTGAATGAAATAAAATCCTGATCCAAAATAGAGGATAAATAGATTACTGTACAAATAGTTACAATTAAAACATGCTTTGTGAAATTAGTCAAAGATTACGCTGCCTTAAGCACTTAAGATTCTCAGACAGGGAGTTACAGTTGCTGATGAGACCCAGCTACTTCGGATCAGGTTTGAGGATTTAAAACAACCCTGTGCAATGTTAAAAAACGAGACTCAAACTTTAGAAGTTGTCAATAAAAATCAATCTCTTCTAAAGTTAGACATCATACAAAAAACAGTGCATCCACAACAATGTCAGGGAAACAAAACATGCAAGTTGTATGAGATGAGGCAGTGATACATTCTGATTACTGACTTCTGACTGCACCATCGAGGTCACTGCACGTCATTAAATCTACGATAGCTGCCTACTGCTTCATATCACTCACACAGCCTGAGATTTGTAAACAACTCACTTCACCAGGGAACATCAATTTGAGGTTGTTTGTCACTTTGATAAAAGCTGAATCCAAAGCATTTCAAGACATAAAAATCAAACATTATGATCTGAAAGGTGGAGTGTAACTTTGATGTTACATCTCGTAGGACTTCACTAGGTGTGAGGGAGTGAGCAAACAAAGGGACAAGACCTCAGGAAAAGACTTGTCATGAAAAGCAGGGAACATATTCTTAAGATAATTAAGCATGCATACAGATTTTATTTGAAGAACCTTTGGGTAAATGACCTTTACTGAGAACATGGGACTGTGACAATACCTCATACAACCTCACTTCACAAAACCCTGAACTGTCTCTTTTAAGGGACTTACAACAATTAAATTCAATTAGTTTCAATTAAATGAATGTGTTTACTCAGGTGCATTGTGGTCAGTGTTTCTGATAGTTTGAGCCCTCAGTGGTCATCCAGTGTAAGTTTCTGTTTGTTTTTTCAGGGCAAAAGTATAATGCAGAGCTTTGAAACCTTGCTGCTGTTGACAGGGAGAGATATTACCTCCACAAGAGAGGAGGACACCCTCCCACACAGGGCTGCACTCCAGCTGACCCTCGGTAAATAATAAGGGTCATGCCTTAATACATGGGTTTGGAAAGGGGCCTTTCATCAGGGAGCTCACACTACACAGGTTATACAAGTTATGTGTCAGCGAGACAGTGTTAAACTAGTAAAATAATGCTAAATCAAACACAATGGTGTAGTATTTTAATCACTGGAGAAACAAGTTACATGTTTTTTTTTTATTTGTTTGCCATTGACAGCGTGACACTTGTAAGCATTGTCCTTCACCTTAACCAGGTAATGCCTAACCTAACTTAACCCTAACCTAACTTCAATTCAAATCTTAGCCCTAAACTTAACCAGTGCCTCAGGTGTAGGTTCTGTTAGGACCAGGTTTTGGTCACCATCAGTATTTATGGTCCGGACAAGGTCAGTATCTATGTCATAAACGTGTAAACAAAATGCACACACAAACACACACACACACATGCAGTGTCTAATACAGAGCTATAATTATGTGTCATTTGTTTTCAGGTGGAGAGAGAGCCCTTGAAGACGAGTCACTTTTTCATTTGCACTGCACCTGAACAGATGGTGAGTAATGTGACCCTTGGCCTCTGTAGAGCTCACAACACACACAGATGTTCAACAAGTCCATCCATCCATTTTCTACCGCTTTATCTTTCACAGGAGGGCCGCGGGGGGTGCTGTGCTAATCTCAGCTGACATAGGGCGATCAGTGGGGTACACACTGGACAGATCGCCAGTCCATCACAGGGCCACATAGAGACGAACAACCATCCACTCTCACACCTATGGTCAATTCAGAATGTCCAATTTACCTAATCCCCATATTGCATGTTTTTGGACTGTGGGAGGAAGCCGGAGAACCCGGAGAAAACTCATGCATACACGGGGAGAACATGCAAACTCCATGCAGAAAAGCCCTTGTTCTAACTGGGTCTCAAACGCGGGTCTTCTTGCTGCAAAGGCAAGAGTACGAACCACTACACCAACTGTTTGGCCCACTTTCAACAAGTGTGTTTATCAACTTTCTGAGAAAGTTTTCACAACACTGCAACAAATAACACAGGTGCAAAAGAGAACAGTCACAATAAGGCTTAAATCTTAAGCTTTTAAATATGCGAAATGTGAAATATGAAGGCAATAGAATGCATTATTGGCACAGTCCAAAACATAGATCATCTCCAATAGCTACAGTTGCAAGACAAAGTATGTGAACCCTTTGGAATGATCTGGATTTCTGTACAAATTGGTCATACAATGTGATCTGATCTTCATCTAAGTCACAACAGACAAACTCAGTCTTCTTAAACTTATGCCTCACAAACAATTATATGTGTTCATGTTTTTTATTGAACACACAATGAATGAATAACAATTCACAGTGCAGTGTATCTCTGTTACGCAGAAGGGAAAAGCACCTCAAAATAATAATAATACATATTGAATAACACACAGTTTAATCCTAATGAATACAAGCCCAAAAGGGGTGAAAAATTAAAAAACAAATATTTTAGTTTGAAAGAGGCCTTATATTGCTATTACAATCACAAGTAACAGGAGTTACCGTTTTGTGTGTTTCTTTTTTTCAAAATAAGAAAATTATATATATATTTAATGTAAATAACTCTATCATTCATTACTTTGTGATTGTTATTCTGAATAGTATTGCTGGTGTAGGAAAATCAATCCATTCAGCCTCACTGATGAGGAACAGACAGGTTTGTGGACAAACAGTCTGCACAGCATGAGGAGCAAATTTAAAACATGCACTTATTTTGAGCTCCACAGAAGCCGAACATCCTGTGGCACACACAAGCTTTATACAGCAAGTCCAGCGTCATTTCACCTGTCACCTATGGAAGCTCTAGCTCTTGTGAATACAGTAAAAATGTCACTATGAGCTGTTTATGGTTATTTCAAGTACTAGTTTCCCGCATTGTCATATAATAGAAAATATAGCAGGTATGCCACATCACTGCATTTCTATCTAAGTGCCTGTGTATCAACACTCTCTAAATCTGACCCTGAACATGTAAAAGGAGGTTGTCAGATGTTAAGCCACCAGAAAACCATCAGAAAAGGTTCAGTGCACCTGGGAATAATTAAACAAATCTCTGTACGTGTCTGACACTCCAGGCTATAAAATGGGTGTGAGCTGGAATGAGATCAGGTGACAGAGAAGCATGTCACAGTGGTTCTAAAATCCTGCTCCACTTTGAACAGGGAAAACAAAATGTACATGTCTCCCTGATGACAACAAAATTGGCATAGTCCAACTTTTATTGAAATAATATTGAAAGATGAGATTATCCCTCGTCTGATTGTCTGTGTATCTTGTGTTGAAAGTTTAATTTCTCCGGGTACATCCTTTTATAACACTAAGCAAATCATGCCTGCAGCTCTCACACTGAAATACACATGGTAGCTGATGTTCGGCCAAGTGGATTTTTTTTTTTTTGTCTGTTTCCAACATGAGGATAGTTTATCATTGTATTATTCTGAAAATGCAGAGACACATGTTCGTTCATCCATCTCACACATCAAACATGCTTGTAGTTGTGTCCACACCAGTGGAAAAGTTCATTTCAGGCTAAATAACTCAATGAAGTATGTTTATGTAACTATTTATACACAAATAACTACACACACCCAAGAGAGATCAATTGAAACTGGACCATTACTGGTTTTAATGTGTCTGCCTGCAACCGGAATGTATGAGAAGAAAATAAACAGCTGTTTCTGAACAAGTTAGTCTTTGAATAGTGAATGGCAGAACATATTTCACCATTTATTTCATGATGTTTTAGAGGAAGCAGAGCTTCCCCTGCTGTCATTGAGCAATCGCCTCTGGTCCACAGAGACTGATTCAAGTCAGGCTATGTTTCAGTCAATTTGAACCTTGGGAGAATAAAACACATTTTGAACAGTGATAGCAGATTTCAAGCACGAACTGGAGGTTTCGTACGAATATCTCAAAAATGTAACACTGGCAAACTGAAATCTTTGTACCTTTAAGAAGAAGAGAGATGCAGAATAAAGTTTAGTCCGTCTCTTCAGCTCAGGTGGTGGGCGATTGACAGAAAGTGATGGAAGTTCATGTCTTCTCAGTGTTTAAATCAATATCGGCTGTGTCTGCATAAGCATTTCATCTCCTTATTATAAATGTTTTGTGCCTCTGTCCATCCACTGTGATCTGTAAGGTGTAATGCACAAGTGTAACTAGTATACAGTATATTTTTGAAATTGCACTTATTTCTATTAAGAAATTTCAGGTTGTTCATAATGTTTTGTGAAAAGATTTCATTAAATGTAATGTAAAACAAAGGGAAACATTCGTACTTCCTGTTGTTTACAGGTTATTATGCTATTATTTTAGTGGTGCGGACCACTTGAGATCAAATTAAGCTGAACTAAAATGACTTTGACACCCCTGCTCTAAATTGACCATCGGTGTGATTGATTGGTTTTGAACCTAATGTGAAGAATAAAGCAGTCAACAATGGATGGGCGAAGCAACGATTGTGAAAATTAAATTGTTATGAGACCTGAAACAAGGTTGTTAATACTAGAACATGTTTTATTCACAGCTGATAGTCAAGCTGTGGCAGATAGGAACCAATCAGATTTGCAAAGTAAATTTACAGTAATGAGAAAAGTGTTGTGCAGAATGAACAGAGGTCCTCACGGGCTGCAGAACAGCAGTTTAAAGGAAAGAAAAAAAGAAACGTGTCACAAAAAACTGCTTTAACTTATAACTGAGTCAGAGCCACTTTACCAAGAGAATGTGATGCTACAGCAGGAAATTAGGTGAATGGGGATTCAGTAAAATCGTAAAGCAAGCAAAGGGTCGTTATTGAATCAATAATTTAATAAGCAGAACAAATGGCAGAGAAATACACATAAAGACATTTGGAGTTCTGCTGAATTCTCCAACAGTGCATTCATTTACCTCCCTGAGTGTAGAGCGTGTTTGAGAAAGTGGGTGATTATTATTGTTGGTTATTTTTCCTGATCGTTGGTTTTCTCCGGGTTCTCCAGTTTCCAAAAACATGCAGATTTAACATTACACCCTGTCAGATGGGATTGTCACCAGTGCTCCTAACCGTGATCTCAGCCTAACTTTAAAACATGTCTTCACCTGAAACTGTAGTAATTTACATTTTGGACACTTAACTTTTGTCCCCGTAAGGAAGACAACTCCCAACAATGAGACTTTAGGTCTCCACAAGATAAGGATTGCCAGGTACACCTATCTGATGTCATGTTCCCCTACAAGCTCAGGCACACACACGTCTTCAGCATCATGTCCACTGACAGTGGCTTTATTCACATACAGCTGTTTTACATCACTTTTGTCATTGCTTAATTTACAATTGAGTCATCAGGAGACTGCGGGCACCGCGTTGGTGACCACTGTTTGAACATAACAGAGTATCTGATAGGTGAATTCTGCTGTCTATAATGTACATTCTACATTATATTTTAACTAACTGTTTAAATTTTAATTTATATATTTGTTAATATCTTCCTATATTGTAATTTTCTTTTTTGGTAATGCATGTTTATTATTTATTATCTTTATCTTAACTGTAACAATGTAAATTTCCCCACTGCGGGACAAATAAAGGACTATCTTATCTCATATCTTATGCAAACTTTTATCTTGTCATGACTCCCCAATCACTCTCACAATAAATATATTTGATTCATTCATGCATCTGTTGTTTATGTTTAATAATGTATTTGTGTTTTTTTATTCACAGTGTGAGTCAAACGTCGTCGTCCTTGTACTATGACAGCTCACAACCAGCTGAGGTGACATCAACAGTAACAGTGTAACAGGTTGGTTAAATAAAAAAAAAAAAATCCATCCATTTCCAGCATCCATTTTTGACACTTGTGTGTAAAAGTCTTTCTACTCTCACAACTGTCATCTGACTCTGTGGGCCACACAGGAATGATGTCCATCATGTGACCGGCATCACAGACACACCTCCAGTGCAGATACAGTCCTGAAGGGTTCCCTTATGGTGAGTAAAGCTCTTTATCACACTGGACATGACAGCAGCCTTCATTTGCATCCACAACTGAGTGCGCTCTTTTTATTGCTTGTTAAAAGCTGTCGTGTGCAACTTTTAAATAGAAACTTAACTCTGTTCCAAAAATCACAGAAGAATGACATGAAATTAGCAAATCTGTCCAAACCGCTTTTTCAACAATCTGCACTATGCACAATAATGCATGAAATCAGTGCTAAAGATCCCAACTGTGACTGATCTGAACTGTAGACCTGGCCCAACATATAAATAGTCACTGGTTACAGAGCATAGAAAACATTTGTGACAGCAAAATATGCATGTTGTTACATTTCAGATCTTCAGAGAATGACATGTAAAAAGTGCTTCTCTGTGTGTTTTAGCAGTCACGCAGGCACATACCGGTTGTCTTCTGCATACCTTTACTGTAACAAGTGTTTATTTATTTATCCGTCATCTCGAACCAGTCTGGCCAAGAGTTCTGGCATCAACAGGGCATTTTCACGCAGAGAACTGCTGCTCACTGGATTTTCTCTTTTTCAGACCATTCTCTGCAGTAAACCCTGGACATGGTTGTGTGCTGGACATCTCAGTAGTGAAGCAGTTTCTCAAATACTCACACCAGCCCATCTGGCACCAATAACCATGATCTACTCAAGTGCACCTAAATCTGTCTGCTCCATTTTGATGCTTGGTTAGAACTTCAGCAGGCCGTTGAAATGCCTCGTCTGATTAGATGTTTGCATTAACTGGAATATGACAGGGTAAAGTTGAACAGATTTCAGTTAAAAACACTTTGAAGTCATCAGAATCTGCCTACATTCTGGCTCCTTTTGCTGCAAATCAGCATGGTGTGGCTCAGCTCTACTCAGTTTAGTATGGTTTTCCATTACTATAGTACCTCCTCAACATGGGCGGAGTCCTCATAGCACGGCTGCATGAAATTGCCATGACGTGGTTTTATATGCGACACAAACACACAAACTGGTGGAGCACAGACTCCGTCTAACGCAGTCACTAAATCACGAAACGTGTGTGGGTGGGTGCAATACAATCAGTTGTGTGATCAGTTGTGTGTTGGCTTTAACACACAAAGCAAAGAAACTTGCAAGCCAGTTGTTGATGTTGGACAAGAATATATAAGAACATTTCTGCAGCCAAAGTAAACCAGAGTAAACAAGCTCTTACACAGTGATGACAGACTACCAAGTCAATGAAAAGACAAGTTTCCACAGTGTGTGTGTGTGTGTGTGTGTGTGTGTGCGTGTGCGTGCGTGTGTGTGTATGTGTGTGTGTGTGTGTGTGTGCAATAATTTGCTGCACAAAAAGCAGTTTTACAAAGATACTGTAAGTAGCACTGGCTACCTCAGGCATGGAGTTAATTGGTGCATCAAGTCATAAAATGAATGAGAGTGGAGATAATGGATGAGATAATACATAATTAGGAAGGAAGATATTAACCAGTGTTTAGATAAATGTATGATGTAAAAATGTAGTGATGATTGCAGGTCTCTAAATTGAAAAGAAAATTATGTTAAATAATATGTGCGTGGGATTTCAAGTGATGTAGCCAGTCTGCACTAGTTCCTAGTCTCCCATGAGATCATGGTCACACCCCGTGAAAAATGATGACAATATGCCCACTATCAGGCTGAAGGACCTAATATCCAGTTTCATTTGTTGATGTGATTCAGATCACCTTTTTCTTTTTCAAATATCAGATAAATATGTATGTGGCAGAATTCATGTGGCTTTTTAGTCTTCTGTCTATATACATGTACTTAGTGTTGATATGAGGTGTCATCCTCTGGAGCTAAACCTCTCACCACAAATTTGCTGTGATAGATTCAGTTTCTGGATTTCCGCGACATGGGGATCAATGAAGGTACGTGTTATCTTAATTTTATCTTCTGCTTCAACACCTTGGTCACAAAAATACGACGTATGATAGGTGCCGTCCTCAAGCACCTATCAACTCAAACAACCCCCAACCAAAATGGGAGGAGACTGCACAGTTCATAGCAAAAAAAAAAAAAAAGGTGTAGTATCTCGTGCAAAATGAAAGACTCAGTCTGTGTTGGACATAGCAGCATGATGTCACTGATGAATGAGATATGAGAAGGCCAAAATTACATCCTATCAGCAAAGTGTTGAGTGATGAATGATTGGATGAGACACTGGGGGTTTCAGTGGCTCACAACCCCTCTTTGTGACTAGGTGGATGTTGTTGAGGTACAAGATACCTGAGTGTGGATGTAAGGTCATCATAGAAAGATTGATACTAGATTGTCACAAAGACAGCGAAACGCAGGTTTAGCCCACTGGAAGAGAAAGCTTTGCTCGGGAACTCACTGGACCTTATGGAGGCATGCAGACGTATGAGCACAGGCCTGAAAGTGAATACTTAAATGTTTCTCTTAACCTGTCACTGGTTCAAAATAACCTGATGCAGAAACAACAAAAAAGGCATAAGACATAAGAAAACACAACAGACATAGGGATACAAACAGTAAAACAAAGATTAAAACAGTACAATTGTCCATGTGACTTAAATGGATTAGGGGAGGAGGGTCAGACACTGTTCACTTGGTTACTGTAACAGGTCAAGGAAAGATGCTGTTCCTTGTGATGTGTGAGTGTAGGGTTCTGTAGCAGCTGCCGGAGCAGTTCAAATAGGTGGTGTGTAGTGTAAATGAGTATAAATGAGGTCTCTAATAGTGCTGCAGGCCCTGCTTTGACATTTAGATAGGTAGATTTCCTAAACTGCAGGCAGCTGTGGGCTGATAATGGTTTGTTCAATCCTTAGGACTGAGTGTGCTATACAACAGAAGAAATAGAAGATCAACAAAACCCATACCTTCTGGCACATTCCCAGTCCCAGTTATCCATATTGCAAATACACAGAAACAGACACACGTTATGCATTTTAGTGAAGGTCTAGGAGAACAGGTAATGTGGATGTCAGGTCAGCTTGTTCTAGATTAAAGGGCATAAATTATTAAACGCCCTGAAGAAAGCTTCCTGATGTCCTTAGAGGCCTGATGGGGTTACAGCCTGCAAGTCAAAAGTCAAACATGTTTTGTAATGTAATACCATTACCTGCTTTGTTCAGTGTAAATAGAGTTTTAGATGTCACATGTTTATTTACACGACTATGTCAGCAGGAAAAACTGCTGCAAACAGCCGGTGCTGATCTCAAGCTGAGTTCACAGCACTCTTTAAATCCATGGAGAACGAGCAGTAGATGACGAAACTGACCTAAGTTCACTCAGATCACATTCCATGGCACATTCCGGTGTTGTACGATGTGACCGACCGAAGCTCTGTTGATTTACGAAGTTGATTCTGCACTGCTATGATATGTTTGTTTTGTGATAGTCAGAACGTTTGATGCTATATTTTGGATGAGCTGGACACAACCTACGGAATGTTTTGATAATCCTGCATAAAGAGCACTGTAGTCATCTCATCTGGTATGTGTTGAGCATGAGCAGACAACACGATAAATCACAGAGTCTTTACACAGCACGAGTAAAACTGCGTATGTGTCCAATGACATTTACATCACAGGGACGAGGGCCTCATATGCTAATTTACTGCTCCGTATTTATCACTGGGTTTGAATAGCGAAAAGAGAGTCTCCTAAGACTGCGCATTATTACCAGTACCAGCATTCACGAGACACTAGATGGTCTTGGTGGAAACGTGTAGATTCTACAGATGTCACACTGGACTAGGGGGAAAAGATTGTCATCAAGATAGATTTAATGAGAGCATGCATTCACAGCCTTTTTAGCTCAATGGGATTGAATGAATGAAATGTTCTCAGTGTTTCACTCTGCAGCAGATCATGGACACGACATGTCGAGGATATGAGGTCTGTTCTCAAATGTCAGCAAGTCCGGGAAATGTTGGAAAGGTAATCTTACTTGAGGGCCACAAGACGGATGATTAAAACGTGTCTGTAATATAGGTGCTGAAAAACCCCAGCATACCATCATTTACCAGCTGCATACAAGTCTCAGTTTTCCTGGGCCTCTATAGTACGTCTCAGTAGGTGTAACCTCCGAGTCAAAGTCTTGCCTGAGAGAGTCCCCACAGTCGCTCACAGTGATTCTTTGTTTGAATTTGTCAAAGGGGGGCCCTGCCCAAAAGATTTGGGAAGTATTTATGTAGTGGACGGTTTCATTTACCCATACTGGCTTATCCCAGGTTTGAGGATCAACTTATATAAAAGGGAGACTTGGAGGAGTCCTGTATAACAGAATGGTTACACATACATGTATATATATATATATATACTGTATACATCCTCCAGGTCTGTGTGGACCACCACAGAAATGTGCCGATGAGGACATTTATTTCACATGGACCTATAATGTATCTAAAAGCAGAAAGTATGACAAAGCCTTTGCTGACCCACAATGCAGTTCTCTGACAAAAACGTAGCTTAAATGACACTGAAGTTGTTGGTCTACTGCTATCAGTCAGTTTGCATTACTGTATTATAACACTGAAGTCACAAAATCACTTGAACTTGATCACTTGAACTTGTTAAGGGACTTTTTCAGTTGTTCCTTTGAGATGGGCTCACACCTGCCTGACCCCAGCTGCTTTTCAGAACACAATCAAGACTCTAACTATGTTACACCAACCATCCAGTGCAGTGATGAAGATTTCCAGAATCTGAGAATAGTCTCTGCAGAGTATGTCAAGTATCTCAATATTCCTGGGCCACAAAAAAAAACCCACAAGTTGGAACAAGGGCCTTTTTTCATGTGGTTTTCTCCAGATTCTCTGGATTCCTCCCACATTCTAAAAACATGCAGATTTGGGGATAAGGCAACTTGGACACTCGAAATTGACCATAGGGGTGAGTGTGAGATTGGATTGTTATTTGTCTCTATGTGGCCCTTTGATGGACTGGTGAACTGTCCAGGATGTACCCTGCCTTTCGCACTATGTCAGCTGGGATTGGCCCCCCTATGACCCTTAGAGAAGACATGCATTCATCCCCATCCCCCCCCCAACCAGTGTCACACAGGAGATCTGAGAGAGATGTAACATTTGAAAGTCAGAAACTGTTATTGGCACCCACAGAAGTGGAAAACGACGAGGTAACATTTTTGGATAATTATCCCATATCATCTTCTTTCCCCCTGTTTATCTTAGTCTAAAAGGAGGCGATTTTAATCAGAAACATTCCTAGATTGTGGTCGTAAATGGTTGATTAGTTTACATAGTAATGGATGAAAATAAAAGAAAATTTGAACGGTCTAAGAAATGAGAAAAAGGTGGACATTTGTCTCTGAAGTTTGATCCAATTCAGCTGGAAGTTTCTTTTAACATCAGAAGTGGGCTTTTTATATGAAATTGCATTTGGCTTTTCGCAGCTTACAGCTTTTAACTAGCCTTTTTAAAAGGTGTTACCATGGAGACTGTACCTGGCCTCTTGATGGTGGCAAACAACAATAAATGTGGGGCCATGATGCAGCCAAGAGCAAGAGAGAATTAGGCTGTAGACTTTGTGTCTTCTCTGACCAAAAGTCCTGATGGGATGTTGTGTCTGCACATGCAACTCATTTCAAAGAACATGTGCAGTCCAGAAATCAAAATCGTTGATTACATTTAGGAAATTTAGGATATTTGTATTAAATCATTTTAATGTAGACTGTGAAATACTTTCCGATTTGTTACTGCAAAAGTTAAGAAGCTGTGTCTCAATTCAGGCTGCATTTGAAAGGCTGGATGAAGACTTCAAACGCTTCAAAGTGCAGTCAGAGTGCAGAGTACGCTGAAGCATCACGCAGCATCAAGCGTCAGGCAGATGGTTGTTCACCTTTATTTATAGTTACAGCAAACAACAAAAGTTATTCAAAAGAACTTGAAGTTGACTGAACCCAGAGACCCAAGCTGGTCAATCATTTCTGGATTTTTGTCCGAACCTGGCCTGACCTGTCGGGTCCCAGTGAGCTCAGTTCTAGTATCCATGCTCGAGAAAGAATCCAGCAAGTGTATCCGTCATGGCCCAACCTATCCGAGGATTCAGATACTAATGTTTTGAAAGGAAATAATGGTGTCCAACAATAACACCACATCAGAAAAACAGCCTTTTAATCATACACTGAGTACCAGGCTTTAACTCAGTGGCACCTCTCTAATGGTACACTTTAAAAAACCCAAGTGGCCTTAAACTAGAACTTCTTACATGGCAAGTGGCTTTCATTGATGTGTGTAGACCGCATCCTCCTAAGGAGGCAGCCCCTGAATTAAGCCATTTCCTGGCGAGTACTAATATCACTGACATGTCAATCATAGAACCCTTACGTGTTTTTGAGCATAATATGTGAGTGGGAGACAGGTGAGGTATTTCATCACCTGTCACTGAATATGTCTCAGCGTCAGTAAAGTATGGTGGTCACAGCATTCTGTAATTAAAGTAATAATATTTTATCAAGTCTACATCAAACTCTGGAGAAGCTGGATTAGATTTGGTTGATTTCACTCACTAGTTTGATCTCTAATGAAAATTGACAGAGGTTCTGTTAACTGTTTCACACAGGGCATGTATTTCCCCCGGCACATTCCACAGAAAAAAGAACCCCACTTTCATCATGCCTTCAAAAGACATTCATACCGAGCATTTTTAGAAAATGAAGAAGTAACGTAAAAGTTCAGCAACGCTCAAATGACTTTCCCCAGATGTCTTCATATATTATGCAGTTTAAAACTGACTTTTTCATCAAAAATTGTCTATTTTGGAGGCATCATTGCAGAATGATCACTAACAGAACATTGGACTGAACTGCCTGATGTTTCTATTATCAGGCTAAACTGAAGAGCCAAACTCAAGATAATGCGTGCTGTCAGACAGAATGTTTATGGTTGTACAATCATGCTTTATGTCATGTTAAAGACATTTCGTAAACAGCAGCAGGACATGGCTACTTTTGTGTGGAACAAAAGGATTTTGTGGTTATGGCAAATACACCGTGATTTTGATTCTGCAACTAAACATTTGAGGTTATGGTTTAGAGTAGAATCAGTTGTGTTTTTTGGTCATGTTTGTTAGTTCTCTATAGTTCAAAGAGTGAAGACAAATTTGGATAGAATATTCTGTGGAGGTAGACTGTGAAACAAGAAAGGAATTATTCGATGTTGGCGGTGATCTGCATTCAGGATTTAATGAAAATTGTTGCAGCAATAGTCATCGTCACACAAAAAATCAAGCAGGAAATAAACCTTTTAACAACTTGTTCCTCCGTCCTTATCAAAGAATACATCTAAAGCAAGAGATCTATGTCCACTTGAATTCATCTTTTGTCGTTGTTTACATATGATTCCTTGCATGAGCGTGCAAAGCACTGCCACGGGCAGACTCTCTCCCTGGTTGTTCTGAGCCGCTTTTGAAGCAGCCGTGCCTGTTACAGCAAGTCTCTCTCTGATCAGACCTTAACATATTCGAGAATTGTTTGAAAACTTTACCAAAAAAGTCAAAACGAGGACATGACATGACTCAAAAGATGAGAGGTTTCCATGATTCAATAGATCAAATGATCTACTTGGATTTATTTCGCATAGCAGGCAAATATAACCTTAAAAAATATATGAAAGATAAAATATTAAATGTAAAGAAGACACTGAAATTCTTCCCTAAGTTATTTCTCTTTCAAATCTTCAGTCTTCGAGCTTCGACCTCTGAACTGCCTTCTCACCGAACTGCTTTCATGAGGTTGAAACTTTTCTATCAGCAACCAACTCAGAAGTGTTTGAATATGGAACATGCTGTAGATGTTCATGACATGCACTGTACATGTGATCCTGCATAAACAAAGCCATGTATTCTCAGACCTTGTCATCGACCTCTGCTCTGACAACAGGTCCACTCCTCGCTAACAGTACAGTTTCCTCAACTCTCGTAATAAATAGCTGCGGGCCATATGTCAACGACAGACCTCAGCAGTATATCGCACGTGTAACAATTTAAACTATGCTCTTAAATGTCCCTTGGGCTTATGAATTTCCTTTTTCTTTTTCCCCTTTTCAGCTCGTCGTGCACAACACGAAACACATTTTTCTCAAAAGTCTGATGTGCCGTACACTCGGTAACCTCATAAACATCTAAACCTTAAGTTCTTATAAAAACGTCCTCTTTCTTTCCTTTGCAGAGAATTTATGTTTCTGCCATGTCTCATGAAGACACAATACGTCTTGCATCAGCATCATCGGTTTCAATGCTCCTTGGCAATGATTCTTCAGGAGTCTGAGCAGTTGTTGTTCTGATGATAGAGATGGAGAGTACTGTTGGGGAACATCGCTCCAAAATCTCTCATTTAAGGAGTTGCATGATTCATATCAGTGCATCTCATTAAATGAGGCCTCATATTCCCCTGGATGAACGCATCGTCATATCGTTCCTTCTCTCATTTGTCAGGTTTTTCCCGTCGTCCTACACTCGTCTGTGGTCTCCTGATATAAATTAGGTATGAACGGAAAACATTCCTTTACATTTTGAATGTGCTTGAATAAAAACCAGATGTGCATCAGAATCATTCAAGCATCCAAACAAAAGTCTTGACTGAAACTGAATAATCAGAGCCACTTTTGTGAAGCTTTCCGTAAACCATAGTTGCGAAAACTTCCAGCAAACTACTAACTGTAGACATCATTTTCTGATGCACTCATTTAGTTGAGATAAATAAGATGTACCTTGTATGAGGCACCATTATTTTTTTACCTGACTTTCTCGATTAGCAAGATAACTTATATAATTCTATATATATATATATACGCCATCTTATTATACACCTTTAAAGTGGGTATTGTACAAAAATAAAATAGCCTTTATATATTTTAACACACATCATATACACAACACTTCAGAAGATGCAGCTTAAAGTAATACAATGTAGGATTTGCTGGTAAATGGTATTGTTTTTTGTTTGTTTTTTTTTAAAACTGGCATAAAAAATATGTCGCCGTTGCATGTGTTGACAAACCAACACAACTGCTGAACTGCAGCAGCCTATGTTATAGCATTTTCCACAAATAGGATTACATTGTTTTATTTTTAAATATATGAGAAATTAAAGGTTAACCACCCAATAAAACGACAAAAGAAAGATAGTGCTTTAGTTTGTGTTACGCACTATAACATGTTGCTGTTTTAATGGACGGGAGGACAAGATGACTTCAGTAACAAGGCCTGACACAGAGCAAGTTCAAACGCTCTAGAAACAAACTATTTACACTTAATGATCCAACCATTACAGGACCAGGTTTTTTTTTTGTGGCTCTTTTGTAAGTCGATGTACCATCAACATAATTATCTTTAATATTATTTAACGTTATCTTCTCCCTCCAAAAAAGTAAAAGTAACCGATTCCCCGAAACATTGGATTAAATTAGATCCATTCACGAGGAACAAGATATAACAATAGCTGACCATGTCTAATTTCTAGAAATTCCTTTAATGCTGAATTATTAGACACATCTGCAGGCTAATGCATGCAGACAGGTTTAATTGATGGCGGCCTTGGGGACACACTGTTTCCTGTGGGAGGTTGACCTGGCAGAGTCAGATGTTGGCAGCTCAGCAAGTGGCCTCCTCGTGAACATGTGTGAGCAACTTGCTCTTCCAGAGTCTGTTATTGTCGATATGGCCAGTCACGAACTGGCCATATACAACATCCACATTTGTGACAGGAAAATAAAATAAAAAAAAAACATCACCCACACCTGTCCAACAGAGGCAGAGAGCGCTCTCTCTGTTCAGCTGTTCCGCAGTCCGGCTCACTTTCAGTTTTTGTGTGAGCAGCTTTGTGGTTATATCATCCGTCAGTCTGAGGATGAGTCACTGAGCACATGTGACAAACATGTGTCCATGTCGCAGAGTCTTCGACTCAAACGCCGTTCTTGTGCTTCTTGGCAGGCCCACTGCGCACACGTGCTGTCATCTTGTCTATTTGAGGTGGCCTCCTCTGTCTGCTGGGGAAAGAAGAAACATCTGCTTAGGTGTTTTATATATAATCATAGCCCATATTATATATATATATTTATGTATATATATATATATATATATATATATATATATATATATATATATATATACATATATATATATAACCTAATGTCATCATTGTGTGCTGCTTAATTAGATGGTTCCAATAGCACTTTCACACCAGCAAGCACTGGCACAGATTCTGATCGGGCTCCAGTTCTGTGTCATTAACCATTTGTTTACTTCCGCTTGTTGCGCAGTGGCAACATGACAAGAAGCTTCTGAGAGCTTTCTTAATGTTGATTTCCTGCTTCCGCAGACCACTGCATGGTCATAGCCATTTTCACTGGTACACTGCACTTCCTTCCTCTTGTCTATGGCTTACACTGACATACAGGTTTGCAATAAAAAGAAGTATTTCTTTGGTTTTCAGGTTGTAAGACTTTTGTTGTTGTTCGGGAACCAGAACCGCCCTGCACCCTTGGCAGTGTGAAAGCGTTACATGTGGCTATGTTATCCTTTAAAGAAGTGGTCTCAAACTCAAGGCCCGAGGTGCACATGTGGTCCCCGCCACTTGATTTCAAGTTATATTGTTTACTTATGTTTACATGGTGCCATGACAAAACAAAGCCCCTTTTCACTCATTTTGAATTCTTTGGAAAATTAATATAATTTCTGCAATATCATGATGGAGTATTGTGTGATGATTTTAAGCTTCTATCACCCACACCTACTGAAGTACTCTTCAGCTGTGTACTCTAATACAGAGTATTTAGTTCCTCTTAAACTGGTGTGAACGTGACACCAGAACCAGAACTGTATGTTCCACCTTTGTAACTTTGTCACTTCCTTTGCTTCCTCATTCGATCGAGGAGAGTGTGTCTGTGTGTGAGAGGCGTATGCTGGGAAGTAGAATATTGTAGTTTATTTTTTGTGGCATAGACTCAAAACCAAAAGTTACATAGAGTTGTGTGGAGCTGATCCGCATCGTCTGAAGTCATTTTTAAATCTAACAGACATTTGTTTATATTCAAAAGTTTGGAACTACAGTTAACCAAACTTAAAAAGGTGAATGGTTAAATTATTTTTTATTTAATAAAGAAAATAATAAATATATATATATATATATATATATATATATATATATATATATATATATATATATATATATATTATATTTACTTTCTTAGTATTTTGATAGTTTAGAAGGTGTTTGTATTACCTTTTTGAGTCGCTTTATAGAACACCAGTGATATCATGACAGTTACTTTAGCACAGTTACCTCTCAATGCAGAAGTGGCTGCAGTTGGAGTCAGTCCTTTGTTCACACACACAGCGCTGCTTCTGTGCTCCTTTCCTCTGTTGAACAATACCAGCAGAGCGCCTCATACGCAGGGAACCGGCATAACTGGACACACCATATGGGACAGTATGCCTGCAAAAACAAACATATACAGTTTTACTGGGATATCTGTACTAATGCAGTTTGTGATCTAATGCAAGCCAGCGTCATTTTTAACTTCACTGTATTTTGTCCTCAACAAACAACATGGATAAAGTCAGTATATGCATTATAATAAAACGTCATTATAAACTGCAGCGTCCATTTGTAAAAACAATGATTTAACACAATCTTTGCATCAGGATGATTTATTACAGGATAATTTATCATTTAAGATTTTATTGTCATATGTTCAGCATCATTTTCCTTTCACGCAAGATTACTCAAGCAGAAGGTTGTGGAGTTTTTTTGAAGGCTCTTTGGCTCTTTTTGTTTGGATACGAGCATGTGTTTGACACGGGATATGTCTGTTTAAATAAATGAAAGCAAGTGAATATTAAACAGGGGTGTAGTCCAGATCAAATATAAAATATTTTTAGCCATGATGAACTCAAGAAACCTGAGTTGAGGCTCATCTCTTTACACGTCCTCACATGTCTGCACCGTGCATGTGCAGGTTGTGTAATACCAAACCAAAAGGCGTCTCAAGGTAAAGACAAACCAAGACACCGATCTGTGAGCCCGCGTCTCAGTTGTTGCAAGGTTTTACTGATTCCAATTGATCCTAGACATGATTTACGCACCCATCAATCAAAACTGGTGCATGTTAAAGGGGCAGTCTGTCTGTTTCACTCATTCCACTTTACTCAGCCTGGGAAAATACAGTGGCTTTTTTGTGGCTCTGGAAGAGCTTTCAGAAATCTCATCACCCTGGGGCTATCATCAGTTCGGTAAAACTTGGTTTTTTTTCAGAGGAATGTGCTGAGGGTCAGCTTTGTGAACTTCTCACACATTTGCAATCCTCTTATGCAATAACAGGTGATGGAGCAAACATTTCTTGTCAGCTCCACAAAGTCCAGATGTTCTCCCCCTTCAAAATGATTATATTGGATGTATAGATTTCTTTCTTTCTTTCTTTTCTTGACACTGTTTATGGCACAAAAGAATTCCACTATTTTGTATCAAAACCAATGAAGAGGTTAGCGTTCCCATGAGGGTCACGGCGGCGACCAGCTGACATGGGGTGAAAGGCGGGGCACACCGTGGACAGGTCAATCCATCACAGCACCACATAGAAGCTAAAACAATCAGAGATCTTGTTTTAATCATGAAAAAAAGCTTCAAACCGATTATCCATTATCTAAATAGTTGGTGGTAGAATTTGTGCGAGGAACCTATTGTTGTCCTTCAGATTATTATTTTTATTCCGTGTCGTTGCGGTTATTTATAAGGGGATTAACATGCATAAAAACTCTTGAAACTTTGCACGGAGGCCAGGTCTGGCGAATTTGCGATATTGGCATAGGGCTTGATCCGTGTGTTGCACCAGGGCTCTATAGCGCCCCCTAAGGCAAAACGTGAATGGACCAAGTCAAGATTGCGTTGCACCAAATTTCACGAAACTTGGCGGGAACCTTTAACAGCCCAAGACAAAGATTATAACTACCCAAAGGTTCACTTGACAGGCCTCAAACTTGGCAGGTGACTTACAAAGGTCCAGCCTGTGGCAAATCATTAGAAGAAGAAGACTTACTAAGGGCACCAGTGTGTGAAGTGTGTTCGAGTCAGTCAAATATGCAACTGCACTAATACAAATAAGTGTCACATTATTTTAGGTGGGAGTTGAAGAGTGTGTTTGTATTGTGCAAAACTGCAGGTGCAAAAACGTGTGTTACACCGTTATTGTACATACATATTGTTATTGAGTTATGTGCACAGTGGAATGTTCTGTCAGTTTTAACTGTCTTTGCTATTATCACCTTTATGCTGGCAGGCATCTCTGTTGTTGGCACCTTGCTTAGTTTTTGATGACTGCTGCCAACTCAGCCAAAAAGTATGTATTTCCTGGCGCATGTGGATGATACATACTATACATGGAACCCACTCATGCCACGCCGCGACTGACCAAAATGTCCTCTTTTTTTCGGGGGTCGGTTTTTCCGTTACAATTTGGTCCCTGAACTATTAAACGTTTAAAAAAAACAACTTAAATTGCACAAACAGTACTTCAAAAGTGACAGTGCCAAACCGCATTTCACACAACGCTCAACAGCAGTTACAGGTTTTCGACTGTAACTGAAAGAAAGAGGATGTTCTGAACTATCAGTGATTCGATTTAAAACTTGTGTTATGCTATGGATAATTTTCCATCATGGCTTCGTGGCTTTACTGGGTCAGAAAATAAATAATTCTGTGGTCTAGGTTCATTTTGGTAACCTGCATCAAATGTGAAGCAAAACCAAATCTGTTTTAGTTTTTCCTCTTCTTCAACCAACATCAATCATATGAAATGATTTGTCATCAACAGGTCCTGGTAAAAGTATGTGTGCATCTGACCTTAACCTTTGACCTCATCTGTCAGTTGGACATGCAGGTTAGTGCTGTGGGACTGTGAAAGTAAATAGGAATAAGGAACTGACCAAGAACAAAGGAAGTGAGGAATATTTCGTGAAAACAAAAAACAAAAACCTACGTACGGTGCAAAAGCTTTTATGACCATACTGTATAATTGTTTCCCAATTTCCCAATCACTTTATCAGACCACATTCAGATAATATGGAAAATATTTTTTTTTAAAAAGCTTCTACAGTGTCAAGTATTTAGTGTGACCTACCACTGCACTTGAGCAATAGCCTGACCCTGACTCCCTTAAACCTCTCAAACAACCACTCATTGTTGCTTTGTGGAGTTATTGTATGCAAGTGTAAAGTCTAAAAGTTAACTTTATATTGACATATTTGAAGTTGTCCCCTAAGAAGTCACTACAGCTGCACACTGTGACCTTTTGTTGAATTTGATCAGGTAGATTTTAGTTTTTTTCACTTTTTTCAAGGTATTATCTACAAAGCCAAACTCTAACTTAGTTTTATATGGTTTTACTTACGAGCCAATTAACATACAGTGCATCGCAATGAATGCACCTGTAGAAAACACAGACTTATGGTTCCTACTTGATCATGGACACAAATATTTAGCACCGGCATGAGACAGCAAAACTGTGCCAAACACAGATAACCTTGTAATTCCAAGCATCAGCATCTCTCTCTCTGTATCTGCTGGTCAATATATATTTTTAGATGTGGATTTTCAAAGATTATTATCGAAACATTTTTAAGCTACTTATATTTATTGAGTTGCATATGCACACAGGAGGTGTGAGACAGTAGCTGCGCTGCTCCTGGCAGGGTGTAAACCAACTGTTGTGCCCTCTGTCAAAAGCTTCATAACCAAAACAATAAATAAAAAAATGACTGGGGATAGAGGACCTGATAACGTCTCACTGCCTCTGCCCACTTCTCACATCTCTCCTCTCCCATCTCGCATTTCCTCACTGAGCAATGGTTTGTTGACACCAAAAAAACGACGACAACAACAAAATAAATCAGTTGCCCCGTGGCAAGTTTTTCGGAGTCAACAAATTAATCTTCTCGATGACAGCTGGCGTCGGCTACCGTCACTTGTTATCCCTCAATGTTGTCTTTCTCCTCCTCCTCAGTCAGATCAGTCAAATTCAATATTTTGAGGTTTTACTGTTGGCAGCTTGTGAAATTGACTTGACAGAGAAGCTATTGCATGAATATAAGCATGAGCTGTGATGGATAGATGAAGGAAAATAGTGGTCTTGGCAAATCGAATCCACCAGTAGTTTTGATATCACATTATAAGGATTATCTTGTTTCAATTTAAAACTGGCAGCACATTAACAAAGTCTCCTTAGAAACCAACCCGGTGGAGGCCTCCCTGCTGCCTGCTGGCCACCGTATGAAAAATCAAGTTTTCACAGGTCACAAAGCCACAGGAAAATCCTGCCTCATGAGAAAAGGTCCATGTTTGTTTTGCAGCTCACTTTGCCCCAAATCCTTTCATCAATCTGGCTTTCTTTTCTACACACAACTCACCTAATAGCTCTCCTGTGCATTCAATGTAAATAAAATGTCTCGTGTAAAGGGTCCGTGACCACTGTGGATATTATGGTTACACGGAGGGGACGTGTGTGGTGAAAATTGAAACCTTCATGTTATATATACATGTACATTTCTTCACTCTCTGCTTTACTGTGTGTTTTGTGTTGGACCACCATGAAAAGGAATTACTTATATGAAAAGGATCTATTAACAAAACTGTAACATTTGGAAATGTGTAGAAACAGACTGAGTTTAATTAAGTAGAGAGTTAGAAAAGGGCAGAGATGAATGGGGGCAACGTTTGGTCTTCGGGATATAAGTGAAACTCATTCAAATGCAATTTAATAGCAGAAGCAAATTTTACATTTTCAAGGTTTTTTTTCCTTTTTTCTTGTTGTGGTTGTTGTTTAGGGTAATGTTGGCTTATTCTATTTTATTCTGGATTCTTGTTCTTGATCGGCCACTAAAACCAACATTGTCATGTTCCTTTTCAATATAAAATGAACATGACATGTCAATCAGAGATCAAGGGAATGAGAAATTTAAATACTGGCTTCACTAATAAAACGGTACAGTTCATTCATTGTTGACATTATAATTTACAGCCTGTAAATCCTGTTTATGTTGTGGAAAATGGGTCTTAGTGTAGGTTTATGTGGGATTGATTTGTCAAACTACCTGTCCCCTCAAGTCTCTGGGTATAGGAGGGGGGAGTGGGGCATCAGTTTCCTACATTTTTTTATTTAGTTTGCAGTACCCACTTTGAACTATATCTTACATACAGCCCCTTTAAAAAACAGTCCATTGATAATACAGCAACACCAACACGCACATGGCACGTCCCTATAAGGGCGTCACTGTAGCCATTTAAACGCAGCAGAAGAAAACAACTCTTACTCTGGTGTGTTGATCCAGATGATGTCTAGGTGGCAGTAATACACACACTCCTTGTCTTTGTAACTGTAGCATGTGCATCTCTTTGCTCTCCTCCTGAGTCTGGACGCCTCACAGGCAGCACAAGTGTGACCACCGGCCAGGTCGTCCGCATTATCTCCAGGCATAAGCTCGTCCAGCTTGGCCTCCTCCACCTCCTTCCTGTGGTTCACATCTTTGCCAGATAAGAAACCTGCAGGAGAACAGCAAACCGTGTGACGAACACCATAGCTTTACCAGCGTTTTATATTCAAATGAAATGCATCTAAGTAATGCTTAAAACATTTAAATATGCATTTAATTAAAATATTACTCGAAGTGATCAAAATGTTATACATAATTCAGGGCTGCGACAATTAATCACTCAAACTACCGCTAATGAAGTACCGACTAGAATGACCGTTGCATATAATTTCAATAAAAGTACATACTGAAAATAAATAGATATATAATGTGAATATCGGTGGTTGTAAACGTGAGGAAACAAAATGTAAATTCTAACAAAGAAAATGTATTAATTAATGGACCAACAACTACATTCATTTCATTTTTTTCATTCATAACTGAAAAGAAATTCATTGTTTCTTAAACACAAGGGTTTATTAATTGATTACAAAATTGCCAACAACTGTGTGTATGTGAGTGTTTTTAAAACAAATCATCAATCTGAGATCTTTCAGCATGTTTCTTATCTGTGAATATTGTCTGATTTTCTTTGCTACCAGAAATAAATGTCAAAATAAAATAAACGTCTGCCATTTGGTTTGGGGACAAGACATTTGAAGATGTGATTTTGAGGCAAAGGAAAAACTTGACAATTTAACTATTTTCTGGACCACACATCTAGATTAATGGAGGAAAATCATCCAGAAATTAATACATACTGTAAGTAATTGTTAATCTCAACCCTGTATTATTTTTTATAGTTGACTGACTATCAGAAAACAGTGCTAAGTACGGATTGTTATAAGTATTGTAACTGTTCACAACTACATAGTAATAATTATATATTGTAAAAATTACCATAATATTAAGAAATGATCAAATACCATTGCCACACGTGTACCATGTTGTTACCGTACTATTATTTAAAGTGTTGCCATTACACTATTTAAAAAACGGTTAATATTATATACTTAAAAATATCTACTATTTGAATTAATACATAAACTATATTTAGTTGCAGCACTGATTTCACAATTAAAACGCACATAGATTTGCTTTGAATGATGAGTTGAAATATAAAAGTGATTTTACATTACAGTTTCTTGTTAAAATGTGTTATATTGATACTGCAGATACTGTTTTTATTGCTCACAGATGATTAGCATGTTTCTTCATCGCATTTTTTTGTTAACCCTAAAACATTTGCTGCATCATATTAAACGCACCAAGTTATTTAAAAAAATAAAAATAAAAAAAAGACCACCCACAGGTCTAACATTCTACTCACCATTTGCCAACGTTGCAGTCACCACGATTAACAACAAAACTCCCACATCAACTAATGAAATATTAGCCATCACACAGAAAGCATTAGAAATTTAAAATGTAAAATGAAAAAGAAAAAAAAAGAGAAAAATGTGTAAAGAGCAGGTATAAAGTCCACAGTCGGCTGCTTCTTTCTTGTGACTATCACTGTGGAGTCAGAATTCCAGATAGAAACATCACATTACTCTTCTTCTTCTCCAAACAGCTGATGACACTCTCTCACGCTCTCTCTCACTCTCTCTCCTCCTCTCCCTCAGCAGTAGCTCTGTGCTTTTATTGGAAGCTGCAGGCTCAGACAAGTCAGCAGCAACACCAAGGCAAGCGGGCTTCTTTAATGACCTTTCAAAGTAAAAGTCCAAGACCTGCTCACCCGTGCAGCCGAGCAGTTTAGTGCAGTCTGTGAATGAAATTTAACTAGAGGTTGCATTCCATAATACATTTCTCATACAGATCTAAAAGCAGAGTGGCACATAAAACATTATTTAGTGTTTTTATAAAAACAAATATTATTATTATAGTAATTAAAATAATAGTAACTAGGACAAGTACGTTCAAATACCATTGGTGCAAAATCAGAGTCGGCGCTCAGTCCAACATGGCGGCCTTCCTGTTGGGTTCACGGTAAAGTCATCTCCGACTTTTTTGACCGTCCTAACCTAATAAACGTGTGTACGAAGTGTGAAGTTTCGTTCATGTACATTAAACTTGCCTCCAGATGACCGTATAAATTTTTTTTGGGTCAGTTTGTAGCCCCTCCCACTTCCAATTTTCGACACACATTCCACCGAATCACTTTCAGGAGTTTTGGGGCATGGAAAAATGCAGTTCATTTGTAGGTATAATAAGAAAAACAATCATTCCTTCAGTTTCAGTAGGGTTCTCCACACTGTGTGTGCCCAGACCCTAATAATACAAATAGAGTAGATTACAGTTAAAACTAAAGTTTCATAATGAAACAAATGCCTGTATTCCATGACTTTATAGATTCAGAGACTAAGGGCTACTCGTTAGGTCAAGGTTTTGTCTTCGTAGCAAAATGAATGAAGGATGGACTTATTCAATGAAATCCATTTCCAATCCATTTCATCATTTTTTAGATTGAAATAACAAGCCATTTAGATTTTGAAGCCAAAGTTTTCCCTTTTCCAATTTTGCGGGGCCTATGTGATTAACAAATCATTACCTTATGGTTAGTTAATCATTAGGTAATCGTGATTATCTAATGATTAGTTAACCTTCAGTTAGTTAACCTTGTGTACCTTATTGTAAAACATTACCAAAAAAAAAAACTTCTACTTAATATGCAAGAAAATGTCATCACACATATGCATGTCACAAACAAGTCTCAAGTCTTAACCTCCAAGTCTCCAGCAAGTCAGACGTCATTCTTGCAAGAACCAAGCAAGTCAAGTCGAGTCCCTGCTTTAAATTTCTTTAAGTCACAAGTTTGCAAACATAGCATACACTTGAGATAGCCTAGATTTGATTAGATTTGCTGATGTCCCCGGTGGAAGCGATATTTTCAGTGTGTGCCTGCCTGTTCTCTGCACAGTCCCAGCACAGGGAGCACACAGAACCAGAACCTGACCATTAAGACACCCAAAGATCAGCACAAGCATCTAACAGGCAATCACTCAGTTGGTTTGTTAACACAGTGTGGATCAACATTATTAGCGCTCATCAAATTTCATGTTATAAAATGTCACATCCTCTAAGATTTGCTTTAAAAATGTATACGGGTATATCTTGAATAACAATCATGATATCTCAAGTTCTATGAGATTTGGTTCAAATTATGTTTCCAAAATGTTGGAAATATGATTAATATACGTATGTTTATAACATTTGATCTCTAACATCACCTAAAGTCATTGAAGAAAAACCCAGAACAGTGTTAGAGTGGAAATGTTTTGTTCCGGCTTTTGTTCCAAGTCTGTGATGAAATATTGAACATCGACCGTCTCCGTTCGTCCTACACAGTGATGTCCCAGTGAAAGTAATGTAAAACAGAAATTGTAATGCTTTATTATTTTTTTAATTATGTTTTTGTAGTTTTTTTTCATTTTTTATTTATTTTTATATGAAATACAAGAGAAACATTTCCTTCTTTTGGCATTCATGCGGTGATTTTCAACATGACCAAACTTGCTATTTGTTCCACTGGAAATAGCTATAATCTCATTGAAGTAAACATCAGTCTAAAACTGAGGTTCAAATTTCAGACTTGGAGCCTAAAGGATAAATTAACTTGTCAGAAATGTTCCAGCTGGCCCTGCGTAAATGTTGTATGAAATCAAGTTTAACTACAGGGTGCTCCAAGATGCGCATGTATTCTAAACCAACATTTTTTTTGCTCAACACTGCTTTTTTCATATTTATTTATCATATTTTATTGTTTTAATTAAAACAATGTAAGGTAATTATATTTTTGGCTCAACTTGCAGAGCAGACACTCATATATATTATTTACCTCTGAATTTGACTCGGTAGGATTTCAGTAATCCTAGACAGACAGATTGCACTGAAAACACAACCTCGGGCCAAAAGGTGACGTAAAGATGAAAGATGTTCAGTTCAAACCTGACCATGACCTCCTTCATTATGAACTGCAATGTTTACTAAGGGACCATGTGTAGCTCTTATCTTGCATTTGTATGAGCTATAAGTTGTTTTATTTCTGGAGCCTGCCGGTATTTTGACAGAAAATTCACATGCATCATTTAGTGCAATGTGTTTAAAAGTTACCTTGAAAAGCAGTGGAATGCATTGAGGCCCCCATTCCACATAAATCCATAGGGTAAAGAATCTTAAAAAAACACTGGAATGGAGCTGCTCCTTCCACCACACATTGTTATGTGACTTAAATCCTGTGTGGTCTAAATTATTCACAATAATTGAATATGCAGTCACACAGAGGCTCACACACTTGAATGAAAATTAATGAAGTACAGACTGAACAAAAGAATGTCCTGAGTCATGTCGAGTCATCTGCGCTTGAACACAAGCGGGGAGATATCTGAGCCGAGGTCTTCTGCTTCTGAGGAGTGACTAAGACAACCTTTGATCCAGTTGTTTGTTCGTTCATAAATAACTGGGCCTGAAATGAGCTTTTCTGCATGGAGTTTGCATGTTCTCCCCATGTGTGCGTGGGTTCTCTCCCGGTTCTCTGGCTTCCTCCCACAGTCCAAAGACATGCAATATGGGGATTAGGTCAATTGGACACTCTAAATTGACCATAGGTGTGAGTGTGAGAGTGAATGTGGCCCTGTGATGGACTGGCGGGCATTTGCACAGCACCACCCGGGACCCTCATGTGGAGGATAAAGTGGTAGAAGATGGACACAGTTTACAAGGTGACAGTACAAAAACACACCAGTCATCACAATACACCTTGGTTGCATGTAAAACAATAACAATTGATAAAGTGACACTGCATCAACTGTTATTTTGACCTTTTTTTTTATGACAAAAATCAAATGAGCAGGCACTGGGGGAAAACATGACTTCCTTCTGATTGCCAAGTGTCTCTTTAGATCTTATTGTGTGGTCTTGATAAATGTTCCAAAAGTCATCTGCAGTTTATGAAAGAAAGATGTGCGACTTCTGATCATTTTAAAATGCAGCTCAACTTAAAACACATTTTATAATCCTGTTTCGAATTTATTTAGTTACTAATACTACTAATAAAAATGTGTTGTAATTGGTTTTAATAGCCTTAGAATGGTTAGAGAGTTGTTTGTTTGCACTGGAGAGAAGTGGAATGAAGGTTAGCAGGAGCAAGACAGAATACCTATGTGTGAGTCACAGTGAGGCAGGTGGTACGATGAAGGAGGAGAGGAGTTTAAATACCTGGGGTCAACCATCCAAAGTAATGGACAGTGCACAATAGAGGTGAAGGAGAGAGTACAAGCAGAGTGGAGTGGCTGGAGACGAGTGTCAGGGGTGATGTGTGACAGAAGGGTAGCAGCAAAAGGTTACTGTCATTACCCTGGGTTTTCTTAGGCAACTTGCATTTATTCAGTTTGGACTTTTCATTGAAGTGTTTGTTTTTGGATTTTTGTTTCTTTGTTTTTGGTTTTCTGTTTTCCTTAAGAGTTTCCCGTTTGGTTTTGTAGCTTTTCCTAATGTGTGCTACTTGTTTAGTTTCCCTCCGTTTGACTGCTCATCTTTGCCAACTTTCTCTGATTTGTCGCTAACCGCTGGTTATTGTCTCTATGTCGACAGAGTGTGCCTCTCCAGCTGGTTGTTGTCACATGCTGGGCAGGAGGTTGGTTTTGTAGTCTAAATGTATTGAATTATTACTGAACTGAATTATTGGGCATGTATTGTGAGGATCATCTTTTTCCCCCCAGACAGTTTTTTTCTTGATGGCTATCAGGACGTAAAGAGGATTTCAACAAATAAGATTTAAAAAAGACCTTCACAGTGTGTGTGTATAATTATTGCCAAACCTCATGAAGCCCTTTAGGACAAGATGTGATAAGTATTATATACGTACATATACATACATGTATATATATATATATACATATGTATACATGCATATATACATATGTATATATATAGACAGTTGCATGATTTGGAACTAGACTGACTGACTAAATTATTGTAAATTGATTATAAATGGAACAAACCAGCTGCTAAGCAAGTCAAATATAAACTGTTTTTAATTAGGTGCTGCTGTGATGTGTAACCAAAGCCTCTTCCACCCCTGTAGGCCATTAAACAACAAAAAAAAACTATATATAGTTAATATAAATAGATACAACAATAACAATACAAAGTACTGTAGTCGTAAACAGCTGCACATTTGTGTGCCCTTGGTTAACAGCGCTGTAAACACATCTGTCAACAGGCCTGAACAGATTCACTGCACATAAACCTTATACATCACTATACTGCACACATACACCTGTCAGTCCAAAAGGTTTTATCACCACTAATGGGCTGAGGATTGAAGACAGGGTGAGCCATAGCTGTGGATTTAAGTACCAAATTGTTCAGATCCGCCCATTTCCTATTCCGGAGAGATTCATGTCTAATCATAGTTGCTGACTCATCACAAAACCCAGACTGAGAAAGGGGTCATTCCTCTTCAGCCAGTGCCTTGGTGTGAGCAGAAATCTACTTAATGGGTATCGTGCAGCATGCGAGCGTGACTCACACACACACAGGTGTGAACAGGGAAGGTAAGAGTGTTGCAGAGTGGCAATTAGTGAGAGAGCACGAGTGACACAGGCACATAAGCATGTGTGAGTAGAAATGGAGTCACACAACATGTGCAGATTTAGAAACCTTTGCACAACAGGGGCTTTTATTTTACTTGGCTACATCATCTGTTATCTATGTACACTCACTGGCCACTTTATTGGTTTGGGCTGCCAAATGACCACATGGGGCCTCCAGTGTGACACGCACACCCAGGTCTGATCAGCCTGCGGTGGGCCAGCCTCAGATGAGGGTGTATTGTGATAAAAGGCCGAAACACCCAATAAAAAATGAGCTGCACAACTGATGATGTGTCGTATTGTCAGCGCTATAGGGTCATCAACTGCCCCACCTGTTAATGTAAATATCTAATCAATCACATGGCAGCAAATCAATGCATTCAGGCAATTTTCAGAAACTGATCATCTACTAGGATTTCCATCTGATCATCTTCCACGACATGATCCGAAAAGGAGAGAAATATCCAGTGAACATCAGTTCTCTGGGCAACAATGTCTTGTTAATGCCAGAGGAAAATGACAATATGATGAAAATGATAATCAAAAAACAAAACAGGAAGAACCCCATCTCTGAATGCACAACATGTCGAACCTTGAAGCTAGAGATGGGCTTACATGGTCACTTTATTACATAATATCTTATGCAGAGAGCAGCGAGTGTAAATCATTTACCAAACTTGAATATATTTATTTATTTAGAATCACAGGTGAAAATACATGGGTCTTTACATTCACAGAGTTAGCTCAGCCAATAATATTTCCCCTGTCTCTGAAAAAAATAAACATACATATCTACACCAAATACAACTTCAAATGTGTGCGAGTGTGTTCACATTCCCCCTATAGCTCAATGATCAGCTTTCCTTCATCGTCACTGCTGCTGCTGTCCTCTGTGTAGTCCTGGCAGCTTTGGACAGGCCGCACTCCACTGGTCAGACTCTCAGCTGGATGGTACGCATGGAGCTGACTAGCCATGAAAAAAGACTGGTATTTGCTGGCAGTGTCATGTCTCCCAGAGTTACTGCTGTGTGTTGTGTACTCATCTGGTGCTTGATCTTCAGTGTGTTGCTCAGGTTCTGGGTATGCACAGGGCTTTGATGGGGCCCCACTTTTATTACTCAGCATATTGGTGTTTGATGCTTGGGTGTTTCCCGTCCATCCAACAGAGGATCTGCTGACTTGAAGAGAATCAGAAACTTGGCAGTGCTGTGTGGTGGGTGGTGTTTTCTCATCTACTGAGAGACGTGGGCTTTTGTGACTGTCCAATGTTACATTTGCACTATGGCTTGCTGCTGTGCCGCTGTTACCTGCAGTATCTCGCAGCTGAAAGGATTGGTCCTGCGTTTGGTCCTCATGTAGAAGATCTGTTTGCAGAAGGCTCGACTCCACTAGTGAAGAAGAATTGTTTGTTTCTTTTGATTGGGCGTGTGTTTTGATAAAGTGGCTTGAGTCAATTGTGTTTTGTGTTCTTTGGATATGGATTTTATTTTCCCAGTGTTGTGAGAAATAAATATTCATTTCCAGTGGGGGCTGTTGAGACTTGAAGTGGCTCGTCTGACTGCCACTGGGAGGTACATTAAGGTTATTTGACGTGCTTGGAGCTTGCTGTGGGCTCAGTGGATAATACTCAGACATTCCTGAGTGTGTCTGGGAAAGATGCTGCTCAGATAGCCAGGGGTCTTTAAAGGAATCCACGTTGACCTCTGTGTCTTCTCCCTGTTAATTAAAATAATACAAGGAGGAATATTAAATTCACGCATCACAGTAATACAGACTTTGACCTCTACCTTCTTATCGGCTTCCTTCCATAGTTCACAAGTCTCTAGTGAGTAATGAATGAAAACATATACACAATGAACACAAATAAATAACAACAACAACAAACAATAACCTTGCATTTAAAAAGGGATGCTGTGATTGAAAGCTGGTTTTACAACGACATGTGTATGTCATGCTCAAGCGTGTCTTGAATAAATCAATTTAGAGGCAATTTAGAGTGTTATCATACCTTCCCAAACCCACCTCTCAACTCTATGGATACCATTAACATGTTTTAGTAAAGGTTACCTCATAAAGTAAGGAGCTTGATCATGAAAGCCACCTATTAGCATAGCATACTGACAGGTTCTGTGCGAATGAGTCCATCTTATAATTATTCCCTAATGGATTAGCAGCAGCTGTGACAACCATGGACTTATACACACTCAAAAACAAACAGTGTTTGCTAATGGTGATCTAATGTTTTTGCCAGAAATCCATTCAGCCCTGGTCTTAATCTTTTTTTTATTTTTATCCATTGTATCATTTCATTTCATCCTATATTTAGACCAGTGTTTCTCAATCCTGGTCCTCTGCATCAGCAAGCACTGCAGAAGCTTGATAACGACCCATTTATTTGAATCAGGTGTGTTGGAGTAGGGAAACATCTAAAACAGGGCAGTGAGTCCCCTGGATCAGGACTGAGACGACCTCATCTATGCTTGTTCAACAAAAGTATGGAAGTTTTAATAGAAGGCAGCGATAATGCTGTGTTTTTGTGATTGCTAACTTTGGGAGTGGTCTTGTCTTTGCTTTATGGTTGAAAAACAAGAGTACCAAGGAGAAGAAAGCTTCTTATTTACTAATGGTAATGGTTACTGCTGCCTCGCAGGTTTGTGTGCGAATATTATTTCCCCCTCATAGTTTTAGTATAATCATTGACAACACATCTGCATTTAAACTTCAAAGCTGATCACAATCTGTCCTCCATGTCCTCTTGGTTGTATACACCAGTACTTTCATGTGGTTTAACTCTCAGCAATAGGCTGCAAAATGTCTGTATTTTCATTTGTAACCAACCCCACAGAGAACACAGGGAGCTAAACACACTTCATAGCACTGGTGCAGGTTACATGTGATACCACTATATCTGCACTGAAATCAAAACATTTACTATCTGCTGATACCAATATCCGTGCGAACAACTAACGTGTAACTCATGTTGTACAGATGTATTTATAGCCAAAGTCATTCTTTTATAAAACTAAGCTAGAAATGTGCATCAAATGTTCTACTTCTGCTTCTTTATATCTATTGTTTATTTATTTATTTATTTTACTAACTGCATTACATTTTTTTTTTCTTCTGACATCTTAAAATATGTCCACACAGTTGACTTGATTACTGCAATGTGGCAGACATGTGCAGGCCTGGTGCACACATATCTCTCTTCACAGCTGTGCTCAGTGAAGTATCTACATGTTATTCAAGGTTTATGGATCATATAGAATTTAACAATGGGTTATGTCATGAATTGAGCGGGAGAGACACATGTCTATGAGCATTTAAACCAAAGTATATTACAACTTGAAAAAAAAAAAAAAAAAGACAATTACTGTCTAGGTAACCAGGACATTTCGTGAATCGTATGTTTTTCTGTCACTCAAAAGGGAAACTTTACATCAGTTCGTGTCTTCTAATCCTCCATGTTTCACACTCCATAGCCATGAGGCCACACACAATAAACACTAAGAAAAATGTCAGTCTTACCTCTGGCTTTGTCACGTCAGATAAAAGTGTGTTTTTGCAGTTCAACTCCATAATGTTCTTCTGACCTGGCACCTGGTCTGTCTTCATTCCTCCATTCTTATCCTCTAACATCGCTCCTCCACTTCTCTGCCCATCTATTCTTTGATGATTTCTCTCTCCAGCTTCTTGGCTTGGCTTTGGCCTCCAGTTTGCACTGTCTGACTGCCCAGGGCCCCATGTCTGTAACTCCTTCTGGGCTCTACATTCTGACAGGGAGTCTCCCTCAGTAAGTCCTAGGGAAAGGCAAACAAATGGAAAGCAGTCAATTTGTTTGAAAACTAAGGCTGGAGAGAGCCCCCCCACCCCCAGTTGTTCATTCAGTGCCCAAGATGACCTTTTAACTCTGTTATTCTCTGTAACCCTAAGCTCTGTGAAATTAGAAAGTGGGTAAACTGCTGTTTGGTGATGTAATTGGTATCACATGACACTTAAAAAGAATTGGGGTAAGTTCACATGTCATCATAATAAGGACGGACAATCATAGTAACACATTAATGACTTCAATCAATTAATTCATTAATGAATCAATCAAGTAATTAAATAATAAAGGAACATACATGTCAAATTTAGGGCCTGTGCTTTTTTCACTTTATTTGCTTCAATCCTTTTTGGTTACATTCTTAAAAAACACGGTATCTCCTTCCACTGTTAGTCAGATTTATGAACCCTTTAAGCAGAAGGATGCTTTAAGCATTACATGTTAAGCCTACAGTCACAAGTTTTAAGATGGACAGTGATTTTAAATTGGATCCCGCTTTTTCCATTTAAGACAGTTAGCAAAGGTAGAATTTATCCTTTCAATTCAGCACTTTGAGACAGTAATCCATGCCTTTATTACGTCTCGCCTGGATTACTGCAATGCACTTTATTTTGGAGTCAGCCGGTCTTCCCTCTACTGTCTCCAGCTTGTTTAAAATGCTGCTGTGCGTCTTTTAACTGGAGCACGTAAGAAAGGACACATAACACCCATTTTGGCCCCACTCCACTGCCTGCCCATGCATTTTAAAATGATTTTATTGTTTTTGGTGTTTTTAAATCCTTAAATGGTCATGCCCGGATTAACCTCTCTGAACTGCTTCACCCTTACACTCCTACCTTGGCTCTGAGGTCACCTTTTTTTTTGCTGCACCTAGAATGTGGAACAATCTTCATTTGCATGTTACACAGGCCCCTTCACTGTCTATTTATGAAACATATCTTAAAACCCACATTTCCCCTATGGCTTTTGAGATGTTGATTTATTTATTGATTATTATTGTTTTTATTGTACGATTATTGCTTTTACCTGTGTAGTTATTGTTTGAATTTAGGTCTTATGTTTCTATATTTTATGTATCCCTGGTATACAGCACTTTGTTTCAGCTGTTGTTGTTTTTAAAGTGCTTTATAAATAAAGTTGGATTGGATGTCAGAGGTCTGCTCATTAAATTTTCCCATGAAGATAAGACTTTGATTTAATTTTTTTTTTTTGTCCACAAAGATTACCTTGCTGATTCTGTAGGACTCTGGTTGAGATTGGGCGGTTCTGTACAAATCTGTAATCATTTACTGCCATCTTGTGGTGAAATGTATTTTTAACTAGAAGTTTGTTCTGAAACAAACTGAAACTGAACACAGTAAATGAAAGCTCACTGCAGTGTGCAGGAGTTACTACATGAGGCAGATGTTTATCTTGTTATCTCTAAACTGTAAACTAAGCTTTGGCTATGACGGTACTTCTTCAGGGCTCCACATTACCAGAAACTATACACCGTGAACGTGAGGTTGAGAAGTGCAGTTCTTATTTTCCAGAAGTCAAGTGAGTTACTGAATCACAAGAACATTTCACTGATCTACACTTAAAACCTGTGGCTGCCTTGGCTGTACTCCATGCATTTTAGAGGATCATATCTGCACTATCCTAAAACTAAAAGAAAATACAGTCCAGAAACATATGGAAGTGATCATCACAACTGCTGGATGATTCACGTTTCATATATACCTGCAGCAGGACTCTGTATACTTGTGAGCACAGATGGAGTGTCTTTGGGTCTTTCCACCTCAATGTTCAAGGACACTGAGGTAAACTGCTCCTCTTGTTGTTCTGAGTGGACTGAGCTGATCACTTCCTGTGAATCAGGGAGGGTTGTTTGTGGTAAAAGGACAGAGTTGACCAGAGATTGTTTTGGTTCATGTTTGGATGGATTCTGACTTAATGTAGTTTCTGGAGGACTACTGCAGCAGATGGATGCTGGTGAGTTTAACTGTCTCGTGACTTTGCTGATGGATAAAAGACAAACTGACGCATCAGCACATGCAACATCAGCGGCCTTATTGAAACCAATCTGCAGAGAAGGGAGGGCTTCTCCCTTAGATTCCGGTATGCGAACATTACACGAGGCTCCTTGAATTTCAAGTTTTTGTTGGCTTTCTTTGCTTTGTGGTTCCCTTCCCATGATATTCTGATTTACTGAGCTCAGAGAAAGACAGGTCATGTTCAGCTTGTGTTGGCTAGGTAGTGATTGCACGACCAATCCTCCGTGACTGACTCTCCTTTCCAGCAATAGTTGCTCGTCAGCACAGTGGTTCAGAGAAAGGCCATGTTCCTCCTGTGAAGGTTGTTCCCTTCCTGGCTGTACAGTGTTGTGAAGAATCGGAGCAGCAGTTGACACAACATCCCTTAAAGAGCTCTGAGTCTCGGTTAAATTACTACATTTGTGTGACTGTAACATCAAGCCTAGAGTTTCAGGAGGCTTAGATGCAGCTGATACTGTAGCCTGATTGGAATTGCTGTGCTCAGTCATTTGGATGTTTAGCTGTGCCCTCCCAAACAGGCCAGGCCTCTCCATATTAAGTGTGGGTAAAGATTCACTTTGGTCCGATTCCTTTTGATGTCCACCGACAGCTAGATGCTCCCTTATCTCACTGCTACTTCCCACGGTACCACAGCTTTGAGTTTTATTCTGGGTCCCTTCTGCAGCTTCTATGTCAGGTCTCTGTGAGAGGCTGCTTTCTGCTTGTCGCTCAATCTGCGGTGCAATGAGAGCTAGTTGCTCATCGGTTATGATCTGTAGGCAGATCTGGAGGTCTGCTGTGTGAACATGAAACACGTTATGAGCCGTTGGCTGCACTTGGTCGAATGGTACCACATGACATGGTACGTTTGGGGTCTTTTGCCTGGCGTATGCTCTGTTTTCAGGATTTAACTGATCTGGCACTGGCAAGAGTTGTGAGTGTTGTAGAGGAGGACTAGAGTTAAGTTGAAATTGTGAGAAGGCTGCACCTGCAGCAGCACATGTCTGATTTTTAGCTGTGGTTGTGGTGCATATAGCAGGGAAGTTCCCAACCACAGGTGCAACAGGTGTGGGTAACTGCGCAGGTGCGGATTTCGATGGCTGTAACAAAGTGCTGCACTCTTCTGTTTGAAAGTCCTGTGGGCAGGCTGCGTTTGTTGGATTTCCTGCAAATTGCCTGTGCACCACAGTTGGACTGGATGTTCTAATGTCACCGAATTGTGATGTTTCCACTTGACAAAGCGTTGCGGCTGTGCAAGGCAAGAGAGGCTGAGCTTGTGTGGAACAGAAAGCATTGGCCTTTTTTAAATCACAAGTTCGCATCAGTTGTGAAGTGACAGAATCACAAGATGTCTTTTCAGGAGTTGTGACCGAGGGGCAGGTTTGCTCAGTTGGAGCTGACAGAGAAGAGTTGAAAGTACAGCCATCAGCTCCTGACTGTTTGTCCACAACATGTGGTGAAGTATTTGAATCCGGCTGAGCAGCAGAAGGTAACTTGAGCTGGTACTTGGGTAAGAAACTAGTCTTGGCAGTGGAGAGGATGGAAGTGGATGTCAGGGTGCTAAGAGGTAGTGCATTTGCATTCATTGTGTATGAAGAGAAGAGAGCTGCTTTGAGCTGAGTGTGTTTTTGATTTTTTTGGAGGTTGCTATACCTGAAGTTTGTTTCATGCTCAGGTGCACTGCCAATGACAGCTTGAGGGAGATGAGTCGGTGTGTTTGAGTCAGTCTTCATCTCAAGCTGACTGGCTATTTTGTCATCAGTTCTCTGCTTTTTCCTATCAGAGGGAACATGGGCTTCACATAGGTGAGAGGTGGCATCAGCACATTTCTCGTCATTAATCAATGCCCCTGTCTTTATGCTGCATGTACTGTCTGTTGTGTGGCTAACCAGTGATCCAACAGAAGATAATGGCAGAACTGACAATGACAGATTTCTGTGGATAGGAGTCTTGAGAGAGCTGCATGATGAGTAATGTGGGTTAGTTCTTACGTTTAAATCCACAGAAGAGACTATTGACTGCTTGGCAGGAGGACAGCCTTGATGACAAACTGTTGGCCTGCTGCTTGTGATGTTTATCGTTGAGCCTGTTGTTACTGTCTCCTTAGAAGCTGCTGAAGACCTTTTTTGTGATCCTTCGTGCTCTAGGTTTGTACATTTCCTGCCTTTTAAAGCATTGTTATCCACACCTTTCTCTGTATCGTACAGCTTCTTAAATATCCCGCCCCCGTACATGTACCACTTGTCGTAAGCAAACTTCTGTGCTTTCTTCCTCCGGAACTTTCTGTTGCTTGGCTCTCCACAAATGTCACTGCCATCCCCATCACAGCTTAGGCTGCTGGTGCTTGCCTCCTCCACAGATGAATTCATGAAGAGACCGTCTGTTGCGTGGTTGCAGTCTACGGCTGTCTGTCTGACCAGGGGGCGGTGGGTGGATGACTGTTGGTTCACAGGCTTCGTCGCAAAACCTACAGGATTGATTTGGCCAGAGCTTCCCCTGCGAACAAGATTTAGATAATCTCTTTGAAAAGAGGATGCTGTGCTGCTCCTCTCAGGCTGCAGGAGGGTAACGTTGAAGGGGAGAGAGTTGCTGCGGGTTAACGTGGCATGCTCTATGGTGGTTGAGTGCTGAGTGGGCACAGAGCTGTAAAACCCAGGCATCCTGTTTCTTTGCAACCCCACGTTCGGAGTCTTACTGTTCCTCATGTCAAAGTGAAAGGAGTCCTTGTACGTGTATGGCATTGGGAGGTCAATGCTACCTTGCTTTGAAAGTACCGTTTTCCGTGGCCTTACGTTCTCCAGGTGTTTATCCTCCACCACAGCTGTATTCTCAGAGATCAACTTAGATATGCGCTCCTCCAGTGTCTTCTGTTCCTGTTCCCTCGCAGTGTCTCTGGGCTCCTGTGCACCTTGGCCTGGCTCTGAAGATCTGTGAGTGTCTGTGGTTTCTTCAAGATGCTCTTTGTTGGATTCAGTGAGAGAATCCATACTGTGGTCAGGAAGAACACTGCCTGGGCTTGAGTAGTGGTCGCTGCTTTCACTGAAGCCAGAGTCAGTGCTCTCATGGCTCTGTGATTTTCCTCTGGACACAGAACTCTCCCACTGCTTGGAGAACAGAGTAGCCTTCTGTCTCTGAAGGGGAAGATGTCGACAAACATTCAAGGGTTGTTCATTGTCCATCATCGGTTTCTCTTCTTTTCTTGCCATTGCATTTTCTTTTGAAGCTGTTTTGTGATTTGCAGGCGTCAAGTCATATCCTTGTGTCTTTACAGAGTAGACCTTGGTAGCACTGGCTGCACACATAATCTCAGCAGGAGCAGAGAGCGCGGCATCCTTCTTCATGCTGCCCGACTCCTCGATGTGCTCATCCAGAGATAAACTGGACATTTGAGTCTCTCTGGAGCTGGATATGCTGTCCAGGCTTCCCAGGCTGCTCTGCTCTGACTCAGACGAGAGCCGGGCATGAGCCTGAGTCCGCTTATGTTTGTAAAGGTTGCTTTGAGTCTTAAAAGAAACTCTACAGGTGGTGCAGGGGTAGGGCCGCTCCCCTGTGTGGCAGCGAAGATGCTTCTCTAACACACTGGGCTTCATACAGTCCCGTCCACAGTGAGGACACACATGCTTTCCTGCCGATTTGGGTTTGGCTGTAGGAGGAGCAGCTGTGAGATTCAGTCCTGGTGGAGACTGTAGCCCACCGGCAATATGGAGTGTCAGTGGCAGGGCCAGATGGAGTGTAGCCGGCTCCTGTGCAGCTGCAGGAAGCTGTGGGTAAGGCTGTGTTGGTAGAGTAGGCACTGTGTGGATGTAAACAGCCGTCAGTGGTGCCTGGATGTCCATCCTCCTCTCTGTCTGTGCTGCAACAGAACCGATGTGCACTGGAGCACAACCCAGCTTGCCAGTCTCCATGGTAACACTGCTGCTGTCGTGATGTACCAGGGCCAGGTCTCTAATTACCTGTAAGATAGGAGTTTTCATTAGACCCCAGCTTTGTTTTAGATCAAAACTGTTAGATAGGTCTGAGATTCTAGGCCTCAATTTAAAAGGAGTAAATTAAGAATCCATGGAGAATATTTTGTAACCACAACAGAGAAAGAGAGAGAAATTAGCCTAACCGTACATTTAATGTAGACAGATAGATGCCAAATGTGGCAACTAATCCAATTTAGATTGTGGCTTGTATTTTTCCATGATGTCTCCCACTCAGCAGCACCAAAACAAAAACACTTCTAGAACTGATTGATGTTGTGATGAGTAATAATACCCATGATTAACAAGCCCAAAGAAACACGGAGACATTAAAATCTCTACTGTTTAGTTTCAACAGCAGGTGGTGTCGGAATACAATTCTGAGGGCATACTGTGTATGTGTATGCAGAGAGTGGCGATAGATGAGACAAAAACATGGACATAAATGTGTGGAGAAGCAGGGAATGATGGGGATAAGGGATTTAAGGCAGTAGGGGGGAGAGGTAGAGAGATCAGATGCTCATATCAGAGGCTTTATCTTTTTAAATAAAATGTGTCTCACATTAGCTTTGGCTTCTGTCACCAATCTGCACCAATTAGATGGCATCACCCCCGATTTCCACTGTGGCAGCTTTGTCTCATGACAGATTTGCATGTGTGTGCCAAATCAAAGCATAAAGCCACCTTCACGAAAAGATAAAGGCAAGCAAATTTGATTTCCTGTTGCTGCAATGTCGCCTCTACATGTATGATGATTTTGCATAATTCACCCACAGAATTACAGATGGCATGGTGTATAGCTGCTCTTTGTGAGCTGTGCAGCAGGAGCACGCCCACGCTAGACACTTTTTGAGGTGCTGTTGTAACCAGGAAACTTTGCCTCTCCTCATATACAAGTGAGTTCTCCGTAAAAACGAGAAGTACTGTGACTGCACTAATTTATATATTATTTACTCTGACATTCAGATTTACTGTGTTACTGTAATATGCTTTCACTTCCTTACTTCCATATAAAGAGGTCAGAGCTGCAACTCCAGGACGTACAGCTGTAGTGTTTGACTATTAAGAGAGGTCAAACTGAAGCAAAGCACAGTGTCTGGTTGTTATGAGGACATGAAAAGCATCACAATGAATGTGTCTAAGATTTTTCAGATTTCTTTCAAGACCATGATAAATTAATAAATGTCCAGTTTTATCTCTAGCACTTGCTCTGACTTTATAAAGTGGACATTTGTGTTCCTATCAAACAGTGTAAGAATAACAAAACATACTGTAAGTCAAGGACAACAGTTTAGAAAAGCAGAAACTTTCCTGTAAAAAAACCCAAACAATATTCACTTACCGTCTTGCTTTTCACTTGAATCTGTAACAATTATCCACTTCAGAGAGTCTAGGTCTATGGGCAACCCCATCCTCAAAGCCACTCTTCACAGCCGTGCAAGTCTTCTACATTGTGATATTCTCACGCGGCTCTTTGATATGAACTGTCACAACGAAGCGGAAAAAATGCAAATGAGAGAAAAGATGCACTATGAAAGTGGTGAGGCAGAGAGGAGAGGGAGGGAGGGAAGGAAGGCGAAGGGCTGGCAGTGGGGTGGGGGTGGTTAGAGGTGTCAAAGACTTCCGGAGGACAAGTTTCTAAAGAAAAAAAAAAATTTGATTTCACGAAGTAAAGCAGTAGTGGAAGTGCACAAGGCCTCAAATGACTGGAGGTACACACACACACACACACACAAGAGTGTTGTGCAGAAGTGGTTCCATGGCAGAGGAAGTGCAGTTGCAGAGGCAGGCGTACCTTCATCAGTCACGTTGGCTGATTAACTGACTTTGTACCATCAATAGTTTGAGCCAGTACCTGACTTCTGGCTCTCTTAAATACTCCCCCCACCTACCTACTTCCTCCTACACACTGTATTTCATACACCCACACAGACAAGGCCACAGCAAAGCTCATGTTGATGTGGCTGCCTGGCTGCATGTGTGGCACTCTCACTCTCTCAGGCAGAGAACAAATGGATAAGCTGTGAGTGGCTGAAATGAATTTCCCACCTCCAACCACAGACCCCATCACACAATGTATCATTCTGCTCATTCTTTGCATCAGTACTCACTGCACATGCTTATGCTAACACACTTTTTACTATGCTTTTTAGGAAATCACATTATCTCATCCTTTGTGTTCACAATTTGTTTAATTATAGACCATGCGTAAAGAAATGGATGTAGTCCATTTTGCCAGGTGAGGCCAATCAGGAAGTGAGAACATACTGAATAGCTACAAGGGGGCGACGCTGGTAGTCTTTGAATGAAAATCAAAGGGAAAATGAGCCTATGCTTACATGCATGTTAAAAGTCCAATTTTAGTCGGACTAAGACAGTAATTGGGTTTTCTTAATGTCATGTAAACACGTTGATCTGACTAAAATTGAGCTAGTCTTTGTCGGACTCATCTGGAAAATGTGATTTATAGTCTGGTTACTCCTGCATGTATACACCGAGACTGAGACTTGGAGTTCTACAAATGCACCAAAGTTTCCTCCCCCGGTCTTTGACCCGGAAGTAGAAGGAGACAACGTATAACCTGCAGCACTGTACTGAGAAGAACCTTTAGAACCACAGCACCATCCATCTCACTGTTTGTTTTTCTGTGACATAAAGGTCAACAGGAAACTGATATAATACACACTAGCTTATAGAGAGATAGAGCACCACCTATTTGGGCGGAGTCAGACGTACATGGCCAATAAATCGATTTTCTCCTTAATCTCCTTCTTACTTAATACAACTCTTCGTCCCACTATCAAATCAATTTAGCTGAAAGATTTAACGTTGAGGACACTAAGCAATAGGAGCGATCCTCATCAAAAGTGCAAAAAGCACAGGGAGAGTCGTATGTGAAGAATCACTCCCCTCATGAAGGACAGAGGTGTAATATTGGCTTTAATGTATATTGTCAAACATCGGCGAATGTGTCAAGATACCCCAATATGACCAGCGACTTGATCTAATGGCACCCTCACCAACCATCTGCTGTGGCATGAGTAGGCAAAATAGTATGTTAATTTCACTACAGAGGAGTTTAAATGACATCTGCAGAATAACATATATGAGATGCATATCAGATGTCGACAAAACTTCCAATATTGTGCATCCCACTCCTGTACTCCTGTACTTGATTAGCTGATCAGCTGTGTCTTGCCTGGACTATATATACAGTATGAAGCCCTGCAACCAAGGTCTTGCAAATATTTCACATTACAAGTTTTGTTGGAAAATATGCAAGGATTCAGGAAACCAAAAAAGCTACAGTGCTTTTACTGGTACAGAATGTTTTGTGTTTGTTACATATTCTATTAACAGACATTGAAAATGCATTTTCTGTATTTTCCTGGGAACTGCACACAGCTCAAGAACAAAATACTGTAGGCGAAAGCTCAAGAAGATCAGAACAGGTCACCCACAGCTCCCTGGCAGACGCACAGTCTCACGTGCTGAAAGTATTTAAATGACACCATGGATTCACAGGATTAGTGTGTAGGTATCAGTTTGCATGACTTTATACAAACAATCATAGTGGTCTAACATGGCAGACTCCTTTGAAAAGGGTCCACTGCATTGTAATATACACAGTTCTTCCTAAGCTAATAAAGACTAAGTCTCAACAGTAATTTAATGTTCAGCTGATGGTTAAATCAACGAAAACATCATAATTACACTGGTCAAACAAATTGAGGGGACACTGAAATCACATGTGCAAAATTGATGAATTAAATATCCCAGCTGAAAATATTTACTGATATAAATTGTATGATTCTTTCACAGCAAAATAGTTTAACATCCAGCAGTGAAAGGGATGGATTCAAAATCACCCATTAAATGATAAACTGTGATTATTAAGTGTTCCCTTATTTTTTTGAGCAGTGTGTGTATTGAGCTGTTGATAGATCCTACCCTAAATTCTACACAGTGGACCTTTAAGTGAACAATAGTGGGATAATTTGGTTTGTTTGTCTCACAAATGAACGACCTCTTTGGTGGCATTAAAGAGAGTTCTACTCTCATTACCACTTCACGTAACCGATGTTTTCACCACTCACTGGTTTTTTGAACAATATGTCATTGTGTGGGATCAGCCCTGAAATTCTCATATGAAATGTACTGAAGGAAAACAAATACTTTTCATATCATTCCACTGCTACAGACTTTCGCTGGTCTCCAAGGCAACTGCAAGCTGGTCTGCTGAGAGCATGGTTTGTGTTGACATGGTAACGAGGACACCTCCTACCATGCATGTTTTCTCCTGCCTTTAGATAGCTCACAGTCCTACTGGGTGGAAGAATAGTTCCAGGCATATTCATGTTTGTAAAGAATGAGTCAGATGAAATGTTTATAAATTAAGTGTGTGTGTGTGTGTGTGTGTGTGTGTAGTCCATAACGTAATGATGTACTGTTGTTTAGAGGTTTACCCATGTGAGGATAGCTGAACTTAATTAAACACATGGGCAAATACACCACTAATGATGACTAATACAGGAGTTAATATGATGCTAAACAAACAAATGAATTCATTAAAACTAATGTCACCTACTTAGAAGTTACCCACGTTTTCATGGGCAAGCTAATTTGACTCATGGATCTGGATTGAATGTATCCATATATATTTAAAATATTTACCTTACCTCACTAGTCCTTCACTGTGATTTTGTGCAATCAATGAAGAAAGGACAGATATACCACTCGAATAGGCTAAGCTCCAGTCCTCTATCTTTATGGTATTACATCTAATTTCTTTTTTGGCCACATTTCAGGAAGTGATAGATAGCCAAGTAGGAGACTGCATGTGTGGGTGTTTTATTGCTGGAGGTCTATATCCATTTACATGTTCTCATGCATGATTTCTTTTTAGAAATTGAAGAATAGCAGTCTCACACTGCACTTTTTGCCTTCAGCACCAGTTACAATCAGCTACAACCTGCCTCCTAACATTTACCTGTCAGTGTAAAACAGTAAACTATAAATGTCTTTGTTTTACCCTCGAACAGAGCCTTCGCTGCTGGTATCACTTTGTAGCCAGCATGCTGTAAACCAAAACTGCTTCAGGTACAAAAACAAAGATGTGAACCTGTGCAGGAGTTTTTGGCTTTTCTTCACCAGTGTCTTGAAGACGCTGTACTTGTGCACCCTCTGCAGGCAGATGCCGCATGTTGAGCCTGTGCAGTATAAGAGTGAAATCATTAATGAAATATAAAAATGCCTTAACACCATACTCAGGATAAAAGGCTATCTTTTTCACCTGAGTCAAAATTGCAGTAATCTTACAAAATGTGAGTTTACACCTTATATAGGGGTGGACACTGCTGTTTAATTTCATTAGTGTGATGGACTAAAATTACTTTTCCCTACAAATAGTTTTACCTGATATCAAGGTTTGGGTCAGTGTTTCAGGAAAACATTGTTTCTGCTCATATAGCTATGTTGTCTTGTGCTAATCATAATAATAATAGTACAATAAGGCACTTAACAAAATAACAAAAGAAAACAGTGAAAAGTAATAATTAGATTAAATAAAGACTGTTAATCTTGTTAGTAACACTTTTTTTACATTCATTTGTAACATTTATTTTGCTCTTTAAACTGTTAGTTTTGTTTGCATGTTCTTATGCGCTGTTAAAATTTCTGAATAAATGTTATTTTTATTTATTTGAAGTAAAATTAGTACACTGTAAAAGTACAGGATATATGTTTGGGGTGACGTGACAGTGTACAAACAGGAAGTAAATAAGTAGTGCCAGGGGTTTTTAACTTAAAAATTTTCAGTAAAAATATTACATTTTAAACACAGTTAATAGTTTTTTGATTGCAGTAGACTGATAACGTATTTTTACATTATTGCATTTCGTTTTTGAAGGCACATTGGGGTTTTGTTTTCCCTTGCTTTACATTTGTGTAAATATTTAGCTAACAACATAATGAGGTCGCCCATACAAAATAAATGTTCATGTTTTTTGTAGTTTGTAAAGCCAAATAAAACATTCTTTAAGCCAAGTACAAAGTAATCATCGATAAATACATGTGACAAGTGTGTTCACACGACCAGAGAAGATGGACCAGTGTCTCTAGGTGTCCGTTAAGCCCGTAGTATCGATGTCCCAACAAACGTTTATTAAAATAAAAATCTGTTTAAACCATGGCTGTATTATAAGAACTGGATAGAGCACCGCCCCTTTGGCTTGGGTTTACGCGAGACAACTTCCTCCCTCGAAGGTTTGTGACGTAGGACGCAAGTTACGTAAAGCGTAACGCACGTTTTGGTTTTGTCCGTTATCGCCATTGGAACTTTGCAGAGGGGTAGATATATGTGTGTATTTATTGAATATAGAAAGTATAATGTTCCCGCCATTGCTTTCATTTGTCGACTCCGTCAGTCCAGGGTCTCGCCTGCGCTCACATTACGGCTGTGTTCCCCCTGCCTGAGCTGTAGCAACGAAGCTAACGGCATTAGCAGCCATGCTAATGAAGTTCCATTCATTGACTGTAGCTGGACACAACAATGTAGTCTTAGCTAACGGGAGTGTGTTTAAGTAGCGTTGCTGCATTAGTTGGTTACTGCTACAATAATGCAAATGGAACAATAGGATGTTTGTTTAGTTAATAAGATACATTGTTGTCTTTTGTTGCAGCTAAGTTGTCAGCGTCGACACTGTGCCTCTGGTCACACTGCCACAACATGTATCGTCCCAAACCGACTCTGAAGGACCGACAGCACCTGTACAGGCTCATCATCAGCCAACTGCTCTACGATGGATACACCAACATCGCCAACACTCTCATCAACGAGGTCAAGCCACCGACCGTAGTGTCTCCTTCTGAGCAGCTGATGCAGCTGGCAAAGATAGGTGAGTACTTGTTTGGTCGGTAAAATGTCAGAAATTGTTGATCAGTGTTTACCAATCCTCTACCGCTTTATCTTTATCCTGTGCCAGTCTCAGCTGACATATGGTGATAGGCGGGGTACACCCTGGACAGTTCGCCAGTCCATCACAGGGCCACATAGAGACTAACAACCATCCACTCTCACGGTCAACTTGGTGTCCAATTTACTTAATCGCCATATTGTATGTTGGACTGTGGGTATAAATCTGCGAGCCCGCAGAAAACCCATGCACACACTGAGAGGCCCTTGTTCTGACCAGGTTAATGACCACGATTAATTTAGTAATTGATTAATAATTGAATAATCGGTACAGTCCTATACTGCACTTTACATAGGCTACATTATCCCCACACACTACACACATTCACAGTTGCGTAAAATATGCATTTTTGCAAATTGTCAAAATAACATGTTGTGTTATTCATTTAATTGACCCTAAGTGTATACATTTTCCAATCTCTTTCAGGGATGGAGAATGATGACAGTGCAGTTCAGTATGCCATTGGGCGTTCAGATACAGTGGCACCTGGAGTGGGTATCGATTTGGAATTTGATGCTGACGTCCAGACAATGTCCCCAGAGGCATCAGAGTATGAGACCTGCTATGTTACGTCTCATAAGGGTCCGTGTCGCGTTGCCACCTACAGTCGCGATGGCCAGCTCATCGCCACTGGCTCTGCTGATGCCTCCATAAAAATCCTAGACACTGAACGCATGCTTGCCAAGAGTGCCATGCCCATTGAGGTGAGGCATTGAGAATCTTGGTGGACGGACTGGATATTATGATTATTCTGACTCATGTTTTCTTTCCTTTTGTTTCTCTGTATGTCAGGTGATGATGAATGAGACCGCTCAGCAAAACATGGAGAATCACCCCGTGATTCGGACACTCTATGACCACGTTGACGAAGTCACTTGTCTTGCCTTCCATCCGACTGAACAGATCCTAGCTTCTGGCTCAAGAGATTACACCCTCAAACTGTTTGATTACTCAAAGCCATCAGCAAAAAGAGCATTTAAACATATACAGGTCACAATTACATTTTTTTTTGTCTATCCCAGTATAAATATTTCATTAAAAAGATGTAAGGTCAAGATGATGCATTGTATTGACAGTGGCTTTACAAATGTAGAACTCTATCATGACAGAATTTAAATTTTGCATGACTCAATCACCACATCTTTATTCAGTCTAACCTTTTTATCTTTGTCTCCACAGGAAGCAGAAATGCTGCGTTCAATCTCCTTCCACCCATCAGGTGACTTTCTGCTGGTTGGAACACAGCATCCCACTCTCCGCCTCTACGATGTTAACACCTTCCAGTGCTTTGTGTCCTGCAACCCACTGGACCAGCACACAGACACCATTAGTGGCGTCAGCTACAACCACTCAGCCAACAGCTATGTCACCTGCAGCAAGGATGGCAGCATCAAGTTGTGGGATGGCGTTTCCAACCGCTGTGTGACCACCTTCGACAAGGCGCACGACGGCGCTGAGGTCTGTTCTGCCATCTTCTCCAAGAACTCCAAATACATCATGTCCAGTGGCAAAGACTCAGTGGTGAAGCTGTGGGAGATCTCTACAGGCCGGACGCTGGTCAAGTACACAGGTAAAGATGACTGTTGTTTATAGTGTACTTTCACAAAAAGTTTTAAAAGGCTAAATCCCTTTTTAGCACTGATCTAAACTAGAGTTGTTCCGATTCCGATTCCGATGCCAGTATCGGAAATGCTTCCGATACCAGTATCGGAAATGCTTCCGATACTGCCGAAAATGTGGGCATCGGTATCGGCGAGTACTGGAGGCCATGCACCGATCCGATACCACGTAATTTATTAGAGCTCCGTTAGCTCTGACACGGTTCTTCTTCACCGCTCTTGAAACAGTTGCGCTGTGCTGTTTTAGAGGTGTGAAGAAGAACTGATCACCTGAAACCTGTAGACAAGGAGCTAACGTTAGCTCATCATGTCGGCGGGTTGGCAGTATTTACCAGTTAGCTCTGTTAGCGTTGTTAGCTGCGCTAGCTCTGTTAGCGCGCCTACAGTCAAACTGGAGCGGCCCGTTGATTAAACGAAAAGAACAGCGCTACAACTTACCAGCGTACCTGTGTCCTGCGTATGTATGCCTCTGTTTTTAAAGTTTAGCGTTACTTCAGAGACTCATTTTAACAATCTGGAGTCATGTAAAAATTATGTCACGCGCGACCTTTTACCGGTCAGTCGTCATGGAAACATGAAGCTCTGCCAGTGCTGCGGTGTTTGGACCAGAGTCAAAATAAACGTACAAGCTGAAAAACGAAATAACATATTACTGGTAAAAATAAATGGTGTCCATTTGCTTTATTTGTTCATGTTTTACAGAGGGTTTAACCTGAGCCAAACCTTACCACCAATGATAATCATATCACAGTCATGTTGGCGTAGTATGATATATATATTTTTTTATAACTCACTGGTATTGGTATCGGTACTCTGTATCGGCCAATACCCACAGTTCAAGTATCGGAATCGGTATCGGGAGGGAAAAAATGGTATCGGAACATCTCTAATCTGAACAGATAATACAGAAACAAACATAACAAACCATTTATATCATGTAATTATTAATGCTATATCTATTTGTTATATCTCACATGCTATTTTGGGCACAGTGCTCAAAGTGACATGTGTCACATGATTCAGTTAACACCGTTCATGATTATCGTGATGAGTGATAATAGATACATTTGATTTATATATAGAACATATTTCAAGGTTCTTAGACATTTTACAGGTCATAATCACAACATTACACATTATAAAATATTAAACGTATAAAGTACAGCATTATTTGCTCATGATTTTAAAAGTCATGATGTTATGGTACTGCAATTGCACATTGAAATTGTGCAAACTGACATTATTGAGTTTCTCGTGGACTTGGAAAAAGAAAAACTAAACCCCCTAGACCCGACCAACTGCCAAGACTACCAACAATAAACGGCTGCTGTAAAAAGGTGGCAACTTTTTTTTGGCCAGGCAGTGTATGTTGGGAGACCTGTTGCTGTTAACTACTGTGTCATCATCTGTGGAGTAATTATGATGAATAAAATGCTGGGAATTTGTCCACACCAAACTGTAATCAGCATGACACATGCAGCAAACTCAAGCAGAGTCACACAACAGAAAAGTCCCACTGACAAAAACAAGCCACAGATGGCAAGAGATTTGAGATAAACATTTACATGGCTCCAGTGTAGGTGGTGAATGGAGATGACTTCACACCACTTTAGACCCAAGCTACTCTAGCAAGCAGCTCCTACTAAAATAATCCACGTAGCCAATATATTATATAATTAATAAGCTTATGAGCTTGTTGCGAGATTATTTTTGTCATTCTTCTAATGAAATTGCAATTTAAACCAATGCACCAAGCAAATTGCAAAGGCACACACTTTTGAAGTTGTCTGAAAAGGTTCTGGATGTGAGAACACAGAAGTTGCTCCAGACCTTTTCCTGTCAGCCTTTATGTCAAAGTATTGGATAATGTTTGAGGGAGTCTATGTGAGAATACAGCAGGAAAAGCACCTGACAATTCACAGCGAGCACATCCCACCTGTGACTGTGAAAGCAGCGCCCTCTAGCTTCCTAGCAAAGAAGCACTTATTGTTTCAAACCAGCGAGAAGGGAAACATTTACATGTTCAAATACAGCACAGAACAAGTTCAAATTGTTTCGTTTCCATTAGAATGTGCTAATATAGATAGATAGATAGATAGATAGATACTTTATTCATCTCACAGAGAAATTCAAGAATATGTTACCAAATAGAAACATAAGAGGCATGCAAGTACAGTCTAAATATAAAATGAAACATATATATAAAATATATATATAAAAAATTTAAAAACATTGAAAATAAATGATTTATAAATCAGAAGGTTGCGTCATTACAGTGCAGAGGTAAGTGTGTGCATACACATGTACATGTGTGTGTATGTTTCATGTATGATGCAGGTTGAAGAGTCTGATGGCATGGGGGTGGAGCAGGACATTGACAGCAGTCTGTCACTGAAGCTGCTCCTCTGTCTGTGTATGGTCCTGTCTAGTGGATGGTGTGGATTGTCTATGATGGACAGGAGCCTGTTGAGTGTGCATGTAATGTAATGTGCGTCGCTCAGCTATGGATGTCAGACTGTCCAGTTCTGTGCCTACAACAGAGCCTGCCTTCCTTATTAGTTTGTCCAGGCGTGAATGGAGAGATGTTTTTGCAGTTTTCACACTTTCATCACATTATCATGAATCCAATCTCACCAATTTCATACCCAAAACAACACGGATTACACTAAAAACAAGATATAGATACGCAAAAAAACACATTAAATGTTTTGTTTTATTTTCAAGGGCAATACAAAATGAGCCCTGTCTGTGTGATATCCTGTCGGTTCTTTTTCTGCCTTGCCGTCATCATGATATGACATAGTTGTGTTATAGTGGTGGAACTAAATGTCCACGTTTCCTCTAGAACCCGCAGCTATTTTGGTTGTGATTAGTTAACACGTTTTTTTTGTCGTACTTGTCTTTTACCAATGTTGTATCAGGTGGGCTAGTCTGTTAGGGTTGAATCAATACAAACTGTTTACACTTTAAAAAGTGCGACATAAACCTCAAAATAATCAATAACACGTTCAATATTAGTTGGGAGGGAAAACAATCAAACACAATTTATCCACATTAAATCCATATAAATAAAACCTAACCCACTTACTCGTGTTGACAAACTTAAAACTTTCAAAGCAGTTTGCTTAAAAATGTACAAGTGACTGCTTCTTCTTACCGCTTTTCATCTTAGGCCAGGGTGATATGGCCTTAAATTAAAAAAATTGCCAATTTTCTTTACACCAAATGACACACTGAGGACGGATTGTTATCCGATCTACCAAACCACTTCGAGAGGTGGTCCGCTCCACCCACAACAAATACGTTAGCTGACATATGATGGGGTCTCCGAGCACAGCTAACGTGAAAGCAGCGACCAAACTTCATAGTCTCCTCTAACATGAGGTTAATGTTGTTGTTGATATGGTGGTACACAGGTGTAAAGTGACCTAGTTAAACGGTTGAATACTATGGTAACAAACCATTTGACTTTAAAGTGGGTTCTGTTAGTGGTCGATGACAACCATTTCAGTATGGGAGTGATTTTCTTTGGTGAGTGTTTAGAAGACTGTTGGTGGCAGTCTGATGAGTCAAGGAGAACACTTGGATTTCTAACAATGGAGTGAGAGTTTTTGGAAAGGTGACCAGGTGCAGTTTCTCAACATGTGTTGTCCGTCTGCTGTTCCAGGAGCAGGCTTGAGTGGTCGCCAGATGCACCGCACACAGGGCGTGTTTAACCACACGGAGGACTACGTGCTTCTGCCAGATGAGCGCACCATCAGCCTGTGCTGCTGGGACTCTCGCACGGCCGAGAGGAAAAACCTGTTGTCTCTGGGACACAACAACATTGTGCGCTGCATCGTCCACTCACCCACCAATCCCGGCTTCATGACCTGCAGTGACGACTTCAGGGCCCGTTTCTGGTACCGCCGCACCACCACAGACTGAGACACATCCCACTTCCATGTTTCCAATAAATCACAGACCTTCTCTATCTCATGCCCCAATGTCAACAGAGAACTAAACTGAGTGGTGGTTACCTCGGTTGCTGATCTCATCACTGTCTCCTGATCTGTGGCAGCTTTAATTTGAAATCATGCACTGCGGGAGTTACCTGAATGTACTCTTCGACACAGTTTTATCAGATGCTCTCTCAAGGGCATTAATGGTGCTCGTTAGGCTCACATAGGTTCCCCACATTAAGTAAGTGTTACTTTTGCATCTTTTCCTACAGTTTGTCCGTGGCACCTCTAGCACCGCAACTGCCCTCTGGTCAAGAGATGTCAGTTGTTTTGCTGCCAATCACTCTCCATGATTATTAACTTCATGATTGAACTGTGCAGTCTTTCTATAACAGAAATAGCTTTAGGCCTGGTTCACTCTGGATGCGCGTCGCAGTTGTGCTGCGTCTAGCTCACATTTGTTCATGTGTTCTTCTCCCCACACCACCAAAATGATTATGACTTTATCTCTGACAGAAAACCTCACATGTTTTTTGTTTACTCGTACAAGGTTGTAAAATTGTTTAAAAAAAAAATAGAATATTTTATGTTTTTAATGTTTTCAAATTCAGTCTCTACACTAAAACTGCAGTGAGAGGCTTCAGTTTAATGTAATCATGCTGGTGATAATGTCTATATCAGATCTCTCTGTCTGTCTCACGTCCGTTTGTTGCAAACGTTCTCATTTGTTAACGTTGAAACACAACCACAACACTGCCGTGACACTCGCAGGGCATCCAGTGTGAACCAAGCCTTAGGAAGTGACGGCCAGCACAAAGATGATAAATGATTACAGCAGGAAAATCAGTTTCAGTACTAGAATACTGCCAACTTAAAAAATGAATGAAAATGACACTCTGAAGTCTGTTTGGCCTTTAAATCGCATTGGAAATGTAACTGTTGACTGGTATGTCGTAATTGACCACAGACGTTGGTTAATGTCTCCTTCACTTTTTTACTTTGTCAGTTAGATTTTTATTAAACTATTAAAAGAAAGAAGGCTCTTCTCTGAACTTGACGTTGAAGTCACCCTCATATCCTGTCCATATTTTATGACGACACTTGATGCTGCAAAAATGTAAGAATCAGTTTTCTTCCTAAAATTCATAACCCTGTTCCACTAACATAATATGTCTCCTAAAATTTGTTTTTGCAAAACTTTATTTAGTATCACCACAATTTTGAAAATGAATGCTACAGAAAAATCTTTCCCAACTGGAATTTGGCAATCGGCATCCTCAGACTGAAAGTTCATCGTGACCCCAGCACCCCATTTGCATTCTCCAACACCCAACTCGACTCTCCCAGATGCTGCTGTCTGTGTTGCCTAGGCAACTACAAGGAAACCAACAAGAATTTTCGTTGTCAAACAAACTTCCCCCTATGCTTCCCTCGCAATTCTGCCTATCACTCATAACAAATGAAACATGTCAAAGTTCTAAGAAAAGAGGAACCAAAATAAAAACTAGTGAGGTGCTTTCTGCACCGGAAAGATAAAAGTGAAAGAGGGTAAAGATCCATGAAATTGAGGGGTAAAAAAATCTAGATGGGTGGGGCAGTTACAGAGAAGGGGGGGTGTCTCTGGCCAATGGCACTGAAGGAAAGCAGCTCTGTCAATGACATGGAGTTTGGTTTCCCCGCCCAGGCAGTAAAAGAGTCTGCCTCAGTGACAGCTCAGACAATATGCTTGAGAAACACACAGGAGGAGTAAATCCCCAACAGTTCTCACACACACTCGTGCTGGAGATGGTTCACTGAGGACTCACCGCTCCTGTGTGGACACACCGATTCCTCTGAGTGGAAGCCAAACAAAGCCGCTTAAACATGGTGAGTACTGCAACACACAGCATCAGCTTCAAAGTGTTTTACTTCAATGCACTGTTTTTCATCACAGCTCTGCTTTCATTCTGACTGACGCATAGGAATTCAGTATTTTAATTTTAAACAACGATGCTTTTAGTATCCACCCTGTTGTTGGCCGTTGCTCAGCCAGAGAAGTGTCCATGTATGGACCACCTGCTTGGATTTCACTTTAACATGCGGTGTCAGCTACCACTTATTTCTACACACAGCCCCTCAGAGGCGCTCTACTGTAGGCTGTAACCTGAGTGGCCTGATCCTCAGTTTGAGCTGAGGGGAAACTTTACGAGCCTCATTAACACAGAAGCTTTCACAAGTGAGATTATCATCTCAAATAAATGGAATGTTTTTTTAGTTAATTATACTTTGATTCTTAGATGATTACATTTACACAGTAAAAATCATGATAATAATTTTGTAATAGGAAGTAATATTATAAGGCAATTCTTTTTTATTTCTAAAGTAGTTGCCAAGTAGTAGCTTGATAATAATAGAAAATGTTTGTAGGACTTAAAGGAGGATGAAATTTAACTTTATAATATGGTCATTATCAATTTTGATTCACAGTGTCATGCAAAGGTAAAGGTGAAACTCTAATGGTAGCCTGTAGTATTTCCCATTTGTAAGCAATTTCGTGCATAAATATAACTATAATTGTTGCTACCCATTTACTATTGTTATTAAATAGATGGACATTGCATTATAAATAAGTGGCATTACCTTAGTATTACATCCCTCTGACAAAGTTTTCACTATACCATTACATGTTTGGTATTTAACAGTTATATTGTTGTTATATGATGGAGCACTACTACTACAACATTTATGAATTATTTCCTGTATTTCTCTTATTTTTGATTTGTCAGAACGTAGAGCAATCGAAAACAGAACAAATCAAATTTGGTATAAGTGTTAATAATCCAGCTCTTTTAAAGACATTAAAACATGGCTGCTCAGCTGAATGCCTCTGTTCCCTCAGCTCCCTAACTGGAATGTCATGCAGTGAAAATGGTCTTAAATTTAAGAGTTGGACCACTCGACACCACTATACTTGTGAATCTGTTTTGCAGGTTAACTGGGAAATCATCAGTGCGATGTGTTTGCGTTGTTTCATCTTTACAAGTCAGTGTTTGTCACAGGACTCCCAGAGTAACTCCAGCAGCAGATGGAGAAAACATTAGAGTTATCTCAGTAAGAGTGGGGGCCTGCCAGGCCAAAGCAAGTCAATATTTGCTTTAAGGGTCTTTGTGTGGAAAATGCTTTCTAAAGCCTGAATGTGACTAATGTTTGAATGAAGCCTAATCTTCCCAGGACCTGTGTGTAAAGACAGGAAAAGGATATGTATCATCGTGATTTTTTTCCCATGCAAAGCAACTATATGACTGAGCTTTTCATGTGCATTGCTTCTCCAAGAAAAATAAATACTTGGTCAGGTTGATGACTAAGTGTCAGCTTAAGCAATCTTACTTCCGTTCTTTAAGGTTATTTTGTGTGGGAATTTCTTTCTTTTTTTGGGTTCATTGAGAGCTATTTTTGGTTCTGCCTTGTGTGCTGTTGATGTGAGTGTTTTTATCATCTGAGAGCAGGAGTCAGATAGTCATGAGGGCACACACACACGCACACACACAAATAAGAGAAGTGGCAGCATCCTCTTCACATCCCACTCACTTTACCTCAGAATTTAAGGGAAAGACGAGAATCTTTAAATAATGATTATAAATCATGAGTGAGAAAAGGCACAGTCCCCCTTGTGGCAGGGTTAGGGGATTAGGACAAATTAAAAAACATAAATCTACATCAGGCATGACATTTCCTGAGACATGGATACATTTATAAGCTAATGAATGAAAGAACAAATCAATAATATGCAGTAATAACTTGCAGTAGTGCAGTGGGAAAAAAAGTTATTTGAAGGAACAAATCCACAGAGAATTAATTGTTTTCTGACCTTAGAAGTTTCCCTGAGTGCTGAGGAGCAATTTACCATCTTTTAACTCATTGAAATGTTTAATGTTCAGCTTCACCATTCTCCTCAACACTGTTTCTCCAGCAATAACACACAGTTTCTTCCAGTGAACAAAGGCTAGGATTCAGGTTAAAACCTGCCCGCCACTGAACAACAGAAGCACAATGTTTGTGAATAACTGCAGCACATACTGAATCATTTCTATTTAAGGTAATAATAGTACATTTGGGGTTGCAGATTTATTTTCACTCCTCAGAAAAATCAATTCATATAGGTTTAAATATGCACAATTCAAAACATAGTAATACAGGCGGTTTGTCTTTATATTGTGGTGTTCTAACGAAGAAGTTCCTCAGTTGCAATGAAGTAATAATAATAATAATAGATTTTATTTGTATTGACTCACAAATACAGAATGACCCCCACCCCCCCCAAAAAAAAGATCCTCATAATACTCATGCGTCACATACACAATTTAACTGCTAATTTTCACAACTGAAGGAGTATTCAGCACAGAAGTGACAAAAGGCAGAAGCAGGACTGAGGAAATGTGAATATAAATAAATGTGAGCAGTGAGATAAGTTCCTGCCTCAGAGCAGTGAGCCTGCAGAGCGCTCGTTATCTTCTGCTCCTCACATTGTCCGTCATTCACTCTTTGTGCTCGTTCTGTTAGCTGCTACACAGGCCAATACAAATACAAACGAAATGAGCAAATAGATTTGTACTTTTAAACATCTTTAGATAGCTGCACCGCTAATCTAGTTCACTAGATTCTCTTAGTACACTTCTTAAGACATAAAATCAATACCTCCGTAGTCTTACTTCCATATATTTGTTGTCCTAACTCAACTGTTTTGCAGCCAAAATCTGACAGAGTAATTATTTAGTCTTAACCTACCACCATAGTTCTGTTATTTAAACCTAACTCAATGGTTTTGCAGCCCAGTAGATGTATTGTCAAAACTTAAAGAGGAACTTTGCAAATCTGGCTGTTTTTGCTCCTTGTGTGTACCGCTTTATCCTCACTGTCGTAAAAACTCACCGCTCACGCCTGTTTCTAACGAGACCCGAGACCTCGCGATTCCTGATTTTGGGCCAGAGATCTTGAAAGGCTCCATATCTCCCCGCAACAAGACATTTAACCATCACAATGACTCCGAAGCTGTTGCATCACAGTAAAAATCCTGCATAGTTCCTCTTTAACCAAGTCGTTTTAGCCTAAATCTAACTAAATCTCTACCCCTTAACTGTTGTTGTAATACCTTAACCAGCCCAAAGTCTGTCCCACATGTCATCCTACCTTATCCCTTAGGTCACATGTGTTCAGTTATATGGCATATTCAATTTTGTTCACAAGACCAATACTAGATAGCTAGAAACAGAGATCACATCCGTTTCCCTCGTTTACTTTCAAACCTCTGTCTGTTTCTGTACTTTCATGCTGCTATGGTTGTAGCTGTTCATGTGGAATGTTGATTGGTCACCAAAGTTCTCATCCATTTTGTTTGTGTATAATATTTTGACATAGTTCTCACCAGTTCCAATACAGGAAATACCAGGGCAGCTCCAGCAAGTCAGTGTCACTGCCACAGAGCCTAAATCATTCTCCGAGGCTTCTGCTTGAATTTATTTGGGTTGGAGACGCGGTTGACAAAGGTGATTTTTCCATGGACCACATCTGATCTTTTTCAGATGGTAAAATTGATCATCCAGGAACAAATTTCTCAATATGTTGAAAGACAAATTACTGGAATACCAAATGTCTCGTTTAGTGTTTTTCCCTCTGTTTGCCCCTGTCTCCTGTTGTTGTCTTAATCTGAGACACTGTGGGAAAGTCTTGAATGTCATATTTATGAGCAGACTTCCTGTCCCCATTTAAAAAATAAATAATTAAATAAATAAGAAAGATCATCTCGTTATGTGGTTAATGAAGATTTTTCTAATTTCTAGTGAACGCTCAGTCCTGTGTGCGGGGCCTTACAGATGTCTGAATGTTTAATGGATGAGGTGCTGACCTGACCCCGGGGTCGTCCCCTGACTGTCGAGGGGCAAAAGGTCTCAGTGAACTAAGAGAGTGCAATTCCCACACTGGGAACTGCCTCCTGGTCTGGATTCTGTTTCAGCAGCTCTCTGGGACTGAACACTCTTTTATTATATTGACATAAGCATCACTGCATGTCTCTCCTCTGTTTTAAGGTGCAATAGGAGACATTTTTTGTTGTTACTACTATAAACATTCCCCATGATGCAAATGCAAGTGATCTGAGAATGAACTCCTAGAATCTTCCCATTGGCTGTTCTACTAAAGCTGTAGACACACTACAAGATTTGCCAGAACCCACAATTCAGTTGGGCAGAGCCTGCTCCACTCCGCACTAGTTGGGCACAGTTGGAACAGAAATCTGTTGTGTGAGGGTAAGCCAAATGTTTTAGATGTGTACTGATTACTGACCCAACTAACAAACACATCGCCAACAGCCAATGAAAAAGAGTAGGTGGGACACAGGAAATAGTGTCAGAAGATGAAGACAACAGGAAGGAGTGGGGATATCAAAACAATGATGCCGATGTTTGTTTACCCTGAAACGGTTACTCTCGTAAACACGGTCGCTCTCGTGAGAGTTTCATGTGTGCAGTCATTAAATGTGTCTTTTTGCTGAAACCAGTCGGTTAGTGTGCGCTCCAAGTCTTTTCAAAATCAGTAAGTGGACTGTGAAAGTTGTGCAGTGTGTCTTCCGGCTTCTCTGCATGTGGGTCCCTTTGGTGGAATGATTGCTATTCTAGCATCTGTGACAACTGCCTAGGCTGCAAAGAAACCTACACAAAGGGAAAAGCAAAGGCAGTTGCATGATGATGGCATTAAAACTTGTGTCAACATCTGTGGAGCCTTTCAGAGATACAGAGATTGCCTTCAGTAGTGCATCTGTGCTCATCTAATGGGAGAGACTCAAGACAGGGGCTGCGATGCAAAAAATGTTAGTATTTAACACCCCTTTAATGAGATGAGACTCCACATTTTTCTAGCAATGCTGAAAATGCCTCCTGCAGCTTTAAATGAGGAAAAGCACAGTGAAATACCCGTTGAATGCCCATCAATGCCGCTTATACCTCTTAGGCGCTTCAGGGAGCTACAGTGGCCTTTGCATATCAGGATGGATGTTTGTTGTTGGCGTCGTATGCTTCTGCATCAAAATGCTCTGGGCGGTTTACACAAGATGGCAACAAACAAGGATCTTGCCTATAGTACAAACATACTTATAGAGAGTATACTCCAGCAAACGTATACGGAACACTGCTTTTGTCTCATTTATCCTGAATGAGCCGTTTGAGAGGATAAATCAAAGCATTATCTGCGCTGTGTCTGACGGGCCGGCGTTAGTTTGTGAATGGGATGGAGCAGAGAGAAGGGAGAGGCGAGGCAGCTGTGCAGTTAAAGTCCTGAAGGCCAGCTGTCAGAGGGGCTGATCAGCACAAGCAGGCGTATGCAGGAATCCAAAAGAGTCACAGCTGAACCTGACTTTGTTACTGTATTCAGTGATCAACACAGAGTCAGGGGCACAAGTAAACACCGCTTGTTGTGGAAAGAACGGACGTCTTCTCAGAGCAAGTGACGTGAATTCTCATGAATTGTTTTGGTTGAGTCGTGGTTTTAACAGTGGTATTTCTTTTAGGTGACACGAAAAGAATCAGGTCACCACTGGGCTTTGAAGCCAAATGAAACATTTACATTACATTTTATTATGGATGAAGAAAATGCAGTGCAAGTATGAAAGACTTTGTGGCGATGATGATGATGATGATGAAATCAGTTGCTTGTGTCATCTTAGGATAGTGCCAAACTGATTATTCCAAAGAGAAACTAGAGCAACATAAATCTGGCTGGTGTGTGTTCGCTGACTGTCATCTGAGCCTACGTAGTTTGCCTGCATGTCTGTAGCATGACCCAGAGGATTAGGCAGGGAGATTGTTGAGGCTTGGTGTGTGTGTGTGTGTGTGTGTGTGTGTGTGCTCCACAGGCCTGCATCCCAACAGGTGCTGTGCATGTTGGTGCTCTGATGGTGAAAGGGCTCTTTGTTGAGAATTTAGAGCCTGAGAGCTTCAGACACACACACAGACACACGCAGGCTTATCAGCTGTGGCTCGTGTGTTTGTTTGGCTACATTTCTGTCTGACTCAGTGCACCATCACTGCTATATTTGTATCTCTGTATACTGTATGTGTGTGTGTGTTACCTTTACTTGCATCAGTAAAGGAAGGAACTTGTGTAATTAATTCGTTTTCTGTTTTTTTTCTTTATTACAAATTTCAGGAACATTAATACAAACATATTTAAAGAATAAGAAAAAAAACTGAGCAACAAAAAAAACTACATAAAACAGCAGATACTAAACAAAAACAACATACCCTAAAAATACCATTCGAAAATCCAAAGCGCAGAGCACAGATTGTCGCCCCTCTGGCACCATGAATACACAAGTAAAGGTGTGTGTGTGTGTGTGTGTGGGGGGGGCGCGCATTTACTTTTACCTCAAAAGTATAGTGTCTAACCTCTATAAGATACTTCTGCTTTTATGAAAGACAAAAACTGACCCCAGGCAAGCAAGTACGACACAATTTAGCTGTCAGTAACTCAAAACACATCATTAACTTGTGTCTTCATATCTCAATATTTTTCTCAATGTTATAACATTATACAAACAAAACAACCGAGAATATCATCATCATTATTTACATCCCTGCCGTCCTCAAACACTCAAACGCTCTGTAGTTCAGTCATCATTGTGTAACTAAGTTCTCTGTGAAAAATATCCACACCGCAGTTCCGAGCCGTGTTATTGGGTGGATGGCAGTGGGTGGAGCATCATATACTTGGAAGATTCGTCACCTGTCATGTCTCGCATTTATGTTTCTCAGGAATAATAATAATAATGAGAAATCAAATGTCTGCACACGAAGTCAAACCACAGCGTGTCTGCTGGCTGTCATTTCCTCTCAGCCCCGTGGTTTTGTTGTAAAGGCCCGTTTCATCATTTACAGCGAGTTTCTCACACTAACAGCTAATACCACAGAGAGGATGGCAGTGAAGGAAGGTTTGCTCACAGCAGCGCCATTTGTCACATATAAAAAGAAGCTGGGTTTGTGGGTTGCTCTGATGGTGAAGGCTGCCTCAACACGTGGCAGAGGCTTTGTATGTGCAAATGTCAATGTATTTTTGGAGCGATGAGCGTGGATGCTTGTAGGCCTGCAAGAGGAAGCTTTGAGGAAACTTGTTTTTTTTTTCATTTATCTCTTAATAGGAAGTGAAAATAAACAAAATGAGTGAATTCATAGCGTCAATTTTGATTTTGTTTCATGGCCATGCTAACAATATCGGAAACATGGCGACGACTACTGTTGTCAAGTCTGGTTAATGAAGTGGCAGTGCAATGTTTTCTTGTGATGCAGACATGCAACTTGTTGCAACATACAAGAGGAAATGTTGTCATCAAGCCTGCGTCAGCAAAAAAAAAGAGGCCGGCAATATTTAGAAACACAGTTCAGGTTTTGGTCAATTTCCTGCAATTTGCTACATTACGATCAGATAACTGTTGCTTACCAAGGTTCTTGATGTCAAGTATATAGTGTTGCTTTTGTCATGTTAAAGTTGCTGTCAGCAATGTCACCTTTCGAGCTTCCTTCCTCCTTACCTCACTCACTGTTTTCACCACTAAACAAAATTCTCACCAGTAAGAGGACGTAACGTCCACGAGTACAGTGCGACACCACATTTCGTAAGATTTCTTGATATGTGATGAGTCTACCAAGCAAAATACCGCCACAATGTTAAGTTTTTTCCAGAAAATACATTCCTTACAAAACAAAATTCAAGAATGCAGATTAGGCGTCTGGGAATGTAATTTCTAGGTGACAAGTTTGGACAAGCAATAATGTGCTGTGGGATATTGGAAAAATATTACCCCGATTTTTACTGTCAGTGCCTTCAAACTGATACATCATCCATGCAACTCAGTTTTTGGTTCAGAACACATAAATTCTGCTCCAGATATGCCTGTAGTTAAGTCCCCACTAGCCCTGCTACTGGCTCCGTTTTTGTTTGAAAACTCAGGGGCTGCATATTAGTGTGGATGGGCAAAAACATGTCACATGACCACCGACCCTGATGAAAACAAATGGCCCAAACTGTCTACTTAGTCAAAATAAATAATTCCTTCCCGACACTACTCCATAGTTTTTTTAGCTTTCTATAACCATTACATTTGTCAGAATATAGAGCTACTTAACACAGATTTTAACTACATGATTTAAGTGACACATCTACATTATGTTAGAACCTCCTGATTTATGCATGTATTTTTTTTCTCTCTTCTCTTTATTTTAGAACAAACTTGCCATAGCTCTGTATGACAACACGGCAGAGTGTGCAGATGAACTGGCTTTTAGGAAAGGTGACATCGTCTTGGTGGTGGATCAACACGTGGCTGGCACCAGTGGATGGTGGATGTGCTCTCTGTATGGACAGCACGGCCTGGCCCCTGCGAACAGACTGCAGCTCCTTCCACAGACTGACACCAGTGCAGGCTCTGTACGCCACGCCATGGAAAATGCCAAGTCCGCTGGTGATAAAGCTGATGACTGTATGCAAAATATCTACCAGATCCCCATTGTGCCTCGAGCCCCCAGCAGTCCAGCTTATGAACGCATGGACATGATATACAAGGTCCCGTCCACTCCCTTATCATCGTCAAGAAGTCTAGTTCGTTCGAAACTGAAGCACAGCACAGAAGGACCCGAGAGAGACAAGGTACGAAAAGGTTTATTTGTTACAAGTGTGATGCAGTGTTTATGTTTGTTAATCTATTGCTCTCAGGTCAGAGTCAGTTATTTTCCTTGGGAAGTATTCACTCTCATGATTAGAGCGGTAAGCTGCTGGAGAAATGCAATGCTGTGAACTCCCTGCTGGCAAAAGAGCTTACAGATGGGGGACCAGGGGCCTCTCCATGGGGACAGGCATGCAGCACTGGGGTCTTTATGGGCCTGTAAAAGACAAACAGACACAGACTTCAGACATTTTTTAACTGCTAACAGCAGCACATGCCACCAGAGACCCCAGAAAGACAGAAGTGTCTGTACGGGTGCCTATGCGGCACAAGGTGAAGACAAACACACCCAGATGTTCACCATTTCCTCCCCTGCTCCAGGGGAAGTCCTCTTCCCTTCTACAGTAGCCACCTAATATTCAATGAGCGGCATGGTTTCTATTTAAGAGCTGCTTTAATTGGCCAAGTGTATGCGTAATGGGCTTCTGTGGCACTCTCATCAGGCTTCAGAGCAAAAACTGTCCCCATAAATGAATCGATGCAGAGGTCAGTGAGGTAGATGCTGCTTTGATGCCGTCAGTCCTTACATTACAGCCTCTCTGCTTTATCCACAGCACTCTCCCTTTAACACTCTGCCCAGTCGAAGGGGGGAGGTTTATGATGTCCCGAGCCAAGCAAGACCAGCTTCTCTCTTCGCTGTAAGCTCCCAAAAACAATACACAACAAATATGCATCATAAGTAGAGAGTGTTTAAAGATGTACTGTTCTGATATCGCCACTGATTTTTGTCATGATCTATTTGCAGGCATCAACAACACCAAGACACATGTCTCGAAAGCACTCACTGATTCAACTTTCCGAGCTGGAGAAGAAATTTGACGCTCCAGAGATTTCAAGGTGCAATAGTCCAGGAGACACTTATGTAAGTTTCAGACATTTTGATGGTTAAAAAATGATTAGTATAAAAACAAATTGTTCCGTATTTGATAAATGTAAAGTTTCAGTAATATGCTTAAAACAAACCAACAGACACTGTGTGATGAAAAAAAGCACATGAGTCTGTGTCAATAAAGATGTGTTATCTTATAGTATTGAGTGTAGGTCATCTGTGCTTTGGCAGCACTCAGAACCTAAGTCGCAGATCAACAAATCCCTGCAGCTATGCACATTAAATGAAGAAGACAGATTACAATTATGAAGCCAGACTTATTGTTTTGGTGAAGTTTGATGGGTCTAACAGTTAAGTTCAACTTACCGAGGTCACTAAAATCAGAAGAATAAATATTTTTGTAAAGTAAAGTAAAATAAACTAAAATATTGAATCATATCTAAATGATATGGTAGAAATTGCTGATATAACTGAATTAAGTAAATTCAGCAAATTATTTAGCAGAGTTAGCTTGAGTAAGTGATGAGCCATCACACAGTCAGTGTAGACAGCTGCGGTTTCAAGAAAAAAAACAGAAAGTCTTTAATGAATTGAACTTACATTAGGCAAAAGGTAAAACTCAAAATGGAAGCAGATGAAAAGTAAAGTAAAAGACAGGTGCTTCATTCCTGAGAACCTTAACCTGTGCAACAGCGATACTTACAACCTTGTTTTGTGCTCAGGTGTATGCAGTTCCACCGTCTTTGCCTCAGGACCCCAACTATGACATCCCCATTCCCTCGGCCAAAGAAGACCAACAGAAAATGATTGGTGGATGCAACACTCTTCCTAGCCCCCGCAAGCCTGAGTGGATCTATGATGTGCCAGTGAGTCCAGAGAAACCAAGTAACCCCCAAGGCTCCTATGACACCATGCCACACAGAGGTGTTTGTAGGCAGCTCCATGAAACTCTTCCAGCTCATGCTTGGTCCATTCAAAGAGGCAGTCCAACGTCTTCAGTTTATGACATACCAAAATCCAGCTCTCTCGATGTCTCCACTTCACCCAAAGCTGTGTCAGTCCTCCCAACTTACGACAAACCCCCAACTCAGACACTTACAGAGGAGTCGGTTTATGCTGTCCCACCCAAAGAGGAACAATTTGCCCAAGTTCAAAGTGATCATGTGCCCCTAGAATACAGAGGTGACTCAAACAATGTTTATGAATTCAACAAGGTACAGCAGCGGTGGAGGAACTTTGTGGCCAGTACGTCTTTCCGCAACCTTCCAGGAAGTGGAGAGTCATTGGTACAGGAGAACAGCGAGAGAGGTCGAATCCTGCGTCTTTCAGCAGCAGACAGTCAAAGAATCAGCACGGCCTCCAGCTCTTCCACCAGTTCTTGCGACTCCTTGGCTCTGAGCTCGTCCTCTCCTGAGCTCTTGCGAGAGGTCACGCTCAGCCAGGAAGAGGCCTGCCGCAGACTTCTGGACCTGCAGGAGTCCATTTGCAGGGCTGTACCCCGGCTTATGGAGTTTGTCAGCAGTCACTGGAGGAGCAAAGAACATCTTCAGAAACACATGAAGGAGATCCAAGAAGCATCAGAAGGAATTGCAACTTCTCTGACATGCTTCTTAAACTTTTCCCTGGATGTGAAGGGCAATGCACGCCGTCTGACTGATACCAATCTTCAGACGAGGCTCTATAAGCAGCTGTCAATCATTGAGGACTCAGGTGTGATACTACAACAAACAGTGAGTGCTCTGAGCATGGCTGGCTGGCCACTCAACACACTGTGCCAGGACCCAGGGCAAGTCCAGACACCTGACCAACTGGATCGCTTTGTTATGGTGGCGCGCACCATTCCAGAGGATGTCAAGCGTCTGGTTTCCATCGTCATTGCCAACAGCAAACTTCTGTTCAGAGCAGCACAGAAAGATTCAGAGACTCTCAACAGCACAGGTCAACCAGAAGCGAATGAAAGTCCTAACAGGGAAGGAGACTTAGAGGATGACAATGACTATGTAGAGCTACAGGTAAATGCTTTTATCCTACTTCTGCCTCTTATTCTGTGGTGTTTTAGGTAGTTGGCATGTGTAATGTTGCATTACTGCCTCCTTTTTCCTCTTTCCTTTCTTTTCCACTTCATCCTCATATGAAATATAGGCTACTGTGGTAACAGAATGAGGTTGTATCTAAGAAAAAACAAAATGTACTCAGTATTGTAATGTTTTTGCTTTCCAGACCAAGAATGAATTTGAACAGCAACAAAACAAAATGCAGGGAGATCCTAAAGAAAAGGTCACCCCAGTCTTAGATAAGGTACAGGTGAGTTGACACTAGGTATGACCTCTTGCTCAAAGAGCAGGATGGACTTTTTTGACATTTCCTGTTGTCGTTATTGTTGCTATCTTCACCTCCTTTGCTCCATTTCTCCACTCCTCAGGCAGAGAACAAGCGTCATTCCTTGGAGTCCAGCTCTGGCTCAGAAGAGCATCAAACACCGTCCCTGTCAGAACATTGTCGACTTTACTTTGGTGCTCTACAGAAGGCCATTTGCGGGTTTGTGGGAAGCCTTGAAGAGGGCCAGCCACCAGAGAAATTCATCTCTCAAAGTAAGCTGGTGATCATGGTTGGCCAGAGATTGGTGGACACCCTGTGTAGGGAGGCTCAGCGCAGAGGGTCCAACCAGAGCCTCCTGTGTAAGAGCAATCACCTGTGTTCTCTGCTGAAGCAGCTGGCTGTGGCCACCAAGAAGGCGGCACTGCACTTCCCAGAGAAGCAAGCGCTGCATGAGGCGCAAGAGTTTGCAAAGGAACTGGCCCAAAGAGCGCAGCACTTTCGGATATCACTTGACATCTAGCGTATACATATTTTCCTTCTTCTTCTTGTTCCTTTTCCTCTTCTACTTCTCCTCATAAGGGATTAGAAATAAAGAAGGAATATGTGACAAGAAGCATCCAGTAATGTTACATTGCAGATGCCAAATGCTGTAAAACACTGAAGAACAGCATTTGTTTGTACAGCAAAAGACATTATTTTATCAATCCTTTGTTTAGCTAACTATTTGATAACATTTATACTCAACTTCAGTCACCAAACAGGTCAGTGCTCTTCACCAAATACCATAATGGGTGCAGGTGCGGGTTAAAGTATGGAGCTGTGTATATATTTACTAAAATAAAACAATACTGTATTCAAGCATCTTTTTAAAATGCAATATAAACAAGTATGAAATATAATCAATTTTATATATTTTACAACAGTTTTATATTATATGAATATGGTTATCTATATGGATGTTTGTTTGTTCTTTGTTGTTACTTAATATAGTAAGATCTGTACTCTCCGGGATAATTTGAAATGTCTTCTTGTGAATACGTTTGTAAATATTCTAGTAAAAAAAAGACAAAAATGTGTTATCCATTCCCAAACATTTCCTTAACAAAAGACAGATAACAGCAGCTGGTGGATTTCTACTGAGATTTAAATTAAAAACTGAAAATGATTTGTTGTTGATGTCTATTTAAAGCATGCAAAATGCAGTTGTTTTAATGATGTGTATCTACGTGTTAAAACTTGGTGTCCAATCTTCCTTCAAATCTTCAATGGAAATTGCATCATTTAGATCCAACTTCCAAATTTCCAGTTTGGTCTCGGAGGTCTTAGTAGAACCAGATGTTAGCTTGTCATAAATTATTAGTATTAACTCTCTATGAAGGCATCCCCCCCCCCCCCCCCCCCCCCAAAAAAAGATTAAACTCTGCTACTTTGTAATGATTTATTTTTATGGAAATAACTTAGAAGGGGTTTTATTTATGAAGAGATTGTTACTATTATTACTAGTATATTATTACTTTAATATATAATCTCATATGGTGACTCACCACAGTTAATATGATCATATTGACCTTTCAGGGAGTCAAGAGGCTATCATTTGCTGTTGCTTACTCTTCCACACTCTAGATTAAAGCTGCAGTCAGTATGATTGCCAGTGAGATAGATGATTGTTGAATTTCATTCAAAAGACAATAAAATACTAACATTTGGGATTAAAGTACGTCTGACTCTGCCTCCATAGGTGGCGCTGCACCTCTCTATAAACTAGTGCGGATTGAAGCAGTTTCCTGTTGACATTTACGTCACAGAAAAGCAAACAGTAAATGGTGAGATAGGATGTGGTGTGGTTCTGTACGCTCTACAGAACCACACCACATGCAATGCTCTACAAATTAGATCGAACATGGCTCTTGTGGTTACTGTGTTGTTCTAAGAAAGACGCCACTTTAGTTCATACGTCATCCCCTTCTACTTCTGGGTCAAAGACCGGGGAGGAAATATTGGTGCATGGACAGAGTAATGAGTAATCAGACTATGAATCGCATTATCCAGGTATGTTAGTCTGACTAAGACTAGCTCGATTTAACCGAATTATCATCTTAGTCCGACTAAAATTGCATTTATACTATAAGCAGAGTATTAACTTCAGTTGGAATTAAAGGTCATTCTTGACTTGGGAAAAAAATTTGACAAAATAATTCCTCCTCAAGATCCACTTAACTTGTGGTTTCAGCTGTATCTTGATGGCTCAGTAATATAAAAGTATATGAAATCCTAACAGTTTACAGATCCAGATTGTAACAGAACCTTTGGTTGGAATTGTTTTTGTCAAACTACTTCAGATGGTAAAACTACAGTGTGACATTATTTCTCCTGACCAAAAGTCATGTGGTGCTCAGTACAATGTGGGCTTTACAGACTGATGCTAATCCCCGGGGTCAGTTGGAGCCTAGAAATTTATAATAAAATGCGGACATAGGCTGGGATATGCAGTTGGAAGGATGTAGACAGGAGGAAATGTAGAAGCCAATGTTTATGTAGTTGAATCCATACAACCAATACATGTGGTACTCCATTTTTGACCATTCTTTTTCAATTTCAGCTTTTTAACCAACTTAACAAAAACAATAACGTCATACTAAATTACAGAGTCTTGTTGTTCTCTGTGATGGAAATGACCTTCTTCCACTGTGCCGCCTACAAGTCAAGTCAGAGGTGAGTGTCATTAAAAAACAGGAAGTTGAGAGTTCCTGGAGCTTCAGTGTCATTTACTGAAAAACAACTTCCTGTCAGATAGTCTTTTTACCAGCCTCTGTTCTGGATTGCCTGTACCATTTATCTACTGCTCAAGCCACTTCCACACAGCTTGTACAGTGAAAACACTTGACATACGGCATATGCATGTGTGTCTGTGTATAATCCTATGAAAAATATGGAAGGTAAAATGACAGAATATTCAGAATCAGCTTTATTTTTTCTTAAATATCAATATCAATAAAGTGAACGAAAACACAGAAATGCACAGGCAGTCAGCAGCCATTCCATATAAAAACATTCATTATATTAAATCAAAAATAGAATGTATTTTTTATTTAAAAAATTGCAAATGAGGTCAGAATAAATACTGTACATATAGTGTAGTGTACTGATGGATGGTGGTGGTGGTAACACAGGCCACAGCTCTGAGATAGAAGTTGTTCCTCAGGCTGCTGGTGTTGGATCTCAGTTTTGTGAACCATTTACCAGATGGCAGTGGCACAAACTGTGTGTTTCTGGGTGTGTGATGTCCCTGAGAATGCTTCTGGCTCTCTTCCTCAGTCTGTTGGCATATATGATGTCAAGGTGAAGGGGCTTATCCTGATGATCCGCTGTGCCTCCCTTCACCACCCTGTGCAGGTCCTTGCACTGAGCAGCTGTGCAACTGCCATACCACACTGTAATGCCACCGGATAAGAAGCACTCAATGGCAGACCTGCTGAGCAACAGTTTCTGTGGGAGCTGGGCAGTCTGCGTTGACCCTTTTTGACCAGGCATGAGCTGTTGGCAGTCGGTGTCAGCTTATCTGAAACATAGACTCCGAGGTGATGTGTTCCACTGCTTCTCCGTGTATGCGGACGGGGAAGTGCTCAGTCACGTTTGCCCTCCAGAAGTCAATGATCATTTCTTTGGTCTTAGTTGAGGACCAGGTTGCAGTCAGATGTTTGACCTCATGCTGGTATGCTGTTTCATTGTTGTCTGAGATGAGTGTTGTTTGTTGTCTACTGAACATCTGTCCTTCCTGGGAGAGGGATCCCGCCTGTGTGGCTCTTCCTGAAGTTTCTCCCTTGTACAGGTGTTTTTTTTGTGGAGTTTTTCCTCACTCAATGTGAGGGCAGTGGGTGTACACTTGCTGTACAGAGTGTAAAACCCTTCCAGGCAAATTGTGTTTACATTACATTACATTACATGTCATTTCGCAGACGCTTTTATCCAAAGCGGGGTGGAATCAAACTTGCGACCATTGTGACCATGATGTCTTTCGCACACAGGGTACCGGTCTTAACCACTGAGCCACTCCACCCCCATGTGTTTGTGATGTTGGGCTATATAAATAAAACTGACTTGACTTGACCACAGTGGTGTCATCTGGAAATTGTATTATGGAGGTGGAGATGTGGGTGGGCGTACAGTCATGTATGAATAATGTGAAAAGGACTGGGCTTAGCACACAGCCCTGTGGGGGTTCCTGTGTTTATATTGAGCGTGAAGTGTGGAAGTGTGATTGCCTATTCTTACTTGTTGTGGTCTGTCTGTGAAAAAGCTTGATATCCAGGTGTAACTATGAGCAGTGTAAAAAAACAACTTAAGGCCATATTTTGAAGTGGGCTCAGTTCTATTGGAGATTTTTCTTACCATGGACCTCAAGTGTTTTATCAGTGTGTTAACTGCTGGATTTTTTTTCTTTTTCTCTATAATATTGAAACATACTGCTACTGGATCTTGAAATTAATATATGTATAGATAGTATGTCAATCATTGTTCAAATGTACCTGAAGCAGAGCAATATTGGTGCACATGCACAGCAAATGGAAATAAATCAAGAGTCATGACAGTGGTTTAAATTTTAAACTAGAGCTGAAACAATTTAACGATGAATCGATTATTAATCGATTACTAAATTAATCGACAACTATTTTGATAACCGATTAATCGGTTTAAAGCTTTTTCGTGATTAAAACAAGATTTCCGATTGTTTAAGCTTCTTGAATGTGAGTATTGTCTTTATTTCTTTGCTCCGGATAAAAAAAGAAATCATTATTAATAATTTTGGTTTGTGGACAAAACAAGACATTTGAGAACATCATCATTTCCAGGTTTTCTGATATTTTATGGACCAAACGATTAATTGAGAAAATAATCGACAGATTAATTGATTATGAAAATAATCGTTAGTTGCAGCCCTAGTTTAAACTGATCTTAATGATAGAAGACTGCTGCTTCCTCATACACACCATTCCTTACTGCATGCTGCCCTCTAGGAGAACTTAACTGACATGAATTTACTGTCCAGTACTGAAAACAACTGAGCATTCCTTCCCAGGTCACTGTGGATTTATTAAATTGATGATTGATTGGTCCTTCAATTAAGAGCACATGCCATTATGTGTATATATATGCCTTAACAGCATACACGTCTGCTCATAAATAAAAGGGAAATATTATAAGGTGTAAATACTGTCAAAGAAATGACTCACATGCAGTGTACCGCATAGTTACATTTCAAAAATACACAATGCAATTTTACCAGTCAAAAATAGATTTTTGCTACGTCACGTGAGTCACTTACATGTTGAACAACTGTCAATGAATGAAGCACTGTAGGCGAAAGTATGACGTTCTCTATTTGCCAGGGGTCAACTTTAACCTCAGCACAAACCAGGAAATAAAACCCCAACGATTCAAAACAGTCAAGATGGTTCACGCCTCGCCTTTCGAAACTACAACTTCGCTAAACATATATCGTCCGCTAAAGTTGTGTAGGCGGGTCAGTTTACAAATATAAAAACACCGTTGCTAATTTGACGTTATAATACAATAACTGACATGCATTTATCTGAATGGTTCACAAACTGTCGCTCACGGTCAATTGTGCTTCAAATGGCAGCTAGAAGCAACGCGGAAGTGAATACACAGGAGCTCTCTTGCTACGTCGCATTCCTCTGTACGCGTCCTGGTGCCATTATGTCACGTGCTCCTCGCTCGCTCTCCCTCACTCGCTCCGTGCAGAATTCACAATCTGAGATTATGGCCCCGTGAGCAGACACATGGCGGCCCACAGCCGTGAACCGAACACACAACTCACCAAAAACCCGACGATGGCCTAGACAAAGCTGCCTTCATTCATTTTCTTAGACACCCCTCAAACTCCTGCAATATCCACGGCTGTCACCCAGTGTCACGCGAGCACCGCAGCCTCCACCGGTTTATTTTCACTCAGCTGTTTCGCGCAATTAGAGTCAACTTTTTAAGTTTCCGTTCTTTCCGTATTGACGCTAAACATGGGTGTTCACGGCTTCCAAGAGTTTATTGAAAAGCACTGTCCCAGCGCTGTGGTACCGGTTGAGCTCCAGAAGCTGGCCCGGGGAAGTATGGTGGGAGGTGGCCGGCAGAGACCGCCTCAGAGCCCGCTGAGACTCCTGGTGGACGCGGAGAACTGCCTCCACCGGCTCTACGGAGGCTTCTACACCGACTGGGTGAGCGGGGGCCAGTGGAACCACATGCTGGGCTACCTGGCTGCCCTCTCCAAGGCCTGCTTCAACGGTAACATTGAACTGCTGGTGTGCTTCAATGGCGCCCTGGAGAAAGGCCGCCTTCACGAGTGGGTCAAGCGGCAGGTGAACGAGAGACAGACCGCGCAGCAGATCATAAGCCACGTCCAGAACAAGGGCACCCCTCCACCTAAAGTCTGGTTCCTCCCTCCCGTGTGCATGGCTCACTGCATCCGGCTGGCGCTCCTCAGGTTCCGCGTCAGGGTGAGTGAAAACTCGGCCTGGTGATGCCTGCTGAGCAGAGACTCCGTGGTTAGCCTGTTAGCCTGGCCACCATGTCACCAGTTCACCACTGCCAACTTCACCCACACCGCAATCTTGATGGGTCTGTGTGTGTGTGTTGGCAGTGGGGTCAGGGGGTTCAGGGGATTTTGAGTTTTGTGATCTTACCTCAGGGCATCAGTATATGTGATCAGCACTGTAATATGGTTCGATCATGTAATTAAAGGCCTGACGTTTTATTGACCTGTAGTCGAGGCTTTTGCAAATCTTTACAAATAAAATATCTATTTTTTACCCTCCCCCATCGAATAAAATTCACCTGGAGCCCAGAAACCTATTTGATCCTTAAAATGAAGGCGACGTAGCATAAACGTGTCATAGCGTAAACGTGTCATATATAGTTGAACAATAATTGGCAGTTTATTACTTTTTTCCCCGTATTATAATAAATTATAATATTTCTTATGAAGTGGGGGAAAGCACTGTCATGTGTCTTTGAAATAAAAGTATGCAAGCCCTTCCATTATTTGTGGTAAAGTAACACACCTTCACATGATTTTGGATTTGAAAAACTAATCCTAATTCCAATTCTCAGTGATTACTATTTGTGAAACTATTTGTTTGCATAAAGAAGATTCTTTTTTTTTGGTGTTGGAGTAGATACTCATCTTGTGAAGTGGCTTAGCGTCAGACAGGTGTCAGTTCCACAAATGGATACAAGCTGATCCACATTAGCTGCAGTTAGTCTTTCGGTTGCATCTATTGGGTCACAATGGGCTGTTTACCTGTCATTCTGTATATTAGTGACTCTAATGAGGTACATGCAGTGTGGTGTATGTAAATGACATGTAATGTGTATGAATTTTAAATTTGATTTCAGGATGTATAAAGTCACACTGGTGCATCCATAGTGGAGCTGCAACTAACCATTGTTTTTCCATTATCACCAGTATCAGTTGTTTGATTGACTGATTTGTTGGTGAGACTGTAAATGTCATAAAATTGTGTTTCCCAAAATCTTGAATTGACATCATCAGGTGTCTTTTATTGTCCTCAAACTAAAGATATTTTAATATAAATGTCCAAATAATAGCAATTACATATGTATTCAAAATCGTTCAGCCCTACATTGGATACAGTTTAAGAAATATGTTGTCTATTTGTGTCTCTGTCTTTAAATGACCGTCAGCTGTGCAGAGCTGAAAGGGATAGTCCAATCCTCGTTCACAACACTGCACAAGTTCAAAGGTCATTGGGGAGGCGAGGCAAGGAGTTGTCAATCATTGCTCATCGGGTTGCTGAAGTGCTTCTGCTATTTCTTGCCAAAATTTTTTTGTTTTTTTAACTTTGTTGTGGTACTCCCTTGAGGTGACGTCAAAGAGGCAGGGGTACTGTTTCCAAAGTTCAACAAAAGGTTTTTCACGATTCCACCCATGGATGTTACGCCACATCACAACACTCCATTATTCCATTGGTCAACGCCCAGTAGTGTGTCTCGTCCAAATCGCTTGAAAATCAGCCTGAATTAGTGTAGTCTAATCCCGGCACTATGATTTAGATTTATTGTTGGAGCCCTGAGACTGAGAGACCCATGTCCCTATGCAAAAACGTCTCGATCAATGTTAGCTGTCAGAATAAAGAGCTATTTAACACTATTTTACACTAAATCATTATCCTTCAGTAGCAGTATTTTTACCAAAGGATTTCACTGACAGCAGCTTTATCACTCTTAAGAGCAGCATCTTGAAACTCGCTCTCACAACCCACTGTAGCTGTCCTTGTCTGTGTCAGAGGTTCATTTTGATGATTTGGTTTTGATTTATTCTGAAGCCAAATTTCTCATTTTCTTCCCAGGTTATCCAGAGCATTGAGGACCACCACCTGGAAGTAATAGCCCTATGCAGAGAGAACGGTTTCCATGGCCTCCTGGCCCAGGACTCTGACTATGCTCTGTGCAGTGTCCCTCACTACTTCAGTGCCCATGCCCTCAAACTGAGCCGCAATGGGAAAAGCCTCACCACCAGCCAGTACCTGATGCATGAAGTGGCACGGCAGCTTGATCTCAAACCGAGTCACTTCGCCATCCTCGCGTCACTTTTAGGTTTGTGTGGTTCTACTGCGCATAGATTAGGGATGACAGCTCAAATGAGATCAGTTAAACACAGCTGTACTTGAATTATTGTTATTTTTTATATTTTTTTCTTTACAGGAAACCACATACTGCCTGATGAAGACTTGGCTGCCTTTCACTGGAGCTTGCTTGGTCCAGAGCATCCATTAGCATCTTTGAAGGTCTGTGTGGTCCATTTTCCATGAAATGACTGGCCTGTTAATCCACTGTAGTGATAATAGTATAACAGGGAGTTTGAACCTTGTTAATAAATGACTGAAGCAGTGGGAAAGTTGTTCAGCACATACTGTGCTTCAGTGTCCTTTTGAGAGCTGAGTGCCATTGTTCCTGTAGTGGAGATGAGCACTTTAGGCTCCTGTGTTAAGTCATTTCTCAATAAATCACCACAGTCACTCACTCATACACAAGATGCTACTGAGTTGGATGGCAGGAAATGTAGAATTTAGGGTTTTTATCTGTCTAAAAGGAGATATAGGCTGCTTTGGATTTGCATTGCACTGTTGGTGTTTCCTTATTCTCTTTAGATTTAAAAATGTTCATATTCTGCAGAGACAAACTGAAACATCAAGTCACTGTAGTTTTCATCAAACTAGAATGAGAAGAAGAGAACACTGCTTTTATTTGGTAGAAGGGCAGTGTGTATAACAGTATGTTATAAACGTGTCTTAAATCCATCTTTACAAAACACAAATCTCTTGTTTTTAATTCTGGGGAAATGTGTGTGTTCTTTTAATAGTTAGTTTTAACTATTAAGATCTAGTTTAATGCCTGATTCAATCCAAACTGGACTGGTTATAATTATATAAGTTATTTACCCTTGTTTTGGGAATGACTGAGTCATTACTGTCATCTTAAATCTCTGAACCTTCCTGCTAAACTTTGCCCCAATGGCTATAGGTTATTCACAATATCTGTAGCTGTGATCCAGTTAAGAGGTTGGGATCTTATTAACTGCTGGTTGGTTACGAGAAGAGCAGATTCTTCCTGTCATTCACAGTCCATGTTCTCAGAGTTCAGGATATGCTAAACTCCACTTCCCATGTCGTAATTACGAGTTCCACTTGAACGCAGCAGCAATCGATATGAGTCATTTGGTCATGGCCGAAAGTGCTGTAGTTCAAAGTGTTACATGTCTGTGTTCCTGTTGACTTGTGTGTGAGTGATCACAGTCGTGTTGGGTTTAGTCTCACACTCTGGTGCTTGTAATTGCACTGTGCACCTTAAAATGTCCAGCTTAAAACATCCCTGCTGATTCAAATGTTGATGTGAAACTGGTGTGCGCTGGACTCACTGCTTCTGATTTACCAGAAATGTAATTTGGCTAAAAGGCTGTGAGCTCAAACACCAGCGCGATCTCTGTGTTTGGCAGTTTGGCTGAAGTTGAATGGGTAACGCAGCTTTATTGGACTGATGGCTCTTGTGAATGGTTGAGTTAAACAGTTGCATGACAGCAGTGTCAGTCTTGGAACACACTGTGCAAATGTTCAGCTGTAAATGACGAGCTGCAGTTAAACACAAAGCCATCTGCTTCAAATGTTTCACGTGTTGCACACTAACATAACATTTGCATAAGGTGTGCGTGTGCACACACTGGCATGCAAACACTCTCCGCATCATGCCATCTGTTTAGTCTTTTCTTTGCTCTCGTTTATAGGAAAAAAATATTACTGTGTGAATTAGGACGTTTCTGAAAATGAGCATGCCATATTAAGACTGAAAAAGTCACACTGCACCGATATCAGTGGTGTGCTGTCAGGGCAAGAAAGACTAGCAGTGCTAAAAAAAAAAAAAAAAAAGCACCAGTTGAATGAGATGTTGGTCCCAGAACAGAATTTTGTCTCCCAGTGATCAGAAATGATCTGATGTTGCATGCTTGTATTCATGTTTAACTTACTGCCCACTAGTGGTGGCAGTAGGTTATTTTCTTTCAGCTGTTGCCTCTAAATGTTATGTCATTTTTGTGGGTGTTTTGACAAAGTCAAACACAGTGTTGAGCAGCATGTTGTGGAGTTTTTGTGCGTACACGATCAAACCTGGGATCTGGAATGTACAGAAACACCAGGGAACACCAGAGTCTGTTAACTCAAACCTGATTGGCTGACCTGTTGTGGAGTTAATGTGTGACTGTTCCTCAGGTGCGTGCCCATCAGCTCGTGCTTCCACCCTGTGATGTTGTAATTAAAGCTGCGGCCGACTACGTCCGCAATATCCCAGACATCACTGACCTGGAGGCTGTCGCTAAGGACATCTTCAAACATTCACAGGTAGGGGAATGACTTAAAAAAAATATTTTTCTCCCCCGAGACATGTTTACTGTTTGAACATAAACCGCTAAAAGTAGCAGTTTTACCTCACAAAGTGTTAGGATGTCGAACTGACTGACATGATGGAAATATGACTCATGGGTTTGTCTAAAGAAATGTGTCATTCCATATTATTGATAATCGCAATATTTGTGATGGAACAGAATTCCAGAATTGCTTTGGAATAAAGTGCAATTGTAGTTTTGTCACACGATCCTACGCCAAAGCATTTTCTTACCTATAATGACAAATAGACTAATGACCTTTGCTTTGTCAAAAGCTGACTGTAACACAGTTTTAATGAAATAAAGTCAAGCTTGATGATAATTTATATGTTATATATTTTTTTATTACTGTACTTGTGAGGGAGCTGTCTTGTGAACTGTCTGAATTTTTTTAAATGAAGATCAAGAAATTCTGCTGCTAAAAAAAACCCATTAAAATCCTTTGATCGTTGGTTAGAATTAGAAAGCACATTTTCTTCACATTCATTCACACGTTTCAAAGCAGTGCTGTGACATTTCTAACTGCTGCCAAGCTTTTTTTTCTCAAATTCACAGTAAAACATAACCCTGTGCCTGTCACAGCAAACATGTAGACCTGGGTGGTACAAAGCACCGAGCAGCAGAACCTAATGAGAACAAACATGGAAATGAGCTGTTAGGAGAAGAGGACTTTGAGTGTAGAGTGCAAAACTTTTAGGCCACCATTAGATTTGTTGTTTTATTTATTATATATTATTATAATTATTTCTCAAAAAACAGCTCCTACAGGTTAAAGTGTCAAGTATGCAGTGTGACCTACCTTACACTTTTTTTTTGTGATCAAGTTTTTATTGAGTTTGGGTTCGGGTTAGTTTAAGGAAGTATATTATTATACAATAAGACAACACACGCTAGGGTTGTGCGAGGGTTAACCCTAACCCTCGCACACACCCACCCCGTCCCACCCCTACTGTCCAGGCATGAAGAAAAAAAAAAAAAGGGGGAAATCAATCAATCAAACAACACTAGTAAACAAGAGACAAAACAAATATTTGCTGATTTCCTCCGTCAGTGACATCCACAGAAATAGCTTTTGATACATATAGTTAAACCTACCCTTACACTTGAACAATAACACGACCATGGCTCTGGTCGTGCTCCCTAATTAATGTTGTGTCAAAAAATATCTGCTGTGAAAAGAGCATTACATACTCGTGTTGTATGAGTTAAACTCAACTTTCAGTCACATCATTCCCATCACAGACATGAAAACAACAAAGCTGGTGTTTTTAAATAGGTTCTCTGTGCTTTAATGTAGCCCAGGAGCCAAACCACAGCTGGAGGCGTCACAATAATGATAAATGCAACAATCAATCACATCATCTGTAATGAAAATATTAAAGCAATATACATGCTTCATGCAGAGTTGTCGTCTCGTTTAATCATTTTAAATTGGCAACCACAAATATTTCTTTAGTCACTCTGTGGGAAGTAATCAGAGAAGTCACGTTAAAAAATAATAATATGGCCTGAAGACAGTGTTTAGTTGATGAATTATTCACATTTCCTCTTGTCATTAGATTTTAACAACCATGTATAAAAAAACGGTAGCAGCTTTTTGTTTTCCCTGTCAATAATTAACATTACATAACTCAAAGGAGGTAATAAAAGTTAATACTATGACAACTGGGCCAAAAGTTTTGTGTTGACAAATAATAAACCTGCTTGTGATTTTTTTTTTTTTTTCTTTCAGTCATGCAATGACGACAAAATTATACGATTCAAGAAGGCAGTGGAATACTACTCGATGGCCAGCAAACCCCCTCACCGCCCTCCACAGTTAGGTGGGTGTCTGTCTGTTTGACTCTCTCTCTGGTGTTGTGGTTGTCTGCTGTGGAGGACGGTTCAGCTTGTGCCTTCCATTTTTGCAGCAAAGTAACATGACATCACTGTCTTATTTTTTTCTGATTGGCAAAGAGGGCACTCTGAGGCCAAGCTGCACTCAGTAATTACTTTAGATGGTCTGATGCACTTATAGGCTGTATATTTTGAACCGAATTTAAGGGTTTGAACATTCCCTCCGAATTTCGGATAAAATGTGGCACCACTTCTGCACATAAAACAACACTTAAAAACGTGTTGACAACTAACACAGTGATACTTGATGAAAACTAGAAAGGGTGTGTATTTAGGTGTTTCGTGGGAGAAGTGAGATTGAATCAAGTTGTCACAAGAGACGCATCCAGAAGGCATGTTAATGGTTGGGCTGATTACATTAAGTTCAGCCTCCCTTTAGTCTGTGTGCTGAAGCTCTGCGTCTCTGTTTCACAGTCAAACCAAAACACACGGGAGTGCCTGCTGCTGTGCCATCAACGAAATCGCTCAACATTCCACAGGCACCGATGCCTGTAAGACCAGTGGTAAGGCTGTCAGGACCCTGAGTGCAACAGTAAAAGTACTACGGCAGGCTCGGCCCCAACGAGACTCGACATCTTCATGTTTTCCTGTCTTGTCTTCAGGTCCAGCACTTGTACCCAGAGCCTCTGGCAGAGAGCAGCCACACTCTGGACGCAGTGGACAAAGGGCTTCCAGAGCCAAACAGCTTCAGCAACATTCCTCATGAAGGGAAGCACACACCGCTGTATGAGAGGTCCTCTCCCATCAGCCCGGGCCAGACTGGGAGCCCCAACAACACAGAGGCTGCTTTCTTCAACACCTCCTCCACCTCCTCCTCCTCTGAGAATGATGAGAGCTCAGGCTCAACTGCCAAGTGAGTTCAGCATAGACCAGTTCTCTCTCTGCTACAGATTGTTTTCTCACTGTCTGTCACCACCAGTCTGTCTGGTGCCTTCTCCCACAGTCTGCCTAGGCTAGGATTTGATGATCAAACAATTACAAGATGGTTCTGATTGGTCTGTATGCATACATTCATAGTTATTCAAGGTACAATTGCAGTTTTTTCCCCTTTTTAGATACCTTCTGGTATCACATGTTATTGTCTTGCAAATGAAAATATCTGTGAGCATTAACATATGCAAACGTGCGCCCCATTCACACAACAAACCGGTGTTTAAGTTGGACACAGACCTCTCAAAGATATTCCTCATACTGTTAAAATGAAGACATTTTGTTTCTGTTCATTGTTTTTATTTTACATATTTTAGTCATGTGAGTGACCGTAAGGGAGGATGGGAGAAAAATGGACTTGCTCCTCATTCTGAAGATAGAGACCAAACAAAGGTGAGCTATCCATGAGAACACCACACATCAGACCCTGATCAGTATTCTCACTGGATAACTTCATTGAAACTCATGTCTCGACTGTCTACAGACTGACCTCTGTGTGACCCCGTCTGTGAACCTGGGGATGCAGACTGTGGATCTCCACAGCCTGAATGCACACATCCCCTCTCTGCTCTCCATGCCAATCAGGAACCACATGGACATAACCATCCCACCTCTCCCTGCCGTGGCCCCCGAGGTCCTGCGGGTGGCTGAGCACAGACACAAGAAGGGCCTTATGTACCCGTACATCTACCATGTTCTCACCAAGGTCAGCACGTCTGGGTGGTAGAGACTGATTCTGATGTCTGGTTGAAGCTGCTTTGCACCTCTGTTTTCTTACACTTTGCTCATGAAGCTGAAGCAGAAGAAAATGTATATTTAAGAGACCACAGGAATTCTCATGTTGGGTGTATGTGTCATGTGGTGCTGGTGTTACAAGCTGTCGACCAGTCAATTCTAGTGATTGTTTCAAATTTTTATCAAGCCCTTTGATTTAATAGATAATAAATCATAGAATATAACATTTTACAGAAATGGCAGTGAAATAGTCAGAGACATTACAGTATGCACAACTTTGGTGATAAAAAAGTGGGTCTCTTTTATTAATAAAAGTTTAGAGAAAACTATTTTCAGCATGCTGCCTCATTGGAAAGTCTTTTTTAAGTGTAACCCAAACAGCTGATCTGTGCCATCATTGGCATTGATGCGCATAGGAATACATTGTGAAAATAAAGTGCCAATGGAAAGGGCTGTCTTACAGCAGCGAAAACCACTAAAAATGTTCCAAATAGAGCTGACAGTTAGTTTTACGGGGCTACAACACATTTTCTCTGCTGTCACTGTTCACAGTAAATCAATGCATAGATCACTTTCCCATTCTCTTGTCCCCCTTTTCAAACATACAGTATATTAATCCGAACACGGTCCACTGAGCGTGACACAGTGACTATGCATGAGTACCTCATCCACCCTTACCTTAAGAAACCTAAAGCATTCCTTTAAGGTAACAGTGTTGTCTTTGCAGGGAGAGATTAAACTGTCGGTCACCATTGAAGATGAAGCCAACAAAGACCTGCCTACAGCAGTGCAGCTGTTTCGGCCTGTCCGTCAATATGTTTACGGAGTTCTCTTCAGCCTGGCGGAGTCCAGGAAAAAGGCTGAGAGACTCGCCATGAGGAACAACTGCCTTCCTGAATGTGAGTTCTGACCGTAGCATCAGAGAGCTTTCTGACCTCATCTTATATTCAGTTGTAGATTTCCAACTAGCATCTGTCAATGGGGTCCTTAAACATTTTTTATTAAAATCCTCTTTGTGTCCTTATATCCATCAATAAATAAAGTTGTTTTAAAGATGTAGTGTGTAACCTTTAAATGGAAATGTAGCCTGCTATTTTTGGCAGAGCAGAGGTAGAGCAGATTGTCATCTGACCATAAAGTTTGCAGTTTAATCCCAGACTCCTCTGGTCTGTGTGTGCTGATGTGTCCTTGGGCACCACTCCTATGAGCCTACATTGCTCCTGGTGGCTGTGGTAGCATAGGTGAATTATGTTTGTTCATTCATTCATTCATCTTCTACCTCTTTTTCCTCCACGTGAGGGTCGTGGGGGCGCTGGTGCCAATCCCAGCTGCCATAAGGCGAATGGCAGGTCGCCAGTCCATCACAGGGCCACATAGAGACAATCAACCCTCACACTTACAATCAATTTAGAGAGTGTGTGAATTATGTGTGATAGAAAATAATGCTGAATATTAAAACTAGTGTAAAGGCAAACCTTTTACAAATGATTGAGCTTTTCTTTCTCTTAGAGACCCTAGCTTCAGTTGTAAATGGATGATACCTCATTGTGAGGTAATGCTGTATCTACTTTTAAATCCATAACTTTGTAAATATTGAACTGAACATCTTTTTTCCCCCTCACATAGATACACATGTCTTGGTCAAAGAGTGGGGTGCCTCCAAGGGCAAGTCTCCCCATACTCCTGAGCTGGTGGAAGCTCTGCCCTTCAGAGAGTGGACCTGTCCTAATGTGAAGAAGCTGTGGTTGGGAAAGGCCGTGGAGGATAAGAACCGCAGGATGAGGGCGTTCCTGGCCTGCTTGCGCTCTGACACTCCAGCTATGCTAAACCCTGCCAACATCCCCACACCCCTCTTGGTGCTCTGTTGTGTGCTGAGGTGAGCAGACGTCTGTGCTGAACCACCTGTGGTTCTACACACATACAGAATGGAGATTTCATTGTGTAAGAGAAAAGAGAGCCCAGTGTGAAGTACAGTGAAAGGGAGAGGAGATTTGTTGAGACTCTGATCCGTTCCTGGTATTTGTAACACTGTTAACCCTCTGTGTTTTGCTTCAGGTTTATGTTACAATGGCCAGGAGTAAGAATTTTGCGTCGTTACGAACTTGACGCTTTCCTAGCTCAAGCACTTTCTCCTAAACTTTATGAGCCTGACCAGCTGCAGGAACTGAAGGTGATTTTGTAGTGTTCATAAGAGGAGTATTCGAGAAATACACACAAGTCATGAATGGCCAGATGTCTATCACTCACATGCTTATGCGCGCAACCAGCTGCTCTGACAATGGCAGACTGATGAGTGAATTAGCTGGCTTCTTCTGTTAGACTTCATGCTGTCTTTGTTTCTCTTGGTACTCCTCATATTTTGCAGACAAAGCAACATGCTTGTATGAGAGGACCCTGTTTTGTTGCAAGCATGTTGCTGTGAAGCTAGAGCTTTGCAATCAAAAATGCATTTGTAGAGCTTCTGAGATGTTCCCTTGTTGTTTGTGGATGGTTTATGAACTCCTCGTCTGTTTTCATTTGGCCTTTTTTCCTGTAAACCATCCACACATCAGCTTCAGTATGCTTCAGTCTTGTCTGTGTGTAGCTCTGTCAGAACATGTAGATTGTGTCTGCTGGCTTTTTGTGTTTGTTGGGTAGGTTGTTTACTGCTGTATTTTTGGCAGCTGGGAGTGAATGGGCTGCTTATGCTTGCTCTGTGCTTTGTTTCGCACTTGATTACTCTGACTGCTGTGGGTGTAAGAGCAACATGCTCTTTTTTCCCTTTTAATTTGAACTTAATATACAAGTCTGAGGTTTTTTTTGTCTCCCACAGATAGACAACCTGGACCCTCGAGGAGTCCAGCTGGCTGCTCTGTTCATGAGTGGAGTGGATATGGCTCTGTTTGCCAACGACGCATGCGGGCAGCCCATTCCCTGGGAGCACTGCTGTCCGTGGATGTATTTTGATGGCAAACTGCTTCAGAGTAAACTCATCAGAGCCAACAGGGAGAAGGCTCTGCTCATTGACCTCTGTGATGGTCAGGTAGTTTGATCCACACCACCCACAAGTAAAAAAAAAACCAAACCTTCATTAAAAACCACACTGATTCACACTAGTTTGTATAACATGTTATTCAACAATTTCTAAAAGCAGCAACAGCAACGGGAGAGTAAGCTTTTCCATCACAGCCACTTCCTAGCTGTGCTTTAATTAAGATTTCTGACCATTACCACCTGTTCCTGCAGTCCTGCACCTGTCCTGACTCAACAAAAAACATTGCAATAGGCAAAAACAATCATTTGTTCATGGAGGATACCACAAATGCCAAATAACTCAAGTCGGCTCCTTTCCATTATCATCAGCAATCTCAATACCCCCCAATCCTTCAAGTTTTATGTCCCGTCCCAATTCAGTCCTCTACATCCCATCTCCTCTTCCATGTCTTTTTCTATAGCTGCGTATTCACCGAGCAGTGCCAGTATAGTTCAGATTCCCTTGGTACGTTTGAAACCATAAACCCTGATGTGGTTTGCATTGCCACCGCTGGGTGTGGCCATAGCTGCGTCATCATATTAGCACACAACACAAACCACCTTGAGCCCTCTCGCTCTCTAGTCATGCAAAAAAAATAAAAATTACCCATTCCATTTTGGTTACCCAGAAATTATGATTCCCTGTTGACCAATAAACAGATTACACCCTTCAGGTGCCACACCACTGTGCATGGTTACCACAACAGAAGGATGCCAATAATTGTGGATATATTGTGATGACTGTAACTGAGCTGGAAAAGTAGTTTGAGCTCATGTACCACTCTGTTGAATAACACTGTGATATTGATTTGAAACAGTCAGGCTGCAGATAACTGCACTGACTTAACTGGGAAGAGTTTTTTTTTTATGATATCAATCAATATCAGAAAAGTTCATTACAATAAAACCTCACCAAAGCAAATAAGCAGACTATTCAGATAGGGCAGAATAATGTGTTGTAATTAAAGTTTTACTATGTGTATATATACATGAATAATTCCTGCCCTTGAGTACACAGAACAACTTGTGTAACCAGCCTCACAAGCAAACTGCAAAACTTTAGTGATGGCAGCATGAGATGAGGGCTCCCCACAATTTCAACTCCACTGCTGTCCTGCAGCAAAGATGCAAGGATGTCACAGCTGACCTGCAACCAAGGTGTTATTTTTTCAACTGCGTAGAAATCGCTCTTCTGGTACTGCAGCCAAATAATGTTTCATTATAGGTATAGGTTATTATTTGTCAGTTACTTTTTTAGATTAACTGAAGAGAAAGGGTCTGAAAATGTCTTCAAAACGATGACATCCTCAAAAGTCTCTTGTTTTGTCCAAAAACCAAACATACTCCGTTTACTGTCCGAGGAGCAAAAAACCCACAACATATTCCCATTAGCAAACTGAAAACTAAAATTCGATCATACCAACAAATTTATTTCTAAAACAGTTGGTGATTAGATAGCCAATTAATAATGGAGTAACAGTTCCCGTAGGGCTTTCATCTTATCCACTGCAATGTTCAACCAGTGATTTAAAAACAGTTACGTCATAGCTGAGTTTGAAACAGAGACTGAAGCCAAGAATATAAAAGTATAACCACAGTAATGTCGTCACTGGTCTCCATGGAGCTTTCTTTTGTGTTGCATTGTGTTTCATGTTTACGCCACAGCTTTTCCAATACATTGTTGTTGATTTGTTTTTTATGGTCACATTCACTCAACATAGGAAAACAACAAAACTTCCAAAAAATCGTCAGATAATTGGAAAAGGAGGCAATCACCTTTTTAGCAAGTTTACCCACGTCTAAAAAAAATAATAAAAAAAAGTAGTTTTGGTGTAAAAGAGGCAATAGAAGCATTAACAGAGTTGATGTTGTTTGCAGGGGTCATCAACACTTTTTTTTTTTCCCCCTAATCCATCTTCAGACTGAAGTGGTTGCCAAGGTGGAGAGGATGCGTCAGAGTATCCTGGAAGGTCTCAGCTTCACTCGTCCTCCTCACCCTCCCCCGTTCCCCCCGCCACCACCTGCAAACCTTCATGGGATGCCTCTCTACGCCCCTGGTACTCCCTTCTTCCCCCCACCACCTATGATGTCTCCTCAGGGCAAAGGTAGGGGGTTACCTGGTGAGTACAACCATAAAATGTCACGTCAGACGTCAGTCATTCCTTTAGATTTTAAATTTAGGTTCCACTTTAAACCAATTCCTCTTAAAATCACAGATATTGAATTTGTGTGTAATTCAGCTGAACACTGGTCAGAGATGAATGCAAAGACTAACCAACTGTTCTTCTCTTCTAATGAGGACTTGAAGGAATCTCATCTCAGGGTGGAAAGCTGGAGATCGCTGGCACTGTGGTGGGTCAGTGGGCAGGAAGTCGACGAAGCAGAGGAAGAGGAGGCTTCCCTATCCAGGTGGTGTCTGTGGGTGGAGCAAATAGAGGGTAAGAAAGGAAAGAAGACGAGACGCCTTGTGTATGTATTATTACCTGTGTCTATAGTATGTACATGTCGTTCATGTCTGTTGTCTCCAGTCGTGTACGAGGAGTGATTTCCACTCCTGTCATAAGGACATTTGGTCGAGGAGGCAGATTCTACACTCGGGCCTTCCAGGGTCAGGGAGCATACCTGGTACGTCACTGATGAAGTATTGTTCCCACTTTAGTGAGTGTTAATTACCACATTCCACATTCTTACTCTACAGAATCAGAATCAGTCTGAAGAAGAGCCTGTGTATGTGAATATCTGAGTCTGATGCTTTAGTGATGAATATCCTGCAAAAAGGTTCCCAACTATAACGGATGGAATATATGAACCTATTTACCACGAGAGCATCCAATAGTTAAAGTTGGTTGTTCATCCACTTCTTATTAAGATACATTTTTGGGCCTGTGAGCTGAGTTGTGTGTATATAGATACACATATTTCTTTTGTGATGGATGCCTCAAGGCAATCTCTCTGTTTCTGAAACTCTCTGCCACACATTTTAGTCACACATTTTAATTCTTGTATTGTCCAACTCTCTTATAAAAGACAGTAGTGTAGTGACTCACCTTTTTTTGTTACGGTTTATTTGCAGTGGAGGTAGTACGAGTTTAGTTGTGTGGCTTCAACAGAGTCTACAGAGCCGCTATTCTGTTTGGGTCCAGTTGAACATGCTCATGCAATACTAATTCTGTGTTGACATGACTTTTACATGTTCAGTTTGAATTACTAATGCCATGTAAACGTACAGGCTGTGATCTGACATGTCTTTAAACTCAGGCTGGGTAACAACATGGGCTTGGACTTAACTAACAGAAGTTAATCTGTGACTATTTGCATGAACAATGAGGAAGTGAAATTCGATCACAAGTGGTCACTGGAGACACGGTCACATTTAAATGCCAGGTGTGAGCAGACTGTGATCATTTTGGAACATTTTACCATATAGCTCCACTGAAGTATCAGGTATTGACCAATTACTATACTGTAGGTCAAAGAAAAAATACCTCAAAATCTGAAACCACCTCCCCTTGTTGACCCTTTCTTCAATTACAGTGCAACAACAAAGAACTCAACTATTGTGTGAGAACTAAAGAGCCTCCCAGCATGACTCTTTAAACCCTTCAACTGTTCATTAAATCAAAAGCATTTTCGTGTACTCCCTGGACTTTCAGCCCACATCTGTATTTACCTCCACATCTTGCACGATCCCTCACAGTCACTGCTGCAGCGTAACCCTCTTGTCTTGTTTTAATAACATTCCTTTTTTTTGTCTGACCTCTGTACCAGAGTAAACCTGCTCATAAGGCCCCTCATATGTCCAAACATGATGAGGTGAGGGAGAAAAAGTGTCCAGATCCAGAGAAGAAAGTGTCCTCCCCCCCACCTTGTGACAGCTCTGCGACAGAGAACGGTGTAGACAAGGAGCTGGACAAGCTGAACTGCGATAAAGAGGAGTGCAGGGCTCTCATCCGACCTGAAAGTGCCTTTAGCAGTGACTCCAAGATGTGCAATACTAATGCTCACTTAATTGCACTAAACGTAGATGGCGGCTGCCATAGAGATGAAGGTTTGGAGGCCGCCGTCATAAAAAGACAAGTGTAAGCCTATTTTTCTAGAGAGGGTGTAGGATGAAAGATGGAGCAGTGTTTGGGAAATTTGGAAAAGCCTACAGTCACTGTATTGTTTTTTTTCCTCTCATCCAACGGAGATGAAAGTAAATGCACTACATGATACAGTACTAGGGTTAAGGGGGCCGCTCAGATGAAGCATCATTTGCGCCTGGAAAAAAAATCATAATTTTAAATTTCAAGTGTGCTCACATCACAAGGAGCATGCTTTTCTGGTCACAAACAGGATACCCAACTTTCTCAAATGCAGCAAATTCAGTGTTTATTCTTTTTGGCACACATGTCAAGCTTATATATTTCCTGTGCTGGGATTCTATTTGTCTTTCTTTGTTTTATTCACTCCATATTTAACTCCATTAGCAACTTTATTGTTGCCTCAGTGTGCAAGTTTCGGTTACTTCGGTGAGGATAGAAGCACAACCCTGACACCTGGAATAGAAACTAGTCCACACATATTCAGATGCTACATGTGAACGGCCCTGGTTTCTACAGGTTACTGAAATGAATGAAATGTCTCCTTTTCATTAGGATATAAGAGCTTTAAGAAGCATTAATTTTTTTTTAAATATATTTTACTTGTTGTAGGTTAATACTCGTCCAGTACTTGGCACAGATTACTGGCCACAGTACAGTTATCAGTTTTGTGTCGTCATAACAAACCTGAACTAAAGTAAAAATGCAACATGTCCACCTTTTGATTTGATTACTTTGGGTTCGGTTCATGCTCAAAGCGGCAGTTTCCGTCACTCAGCTGTAATGCTTAAAGATATGAGACGAGAGAGATCTCGTCGTGTCCCGAACGGTTTCCTCACACAAGGAGCTTCAGCATCACTGCTTCAACAAACAAAAAAACTCTTCTGCATGGTTCACAGTTAAAAGGTGTGTAGATGTTATGCATGTTGTCCTTCTCCCTCCATCATTACAGGGACTCTGCCCATTTGCAACTCAAAGAAATGGCTAATATCAGTGATATTAACGGTTAGTTAACTGATTTTGTTTTCTCTGTTGCATTTAATAAAAAAAAAAACGACGTTATCTAGCTTATTTTAAATGGTGTATTCAAACTGTCTTGCTCTCTGTTGCTGTTTTCTGCATTAGTCAAATATCTAAAGGGGAAAAAAAGCGCACATAATTAAAAGCTTTGATCAAAATCAGCCCTCTTGTAGCTCAAAGCCACATGATCGATCCTGTGAGTAAGAATTTAACCATCAGCCAGTTATTTACCTAAGTATTTTTCTTCTCACTACTCAATCATCGTTTAACAAGTCCATCTTTCATTAGTGATCAGAGAAACTGTGTACTGTTCCCCCGTCCCTCCCCTGCAAGAGCTAAATGGGTTACCTTCTATGTAAGCTGATCACTTTCTTCCTTACTCATAGACCGTAACCGAATGAACTGCTGTGGGGTTTGACTGAATGTTGATGGAATGTGGATTGATGTACTTGAAGGCACCTTAGCTAAAATGCTTAATAAAACTATATTCTTTTAGTAGAAGCTGTTTGTTGTTATTTTTAACTTTTTGTTCTGTAACTGTGTAGACATTCATATTGCTCATTTGATTGACTCGTTTAAATTGAGACAAAAGAACAACACTTAATGATTAAAATGCATTAGTTTTGCTTTGTTTAATCTGCAATATCTTAACTTTTTTCTTCAATTTATTTTTCAGGAAGTTGTGGAGAAAACCATTTGTCAGATTGATGACATGTTCTTAAACTGAACTGTAAACATGTGAAAATAGTTATGTATGACATTAATGATAACATACTAAGGTAATGTGAGTCATATAATTGTGCTCACGAGTGTGCAAAATACCACTAATCAGCAGCTCCGTCTCCATGACAACTGATTATAGTTGACACAACTATATTACAGTCTTAGTTCACATTGTGTGGTAATATTAGTCATACAGAATCTATGATCAAACTTGTATTGGAGGATAAGGAGAAACCATACCAACCAACCAATAACAGTTTGGCTTTTAATCTGATGATAATGGAATTTACCTACTTGTATATCATGATAATACGGTATTAATTTAAATTAAAAATTAAAGGGGTTGACTTTCAATTATACACACCCTCATACCTCAGTCTAATATTTCTGGGGCAGTCTTTCGTTAAACTTGTTTCTATGATCTTAACCCTCAACAAATGAATTAATTATTTAAATCTTAGTATTAAGAACTGTAGTGCTTACTTGAGACTAAAACATGTTTGGGATTATTTATTTATTTACCGAATCAACACCAAATTTACATTTCATCAAATCACTACATGAAAAATGTTGATCAGTGTGAACCAAACTTCAAAATGATGATGTTCTCAAATGTATTGTTTTGTCCACAAACTGAACATATTCCTATTAAAGAAGCTGACATATCAGAAAGCTTGTTTTAATTATTTAAAACTGAAACTAAAACTGAATAATCGATTATGACGATTTATTTTGTAATCGATTCTTGCAGTTTTCACTGCATTGACACTGCTATATGTGAGTGGATAACGTCATATGAATGCCATTTATCAAAAAAAAAAAATTTTGTCCACTAACATTTAAATGTTTTTTAATTGAGCAACAAAGTATGTACAGTACATGTAATCGTAGATAATTTGTATTTGTTTTAATGGTAAAATATTATCAATGGTGAAATGCATGAAATAAAAAATAAATCAATATCAATATAAACAAATATTTATACAACTTGCAAAGTTAATTTCATTATTTTACACTGAGAATTCATTTTACATTGAGCACAAACGTGTTTTTAATTTGGATTTAAATTAACAATGACGTCATGGCTGTTTATATTTAAATGTTTTTTTTATTCCGTGTGTTACATTCAAATGTGCTATGAACGGGAATAAAATATTTAAAAAGGTCGTAAAAGCTGCGGCGTTGATTGATCTGCGGACGTTCATTCATGTGATTTGAGCTGCGCCGATTAACCTGCTCCCTGACGTAACTTTCGCATTCATCATTTTATTAATTTATTTATGTAATAAGTTTTGTGTTTGTTTGTGTTTTCCACACGGACGCCTTGTGTTACGACATGACCGCGGTGGCGGCGGCGCGCGCTCAGTCACCAGGGGGCATTCACATACATGCATACGTCTCACATCAATAATAATAATAATGCATTTCAGGAAAGCTCGCCGCGAAAAGGCTCGATCTTTGCTTCCACAGCTCCCCGTGAACGCAAACGCGACCGTGGCGTGATGGAGATGTGCGTGTAGGTTCATGTGTCCGGCGGGACTGCCCCTGGCTTTTTTTTCCTGGGGAAGATCATACTGGATCATATTGTTTGCAGGACGTTGTTCCTCCTGCAGCCCCCCAAGTCTATCCCGACGTAGTTGTGAATTGAACATGGCGACTGTACCAGTGTATTGCATCTGCAGATTACCTTACGACGTGACCCAGTTTATGATCGAGTGCGATGCTTGCAAGGACTGGTTCCACGGCAGGTAAGAGGCGATGCCGTTTTGCCGCCGAGTGTGTTGTGTGTTTGTGAGACGGTCTGCATTTCGCAGGAAAACAAGACAAAAAAATGGCGAGGAGTCGCTGCGTTTGACAGCTTTGTGGCTCCGCGTCGCCCCGTCTACATCTGAAGAGAGAGGCCGCTTGCTGAAGAAGAAGAAGGCGGAGTTAAATAAAGCCGAGCAGGGTTGTGGCATTTTTTCGCTAATAACATAATACAGAATCCACTTATAAAACAATACAGTGCTACATGGAGTGATTACATTGTGGGCTCCGTCTATCGCGTTCACGTTGTCGCGTTTAACGTCCCCGTTTAGCCCCGAACTGCCCCGGCCGTAATGAGCGGACGACAGCGGGGGAAGCCTCGGCTTCACTCGCCGCCGTCCGTTTCTCTGTCCCCAGCTTATATTATTGCTCTCAGGCCCACATTACGCTTTTATTATCCGCCAATGTTGCCATATTGTAGCCGCTCCCCCGGCTTTTAAGCGGCTCTGCTGTTGGAGCGCGGCTGAAAATCACCACTCGAGTCCGGGCAGCTCAGCCTCGCTCTGCCCCGCTCAGTCTTCCTGCCAGGCGGCAGCTATGGCTGACAATAGCCCGGGCAGGATTTGCTTCAACGGTGGGGCAAGTGACATTCAATGAGCTGCCGTATCGTGACTCTGGGCTGTGGGTGATTGCTAGTTATGTTTGACTGTGGTTGAAAACGGAGATGGGTCGCATATCATAACGCAGAGGCTCATCACTTTCTCCGCCGCGGACAAGAGCGGCAGCGATCTCCGCCAAATCCCTGTTGTGATCGTGTTATATTTCTCTCCCGCTGCTTTACGTGTCGTTACACCAATGTGCTTGTACACTTGTCTTTTCTGTTGGCACGTTGCAGACTGTTCGGCTGCTCTCTGGGTGTCTTTTAGGGGAGAGGACCGTTTGTTAATCGTGTTTCGTTGGGTGAACAAGCCTTTCAGAGCCTTGGACAGTATTTACGCGCCTGAACGTTAACCCTTTAATGCTCCACTGGCTCTCTCTCTCTCTCTCTCTCTCTCTCTCTCTCTCTCTTCCTCCCTCCCTCACTCTCTCTCCCTCTATGCCTGTGTGTAGCTTTCTCACTGTATGGTAGTGGAGAATTGAATCGTGGAAAATGACCCAGTGACCTCAACCCTGTTATAAGTGTGAGACGTCAAGCCAACATTAGTGTTATGGAAAATCTTTGTATTTATTTATTTATTTATTAATTTATTGATTGATTTGTTTAATTCAGTGAAGCCTTGTGTACTTCATACCCATATTATGTTCATTGTTAGGGATGTAACTATACCACATTGTCATAGTGTGATAACACTGTGGTACCGTATTTATTCTATATATTGTGAAATCCATGGTACAGTCCTGGTGTCAGGATGAAGTGACTGTGGGGGCTTTTAAAAACTGTGTCTCTCATTTGTCACTCATAGATTACAACTACTCATTGCTGTGCTCTGTCTGTGAAGCACAAAAGCACAGGGGAACCAAACGTGAAAAAAATGAGACAATATTGTTTCTTTTTTCTGTTTGCGATTCTATTTCAAAACAAACAAAAAAAACCAAAAACAATAACAATCTTTTCCACTACATTTCGCCGTGATCTTAGAGTCAATAAGTGTGCCCCAATCATTTTGTTCTCAGTCGTTCTCTATAGATGCATAATCCTTAAAAAGAGGGGGCAGGAAATATACAATGCTGTGCCTGCTACTGTACCATATTTATTGCAATGTTGTGATATTAATAAAGCTCTGAGTAGCTGTATTACTATCAGATGGACTCTATGGGGTACACTACAGGGATCTTTGTTTGGCTTGTTTTTGAGTCACTGCACTATTGAAAAGTTGCAGAAAGTGCATCTGAAAACCATTGGTGCTTTTCCACTTTACAGTTATAGCCCTACTTGGCCCTGCGCGGCTTGACTCTATGGTTTGGGTATCAGTCACTTCTTTTTCTATGACTATAGAACCTCCGCAACGTGGGCGGAGTCGTCATAGCACAGCTGCACAAAACGTTGTGCCGTGACGTTTTCTACGCGACACAAGCACATAGAGTTGTGGCGAGAAAAGCAGTTGTTTCAGGTGTACTCAATCGTTCGAATCAGTTTATTAAAAAGATTAGTTCAGTACTTCCTGCATGACCGGAGCACAGACTATGCTGACACAGTCACTGAGCTAAACCTGGTGGAACAACTTTCAGCAGTGCTGTCGCTAAATCCTCTGTTAAATATTGAGATTTTAGAAATGTCCTTGCTAAATGTTGGAGATTAACGCGTTTTTTTTTTCAAGTCTTTTTAACTGATCTACTCTCGACAGTTCGGCACTGTGCGGTTTGTTTCCTGTGTCGAAAGTCACACCTTTGAGTCTTCCAGTGATGACACTCAGTGGTTGGCAGACGTCACATTTTAGTATCAGCGCAGCTCACTTGGAACCTCACCAGAGCAGGTACTAAAAAGTACCAATTACCAGGTACTATCACTAATGGAACAGCAAAATAAACCGGGTAGAATTGAGCCGCGCCGTGCTGAGTCGTGCTAGAACTGTATAGTGGAAAAGCGCCAGGTGATGCGGCAGGAAAAGTCCCAAGGCCAGTTTGGTCTAGCAGTGGTAACAGCATGGCTACCTCTATGACATTTCCTCCTCCTCCTCCTCTTATTACGGCCGATACAAATGAGAGGAATGTTTGCAGGACTTTATTAAATCTTTATTTACATATACTTTAGCTCCAGCGTGTTTACAAACCTAAGGAAAATGGCTATAGGTCTCTTGTTGTGATCTCTTAAGCTCTGAAGTTTAATATGAGAAGGTGGAGTTGTATTACCCTACGTGTAGGTCACTGCAATGTGGCAGTGTCTGCATTTGGTTGTCTGTCATCCATCCATTTCTTGATACAGAGAAACGGAAATGCTTCTACACATCAGATTTAAAAGCCACTGGATCATCCACAATTCCAATTTCCCTCTCTCTCTCTCCTACATCCACGCTCTTTTCTTGGTCATCACTGACACCAACGTCTGCCAGTTTTGCTGTACTAGATCTGTAGAGGCAGCACGAAGGATGACAAACATATGGGATGATGGTCTCTGTTGTTCTTAATTCTCTTCAGTTTGCTCCAATGTAGCGAAAACAAAACTACACAAACGCATTTGATACCGTCACAGATCCAGAGCGGCATTGAGACACTTTTGTTTTTGCGATATTGTGAAAGTGACAAATTTCGTTCCCCACGTCATCAAATAAATGCTGTTCATCACATCAGCAATACACTGTGGAGAGAGTCTATGTACATCAGTGCCTCTCAAACGTTTTAGACCAAGTACAACGTTAAAATACAGTGGTGTAAATAGGTCAAGCAGGAGGCAGATTTATTCCCAATAAGATAATTTGCCCTCTCATCATCCTCCTCTTCCTCACATATATTTCACACACAGATATAGTGAAATCAGATTAAGACGGAGCAAGAGATAAGATGGCTCTAGTTATTATTATTTAATTTATTTGTTTAATTTTCTACACACTCCGATCACATACCCTGATAGAAAAGTATTTCTTGGTCTATAACACACATCCTTAGAACATTTAATTCCAACATAACTGTGTGAAGTTTAAAATGACAACGATCTAGTTCTCTTTTAAACATGCAAGTGATGTTTTGTGCCTATGAAAGCACATTTCACTAGTTTCTTCAACTATGCCACAGGAGCAAAACTCAATTGGTAATTATCTGCTGAAAAATATAATTTATTTTGACAATTATGAGTATAAACTAATTTGAACGTGGATGGGGCATCTCTTAAAGGAGCTTTCTCCACCATTATCTCGCTGGCTTCTTCAGCCAGGTAACTTCTGCCCAAGTTTCCCTTATTCATTTGAGCAGCACCACCGCGAGGAGACATGAAGTAGTGACGCCCGGCGAGTGAAACTGGCAGGAACTTGACTTTAGAACGCTTCAATTTGTTCCTTTTGTAAATTAAAATATCAGTATTTGCTGCCAATGTGTCAATAATCATATCTCATGCAATACACAGTTTGGTGTTCTTAGTGGATGTGGATGTGTGGTACGTGTGTTTCTGAGCTGCAGGTGTGTTATATCTTATGGGTCATTATTAAGATACCTGATATAACCTGGTGAGTCGTGGCATGTTAAACAGTAACCTCAGGCTTCATTTCATGTGTAGTCTTGTGCACCTCAGTCTGGCTGTCCTTAACTGTCTAAATAATCCATTTGTGATTAATATGTAATACAGTGTGTTTACCTCGGAGGCAGTAATGGGTAGGAGTTTATTTTGTTGCTGTTATCTGATATGTTGCACACACCTTTTATATGAAAAGAGGAAGTAATCATTGGTAATGACCCTGTAAAGCTATAAAACTACAAGAATAGGTCTGGTGCGGAAATGTGATTACATCGTTTGTTACAAGTTGTAATAATAGTATCAGCACAGGTAGTCAGTAATAGTGAAAAAATGATGTTTAATCGCAAGATAAGGTTCACAAAAATCTGATATTTGCATATTAGAAGGTCAGTGTGTGTGCTTCCAGAATAGCGATGTACTGATCAGCCATAACATTAAAATCATCTATTTGTTTCTGTATTGTGACTGTACATGCATATATATGTATATATGTATATATATATGTATATATGTATATATATATATATATATGTATGTATGTATGTATATATATATATATATATATATATATATATATATACATATATACATATATATATATATATATATATATGTATGTGTACAGATTACACGACAAGTACAGTGTACAGGTCGGGGCAAAGCAACTGAGAATGACATTAAATGCACAGGACCAGCTTTGTACTAAACTGCCAGGTAGATGGAGCTCAGGATTCAAGGACACAAAGCTGTTATTGTTTTATGCAGAAATAAACAATCAACATAGTATTTTAAATGTTGAGAGAAACCTGAGACAATATCTATTGATGGAAAATGGACTGAGAAACTGTCAGGAAGATACAATTTTCACACAAACCAGTGTTAACGTTATGGTTTATTGGTGTTTACCTCATAGCTGCAGGACTCACAGCAGGGGGGAATCTACAGTGTCGGTCCGACTCCACCACAACTGGAAAAAAAAATGTATTATCCATGTATGAAATCCGAACAGTGTTCCTGAGGAGTTTCTTTAAGATGCTCCATGCATTTTTTTGTGCCCAGCTGTTGTTGATTAGGAAATAGTTCAAACGCCAACTGCTCTGAAAAAAACAAGCCACAGTGTCTTGTTTTTTTTTTTTTTACTGTACCAGTGTGCACATGAGGCCTGTGGTGTCGCTGGATTTCCAAAGCTTGTTTTTTTCTTGTGAAGGGGACAAACCCACAGGGTTATTGTCCATCTCTGCAGCTTTTTGTTACATTTCATGCACGGAGCCCAGTTGACTGTAGAGTCAGTTCTCATCGCTCTCATTGATCCACTGAAAAAGCAGCTTTGCGTCAAATACTGGCCGATTTGTCCATGGAGAGTTTGTACGGACAAAAACCAAAGCTTAAGATGGGATTTAAACTGATTTATAGAGTGACTAATATTAATCAGCCATTTACAACAAGAATTACTGGTGAAGATGTGTTTTTAGAGAAACTGTCTCTGTCAAATTGACATGTTTGGATTTGTCTTAATGTTTTTTTGTCTAAACACATTATCAACTTGTACTTGTGTAAATACAAGTGTAAATACAAGTATCTCTCACAAATGCAACAACTTGTTGGCATAAGTGTAAAACATCTGTTGCTACAACGTTTGCATATAGTTTTTTTTTGGGTTTGTTTTTGTAAAAACCTATAAACAATAGTGAGTGAGTATGTTTTGGGAAAGTGAGGACAATTTGGCTGGTTCTAATGTTCTGTAAACCCCCAAAAATTGCCTATAAGGGTTAAGACTTCAGGGTTAGGGTAATAGTTGGGGTTAGGCATGTACATGTACAAAAAATACAACATCCATTCATAGCTTTGGGTTTAGGTTTTCCAGTGTGTGGTTCCAGTGATTGCAGTAAACCTACATTTTTGATCTGAGTTCTGTGCAAATAAAACCCTGTGACAGACCACTTAATAGTGGCAGCCCTCAGGGACGAGGAAGGCTTTGCTTTAAACATTGCATTTATTGCTGCAGGCTGACTCACAGTGTTGTGTCTGCATGTTAACGGTGAGCTGGCAGTGTGCGTTCTCTGCAGCTGCAGACGGTTGTTGCATGTTGTATAGTTTTTTTTATCAATTTCGTTTTTTACCGCTGGTGTTGTAAAAGCAGTCTTTGAGTCTTTAAACGTGAACGTGGCTGGTGCGTCTTCAACATTATTTTCTTCTTGAACCAGTTGACTTCTGTTTACCTTACCCTCATTACTGTGGAAGCGTCACTGCAAGGATTCACAAAGGAGCAATGCTGGTGATCGGAATTGCCAGTATGTGCCGTCTATTTGACAGACAATATACTTCCTTTAGCTACCAAATATAAAACAAGCCAGACACTTCATGATGCAGCGTTGCAATAAAAGCTGTTTGATGGTTCTCTGGAGGAAGGAATGTGGACCTCACTGCAGCTCAGGTAGAACAGAGGTCAAAAACAGAGGATGGACATAGGAAGAGTCATTGAGTCAATCATTGAGTGATAAAGGTTAACCTACACAATATGTTATCTTTTTGTGGTCCCCAATAGTGTTGAAGTCGTCTGGTAATGGCACCATTTAACCTTGACTGGTTCCCTGAGTAGCTGCATTCAAAACAGCAGCAGCATTTGTTGTTTTCAGATTGACCTACAGTACCATCCATGCATTATTGGGTGATTCATAAAGATGGTGAGGGTTTATAAATGAAATTAGACTACTAGACTGAAATGCAGTTCCAGGCATAAGGGAGAGCCTGAAGCTGTTGAGGCTCAGCACGTACAATGCGCCGTCCACTAATCAGAGAGTCTGCAGTTCCATCCCAGTTTCCTCCCGTCCATATGCCAGTGTCCTTGGGCAAGTCACTGAACACCAGTTTGTCCCAGTAGCTGTGTCGGCAGTGTGTGAATGATATATGATGTACAGAAAAGTGCTTCATATGGGATAGATGTGATGTGTTCATGGTATATGGGCCATTTACCATATTATGTATAACAGAAGGCACAGTGGCTGTCCTTGAAAGATTACCCTTGCAGAATTCACTATTTATGCTTCTAATAAGTGGCTCTGACTTGGCAGAAGGGATTATCTGTGGAAATAGAGGTTTCACTGCGTGGAGTCAGACTGAGAACCTGATGATCACATGGTTCCAGCATGTTCGATATGGAGCTGACCAGGACTAACATGGGGACTGCACATGTCACGTGTCATGTCAGTATGTAAAACATGGGTTATACTGTACATTGGACTGATATCCAATGTACAGTACATTTCCATATCCTCCGTAATAACCAGGCTTACGACCGGCACTAGGAGGACACTGGATGGGGATCAATGGGGATTGGGCACCTTACCCAGGGGTAACCCAGCCCTTGTCTTCTAGGGATTTGGCAACCCTCCGTTTACAAGCCCTTTCACTTTGGCATGGGCTGCCCTGAACTTGAACTAATGACTTGAAATTGTCTTTCAATTTAACCCATGTTGTCTTTACATTTGAGATTCAACAGATCAATAATTTGGCTTTTATGATTTATAGTTTACACAAAACAAATGACTGTAAAATTGCTCACTACATCAGACACCTGAAGCCTAACAAATTGTTTTCTTTTAGTTGTCTGTGTTAGTTTTGATAGCCCAGATTTCACGGTTGAAGTACTCATTTTCCTTTATCCGGGGTGCTAATCACAAAGAACGGTTCTGGAAAATATAGGATGAGGTAACACTTTTATTATTAACCTTGAATTATCCCTGGACATAGTGCATCAGATTCTAAAAATGCAACATAGCATAGCAACATGGCTAATCAAAAGGTTGTCGTTTAATGAGATGTTCAGTTCAGTTGTGATTTTTGAACTCTACTGTGAGTGTTCTTCTTTCTTGTCCTCCAGAGTGATGTTGATGACGTCCTCAGGAGGTGGTCTTGTGCCATAATTTGCACCTCTGTTCGAAAAGAACCATCACGCAAAGATGAAATTACATCACAATGTGTGTCTTTGGCAAGGATGCTTATTATGGCACAAGCTCTGCACATTCTCTCAGGTGTCTATTGCTACTGTACGACAGTAAACAGATATTAGTAACAGCTGGAACAGGTTAGGGAGCTTTTTGTTCTCTTGAATCTTAAATGACAATTGGGGTTCGATGTTATCATGTACTGTCCAACGGGTTTTTACCATGTGTGCCATGCTGAGATGTTGCTGGTTTGTTTACCATGGATGTTTGCAATCACAGAAACAGAGAGAGAATGAACCAGGCCATGGGGACGAAGGACAGGAAACAAAAGTGATCATAAAGCGTATAGACCAAAGAAACTCTAAACACAAGAGATACCAGTGATGATTAACATTGCGACGGCAAACACCAGAGTAAGAAAGACATTGGCACCATGTGGATAGAAAGCCGATATAATAACTACAGTGCCACATACAGGCCTGGCAGTGTTACTGTACGGCAGCGTTTAGAGTCAGCAAGATGTCTCTTTTCCAGCAGCTCAGATGTTTCAGAGATTTTCTGGTTGGCTTGAATATTTATACCAGCGACCTTCGCTGGTATAAATATGAGATTCTCTTCTGATTTCCCCTTGAGCCACTAACTGATCTGGTTAAGTGCTTTGAATAAATGCATTACTCATCAGGTACATTTTCATTTTACATCCTCCATTAACACGTTTTTTTTTTCTGTTGCCAGAATATTGACCAGACCCAGAAAATATGACCAAATCACACCCATCGTGGCTTTTGGGATTGGTTTTAAGATTTTATTGCTGACTTTTAAAGCTCTGCACAGCTTTGCTCCAGGTTATTTAATGGAACTTTTAACACCAGGCACACACATACTCCTTTCCACTCCCAAAGATCCTCAGACACCTTTTTACTGTTTTTTCTCACATCTAGGCTGAAACAAAAAATGTGACAGGGAAATTGCAATCAAGGCTCCCAGACTGTGGAACAGCCTGTCTGAGGAGATTAAGTATTCTGTTCTGTTGATATTTTCAAATCACATTTGAAAACACACTCCTTTGACATGACTTTTCAGTGATTTTACTCCCGTTATCCATCGCTTTTAATGTGCTTGTTATGAGTTTGTTATTGTTGTTGGTGTCGCCACTATAATGTCATAATGTACTGTGCTATGATGTCACAATTAATCATAGAATAACCAAAATCGCAATAAGAACATGTGTAATATCCAAATCGGAAGACATTTCAGTAAATCTGATGAAAGACAAAATGTCTGTCAGAACAGATTATGATGAAATTCTGCAGTGCTGCAGGAATGTAACGCCCAAAAATCTGTTATGAATCTTATATTAAATGTGTTTTATTCGTTGACAGATACAAAAAAATGCTGCAGAAATTGTAAGTTGCACCAATAACAATATGATTTTCAGACAAAATCAGACATATAACAAGATAATAGTAATTTGTTCCATCTTGATCTAATTTCACTATACCAGTGTCTGAAGTATGTGTGAGGAAGAGGAGGATGATGAGAGAGCATATTATCTTATTGGGAGTAAATCTGCCTCCTGTGAAAAGTCTGTAGCTGACTTTGTCTGGGCTATTTTACACCACTGTATTTTAACGTTGGAAATATTGGCTTTACTTTGAGAGCTCAGTATTTTCTCAGAACAACTCAAAAAAAGAAAGTTTAAAACGATTGAGAGAGACCAAAGTAACATTGTCACTAAGGGCTAAGGAGTTGGTGTTGTTTTCTATCCGGCACGTCTGTGACATCACAATTCATGCACAGAGGTTGACGCAGGGGTGGAACAAAAACCACCACAGAGCAGCAACAACAGCAACAACCACTGGCAATGCTGTCCAGTGCAGGTCATTTCTCTTGTACCCCCCACGGGAAGGTAAAAGGTCAAAGTCAGTTTCAGTAGCATTCAAGTACACTACTGCACTGCAGCTCCTAAAGTGATGACAGCGTTCAGATATGTGGTTTCGACTTCGCCCAGGTTTAAAAATAAATCCTCTTTTCATAAATCAGTCGTGAAATCCACCGAAGCAGAGAAAAGTTAAATGTGATATCACGATGTGCGTTAAAGTTGGGGAGCTGTGCCACAGTGACATATTTATATGAATCATACTGAAGTGGCCGCGCTGCCATGCGGACTACATTAGCGAGGCCCTCATGGCCATAACATGTCTGAACATCTGTGTTTATTTGCACATTTTTACTCTGAAGTTCAGGGGAAAAAACCTCTATGTGTGCTACAGATGTCATTTCCACTGTGTCCACTCATCCACCTCTAATCCACTGGTTCAGTGACGGGAGCAGCAGGCTGTGTTGTGAAGCTGCTGAGCTTTCAGACGGCCAAGAAAAAAAAAAAAAAAATAATAAAAACATTCTGGGAAACTCCTAGCCCATTAAATGTGGGAGCAGCAGCTCTGAAGGGGTGGAATGTGCATGTTTGCGAAGACATGGGTGTTTACGTGTCATGTCAAAAAGGACAAATGCTTCATTTTCTCATCATCATCGTCATCTGGTGCTTGTCTCTTTATTTTGAATCACTGCTGAAACCTTTAAACGTTACTAGGATGTCATTATTGATTTATCTATTGATTATTTTCTCACTTAATCAGATGCTTTCCCTTTCCATTTTTAATGTCTCAACCAAATAATACCAAAAAATAATATAGTTGAATATTAATATTAGGGCTGCAACTAGTGATTATTTTGTCATTTTCTTAATTAATCAATTAGTCTTTGGTCCTTAAAATGTCAGAAAATATTGATTGATGTTGATAGGCGTTTCCAAAAATACAAAATGATGATCTCTATTTTCATGAATTGATTATCAAAACATTTGAAGAATCAATTAATAATCGAGTAATTGCTGCAGCTCCCTTTCCTTCACCCCAACAGCCATGCTGAAAACGCCAGTGCTGATGTGCAGAAAGTGTACAGTACATGTACAGTGTGTAGAATGGTATTTATAGCCCACTGTCTCTACTGTCTGATTTGTCCTGTCCTTCATTGTCCTACCTCTTTCTCCTGCTCTGACCTGCACTTTATTAAATAGTCTGTCCTTTCACTGTCATTCACTATGAACCAGGAGTCACTGTAAGGGATTATTGCAGTGTTTGTTTCCACACTTCATGTTTTCTTCTAATACAAATTGTTCAAATATATTTTCTGTTCATGTCACTTTAAACAACCAATGGATTATTTTTATTTTTTTTTATTTTTTTTGGATTAAAACCTCAAAATCCCAATCAAATATTTCATATTATATGTTTTTCTGGTCAGTAGACTCATTCATAGTCTGTTAATTAAGTTTATTAAGTGATAAGATTTGGTGTTTTGAGGTATTTTTTTGTTCTTTACTGTTTTCTTGCATTTACTTAAAGGATTAACAGATCAAGAAAATCTGATTTGCAACACTGCTGTGAAATGAAAATGACATAAATGAACAAAGACGGATTTTGAAACAGCTACGCTGTACAGATACAAAGGGAGATAAAATAGAGAAGATGCTACGCTCTCTGGAAAACGGATCTCTTAGGTCTCCCAAATTAACCGCTCGTTGTTTGTTGTTTCAGCTGCGTTGAAGTGGATGAAGATGACGCACCAGATATCGACATATATCACTGTCCAAACTGTGAGAAGACCCATGGCAAATCCACATGTAAGTAGCATCTGAAATCCAAATGACAAAGTAATTGATTTACTTTCCCCTTGTTTTGTTATTGTGTTAATTATACAATAACTCAAGAATGAATAATACTGATTAGAGTTGCAAATTAGTTTCACACGTTATTGTTGGTTATTGGCTTGATAAACAACAGTCAGTTAACTGTTGACAACAGATTCTAGAAACTCACTTCTTTTTCTTAGTTTAAACATTGTACAGTAGCGGCACAGATTTTGGTTCAAATGATTTTAATTTGGCAGAAACTGAGTATAAAATATTTATACTATACAATCACCGGATTGTATGCATTGTTGTTTTTCATTTATAATATATTTTATATTATCAGATGCCATTTTAGACCATGGCATCTGAGCCCACAGTGGACAGTTTTGATGCTAACTGTAGGCTACATACTGTAGGTTCTCCAACACATTTAGAAGTGAAAGGGTGAGGTGATTAACCCTTAGAACACAGATCATTTAGCTGCCTTTTTCCATTACTATGTTTAAATGTACATCATATACAGAGGTTGTAAGAATGTGCAACATAGACTGTCATATATCCTTTTTTTTCAGGACAATTTAGGCAATCTGATAAAAAAAAAAAAAAAAAAGAATCAACGCTGTAAACACACCTGAGCAAAAAGTATGCACGGATTGAATTTGTGAAATTTGGAAATATGTCACAGTTCAACTTTGACTCAAACTAATTTTCTTTACAGTCACAATATGTGACCTATAAACACACACCCTGAGGATGTCTATATAAGGAGGTCTGTATTATTCCTACAGCAATTTACCATGGGTGCATCTGTGCCGTGTGAGCACTAAGGGTTAATATTCTGCTGTGATGACACAGATGTTCCTGTCATACACAGATATTAACTGACTCATTTGCTTTCCATCAGTCAACTGAGTTTATAACCAGAGGAGGGAGGTTTCTTTATATTTCTATGTCTGCGCTCTTCTGCCCAAGGTGCAGCTCAGAGGCTGAGCTGTCTCATCTTGCCTCACATTTGCTCGAGGCATTTCTTCTTCTGCTAATGACATCAGTGCTTTGATTCATGTGTGTGTGTGTGTGTGTGTGTGTGTGCTCCCTGCTGGTGTAAATCATAACTGCACAGTATGTGAGGTCTAAAAATCCTCTGAGGTCCAAACTGGGCCCAAACCTTAAATCGCAAATCTGATCAACAATGTGACTAGGATCAATAATTCCCCACATGTATAGTATTGTTTTCATGATGGGATACAAAAACTCTGTGCAGATTAATAATTAGTTTACTTCACTTTATTTCTGAACTTAAATCTAACATGCACATGGCCATTACAGCTGGGCTCCATGTCATATTTGAAAGGTTTAGCTTCACAATAAAGTGCATAATTATCATCCATCAACCATCAACATTAATAACAATTTACAAATTACAAGTAACAAATTAACAATGTACACTTACTTGTGAATAATAACACATCATTTAAACACCATGGATTTGTTTTATTCCTTTATAAGTGCAATCTATTGTGTCCATATTTTACAGCAATTTAAAACTTAATCCTAAATATTAAAAACATATTAAGTAGTGGTTAGCACCCTTGCCTTTGCATGTGTGTGTGGGTTTTCTCCGGGCTCTCCGGTTTCCTCCCACAGTCCAGAAAACATGCAGATTTGACACTCTAAATTGACCGTAGGTGTGAGAGTGAGAGTGGATGGTTGTTTGTCTCTATGTGGCCCTGAGGGTAAAGCAGTGGAAGATGACTGAGTGAGTCAGTCAGTGAGTGAGTGGTCTAAAGGAATTACACAGAGAGGAAAAGAAGCAGAAGTTGTGGGTTAGTTAAATCCTCTCCCTCTGTATAAGTGCAGCATAACTGTTGGCAGTTCATCAAAATAACGGAGCGTCATTAACATCCCTAATCCTTATAATTAACTGATTAACTGTTAACTATTACTGTTGTTTGTTGCCAAATTGACAACCGCTTCCTTCAATTTATTAGTGTTAGGAGTCGTGATGCTCATGTCAGTCTGAGAGAAAAGGTAATCAAGATAATCTTGAGGTGATTTATCTTTTTGTTTAACTTGTCTTATTAAACTGTTGCAGAAGAAGCACAGCCAGGTGACATCTAAAGAGTGCCAGTCAATCATGCAGCAGTTGGACACTTGGTGCTAATAGTGATTTAAAAATATGACATTTTTGCTTCATCTGTGATTCATACAAATATTTGGAATTAGACGTTAATGTAATAATTGTGACACTGTTTTTAGTCCTGCTGTAATGTAATGTAAGGTTTCACCTCTCACAATGATTTTGAGGTATATTTCCTTGCTTCTATTTGTTGATGTATGTACTGTATGTTAATATTCTGTACCTTTTTTTGTCTTCTGCTCGTCAGTGAAAAAGAAAAAGAATTGGAGCAAACATGACACGGGGCAGAGCACAGATATCAAGGCTGTTCAAAATGGCAGTCAGGTTTTCATCAAGGAGCTTCGCAGTCGCACATTCCCAAGGTAAAAACCTTTTTATGCACGTTTTTATACATATGGGGAATAATGTGTGCTACTGTCATACTGGGACATTTCTATTTAATTAAAATAATCAGGCTAATCTCACTCTAACTGGGCATTAAATAAATCTAATTATGACAAAAAATAGCTGATTCCTTGACTGATTATGCCTCTTTTAATTTAAAAAAATTAAAATCACTTTACTACTGTTCCCAGTAGAGGGCACTGTCTTTCCACTTTTAAAGTCACCACGCTCAGATACTTGTACATGGTGCCAGTGTCGTGATCAGATGTCATTTCACTTCCTCAGTTTACGACCAGATTAGAACGTCCAGACTCTTTCCTGACATCTGTGTTTCACTGTGTGTGTGTGTATGTGTGTTGTTTTCAGTGCTGATGACGTGGTGGTGAAACTGGGCGGCGGTCAACTCAACATGCATTACCTGGAGGACAACGGCTTCAACGACCCAGTCCTGGTTCAGAAGAAAGATGGCCTGGGTTTGTCCATGCCTGCTCCCACCTTTTACATCAGTGACGTGGAGAACTATGTTGGTAAGGAACAGCACTGCTGCTCTCCCTGCATCCGATACTGTTACGCTTACTACTACTGCCACTACTGCATTTTTGTCTTATTATCTTCCTTTTTTCCGCTATGACTACAAACCCTGCTGGACTTCTCCTGCACCGTCTACTGCAGTGGTGTTTGTTATTGTTATCTTTGATAAAGAGTCCCGGGGGTTTATGGTCCATTCAGACATTTTTTTTTTTTAACAGCAATACTAATTTTATTTTCATTGTCACAATTATCATTTTTAAATGTCAGTGTAACCAAAATCTAAGCCATATAGGAGTGAACAAATGAAAAAAAAAGAAAAAAAACAAAAAACTTTTCTTTCAAATCTTGAATTGGTTGTAAAAATTCATCCCCTCACAGTTATATACGTCATATATTTTTTAAATAAAATAATTAAAAAAATGTATACACTTCAGTATTCACTTCACTATCATCAGCAGTTGCTTGAGTTGAGTTCTGACCCTTCACAGACAAATATACTTTTTTTGTGGTTGTTTTTACACTTTTAATATTTTCATATTTTATAATACATTTAATAAAGGTACTTTTCACTCTCATGCACTTGTAATTGCTGATTTATTATAGCGTGGTATTCCTTAAGTGAAGGATCTGAATACTTCCGTACACTGTACTCTATTTGCAGCTATTTATACCATATTATTGTATTATTGTGTACTGATTCTAATGCTTATAATAATAATAATTACAATGGACGAGTGCATGAGAGAACTATGAAAAGTCACAAATAATTTAGTAAAAAGTAAAAAAAAGAGAGTTTTTTTCGCTCTTTTCACGCCACTAGGGGGTGCTTCCGTCCTCTTATATCCCTGTGTGCTGGTGCTCTCTGATGAGATCATTGTTAGATATCAACAGTCCACTGCAACAAACCTAAGTAGATAAACACTGCAGGCTAAAGCAAATGTTTGGATTGTGGGTGGTTATTGTTTCTTCAGCTTGTTTTCATTGCGTCTCCTGTTGTCCTCACAGGTCCCGACGTCGGCGTGGACGTCGTGGACGTCCCCAAACAGACTGACAGCACGATGAAGCTGAAAGAATTTGTGGACTATTACTACAGCACAAACAGAAAGAAGGTGTTGAACGTCATCAACCTGGAGTTCTCAGACACGAGGTAGACGCTGTGTTCTAAAAACGAGCTTTGACTTAATAATAACGTCTGAACAACCTGTGGTGCTGAGCGGTTTTTCTGTTTTTTCCCCGGGGGACAGGATGAACAGCATCGTGGAGAGTCCTCAGATTGTGCGCCAGTTGTCTTGGGTAGAAAATTACTGGCCCGACGATGCGCTGCTCGGGAAGCCAAAAGTCACCAAATACTGTCTCATCTGTGTCAAAGACAGCTACACAGACTTCCACATCGAATGTGGGGGCGCTTCAGTCTGGTACCACATCCTGAAGGTCTGTATCTCTCCAGAAATGACCTTGTCATAAAAAGTGTGCATGAGTCAGTGTCATCTGCCTCTAATATGATGAGAACATTGTTTATGCTTCACTGATTTCCTTCAATTCTGAAATGATTCTCTGGCCATCGAGGGGAAATGTGGAAGACATTATTATACAGTATCTCTCACATGATTACGACGATGATGATGATGATGATGATGATGATGATGATGCCAGAAAACCTGATTGCACTTGTGTTTGCAGGGAGAGAAGATCTTCTTCCTCATCAAGCCCACGTCTGCCAACCTCTCTCTGTATGAGCGCTGGAGGTCATCGTCCAATCACAGCGAGATGTTCTTCGCTGACCAGGTGGACAAGTGTTACAAATGCACTCTGAAGCAAGGCCAGACTCTGTTCATCCCATCAGGTCAGAACTACAGTCAAATGACAGAAGGCAGGGCGATTCAATCACAAACTCATCCGGGCCACATTTTCAAACCCAGTTTAAAACCAGCGCACATGTATGAAAGTATAATGTACAATAACAATATTTTGCTCATTCTGTCCTCTGTTCACCTCAAAGTGCATAAAAGTTTGTCTTATTTAACACAGGCGTCTCTCAAAGTGCAGAAAATCAAAAAGGTGCACAGTATTAGCAACAGCATTCATTTCTCTAAATTAAGATTTTTCACATATGAACATTTTTTCACATTACTTTAAATGGAATAAGCTCAAGAGAAATCAGCGTTTACTTTATTTATTTTTATCATGTATGATTGTGATTTTCTTAAAGATCAGTTGAGCAGGGAATTCAATATTTTTTAACTATTCAACAAATTAATACCTGGCAACTCAAAGTACTTCAGCACAGCAATGCACACACTGAATTGCCATTAACCAGTGCATTGATTTATATAACGCTCTAAATCCATGGTTCTCAAACTTTGGTACGTGTACCACCAGTGGTATGCGAGCTTCCTCTGGTGGCACTTGGAGGAAAATCAGAAATACTGTGTATACCAGGGAGTGTGATCAGAGTGGAGCTGAGAGATTTTGACCAGAGTGCGTAGAAAATGAAACAAATAAGAAAAATGTATAATAAATGGAATAATAATAATAATACATAGAGTCATCTTATCTCTCTGTAGCTGACTTTGCACTACCTTTTTACACCACTGTTTTTTAAAGTTGTTACTTCAAGAGCTCAATATTTTCCTCAGGTGATAAAAACTTTGAGAATTTGAATGTAACATAATATAATATAAAAAAGTGTAGCCAATCATTTAATTCATGATTATATTTAATTATTGATAATAATAATAATAATAATTGTGTCTTCCTGCGTGGAATCTCTGCAGGTTGGATCAATGCAATACTGACCCCAGTCGACTGTCTGGCGTTCTCCGGACACTTTGTCCACAACCTGAGTGTGGAGATGCAAATGAGGTTTGGACGACTGTCTCATCATTACACATGCACAATCATTCTGTTATCGTCGTTGTTGGCTTGTTTTCATTGCCGTGCCTCCTGCACTCTGCCATGTCTTGATTTGGGGGGGATTTAGTGGCTGATCTTCCTCAATAGTTTCCACTGGCTCCTCATTCAGGATTTGTTTTTAGCTCCAAATTCCACCCATGTGTTTATAGAGTGCTCCACATTTGGAAATACATAGTGAATTACATAGCTTGTTGCCATAAACCTGTTGGTAATACATGACAGTGTTTAGCTAAACGATCTTGGTTTATTTTCCTCAGAGCGTATGAAATCGAGAAGCGGCTCAAGGTCAAAACGCTCACCCCCTTCCCCAACTTTGAGACGGCGTGCTGGTATGTGGGACGACATCTCCTCGAGCGATTCAAAGGTGAACTCCTACATCACTTTCGTGGATCTAGCGTTTGCTCGACACCGGTGGTATTCGCGTGTAAACTTCACATCCTCCTTTTCGACGAGACATTTTGTGAAGAAGAATGCACCAAAGCAGAGAAAACACAAACACTGTTAGAAATGTCTTTCACCCCGAGCCGGGCCGGCGCAGGGTTGCATGTCTGCTGCACAGATGAGGAGCTGGATGCTCGAATATTATTTCAGTCATTAAATCGATGAATCGCTGAGTTCACAGATGATTAGCTTCAAAAGATTTGGCCCAGTTAGAATCATTTGCTCCATTACACGCCTGTGTTTAAACTCTCCTCAGCTGGCCTGGGCCAACTGTTTATGTTTCCACCATTCTCTATGAATGTGTGTGTTGCTATTGTGTGTGGTGCACGCTAATCCTAACCCACAAGGCCGTGCCGTTAATATACTGTTATTCATTTTTGCTTCATGGTCAGGTTTTACAGAGCGGGAGAGACTCGGTTCTGTCACTGCTATTTCGTCGTAATCATTTCCCGCTTTGGTTGTAAACCTTTTAAATGGCTGCTCACATATTTGGACCGTTTTTTTTTATTTACTATTACATTAAAGAGGAAGCCAGCATTAAAACTGGGTTTGCTTCATTTCAAACAATCAATCAAGTGTTTAGTTAAAGCATCTCATTCCAGACTGTTGAGTCTAACCTGCCAGAGATGCAGTGTGTAGGTCACTTAACTCCAAATTGACAAATTAGTTTTTTAAGCACATTATTTTATCGTAGGCGTATCAGTATAAACACATATTAGCTTTTATTCCAGATGTTTGAGGTCACTCAGAAAGCGCACTGACAAGTCTCTTTTATTAGAAATGATCAGATTTTCTTTTAATAATCAAACATTGATCACGCCCTCAAACATCCAGTATTTCTGAGGTTATAAGTGTGTATGAATGCATATCAGGAGTAACTTACCTTTTTGCATAACCACAAACATGACACAATGTTAAGATAAGCTCTTTCATTACCTTACAGCAAAACGATCCCCACAAATAACATAGAATGACTCTACAGTATATTTTAATACATGTGTTATTTATGAAATGAACGACATTGTCCAGAGCTTGTCGTTACGATCGGATTTTCCAGTGTAATATTGAATGTACACGTGCGATCATCAATATTTCCATTGTTCCATTATGAGCCCTGTTTCCACAGTGTAATCCTCTTTATTAGGTCAATTCTGCTCAAAACAATGCCCTCACCTCTACTCCACGCACATTCCGTGTGACGCAGTCATGTTATTGAAACTCTGTAATTACTGTGCGATGCTCATCACTACAATAGCTTTGTCAGTATCACATTTAAAGTGCATGAGTGGCCGTGGTGCTTATTATGATATGACATTACCAGAAGAAAATGACCAGTATCCTTACCACTGACCAACATATTACAATAACCTGGAACCACTATGGGAACTAAACCTTATAATGGACAAATCTTGGCACTACACTCACTACAGTTGTTTACTCAAATAAACAGAAATGTACAGAAGCCAGAAATATAAAAAGATGAAGTTATTGTTTGCAGAATTGTTTTCTGTGTATGGAGAGCCATCTGTATATGTTGTTTGTAGTAAATGGTCTAAAACACGGTAGCTTTTTTAGTGTGAACCACCGACAGTACTGGGCAAAAGTCACCATTAGATTTGTTGTTTTAACAATGCCATGTGACCATATGGTATCATTATTTCTCAATTACCTTATTGGAAAATATAAAATAACACATTTTCTAGAAAAAAAAAACGCCTCTACAGGTTAAAGTGTCAAGTATTTAGTGTGACATACCCTTACACTTGAACAATAGCATGATTCCGGCTCTCTTAAAACCTGGAGTGGAACCCTAATCGGAAGTTATTGGTAAAACTTACTACTCTTTCATGTTGACCTGTGTAAAAGGCTTTCAGTCAAATCATTCCAGTCCTAATGTCAGTGATCACAGAGTTTAACAGATATAAAAACAACAAAGCTGGTGTTGCCCTGAGACTTTTGCAGAGTACGGCGTCACTCGGCTGCTTTAGGACAGTTTGTGTAGACACACGGTTACTTTGTTGACACACACTGCACTCCTCATCTGCTCAGTTACATCCTATAAATCTCAGCTGCACAGGAGTTACATTAAAGTTTGACTTTCCAAGTTTAAAGGCCAACGTTGATTCAGTGATATAACGTTTGCATTTCTTCTTCTGTAGGTTTACATAAAGCAAATAAGCAGCCAGCTCCATATCTGATACATGGTGCCAAAATCATTAATGGAGCCTTCAGAGCTTGGACTAAAAAGCAGGTATGAACCTGAGAGGACTTAACTGCACATTCAGCGCCAGTTGTCTTTGGGTGGTGGTTTAAGGGTTGACGATCTGGTCTGTTCTCTCTCTCTGACAGGCCCTCTTGGAACATGAAGATGAGCTTCCAGAGAACATGAAACCATCACAGCTCATTAAGGATCTTGCCAAAGAGATCAGACTGTCAGAGGTATTTTTATTTACTGTCAGCATTGAAAAGAAGCCGTTGGAGTTTACTGTTGGATTAAATGTCACACAAAAAAAGAGCCATCTGAGTGTAGGTTGCTTCAAGAGACATCATTATTATTAGGTAAAAGTATTATTATTATTACCTTTAAACCTGAAAAGTAAGTTAGATTTTGAGAGCAACTTTCTCTGGCTTTATAATATTTCAGCAATCAGCAGCACAGCAAGCAATGTTGAAATAGTGTGTAATATAGAGACATTCATTCAAACTGTATTATTTTAAGCGAATGGCTAAGCTGTTATCAGGTGATTTGCAAAACTTGTATGTAAAACCGTTTCCTTTTGCATTCCTGACTCGGCTTCAGAAATGTATAAGTGATTCCAGATGACAAGATATAACATATCAATCAAACTCTTCAGATCTAAAGATGCAAAGATGTATTTTCTGATTTTATTTGAATTCAGATTTTTGTTTGCCATATTTGATTTTCCTAATTTTCCTGATTTTATTTGAATTTTAAATTGTATGTCTTCCAGTCTAACATTCTAAGTGCTGTTTAAATACAGTTATGTAAGTCTAGGGGAGAATTAACCTATTTCCCTTGATCAGAGATACAGGTGTCAGATGAGGCATTTGATGATCAATATCGTCAGTGATCTTTTCAATCATTCATTTCAGTTCATGCACCTTTTCCTCGTCAAAGTGATACTAAATGCTTCCTGACAAACAGTAGCTCCCTTGACAATTCCCTGCCTCCACATCTAGAATGCAACAAAAGCCATTAAGAGTGAACCCAACATCAAGGTGCCAGTGGAGGAACCACCATCCACCCACTCCGAGCCTGAGGAGCCCATTTCCCCGGCTCACGTTCCGTCACCCAGCAGAGAGAAAGTACGAAAGAAGTCCTCCAAACCGCCCAAGCCTCCCAAACCCCCAAAGATGCCCAAGGCCCCGAAGCCTCCGAAGGTGCCGAAGGTCAAAGAAGGAGGAAAGAAGAAAGCGAAAAAAGCAAAAGAGCCGTCGCCGTCGCCGCCTCCTAAACCCTCCAGCTTCGCCGCTCTCGAGTCCCACGCGAAGGAAATCTTGAGTAAAATGGACCAGCCGAAAAAGATGAAGGTGAGTAGACGTTAATGTTGGCATGAATTAAAAGACTTAATTGAGCCATTTTGTATCCCTTCCAGTAGAGAGTCATGTTAAAACTACTTAAATGTAAAAAAAACAACCCATATTGTCGTTTAATCTGGCAGATTTGTTTTTTTCATTCTGATAATTGTGTCTTTGTTTAAATATTTTCCGTCTCAGGCTGTTAAAAATGTCCTGAGTACATCAGAGAAGGAAATATCCAAGCAGAATAATGTGGAGAAGTTTGAAATCCGAGAGCAGAATAAAAACAAGACTGAAGCAAAATGGAAGTATAAGGTAAGATCATTTCTGCTGGCAAGGTCTGTCTTTCTGTAAAACTAATGGCTGCTTGTTACAGGCCAAAGTAAATAGTATCACAGTCTGAAGGTTTGTTGTCATTTAGAAAAAAAAAAAGCACTTTTGAAGGCTACGCAGCCGAACAGGAAGAAAATGCAGGATCGCCCCAAAAGTGATTTGCACACTTCACTTCAAAGAAATCATCAAAAATAATGATGTGGCTTCAGCCACACGTTATCGGTCTGCAGCTCCTTAGTGCTGCTCCAAAACCATCCGCTGTTCCACAGTTTACCGAATACAATTACACCATTTTCATATCCACCAAATTTCATCAAAGTATGTTCACATGCCCTCATCTTTTCAAAAACCTTTTCTGTATCACTGTTTCTGAACGACATGGGAAGGTTTCACCAGAGCGAAAGTGTAATCTTGTTGAGTAGAAGACATTAAAGGGTTTTAGTTTCATGGAAAATTCAGTGTCAGAGTTGTGTTGTATGTTTGCAGTCTCTGCAAGCATGTGCATCGAACTGCTCCGTCACATCAGGCCAAACACTTGCAGATAGAGTCGAGAGCCTGTTAGATATTTACCAAGGTCGCTGTAGACCTCAGCTTTACTCCGTATCACAGCTGATTCCACTGAGCACAGTGAGCACGGAAACTACGCGGTCAAGACATGTTATGGCTCATTTGTACTCTACGCTAAAGAAGGAGCCGTCTCCGTACTTTGCGAGCAGTACCACCGGAAATCAAGGGGGGGCGGTGTAGAGTCAATAGTCCAATCAGTCAGGAAAACAATCAAGTAGCAACCTATAGCTGCAGTGCCCAGTTTAAAACACGCTGCCAGAGGTTGCTGGCTTTTCACGATGGACATATTTTTCAAGCTGTAGAGGTATGGTGATTGGATGTCCATACACTGATACACAAAAATGGAGTATAAATGGGCCTTTGGTATCATTCTAAGATAAACTATCACTGTTAGGATTATACATACTGTATGTTGTAATGTGCCTTTACAAGTGTGGATGTACAAGGAACTGAGACATAGAGTTTAAAACCTGTTTTTCACCACACAAAGAGCCAGTGTGTTAGAATGTGAAAATGCGAAACGGGCTCATTTTGTCCATTCAGGCTACTGTAGAGACATTGCGGTGAAAGATGGCGACCTCCTCAAAGAAAGGCCCTTGCCTTAAGTACATATAAAAGGCTTATTGTGAGGCTATAAAAAATAAAAAAAAATAAAATTTTAAGCAATAATGCACTTAAACAATCACACTTATTGATACTATGTTCAAGTTCTATCAATAACCCCCACATTAAGAATATGTAATTGAAAAGTTGTGTAATAAATCTCTCCTTTTTACATTAAACTTAATAACGTAAGCCCTTTTTCATGAATAATATTAAGAAGTGCAAATAAACTATTAAAAAACTCTTGTTAAGTGAGTCAATAACATCAGCTTGGTCATCTGTCACTTAACCTGTGTGTATGTGTGTGTGTGTGACATGATTTCTTCTTTGACCTTACAGAACAGCAAACCTGACTCCCTGCTGAAAATGGAGGAGGAGTGCAAATTTGACAGAACACCTCTGTCAAGTAATAAAGACAAATTCAGCTTCACTGTATCTCACAAGAAAATGCTCGGGTATGTATGGAATGGCGACACAAACGTCTCATGAAAGAGCATGTCAACCTTCTCGTGTGGAGCTTTTCAGTGATTATAGAGCTATGTAACTATCAGCACCAGATCCATTAGAGCTAATTCAAGAACTCCTCACTCTGAGCTGCCTGACTGAACCTTCTATCACCCCCCCCCCCCCCCATCCCATTGTCCTGTGGTTTCCCCTGCAGCTCCAAGATGCTGAAACCTCAGACCAACTCAAGTGTTTTTGGTTCATTACAAAACCTAAAAGAGGACAAAAGCAAGCCAGTGAGAGATGAGTATGAGTACGTCTCAGATGAGGGGGAGCTGAAGATTGACGAATTCCCCATCAGGCGAAAAAAGAACACAGTGAAGAGAGATCTTTCCTGTGAGTGTTTTGGACTTATTTCATGTTGGGTTTCACCTCATTTAATCTATCAACTATCAAACTTCATCACGTCTAGTGTATCGCTTTGAATGTGTATGCAGCTTTGAGTGTTGTAAAGTGCAAAGAACCGTCATTTTATCACTGTAGGTTACTTGTTCTTACTCAATGAAATGATTTAACTTTAAGGTATTATTTATTTGGATAAGGTTGTCTTTGTAATACGAATGCTTGAAGTAGCCTCCAGACCTTCAAATTACATCTCTCATTTGTTTAGTGATCAATACACAACCCTGCAGTTAACAATAACAAGTAATTCATATAAACCAAATGTCTTTGCTGTGTTTGCTCAATCATGAATTCCTCTGTCTCCAGTCCTGTCAGATCTCAGAGAGCCCATACAAGCAGCCAAAAAACCAAAGTTTCAACCCTTGGTGTCTAAGGTACGTGTCAAAGTTGTTACTTTTTTTCCAAAGTAGCTGATGTTTGACCAAAATGGAATCCCAACATTATCCTATGCTGCGTGCAGTATTCAGTAACTTCGGAAACTCAGTTGCCCACAGACTTTCTCTCCATTCAAAGTGAGTTCTTCTTGCAACCAGAATAGTCGCCGCCTAGTGGCGCCCTTAGCTGAAGACTACATCTATTTTTATGTACAGTCTACAGACTAACCTCTGAGGTCATTTTTTGCAGCTCCCCTGATTACTCTTGCCAGAGTCACACGTAAAAGCTTAAAACTTAGGGAAAAAAAAAGGAAAAAAAAAAACCTTTGTTGCCATGTCTCTCATGTCTGTTTCTAATCTGTCCTTCTTCCTCCACAATCAGAGCGCTGACTCCTCAGATGAGGAGACTCTGCACATAGACACAGAAGCCAAGCCTGAGGTCAAAGGTCGCAACTCTAAGGTCAAGAAAAAGGGCACCAGCGCTGCAGGGATTCTTGACCTGCTGCAGGCGAGCAAGCAAGTGGGTGGGATTGACTACAGCACCAACAGGTAGACTGTTCTCCTCATGTCTTTACTTTCTACTCCTTCACTCCATTTCCTTTAGCACCAGAGGAACGTTCCCGTCTAAACACACTTGGTTTATAGCACACGCTCTGAAAATGGCTCCCAGTGGACCAGAAGCAAATTAAATTTAGTTCTCACTAATGGGGGTGACGATCTGACAAAGGACCCACTCACACCAGATACAACTGGATGAAAAAGTGGAATTTTATAACTTAAAAAAAAAAAAAAAAAAAACTCAGTTTACGCAGAATCTGTCTGCAGTTTGTGTTAAGTCAGGGTTTGTTTCATCCCGCGTTAATCTATCAAGGGCTTCGTGGCTCCAGGCTTTTTTCCCTTTTCCGGTTGCTGTTTGCTGTTTTGTTCTGCTCTTGATGGTCTATTTCCACCACACTGAAAGCTACAAATGAGCCTAACGCTGGCTGAAATATGTTAATCTCGCAAATTGTTTTGGTGCTTTGAAGAGGGAACTTAATGATCGCAGAGAATGAAGCCCACCTCCAAACCAGTCCAGCGCTTTTCACTCACTTTGCTTACAGGTTTCCGCTCAGCAGCTTATCACCTTCGTAGGTGTGTGAAGATATTTTCGTAGCTGCTTCTTAACGCAATCACAAGTCTGTGATTGAACATTTAGATCTGGCAGTTTGACTTTTGACTTTTTTTTAAATCAAATGATAATCTTGAATTAAAACCACAAGCGGTGACGTTTACGTTAACCACAGAGCCTGTGTCAGTTAAATTTCTCAGTCGCTCTTCTTCTCTGCCAGCATGTTGACCGCTGTGTAATGGCTGCATTGTTGTGTATTTCTTGTTGATGTACTTAACAGTCAGCCACCTGCATCTCCCAGCACACAGGAGGCCATTCAGGGCATGCTGTCCATGGCCAACCTGTCCTCTTCAGACAGCTTGCAGCAGCCGTGGAGCAACAGCCAGTCCAAAAACAATAGAGACGTGAAGAGCAACGCGTACAGCTCGCAGGTCAGCAAGAAGGGCAGCGGAGGGGCCGGCGGCGGCGGCGGCGGCAACAGCAGCAAGCGGCCAACCAAGCGCCTCCCGAAGAAACCCAGGAAAAGCAGCAGCATTGAGAGTCTGGATTACGACGACGACGAGCAGGATCACATGGACGCATGTTTCAAGGACTCAGATTATGGTAAGTGCAAAAAATAAGACCCATTCGTCTAGGTTGAGTGTTATTTGACCCCACACCTGACTTATTTCTTCAAGCAAATACGTTAGAAAACAATTATCCACAATCATTCTTACTGCTGCTTAACAGGTGCTCTTAGAAGCAGATTGAGTTTAGTGGATCAACATGTGGGACTTAACCTCTACGTTTAATTAGAAATAGATGATAGGATTTTTGTTGATTAGTCTTGAATGTCTTTCCAAACCCTCCCTTTCCTGTAGCTCTAAGTCATGAAAAAAAAAGGTCCAAACTCTCCTTAACAAGCCAATAACACGCATTTTCAATTGTTATTTTAGTTTTTCTTTTTGAACTTTTAATGAGGGCCTGCTCACGTTGTTCGTAGCAGGAACTTGAAATCCTCAGGCTTGCGTGAAGCTTTCCTCGCACACTGGCACACACCTCGCCTTTTCTAAATAGGTCATTTATTATCTTAATCGTCCAATTATCAGATATTAAAAGGTCCAGATTGTAATGGTTGTGCCGTGAGTCAGCAGAGAGGAGGGGGGGCATTCGGCAGCTGTCTCACAGCTGTCCAACAATGTCCACCATTTTAGATAAATGGGAGGTAGTGCACTTTCTATGTTCTGTGCACCGTATGCGCCAATGACTGATTATCCTCTCTTTTAAACCCTCCGATTGTAGTTTACCCCTCCCTGGAGTCCGAAGAGGATAATCCTGTTTTCAAGTCTAGATCGAAAAAACGGAAAAGCAGTGATGACACTCCATACAGCCCGACAGGTAAGAAGTATCTGCATTACTACGAAACAAAGAGAGTGTGTTGTGTTTAATGGATTAGATAAATCTAAACCTTATATGAATCTTGTCACAGCCCGCGTCGGACCTTCAGTCCCTCGACAAGAGCGGCCGGCAAGAGACGGAGCTCGTGTGGCGTCCATAGAAACAGGACTGGCCGCAGCCGCTGCCAAGCTTTCACATCAGGTTTGTCAATTAGAAAACTGCAGCGTGTAACTATTAAATGTTAACGATTCCAAACAATGTTCCACACAGGAATTGATTAGTTTTATGTTGAGACAGATGGAGGCAACAGAGACATTGCCCTAGTAAAGCAAACAGTGAAAACACAAAGAAGAGGCCACAAAAAGTAAAAAAAAAAAAGCCTGGCTGTACAGCAGTGGTGGAATAAACACTACTTGCCCCCATGTGCCCCTGTGCAGCTTGTGTATAAACACAAACACTCAGGTGTAATATGTTGTGTTTAGTACAGTAGAGGAAAGTTTGGAATGGTAAAGCCCTGGCTCCAAAACAGACAGAGTGAGTAATAACAACTACAAAAAAATATATTCACATTAAAGAAGCTGAAATCAGCGAAGCACATAATCAGTTTACGACTGATCAGTTAATCGATTGATCGTTGCAGTCCTACACAATACTACCCCGAATGTTTGCTCAACAAAAACCTGTGTGTCGACAGGAGGAGCAACAGAAAACCAAGAAGAAGAAGAAAAGCACCAAAAAGAAGGCAATAGTAATGGAGGAACCCCCCAAAATCTCTCAGGACAGTAGCTCGCCGGAACACAATCTGGACTCCCAAGATGGCAGCCTGACAGACCACGAGTTCAACACTGGAACGGTCAAGTCGCCGGGGGGGCCGCAGCCCATGGCACCGGGAGTCTTTCTCAGCCAGAGGCGACCGTCCTTGTCCTCTCCCCACAACAGCACCAACTCCACGAGCACCAACAGCAGCGGCGTGGTGAAGGGAGACCGTGTGGGGGCAGCAGATGCCAAAGGTGAGCTGTGTTTACTCTCAGATTTCTCCTTATATGTGTGTGCAGATATTTATTTTTAACCACTTTTGAATTTTGAATGAACTTTTACTGAGATGACAATAGGAGTGCAAGACACTGAGGCTTCGATTCAAACATTTAGAAGATAAAATGTCTATCTCCAGACCACTTACTGTAGGTACTTCACCCTTAGGCCTCCTCACCATTCTTCACACCAACCTAAACTAAAGGCGATGCCACTTGCACAGCCTCACGGAGCCACTTGCAACTGTGATCAGAACAATCCTGACGACCTAACTATTGTGTTTATGAGACAGTTTCCAAACCTGCAATTCATGTACAAGTCTTTAAAGCCTCAGTAATCTGTGGGAAAATTGGTAACTGGAAACTTCTAATGAATTTGACTTTAAACCCATATTTTATTATTATGAATTAATTATGAATTATTTAGTTGTGCATGAAACTGCCAACCCCCACACCAGAAGACGACCGACTACCAACTCAGCCACAGCTATTACAGTCAGAAATGAAGAGACTGGAAATGTTTAATGGAAGGTTACTTTTATTATGTTTCAGCTTAAATGCAGCCTTTGCACCACTAGTGGTGCCATAGAGCATTATTTTTTATTAATAGACACAACTTGCTTTCTTGGTTAAGAGAACTAGCAAACGTGGGCGAGGGCTTACGTTGTTGTACTAAACCAGTGGCACTAACTCTGTTACCTCTCGTCTCTTTCTTATGTTGATCTCTTACAGCGAAGCGGCTAAAGAAAGGCATGGCAACAGCCAAACAAAGACTTGGAAAGATTTTAAAGATCCATCGAAATGGAAAGCTCCTCCTGTAGTATGCAGCAGACTGTTGTAGGACTGGGAATTCATGAGCTGGGTCCCATCCCAACCTCACCCCCCCACCACCACCCCCAACCCCCACAACCCCCCATTCACTGAGTAAAGCCAACAATGGAAAAAAAAAACACACAAAAAAACAAAAAAACTGAAATAAGACGGGAGAAGAAGAAAGAAAATCATGCATTTTTTCAATTTCTAAGAAGAACATCGCTCAAAAATAGGTTTTTGCCTCTACTTACTTTATAACTTTCAGATATTAAAGTGTACAGAACCTACTATAAATATTTTTTCAGAGAACATGTCATTTTACTACAGCTGTCAGTTTATCAGGGGTTGCTAAAACATGAAGTAGAAGTACATTGCAGTCATTCCAAGATTTCTGAAAGTATCCCTTGCATGTATTCACTTGCATGTGTGCTTTGGCCAGGGTTTGGGGATTTTTTTACACATTAATTCTATACTATATGGATGCAGCTTATCATTGCGACACTGGTGAACAGCGGCGGGCGAGGGCCAAGATTCCCCCGCGTGTTGTCTAGCATGGTTGTGATTGGAGTCAACTCGAGCATTTATCCCTTTATTATGTTAATACTCAACATTCGCAGGGCACCGTCAGCACTGATATTTATTTATTCGTGTTGTGTGTCGTCGATAGGAAAACGAGAGGGTCACGCAACAATTGTAAAGCACAAAGTGAACCGCGGGTAATTGGCGTCCGGATGTTTTCCGCGTATTTAAAGGATGACATACGCGTGCGTACATACGTGGCTGTGAGGACACGAGGAGCATAGGAATGCTGACACTACGTGGGACCTGTAGCGAATGATAAGCCTCATCCATGTCAGGTCTGCAGTTGCATGGGGATACTTTCGCTCTTCTTTTGCTTTCGCAGGCAGCACCGACAACTTAAAGAGTCTCCTCTCTGCATTTTTACAGCTTCACACAGTGCAGTATATAGAATGTAGCCTGTACATAGCCTTTTAAATGACTACTTTTTCTATCTTTTTTCCTTAAGGCTTAATTCTACATTTTTACCAGTTTTGCTAATTATGAGTAAATGACAAACATATATATATGTATATATATATGTATATATATGTATATATATATATATCTATGTATGTATATATATGTATATATATATACGTATATATATATATCTATGTATGTATATATATGTATATACTGTATATATACATATATATGATATATATGTGTATGTATGTACTGTATGTATATATATACAGTATGTATATATACATAAACACACACAATATAGTCCTAATATTTGAACTTAAAGGTTTACTTAACTGATTAGCATTTAGCTTTGCATTACTAGAATAGGGGAAGTATTTTAGAAAAAATTGGGCTTCTTTTCTTTGTTACGTGCCCACCAGTGACACTTGAAACGCTAATCCCGCCCTTTTTAGACCCACTCGTAGGGGGGCGGGACCTCATTCCCAGAACGTAAACAGTGTCTGCCATCTTTGCTAACAGTTATGCTAACAGGACCAAGTGTCAATGGTGGGCACGTAACAAAGAAAAGAATGAAGATGTTTCTCGACTTTTTCTCAAATACTAACCCTATTCTAGTAATACAAAGCTAAATGCTAATCAGTTAAGTATTCCTTTACATTTTGTTAGTTTCTGACTTTCTTTTAATAGCAGAAGTTCATTTTTTTAACTTTTCTTTTCCCCCCTCTCCCTTTAGATTTAAAGGTACAGTGTGTAAAATGTATAGGTGAAGTTGCATGTCGCAGCTGAATATCACTCACCTCATCCTTCCAAGTGTGCCGGAGAACCTATACACAATGTATTCAGTTAGCGTTTAAACTCAAAAATCATCTCAAAACTAACGCCAGGGTAATAAGAATCAACAATTTACAACCACCAGGTGATTGAACACTTGTAAAACGTCAATTTCAATTTCTGCCTAAATGAAAACTATTTTTTACACACGGGATCTTTAAAGGTGTTGCCTGGAAAACAACTGAAGAATTATACATCTTATTGTCATATGGCCTTACATACACAAAGCTAATTGTATTGTTATTCTGTTCGAACAAGACACAAAGCTTTGAGGAAAACTTATATAAAATGTAAACAAAACATAACAAAAAAAAAAGAAAGACTTAAAGTTTCTATGACCAGCCTCTTGTTTGAGTTCTAGTATCCTGAAGGTTTCAGAATTATTTTACTAGCACCTTGTGAAGTGTTTATGTGTCAGTGATGTAATTTATTAATGTTTGTAGCTTTTTTATACTTGTACAATTCTTAAGAGTTATTGTTTTGAATATTTCATCGACTTGTGAGATTTCCCTCAGCAGACAGTTTTTGTTTTTATTTTTTTGAATGTGTGTGTGTGTGCTTGTGTGTTTGTGTGAGCGCGCGCTTGTGTGTGTGTGTGCGTGTGTGTGTGTGTGTGTTGGGGGATTCACAGATATTTTACACACTAGAATCTTCATTAGCAGACTTTTTCTTTGCATCTCCCCGTCTTCACTCAGTGTCAATGTTGCCGTGGCATCATCATGGTAAACATTTCCGATGTGACATGTTATTATTGTTAATATTATAGGACTGAGCTGATGTGTCCTCGCCGCCCTCACGCCATTTCGTACTCACCGGGGTCTTTTGCGCGCTGTGCTCCACAGCAGCAGCAGTTTCAGTCGCACGCGCTTAAAACCACGCGTCCACTTCTCAGACATGAGACGCGCTCCGATCTCACTCTGCCGGTGGGACATATTTCACGTTTTTATTTGTACAATATATGTGTTGCTTTGTTGTGGTTTATTTTTGTATGTCCAACCTATTAAATGCATCCACTGTGCCAGGACAGTGAATGATACCTGTTGTAGCTGTCTTCCCTTACTGTTATTTACAGTACTAGTACAAGTATTTACAATCCTTTTTGACCTGAATCTATATTTTTCTGTATTTACACGATTCTGTTTGAGATCATGGCTCACTTTTTTAAGACATTGAGAAATGGCAAACTCCAAGGAGCAAACATATTGTTGTTGAATTATATGATTGTCCGCCTTGTTTACTTTTGCAATACAGTTACTGTGGAAAACCTCCTTTGTAATGTGTTCCTCTCCCACTTGCATTGTGACGGCTTCTGTGGTGTCAACTAAAAAAAAAAAGAAAGAAGACAGAAAGTGTTTTCCTGCTTCATATGGTCATATTTTAAAGTTGCACCAAACCCTAGCACCACACTGGTCACACACTAATCTGGCTCACAAACTTGTTGTGGGATTATGTCTCCTTGAGCTGCAGCAGCTACTTCAAGCCAAGTCAGAAATTAAAACCATGCCAAATTCAACACCATTAAAAGTGTGTTAATGTGAAAGTGCTCTCCAGCAGGCACAGGATGCTCTTTCACCGAAGTTTAATTCTCATAAACACATAGATTTGCATTCGCTCCTGTGCTTCACTTCATTTTTATTCTTAAATCTGTGGTCAGTCAGTATTATTGTAGAACTTATTAGTCTACGCCACTAGATGGAGTCAAGAAAATGTATGACTAGTACAACTTAATGCAGTGATGTTCAAACACAGGACTTAGTGCAGAGCTGTGTGATCTGCAGTTTAGACCCATAGACCTTGTGGTGTGAGTCAGATTTTAATATACATGTTTATCTTATCTCTATGTCATCCAGATTTGTCAATATAATCACAGAAGAGTCAGGAAAAAGTCGTTTTGAAGACAGAATGGGATCATCAACGAGGAGATCTTTATAAGATTAGTTTCAGGACATTTCAAATCATTGTCTCCAACAAAAACAAGTCGTTCTTTGTGAGATTAAAGGCCGATGATATAAATTGGTAAATTATGCCATGCCTTCATTCATTTATGCTGCTTGTTTCCCACTGTTTAAGTCCTGGCCTAATAACACATCTGGACACAATTGATTTCACCCCAAATAAAACATGCACTGTGATTTTCATGGGAACCTGAATCTCCCTTTCAATTGTGTTTTATTTTAATTACTCAGTCAGATCTGTGAGTGTGAATGGGATCCAGGGGTGTGGTGGGGGTGAAAGGGGAGCGGTTGAGGGAGTTTGCGCTGAACCCACATGGATGCTGGAGGTCGTGACCCCCCGTTTCCATCCTGGTGAGCATCAGAGTGAGTTGTTATTGTTAGCTAATTGTTAACACAAGACCGCGAGGTGCACCGACATCAGCGGACGAAAAAAAACAATCACATAATTTGTCGTCTCGGGATCATTTTCACACACTGACATCAAAGCAAGTTCACACTGGGAAGAAGAGAGGGAAAAGTTTTGATGGATTTACTGTCGGACTGTTCTCAGTGGACTCACAGTTTATACTTTGGCTGCGTAGAGTCTCAGCAAAGAACAAATAGATTAATAAAAATCTAAATTTATAATAAATTTAAAGTTCACTTCTGGTAATTTTTTATTCAAGATGATTTGTTACAAACATAATGTGTGACATTTACCTACTGCACACTATTATTCAATGTTTAGTTATTTTTAATATGTTGTCATTATTTATATCAATCAATCAGACTTCATAAAAAGCAATGTAAATCAAAGGGTTTCATGGGATAAAATCCATAAAAAATCATCCATCCCTACCGACACAAAACATTAAGAATTTATATTACAATTGTGGTAGCAGAAAAAATCATAGAGTTTAGAAATCAGCGATGAAGAAACACCGGAGACTAAAATACTAATAAATGAAGATAGTTACATAGAAACTAAGATAAGTAATACAAATAATAATCATATTAATAGAGTTTTAATGATTTATCTATAATAATAATAATGGGGTACTAATGAGGTAAAAATGGAGGGAAATGTAACAATTGATAAATGTGGAAAAACTTACTTAAGCTTAAATGATAAAAATAAACTATAAAATGTGACAGAGGATTAAACAATACAATAACAAACTGAAATAAGTAAAAAAAAAACGTGCATGTGATTTCCTGTAAATATTTTGTTGTTTCAGAAAACAACCAAATATTTGTTTATTGTATTTAGTTTTTTTGTTGGCCTTTACTTTGCAGTTGCCTTAATTAAGTAGAACTTATGTGATTGAGAATGTAGGAAAGTTTTATCACTAACTGAAACTCTTTCCCTCCTCTTTTGTCCGCTCCACCAGTGCAGTTGGTCCCCACAGGAGGGCAAGTGGGATCACAATTTAAATGTCAGTGTATTAAAAACAACGCCTGCAGAGTGTTACAGTTTAACTGCATTCATGGCCACACTGCACATGCTTAGTGATCACAGATGTGAACGGGCTGCTCTCGGCCGCTTTGAAAAGCCTCCAGTTCTGTAGTGGAGCCCCAAGTGGTCAGGAGAAACGTGCCGTGTGAGGGATGTCTTAATTAGACAGGAATGTCAGGTTAAGCTTTGCCTTTGTGGCTCCCCCCCCCCCCCCCCCCCGTTACTGTCTTTTATTCTTCCCTTTTCCTCTGAGTTCATGGCTGTCGTTTGTAATCACACAGTCATTCCGTTGCCAACAGATTGGTGAAAAACTATTGTGAGGTGCAACCGCGTGCCGGTTGTTGCTGTGGGGCAAACTCCTCACACAGAGTGTCTGAGGTGACTCGTCGAGTGTCGGTGATGAAAAGTGAAGGTGGAGTTTGTGCTTCTCTGCAGTTTGCTGTTGTTCCCGACTGTGTCTGGATTAACTGTTCTGTCAGCCGACAGGAACTCCTCTGCTGGGGCTTCATGGAAACTCAGGAGTGTGGAGTGACATTTTGGCCTCTGCCAACACACACACAAAAAACACACACAGCTTTTCTAACCAGGACACTGCAATGTCTTCTATTCGTTTGGACATCCTATAAACAAAGTATTATCCCCTAACCATACTCACAACCAGTTAATGTCTAACCATAACCTTCACCAAACCACAATTCTAGATCTTAGCCCCAAGCTTAACCAGTTCCCTTACAAATGAGGCGCTGCCTCATTAGGATCAGGTTTTGGTCTCCATGAGGACTACAGGTCCTGACAAGGTCAGTGTTTATGCCAGAAAAAATCACACACACACACACACACACTGCATGAAAAAGTTACATTCTCACACAGCAGCACTCTATTATGTTTCCCAAAGAGCGTATTTTCTAAAATAAAAGTACATTGCTTTTTTTTGTCTCTGCAGACGTGTTGGTGTTTAAAAAACTCTGGAGTCTCCCGCTTGTCAATGAACTCAAACAAAACATTATATTCATGTTTTGACTGGAGTCACGACAGTTTTTGAAGAACCAGAAATTTACCCACAACCAGGCATCGTTTGGATGAGACCAGCTGTCAGTCACACGTGCTGTGCTTTACTGTCTAATCTTCAGTAGAACACCGTGTTCTGAAACTAGTCATTAGCCTCTTTTCCACTGCAGGAACTGTTCTCATTTACCCGGGATTTTGGAAAAACCTTGGCGCGTTTCCACCGAAATTACGCCGGGGAAAAACTTCACCTCGACCCCAAACTTTCACCGAAATAAGTACCTACTCGCGACAACAGACTTTTCAAATTACCAGGAACAGGACCTTAAAAAAAAAAGATAAAAGAAAGAAGAACTTATTCATTTCACTATCAGTCATTTCAAAAAATGGTGTTATTTTACAAAGGCGGAGTCGCCCCCTTGTGGCTTACTACTTTTTAGATCAATTGGGCGATGATAATACTCCAGGTTAAAACTTGTCAATGTAACAGCTCTCAATCAGATTTCTGTTTTTTTTTTATTATTTAAGGATAATTTATGGCACATATTTGTATCTCAGTGAACAGGTAGCAGGCAAAAATGTTCTTCTGTAACATTCACGAGACAAAACACAGCGTTGCCTCAGCATGAAAACCAATGTCCGACAGCTCGAGAGTTCAAGTGTGCAGTGTAAACGCAGGCGAGGTTCAAGACAAACACGGAGGCTGTGTTTTTTGGTGCCGTGTTTCCTTAACCTTTGGCAGCCTTCGATTTTTGGAACGGGAAGACAACACTTCACCGTTAATTTTTGACACCCGTCAAGGAAGTGACTGTCACAGCTGAAGTGAGAGCCCACCCAAATGAGAGTATTATTAATGTGAGCGTGATCAAGGCCTCCTGGAAAGGTTGTTTCTTTCACGTTGCCTGCTGCTGAACCACTGACAGTTACAGCAGGGCAGACATGCAAATGTTTATTTTATTTTATTATTTTTTTTACAGCGGGCCAAAGTTTAGTTGTGTATTTTTAAAAGGTGAAACACTCACAGTGCCAGAGTTTAATTTATAAAGATGTATTTAATCACATTTTAATGTGCAAAAATGGATGTCCTTTGGTATTATATTGTTTCAGTAACATTATTTCATTACATTTTGATTTAAAATAATAATGCACTATAAACACATACAGGCCAGACAACCCTGCACCTCCTGCTGGTTTAGTCAAGTAGCTGTGCTCTCATTTTCCTTTCATATATCACAGGACATGTTGTATTTACCAAGAGAATCATTTCTTGTGTCTATTTCACCATAATTATTAGTTTTACAACAAATCAGAGACAGACATGTAGTCAGTATAAGTAAGAAAAGCAGTCAGAGGACGCTGTAGCCAAACCTGCATGTGTTTAGTGACACATATTTTCATAGCTGCAGCATAATTAACATTTTTCCACAGATTCTTGAATGAATGACTTTCATTTCCTCCCCCCCACACGTCATGATTAACAGACCTCCTGTATCTTTTTTCATTTCAATTGTTTTATAGTATCCAACTCCAACCACAGGACATGGGTTTAGTGCGTGTGCAGCTGCACATGGTAAATAAATGCATTCGTTTCAGACATGAACAAAGCTTTTTGAGGGTTGTTTTTATTTAGTGAGTCAAGTATTCGACATTGTTATTGCACCAAGGCCTTCTGACATGAACATCTATAATCTGTGCTGTGTAATAAACAGAGCGGCCAAACAACACATTTAACTCTGCTCCACACAAACGCAAACATCTGGGAGCATCACATGGAACCTCTACTCGAGGGCCATACAGAAGACTTCACTGAAATAATATTATTGTCATTAATTCCTTGTTAAATGTAATGACAGTCAGACAATTAAACCAGGGAGATTCATTTCATTAATCAAAACAAATGTGCAAATTTGTCGGATCGATGTGTCGTTAAAAATTTATATGAGTAAAATAACACAGAGTCTATAATAGTAGCAATAGTGTTCAGTGAGTCACTTGTGTTCTGCAAATCTACAGCGTAGCATAAAGCATTTTTCATTTTCTAGAAGTAAAAACAACAAACACACATGATTGAAAAAGAAAAAAAACAACAACAAAATTGTCAGGTTCATTTTCAGCCTCTGATGTTGTAAAGTTTTTATACTTTATTGCAGCTATAAACATTACAAATGATATGTTACACATTCAACTGCCAAATAAACATTCCAAACATTTAAGAAAAAATGTCAAAAAAGTAAATTTTAACTGCCAAATAAACAAAACATTTTGAATTACTTAATTTAAAAAAATAAATAAAAAATGTGTATTATTAAATAAAGATATTTATCACTTTTCTCTGTAATTTCTAATGGAGTTATACCCCCCTAAAAACTTTTCTTCTTAAGTTGATGTGAACCAGTTTATCTAATGTCTAGTTCTGTTCAGACCTATTAACTTTCCACAAGTGGACAGAACTGTTTGCGCTTGTCTCCTCAGTGTGTCTCCACTCAGATCTCACTTTGCTGCTGTGGACATCATTAATGAGGAGAGAGTCAGAGGAAGCACTGATGTATTATATTTTTTTTACATAATAGGTTTTAACTAATTGGGGAAAAAAGTCAAATGTGTTGCAGTCAGTTAAGAAACTAAAGAGGACGTTGAGGACGCAGTTGTGTCCACACCTGCACTTGTGTGCTCACGTTACACCACAGATCGGGTCGTCTGTCTGAGCCTGAGCTGGTGGTGTAATTATCATTTATGGGCCTCTGTATGAGGCAGTGCTGCTTCATTAATTTCCAATTCCTCGTGTCCATCTCTCCACAAGCTTGAACTAAAGCCCAGCAGGCAGATTTCAAACCACTGAAACCTTTCACTCACAACTTTTTGTTGGCGAAAATCATATAAATTGATGATATTTGTGTCCAGTGTGTGGATGTGAGGGCCTGTTTTTAAACTTAAGGCTCCTGTTATGTATGTAAGTTTGGAACATTTGGCACCCGCCATTCTGTTCCCTTTTTCATTCTGTTTTTTTTTTTTTTTAATTTCTATTTTGTCTTTTTAAATCTCTCTTTTTTCTCACTCAAATCTGCTGACATCACTTCCTGGTCTTTGCAGCCAAACAACCATCAAACCTGTATAATTTTTTCTTTAATAATTACATTTCCACTATGAATAACTAACAAAAGTATTTATTGCTGTTATATTGACATTGATTGTATAAGGCTACAGTTTAACAGTTTTTTTTTGTTTTTGTTTTTTTTACAGCACCCTACTGGGCCGTGACGGTATTGCAGGTGGACAGTGAAAGGTCATTCAATTTAAATAAATATTTAAATTGAATTTTTAAGTTTTATAATTAAGTTTTAAATTGCTGTAAAATATCCATGACGTTTCAACTATTTTCAGGTGATATCTCCTGCCTGTTACAGCCTGCTTGTACATGATACATCAGGCCAAAAACATTTCAGTATTTGCACTCAGTGTTAATTTGTTGATTTGAAATTGTTATTTATGATGATGGATAATTACGCACTCTGTTGTGAAGCTAAACCTTTCAAATACGACATGGAGCCCAGCTGTAACAACCGCGAGCATGTGTTGAAAGATACGCAAGTTCAGAAATAAAGTGAAGAGATTATTAATCTGCACTGAATTTTAATATCCGCTTGTATACATTTATATGGCAATTATTGATCCTAGTCTTATGTGTTGAGCACAGTCATGATTTAAGATTTGTGTTCTGTTATATATTCTTAAACATATTTGTTATCACTGTGTATCACTGAGGCATTAACAGTGATGTTAGCAGCAACAGTAAAGATAATTATTATTTAGAGATGTTGTTGCAAACCCTCATGTGGCGGAGAAAGCGGTAGAAGACAGAATGAACGAGATGTTGTTTCATTTCTGCAGCTCGTGTGTCACAGTGGCTGAGATTTCATTACAGATGACATGGAAATTACCCTCAGATGGCACTGGGAGTCTCCAAAGTACAATTAAAGTGTTTACATGCAGAAGTAGGGAAGGAAAACTACTTTTGAAAGCGCTCTTTAATGTCATGGTTTTGCTGCTGTGCATAAGCCCAATGTTTACCAGAGCATTTTAAGGAAAACCCTGAGCCGTGCCACGCATCAACAAGCGCCTTAAACGACTGCATGAAAGGCCTGTTTTTAGCCCAAATACACAAATGCTCACCTAATCCTCCAAAGAGGCCCCAGTGGCGGGCCCCCACCATCAAAGCCCGTGTGGGGCCTCTCAAACAAGGTGCTGAAGTCACTTAAGCACCGAGCAAACAAACAAACAATTCAATTCACTCGCTGCATTTCCTGGACTCAGTTCTTCGAGCGGCTACACGCACAGCGCAGCGGCCGGCAGCGCATCTGAAGCTGCAGCCTGCTCATGTGTGTGTAATTATAACATCATTCGAGATGGGAATTCCAATGACGTGCTGCGCTTGTGAGGCAGCTTTACCCCTTTTTTTTCCTGAAACAAGTGGGGTTTATTTTTGAACCTCTGCTTTTTCTCCACGGCCAGATTGCCCGGAGAGATTGGCTTTCTCCGGGCTGTGTAACAGATACCATCTAAATCATTAGGGCTCATTCATTGCCATGTGCCACTCTGCAGCTCAGGTTCCTGCGACCCTGAGGTCAAGCGGCTGAGAGCACCCTGACCTCCAGCACTTCCTCCAAATATTAACAGGGTAGTTATGTAGTCAAAAGCCCTGATATAGAACATTGGTTCATTTAGATAATAGCCAATCAGGCGAAGCGGCGAGGAGTGCAGTGATCTCCACAGGATGGCTGGGCCTTTATGTGGCTTACTGAGGGTATAATGACAGCTAACAGAGGAAGCGTAGGCCTCTCTGGCTGAAATTACGCGGCCACATGCCTGCTGGCTGTAATGCTTTCCTTTAACCCAGCTCCTTATGCTGGACAAATCAATCTAGGCTCTTTTATGAAAATGAATGTTGTGCAGTCATCCTAAAGACACTGGGCTTTAACATAGAAGACATGGGGGAGTTCAGAGGCCACGGTAAAAGAAACACTCACAATACAACTACTTCACATGATGGTAATCTGAATCATCAGTGATAAAATATTCAAATGATTTTTTAAAGTTTCCCCTCGCTGACTTGAATCTGGAAACGATTAGACTGCGGTATTTTGTCTTTCTTCAGATTTGTGTATTTTATCACTCCCTACTTTTTCGACCATCGTGTAGATGTGATCCTTGATTGGAAATAATTTGCGCTGGGACATTCACCAAACTGAATCTCTTTGACATCCCTGCCTTTTTTTCCCCCCTGCATGAAATCACAAACAGACGTAGTGCAATTAATCCGACAATCTTGAATAATCTGACCGATTATTTGTAATTAAGCGGCTGAGTATTACTTTGATTATTACACATTTCGGTTGTTGCTAAGTCACAAAGACTTTATTTTTGTCATCAAAAATTGTATTTGGCACATTTTTTGTGTGTATATAATATTTAGTTAATAGATAATCTGCAGCGGAGACACAACGTGCTGACAGAGTTGATCAATACATGTTTTTTCTGTTCTTGTATTTCATTTAAAAAATCTGCATCATATTTCATTGGCTGAGTGATTTCTAAAGATAGCCATAGAATAAAATATCAGTTGACTCCTACTTTAGAATTTTGGAAATGTTATGACTGCGACAGTATCAGTGACTGTGTTCAACTAAACAGCTGTTGCTCCTTCAGTGTGTGTGTGTGTGTTAGTGGAGCAGAAACGAAGCGTGCTGGGACGGACGCTGCTCTCAGGACATTTAGACCGCAGCCACATTGTCACCTCTTTGTGCTAAATTGTCCATGTGCTGGAGGAGCAGAGGTGTGAGGGGTGGAGGTACAGCTGCTATTACCGGTGGGCAAATAGTTGCTTAGAGGGCAGACAAAGAGAAAAACCAGGTGGGTTTTTTTGTGTGTGTGTGCAATGTCTTACATTTGTCCTGCAAAACGTTATTGTACCATTTTCAGTGTTAAACGCAATGAAGCAAATGCCAAATTTCTTCCTATATTTTTATGTACATTCTAATTTCATGGAAATTTTTATTTCAGTTTGAATTGTACAGTAATTTGACCCTAAGATTGTTTTTATTCATCAATTCAAAATGGTAAAACAAGGATGTGCTGGTTGTGCAAGTCTGAATGTGATCTAAAAATTGATCTGCAAGATGCAAAACTTGCACCGACAATGGAGTTATTTTTATTTACAGAATGCTAATTTGGTATTTTACTCTGAGGTCTGTGGTGTGCCCCTGAAAGGAATATTCCATTTACACGTGTACTATAAGGAAAATGCACGGTAACTATGGAAACAACGATGCTCATGGTGCATCTGGTTGTCTCTGTGAATGTGTGATTAAACAGCAAGTACATCGCTGGCTTTAAAACCATGTCTTCACTAATGCGGCACTGTTTTTATGAACATTCAGAACTCCCATAGTACTGTTGCAGAGTAAAAGTCTCATGGAGTCTTAACAGAAAGGAGATGAAGGTTGAAAGAAAGTTATTTCAGCCTCCAAAACTGTCAAAACTGCGACTACAGTGAAATAAAAAGCAAAACAAAACATCACCATAACACAACAACCTGACATAAAAATTAAGCGGAGTGGACATTTATACTGGCAGATCAAACCATTGTGAAACAGCAGTGGAAAACTTCACACACAACAACTTTAACCCAGTGTAAAGAAACTCAAATCCCTCCCATGATAACACAGCTGTTGGTATGCTCCAGTTTTTAAACCTGAGGCTCCGCCCTCAGCCTAAACCAGGAAGTTGGACCACACCACTGCATGCACGGTAATGCAACAAACACACGCCTTGTTTAGAATACAGAGTGATATTATCGTGGTAGAACACAATAATTAGTTTTCCTTCTGTATATTCTGTGTCTTTGGGAAAAAAGTCTGAACTGAACTCCATATTCTAAAACAATGGGAAGAATTTAAACAAACATTTAAGCTGCTGTTTAACTGACATAGGATTTCAGGAAGTTAATCAAAATTATTCCCATTCTTAGTCCTAAATTAAAGTCAGTTGCCACAGTTTCCCAGCAAAATCAGTTCAAGAAGAAGTCTGTGGCTGACACAGTTCAAACTCCTCTGCAGGTGGATGTTAATCTAGTCTTCACTGTCCCACTCAGACGAGACATCCCAACTAAAGGGCAGAACAGGGAGAAACCTGCTGTTTTGCCAACACTGCAGAGGAAGGCGAGGAAGCCGCATCTGATGTAGCTCCTACAGCACATCTCTGATGTTTATGTTACCTCACCCTCTGTGTAAACAATGTCAAACATGGGAACACACTCACTGGCCACTTTATTAGGTACACATGATAATACGTCATACGTTGTTGTGTGAGCGACTGATGCCTTTCTGTCTCTTGGAACCGTTCTTTTCTTGCATCAACAAGGCGAGTCCACCCAAAGAACTGCCACTCTCTGTAAACTCTAAAGATTGTGAATAAATCCCAGTAGATCAGTAGTTTCTGAGATACTTTAATCGCTGTTCCTTCTTCTTTCACATGCTCAGTTTGAACTTCAGCACGTCGTCTAATTCATGTCTTAAATGCCTTAAGTTTCCGCATTGTGATTGGCTGATGGCGGTGTAACTCAGGTTATTCACTTATGAAGTTTGTCACGATAAGTCCACAGAAGCACTACCCTACTTTGTGTTTTTGTGTAACCTCCTCCTTTTTTTTTAACAAATATTTTCTTCACATTTAAAGACCTTTGTGTCTCATGCAGATGAGAAACTAGGGTTTCTCTGGGTTCATTACATGGTTGGAACATGGAGTTTGCATGTTTTCCCTGTATGTGTGTGGGATTTCTCCCGGTTCTCCAGTTTCTGACCACAGTCCAAAAACATGCAGAGGTTAATTGAATGCTCTAAATTACCCGTAAATGTGAATGTGAGAGTGAATGGTGGTGCGGATTGGCGACCTGTCCGGGGTTTTCCCCACATTTACCCTGTGTCAGTGACCCGCGACCCTCTTGTGGAGGACGAAGCGGTGGACAATGGATGGCCCACTCTGGCCCATACGTCTTGACTGCACTCGTGTCTGACATGTTCTACCGGTGTGAGTTCATGCACCAGCACCTAGAGATCTGCACACATTAGACATCAAACTACATCATGGAACAATGGGAAGTGTTTGCTCTGCGGGGAACACGGGTTTCTGAGATAATGTGCGTTGTTTGCTGCTGTCCGACACTCCCCTGCAGATCCCGAAGAGTGTCACTTCAAGATTGAATACTTGTCACTCTGGCCCTCAGTAAGTAAATAAACACGCTTAAACCAGTCGATTATCGCCACAGCCACTTTTGAATTATTGCAGAAAATCTAGATGACACATGGAAACTGTGCGAAGGCCTGCCCTCCTCTATAAATAGTCGGCAGCAATCAAACAAAATAAATGAACTGTCAGGGCACAAGTATTTACAAGCATGACAAAATCCAAAGTAATTATAAGTAAATTTGTTGCATTTGTGAGTAAGTGGTAGCAGATAGGCCTCTGACAGGGAGGCAGTGGAGTGTGACGGGCTGATTTAGAGCTCTAAGGCTGCTCAGCTCTATGCAAAACCCTCAAACCAACCAACAACAAAGCCCACTCCATGTCCCACACTGACCACATCTCAGTGAGGAAGAACACTAGAGACATCTTAGGGGCTATTACACACACTTAGCTGCACACCAAGGAGCACTTGGCCCCTGTGCCACTGCTGTTAAACATCTTCCAATTGGCCGTTGGCGCCCATTGGGTGGTTTTGGACCTCGTCAGCCTTAATTTTGTTCTCCGTCTTCGCCTCTGCTGAATTCTTCCAAACGCTGACAGTTGTTTACAGGAATAAGCAAATTCTCATTGACATGAAAACAATAATAAAACACGTAATGGAAAATTGATGAGCGTGACCTGCCGTCACGGTTATTTTCCGCAGAGGTGCGAGGAAAATGCATCGTCCGGGGCAAGTCAAGATGTTAACTGCATTACGGTGTTTGTTCACCACATGACGTGATGTGTGGACGACTGTGATCATTTTCATGTGATGGCCTCATTCTGGTGGCAGAGGGAGATCCCGCCTCGCTGATTACAGAGTGAGTTGTGCAGCTAAAACAATGTGTGCTGTCGTCAGTGTGGGCAAAGTGAAGCTCTTTATAATCAATGGCTATTTTTAGGCATTTTGCATCTTTTCATTTAGCGTAGCTGTGGCATTTATTTAGAGTCTCTTTGTTGGAAAATGTTGAAAAGACAAATAAACAAAAGGCCTAAGTGAGCAGGGAATGGAACACATCCCACACGCACTTGGATAGATGTGTTACCTGCTGCACAAAGTCAAACTGCTTGACTAAAAGAGTGTAAAAGTGGGACTTTCCAGATCTTTGTGGCAATGGCCTCCTCCCCACGGCCTCTTTTTTGAAGCTACTCAATGGGACAATAAGTAAATGACAGATAAGGAATAATTTTCTAAAAGCAAAAACCTCAAAAAAATAAACAAACCATTACTGCTTGCCACGGGAGAGCTGGGTTAGCGCTTCTAATTCAGGTGAATTACAGACAAATTTCCCCCCCGGCTGGCACACTTACAGCTGTAATAATACAGAGAATGACTGGGCTGCAGGCTGCTCTGCACAGTGTCCACACATGGCCCGAGTCTCACAGAAACACCTCACATGGCAGAGCTAACTGTGAAGAGAAAACAGGGCTCATATTTTATGTTTTACACGATGTGAATTTGTTCTCTATGGGTGTTTTTTACCCTCACATTTTGGTTATACTTTTGTCGATAATCACATTTTGTTAAGACATGTGTAAATAACCAACACGGGAGGTTGTTTGACCTGTGTGTGTGTGGCTGTGTTTCTGCAAGGGGAAAAAAATGGGACAGAACCAGACATTAAAATAAAGCGGGGTAAATTTGTCCATGTTTTCCTTACCAGGAGTGCTGTGTTTATTTTTTGTTTCTTTGGTTTCAAAGTGTGGGCACCGAACTGCAAAGGAAACAAGAATGATTAGAATTAAAGTGCTTTGATTAAATGCTATTTTTCCTGCCTGTAACACAAACATTTGCAGCTTTATCCTTTTATAGGGACTTTAATGACTTGAACACTTGGTTCCTAAATAATGTGCTGCGGCAAACTTCAGAGCGCACACGCCTCACTGTTGTGCTGCGTTGGATAATGTAAAGCAGGCTGAATGGGTTTGATGTTTACCACTGTTAGCATCTGAAAACCTCAAAAGTAGCAACATCCTGCAGCTCTCAGTTGTGAGCAAACTGAATGTGATATGTGGTGTGCAAAGTGGGAGTTCTGCAAAGAGGCCAGAACACATCCAGGAGCAGTATAAGGACATTTTCACTTTAAATCCTGATCAGTGAGGCCACACACTCTTCTGTACACTCACCGTGCAACAGCTAAGGGAACCTCACTCATCCCCGCAAAGAGCAGTGCAATGACACGGTCCTGAGCGCCTGATTGCAGGCATCTTGAAAAGATCTGGCTCGCTCCAGCGCACCACAGGTCCCCTTTCAGTGGGCTGTCATTACCGCCGAGGTGAGCTCTCACACGCGGACCCATACACACACACACACACAGGGAGGGAGGGAGGGGGGGGGTGGATTGAGGGTGCGGGATGAATGAGTGCACTGAGGCCTGGGCCTGATCAAGCGAGCAGTGGCCGGGAGTTGGTGTAAGGAAATCCTCTGGTGGGACTATCAGAGCACATTAGATTGAGCAGGCCCCAGCTCTGGCACACACAGCTGCAGGCAGAACACACTGAGGCAGTATTTCAGCTGCTGCTAAACGGTGCCGCTTAAACTCTAATATAAATATGTTAGCCAAATCGGGAAAAAGAGGACTCATTTAGCCATTTCCCAAAGACTGCGCGTAATGTGGTTTAATTAGTCAAATTAAATATTAAATATTTTTTGTTGTGTGCAACATACTCGTGTAGGAGTTAATCATCAAATAGTAATGTGAGGCAGAGGAAAACTGACAGAGCAGATGAAGTTGGCCATTGATGAGCTCACGTGGGTTCATGGATGTTGTGCTTTTTGATTTCCTGTCACACAGGTAGAAGTCGTGATAAACACCGAGCGCATCGCTGACGACGCGTTCGCACAAGTGCACTTTGCGTGGCCGCAGTTACGCGCCGATTACTGCTATCAGAAAAATTCCAACGGTTTCTGAAAGCGGCATGTCAAAGCCAGCGCGTGGTTATTACGGTAATTTCAGAATCAACGTCTTTGTTGCCAGAGAGGAGAGAGTGGGAAGAACACCTGTACTTAGTTTAATGTTTTTGGCCTGTTTTTGCACATTGAGAGAGAAAGAAACCAGATAGTAGACTCAGTGTTATTGTAATTATGTTTTATACTGTTGCTCGTGTACAACTGCAGTGTTTTTCTAAATAAACCTTTTTGTTTTTCTTCATTTTAAATTGTTAAAAACAATATTTTAACATGCAGTAAATTGTAGATAACTGCCAGATACTTGGAAGTTATTCTGGAAAAATGGGCAAAAGCACTTAGATACAGGCCATTTATGGTTAAAATAGGGTTAGATGTTAAACTCTGTATCATTTCAGATCAGTGTGTGTGTGTGTGTGTGTGTGTATGTGTATGAGAGAGAGAGAGAACAGCTAAACAGGTGTTCCTCTTCTCTCCCCCATACACTAACACATGCAATCGGAGACAGTATGTAGTCTGTCCAATTTCAAACGTGCCTCAGAGATTTCCTTGAGGAAGTAAAATTGCGGCAATACAACATAATTTGGCATGCTTGAGTGAGTACAATTGGTGAAGTTGTGGGGGAGAGGGCGTTGCTATCTCCCGACATACCTTCCCCTAATAACAAGTGCGAGTGAAATTAAACCTGCTCCATGTTTTCAGCGAGAGGTGATTAGCCTGAGAAGTTAGAATTTCAAACAGCCCCAGATCGAGCTGCACTCTTTGCGTCAGTCGGAGATTTATCATTGAGTTTGTGATGCATTTTAAAGGGATTAGCCCCACGCATTCGGTTTCAGAGCAATTGTGCTCAAGTGGAGCATGCACGACAACAGATTGGCTTGGAAAAGTGGGTTTTATTATTGGAATTATTTGCTATTTGCACAACAGGGGGAGAGTAATCTTCCTCTTCTTGTTGTCAGTGGGGAAACTGAGGATGTTACCATTGGCCCCCTGTCAAGTATGATGTATGCGCTGCAGATGTCGCCCACTGCACTGCACAAAGTGGACAGCGGGCCTTTGTGTGTGCACTTTATATTGTATTGGTATGGCTTTAATCGCTAATGTCAGTGGAGTGGTTTGATCTGTGTGTGTGTGTGTGTGTGTGTGTGTGTGTGCGTTAGCAGATGTGACCCGGCCAGCCACAGAGCCTCACTTCAGGTGTCAGGCAGACCAAGTCCAAGCTGTCAACAGCAATGCTTTATGGGGGCATTTCCTCTGTTGCTCTGACATGTGCTGTCACCTCAGTGTGGTAGACACTTCCATCTGCCTGCTAACAGCCATGTTAGAACACACACACACACACACACACACTCAGGCATATGCATGTTTGTTTGACTTTTTTTTTTTTTTCACCCTCTTACACACACAGGCTAACACCCACTATCAGATATCCGCAACACACACCCATGCCAAGAAAGTGATCAGGATGTCCTGGATTAGAAATATTCCAGTTGCTGACAGCTTTTCATCAGAATAACTGCAAGACTTGGCTCTGGAGCCTGAGACATTTTTCATCACGTATCACTTTTAAATTTTAAAAGAATGTGTTGTCTTTGCTCTCATGCGCGGTGCGTTTGGCTTTCAGTGAATGAGGTCATTTGAAGGCCTTGTTTTGTTTTCAAAAGTCTGATACACATATTAGTATCAGTATCACTATCTATAAAATATTAGTAGTAGTTTTTTTTTTTTTTAAGTCTTTTAAAGTACTAAGCTGTTCATGGCATGAGTCACTTAAAATGCTGTTGCTGCTTTTTATTTTCATTTTTACAGTCTGTGCTTGATTTATGTGCATTTATGTGATGTTTAGGCCTTTAGATCATATTTGATTTTATTTGGTTTACTTTTTCCAATCTCTGATGCAGTGATTTTCAGATATCAATACTAATACCAATCAATAACCTCATCCCTATTGATGTCGATAAATTATTTCATGTAAATGATAGGCCACAGGTGGGATTGAAAGACCTTTTTTGTTATTGCCGACCTTTTCTAAAAACAGCACAAATAACCTTTTCTGTATAAACTGTCTAAGCTTTATATTAGCTGTATATCAGCGAAGTGATACGTCAGCCTGTGTATACTTGTGCATGCTTTGAAGCAAAATGCCACAGCTCTAAATGTGATGAGAAGCAGCAATCAACAAACACGCGGACAACATGCCTGACAAGCGTCTGATACAAGGGTCACCTCATCCCATCTTTGGAAGGATTGCAGAGGAACAAAGGGGAGCAGATGATTCATGTAGTCCGAGCGAGGCTTGGCCAGGGGGGCGTCAGATGGATGTTGTGTGTGCCGGCTGCGGGACCACCCCTCAGGAGTGACGGGGACACGCTGTTTGTCTGGCATGATGAATTGACTGCATGCTTGAACCCAAAGGTTGGCAAATTAACAGTTAATTAGCGGTTGATAAATGTCAGATCAACACAAGCCCCGCCGCTGCCTTACAGCCCTCTATCTCACTGAGGCAAGTGTTTATGTGCTTGTAACAAGTGTCAGAGCAGACTGTTATGTCTGCATTTTGTCACAAAGTGCAATTGCTCTCAGATGCTAAGCCCCCCCCCCCAACCCCCACCCACCATGCTCCCCCGACTCCTTCACAACCAACCACCCACTAACCAAACCTAAACTTGTTTTTTTCACACTGGTCCAGCCTTAATAGCCTGGCCCTCCTTTGTCTCTTTCTGTGCACTTCTCAGTCTGTCTTCACACACACGCCCTTTCAGTAATTTACGATAAATGTTTTCAAACTAAAACAGTCTGGGTCCAGATGATCATTTGAACTTCCTATTAGAGATAATCTATGTTCATACTACCACCAGCAGGAAACCTCAGTTATTATTGTTGTTGTTGTTTGCTTAGTTCCAGAAAATACTACTTATTCAGATTCAGAGAACTTTATTGATCCCCAAAGGACAATTAATTTGCAGCTCACCACATCTGCATCACATTCAACCATGAGGGAAAGTAAGAGCAGACATTTATTTCAGTAGATGGACGATGAGGTTAAAAGTAGAATTTCAGTTTTTATTCACAACTGATTGCGGAGTGGCAACTCATAAGAACAAGAACCAGTCAAAAAGAGAATGTTCTACCGTAGACTGGATATAAAAATGAACGTAGTCTTCCAGTTTGAAAAGTGGGTTGGAAGTAGCAGTCAACCACCAGGGGGCAACCTGTGGAGTTTCCCCCTGATGCACAGATTTGAATGAGAAAATTAGTCTACTTCTTACTTGATTTAAAACATTAGCAAACATTTTATTGAGGGGTTAGTGGTCTTTATTGCTAATTTCAGCTGATGTTCCCATTTAGAGGAAAATAGAAGTCAAATTATGAGTGGACAGCACTGTGATTGACAGGTTTTAAAACCTCACAAATTGCGAATCTTGAGGCTTCACAAGTGAACGTGCCAGGAAAAGACTATGACCACTTTAATATATACAGTCATTTTACAGACTAAAAAGCTGCCCCGTGGTTGTCAAACTGAAACGGATCCAGAAGTATTGAAAAACTTCTCCATTCAAGGTTTCAGAAAAAGTAGTGTGGATGGCAAGCGTATCCGTCGCAGATGCGATGGGTTTAAAATGAAAACATAATGATGTTAATTGTATCTGGTTCCAGAAATTAGACAATCCTGTCAGCGCTCTATAAAAAGACATCAGCAGCCCAACACTGTCCACTAGAAATCATTCTTGCCATGATAATTGCCTTTCTGCTGTTAAGACCGACGTTCTCGTCATGACTGAGGGAAGTAATAATTTCAGGCCAATGTAAATTAGAGGCAGGTCCTGTGTGCTTGACATGGATGTAATGAGTGCACAGGAAGACATATATAACCTCACAATACTGCCTGTCGCTGGCAATGGGCTGGAAATGGGCTCATATTTAGAGTGGTCCTGGCAGAAGTGAATAAGTAGAAAGACCTATTACTATAATGGTACGAGTCCAACGATTCATTTCACTTTAAACTTCTTTGTGTATTTTTCATTTCACAAAGAATTTATATGAACATGGAGGCTTTTACTTACTTGACCTTCTAAGAAAACAGAAAACGAAATAATAGATATGTTGCTAATAACTGCATATTAGTGTCAATTTAAAACATTTGCTCCAGTGTAGGACAGGGAAGTCATTTCCAAATAAACTGGACACAATTACACAATAACACTGAATGTACCTTTCTGTATTTTACCCTTCTATGAAAATGACATTTGATTGAGTGGCTCTGAGGGGAGGAGAAGGCTTTGTGAAATATGTCCTGAACTGCGTTTGAGTCATTCATGTTTCAACAGTGGCGGGGGAGGCAGCGGAAACAGCAGCATGTATGTACATTCATTACTGCAGACTTGGCATGGGAGGAGAAAAAAATGGGCTCCGGCTAAGTGAGCGACTGCCAGAACAAAGTTCGTATAGTACTGGGGCTCCGTGGGTTCACTGCTGATCCTGGAGGCCTGGAGCTATTGGCTGCAACACCCGAGCCGCAGTTTCATCACAGGATATGAATTTGTGTGTCTTTGATGCCATGTTTTTCAAAGATTAAGCAAACAGTTTGTGGGAAAGTGAAGGAACCACACCTGAATGTGGCAAGAGAATCTAACCTTCTGTTCATTCTCTACTTCTGAAAAAGGCTTATCAGGGACATGGCATTCATCTCTTAAGAAGTAGCACCAGTGCTGAGCAGAGACCCTGTAGACCTGGAAGGTGATTATTATCATTATTAATAAAAAAGCCTCTGACTGATATCACTCAACCTCTCAGGCACCGGATCAGGTCCAGATCCTGAGGTGGAAAATGCAGCCACAGCCTTTTGCTGTATTCATTCCAGCTTGTGCGGCTGTAGATAGCTGATTGTGTGGCCGCCCGCCGTTGCATCTAGTGAATAAGAACACGAAGCCTGTCAGTGACGCATTGAGAAAAGAGCGGCCCCTGCCAAGCTCCCGAGCCAAGCGTTCAAATGTTTGTATCCCCTTTCCCATCTGAAACGGAAACAATTTGGTTTATTCCTAACAGCACTGTCCGCCTCGGCTTCAGAATCCCCGCTTTGTGTATTCAACGTTCTGGGTGCCATTTTGGTTGCTGAGTGCTCAGAGCCAGCATGAGTCACACAGTTAATGTCAGCAGCATTACTCTCATTATTTCATGGTTAGTTTGACACACGGCTAATATTCAGATGGCAGCAGTTGAAATGAGCAGGCTGAGGAGTATGAGGTGAAAATGTGCGAGTGGGAGGTCTGGTCGCAGTGTGTGTGTCCTTGTGTGTGTAGGGGAGGGGCCTCTGGACGCTGCCAAACAGTTCCTGACAGAAGAGTGCCTCTCTCGGCCATTTCCTTCAAACAGCAATCAGGCCAAATCAAAGCAGCTGCTCTGTTCTTGAATACTCCAATTGCACTAATCAACTCCATTTAGCAGCTTCTGGGCCAGCACAAGGCCTACTGATCTCTCTCACACACACACACACACAGGTTTGTGCTGCTATTCTTTTTAGGACACTGCGCTGACTTCCATTCATTTGTGCAGCCTAAACAACAGCAGTATCCCTAACATTGCCTAATCCTCACCCTAAAACCAGGTCTGCATCCTCAAAAGTTGTGAGCACCAGCCAAAATGAGGTCAAAAAACTACACACACATGATGATTCGAAGGTCCAGTCAGAGATGATACGTATTTTAACAGTGCTGCAGCTGGAGCGGAGCCAGAAACGTTTAAAAAATCTTAGTCATGTTGAATGAATGCACGTATGGAAAGAGTGAGACAAATCATCCCCTCATTTCTGGTTGTGTAGCAAGCGAGGGTGAAGCGGAGCAGAACGCGATAATGCAGCAGGAGAGGGGAACGCCACATTATTCTCCCGCATCTGTTATTCTGCAGCAGCTGTTGTGTCTATTGTATATGACAATTCCAGTCTAAACAACATGGCACTAATCCGCCAATTTACATTAACTCGGATGAAAACAATTCAGGTTAATCTTGAATGTTGAAAGCTGTGCAGCAGGCATCCAAACAAATGTCTGGAGAAGACTTTGCCTAAAATCGCCCTGGATGCTCTGGTAAATAAAACAGTGCTAATTGTTCTGACTTGCCTGTGGACTTCAGAGCTTCGTCAGCCTGCAAATTCATTTTGGGACTTCAGCTGCGCTCGCTGCTTGCTGTGATCACCGTTACATAAATCCTAACATTTAACTACACAAAGCGGAGGAAGTAAAAGCACACAGAAAGTGTTTCAATGTGGTCTGGCCGCGCAGCCTTGGCCCTCGGAGAGACTTCCTCTGTGAAGTATTTAATGTTGGAAGGTTTCTCTCTCCAAACACGGAGCACCTGGGACAACAGCGGCTGTTCCAGAACCGGTGTTAATCAGAGGCAGTGTAGACTGGCAATCAGCAGTACCCACAAGAATACAATTAATTTGGTGTGCTGGCACTCTATACTGCAACGCTGCCTCACTTATGAAAACAAAAAATTACGGCGTTAGAGTGCTCTAAACATTTGGGAGCGGCCGTATGGAACATCCAGAGAAAAACCTTTTGATTACTATAAGGATTTCAAAGATTTTGGATAGGAACAGGATGCGAGAGGGAAGGAAATTAAAAAGAAGAAAAACGTTTCAAAAGCATTCTTTGCATCACTGCAGTCACACTATTTTCTTCTGTTTCAGGAGGAAAGTTTCAAACGACATTGCACATCTCAGGCATCTTTGACTTAACATGACCATTAATTAAAATATAGATGACAGCTCTTTTAACAGAAAGACTCAGATATAAATATAAAAGACTATTTCACTTAGCAACCAAAACATTTACAAATGACCGGTGGCATATAAACTGAATTGAGTCACACATGTTGTTCTACATCATCACCAACAAACAAAGCATTTGTCAGCAACACATTGTGTGTATATGCAGCTCAGTGCTCCATTTTCACAGCACACTCCAACATAATCTCCAACAAAAATATACAGTCCGAGAGATTACCCAGAATATCAGCAATATAAAAAGAAAAAGACAAATATCACCCTGAGAAGTAATTGCCGTCAGTTGATTTTCTGCTCTTCAAGGGCACGGCACGTAGTGTATTAAGGTCTATTGGTGCTTTATTGTTCAAAGAAAGAAAGGAGGAAGAAAAAAGAAAAATGACAGAAAGCACAACCTTGTTGGTCAAATTAAAACCATCAGCTGTAAGATGATACAGTCGTCTGTAGCTGGTAAATTCTCTGCGGCACATCTGACAGTAACCGTTCCTCTGCATCTAGCGCTTCAGTAAGATCCTGTCCTGACATGATCCATCGCCATTGTTTACAAAAACATTACTGTCATAAGCTCATTTAAATGACTGTTGACGTTATGAAGAGAAATGAAGTGGAACATGACCTCATGACCAGCTAAACTTCAGTGAGACCACTGAGAGAGCACTTCTCAACTCTGTCATATTCAAAAGGCTGCAGACTAATAGCCCGGGTTTAAAAAAAGGTGCACACTGGCAATGTGTGAGAGTGGTCAGTCTTGTCATTAAGTTAATGCTCGTCCACAGTTTGGTCTAAACACAGAGCCTTTTACGGAATTATCCTAATTAGTGTGACCATTAGCTTTAATGGGGAGTAATGGGCAGTTAGATGTTATTTGGTAAAACAACACGCCAGAGGCAGGAGGTGTTTTATTACAGCTCTATATTAAGGTCATTTCTGGAAGGTAAAGAATGTTTCCAGATCGCAGGCAAAATTGGTCAGGCGCTAATTCAGTTTCCACGTCTACCGGAGCGTGGACCACCCACCTCGAAAATAACACGCAGCAAGATGCAGGATGCATTAATGCTAATAAGTGGCTCGCAATGACAGCTTCACTCAGCTTTATGTTTTTTTTATACTACAGAATAGTGTTTTTTAGTTTTTTTAAAAAGCACTGCCGCTGTATCATTTGTGCAGTTACTCACAGCTACACATGAGTAGATGCTTCAAAAGCTTCCATTTCCAACTGCGGTTATACCATTTGATTTAGGGAAATTACAAAAATGGCTCTGTTTGCAACCATGAAGCTCCGTCAGAGAGAAGCTGAGACTGCTTTTGTTTGCGTTCTACACCACTGCGCTTTGCAGAAGTTACTGTAATGGAAAAAAACAAACCAGAAGCAACAATGAAATTCATATTTCACAACGGCAAAGTAGATTCTTTTTTTTTTTAAGTTTAAATCTGTGTGACAAAACATTGTAAAATCTGTGTTAGCAGCAGCTTGGGTCATTAAGCCTGGGAACATAATAACCTCTGGCACTGCTCTCACGTTGTGGGGACTACAGTAATGTTGATTCTCCAGAGCGGTTCTAATTGCTGTGTTTGTACTGCTCTGAATGTGGGATGCCACACAGTCTGAAGTCGTCCATGTGATCGCAGAACTGAGGCAAGATGGAGCGCACTGTTATAAGACAACATAGGAGGAATGTGTATAAAGTGTCCTCTTCGAATGATTTCCAGATCACGCAGTCCTCTCCATTTTCAGTGGAATTCCTCCACACCAGAGCTTCTGTAAACATACCCAATAACGAGTTAATTGCTTTACAGCATGAACGGTAACCAGCTATTTAGCGGCGGTGAATTCCCAAGTGTGAAATGTGGATGAAGTGTCACCACGTATGGTGTCTCTGAGATTTATGACACATCTACAAACTTAAATCCTGTGTCTGTGTTTAAACTGCACCATGGGCCATTTGACTCGCACAAGCACCATCACTCCAGCGCTGACGGTGTATTATCTCTCTTTGGCTCAAATACAGTGAATAGGGCTTTTTCAAAAGGTGTGTGTGCTTCCCCTTGTTTAAACTTTTCACATCGGTGATGAATGACGCTACAATCACGTTTCAGTAACAGGGTCACAAAAAGGTTACAGTGTCTTCGATTGAGGTTTTCCTCCTGAAGACTTTTTTAAGTGCTTAATAATTCCACTAAAAAAAGAAAATAAAGTTAAATGCATTGCTCTTCACCCAAAAAAAACATTGTTTTTACTTCTTTCTTTTTTTTACACAGAATCTATTTTCAGTACAGCTCAGCTTGAAATAGTGTGGTGTGAAATTGTACAATCTGATCTGGCTTGCATTTACACTGAGGGGTGTATGGGATGGTCATAGCTGCGTCATAACAGTACGACAAAAAAAATACAGAACACAAAAAAAAGAACACAACACAGTAAACAAAGGGTAACAGTGGAGGACATTCACGCGGTCCATGTGTTTTTCCTTTCTCTCTCACAGAAGGGACAAGTCTCTGTCCACCAATCAATGGACTGCAGTGTTTATGCCCTAATAGAAGGTACAGACATGTTATTTTCCTAACTCTCTCCGTGTTTTACAATAATTGCTGAACAAAGCCAGTGAGTGTATTTTGGGAATTGGGCTTGTAACCGGAGGGCCGCTGGTTCAAATCCCAGGACGGGTCAAGGGCCGGGATGCCCCTGAGCAAGGTACCCAATCTGCATTGCTCCCCAGGTGCAGATAAGTGCTGCCCACTGCTCCTGTGCCTGGCTTGTGTGTGTTCATTACTGGTGTGTAATAAGGATGGGTTAAATGCAGAGGTCAAGTTCACTATCACTCACTGGTGTGTGGAAAAAGAATGAATTTGAATTCAAACTAATTGAAATTAGAATGTGTGGTCAGAAGACAGCAGTCATGATGAGCTGTTCCACTCCTGTGCACTAGTCTGCAATAAGGAAACACATTTTCTGAGTGCAGCAGTACAACCAGCGCTACAAGCCCCGCCCCAAAGCTTTATTAGACATCGTCAGAATATACTATCCTCCAGCAAGGACTCTTTGTTTTTGGTGGTATAAAGATCTCCAAGGAACCTAATTTAGACCCTGGTCCCTGTGGTCCAAATGCACTGAGCTCCTGCAAATTTGTTCCTACCTCCAGGGTAGTCAAAATATTTTCAGCACGTTAGTCATACTAAGCTTTGTCAGGTTTGAGACGTGGGACTGGATTGATTTTAAGAACCGAGTTTAAAGGTCCAGTGTGTCAGAATTAGTGCCATCCAATGGTGAGACTCTCTGTCATTGCCATCTTCTTCATTTATTCGGGTTTGGGCATTTGTGTACTAAGCTGCTGCTTCGAAACATGAAACGTACACATACATACACCTTTTATAAATAAACCCCCCTAAATGTTACCCACTGGACTTTTACGTTTAAGGTTCAAAATTTGAACTTTGAACACCTAACACTAAGTTATTCATGAGCACTTATCTCCAGAGATGGAGTTTAAATACATACATTTTCCAATGCCACATCATAAAAACAAATCACAGCACAGGAAAGCACGTGACAGGGTGGAATAGTAAATAGTATAATAGTATAGTAGTACTCATTTCAGCGAGGGCCAAGGCTTTTTCACTGTTCCTGTCAGAAGGTAAAACAAGCAACTGTCTGATCTCAATTTTGGGAACAAGAACAAGACAATGTGTGACAATTGTTTTTTTTTTCTGTTGCCGCTTTTCCACTCTAGCAGCACTCGGCTTGACTCTACGCTGTTTGGTATCAGGCACGTTGTTTTCCATTACTTCACAGTACCTCCTCAACGTGGGCGAGGTCATCCGAGCACGAAACTGCCGTGACGTCATTTTATACTTGACACAAACACACAAACACGTGACTTGTAAAGCAGTTTATTTTTGGCGTAACTGAATCATTACGATTAGTTCATTAAAAAGATTAGTTCAGTACTTGAACATGATCAGAGCACAGACTCCGTCTGATACGGTCACTAGCTGTCGCTAAATACACCAAACTCCTTTGTTCAATATTGAGATTTTAGAAATGTCCTTGCTAAATGTTGGAGATGAACGCATGTTCAGCATTGTTCGGTTTGATTCCTGTGTCGGATGTTGTGCTCATGACTCTTCCAGTGCCAACACTCACTGACCAATCAGTGGCCGTCTGTCGACGTCACATTTTGGAATCGGGTCAGCTCGCCAGAGCAGGTGTTAAAAATAGCACCAGGTATCAGATACTATTCCTAATGGAAAAGCAAAAAAAACCCAAAACAGGTAGAACTTTATTGTGGAAAACTGTTACCAGAAGTTTCTATGACAGTGAGCTTGACACAGTCTGCTGGAGGAAGTTGTACAAACAGTACTTATTAATATGTTTGGCACACTTCTTACTAGAGATGTTGACAGCAAAGCAAATTATTCTTACAGCTATAGTATTCGTTTACAGAAAATAACTCATGTCGGAGGATAGTGCGAGATTGTCTGAGAGGTTAATTATGAGACTACTGGATGGAGGAATGTTACTGAGCATTTCACTGCAGATGAGAGAAAGTCTGCAGTGATTCTAACGAGCCAGAACAAAAAGAACAGCGCTCACAGTCTTTGTTGACAGTCATTTTCTGAAATCCTCCATTACAGCACTAGCTGTGTCAAACCTTTAAAGCTCAGGTCTTTGTTTCTCTCATTACCATTTATTACTTAAAAAAAAAACACCATCAGCCATCTGAGTTGTTTGAGGAATCTGAAGTGGTTTAAATTACACCTGTGCTTTGTGTACACGCAGTTCGTTTTTCTTTCTTGCACTAAGGAAAGCAGAACACATTTATTCAACATCTGTACCCTGAAATCTATCAGCCTGACAGGTCTATGACGATTTCATAAAAAATAATTAAATAAAGCTTATATGACTTGACATCATAATTTAACTGAAGTTAAAAGAGCAAACCCGAGCATCAACATAGAGTTTTTACTTTGAAAATATGCACGAGTCAAGCAAATCTCATCAGGCCTTGGCAACGTGGAATGCTCCGGCTCACCTATCCCTCACATGCAATTAATTCAGCTATTGGATACATGGTTTCAGACAAGCTGCTGCCCATCTGATGTGCTGACTTATCAATTTCAGTCTTTCTGCCCTTTTTACATCTCAGACTGCAAATCATGTGGATTCTCTTAAGTCAGACATGTAGCGTAGTGATTGTCAGGCTGGTTAATGAAGCATGACTGGAGTTTCTGCAGCGACTGCAGTGTTTGCTCACCGTGCTCTGATTCACGAGGTGCAGTTTAGTGCTTTTATTCCTGTAGGAAAATCCCAATTGTCATTAAAAAGCTGGTCAACATTTAATATGCCGTGCGACCAGCAACGGAGGAGACAGGACGACATCATTGCGTTAGGCTGTGTATACGCTTTTGTAATATTTTTCAGTTGTCTTCAAAGGTTGATCGTCATTGTCAGTTCCTCTTGAGTCGGCTCAGCCTTGGGCTCCATTTTCAGGCTTGTTCCACCTGACGTTTGAACAGGCAGCAGCAGCACTGAAAATAAAACTTTGGTCTTGTCAAATAAATTACATTTTCACATCAAGTTAACAAGATAATTATTTTGTGATTGCTAGATGACAGCATGGAAAGTCATCTGTGACTAAATCTTATTAACTGCCAGCACGGACGTCTAAGTACATACAGTACCAGCCTTTTATTTTGCGGTTTTTGAAACACTAAAAAAGACACAATATCATCGAGTTATCTATTTTACAGGATGACATAATTTGTCTGCTCCTTCACAAACCGGTAAAGCCTTTGACAACGCGATGGTTAGGATGTGGTTAACTTGGGTGAAAACTAGGGACGAGACGATACCACCGATACCAATATCACAAACTCAAGTATCTACCGACACCAATATCAGTCCGATACAGTCATTTTACACCATTTATGAACGTATGAAGCTGTTAACAACACATTTGTGCTGAGTCATTTCAAAGACATCATTCTCCAACTGTGTAACAAATATTGTTCTCCCGAAAAGAAGAAATAAACAGCCCAAACATGACTCAGCTAAAATGCTGGTTTATATTTACATTTTTAGAGTCTATGCAATATATAGGATTTTTGGATTTTTATCGGATTTTACATTTTTATTTGTCCGATTTCCGATCCACTGGTTTTTGGCCAGTACCTTAAACTTACAGGTTAAAATAAGTACTTTTACAGACATATTTAATAGTTAAGACAAAGACCATGAAGTCTTCAACAGGGTCTTTGGTGGCAGATATGGAACAAGCCATGGAAACTATTTTGTCAACCATTTGTTACAGTTTTGTGAGGCACTCACGAAACAATTTGATTGTATCATTAGGGGGCGCAAAATGCTCGTCTGTGTAATTTGAAATGGCAACAAAAAAACAACACATTTTATTGTTCAGTCTGAAGGACACTTGTGTTTTTTTTTTCCAACATAGTTTCCAACTGACCTTCTGGTGAGTGGATTACTCCACTATCTCAACAAATACAGTACTGTATGGACCTAAACTGATTCTGTCAAAGGAACCTGTGGGTAATTATTATTTTTTGCTATGATTGTGTAATACACTTTTAGCATTAGTGAAGTTGAATTGAAAGGGTTTGGTACATGCTAAAGTTACAGTGATTGACTCTTTAACGTCGGCTCGTGTTAAACGTGGTGTGTGAGTTTATATCCACATCCCAGCAGCCAGCAGTGTGGAACCTTCATATTTCACAGTGCAGTTTGGCACGAGTACATTTGTTCTCACTTTAGAGGGCAAGTGGGGGAGAATTAATGTGTTCACGTGAAAAGTCATTTCTGTTACTCACAATGAAACAATCTTAGACCCAATGTTACGAAACATAAACATCCCATTGAATTGAAACCAAAGACTTTGATCTGCATTTTTAAAGAACAGCTGAAGGTTTCCGTTTGATGAAAAACTGAGGAAACAAAGTTATGAAACTGGGCAGAAATTACCACAAGGTCGAATGTGAAAATAATTGAGAAGTTGCTGTTGAGCGAATATTATGTCCAACAAGAAGTCACAGCAGTGAGTATCCTTCACACTTAAACAATGTCATATTTATGTCAACTCTTAAATCCAAGTATAGGTAACAATTACATATACCATATAGTGTACTTAGCAAACATTTAACAATTGGCCAACCATGCAATGTATATAAAGCCCAAAACCCTGTTAGAATTATTAATGTATATATATATATATATATATATATATATATATATATATATATGTATATATATGTATGTACATATGTATGTATGTATGTATGTATGTATATATATATATATATACATATATGTATGTATATATATGTGTATATATATATATATATGCACACAATTTTTTAAATATATTCATTCTAACTTTCATTTGATCAAATAAATACTGAATAATAATAATGATGTATGTGTTAGTTAATGTTATTTTTCTGATCAGTCCAATATGCAAAATAGCCAAAAACATTTACATAATCTCGCTGAAATCACATTAGTTTGCACCCTGGTTTTCATCATTCTAGTAAATCAATTGTCTGTCAATCAACTGATTTTTCAGGCATAATAGTTTTGGTTTACTTAAACTTAAATTGTGAAAATGTTTGTGAAAACTAACTAAAAAGAACACTAGTTGTTGCTCTGTATGCGTTAAGCTCTTCTGTGCCTTTCATTAACTTCTCTTTGTCTGTGATGCTGTTATTCTTTTGCAGTAAAGTTGTCAGTAAAAGTGATGATGGCTTTCGTCTGTGGTTCACTGGCTGCTAATAAAAAGGATTTTGATGAATCTTTAATGACTGTTGCAGTGGGAAACGACAAAGAAGAATGTAATAAGGGTAATTTATTCAATGGTTATAATATAAAACTCTGTGAACAATATGTTACATTTTGTAACACGTTCAAGCTCTGCAGGGACATAAGTGTATTAAATTAAAGGAGTAAATTCAAATGTAACAACATTTATTGCATGGCCGAGTAGAAGTGAATTGGGCTTCTAAACCCAGGGTTGCCAGTTTGAATCCTTGCTAGGTCAAAGGTTGATGTACCCCTGAGCAAAGTACCAATCCCCATTGTCTATTGTGAATTGGACACTCTGAATTCAGGAAGGGCATCCAGCATAAAAATCTCAAATCAAATCTGCAGATCATCCACAGTGGTGACCCCAAAAGAAAATAAATGACTGATAATAATGTATTTAAATATGCGTAATAAAAAAAAATCAATGATCTTTCTCTGGAGGTCAGACAATCAAATGTTTCACTAACGTGGAATTTTATGGTGGAAGGTTTTGCCTTATGTTTTTAAGTTTTGCTGTATCTTCTTTCTTTTGTGTGTTTGCCTTCAGAAGCTGAGGTAATACCTGACATCCACGTGCCTCACTGAGGGCAAGTATGATCCCATCTGGGATTGGTAAGTGTCTCCCCGGTTCCCCTGGAGACGTTCTGATCTTCCTGATTACACATGGCAGCCTCTGACCTGCACTGAGGACCCTCTCCTGACACGGAGGATTGACGATTATTGATGCAGAAACCTTTGTTAATTTGGCGTACAAGGTTGTGCGCTCTCTGCAATGCTCCGGGCAGCTGTTTTAGCCTCATCTGTGAGCTCAGTCTTATAAAAATCAAGTTTATTTGATGGATAAAAGTTTATAGTGAACGTTATGAGGAATGTTCGCTCCAAGAAACGCAGCATTGGACTTTTATCTCACGACGGCTGGATGTAATTCCAGATTTAGTCTAGTGTCTGGAAACTGGAGCTCCCATGTTTGATTGAGTGAATCACCTGCTGAGGAAATTATAAACACTGTGCAGGAATTTACATTAGGCATCCAGTGGAAAAGTGCACTGTGCTGATGGCTTCGTCTGAACGATGAAGTAATAATATGTCTTTTGTATACAGGACATAGTTCATCAAGGTATCTGCGCTTCTTCACGCTGACTCTTTAAAAGCCATTTCATTAATCTTCAAAAAGAAAAAGTGTGATCATTTCAACACCAAGAAACCACAAGAGACACTGCGCTTAACCTCTCTTAAATACTTGTCCTTAAATTTGATCGGAGAACTCTTATGCTGGATAGGAAACTGAAATGCCTTCAATTTAGCTGTGAACAGATGAGCGTGACGGCTGTTGGACGTGGGAGTAACTGTGTCTGTTTTGTCTGTGTAGTCATAGAAGTCAGAGACTGTAGCCTTTTGCCAAAGTGATGCATGCTCTCCCTGTGTCCAAATGTGGTTAATTGGAGACTCTAAATTGCCAATACTAGGTGTGAGTGTGTGGGTTTATTGGTCGTTCATCTCTAAGTGTTGGCCCCGCCTTTCGTCCTATGTCGACATGGATTGGCACCAGCAGCCCCGCAACCCTTATGTGGAGGATAAAGTGGTATTGGAAGGATGCATGTTAAAACGGCTATAAAAACATAATGAGGTGGTGTGAACCCGTGTTTATGACACGGGAAGTTGTGAACATGACATGCTTGACATTAAATAGCAAAGACATGAAAACACAGTTACAAAGCAATGGCAACGAGCGTGTGAGTATAAAACAAAGAAAAATAAAATAATAATTGTCTGCAGGAAAATGTTTTAAGAGACAAAAAAATAATACAATTACAATATATACATCCACCACAAAAATGAACTTTCATGCCAGTTCTTTTAAACATCAACACAAAGCTTTCAGAAACTTTTCACTCCATTTGGATTTTCCAAAATAACCTCCAAGTTAAGCTTAAGCTCCGCCTCTTTTGCACTTAAATGACACAAAACGACCACAGATTGTAATCTACGGATAGCTCTGCACTAACCCTAACCCAGCAACCAGTCAGATGCCCCTGCCCTCTTGCCTCCGTGTGTTGACTCAGAGCAGCTCACTTTACACCGGGGAATTCCTCCAAGTTTATTTTGCTGGTGGAGTTAGCCAACAACAACTCTGCTGCTAAAGAAACCCTGGGAGCACATGTTGTTGCAGGGTTAATAATCACTGTATCATTATCAGGGTATCAAGGGTTTACATTCTAACTGTTTTTTACAACTGAACAAACCTAAGGGATTGTTTTCTTTTGTCTTTTTAAGGTCTTGTTGATCAGCAAAAAAGAGAGAATATAGTACTAGAAATCCCAGAAAGACAACAAGCCCCGAGGTCTTAAACTGTGTGGCCATTTCCATAAAAAACAAAAAAAAACATGTGATGTATTCACAGAAACTATCAGATAAAATAATCCACACTGTGCTCACTACATGGTTGAATGTCTGTTTCTGATTCTTACCTGGCTGACAAGGTCATTTTGTTTGCAGGGACTCTCCAGCACCGGTTTGCTTCTCCTCACATCAGGATGATGTCCCTCATTTCTTCTTGCTGAGGTCATCACTGTAAAGACACGCTCTGTATGTGCATTACTGGGACAAGATGGAGGTGAAGACCTTCCTTGGATGCCCAAGGGATGCATTTGCTTTGAATAATTGTTTGAGACAATACTCGTCGCTGTGGCAGCTTTCCACCTCCGATGAGCCGAAAACGTCCTTCTCCAAGTTGCACTTCATCCATGTGAGTGACTGTCAGACTGCAGGCCATGATTGCATCACTGCGGTCTTCACAACAGCAGCTGCGAGGTTAAGCTTTAAAGTAACTGGTAGGTAGGATTTACTCTCAGGATAAATGGTACTATCGTAAAATATATGTCGCGATAACATGCATTTGTTGACGTCTCAGGTTAAATCTGAGGCAGGACTCATTTATAGAAAACAATAAAAACAAAAAAACTGCATCTTTAACCGTCTGTAACATTTATGTTAATCACAGAAATGCCAGAGGAAAAGTTCTGGCTTTGACTGAACGATGACAGAAGTTGTGCTGCTCGTGTCCACATCACATTTTGATGAGTCCTTGTTTAAATTAATGTATTGTTTATGATATAGCATTAGAATGAAATTGGGACATCACAAAAGGAGTATAATTGAGTGCCTTAACACACATAATCTGCTTTATTGGCCGAGTGTAGTCCAAAAACGTGCAGATTTGGGGATTAGGCAAATTGGAGCCTCTAAAGTGTAAGAGTGAACGGTTGTGATGGGGTCACACATGCCTGGACTGGCAACCTATCACCTGGGACTGGCACCAGCACACCGTAACCCTCATGTGGAGGATAAAGGGACTGTGTCTTGAACAACACAGCGATGTGTTTCACCAAAATAAGTCTCCCCCACAAATTATTACAATGCTGTATGTTCCTGTGTGGATGTGAGGGTCCAAGAAATATGCTGACACCTGTTGTGTAAGGTCAGATTAAAGTATAACACATGGTTTTGTTTTATCAGTTCTGATTACTTTTACTTACTTTACTTTAGAACTTACAACTTCATTTAAAGAAAAACACTTGACATGAAAAAGCCTATTGGGTCGCCACAGCCCACACTTTGGGAATCACTGGTTCACTGACTGCCAAATTAATGTGTGCTCTTAATTGTATTGAGTGTTTCATCACAGTTATTTAACCCTTTTTTCTGTACTTTTCTGTGCACCTGCAGCTGTTTCTGCCAATCACACGACTTCTGTGTTTGATGTGTGTCCTGTAGCAGATCCAGATCAGATACTCCCGTGGCCAACCTGGGAGTGTGGGCTTAGAAAACAATACATGGATGTTTTGACAATAATATGGAAATTACCTTTCTCTAATACACTGTCCTGTAATTGTCCTGTTCTATTCAGCTTTATCCTGGCAACATATTTATCATACCAGCTTTTCAGTAACATTGTAATACAAAAAAAAGAATGCATGTGTTGGTACTGGTCCAGACCACAAGGATTTACTCCCACTCCTAATGCTCAGTCTGAGCACATGCTACAGGTGCTGGGCGTAGATCTCCAGCAGCTATAGCCCATGGCTCAAAGTAGCACAGACATTTAAATCCTCTCTTGCTGTCACTTTAAGTGCACTTGAGGCCTCAGTTATTCCTAAGCACTTGTAAACTTTCCCATTTCCAAAAGAAGAAGAAAAAAGTGTGCATCTACGGAGGATGTTAAGTGTAGTTTTTCATTTATCAATGGCTGGGGAGCAGTCGGGGCAGATGTGTGGAGAGCAAACCCTGTAAGACCAGACTTTCTCTTAGAACCAGAGTGTTCTCATGCTCTACGTTGTGCAATTAATTTGAAATGTCTAAATGTATAATTTTAAACATTTCTGCTTTGAGGCGGTTTGTCAGATCCATACTTCATGTGCGACTTGTGTAGACTGCGAGGAGCAAGTTACATTTTCACAGACATGATAGTGTTTTTTGAACGCTTATAATGCTACTGGGGTTAAAGAAATGGGGGCCATTAAAACCATTTACTGGTTATTAAACATCATGAATTATGTATTTTATTGCACACCCATGTATTCTGCAAGCCACAACATTTTGCTAAGTATGTTAAATATTTATTTTTTTACTTACTTTTTTGGGGGAGTAATAACTCTGTTACAGTTACATTGTTACATCGAGTGTATCGCTGACAACAAGTTTGCACAAGCACACTTTGCATTACCGTAGTTACACAACAAAAAACTCCATCGGTGTCTGAAAGGTGAGAAGTTGCACGTCAAAATTAACGTGTGGTTATTACGGTGATTTCACAGCGTCTTTGTCACCAGAGAGGAGAGATTGGGAAGAACACCTGCACATAGTTTCCATTTTTGGGTAGAAATATGTTTAATTCTGTTCAAATTTAACACGTAAAATCTGTTGTTCAAGTTTAACTGCAGTGTTTTTTTCTAAATAAACCTTTTTGTTTTTCTTCATTTTAAATTGTTAAAACAGCCAAAGTACTTCTGACCCTTTTATAGTTGAAACAAAAAAGTAATTTTTTGGACATTTTGAGGGTTAGGTGTTAAAGGGTTAAATAAAAAGCTTTGCCAATCACATATAACTGAATAATTCCAAGTTGGGAAAACAAATCTGCATAAAAAGAGAATGAACTGAGATGTTAACTATAATTTAAACAACTGTATACAAGAGGGAGGTTTTATATTGCAACTGACTGAATACCAAACATGTCAGACTCCAGGGAGCAGAAGAACTCTCCCCATATTACATAAAGGGCTCATTCTACAGTCACAAAAACAGTTCTTGATGTCACTGATCAACAAGTCTTATTGATGTAGTCAGTATAATGTAAATCAAGTGATCTCAGAGAGCGAGAACAACACTTCTGCACCTGGGAGAGATTTCAAGATATCCTTGATCTCACTGATCCCAGAGGAAATCAGTGCATCTCTCTGTGCTCATCTAATAAGAGGATCAGCAGGAATTATGATTCCAAAATGTTAGTATTTTAACAATTTTCAGATAAAGCTCAACAATCGGCTATTTGTCTAACAATCCCGCCTACTGCAGCTTTAAATATATGTGGCTGGCCTTAATGAAATAGAAGGGGATAGGTGAGAGGGACAGACATAAAGGGAGGTATTTAGTCCCCCCTTTAAGTGAGAGACCACATGGATTTGGGTCTGTTAAACGTCAACATGAGTAAGTCGTGTATTACTTTATTTCCATGATTTCTACACAATTAAATCATTAAGTGTCATTAAGGGACTTGTGTAATAGCCCCTCTGGTGCTGGTGGGGGACTGGGGGAGAAATCGGGTTAGGTGTCTTGTGTAGTCTGCCCTGCACTGGAAATATCACGCCATGCTATACTTTACTTGTTAATCTGTAGGTTGTAACAACATAATATCTGAATATGAAGCCGCATTAATGCCACACACACACACTTCTGTTGTGGTCCGTGCTCCTAACAAAGTGAAAAACCTGACCTCTCTGTGATCACGGGTGGGGAAGTATGAGGTTTTACTGTAAATGTTGTGACGGCGCGGGGGAGAAAAAAAGAAAGAAGGGGTTTAATGTTCTGCATTCACTTTGGCAAAGGAGCTGAGGACTCCTGAGCCAGGTCAACATTCTGGAAAATGAAAAGAGCCATTATGAGTGGAAACACTTGCATTATGATCATTACTTCACACAGTAATTATTACATACACAGTGTAATGAGTCATTGCAAGAAGATTAGTCTGTTAATCTCCAGGAAACAAGAGGGCCTGGAGGACCCAGAGCGTGCAGGAAAACATCCAGAATCACGAAATAATGCCTCGAAAAAACACAGCGAAACTGATACTTGTTTATTATAGAAAACAAAGCAGTGACGAGGAGGTGAAGGCCTTTGCTTTGCCTGCGAGAACCGTCGCATTAGAGCTACGTTCCGTCTCCTATCTCATTACATCGACATTAAAGACACTAACTGGAGCCATTAGCCTCTCTAATAAATCGACGTGTAATAACACGGACAGGAAGTTTTCAATTACATCTGATTTAAAATAAATGACTTTTATTCCCTTCAATACCAACGCAGTATTGTACATGCATGCAAATACCTTGTGTACTTGCTGCTTGGGTAACAAATTGCCATATCATGTGTTACAATTACCTCCCCAGTTTGGCCAGCCAATACATCTTCCCAATGAAATGGGTTGAAAGCTATGAATTATGGCCATATTTCAGTCTAAAAGAAACAAACCACTAATTGCGACGTGGCCTCTCGGTAATTTCGACAGAGAGCCCAGAAAGGCACTCCAGCATTGGGGAAATCATTTACTGCTGCTCCTGCTTTATTTTGGTTTCAAATAACAGACACTACTAATTTGGTGTGGGCCTGACCCCTGCCCCCACTCCTCCCCTGCCTCCCTCCTTCCCCTCATGTCCCGTGGGGAAAACTCCAATCAGCCCACATCTCTGCGCACTTTTTTTTTTTTTCCTCCTTCTTCTTTTTCTTTTCTTTTTTTGTAAGCCCTGTCCGCTACCAACGAGCTGGAGACCGCCTCTCTGAAATGTTTCTGCTAATTCCCATTTCCTTTATAATCACTACCTTTTCATGTGAGTGGCTGGCTGTGTCTGGCAGGGGAGGGGAGTGGTAATTACTCTGGGGTCCCGGGCATTAACCCGACCAGGTGTCACTGGATGGCCTGTTTACCTCAGTGATTAATGAATGGACCGCCAGTCTCTCACTACCCCACCCACTGCTCTTTTATTTGGAGCGGAGCGTGCCACTGAATCAATTTGCTGAGCAGTGACAAGTCTGAGCCACATCAGGCCTCAGAGGCCAGCCGCTCCACCTGGGCCCCTCTCGTCTTACCGAGCCAACTCATCTGTTAGTTTGCAGCACTAAGCTAATTAGGACAGAGTACGATAAATGCAGGCAGCACAGCCCTTGAGATAACATTTGTGTTCAGCAATTTGTTGCAACAATGACAAATAACCTGTTGAATAGTTTAGTTGCGCTTGTCTCATTGTAAACCAGAATGAACGTAAAAAAAAACTTTGTGCATGTACTGCATATTTGGTGTACAATCGGAGAAAAGGAAGAAAAACTACATTTGTTTCATGAAACTATTTAACAAATGTTTTGATAATCCTGTCTTGAAATGGCAAAGTCAAAGCTCATAATTCACTCCCGAGCTAAGCCAGTAATAAGCCTCTTGCTGACTTGCATTAACAGATTAACTTTTCATCATTTCCTTTTTTTCCCCCCTCGTCGCACAATAGGCCCGGCCAGACCTCACCTGGTGACTCTCTGTTGAAACAGTAAATACATTTTACCATCTAGCAGGTTGCAGCAGAGCTGTTATCCGCCGCGTGTTGAAAAGTGGTGTGAAAGCAGAACTGAGTCGTCCCCTCGTGTCTGTCAGAGAGGATGTGGAGGGAGAGGAGTGCGCGGGCTTTGTGTACACAGGTGATTACCTAATCAGCATGTCCACTCAAAGAGAGGCCAGCGAGGGTTCATGTCATTCAGCCGCCACGTCTGAACCTTCCAAAACCCAAATACAGCCATCATTGCTACGATACTGACACAATAACACATGACAGGGAGGAGGGCAGACACGAGGCGAGGTTCACTAAACGTGTCTTTTCCCCTTCAGTGGTGGCAGAAAAAGTTAAGGCTATGCTCACTCACGTAACTGTTGCTGAACAGCTCACGGTGCACCAGCTTTTCATTAAATCTAATTAACCTCGGTCGTTACACACGTCACTCACGTGTCCATCGTAGAGTATTAAAGGTATACACTTAATATAACTATGAGGTGATTATCACATTTAATTAGAACAAACGTAAGAACTTTTACTCGTGTGTGCACGAACATGTCAGCAACAATGACATAGGGCTCAACTTCATAGGAGGGATAGACTGATATGAGTTAAGAGTTGAACAAAACCTCCAAGATAGCAAAAATGTAGTTAAAAATAATAGAGCAGCTTTAATAAATGGCATCCTTTTCTGACTCCATTTATCAAAATGATTATTTTACAGTGTTAAAATACTGTTAGTCTGGATTGTTTTAGCTGGTAATATAATTTTATTTGAGGTCCCATGAGTTTAGTTTGTCCAGGCACATATTCTATATCAGAAATGGTATTTATTTTGAAGGAAAAGGTTTTATTTTGTTGTTTTTATCAATAATATTTAAGATACATTAAGCAACATGTTTGGATAATATATATATTTTTTTTTTAAAGACTGGACTTTATTTTGTTGAGTAGTGTTACATTTGCCAAAACATTTCCAACACTCTCTAAAGCCATAGAAATCCATATTTCCAGCTAACAAACCTTTTCATTTTGCTCACCCTTTAATGAAGTCAGGCTCTCTTTCTGTAAAGCACAAATACACAGAGGAACCAAACATGACAACAATTCCCATGATTCAACAGGCTTCCTGATGTCATAAAACTAGGTTTATTATTTTTGGTTTTGATTGCTAGACCGCTACCAACAGAGGTTGCATACTGTGCTTTTAAAAGCTAAAATTAAAAATTAAAAAATATATTTTTTCTTTGATTGTCAGAAACAACAACAAAGTTCACAGGGCACGTAAGCTATGATGCGGTGCACAGACTTGTTTTAAGCCCGCGGTGCAGCTAGCTCATTTGTTATGATTATCATTGCCATGTCAGAAATCATATTTTCATAGCAGTTGATAAGTTAAAGAGCTGATGTAAATTCTTCTGACTGAATGACTGAACGAAGTGTCTTTGTGAACGGTGATCGGCTGTGACAGAAGGAACGCGTGGAGCTGGGTTTGTTTGAGTCTCAGCAACATGCAGCCTTTAACCTCATGTTTGACTGTAAGCTGGGAGATTGTTTTTAACAGTAAAGACAACATGATCTGTGCCTGAAGTGGTGTGATTGGAGCATTTCAGTCAATAGGCTATGACACTGTTTTTTTTTTTTTTTTTAATCTGTTGTTTGATTTCTGTTAAAAGAAACTTATGAATATTTCCCGTGTTCCACTCAAACACAAAATCTGTGGTTTGCTGTTCCCCGGCTGTTAGCATTATATATTAGCATTTTTTCTTTTCTGTTTTTGTAGAATATTTTATGTAAGCGTCTTTTCATTGCAACACACCGCCGAGCACAGTGTTAGATCTTTCTGTGAGGAGAAGAAGAATTTGTTACAGTAACTCAAAGACCAATTTACTTGGATGTGCCAATCTCTTCAACTTGTCACTTCTCACTTCAAGCCTTATATGAGGCACAAGTGAGTGAGTCACTGAGACGTGATAATAAAATGATCCTGTTTGCTGTAATTGCTGCGTGTCACGGCAGAACACATTCCTGCTTATGTGTTCAGGCTCAACTGGCATGCCATGACATCAGCTAGAGTGAACATTAAGACAGGCCATTAACAAAGCTGATGAGTTACAAACTGCTGCTGCTATCATCCCGAAGCTCTTAATGGATAGTATTTTGATTGTATCAGCCAACACTTGGTCGACCTCTTACACGACGGCTGAGGCTTTGCTGTGCACTTCCAGCAGCTGTTTTTTTCCACCATGTCTGTCAAAACAACATGGCTGAGTCAGGCGGAGGTGAATGTTAGGATGGAGAAGTGGGGCGAGGGGGGGGGGGGGATAAATTGTTGTGACTACCACAGGTGGGGACATGGAGAAAGGGAGGCGTGACAAGTCGAGCTGTCACTGAGGAATGCTACAGTGTTCATGGTACAGGTGTATCGGACGCTTAGGTGGATTAATGCAGTGTTAATGAAACAAAAACATGTCAGAATTACCCCGTGCTCAATAGAGTGTTTTAACACCTGTGGGTTTTTTTTTTTGTGCTGTTTGCACTTATATGTCAGTTTATGCTGCGTTTCACAGGCCGAGAGTGGACCAGAGGACTTAGGCTATCATAACATCACGGTGAAATATTACATTTTGTTCCCGATGAGTGCAAAGCAAAAAACTGCAGTTACATATTGGGATCAGAGCGGGAGGTGATTACTATGCAAGGGAAAACATATTGTTTCAGGCGCCGAGCATGCTTCACTTCTGTGTGTGGTCTTTCAGTAGATTATGTTCCGTACCGTTCACCAATATTTACATTATTACTAAATGAAAGTCTGACTTTCAGCAGAGAAAGGCTGATGTTGACTAAATTAATCTTAAAGTGGAGTTTTTTTTTTTTTTTTTTTTACACAGGTGGCAGTGTATTTTCTTTTCTCACTTCACTAAAAAAAAAACCTGTGTATAAATACATGTATTTAGTGGCTGGAAAAGTACCTCAACTTCAAACTTGATGTTGTGGTGTGCACTGAAAGCTGGGGGTGGCCCCATGTTTTTGGAATTATTAATTCATCATTCCATAATAACCTTCAACTTAATGCAAATGAAGTGAACTGTGAGAGAGCTCGACTTCTGCACCTCCTCTGTAGGCTCTGTTTCCAAACTTATAGAAATCTGCACCGTGAGTTAGACTTTGACCAATCACAGTTCAGTGCAGGTGGGAGAGAGAGAGGCCATGTCATTGGCTATTATACTAAGTACATGTGTTAGAGACAGATCACTAATATGCCATTGACAACAATTATCTGCGATGCGAATGTGTGTCCCTGGGAGTAAATAAAATGTATTATTACTATTATTAAAGCAACCTTAAAACATTGAGAGATGAAAAGCACAATTAAACACGTTTGAAAATTGGCTGAGCGTTTCAGGGATGAGATAATGCTGCATCATGTGTAGTATAAAAAGCATGAATGTCTCATCTGGTAGGAGGGGCTGATTTTTTCAGCTGTCCTCCAGCTTCAAATTAATTCTATATATTGGTCATATAAGTAACTACTACACAAAGTTATATAAATGTTTAAAAAGAACAAAGAACTACACAATTCATCTCCAGGAAAGCCCTGTAATTGATTACTTCTTCTTGGATACGTGTTTCTTTTTTTAATATAAGTGGTCTTTACTGTGATGTTAATCCCTCTGGTGTTTGAGCTGAGGACGTGGAAAATGTTTGTGCTCATGACTTTGACAGATGGTGACAAATGTCTTATTGAAAGGTGTGGAATTCTGATGAATTACACCATGATCCACTCAGGGAAACTCGATGACGTGGAGCCAAACCTTACAGAATTCATGAGAAGAGAAACGCTGCTTCGGCATCTTGAATGAACATTAACAACTTTTCAACAGAGTACAAGAATGGTCTTGTCTCTTTGGTGGAAACAGCTTTTAATGAAAAAAAAAGAAAGAAAAGAAACCTATGTGGTTCACTTATGTTTCCATTTAGCTTCTAATCCAAGTTATTTTTCTTAATAAGGTGCAATCCGTCACAATCGCAGCACGAGAAATGTGAACTTCAGCAAACCATTTTTTCCTGAAATAAAACCTGAACCAATCTGTCTGTAGTAATTAAAAATCACTGGAGCATGGCAATGGAGACATTAGACCTCCAAATATTGGAATGGAATAAAAAACTTTGAGTGTGACATGAATGAAACTTTGGTGGATGCAGGTTATAGTTGGCCTTAAGTTCTGACTTTATCAGTATCAAGGTGGGAAACTTGTTTTGGTGAAACTCAGAGTGTAAGTGTATGATAAACATCTACAACATCTAGTCATATTTTGTGTGCAAGTTGCAGGTTTTCTCAGATCATAGGGGAAAACTAGGGGAAAAGAGTGGAAAAATGAAGCCCAGTGTGATGGATTTAATGCCGTGAATTAGGCTATTACGTTTGTATACTTATTAATTCAAACAAACAGTTGGTTTGACTTTGTTAAATCATTTTTTCTTTTTTTTCTTTTGAAGACTAACAACCTAAAACCCCCGCAAGGAAAGCTGATGTATACTGAGAAGACAAGATGTGCCAGGAAATGACAATTTGTATATACAAACATGCAACACCAGCAATCTTCAGCTGTCATCCATCACAGGTTTCCTTTGTGGGCGCAGGTAGTTTGGCAGGTGGGTCATCGGTCAGCGTCTGGTTTACACCTCTCTCTCTGTGTTCCAGGCCAAAGTGGGTTGACTGGAGGGGGTCACAGTATTGATCAAGGCCTTGGATGGGAGCCCTTGACCTATGTCTCAATTTAAAAGCTATAAAGGAAGCCCTGCTCCAGTCTAATGTTCTCCGCGGAGGTGCCAGAGGAGGTGGAGGACACCTGCACTATGTCAATCTGTTTAGATTGGGAGCCAAGGCTGATAGGGCCAGCTGGGCCTTTCTATCATTAGATCCACCGACACTAACAATAACAGAGGGGAAGGCAACACAGAAAACACATTAGACTTTTGCCTTATTTATGGCATTTGGTGACAAGAGTGCAGCTCACAATCCAACTTGGACATTAGCTGGCTAAATTGATGCAAAGCACTTACGGAGCTCATCCACCGGTCTAGTGTCTAGTGCGATGATGCTTGTCTGCTGTAAATATTAGCTTTGAGAAATATTTCAGCTTGTCAAAACAAAGTCCCGCGATTGCTTTTAACGTCCTTAATCTTTGGGTGATTGTTTCGAGACAGATTCTTGACTCACTCCACCTTCCATCTGTTCAAACAGCTCCCTTCACAGTTTGCTCAAAGTTCGGCTGTAGACAACAACTTCAAGGGGACTTCTGCTAGACTTACACAGCGATAGAAAGTCTATTACACACTGCAGATTATTTTACCACGTTTATTATGTTGTACTTTATACTATAACTCTCACTCTCAGATGCCTAGTTACATTTTCTGATGTATATGTATATACACACAAATATACATATATATAGCTATGTACTGCTTCTCCCTCTCTCTCTCTCTCTCCATGTGTGGAAGGTCCCGTTGCTGAATCTAAATTGCAGCTAATTACTGGCTTGTTTTCTGTCAAAGCTTTCCCTCACTGTTTGCATAAACATTAACACTTGCCCAACTAGGTTTCTGTCGTGGGATGTCTCTGCTGCCTGTAACCACTAAACTTTTGATGGTGTTATGTTGTCAGCTTGTCTGCAGTTATCACGAGTAACGTGAACTTTTATTCATGAGCCGGCATACGCTTTCATTTAAAAAGAAATTAGAGTCGGCTCAGTCAGATTTTTTGTCAGAGCTGGAGATGCAGGAGAGGGTTAGAAAAAAAAAGAGTTAACACCGTAGAAGAACTGAGGGGGAAAAAAAGAAAGGGAGGGAGAAATGCCGTGTGGCCGAGCAGCCTTGGGCGAGGTTAGCAGAAAAGGCACCCATCTGGCTGTGTGGATTTTGACGGGCACATAGTTAAACAGTGATGCAGTTTGACAAATGTCAAACGGAGCTTATGAAAAGATAACATAAACACAATAGTCACTCCAGGCTCAGCATACACCTGTGTGTCGCTGCCCTGTAGTGTGAGTGTGAGGTCATGGCTAATTAGTAGATCCATTGGACACTTTTGGATTAAAGTTTTTGGGAAAGTAAATCAGTGTCAGATAAAGGCCCAGTGTTTACAGCCTACTACTAATATTTTGATCAGTGTGTTTAAGAGAGCCAGCTCCTTAATGCACACTGCACTGGGAACAGGTCATGAATCTTTTGATTCTGTTAGTGAGCTATACTTGGTGGCTTTGGTGTAATTTGGTTAAAAGTGCTGGCAGTGGTCGGAGGGTGGTGGGTAAAGAGAGAGGAGAGGTCAGGGACATTATTGACTGTATATCCCCACTATCTCTGATTTGTCTGTAGCAGAGTAACAGCAGAATTATGTGAACATGTTTCCTTTTGGCTTTGAGCCTTGATTTTCGTTTCCCACTCGAGATTAAGTTTAAAGCTCTTGAAATGTGGTTTGGCAGAAAACATTCATTCAATCCTGCAGCCAAAAAAACGGTGTAGTAAAAAAAAGCAGTTAGCAAACATATGCTGCCACTTGCAGCCACTCATGTCTCTGTTATATTAGACATACTGGCACAATTTAGTTTAAATTTTTAATTTGGTTGTTCATACTTAATGAATAATGAATTTACAGTTATAGAAAAGAGAAGACAGTTTTCAAACATTTAAATGGTCTCAGTATTTACTTGTGTCAAAAATGAGAAAATACGCACTTCCAGGGATTAGCAAGCCACTGCTACACACTGTCTATACCAGGATTAACAGGAGCTGCCCTCCAGAGATGATAATGGGGGAGGCTCCTGCTGTGTTGTAAATATCAAGGTAAAAAGAGTTGTTTAATGTATGACCTTTTTCCCCCTTTGACTGTTAATTTAAGATGATGACGGTTCAATCTTAGCGACTTATTACGTACGTGATACATTCTGAGGCTTCGTATTTCAGATACAACGGGGCTCACTATTTGGCAAGCAGCAAATCACATCTGCCCTTTATTCAATGTCTAATAAATCTTATGAATTATGTGATTATAACATCAAATTAAAGCAGCACCTTTGACCTAAGAAAAAAAGAGGAAAGGAGTCTAACCATTCAAAAACTTTAAGTTGACTGTAAAGTAGCACATCTACCAATCCGACCAGACAAGGCATCTGACCTGATTGTAGAATGCAACTTTAGTTTTGTTTTTTGCATCAGTGCCATATCATTGCAATGAATTAATAACTTACCTATTACTTTAATTCAAAAGGAGGGCCAGGGTCCGAGTTACAAGCAGCACTGGCCACTGTTTTATCCCATCTCGACTCACCCCTCAACAGATCTGCTAGGTTTAAGGTCTATCAGATGAGATGAGTGCTTATAAATAAAAGGAAAGGACAGAGACGGACAGTCGGTGGGTCACTCAGGGCGAGGCTTTGCTGTTTGCTGACTTCCATGCAAACTCCCCAAATGCGAGAATCTCGACTGCATCATTTCTGATAGTGGCATACTGCGTTAAACGCTTCAGGGGAACAGCTTCTGTCCGAGAGCTGTGGCCTCCATTACCACAAATTGTCACAAATTACACATGTTCATCTCGCACTACTCTGCGAATTGTCCCGACCTCATTTGCACATCTTTAAAGTAAATATATTCTATTTTCGAGTCTATATTCTATTTTATATCAAACGGTGTGTTTTTATTTCACATTTTTTATATCGCCATTCTTTCTTTATTTTAAAAAAGGAGAAATCCACAAGAAACAAAGATGATTCTGATTCCGATAAAAGGATTGTCGTTGTCACAAGAAGCTGGTAAAACACTCTGCCTTCTTGTGTGCCGGACGTTCTTCTCCTTACTAAACAGACAAGCATGTCCAAAAGTTTTTTTCCACCCCTTTTAGCATTATGATTGCTTCTAATCGCTCCTATTATCATAAACTGAGAGCTTACCTTGAAAACAATTCTCCTCTCTCTGTTTTATGCCACATGCCAATAACGCTCCGTAAGCGCAGGAGGCCTCCGCACAGGCAGCTGATGCTTTTTGTTGGTAGGACTAAATTAGCGGCACTGATGAACAGATCATTAAGCTGGAACCTCCTCGAGAGGAGGATACATCCTCCAGTTTAGTCCAAGTCATGTCCAATATGTTTTCCGTGATCATCTTTTACGTCCCAGTTGAGGAATCTCTTCCACATATCGTGCCCCCAGTCATGGCTGTGCAGTGGTGATTATAACTGTCACCTCTTGTTACCGTCTCCAAGGCCATCATAGAATTACCACACAGTCTCTGTGCCAGGCGTTTCTGATTGTTTTCACTGAAATCCAACGGAGGCCCAGCGAGAAAACTCTCTCCAGCAATTCCAGAGCCATGTGAGGCACATCTGGGAGATTACTACCCCTGTGTCTTCCTGCCGACAAGCACTGAAGGCCTTCTGCTATTTTAATCCATGCTGAATATTCCAGCAGCCTGCAATCAAATCAAATGAGAGAAGACTGGACATATAACAGAAGGTTGCAAAATGAAAAACATTCGCCGGAAATTGGCGAGAGTTATTGTGTTGTGCATGTCTTGTTCAAATAAATATCCTGCTGCAGCTAATATAAAACCGTGGAAAACTTTGATTGTGGATTTCAAAATAGCCCCACCAATTTTATGCTTTTGTCCCAAAGTCTTTGATATTGGGTTAATCGATTCAGAATTACTCATAATTGCAATAATGTCATGCAGCTGCAGTCAAGCTGTCGTAATATCATAAAGAGGGAAAACATTCGCAGTACTTGCTTGTAATCGGCGTAGGGGGAATAATTTGTTCATTCACAGACATTATTAATCGACACTGTCTTCCTATGTTACAAAAGGGGAAGAAAAACGGGGGGGAAAAAACCATGTAGAACAATCAGTGTAGATTTATGACAATTTACTGCACAATCTCATAAAGTGACAGCTAATTTAGATGGTAGCAAAACGTTGGGATCACATTTACACGCTTGAAGCTCTTGTGTCATTTCTTTCATCGATGATAATTATCAAACTCATTTCTAATGCTTATGTTATATTGTGTATTTGTATGTTTTCTCTCTGCATTTTATTCTATTTTATCTTTGCAATTTAAAACAAGCTCATACTAAAAATATGCACATATTATAATCATCTTGGGTTTTTTGGAAATTGAGTAACTCTGAGAAACACTGTGTCAAATTTCTCCATAGCAATAATTGGAAACTTGTCATCAAAATGATGGAACCCACTAGAAGCCACAAGTCCATGTAATATCAGCTGCATTGTAAAAAAAAAACCCCTTTCATTTGTGATGTCAACAAGAAATACTACACTTCCCACAATCCTCAGGCATTGTGTGCTGTCACGTTTACCACCATGAATATCGGATTAGCCATGATCGGATCATTCAACGTTACGTAAATGTAAATATGGTTGATTCTATGCGACCTTTTCATGTCTGACACTGACAGCATCTCAAAGCTGATAAAGTTTTTTCCTCTTTTGAACTACTACACCCCGAGCCATAACCAGCTAACAAGCCCAAATCATGGCTACTTTGTATATTCATATTAAGCACTTTGAACATAGTATATGTTCATGTAGGTCTTTTGATGATATGCGATCTGCTGATTTTTACTTTGACTTTAGATTTAGAGTATCACATTAAACATCATACACACACAAACAAGACAAACTACAACTAAAACAATACACCCTATGGCCGGTTGCGTGCGTTTTACGTGCTCCTCGTTCACTTTTTTCATAATTGTGGCTGAGTTCATACATGTGACAAGATTGTGTATTTTTATTTGATCTTGTTATTTCCAGGTCAGCTCCTAAAGCTAAAATACAAGTGTTACACTCAAACCCTTAAGCTCCATTGAAACAAATTTTTTTGTTTTACTTTCATTAAAGCATAATACATGAATTTTATTATGTCTAGGAGTCAATCTCAGCTTTCGTGATCGTTTGTACTACTTCACACCGGATTGCGTCATTTTGGCATAACTCAGCATATGGAGAGAACAAAACATGCTATTTCCACTAGATGGCACTGTCACAAGTGTTGCTGCAAATCAGAGACATATCCCAGGCTATAATCATTCAACACACACACACAAAAAAAGTCTTTATTGAAAAATATTCATATTTCATATATGGTGGCATCATCATGACAAAAACCTGGCAGTTAAAGGGTTAAATCTTTAAAAAGGAATAAGTATTTGATATCAATAATTAGGTCAGATGTAGGTAAAAAAAACAACAACATGAAAGTAGAATATAATAATGTATAATAATGTTTTACAGCTTGCTTTTAAAAGGCACTTTTTTGTGCTTAGCGGTACGAGTGTGACTCATATTAGTAGAACGCAAAATTCTACTTGAAGAAGTGCTTGAAAATTGTAAAGGGATCCTTACATCTGAATGTAATGTTTTATGATGATTCATGTCAGCTGGACGGCTCGGTCGCTGGCTTTAAGTGCTTTTTTTTATAAGGATTTTCTAAATTTGTCAAAGGAAAAAAAAATGGATGATGGGAAATTTCCTTCCTAAACCAGAGCTGTTCTGAAAGAGGGCAGTCACCGCTGTGCTCTGTTTTGCACTAACTTTGACTGTGTTCACACTGAGACACTTATAGAATGACGGGGTTTCTGCTCATACCTTTTATCACACGCCAGATTAATACACAACAAGAAACAGACACATTTCTAAATGCTCTTGTGTAGGAAAAGCAATGACACCATTGCGAGAGTCTTTACTCCTCAGTCATCACCACAGTGTTTTTGTAATGATCCTCCTAGAGATCACCTGTCAGTCAAACCAGTTTTGTGGAAACATTACACACAAAACACCTACCTGCTCAATATTTTGTTTTCTTGTTTCTTGTTATTTATGAGCGTGTGTTGGCATATATAAATAATAGGATTGTGTCATTTCAGAAGCTGCTACCATAGAGATAACACTGTAGAGAAACTTTTCCACAGTTTGTCATTCACATAATGACGAAGGCATTGGAAAAGGTTGTCTGGATCAGATGCATTCACAACAGCATGAGGATGTCTGGAACATCCAGGTGAGGCAGGACACTCACTTTTAATTACCCAGAACTTTTCCTTCTGTGTTCCCACAAGGATTCACTCAGACATTATCCAGAAATTTGACTTGGGAGCTGGTTGGAGAAAGTGCTGAAAAATGTATTTTTCAGACATTTGCCCTCTGAACCCATATCCAGGACCTACCAATGTATTGTATAGCCACCAGGGGGCAAAACTAACTCCGTTTGAATGGAAGTCAAGGGGAAAATGAGCCTCACTTGATTGCTAATGTCAGAAATACATTTTATTATTATTCATAATAATAATTATTATTAGACTACATCCAGTTCAGATGTGATCCATGGCTTGTCTTAAAGCAGCTTTAGTGATGCAAGTAGTCAGTATGAGAGGAGACTTTGATTTCGTTTTTGGTCAAATATGTGTGAACTGACTATGATAACAGACAGAACAATGGGAGAGTTTGGAAATAGATGTCACCCAAAGAATTGGGATGTGCAAATGTCTTTTCTCGTGCTTTCATTTTTAAATTGAGTATTTGAAAAAATAAAAATAACAATTGGTTGCAGCATATACCCAAACTCTAATGGCTGATGAAAATGCAAAAGCTGAGAAACTGGTCCCACACTTGTACAGTGTGGGACCAGTTTCTCAGCTAGAAAAAAAAAAAAAAAACCGCAAGAGGATCAAGTGGTGCTTTAAAGCTGCTTCTTTAAAGAACACTCAGCACATCCCCCTGTTTGTACTGAGCCCACCAGTCTCAACTACTACTTAAGATAATAACATAACATACTTCATCTAATAACTTCTGCACTAAATGTGTTCTGTTTATCTTTGTGAATCCCCAGAAGTCTTGTGCTGAATATTAATCAGGGATCCAAAGTGCAGCCGTGCTAAAAACTCCAAATGTTTCTTTGAGTTCCGTGGCTTTCGTCTGTTTTCATAATCGGTATCACTTAGACACAAGAGTGCTGCTTGAGCTGGTACAGAAGCGTTTAGGATTATCAGCTACATCTAAGAAAATATGACCAGAAAGCAAATCCATGTTCAGTTATGAGAAGAGAGGCTTGTTTCCACCGACTCGTGTCATGATGAGATGTAGTGATAGATCTGTCCAAACAGCTCTTGGAAAGTGATGTGAGGAGGGCATGGCTAACTGTCAAGACATTTGTATCTTATTTTAAGTGCTGTGGTGGAAAACGTTGGGGATTCTTGTGTTGATGGGCGAAAGACAATAAAGGGAAATGTGTGTAAGAGGAATGACCTGTAGAGGATCTCTCAAAAAACTAGTGAGCAATTGGATATATCCTTTTGCGGTGCATTATGGGTAGTGTATGTGTTGAAGCTGTTGCCGATGCCTTGTCATAGCTTACCTCTGAAAAGCCAGCGAAAGTGGGATTGACTTTCAAGCTGGAGTTTGAAAGGTTTGGGGTTTGAGCAGTTAGAAAATAAGCGCTTCCCTGGAGCTCTGCCACATCACAGACACATTTTTTGTATTATCTCTTATATTGAAAGCAACGACTCAGTTAAACAGATGGAAAAAATATGTTGGGCAGGAATTTGATTTCTCCCAACAGCTGCCTTGCTTTATACAAGCATGAAGTCAGGGAATCGCCCATCTCAAATCAATCACGCCCGCTGACATTTCCTGCAAACTGTGCTCGTGGGGCTGACGAGCGAGGGGAGAGGGGAGCATCATCACAGAAGAGGAGCTGATGGGCTGATGTACTCTTGTTTATGTCCTCTAATGCCTTCCCCCATTAGCTGCATGACTAAGAGCTGTGATCTGAGCCACAGGAAATCAGAAGAAGCCTGCAGGAGAAAACTTTGCTCCAACACAACTCCATTTTTGAGTCTGGAAATGACCCTGTGTGCTAACAGTTTGCTTGCTAGAGTAAAAACATAATGTTTTTTTTTAGTTTGTGTTGTGTTTCTTATAAGACAGAAAGATGGTGCTTTAAAACGTAATAGTTTTTCGGTAAACCCAACATTGAACATAGTTAATGAATCAAATTATATTTAAATAGCCCATGATTGTAACGTACCTTTGCCTAATATGGCTTAATATGTTGCTGTTGTGTCCATAGACGTCAAGGGTGAAGAAAAAATACACTCCATTTCTATTAAATTATATAAATAAATTAAAACCTCAACAAAAAAAATGTCGGGACATTTATAATGGACTATAATAGACTCACATCATGGCCACTAAGTGTAGATTTGAAAATCCTTCCAAGACCAGTTTGTAGTTTGTAATCTTTCAAAGTAATATCTGCTCCTTCCTTACAAATAGTTGTAGTTTGCTTGGAAGGTTCACCACCTCCAGAATTATAAAGCTGCAGTATGCAGGATGGCTAGAAAAAATATTGATTATTAGTTTTCATCTCCAGATTGTTAAATACTAGATAAATATAAAATGTTAAATACGGCTCTTTCTTTATTGCTCTCTGATGTGAACTCAACTTGATGAATGAGCACAGACTTGTTTCATACTTGACAGATGCAAAACTCCCCATCTCTGAACCACTCTTGCATGAGACCACATTTTATTAATGCCTGCTGCTGCAAGGCATTCTAGTTAGAACCTAGAGTTCTGACTAGAATGCATTGCAGCGCAAGCATCTCTTGTTATTCTACTGGCGTTTAATCTTCTCGATGATATTATTCCTCTTCCGCCGTTTTTCGCCGTGTAACTCCTCCCACAGTTTTGAAAAAAAAAACACACATGTTATATCAAAACATGCGGCTTGATCGGGAATGGTGTGCTGTGACTTTTCTAAGACTTTCGAGTAACCATGCCAACAAAAAACGCGAATGGGAAATGGCCCGAAAAAAGGAGAAAAACCAAGCCCACTTTGGAGCATCGCAGTGTCGTCATACTTAAACTAGAAACGTGATTGTAACTTTAAACTGGTCACAAGACTTGGGACTTTTCTCACCTAAGTCAAAGTTTTGATACATATTACGGTTTTTATACAATCACAGTTTAAGTTTTGCACTTTTTTTGGAGGTATTCTGATTTTACAATGAGTGTGTATTGCATCCATAGGCATGGCGCTGGAGTGAGACACTGCTGAGATCCAGAAAAATAATCACAAAAATCTTTAAACTAACTCTTCTCCTGCCCACAATTTCCAACCTACACAGACTATTTTTGAAATCAAAACGTTGCTATGGTTGTCGTCTAACCATGTGTGTTCTTTTCATTTTCATATGACTTGCAGTTTTTCTTAAAATCACCTAAAAGCGCAGAGAGTTCTGGTCAAAGCTCTCATTCACTCCCATGTTAAAAGTCTGCTCAAATTTGAATGTGGGAGCTGCTGAAAGCCTCCGGACACTCTATCATCTACAAGTCTGTTTCTCAGGTTTGGGAGAAGCACACTTTGACTTTTTGTGTCACATTTTGGAAGACATACTATAGTATGACTGTTTTGTCACATTTTGGACGACATACTAACCTATGACTTTTTTGTCACATTTTCGAAGACATACTAACCTATGACTTTTTTTTCACATTTTGGACGACATACTATAGTATGACTTTTTTGTCACATTTTGGACGACATACTAACCTATGACTTTTTTGTCACATTTTCAAAGACATACTAACCTATGACTTTTTTGTCACATTTTCGAAGACATACTAACCTATGACTTTTTGTCACATTTTGGACGACATACTATAGTATGACTTTTTTGTCACATTTTGGATGACGTACTAACCTATGACTATTTTGTCACATTTTGGACGACATACTATAGTATGACTTTTTTGTCACATTTTGGACGACATACTAACCATGACTTTTTTGTCACATTTTGCACGACATACTAACCTATGATTTTTTTTGTCACATTTTGGACGACATACTAACCTATGACTTTTTGTCACATTTTGGACGACATACTATAGTATGACTTTTTTGTCACATTTTGGATGACGTACTAACCTATGACTATTTTGTCACATTTTGGACGACATACTATAGTATGACTTTTTTGTCACATTTTGGACGACATACTAACCATGACTTTTTTGTCACATTTTGCACGACATACTAACCTATGATTTTTTTTGTCACATTTTGGACGACATACTAACCTATGACTTTTTTGTCACATTTTGGACGACATACTATAGTATGACTTTTTTGTCACATTTTGGACGACATACTAACCATGACTTTTTTGTCACATTTTGCACGACATACTAACCTATGATTTTTTTTGTCACATTTTGGACGACATACTATAATATGACTTTTTTGTCTCATTTTGGACGACATACTATATAGTATGATCATTTTGTCACATTTTGGACGACATACTAACCTATGACTTTTTTGTCACATTTTGCACGACATACTATAGTATGACTTTTTTGTCACATTTTGGACGACATACTAATCTATGACTTTTTTGTCACATTTTGGACGACATACTAACCTATGACTTTTTTGTCACATTTTGGAAGACATACTAACCTATGACTTTTTTGTCACATTTTGGACGACATACTTTAGTATGACTTTTTTGTCACATTTTGGACGACATACTAACCTATGACTTTTTTGTCACATTTTGGACGACATACTAACCTATGACTTTTTTGTCACATTTTGGACGACATACTATAGTATGACTTTTTTGTCACATTTTGGACGACATACTAACCCATGACTTTTTTGTCACATTTTGCACGACATACTAACCTATGATTTTTTTTGTCACATTTTGGACGACATACTATAGTATGACTTTTTTGTCTCATTTTGGACAACATACTAACCCATGACTTTTTTGTCACATTTTGCACGACATACTATATAGTATGATCATTTTGTCACATTTTGGACGACATACTAACCTATGACTTTTTTGTCACATTTTGGACAAGATACTAACCTATGACTTTTTCGTCACATTTTGGACGACATACTAACCAATTACTTTTTTGTCACATTTTGGACGACATACTAACCTATGACTTTTTTGTCACATTTTGGACGACATACTAACCTATGACTTTTTTGTCACATTTTGGACGACATACTAACCTATGACTTTTTTGTCATATTTTGGACGACATACTATAGTATGACTTTTTTGTCACATTTTGGACAACATACTAACCTATGACTATTTTGTCACATTTTGGACGACATACTAACCTATGACTTTTTTGTCACATTTTGGACAACATACTATAGTATGACTTTTTTGTCACATTTTGGACGACATACTAACCTATGACTTTTTTGTCACATTTTGGACGACATACTAACCTATGAATTTTTTGTCTCATTTTGGACGACATACTAACCTATGACTTTTTTGTCACATTTTGGAAGACATACTATAGTAAGACTTTTTTGTCACATTTTGGACGACATACTATAGTATGACTTTTTGTCACATTTTGGAAGACATACTATAGTATGACCTTTTTGTCACATTTTGGAAGACATACTATAGTAAGACTTTTTTGTCACATTTTGGACGACATACTAACCTATGACTTTTTTGTCACATTTTGGACGACATACTAACCTATGACTTTTTTGTCACATTTTGGAAGACATACTAACCTATGACTTTTTTGTCACATTTTGGACAACATACTTACCTATGACCTTTTTTGTCACATTTTGGACGACATACTAACCTATGACTTTTTTGTCACATTTTGGACGACATACTAACCTATGACTTTTTTGTCACATTTTGGACGACATACTAACCTATGACTTTTTTGTCACATTTTGGACGACATACTATAGTATGACCTTTTTGTCACATTTTGGACGACATACTAACCTATGACTTTTTTGTCACATTTTGGACGACATACTAACCTATGACTTTTTTGTCACATTTTGGACGACATACTATCGTATGACTTTTTTGTCACATTTTGGACAACATACTAACCTATGACTTTTTTGTCACATTTTGGACGACATACTAACCTATGACTTTTTTGTCACATTTTGGACGACATACTAACCTATGACTTTTTTGTCACATTTTGGACGACATACTATAGTATGACCTTTTTGTCACATTTTGGACGACATACTATAGTATGACTTTTTTGTCACATTTTGGACGACATACTAACCTATGACTTTTTTGTCACATTTTGCACGACATACTATCGTATGACTTTTTTGTCACATTTTGGACGACATACTAACCTATGACTTTTTTGTCACATTTTGGACGACATACTAACCTATGACTATTTTGTCACATTTTGGACGACATACTAACCTATGACTTTTTTGTCACATTTTGGACAACATACTATAGTATGACTTTTTTGTCACATTTTGGACGACATACTAACCTATGACTTTTTTGTCACATTTTGGACGACATACTAACCTATGAATTTTTTGTCTCATTTTGGACGACATACTAACCTATGACTTTTTTGTCACATTTTGGAAGACATACTATAGTAAGACTTTTTTGTCACATTTTGGACGACATACTATAGTATGACTTTTTGTCACATTTTGGAAGACATACTATAGTATGACCTTTTTGTCACATTTTGGAAGACATACTATAGTAAGACTTTTTTGTCACATTTTGGACGACATACTAACCTATGACTTTTTTGTCACATTTTGGACGACATACTAACCTATGACTTTTTTGTCACATTTTGGAAGACATACTAACCTATGACTTTTTTGTCACATTTTACACGACATACTATAGTAAGACTTTTTTGTCACATTTTGGACAACATACTAACCTATGACTTTTTTGTCACATTTTGGACGACATACTAACCCATGACTTTTTTGTCACATTTTGGACGACATACTAACCTATGACTTTTTTGTCTCATTTTGGACGACATACAATAGTATGACTTTTTTGTCATATTTTGGACGACATACTAACCTATGACTGTTTTGTCACATTTTGGACGACATACTAACCTATGAATTTTTTGTCTCATTTTACACGCCATACTATAGTATGACTTTTTTGTCACATTTTGGACAACATACTAACCTATGACTTTTTTGTCACATTTTGGACGACATACTAACCCATGACTTTTTTGTCACATTTTGGACGACATACTAACCTATGACTTTTTTGTCTCATTTTGGACGACATACTATAGTATGACTTTTTTGTCACATTTTGGACGACATACTATAGTATGACTTTTTTGTCATATTTTGGACGACATACTAACCTATGACTGTTTTGTCACATTTTGGACGACATACTATAGTATGACTTTTTTGTCACATTTTGGAAGACATACTATAGTATGACTTTTTTGTCACATTTTGGACGACATACTAACCTATGACTTTTTTGTCACATTTTGCACGACATACTATAGTATGACTTTTTTGTCACATTTTGGACGACATACTAACCTATGACTTTTTGTCACATTTTGGACGACATACTAACCTATGACTTTTTTGTCACATTTTGGACGACATACTAACCTATGAATTTTTTTGTCACATTTTTGACGACATACTATAGTATGACTTTTTTGTCACATTTTGGACGACATACTAACCTATGACTTTTTTGTCACATTTTGCACGACATACTATAGTATGACTTTTTTGTCACATTTTGGACGACATACTAACCAATGACTTTTTTGTCACATTTTGGACGACATACTAACCTATGACTTTTTTGTCACATTTTCGAAGACATACTAACCTATGACTTTTTTGTCACATTTTCGAAGACATACTAACCTATGACTTTTTGTCACATTTTGGACGACATACTAACCTATGACTTTTTTGTCACATTTTGGACGACATACTAACCTATGACTTTTTTGTCACATTTTCGAAGACATGCTAACCTATGACTTTTTTGTCACATTTTCGAAGACATACTAACCTATGACTTTTTGTCACATTTTGGACGACATACTATAGTATGACTTTTTTGTCACATTTTGGACGACATACTATAGTATGACTTTTTTGTCACATTTTGGACGACATACTAACCTATGACTTTTTTGTCACATTTTGGACGACATACTATAGTATGACTTTTTTGTCACATTTTGGACGACATACTAACCTATGACTTTTTTGTCAGATTTTGGTCGACATACTAACCTATGACTTTTTTGTCACATTTTGGTCGCATACTATAGTATGACCTTTTTGTCACATTTTGGACGACATACTAACCTATGACTTTTTTGTCACATTTTGGACGACATACTAACCTATGACTTTTTTGTCACATTTTGGACGACATACTAACCTATGACTTTTTTGTCACATTTTGGAAGACATACTAACCTATGACTTTTTTGTCACATTTTGGACGACATACTATAGTATGACTTTTTTGTCACATTTTGGACGACATACTAACCTATGACTATTTTGTCACATTTTGGACGACATACTAACCTATGACTTTTTGTCACATTTTGGACGACATACTTTAGTATGATCTTTTTGTCACACTTTGGACGACATACTAACCTATGACTTTTTTGTCAGATTTTGGTCGACATACTAACCTATGACTTTTTTTCACATTTTGGACGACATACTAATCTATGACTTTTTTGTCACATTTTGGACGGCATACTAACCTATGACTTTTTTGTCACATTTTGGACAACATACTATAGTATGACTTTTTTGTCACATTTTGGACGACATACTTTAGTATGACTTTTTTGTCACATTTTGGACGACATACTAACCTATGACTTTTTTGTCACATTTTGGACGACATACTAACCTATGACTTTTTTGTCACATTTTGGAAGACATACTAACCTATGACTTTTTTGTCACATTTTGGACAACATACTTACCTATGACCTTTTTTGTCACATTTTGGACGACATACTAACCTATGACTTTTTTGTCACATTTTGGACGACATACTAACCTATGACTTTTTTGTCACATTTTGGACGACATACTAACCTATGACTTTTTTGTCACATTTTGGACGACATACTATAGTATGACCTTTTTGTCACATTTTGGACGACATACTAACCTATGACTTTTTTGTCACATTTTGGACGACATACTAACCTATGACTTTTTTGTCACATTTTGGACGACATACTATCGTATGACTTTTTTGTCACATTTTGGACAACATACTAACCTATGACTTTTTTGTCACATTTTGGACGACATACTAACCTATGACTTTTTTGTCACATTTTGGACGACATACTAACCTATGACTTTTTTGTCACATTTTGGACGACATACTATAGTATGACCTTTTTGTCACATTTTGGACGACATACTATAGTATGACTTTTTTGTCACATTTTGGACGACATACTAACCTATGACTTTTTTGTCACATTTTGCACGACATACTATCGTATGACTTTTTTGTCACATTTTGGACAACATACTAACCTATGACTTTTTTGTCACATTTTGGACGACATACTAACCTATGACTTTTTTGTCACATTTTGGACGACATACTAACCTATGACTATTTTGTCACATTTTGGACGACATACTAACCTATGACTTTTTTGTCACATTTTGGACAACATACTATAGTATGACTTTTTTGTCACATTTTGGACGACATACTAACCTATGACTTTTTTGTCACATTTTGGACGACATACTAACCTATGAATTTTTTGTCTCATTTTGGACGACATACTAACCTATGACTTTTTTGTCACATTTTGGAAGACATACTATAGTAAGACTTTTTTGTCACATTTTGGACGACATACTATAGTATGACTTTTTGTCACATTTTGGAAGACATACTATAGTATGACCTTTTTGTCACATTTTGGAAGACATACTATAGTAAGACTTTTTTGTCACATTTTGGACGACATACTAACCTATGACTTTTTTGTCACATTTTGGACGACATACTAACCTATGACTTTTTTGTCACATTTTGGAAGACATACTAACCTATGACTTTTTTGTCACATTTTACACGACATACTATAGTAAGACTTTTTTGTCACATTTTGGACGACATACTAACCCATGACTTTTTTGTCACATTTTGGACGACATACTAACCTATGACTTTTTTGTCTCATTTTGGACGACATACAATAGTATGACTTTTTTGTCATATTTTGGACGACATACTAACCTATGACTGTTTTGTCACATTTTGGACGACATACTAACCTATGAATTTTTTGTCTCATTTTACACGACATACTATAGTATGACTTTTTTGTCACATTTTGGACAACATACTAACCTATGACTTTTTTGTCACATTTTGGACGACATACTAACCCATGACTTTTTTGTCACATTTTGGACGACATACTAACCTATGACTTTTTTGTCTCATTTTGGACGACATACTATAGTATGACTTTTTTGTCACATTTTGGACGACATACTATAGTATGACTTTTTTGTCATATTTTGGACGACATACTAACCTATGACTGTTTTGTCACATTTTGGACGACATACTATAGTATGACTTTTTTGTCACATTTTGGAAGACATACTATAGTATGACTTTTTTGTCACATTTTGGACGACATACTAACCTATGACTTTTTTGTCACATTTTGCACGACATACTATAGTATGACTTTTTTGTCACATTTTGGACGACATACTAACCTATGACTTTTTGTCACATTTTGGACGACATACTAACCTATGACTTTTTTGTCACATTTTGGACGACATACTAACCTATGAATTTTTTTGTCACATTTTTGACGACATACTATAGTATGACTTTTTTGTCACATTTTGGACGACATACTAACCTATGACTTTTTTGTCACATTTTGCACGACATACTATAGTATGACTTTTTTGTCACATTTTGGACGACATACTAACCAATGACTTTTTTGTCACATTTTGGACGACATACTAACCTATGACTTTTTTGTCACATTTTCGAAGACATACTAACCTATGACTTTTTTGTCACATTTTCGAAGACATACTAACCTATGACTTTTTGTCACATTTTGGACGACATACTAACCTATGACTTTTTTGTCACATTTTGGACGACATACTAACCTATGACTTTTTTGTCACATTTTCGAAGACATGCTAACCTATGACTTTTTTGTCACATTTTCGAAGACATACTAACCTATGACTTTTTGTCACATTTTGGACGACATACTATAGTATGACTTTTTTGTCACATTTTGGACGACATACTATAGTATGACTTTTTTGTCACATTTTGGACGACATACTAACCTATGACTTTTTTGTCACATTTTGGACGACATACTATAGTATGACTTTTTTGTCACATTTTGGACGACATACTAACCTATGACTTTTTTGTCAGATTTTGGTCGACATACTAACCTATGACTTTTTTGTCATATTTTGGTCGCATACTATAGTATGACCTTTTTGTCACATTTTGGACGACATACTAACCTATGACTTTTTTGTCACATTTTGGACGACATACTAACCTATGACTTTTTTGTCACATTTTGGACGACATACTAACCTATGACTTTTTTGTCACATTTTGGAAGACATACTAACCTATGACTTTTTTGTCACATTTTGGACGACATACTATAGTATGACTTTTTTGTCACATTTTGGACGACATACTAACCTATGACTATTTTGTCACATTTTGGACGACATACTAACCTATGACTTTTTGTCACATTTTGGACGACATACTTTAGTATGATCTTTTTGTCACACTTTGGACGACATACTAACCTATGACTTTTTTGTCAGATTTTGGTCGACATACTAACCTATGACTTTTTTTCACATTTTGGACGACATACTAATCTATGACTTTTTTGTCACATTTTGGACGGCATACTAACCTATGACTTTTTTGTCACATTTTGGACAACATACTATAGTATGACTTTTTTGTCACATTTTGGACGACATACTTTAGTATGACTTTTTTGTCACATTTTGGACGACATACTAACCTATGACTTTTTTGTCACATTTTGGACGACATACTATAGTATGACTTTTTTGTCACATTTTGGACGACATACTAACCTATGACTTTTTTGTCAGATTTTGGTCGACATACTAACCTATGACTTTTTTGTCACATTTTGGACGACATACTAACCTATGACTTTTTTGTTACATTTTGGACGACATACTATAGTATGACTTTTCTGTCACATTTTGGACGACATACTATAGTATGACTTTTTGTCACATTTTGGACGACATTATAGTATGACCTTTTTGTCACATTTTGGACGAAAAAGATTTCCTTCTTTTAAAGTATATTTTTCAGGCTTTTAATGATAGTATGGTGCAGATAGACAGGAAATGGGGAACGACATACAGGAAAGGACTGTCCAATGTAGGATTCGAACCAGGGCAGTCTGGAGTGAGGAGTTTCACCTCTAAACAACGATGCAGCTCCACCAAGTGAGCTAACCCCACCTGTCCTGTCACTTCATAGTCACATTTAGCTTGAGATACTAACCTATGACTTTTTTGTCACATTTTGGACAACATACTATAGTATGACTTTTTTGTCACATTTTGGACGACATACTAACCTATGACTTTTTTGTCAGATTTTGGTCGACATACTAACCTATGACCTTTTTGTCACATTTTGGACGAAAAAGATTTCCTTCTTTTAAAGTATATTTTTCAGGCTTTTAATGATAGTATGGTGCAGATAGACAGGAAATGGGGAACGACATACAGGAAAGGACTGTCCAATGTAGGATTCGAACCAGGGCAGTCTGGAGTGAGGAGTTTCACCTCTAAACAACGATGCAGCTCCACCAAGTGAGCTAACCCCACCTGTCCTGTCACTTCATAGTCACATTTAGCTTGAGATACTAACCTATGACTTTTTTGTCACATTTTGGACAACATACTATAGTATGACTTTTTTGTCACATTTTGGACGACATACTAACCTATGACTTTTTTGTCAGATTTTGGTCGACATACTAACCTATGACTTTTTTGTCACATTTTGGTCGCATACTATAGTATGACCTTTTTGTCACATTTTGGACGACATACTAACCTATGACTTTTTTGTCACATTTTGGACGACATACTAACCTATGACTTTTTTGTCACATTTTGGACGACATACTAACCTATGACTTTTTTGTCACATTTTGGACGACATACTAACCTATGACTTTTTTGTCACATTTTGGAAGACATACTAACCTATGACTTTTTTGTCACATTTTGGACGACATACTTTAGTATGACTTTTTTGTCACATTTTGGACGACATACTAACCTATGACTATTTTGTCACATTTTGGACGACATACTAACCTATGACTTTTTGTCACATTTTGGACGACATACTTTAGTATGATCTTTTTGTCACACTTTGGACGACATACTAACCTATGACTTTTTTGTCACATTTTGGACGACATACTAACCTATGACTTTTTTGTCACATTTTGGACGACATACTAACCTATGACTTTTTTGTCACATCTTGGAAGACATACTAACCTATGACTTTTTTGTCACATTTTGCACGACATACTATAGTATGACTATTTTGTCACATTTTGCACGACATACTATAGTATGACCATTTTGTCACATTTTGCACGACATACTATAGTATGACTATTTTGTCACATTTTGGACGAAAAAGATTTCCTTCTTTTAAAGTATATTTTTCAGGCTTTTAATGAAGTTATGGTGCAGATAGACAGGAAATGGGGAACGACATACAGGAAAGGACTGTCCAATGTAGGATTCAAACCAGGGCAGTCTGGAGTGAGGAGTTTCACCTCTAAACAACGATGCAGCTCCACCAAGTGAGCTAACCCCACCTGTCCTGTCACTTCATAGTCACATTTAGCTTGAGATACTAACCTATGACTTTTTTGTCACATTTTGGACAACATACTATAGTATGACTTTTTTGTCACATTTTGGACGACATACTAACCTATGACTTTTTTGTCAGATTTTGGTCGACATACTAACCTATGACTTTTTTGTCACATTTTGGTCGCATACTATAGTATGACCTTTTTGTCACATTTTGGACGACATACTAACCTATGACTTTTTTGTCACATTTTGGACGACATACTAACCTATGACTTTTTTGTCACATTTTGGACGACATACTAACCTATGACTTTTTTGTCACATTTTGGAAGACATACTAACCTATGACTTTTTTGTCACATTTTGGACGACATACTTTAGTATGACTTTTTTGTCACATTTTGGACGACATACTAACCTATGACTATTTTGTCACATTTTGGACGACATACTAACCTATGACTTTTTGTCACATTTTGGACGACATACTTTAGTATGATCTTTTTGTCACACTTTGGACGACATACTAACCTATGACTTTTTTGTCACATTTTGGACGACATACTAACCTATGACTTTTTTGTCACATTTTGGACGACATACTAACCTATGACTTTTTTGTCACATCTTGGAAGACATACTAACCTATGACTTTTTTGTCACATTTTGCACGACATACTATAGTATGACTATTTTGTCACATTTTGCACGACATACTATAGTATGACCATTTTGTCACATTTTGCACGACATACTATAGTATGACTATTTTGTCACATTTTGGACGAAAAAGATTTCCTTCTTTTAAAGTATATTTTTCAGGCTTTTAATGAAATTATGGTGCAGATAGACAGGAAATGGGGAACGACATACAGGAAAGGACTGTCCAATGTAGGATTCAAACCAGGGCAGTCTGGAGTGAGGAGTTTCACCTCTAAACAACGATGCAGCTCCACCAAGTGAGCTAACCCCACCTGTCCTGTCACTTCATAGTCACATTTAGCTTGAGATACTAACCTATGACTTTTTTGTCACATTTTGGACAACATACTATAGTATGACTTTTTTGTCACATTTTGGACGACATACTAACCTATGACTTTTTTGTCAGATTTTGGTCGACATACTAACCTATGACTTTTTTGTCACATTTTGGTCGCATACTATAGTATGACCTTTTTGTCACATTTTGGACGACATACTAACCTATGACTTTTTTGTCACATTTTGGACGACATACTAACCTATGACTTTTTTGTCACATTTTGGACGACATACTAACCTATGACTTTTTTGTCACATTTTGGAAGACATACTAACCTATGACTTTTTTTGTCACATTTTGGACGACATACTATAGTATGACTTTTTTGTCACATTTTGGACGACATACTAACCTATGACTATTTTGTCACATTTTGGACGACATACTAACCTATGACTTTTTGTCACATTTTGGACGACATACTTTAGTATGATCTTTTTGTCACACTTTGGACGACATACTAACCTATGACTTTTTTGTCAGATTTTGGTCGACATACTAACCTATGACTTTTTTTCACATTTTGGACGACATTCTAATCTATGACTTTTTTGTCACATTTTGGACGGCATACTAACCTATGACTTTTTTTCACATTTTGGACAACATACTAATCTATGACTTTTTTGTCACATTTTGGACGGCATACTAACCTATGACTTTTTTGTCACATTTTGGACAACATACTATAGTATGACTTTTTTGTCACATTTTGGACGACATACTATAGTATGACTTTTTTGTCACATTTTGGACGACATACTAACCTATGACTTTTTTGTCACATTTTGGACGACATACTAACCTATGACTTTTTTGTCAGATTTTGGTCGACATACTAACCTATGACTTTTTTGTCACATTTTGGACGACATACTAACCTATGACTTTTTTGTTACATTTTGGACGACATACTATAGTATGACTTTTCTGTCACATTTTGGACGACATACTATAGTATGACTTTTTGTCACATTTTGGACGACATACTATAGTATGACTTTTTGTCACATTTTGGACGACATACTATAGTATGACCTTTTTGTCACATTTTGGACGAAAAAGATTTCCTTCTTTTAAAGTATATTTTTCAGGCTTTTAATGATAGTATGGTGCAGATAGACAGGAAATGGGGAACGACATACAGGAAAGGACTGTCCAATGTAGGATTCGAACCAGGGCAGTCTGGAGTGAGGAGTTTCACCTCTAAACAACGATGCAGCTCCACCAAGTGAGCTAACCCCACCTGTCCTGTCACTTCATAGTCACATTTAGCTTGAGATACTAACCTATGACTTTTTTGTCACATTTTGGACGACATACTATAGTATGACTTTTTTGTCACATTTTGGACGACATACTAACCTATGACTTTTTTGTCAGATTTTGGTCGACATACTAACCTATGACTTTTTTGTCACATTTTGGTCGCATACTATAGTATGACCTTTTTGTCACATTTTGGACGACATACTAACCTATCACTTTTTTGTCACATTTCGGACGACATACTAACCTATGACTTTTTTTTCACATTTTGGACGAGATACTATAGTATGACTATTTTGTCACATTTTGGAAGACATACTAACCTATGACTTTTTTGTCACATTTTGGACGACATACTAACCTATGACTTTTTTTCACATTTGGACGACATACTAACCTATGACTTTTTTGTCACATTTTGGACGAGATACTAACCTATGACTTTTTTGTCACATTTTGGACAACATACTAACCTATGACTTTTTTGTCACATTTTGCACGACATACTATAGTATGACTTTTTTGTCACAATATGGACGACATACTAACCTATGACTTTTTTGTCACATTTTGCACGACATACTATAGTATGACTTTTTTGTCACATTTTGGACGACATACTAACCTATGACTTTTTTGTCACATTTTGGACGACATACTAACCTATGACTTTTTTTCACATTTCGGACGACATACTAATCTTTGACTTTTTTGTCACATTTTGGACGACATACTAACCTATGACTTTTTTGTCACATTTTGCACGACATACTATAGTATGACTTTTTTGTCACATTTTGGACGACATACTAACCTATGACTTTTTTGTCACAATTTGGACGACATACTAACCTATGACTTTTTTTCACATTTTGGACAACATACTAACCTATGACTTTTTTGTCACATTTCAGACGACATACTAACCTATGACTTTTTTGTCACATTTTGGACGACATATTAACCTATGACTTTTTTTCACATTTGGACGACATACTAACCTATGACTTTTTTTCACATTTTGGACGACATACTAACCTATGACTTTTTTGTCACATTTTGGACAACATACTAACCTATGACTTTTTTGTCACATTTTGGACGACATACAAACCTATGACTTTTTGTCACATTTTGGACGACATACTAACCTCTGACTTTTTTTTCACATTTTGGACGACATACTTACCTATGAATTTTTTGTCACATTTTGGACGACATACTAACCTATGACTTTTTTGTCAGATTTTGGTCGACATACTAACCTATGACTTTTTTGTCACATTTTGGTCGCATACTATAGTATGACCTTTTTGTCACATTTTGGACGACATACTAACCTATCACTTTTTTGTCACATTTCGGACGACATACTAACCTATGACTTTTTTTTCACATTTTGGACGAGATACTATAGTATGACTATTTTGTCACATTTTGGAAGACATACTATAGTATGACTTTTTTGTCACATTTTGGTCGCATACTATAGTATGACCTTTTTGTCACATTTTGGACGACATACTAACCTATCACTTTTTTGTCACATTTCGGACGACATACTAACCTATGACTTTTTTTTCACATTTTGGACGAGATACTATAGTATGACTATTTTGTCACATTTTGGAAGACATACTATAGTATGACTTTTTTGTCACATTTTGGACGACATACTAACCTATGACTTTTTTGTCACATTTTGGACGAGATACTAACCTATGACTTTTTTGTCACATTTTGGACGACATACTAACCTATGACTTTTTTGTCACATTTTGGACGACATACTAACCTATGACTTTTTTTCACATTTTGGACAACATACTAACCTATGACTTTTTTGTCACATTTCAGACGACATACTAACCTATGACTTTTTTGTCACATTTTGGACGACATATTAACCTATGACTTTTTTTCACATTTGGACGACATACTAACCTATGACTTTTTTGTCACAATTTGGACGACATACTAACCTATGACTTTTTTTCACATTTTGGACAACATACTAACCTATGACTTTTTTGTCACATTTCAGACGACATACTAACCTATGACTTTTTTGTCACATTTTGGACGACATATTAACCTATGACTTTTTTTCACATTTGGACGACATACTAACCTATGACTTTTTTTCACATTTTGGACGACATACTAACCTATGACTTTTTTGTCACATTTTGGACAACATACTAACCTATGACTTTTTTGTCACATTTTGGACGACATACAAACCTATGACTTTTTGTCACATTTTGGACGACATACTAACCTCTGACTTTTTTTTCACATTTTGGACGACATACTTACCTATGAATTTTTTGTCACATTTTGGACGACATACTAACCTATGACTTTTTTGTCAGATTTTGGTCGACATACTAACCTATGACTTTTTTGTCACATTTTGGTCGCATACTATAGTATGACCTTTTTGTCACATTTTGGACGACATACTAACCTATCACTTTTTTGTCACATTTCGGACGACATACTAACCTATGACTTTTTTTTCACATTTTGGACGAGATACTATAGTATGACTATTTTGTCACATTTTGGAAGACATACTATAGTATGACTTTTTTGTCACATTTTGGACGACATACTAACCTATGACTTTTTTGTCACATTTTGGACGAGATACTAACCTATGACTTTTTTGTCACATTTTGGACGACATACTAACCTATGACTTTTTTGTCACATTTTGGACGACATACTAACCTATGACTTTTTTTCACATTTTGGACAACATACTAACCTATGACTTTTTTGTCACATTTCAGACGACATACTAACCTATGACTTTTTTGTCACATTTTGGACGACATATTAACCTATGACTTTTTTTCACATTTGGACGACATACTAACCTATGACTTTTTTTCACATTTTGGACAACATACTAACCTATGACTTTTTTGTCACATTTTGGACGACATACAAACCTATGACTTTTTGTCACATTTTGGACGACATACTAACCTCTGACTTTTTTTTCACATTTTGGACGACATACTTACCTATGAATTTTTTGTCACATTTTGGACGACATACTATAGTATGACTTTTTTTTCACATTTTGGACGAGATACTATAGTATGACTATTTTGTCACATTTTGGAAGACATACTATAGTATGACTTTTTTGTCACATTTTGGACGACATACTAACCTATGACTTTTTTGTCACATTTTGGACGACATATTAACCTATGACTTTTTTTCACATTTGGACGACATACTAACCTATGACTTTTTTTCACATTTTGGACGACATACTAACCTATGACTTTTTTGTCACATTTTGGACAACATACTAACCTATGACTTTTTTGTCACATTTTGGACGACATACAAACCTATGACTTTTTGTCACATTTTGGACGACATACTAACCTCTGACTTTTTTTTCACATTTTGGACGACATACTTACCTATGAATTTTTTGTCACATTTTGGACGACATACAATAGTATGACTTTTTTTTCACATTTTGGACGAGATACTATAGTATGACTATTTTGTCACATTTTGGAAGACATACTATAGTATGACTTTTTTGTCACATTTTGGACGACATACTAACCTATGACTTTTTTTCACATTTGGACGACATACTAACCTATGACTTTTTTGTCACATTTTGGACGAGATACTAACCTATGACTTTTTTGTCACATTTTGGACGACATACTATAGTATGAATTTTTTGTCACAATATGGACGACATACTTACCTATGAATTTTTTGTCACATTTTGGACGACATACTATAGTATGACTTTTTTTTCACATTTTGGACGAGATACTAACCTATGACTTTTTTTCACATTTGGACGACATACTAACCTATGACTTTTTTGTCACATTTTGGACGAGATACTAACCTATGACTTTTTTGTCACATTTTGGACAACATACTAACCTATGACTTTTTTGTCACATTTTGCACGACATACTAACCTATGATTTTTTTTGTCACATTTTGGACGACATACTATAGTATGACTTTTTTGTCTCATTTTGGACGACATACTAACCTATGACTTTTTTGTCACATTTTGGACGACATACTATAGTATGACTTTTTTGTCACAATATGTACGACATACTAACCTATGACTTTTTTGTCACATTTTGGACGACATACTATAGTATGACTTTTTTGTCACATTTTGGACGACATACTATGGTGTGACTTTTTTGTCACATTTTGGACGACATACTAACCTATGACCTTTTTTTCACATTTTGGACAAGAAACTATAGTATGACTATTTTGTCACATTTTGGACGACATACTAACCTATGACATATTTTTCACATTTTGGACGACATACTAACCTATGACTTTTTTGTCACATTTTGGACAACATACTAACCTATGACTTTTTTGTCACATTTTGGACGACATACAAACCTATGACTTTTTGTCACATTTTGGACGACATACTAACCTCTGACTTTTTTTTCACATTTTGGACGACATACTTACCTATGACTTTTTTTTCACATTTTGGACGAGATACTATAGTATGACTATTTTGTCACATTTTGGAAGACATACTATAGTATGACTTTTTTGTCACATTTTGGACGACATACTTACCTATGACTTTTTTTCACATTTGGACGACATACTAACCTATGACTTTTTTGTCACATTTTGGACGAGATACTAACCTATGACTTTTTTGTCACATTTTGGACAACATACTAACCTATGACTTTTTTGTCACATTTTGCACGACATACTATAGTATGACTTTTTTGTCACAATATGGACGACATACTAACCTATGACTTTTTTGTCACATTTTGCACGACATACTATAGTATGACTTTTTTGTCACATTTTGGACGACATACTAACCTATGACTTTTTTGTCACATTTTGGACGACATACTAACCTATGACTTTTTTTCACATTTCGGACGACATACTAATCTTTGACTTTTTTGTCACATTTTGGACGACATACTAACCTATGACTTTTTTGTCACATTTTGCACGACATACTATAGTATGACTTTTTTGTCACATTTTGGACGACATACTTACCTATGACTTTTTTGTCACATTTTGGACGACATACTAACCTATGACTTTTTTTCACATTTTGGACAACATACTAACCTATGACTTTTTTGTCACATTTCAGACGACATACTAACCTATGACTTTTTTGTCACATTTTGGACGACATATTAACCTATGACTTTTTTTCACATTTGGACGACATACTAACCTATGACTTTTTTTCACATTTTGGACGACATACTAACCTATGACTTTTTTGTCACATTTTGGACAACATACTAACCTATGACTTTTTTGTCACATTTTGGACGACATACAAACCTATGACTTTTTGTCACATTTTGGACGACATACTAACCTCTGACTTTTTTTTCACATTTTGGACGACATACTTACCTATGAATTTTTTGTCACATTTTGGACGACATACTATAGTATGACTTTTTTTTCACATTTTGGACGAGATACTATAGTATGACTATTTTGTCACATTTTGGAAGACATACTAACCTATGACTTTTTTTCACATTTTGGACGACATACTAACCTATGACTTTTTTTCACATTTGGACGACATACTAACCTATGACTTTTTTGTCACATTTTGGACGAGATACTAACCTATGACTTTTTTGTCACATTTTGGACAACATACTAACCTATGACTTTTTTGTCACATTTTGCACGACATACTATAGTATGACTTTTTTGTCACAATATGGACGACATACTAACCTATGACTTTTTTGTCACATTTTGCACGACATACTATAGTATGACTTTTTTGTCACATTTTGGACGACATACTAACCTATGACTTTTTTGTCACATTTTGGACGACATACTAACCTATGACTTTTTTTCACATTTCGGACGACATACTAATCTTTGACTTTTTTGTCACATTTTGGACGACATACTAACCTATGACTTTTTTGTCACATTTTGCACGACATACTATAGTATGACTTTTTTGTCACATTTTGGACGACATACTACCCCATGACTTTTTTGTCACATTTTGGACGACATACTAACCTATGACTTTTTTTCACATTTTGGACAACATACTAACCTATGACTTTTTTGTCACATTTCAGACGACATACTAACCTATGACTTTTTTGTCACATTTTGGACGACATATTAACCTATGACTTTTTTTCACATTTGGACGACATACTAACCTATGACTTTTTTTCACATTTTGGACGACATACTAACCTATGACTTTTTTGTCACATTTTGGACAACATACTAACCTATGACTTTTTTGTCACATTTTGGACGACATACAAACCTATGACTTTTTGTCACATTTTGGACGACATACTAACCTCTGACTTTTTTTTCACATTTTGGACGACATACTTACCTATGAATTTTTTGTCACATTTTGGACGACATACTATAGTATGACTTTTTTTTCACATTTTGGACGAGATACTATAGTATGACTATTTTGTCACATTTTGGAAGACATACTATAGTATGACTTTTTTGTCACATTTTGGACGACATACTAACCTATGACTTTTTTGTCACATTTTGGACGACATATTAACCTATGACTTTTTTTCACATTTGGACGACATACTAACCTATGACTTTTTTTCACATTTTGGACGACATACTAACCTATGACTTTTTTGTCACATTTTGGACAACATACTAACCTATGACTTTTTTGTCACATTTTGGACGACATACAAACCTATGACTTTTTTGTCACATTTTGGACGACATACTAACCTCTGACTTTTTTTTCACATTTTGGACGACATACTTACCTATGAATTTTTTGCCACATTTTGGACGACATACTATAGTATGACTTTTTTTTCACATTTTGGACGAGATACTATAGTATGACTATTTTGTCACATTTTGGAAGACATACTATAGTATGACTTTTTTGTCACATTTTGGACGACATACTAACCTATGACTTTTTTTCACATTTGGACGACATACTAACCTATGACTTTTTTGTCACATTTTGGACGAGATACTAACCTATGACTTTTTTGTCACATTTTGGACAACATACTAACCTATGACTTTTTTGTCACATTTTGCACGACATACTAACCTATGATTTTTTTTGTCACATTTTGGACGACATACTATAGTATGACTTTTTTGTCTCATTTTGGACGACATACTAACCTATGACTTTTTTGTCACATTTTGGACGACATACTATAGTATGACTTTTTTGTCACAATATGGACGACATACTAACCTATGACTTTTTTGTCACATTTTGGACGACATACTATAGTATGACTTTTTTGTCACATTTTGGACGACATACTATAGTGTGACTTTTTTGTCACATTTTGGACGACATACTAACCTATGACCTTTTTTTCACATTTTGGACAAGAAACTATAGTATGACTATTTTGTCACATTTTGGACGACATACTAACCTATGACATATTTTTCACATTTTGGACGACATACTAACCTATGACTATTTTGTCACATTTTGGACGACATATTAACCTATGACTTTTTTTCACATTTTGGACGACATACTAACCTATGACTTTTTTGTCACATTTTGGACGACATACTTACCTATGAATTTTTTGTCACATTTTGGACGACATACTATAGTATGACTTTTTTTTCACATTTTGGACGACATACTATAGTATGACTTTTTTGTCACATTTTGGACGACATACTATAGCATAACTTTTTTGTCACTTTTTGGACGACATACTAACCTATGACTTTTTTGTCACATTTTGCACGACATACTAACCTATGACTTTTTTGTCACATTTTGGACGACATACTAACCTATGATTTTTTTTGTCACATTTTGGATCTTTTAAAATACTTCAGGTTTTTAAGGTTCAATCCACCCAAATGTTACTCCTTTACCAGCACAAGTCCTGCACCCGACGACATCGGCAGCAAGAACAGAGGGCACGCTCGAAATTTCGCCGGGGAATTTTCTAGTTGCATTTATTGTCTATAAGTTTTATTTCAACTTCTTTTTTATTATGCTGGTGTAGCGATCTTTCCACCGAAGAGGCGGGTAGTAAAACAGCCTAGAGGATAGAGGAGGTGCTGAAAGAAGGAGAGGAAAGAGAACTTGTGACCGAAGAGTCAAGGGCTGGGGTACCCCTAAGCAAGGTACCCAACTCCCTATTGCTCTTTGTTAATTGGACACTCTAAATTGACCCCAGTCACATGGAGACCACATCCAGATGTGCAGATGTTGTACAGTAAGTGATCTGAGTTGGTGTTAAAAGTAATTGGTGATATTGTTGTTTACTCATATAACGTTCACAGATACGTAAAGGAAACAAATACCAGAAGTTGACTCCAAGTTACTTCCACATTCAAATATAAGGTCTATAGCACAGGACTAAATCCAGTCACATCAGGAGTGGGTACTGGAGCGGTTCTTTAGTGCTTTTCTTTAAAAGGTTTAGCCATGAAAACATGCTGTTAATGATCTACCCTGAAAAATTAAAGGCCGTCTGTGTTTTACATTAAATGTAATTGCAGCTGGACATCATACTGACACACATGTTGTTAATGTACAGATTTGGCAAGTCGCATGCAAGAAAATGCTATATCAGTAAAATGTTCACAGACAAAGGATGTGTTTTCTGCGAGTGTACCTGACCTTGCAGCACTATTTCCACTTGTCACGACTCCAGCATTTTTAAACTGTTACTGATGATGTCGAACAGTCATTTTCCCCGAGTCTGGGTCTCAACCTAAATTTGCAGACCTTTTTTTCCAGCCATGTGCTCGAGTTATATCTGCAGTAAACCTCAGTGCCACAGAGGGGAAGGATGTTCAATTCCCACCATAGTCACACTTTCGGCCATATTAATCTAAATACTCGGCTGACCTTTTCAATACGAGAGCCCCCAGCACAGGACTGCGGTCAATCGGACACTCGTTTCTCAGTGGTGAAGCTATCTGACTCTAACAGAAGATTTTATAGTAATATAAGCATGAATCAAAGAATCAAGCTGATTTGTAAAGCACTTGTTTGTAAAAAAAATAAATGAATAGACAGCTATGAGTTTCAGAGACCTTCTAACTGGAGTGTATGAAACATGAACAGACTTAAGCTGTACGGTTTTTGAGAAATTTCAAATTAAAAGTGCAACATTGACATTTCTATTGAAAAAAATCTATAGATTTTCTCTCACTAAAAAAAAAAGGTTCTGAAGTGTTTGCTGAAAACAGCCCATCCCATCTTGTCCAGAACCTATAGAAAAATGTGTTTATTTTTTCAATAGAAAATGTCAATCTAGTGACGACACTCAAAGTCGGTAAATTGACGAGCACTCATTGTCAGGGACCAGAGTAGGCTTCACACACATACAGCTGCTGCTGTACTGTACATCATGAAAAACACTTTTTCTGATTGTGCAAAAAAAAAAGGAAGTTTATTTGTAGTTCTAAACATCATTCCTATCATCACAATCACAAAAATGCTGGACAATTATGCAAATTAGGAGATGATGTCATGTAGCGACTTCTAGGACAGCTAATAGCTACTTTTGGAGTAATCGTTTGAAATAATCGTGATTTACATTTTGACCCAAATAATCGAGATTACTCTTTTTTTCCCCATAATCGAGCAGCGCTAACCTGTGCTATGATGCTGTTACAGCAAAAACAGTCTGCTCAGCATATTGCTGTGATTTTCTTGAACATGCAAAAGTGTCTTCCTTGAACCAAATTGTGCCCGATAAAGATTTACAAAGAACAACACAGTATACAAACTAATAGAAATAATCATTAAAAAAATTAAGATAATTGTAAGATAAATTTAAAAGGCTCAATGTTCATATCAATACAGTGATGGATATTCTGTCTGTCTATCAATCTAAATTAAGCCTACAAAATGAGTGCTATAGTGGTTTTATTTGACAATAAGAATCAAACTCCTCCCCTGAATTGCTTATTATTTGCAGTAATTTAGGGGAAAATGCCTTTTCTAAGCTGTTGGTCAAAGACTAGAGAGTTTAGACTCTCAAAAACTTCACACACTAATGTAACCTAATCCATGCATGGAGATGTGTGAGCACACACTTAACAATGTGTGAATAAATGCAAAGGAATTTCCCAAATACTTTGAGACAAGAGAGCATTTTAAAGACAAATGTTCTCAGGGAATATAAAATTTAGATGAGATGAGCTTTTGTAACATTGAGGCAATTTTCTCTGAAAGAGGTACAAAATGTGTAGAAAGCAGTAATCTCACTGACTGTAATGTTCACTGTGGCGATCACAACATTGGCAATATTAACTGGTTTAAATGACTTGTCAGTCAATGGTTTGTTATAGGCCCTTTTACCTAGGGGTAAATAAATAATGGCCATGAATGATACTCTATGGAAAATCATTTTCTCTTGGAAGGAAATGGCAGCCAGAAGTTTCACTTTGGTTATTCTGAAGTCTGAGTCCACCCTGAAAACTGTATTTATTTAATCTACAACTTCTGGGTAAGAGCCAACACGGTGACACTCAATGTTGTAGCGAGAGGAACAGAGAGGACTTTATTCCCCGTCACTTCAGACAACAAATGTTGCACTCGGGTTCATTTCATGTGGTGAGGGATCGGCGCCATAATGAATGGGAGTCACTCTGAGCTGTTTATAAAGCACGGAGTCTGTGAACGCACCATGTGTTAATGTACCTGCTGGTGACTGACATGATAATAATCCATTATCCTAATGGGGTTTCATGCAAAATGGAGAATTACTCGGGCAGTTAATCATCAAATCATTTTTTTTTAATGTACAGTTACATATTTACACTGTGACTGTTATGAAGAAGAGTGTGGGAAGTTTGGTTTGTTAGCAGTTAATTCACGAAAAAGAGATTAGTGTTGCCAACAGTTAGGTAAAATAAGGATTTGTTCCGTATTTGAATGGTAAAAGATGTGTTCTGTATTTTTGATTATCAAGTCAGTGCAAAACCATGACAGAACAATTACAGATTAGTCCACTGATGAAGATTGCACAATTTCTTTGAGGTTAAAATAAAACCCTCCTCCTGCTGCCAGGCCCTCACCAACTGTCTGTCATTCATTACTATCCAACAGAAATGGACTCTTTTAATTGGTTGTCTGACTCACTGTGAGTCCTGAGTGTCGTAGCAATGGAGACACGGCGAGATGTAAAGGTAAAATGGCAACAGGAGGAAACTGTTCAGGCGAAAAAAGAAGATTGCGAACATATAATGTAATAATTATATTTATACATATAAACTCATATATGCTTGATAACAGCGAATCTGCATCTTTTACCGTGAAAGCCAACTTCCGAATTTTCATGGGCATTGTGGGTAAACACAACCAAAACATACGCGCATGTAGAACGAAAGCTGGGAGAAATGGCTGAGCCCATTGTTGCAGCGTATATGTGTAGTATGTTCACATGAAACAAAATTTAGAACAAAAAAAACAAGCCCGATAGGATTTGATCTTTTGCTCTTTGCTCTTATGTGGAGGAAACAGAAGTTGCCCTGCATTAACCAACAGATGAGCAAGTTTTATTTTTCATTGTTTGTCTCGTCTTCTCCTTCAGTAATTCTTGATGCAGCACTGCCTCAGGCGAGGAGGGGAATTATTCAAAAGGTTTAGTTCGTTTGACTAAAGTGCCGTGTGAAAGCAAACTGTGACGGTTGCAACCCCCAATTTAACCGGTGAGTGTTCTGCACATGCATGCATGTTACAGTACCATGAGTAGAGCCTTGATTCACTATTCACTCAATAATACACACACCGCCACACCTGGGGTCACCTTGATAGACTTGGGGTCGGCCCACTAGTGTGCTGGGGCCTCTCTCTGCCAATGCTTATGGCATTTGTATTCTATACTGACGTTCATTAATGTCCCATCCAAAAAAAATATTCATAAATAAATAAAATCAAGCAGCTTTAAAACTGTGCTTGGATGCATGGACTTTGGAAATTAGGCAGGATCCATATTCAGATCCTTATTATCCTAATACTTATTGGATGCTGCACTTTACTGCATTATCCTAAACTACCACCACCAGGGTTGATTCCACAACAGTTAAGTAGTTCACTTTAATTGATTCAGTAACATATAATATAGGATGTGTCATACTGAAACTGTCACTCTCTTCTGACTGATTTGTGTGGTCCATCATCTAGCAGAGCCAAAATGAACTGTTCACATCACTTTACTGCCGGCTGACAGTAACAGTTACTTACTTACTTCTCATACTTCAGTTTTATCTATCGCTCTTTTAATAAAGGAGAGTTTCCCTTCACTCATGCCTGCGTTTCCAGCAAAAACAGGCTGAACAATGACAACATACCCACAGCGGTAACATCATTCAGTTATGACTCCTGTCTCCCTCCAAACACACTTCACAAGAGTCTGAGGTGTGTTGTCAGGGAAGGTCCAGTGAAAACAAAGAGAAGAATGGCAGAGCCAATGTGGAGCTGGGCCTGCACAGAGTTGGGTTTCAGGCTAATTGGGATCATACGCCGCATGTGCAGTTTTGGCGCATACGCTGGATTAATCAGTGGCTCCTTAATCGTGGAGAAACTCTCCTGTGGGCGGACACTGCATGTGCCTGCCCTTCCACCTCCTCCACCACCACCACCACCACCAGACCCCCAAGCCTGGGCTCTGTCTAAGCACAGACCTTTTGACTCCATAAACACGCACTCTCAGAAATCGGGGTCAGCCCTCTCATTGCTCGCAGCGCGGCACTATCATGCCACCACATAATGATTAAATTGCGCCAAGTATGAATACACAGAATCTGCGGATTCCTGGCCGCTGACTCTTCCTCCTGATTGTAATTTATGTCAGAAGCCATTGCAGTCCGACACTCAGGCCGAGGCGGAGAGACAGAGAGAGAGAGAGGGAGAGAAGTGAGAGCACGTGGGTGAGTGCTGCACCACGAGGCCTGCTGCATCTTTCATCTGCACTCTGAAGCAAAAGCAGCTTCAACTGCACGCTCGCAAACGGACAATAGACACAAATCAAACATGCGTTTCTTAAATGTGCTCCTGTTTTTTTCCTGCTCCACACTGCTGTGTGTCACTCTCTCTGCAGAGCATGCAGCCTCATCTCTGCTGTTTATATTAACCTGCCATTAATCTGCATACAATTAAGCCATGACATCAATTTGACATTCAGAGCATGGACTGATTAGCCATTTTGCTTGGATGATGATGATGATGATGGCAGCAGGGTGTGTGTGTGTGTGTGTGTGGGGTGGGTGTTGGGCTTGACTTGCAGATGTCCATGTGGATCTTTAAGTGAAACTGAGACCACCATGGAAAAGAGTAAAAGGTGGGGGAGTAAAAAAAGAAGTAAGGATAATTAGAAGGAATTGTAAGAATCTAGATGTCAAAGTTTGCAAAGAGAAACCGCTGGACAAGAATATGAGTTTAAAAAGCCTCAAATGCACCACTACACTTCACTTTGGAAATATTTGGGAAAAGAAAGAAGTAAAGTTCCATCATGTTGCGCGATGTGGTTGTTTGCAACATTCAAAGCGTTTCTATGGTATAATGAAAATCCCAGATTTCTCTGCGTAATTACGCTCAGATTACAGAGGCCGGTGTGGATGAAAGCAGGTCTGAAAATCATTTGACGGCCGCTCATCGCACGTAACAGGAGAAACACAAAGGATGGCTCTCCACAAGCAAGTGGGGAAAACAGAAATAAGCAGTGAGCAAAGTGAAAACTGTGAGTTTCAAACACCAAACTCTGCCTTCTGAGGGAAAATCAATCTCATTTTTCAAATGTATCACACGTTCCCTTTGGAGTGGGCCGTCTCCTCGCTCCACACTCTGTTGCTTTGTTTACAGCGCGTAATCCACGCGGACACGAGCGTCACATTGCGTCACACCGCGATTGAACGCAGCTTTTCAGACAATTAAACACCTTCACCTTGAGTTGGAGGAGAATAAAAACTGTTACACACAAAACGTTCACATTTGGTTTGGTCTCCAGCGTGTTAGATGTTTTTTTATGCAGAATATTTTAATTAAAAAAACGTAGTTCGGTAAAATATTTCATTTTTTTCCACTTCAGCCACCTCCTTCCCGTGACTTGACTTTAATTTCCACATATATCGTTATTTTATGGGAGTGTTTTTTGTCTATTTTGTATCGGGTTGTGGTAAAATATAGACCTATTATTTAAAAGCAATAGTAACAAAAAAGAAAAGGAAAAAAAATAGGTTTAATTCTCCCCTTGGAGGATTAATAGTGAGTAGAGAAATAGTCCTGAAGCTTGTAATCGATGAAGAAGAACAACAATATATGTATAAATATAAAAGGTTACGTTTCAAATTAAATACTTAAATATTTTGGTCTATATCTCGAAAGTGTTCGTGATAAAATATACACACATTTTTAAAAACAATAGTAAAAAAAGAAGTTTGGTTTAGTGATACAGGATGTAAGCTTTATTTATTTACTTACTTACTTCATTTATGCAATAACCTTTATTAGTTTTACTACTATTTATTTGTGTTGTTTTTATTCATATTTTACAAGCTGTTTCTCTGCCGCTCTGCCTCAATAGAATAGAATTGAACAGAATAGAATAATATATATTCTATATATAGAATAGAATATCACTATTGTTTTTCAAACGGGAGAAATGTTTGTGCTCCAGCAGTGGAATAATATACGACAATAAATGCATAACCATAAAATATAAAATGTAAAATCTAGTTATTGGACGGTTTTTCAGATTTTCAGATTTCACGGATCTTGACGTGGGAATAATATTCCGCGTGTGTGTGTGTGTAGATTTTTTTGTTAAATTATAAAGTTGAAATGTTTATCAAACGAACAATCTGTCGTTAGTGATAAGGAGTCGTAATTGTGTGTGTGTGTGTGTGTGTGTGTGTGTGTTTGAACACCTGAACATGTTAATCAACTGCACAGGCGACGCTTCTTTGCATTATTTACATATATTTACATGACAGAAGAGTTGAACTACATTGTTTACATTATGTAGTCTATTTTTTTAAATAAATACGCTTTTGATATTACAGTAGAACCACTTAACACTGAGATTTTCTTTACGGTAACAATGATCTACAATGTTTGGACATCATTTTTTGTCTGTTTTGTTTGGTCTCATTTCTTTTCCTCTCCACTGGCATTCATTGTGTGAACTGTTGGGCATGATGTGATTTGGCGCTATAAAAATACAGTTTTATTGAAATTGAATTATTATTTTTTTTGTTGTTGTTTTTTAAGTGGCATAGCCAATCAATGCTACTGCAGTAAAATCTCTTGATATGAGTCAGAAACAGAATCATCGGTATATGAGTCTTCCCTCCCAGAGCAAAGCGTCGCTATTCTTGACTGACACACACACACACACACACACACACACACATGCGGTCACACATAGAGACAAAAAGTGCAATTACACGTCTCTTTGTTTGCGCCAAAAAAAAGGAGCCGGACGTCGAGGAGAGCGTCCTATTATTATATTTGAAAATAAAACATGTAAAACTTAAGTTTACTCTCAGTTAAACAACAAATTGCTGCTGCGGTTTAACACCTGAATACATAACAGCAATTTATACATTTAAAAGAAAACAAGAAAAAAAGGCTCCTGTTTTATACCTCACATCTAATATCAGTCAGGTTAACTCTTATCCTTAAAATCTACAAGATAAGATATTTTAAGTCACTTTTAACTTTTTCTTAATACTCAACTTTTTAAAAGACTATAAAAAATACAATGTAGACATACACTTGGATATTGAATATTCACTTGGATATAAAGCTTCTTGATAAATTATCTAAAATAAATAAATAAATAAATGAAAATGTGAATAAGCAAACAAATATAATAAAACAATATTTCTGTTCTCCAGACTTACATAGTTTAATAAGATGATGAAATCTGCTTAAGTCAGAATAAAGTGAAGCTGTGAACTGCTGCTGCCTTTCTTGGCCAGGTCACCCTTGTGAAAGAGATCTTGATCTCAATGGGTCTTTCATCTGGTTAAATAAAGGAGAAATAAAAAAAAAGAAAAATTAACCATCTTAACTCTCACTGTCAAACATCTCCTCTGTTGTTTTGTCCTTTTCTAAAAAGGGAGTCAAAAAAGAAACTGCTATCAGCACATCTCGTGCAAATAATAGTCAGTGTTCTTGTTTTCGTCACCTGCAACAGAAAGTTGGCCTGAGAAGAGATAGATGAAGAAAAATGAAAATGAGAAGCAGTGGACTTTTTTTTTCTTCCCTGCTCTGTTTTCCATTAGGTCCTCAGGGGAAACAGCATCACTTCCTCTCTTTTGCACAAGAACACAATGAGCAGTGATGCCAGCGCATGTGTGAATCCACATCCTAACAAGAGACGCGTGGCTCCTGTTAAATCAAATAATGACGACATTAAACCAGAAAAACCACCTACAGACTTTTGTCTCACAGCTCGCCTGATTAAAGCCAATGTGTGTTGAATTTGACGTATGTTTCTCTCCTTTCTGTTAAACGCCAGAAATCAACAATGTGTTTGCTTTTTGTGAGTATATACTGTAGCCATATTAGCCTAAGCTGTATCAACATTATCATCATCATCATCATCATCCCTAGCATCATTATAAACCAAACTCGCCCAGGATAATAAAGAGAGAAGAGCATTAGTGAAAATACATTTAATAATAATTAAACATAGCACAGTTACACAGAAGGAAAAGCAGAACAGATTCAGAGTGAGTGTGAATCCTTAGAATAAAAAGTGTGGACACCTACTGCAGCACTTTGAGCTCCCTCCTCAACAGCAGCACGTTCACCATGAGGGAACACACGCTGGCAGGGCTTTGACAAAAACACATGGCTGTTGAAAAGTGGTGCGTGCACAGTTTCAGTGGAACCTGCAAGTCTTTTCTTTGGGGGGGGGGGAGTCGGGGAGGGAGGGGGGGCATCGGGTAAGATAGCGTCGCCATGCTATGCCATGCCACGATCAGGATGATGGAGTCTGGTCCCACAGAGTCTGCACATATAAGAGTCTAGAGTGTCTGTACAGGCCACACGGCTACAGCAGCTCATTCCTCCTGCGTGACATCTAAGTGGGAGTCGGAGCTTTCAGAGTGATGCTCAACATCAGCCGCTGATCGCTCCTGCTCAGAGATCTGCTCACTGCTGGGGATGGAGTTCTTCTTTGGACGGCCTTTTGGTTTAGTCGGCGACTCCAGACCTCCTCCCTGAAGCACCTGAACCAGAGCAGGAAACTTAGGTTTTGCACAAATCTACAAACTGAAATTATAACATATTATGCGATTTTCTTCTGTTAGCATTCACAAAGTAATAGCTTAAGTGTGGATTAATTATTAACTTTATATGGTAATTATTGACTCTGATTTCTTCACTCAGCAAAGACTTAACTTAGTGCTTATTGTTTGCCACATTCAGCTTGTAAATGTTTTCCCATGTTTTTGTGGGAAAAAAGAAGTTCAAATACGGAAATAAAATAAATAATATTATGAGCTGATAACATTCACAACACAGTCGCTGATAAAAGTCATTCTCATTACCAGGCTAGTCACTGGATATTATTTGAGAAAATACTGCAATATTATCTCCTTATTACACCATACTGTTACAACTGTTACTGCCAAGCTGAGAAATTGTATTATAAATGAGATGGGACTACCATAATGTGCGTATTAAAAAAAAAGTGTGTCATACTATTACCATGCTACTAACGATATATTTAAATGTTTGTGTGGTGTGTTTCTTTTTATACTTTTTCTTCACTTAATCCCATGGTTCTCAAACTATGGTACATGTACCACCAGTGGTACGCGAGCTTCCTCTGGTGGTACTTGGAGGAAAATCAGAAGCACTGCTCTACTGTATATACCAGGGTACGTGGTCAGAGTGGAGCTGAGGGATTTTGAAAAATTAAACATCCATCCATTTTCTACCGCTTTATCGGTTGTGGAGGGTGTTGTGCCATTCTCAGATGACATAGGGCGATAGGCGGGGTCCATACTGGACAGTTCGCCAGTCCATCGCAGGGACACATAGAGACAAACAACCATTCACTCTCACACTCACACCTACGGCCAATTTAGAGTGACCAATTTACCTAATCCCCATATTGCATGTTTTTGGACTGTGGGAGGAAGCCGTAGAACCAGGAGAAAACCCACGCACACACAGGGAGAACATGCAAATTCCATGCAGAAAGGCCCTTGTTCCAACCGGGGCTGGAATAATAATAATTAGAGTCACCTTTACTCTCACCCCAATCTAATCTAATTTCACTATACAGTGTGCGACGTATGTGTGAGGAAGAGGAGGATGATGAGTGATGGGAATAAATCTGCCTCCTACTTACACCACTGTATTTTCACATTGGTGCTAGCGGTATTACTTTGAGAGTTCAATATTATCTCAAGTGGTACTTGGCATAAAAACTTTGAGAACCACTGATTTAATCTCTGCAAAGAACAAGAGTTTGTATGAGTGACACAGCAGTCTCTCAATCTGACTCTGTGCTCAAACATTTTTACTTCAACTTCAGTACATGTGAGCATCTAAATAATGAGCCATCATCATCATCATTCATCACGCAAAGATGCAGAAATGACTCACGATTTTCTTCCACTTCATCCGTCTGTTCTGGTACCACGTCTTCACCTGCAGTTGACTGAGGCCCAGAGACTCAGCGAGGTCTATTCTGTAAAGGAACAACATCAGACCTTTCACAGTCACATTCGGCTTCTAAAGAGTGTTTGACAGATATTTCTAACACTTTTAACATATTTGCTGCATTAAAAAAAACCAGTAGCTTTTAGAAAATCAGTGAACCCTAATTTTAATCTATCACACCTGGCATTGTTGCCATTATGACAGAGGGCATTTATTAATTATATATATATTATATCACCGTATTATACCATGATGCCGTGTGAAACTGAGCTCTGGCTTTGGGCTTTTTTGTTTCTTTTGATGTTTTTTGTTGTTGTTTATTTTGATTATATTGTCAAACGATGTAGGAGGTTTATTTTAATTTGGGTGTGTTTTTGTCATCTCATGCAGATTATATTCTTTTTATTTGACTCATTATAAAAGTAAAAGGAGCATCAAGGGCTGAAGCTAGAACTGAAAACAATGATCTTCATTTTACTAAACTTTTATTTTAAAATCTTTTACAAGTGAAACCTATAGTCAGTTACATTTGCCTTTTTGTGTGTAGCCTACTATTATTAATATACATATAGATACACACACACACACACACATATATGTATATATGTATATATATACGTGTGTGTGTAATTAATCCTTCACAAGAAGTTTTGAAAAGTAATTCAGATGTAGATTGTGAGAGCCACAGAAGATTAAAATTAACTGAATAAATTAAACAATTAATTAATACATTCTTGACAAAAGTGTGTTTCCTGGCCTCTCCTGCTGTTCGTGTAGGCCTGTACAATAACATTATACATATATATATATATATACACACATTGCAGTGTGCATTTTTTCAATATTAAAAGGTATAATGCTTTGAGACACAACATATAATAATTGCTATGAAGCCTTTTTGCCTGGGATGTGTGAAATGTAAGCGATTAGCGATTGCTGTTTTCTGTCCAGAAAGAATTTTAAACTGACTCTTCAACATTCACTCAGGAGCTAAACTTTCATCTTTAATTAGATGACACTGTATCGCAATAGTTATGGACATCCACTGATTTTTAAACCCTAGTTCATAGACTTCATGGATAAAAAAATAATTGTACATATTTTTTATATCACCCATGACGTAAATTCTCAATTAAATGTGTGTAATAATGCCCAGAAATTGCATTTGAGTTGTGATGTGACCACAGTAAATTTTTTTGTATTATAATTTTGTATAATCGTCAGCCTGTGTGGTGATTGACAAAAAAAAAAATCAGAACGTACAAAAGGTGCCATCCTAATGGCCTTTTTTCAATTGAACCCTTGCCCTCTGACATGTCTACGCGCGCCACTGCGTGCGTCTGCCTGCGCGTGGCAATCTGCAGTCTAAAGTGAATATGAGCGAAAACTGTCAAGTCCACGAACCTATCGGGCGTGGACAGATACTTCTGCTTCTCGAAGCGCTTCTCCAGGCCCATGAGCTGCAGCTCGGTGAAGACGGTGCGGCTCCGGCGGCCCTTCTTCACTTTGCTGCCTCCGTCGACTCCGTGCTCCAGCTTCCCGCGGAGGTGCAGATCCAGCGGCAGGTGGTGGGACGCGGCGCCGACCTGCAGGCCCGCAGCCGCGGACAACAGCGGCGGGCCGAGCGGGGAGCCCAGCGAACAGGACAGCGGGGACATGGGGAACTTAAGGAGGCTCGTCTGCTCGGCTTTAAGCGCTGGAGGACATGAGAACAGGTGTGGAATTAGGATTAAATATTTCTATACATATGTAGACCTATAAAAATAGACTATGATTCTATAATAATAAATATGTCCATTACTCCTCATACATAAACCTTTAAATCTTCGTCTTTTTTTATCTGTTGTTGCAATTATTATCATCATCATCATGCTTTATGATAACAAACAAGAACAAAAAAAAAAACAACAACCCAATATGCTCTGCGTCTTTGATCCAAATGGACTGACGTGTGTCACATAATCTTGGTCAGAATCAGTTCACACTGATCAGGCGTGTTTGACACGAGTCAGTGTCAAAAGTCGTCTAAACTGGAGCTGATAATAAGACGCAGCAGCACATCTCAGTGGCGCTTTGTCACACATTTTGGCCACGCACACACATACACACACATTATGAACATTATTATTAAAAAAATGTTTAAATATATATTATCTTTCTCTTAATTAAAATCAGTGGAGCACATAATATCCCGGAGGATCCGGATTTTACGCACGTATAATTTAAAAACGTATATACATATATATATATAAATATGTACACATACAATATCGTGTATTTTAGTTTAGTTCAAACAACTGTATTTGTCCCAAATAGCGATTCAGTTGCAACAAAAAAACATACAAACATACACACCAGTTACGACGAGTTTTTTACAGCAGTTTTTCATGAAAAACATAATAAAAAACCTTTTTTTCTGCAACACATTTAAGCATTTATTTTATTTCAAACACAGACCCGCTGCATGTGAACAAAGGATAAACCATTTACTGCAAACCACTCCACGGGAATTTAATATAACTAACTCAGCATTATTATTGTTATTATTATATGGCATAGACATGTACATGTTATGCGCAGTTCTTCCAAATTCACGTGTTACATTATCCGCTCGCTTGCTCTCTTACCCAGCTGGCTGTGGAAAGGCCGGGCGGACAGCAGAGCGTGTACGCCGAATTTGAGGAATTCTCCGGCCGGAGCTGACGCTTTGTGCTCCGGGTGATCGGTCAGGATTTCCTCTATCATGAAACTCCTGTAGCGATGGGTCCTGTGGTCGGCGCTAAAGTCCGGAGCATAGAATTGCGCTCCCATGTCCAAAGGATGCTGCATCATCTCGCTGCGCGCTTGGTCGCCTCAACAAGACGAAAGCCGATGCTCGCTCCCTCAGTCAGTGGCCCCGCAGGCCAACTGACATATTCCCTCTGCAATGTAGTCCGGAGATCGAAGTTATCCCCAGGTTTTGGATTTTAAAATGAAAAAAAAGGGAAGAGGCGTCCGACAGGTGTTTGGCCTGTGTTTTTCCAACTGTGACTCCGCGCGTCCTTTGGCAAGTTCTTTTACGCGCGAGCACCTGGTTCTTATTGGAGAGTAAATCTGCAGCCACCAACGAGCCTGTGACCAAAAACTCCCACCAACGCCGCTGCGCTCATGTCCGCTGGTGTGTGTCTGTGTGTATGTGTGTGTAAGAGAGAGAGGAAAAGAAAAACGCACGAAAAAGAGTTAATCTGTCAGCAGCGGAGCGCGTCACCTTGACAGTGAGTAGAGGAAAACGCTTTTGGGCTTTATGAGTCCAAAAGCCTTTTCCTCAAGACTCCACCTCCTCTCTCTCTCTGTCTGTCGCTCTCTCTCCCTCTCTCTGTGTGCTTGTGTTTGGGTGTTTTTGTACGTGTGGCTTTGTGGGGACCAAACAAAACGTACTAGCCAGGTGAGGACATTTTGGCAAAGTGAGGACATTTTGTCTAGTCCTCACATCTATGCTGCATAAATGTGTGTGTGTATGGTGGCATAAATACAGACACTGTCAGGACCAGTACTCCTCATGCAGACTAAGACCTCCAAAGGCCAAAACCTGGTCCCACTGAGGCAGAACCTCCTTTCCGAGGAACCGGTCAAGTTTAGGGCTAAAAGCTGAACTGTGGTTAAGACATTAACTGGTTATGGTTAAGTTTAAGTAGGCTGTCCAATTGAATGGAAGTCAATGCAGTGTCCTTATAAGGATAGCCACACAGACGCGTGTTTGTGTGTGTGTAGTAACATGCAAAGCCGCTCCCATCTGCCCTGCAATGGATTTATATGCAAAAAGAAAAGGAAATCACTATCTGAGGGTAAGGGACACGTAAAATGTCTTTCACATAATTTAGCAAATTATGAGGTAATAGACTGATGACGAGAATGATGATGAGAAACAAAAGGCGCTAATTTCAAAGGATGCTGTCTGCTGACTGTTAATACTTTACTTATTCAAACCATAAGAGATGACAGACGAGAACATTAAGGCCTTTGCATATCTATACATTCTTTATACATGTCAATGAATTTCTTTATAGGGACAGTGTCTATGTTTCTCAACTTCAATTACAAGATGAAAACATGTCAATTTTTTTGGCTTTTTTTTATTGGCTGGTAACAAATAAAGTAAATGTAAAAATGGACTTATATTAACTTTAATGTTCAATTAAAAGTGACCACACTTCTGGTTTTGGTTCAAGCTTGTTAGAGATAAAAGTGTCATATACATCACCCCCTTCATGCAAATGGCATATATGTATCTAATTTATTCAGCAATAAATTCGATTTTTACGATTTTATTGTATGGTCCCAAATAAAATATAATTTAGGTGGAGACCTCGCAAAAAAGCAACAACACTGAACAAGCATGAGAGGAAAAAATTATGTTGTACCATTGCTGCTCAGTCATCAAAAGCTCAAAGAAAGAAATTAATCTTAAGGTTAAAAGAAATCCACTCTCAAGCACTTCTGAGATTTTCTTCCTTTACTTATTTGATTGTAAAATGTCTTTAAAGGAATTACTTTAAAATAAAGTGACAATGTATGACAAACTATGGCTGATGTGACAAATATTTCCGACATAATAACACAATTTAAAGCACAAAGCCCCAATTAACAAACCTGCTACTCAGTCTTCATTAAACAGTACACTTATGATTATGTTTAAATCGAAATAAGCCTAACAATTAAAGTTACATTTATTAAAAGCTGGATACAAGTGTAACAGAGAAGAATGTAGCAGAGACATGCAACATTTTTCAAGAAAAGGAGCCACTGTTACTGTCACAATACACAATGTGCATTCATGGTAAGTGTAGTTTTTAATCTGGTATGTTTTGTATGGTTTGTAATTTTAATATAAGTCCCTCAAGAAAATGTGTGTTGTACACCAGTGTGCAGAAAACAGAGAAAGGCAAAAAAAAAAACTATACCTGGTTATTTGATCAATATGTTGATAATTTTCCAGATTAATCGAGTAATTGTGTGGTCCACAAAATACTAGAAAATGTCGATGAGTGTTTAATTATGTTATAATTATCATATTTTGTCCACAAAAATTTTTTTTTAATGATTTCTTTGTTATATGGAGCAAAGAAACAACAATTTACATTTCATTAGCTGAATTCACAGAGCTTTTATTTAATCTTTATTTTTAAAAAAACACTTAAACCAATAGAATTTATGTTTAAAATAGTTGATGATTTATTAAGTAATCAATTTCTAATAGATTAATCATTGCAGATCAACATATATTTAGTCAAACAGTCTCTTAAACACTAATATGAGTCATCCTTGCTCACAGAGTCGGAGCTGACCCAGAGAAGACCATGTGTACCAATAACAATGATGAATTTACTGGAGTTGTCTGAGCAATGTTGTAAACTACCTCCCTTTGTTGGAACATGTCTCCCTCTAGTGGTTTTCTTTAGAACCGGCCACATGTCTGTTGACAAATCTGCACACACCAGCACCTGAACAATGAAACCACAGAAAACTTTACTTAACATGTTTACCACTCAGTAATCAGTTAGAACGAATGCAGTTTAACACATTTGTCCTGTAGTGACTTAACAACACACGTATACACACACATATATATATTTACACCCCTCTATCATCTCAGATTTCTTTAATGGAACATATACCATGAATCATAGGTTTACAAAGATACCCCCTCTCTAAGATGATTTCTAGTCCTTTTTATGTGCTTTGGCATTGACCCTGGTTGTCCAAATAACAATATTCAATACCCATTAGTCCCCAGAATTGTTTGTGATGTTCAATATCTTGAGTAATGATGACCTTGTGATTAATGACACTCATATAAGCTAACCCACAACAATGAGACAACAAAAGTATTTCCTCTGATCATTAAAATGAGTTTCATATTTGTCCAGTTTTTGTATATGCTCATACCTAATCAGGTTTCATTCCAGAGAAAGGCCTCATCTTCTAGTAAACTGGCGAGTTTATTGTTGAAGGGCTTGTACAATTCCCTGAGAAGGTGTTTGGTGGTTGGAAGCATAGGACCTATCTTCTCGTATTGATCTTCCTGAGTGTTATAAATCTTCTTTTGGAACACCTCTTTTTCCTTTTCCGGTGTTAGAGGATCTGTAAGAAAAGTGGGACATGAGTTTATATGCTTATATTAACCTAATCCCCATATTGCATGTTTTTGGACTGTTAGAAAAAGCAGGAGAACCCGGAGAACATACAAACTCCATGCAGAAAAGCCCTTGTTCCGACCCATGCGGTGCTGTGAGTTTCAAATTGAAGTCAGAATAGGTTATGTATGTAAATAGTTCCATGTGCCATGTAGACGAAGCTGTATCATTTGGGACATCCATACATACAGTAGTTTCGTCCGTGTGTGAAATAAAACCCATTTTTAAACATGACCATGGGCCTCATGCTCATTACTGGAGGGAGCTAGGGTGACATATATATTACAACAGGTGTAATAGACAAAACCATTCACTTAACTGGGGAAATCCAACTTAGTGTTGCTTAAATGTTATACACAGAATAATGATGAGCGGTTCACTTCAAGAGATGGTTCTGTAGATTTTTGCATACATACCGAGTCTCAGAAAATCAAAAACTTTCTTCAGTTCCTCTTCAACATTGGTTGCGTAGTCTTCATATCGCAGTATTAAAATCTGCTCTCTGGGGAAAACAGTCAGCCAGTCCTGTAAGAAGACATAATACATCCCCAAAGGTATCTTGATCTGTGGGGAAAATAGAAACACATTTTGGGTGCATACAAACCAACCTGTTTTAGTACTAAATCTTTCAAATTAAATAAAACATTAGGCTGAATGTTCATACTATGTTTAGGGTCGGACTAGTGTTTAAAAAATAGAATTAGGAAGTGATATACGCTTTTTGCCTTCGACCATCTTAAGTCAAACAGAGAAAAGGAGTCATTGATGAAGTTCATATTAATTTGTTTGCTGAAATAGTTAAAAAAAAAAAAAAGATTAAAATCCCAAAATTTAATCCAGATGCACAGACACTACAACTCCTGATGAGGGCAGCAAGGCATACTAAGCTGAGACACTTCTCAAGTAGATTGTCACAAACCTTTCTTTCTCATCTCATCCCAAACAGAAGACCCATATAAACAAAGACTCTTGAGGCATTCTTTTTTTTTTTTTTTGATTATGTTATTATCATTGATTATGCTAGTTTCAGGCTGAGCTGTTTGCTGCTTTCATTGAAGTCCATCTCTTAGGAATAGAATAGAGTGAATAGAGTTGACTGGCTGACAGAGCTCATAACTCGCTGTGGGAAAAGTGACTGATACAAGCTGAAGGGGTCGTTGTTACCAAACATCCAAGCTCTTATTTCTGCACCTTTAACTGTTGTTATTTTCACCTTTGGGCCATACATTAACACATCTGTAAGCCTTATTTTTTCTGGGTTTTGTAAGGATTTACTGTACTGTATCTGTAAACTATAGAAGCCCTAAATCTCTCTTTTAGTCCAAGGAAAATGTGTTTGTTTTGTTTTGTTGTTTCTTCCTACAGGTCCTACAGGTTAGGTCTTAAGTACAGTTTAACATCTTTGTCACCTAAAAAATTATAAAATTAAAATGAATTGCAATCTCTTACTTTTCCATAGACAATGTATTACCGGAACAAAATTCAGGAAATGTTTTACATGTTTACAGTTCCTGATAGCATCACCTGTGCAGTTACAACCTCTTGGAAGACAGTTAAAAATGCTCAAAGTGCAAATTAGTAGCTTATACTAACATTTAGTAATTAAGTGTTATTTTTTCTTATGTGACCTGCCATCTAAAGAGATAAAAGAGAGAACATTATTTCAACCTACCAAACTATGCATTAGGTCCGGGTTGTATGCACAAAAACGAAGTGACTTCTCAGACAGGCAGGACTGAAACAACTTGACCAGTCTTTCAACTAAACTATGGAAATGTTCTTTTGACAGAAAGGATTCCTTAGTGTACAAGTAGCTGGAATAAAGCCTGCGAAGAGAGTAAAACACAGATGTAAACTAGTTGGATCTATAAAAAGACATTGCTGAATGTACACCAGGAAAATTTAAAACAAATACTATATATTTTGAGCAGTGATAAATTACTGATCACAAGGTGTTCATATAAAGTCACACGTATCTGTAAAGGCAGATGTTTAGATGGATATCTTTGTTTGTCATACCGCTCCGTTGGATCTCTAATGATGGCTATGATTTTTGCACCAGGCTGAACTTTGTGAATCAAGTCCTCGATCAGGACCATGGGTTCGACACCATCCCTCATTTTCTCCACGTTCCTGGCTCTGTTGTCCCACATGAGTGATGGACTGGCATCAACTGTCAAGACAACGAAAGTCTTAGTGTTCCCTTCCAATCTGTATCAATCAATCAAAGTATCTGAGGTTTGCAGAAACATACAATGGCCAGATACAGTATAATCCTGGAGACTGGGTTGTGAAACTACAGGGCAAATGTGGCAAGTTGAACAGCATTCTTGACTACACAACTTCAAAGAGCTAAAGCAAAATCAAATAAATTCAAAAGTTTGCCTTTCAAGATCAATAATACACTTTGTGGATGGGATCCTTTTTGTCCCTAGTCATTTTTTTCTGTTTGTCAGAGCCATACCCAGGTGACAACATTCTTCAAACATGTACAATCGCAGATAAACAGCAGCAACCAGAGCCATGTGAGACCGTGGGCCACAAATGATCTGTTGTAATGTGAACTTCAACACAGTAATCGTGTATAATGTGATAATGTGGTAATATTCTAAGTCATTCAAAGTCCTCTGGAAACAGCGAATGACAACAACAAAGAAATATCTTCCCTCTAGCATACAATGAATGTTGAAGAGCATTTAACACAGACACACATTAAAAGACTTTGACATGTATTCACCTGCTATTCCCTTGAGTGGATTGAAGTCTTTTTCAATGCGTCCATTGAGTCCTGCTTGGATATTGACGCCTGCCCAATTATACAGATCCAGGTAGTCTTGCACACCAGTATTGTTCACCATGTTAACAACGTCGTTTACAACTGGAGAAACACCATAATGATTTAAGTCATGGACTTCTTCAGCAAATTCGTCATTTTACAGATTGTTTTAAGATTTCAAATCCACAAAGTAAAAAAAATCTAAGCAAATTCTTAATTCGTAAAACATAAAAAGTAGCAAAGACAAACATAAATAACAAACACAGCATTAACACTCATTAACTGTATAATGAGACAAACAATGCAACATGCATGTGTAATAGTTACACAATAGATGTTGTTGTTTTGCTCACACTTTTTTTTTGTTTGATTTTTCTTTGTTATTTTAATTGTAACTGTGGTGAAAATGTTTTATTTATTTTTTATTTTTTATGGTATAAGTTAACCATATCCAACAGAGGGGGATATTGACCTTTGTGGATCTGACATTAGGACTAAAATATAATCTGCGAAGATCAATCATTTCTTTTCCCTAACCCAAATAACTCCCACACTCCAGGGGAAGTTTAGTCATTTCTGTATAACAGTGACTCTGTTACCGAGGTTGGGAGTTGACATAGTTCATATGTCAATAGCAGTGCTAAATGTCTTCAGTATCTCAGGACTATAGTCTCACCTGTTCTTGAAAAAGCCCCAAAAGTCAGCCAAACGTTCAAATTATCATTTTCAAATAAAACTTTATTATAGAAGTAAGTAAGTAAGTAATTATACTTACTTCTAAACTGTCTCTGCATGGATAACTTAAATGATCATCATATATAAAATTAAAATTGTACTATTATAATAAAATAACAACATACATCCATCTGCTGATGACTTACCATAGCCTGTCTTGGTCCACCATTTTGGCTCCTTTATGTGGTTGTAATTGGCCTCTGGATGCATCTGTAATCTGTTAAACAAATCTGTTGTGCCACACTTTGGTTGGCCGATGATGTAAACGTATGGTAGGCAACGCAGATGAAACAGTTTGTCACCTTGCTGGTGGAACTTAATCCTGTGTTGTGATTTAACATTTTCAAATGACTCCTCATACCAGCAAGGGTTCAAGAGGTTTGGAAGGAATTGGTGAGGAATTACAGAGAACAACTGCAGAGAAACACATGAAAAAGTTAGCAAAACATCAAAATTATATAATTATAGTGAATAACACACTGCTCAAGAGAGATGTTGCAAAAGGGAAGGCAAATCGGGCATCTAGCCGACACTGCAATGACAGCATGGATCTGAAAACCTCTTATTGAAGCCCCACACCACTAACTTGCTTACAAAATTTCACAATTTGTAATCATTTCAAAATTAGACAGTGGTGGGACGGATTATGTTAAGTTGAATAAAGTAGTCATACCAAGGTTTTTATTTGTAGCAGCAAGAGATAATTCAATTCTAAAAATGGGTAGTTTGTTGGTAGACCAGTAGAGTTAGTGTTGGTCCGGTGGGTCCTTCAAAACACCTCTGCTGTAGGTCTTAAGGGAAGTCATGAGTTTCGGTTGAAACTGTCTGAGATGACTTTTGTCACTCTTCTGAGGCTTAATTGTCATAAAATAGAAATCATGCCATTTTGAAAAAGATCTGAAACTATGAGTGAGACCATAACATCCACAAGACATTTTCACAGACATTTCTCACTGATTTATTTTGGAGAAGATGCCAGTTTAAGATTGGAATGGGCTTCAAATACAGTCTGGAATTGGTCATTGATTCTGGCTGGAAATGGCTTCAATTAGTAGACTGCTAAAAGAACCATATGTTGTGATGATTTAAATGTAAGTAAGCGGGGTAGGTGTATATATATATATATATATATATATATACATATATATATATATATATACATAGCTTCTTTATTATTTCCTTGTTTTATTGCTTGTATTATTTTCTTCCTTGTTTTTGCATTTGTATTGTCTGTAGATTATGAATCAATCATTTCCTTGTCTATGAGCTTTACAATAACCTATTTGGACTGTATTAGTTTCTATATATGGCTTTTAAAACAGTTGGATGTTCAGACCATACATGTCACACTGACACAGAACTTATTGGTATATAACTTGTAGAGAGATGAATATTAAATAGTGACAAAATAAAAAAGGAAATCCATTGTAGAGCTAAATATCAAACATTACTTTTATCATAGTTGAACTAACCTTAGATAAAAATATCTAAGGTCATTTTTTAATAAACTTACTTCAGGCTCCGCTTCTATTATTTCCGCTTCCTCTGGCAGCTTCCTGGGTGCATACTCCAGTTTGGTGCTGACCAGTTTCACCAGCACTTCCAGATCTATTACACTGTTTACAAGTGGAACTTGAACATTTCCCGCCCCCTCAGCCCTGACAGCCATACCAATGGGCTGAGGGGGCCCAGAAGTGTTTAGAAGTTCTGTCTTGATCCATGGCAAAAAATGTAAAGCCATGATGAAAATGCTCAGTGCCAGAATGATGGTGAACAGTCGGATTTTTGAGATTCTCCATCCAAGCAGCAGACCCATGACTCCCAAAACAGGCTTTATCCTTCCCTTATCCGTAAGGCAAGCTATGGAGGTGACAAATTGAAATTGAAGGTTAGGAGCATATTGGTGTGACTCTAACATTATTGTTTGTAGCGTTCATTAAAATTGGCACAAAATAGAACAAAGGAAGTGCACCCTTTCAAATAGCAATTTCAATATGAAAATAATTATTGTTTTCCCAAGTGTTAGTGAGAGAGTCTTCTGTTGCACCAACCAAGTTATGAGGACATTCTTGTTTGTGAGTGACAGGTCCACACAGTTCAAGACGACCATTCGTGACACTGCAGCCCTCAGTTATCAAACTTGTGTAGAAACTGGTGCAGATTCAGTTGTAAATATCACCGCACGCCTAGTCCCACGAAATATGCATATGCCAGCCAATTCTGGTGTACACCTGATCAGCCTTTGATAAATGTGGCAGCTAAAATTATAGTAATTTTTGAGACTGCGCCCCTTGAGTTTACGACACTGAAACGTGACGTAAGACCAAGAATAGAACCTTCACACTGACAATGATCACTGTCAACATGGCAATGTAGTAGCCAAAAAAACATCACAAGTCCTGCACCTGACGACATTGGTATCAAAATTTCACCAAAACATGTCTAGTTTGAATTCCATGTGACAAAGTTGGTGTGTTCATCAGTTTGCCATGCCTGTAAAGTGTATTGAATCATAGACATATTTTCAGCACAGCATTTACTATCATGTTTTCCAATTTATATATTATTTGATACATTGTGGTATTAGAGTGCTTTTGAGAATACACTTTTCATTATCAGCATAGAGCTCAGTCTATGCAAGTTGTTAATGTTTTTTTTTTTTTTTTCCACACATACATAAAACCTTTGTATCGTGAGGTAGTGGACAAGTTCAATAAAGGATTTAACCTGACCATTGAACTGTGGTTCTTATCGATCATCTGTAGCTGACTACTTGACCCAGAAAATAAGATTATTGGGAGTAGCCTCAGTCAGCCATTCCTCTTTTTCAGGCATGCACTAGACTAGACCAGCACCTTCTTCAGCATAGCTGTTCATCACAATAAAATACATGAATGTATAAAGATAAAAATAAGAAAATATAAGATTACAGATTCCTCAATGTCACTGATGTATGTTTGTGTAGTTGTAAACAGTTTAAATAAAATACTTAAAGACACAGTAATAAAAAAAATATTTTTATAAAGTAATTGTAAAAATGATCAGACACTGATGGGTTTTTTTTTCATAGAAAAACATGTAAAGTGTCAGTTTAAATGTCACTTACTGTGGGAGAAGACGTATCTATGATCTGTTCTGCTGCTCTCCAGATTTTCTTCTGAGCCACTGCACAGTTCTCAAACCAGACAGTGATGCAGTGTGTCGTGATGCTTCAGTATTTCCAGTGTAGAATGTTGTCATGCTGAAACAGGCGAGATCACTTTTCCTGCCTATGAACATTAAGAGCTATTGTGTTGCAGGACCAGTTCAGGTTTAACCTGTATGATTTGCCCTCCAGGAACTTTGTGCTGCTGACCCTCTCTGCAGCTGTGGTTGATAAAGAGGGGACTATGCATCTCATCTCCTTTGTTTGTTTTTCCCAGATTTAAAGGTCCAGTTATTATTATTATTAGTTTAATAATTGTACATTTACCAGGCTGATTGTGTAAACTGCTGTCTTTAAATACTCCAGTATAAGCCTTTATATCAGGGGACCTGTATTCTGGATCACCATGTTTTCATGGCAGCCCAACATCTAACTCAACATCTTCTAAAACTATCCTGATGTAGTTTTATACGAAACACACACAAACGGGCGAATAAGTTCTTTTCGGTGTACTAAATCATTAGAATCAGTTTATTAAAAAGATTTGTTCAGTACTTCCGCCATGACCGGAGACTCCGTCTGACACAGTGCACATGGGTTGGGATTCGGCTCACAATCGACCAGCTTTATGACATTGCTGTCGATAAATACAAATTTCCTTGTTAAATGTTTGAGATTAACACACATTTTGGGGATTTGTGTCATCATACTGGTCTTCATATGTAAGGAAAAAGTTTCATTGCTTCCACATACGTTGTCACTAACAAAGTTAGAGGGGTTTCTTCACAGGTTCGTTCTATCCAACAACTTCTTACACATAGAAAGAATAAAAAAGCATACTAATGTTAGCTGCACCTAGTTCATTTATTTTGGTCCCGTCCTCACATCATACAATTATGGAGTGAATTAACGCAATACATTTCTGAACATATCCACCAGAATTTCACTCTACATCGGGGAAATATATTGTTTGGTTTTACTGATCATGTTAATAACCTTACTAGTCAATTAAATTTAATTAACCTGCCTTTAATCTAAATTATATATTCACAAATCAAATTTTTCTGGCCTTTCAGGTTTTACCAACAATATATTTCAACAATTTCTGAGTGTCCCAATAAAACAAACAATGAAGACATTTACCCTATGTAAGCTTTACAAAGTCTTTCTATTATATATTTTTTTCTTTTGTATCAGCTTTTTTTTATGTAGTTAAGATTTGTCTTAGCCCCTGGCTCTGTTCGTATTGTCAATTGTATGCACTGTATTGTATACTTGTTCTAATAAAGTTTTCTTATAAAAAAAAAAAAACAACAACATGTCAGGTTGCTCGGTTAGCTAGCAAGCTAGCTTCCCTTAGCTAACCAAATGATGTGGCAAGTAGAAAATCCCGGTTTGGTGTATGCCAGCGACAAAACGACTGTGGCTTTAGCTAGATTAATCAACGATGTTAGAAATACTTAATGCATACCCGGAGACAGACGACAGGAAACGGTAAGTTGGGGTTTCCGTTGCTTCAGTGCTAGCTTCGGCTAATGCAGTACAGCATCCGGCGTTGGGCTAATCATTAGCTTGCACTAGCAGCATCTCGAACACTTAGCGTCACACAGAGGTTATGATGTTTTTCAGAAGAAGCCTTTATAGTGGCAGGGTAAGACAGCAGTTAACGACATGAGGTGAACACGTATCAGCATCGAGTATCTGTAGTGCTGGTACTGTCAGTAAGCTGCTGGTTGGCTTAACTTTGATTTCTCCTCCACTGGCACACATTATCAGTCATATGATGATACTGTATCACACCTGACAGAGATACCTGAAGCTGTTTTCAAGTGGAAATTGTGTCTGAAAACAGGGATATTCATGTAATGTTGTGACCCATAATGAGTAAAACTGTTGTGGGACTGCAACTAACTTATTTTCATAATCGACTAATCTGTTGGTTAGTTTCTATAATAATCATTCAGCTCCTGTGGTCTGTACAGTGTCAGAAAATGGTGACATTTTCATTTATTTTGGGATCAGTAATAAAGAACACATTCACATTTAGAACACTGAAGATCCTGGATTTTTTTCCCCAAATAATACAAATAAATATAATTATTAACTGGTTTGAGGCCCTTTGCAGTAAGAAGACTTGGGTTCCCAGTTGGAATAAGGGCCTTTCAGCATGGAGTTTGCATGTTCACCCTGTGTGTGTGTGGGTCCTCCCAGAGTCCATAAACATGCAATAATGGGGATTAGGTAACTCTATGGGATGAGTCACTCTAAATTGACCGTAGCTGTGAATGTGAATGTTTGATGGACTGGCGAACTGCCCAGGGTGTACCCTGCCTATCGCCCTATGTCAGATGAGATTGGCAACTAACAACCCTCCTGTGGAGGATAAAGGGGCAGAAAATGGATGGATGCACCACCACCATCATGGTGACTGAAAATTCCATACTCCAACCTCAAATATGTGTTCTCCTTGTGAACACTGTCAACATAAGCAGCATCATACCCCACCACTTTAGTAGTTGATAAAGAGCTGAAATATAAGGTGAGAAATAGTACCATCTCGTCTGCCATATTGCTTTATTAGCACACTCAGTGTAAAATTTTCTCACATCCCACATTCATTAGCAGCATCGCTGAAAGCATCTCTCAGCTTTCACACAATTTCTCTCATGTCCACCAACAGCTTCTGTCCACTGGCTTTCCTCATCATTCACCAGTTTGTAATCAGGAGCTCCTGCAAAGACTGCTCAGTTGATTTCTTTCTGACTTTGGTGTTGGACACATTAGATTGTGGTGCCATATCAGTTTATAATGGGATGCATGGATTACAGCGAAGTCCAAAAGCAGTTGAATGGATGAAAAAAGACGGGTTTTAACTTAACTTGACTACGGGGCATGTGTTATAATGCAAGATTTGTGGTAAATGAGGGGACTTCAGGTTAAACCCTTGGTTTTTGGAATCACAATAGTGGGTCACACTTTGCATTGGTTCTCTTTTTTGTATGGGCAGAAAATTACAAAAACTGTTTTAACAGTGGAATGCTGAAGTAAAAAGTAATCGACTAGTAATCAAATACTAACTCAATCCCCAACTAATTTGATACACAATTGGCTTGATTATTTCTTCATATAAGAAACTTGTTTTACAGCAATTATACAGGGCCCTATAATTTCCATGATGTGGAAAATTCGTAGGAAATCGCAACATTTGGGCAATAAAATATACCAAACATGGAATTTATCATGACATTTCAGTTTTTCTGATCATTTTGCAAAGACAGGACATTTATTCATTATCTAAAATTCATCCTTTTTAATGCTTTCAGTTTCAAAAGCAGGTCCACAGTAAAGAATTAGTCTTATATACATGTCTTACTTTGATTGAAATTCTGACTGACTTGATCAAAGAGGAAGAAAAAAAGCAAAGATCATGGAGCTGTTTGCCCATCAAAAAGTTATCAGGTGAACTACACCAACCCTGCTCAATTGTTAATGGACCACAGTAAGGCAAAGAGAGCAGTGAGGTGCACTGTTTCACTCTTGCAACTTCAGTTAGCACAAGTGGTGTGGGCCATTGTAGTTCTGAATGTAACTTGAGAAACCTTTGGTCTTTGGAGTTAAACTGACACACTGTGTGGCACAAGGGTGAGATCAGGCTACAGAAATCCCATGCAGTGTAGATGTATTGCTCTGACACCACAAAATTGTAGGTGGATGTGTGGGTTTGAATAATTGATCAGGGACTTCAGCTTTGTGAAATTTGCCTGATCTCTAATACTTAGATACTTGCTGGTTGTAACTCGGAGTGTGATGAGGTTGTTTGGTGTGTGCTCATTTCTCTGGTTTGTAACACAGCACCTATGATCTCAAGTGCTCCCAGCTCCCACTGTGGTCTCCAGAGCACACCCACCTGCTCCCAGAGGTGCAGTGGTCAGACTAATACATGAGTTGCTGATTGGCTCGGTTTGCACATTTCCCTCTCTCTCCCCTTGGGTGATCCTGCCAGGCAACACATCTCATGCTCCTCGTATCTCATTTGTGTACATCTCTTGAGTGTTTGCATCATCAGCACAGCCAAGCTTGTACTTGAGCTGGGTTTTCTTTCACCTTTTCTTTTGCCTCTGACACAATGTTTATTTACTCCTTTCAGCCCACCTGCCATGGCAGTTGGAGTCAGCGTCCTGAGTGACCTACCCATGACTGGAGTCCGAGGTGGAGAGATCAACACAGATATGGAGACAGGTAGGAGAGCTACACACAACACACAAACAAAAATGTGATGGTTATGCTGGCGACTGTAGACTTAAAATGCTTTGCTTCTAAATTGGCATTTTAATTAATAAACATTTCTAATGATGTGCTGAAACTTTGCTGGCCAGGTTTTAGTAAGGAGACAAAACCAGTGCTCCAATAAGTAAATAAAAAGTACCTTTCCTTCTGTAATTGGGAATCAAATTGCAATTCAAATTACTGTTAAAATAATTAACTAGAACGCAACTAGATATTAGATCAGTTAAAATGACTAGTTGTTTGGTCCATATAAATTCAGGAAATTCAGGAAGCTGAATTCACAGAACTTATTTATACATATTTAAAAAAGAAAAAAAACAAAACAAAGTCGATTAGGTAAAAAAACAAAACACTGGTGTGGACTGTTTTGTGCGTCAGTGTGTGTGTGTGTGTGTGCGCACTGCGGATGTCTTTGTGCACCACAGGGCACAGGTGGTTAATTAGAGTAGGATAGGGTATATGTAGGTGTCACAGGTATTTAGGAACTGTAAACAGGAAAGAGAAAGCACACAGTTTTTCAACCTTATGTGTGTGCATTTGGGGATGCAGTTTTGTTATGTCATTGATTTGTGCTGGTGGATTTTGAATTGCCTTTCAATCAATGTAATAATAATAAAGTTCAGTGCACAATACTCAATAGCTTATCTCTTATCTTTCTTTTTCAGTAGGTAGTATGCTGGTTATATACCCAAAAACATTGTCATCGTTTCTATTACATAAGAAGAATGGTTTAATATGTAGTGTCTGGGGTAAAATTGCAAGGTGTCCAATGATATAAATGTTATATATTTGATATAAATTCAGTTGCTTTGGTTAGGGTTGCTTTGGTGTGAACCTCACAAGTCAGTATCCTGAGCTGACTATAACCACAAACACAACAAATCTGTTGTCAAATGATATGTTTGTAATTTGATTCTTTTTTTTTGTTTGATGAAATTGGTCCATATACTGCATTTTAAAGACTCTTAGCACAAGGGGTGATTGGTTTTATTTTATTACATGTGCAGCCTGTAATGATCTCTGAGGTTGCAGCCCTCATGCATCCTTGCTGTCTGTATATGTGCCTGCTGCTCTCCCACACTGAGTGGCTCAGTAAACTAACAGTAACATTTAACATTGATGTTTGGGGGCTTCAGTTGGACTGGCTACTGAAGTATTGAGTGGACATTTGAGCACAGTGTCTGTGGTAGAGTTACAGTACTGTTTGATATAGGGCCTTAATGAAAACCTCTTGGTTTCTGCAGAATGAGCCAGTCTACTACTCCTGTCTTTGTCTGCCTCAGTTAGCCGAGTGGTCTTCGGAGCTAAACTACACCCCCAGAACACATACTCTCTAGTAGTTGGCCACCCGTGCATTGACATTTTTGTCCTGATCAATTTGAACAACCTTTGGAATGCCAAAAATGGAGATAAACTTGGTTTAAGCTTTCAAAATGGACTTTGTAGTTACATTCGACAAGTGATACCTGGTAGTATGACACATCGCTGTGAAAAGTTACACATTTTCAGACTTGGATTTGGGTGGTCAGTCAGTCAATCACCAAGTGTTCAAAAGGTTGACTAACAGCATGTATTGGATGCAAGGGAGCAGGTTTAATGGATTGAGCTGACAATGCAACAGGTGTTAATGGGCACTCTCCATAATTCATACCTAAGAGGAAATATGTATGTCTTGTTTTGCCTGTATTGCAAAATGCTACAATTTAAAGTCATTATTGTATTAGTTATTTATATAGTTAGAGTATATGATAATTGTTTGATGTGCTATTTTCTGTTGCCCCCCTCATAGAAACACATTGGTACTGCCGCTACAGAGTGTGTGAGGAAAAGTGAGGAAACAGCAAATGATAGGGACACTAAAATGGGTCTGCTATCACTTCAACTAAACCTCATCAGACAATAATAATTACATTCAGTCAAAATTCACAGCCCAACTTGTCTGTGAAGATTCTCAGTGATCCAGGTCGTAGTCATCTTTTGTTGTTGTCGACTGGGCAGAGGCTTCTTCAGTTCTGACTAACTGGTTGAAACTGGATGAGAGGGGTAAAGAATTTGCATTGTTTAACTTCACAACTCTCTAGACAGGTTTCAGCCTCAGAGGCTTAATACGTCAGTTAAATACCTCTGTATTTAGCCTCTGGGGCTATAGGATACGGGATACCTGGTTTTTCCACCAGTTAGTCAGAAATCAAGAAGCCTCTCGAATGAGAGGTGAAACGGCTTCAACTTAACTCAAGCAAGTCCAGTCACCTACAGCTAACCACAAAAGACAGTCCAACATATGTTTTATGTAAACACTCATGTTTGTGTGCTTGTAAACAGCAGTTGGTGTTATGTCTGACTGCTGTGCAGTTGACCAGCCTTAAAGCAAATGTGTTATTTTCCCATTTAAGTTACAAGCCTGCCTTATATCTGTGTGAATGTTATGTCTCATCCCCTCCAAATACACATCTCCCATTATTATAGACTTTGGAGATGGTTGTCATAGACACCCATCAGATGCTGCTGATGAACCAAATTGTTGTATTTGCCTTTCATTGGCATTGGGTGATTATTGTGCAGTGATTCACCACAAGCACAGCGCTGCTGTGTTGAGTCATGAGCCTTTGTTAGTCCATAGCTGCTCCCAGTGCTGGTTACAGCACAGAAGACACTGCGAAATGCAGCAGCACAGAGGACGGCACTCTTTAGCTGGGGAGATGATGGTGTGCATATGGAACCATGACTGCAGGCACTCTGCCTCAGATGTTTTGATGTAGGTCTTGCAGCGCAGACGCAGTTCAGCCTTAGAGATCCTCTCCTCGTCTTCCCACAGAGTCATGGTGGCTGTCAGCATGAACCAGTTTCAGCCTACTACTGAATGCAAAACCAGGAGACGTAAACACAATAAAGAATCCTTAAGTAATGCAAATTAATAATGATACTTACCTTTCTTTTAATTTTTCTTTCAGCCAATGCAAGGGTCCCCACGGCAAAATACACCAAGATGGGGGAGACCCTCAGGCATGTCATCCCTGGTCACATGCAGTGCTCCATGGCCTGTGGAGGGAAGGCCTGCAAATATGAAAATCCCTCTCGATGGAGTAACGAGGAGCAAGCAATCAAAGGACTCTACTCATCCTGGTACGTTGGCCAGTCTCAACACTACCTTTTACACGGGCATCATGTTATTTTAAATAGGGTTAGTATGGGTCAACATCAATAGGTACATAAAAAGTTAATTAATTTGTCCTGGTTTGGCTTTGTAGTGTGATTTTGTCAATCTGGAATAACCAAACACATCACATATTTAAGTAATGTCAAAATTATTCCAAGTGGGTTGGAATAAAAATAATTAATCAGCCAACTGATTATTTTTTTCCAGTTGTTTTGCAATGAAGTCACAGTATTGATATTTGTTGTTTATTCCTCAGATCCACTAACTCGTTATATTCTTTGTACAGGATAACCGACAACTTGCTAGCTATGGCAAGGCCTTCTACTGAAATCGTAGAGAAATATAATATAATTGAACAGTTTCAAAGGTACAGTCACTTCAATTAGTCTTTCAAACAATGTTAGAATTTAAAAGTTTAGTTTCATTTTCTGTTTGTTTTCTTATTTATGCTTTGCTGAAGATTACCAATGAAATGTAGAATGTTTGTTTTGTAGATTGCTTTTTGCGCCAGCTGGCTTGTGCTCACATGCAGTATTGTGAGATAGAAATATTGCTATGAATGTGTTGACCTGTGGTGGTTTGTTGAGTGTTCAAACTGGTTGCTTTGCTCAGGTGTGGTTTGAAGACGGTTATTAACCTGCAGCGGCCTGGAGAACACGCCAGCTGTGGTAACCCACTTGAGCAGGAGAGTGGCTTCACCTATCGACCAGAAACCTTCATGGAGGCAGGCAGTGAGTGTCACTAGCAGACTGTGGACTGTCACAAACAGGATACAAAACCCACATGCATATGCAACACACATCCATGTGACCCAGCATTGATGTCATCAGAGAAATTACAATGAATGAAAGAGATTCAGCTTTACTCCTAACAAATGCTGAACAAAATGTCTAACATGTACTTACCATTACACGGAAGCTTTTTACCCCGGCCCCTCAAGCAGTAGCATCATGGTGGTAGCTGCACTTTCTTTTGCCCGAGTAGCAGCACTATGCCCTTGCTAAAGTGCTTTTCAGAGGATGCTTCATTTAGCTTTGCTTGGATGCCCTCTGACCTCTTCTGGGAAGCTGATGCAGACTCATTAAAAAAATCATTTTGGTCTTGCAAACAATGACACAAGTGTTTATTTGAATAAAAGACAGGGCTGTCTAGTTGCTGTAGAAACTAGGGTGGACTTCACATTTTTCTCTTTACCATCAATATTGTGTTTTGCTTACACCTGGAACATAATGTTGTCCCTTGTTGTGGCCATGTAATTACTATGGGATTTCAAACATGTGATGCGTGCAGGAGGCTGCACTCTTGATTTCTCTTCTTAACAAGCTCTCTTGAGGTTTTTTAGTCAGCTTAACAAAACATCCCATCCATCTTGAATAGCGTTGTCTTCATTTGGACACTACAAGAAGAGAAGGAACATTGCCTTGTTACCTTTATTACCTTTACAGCTGCTCTTTTTGTCAATGTGATAGAAATTTAACACATTGGTCTGAATTATTTCTCCACATTTTTGTCAAAGTTACAATGTCAGTTTTTTCCACTACACAGTTCTAGTTCTGCCACGGCTTGGCTCGGCTCAACATTGTTTTTCTTTTTTTGGGAAAGTACCTCGTGCTTTTTTACCACCTGCTCTGGCGAGGTTCAAATGTGATTATTTTACCATTTTACTAGGGTAAACAGTGGGAGGGTTAGCTAATGCCTCTGCCTCTTGACAAGGAAGACAAAATATTGTCTTATAATATTATCAGGAAGATATTGAACAGCTCTAAAAATAATTGTCTAATGACTGATTTGGTTTATTTCAGTCTATTACTACAATTTTGGCTGGAAGGACTATGGTGTTGCATCTCTGACTACAATCCTTGACATGGTGAAAGTCATGTCATTTGCAGTCCAAGAAGGAAAAATGGCCGTCCACTGCCATGCGGGTCTTGGAAGAACAGGTCTGTATCATCAGCCAAATTCAAATTTGGGACAAATGTTAATATGAAATCATAATTTGGTGATGGGTGGTCAAAGGTCAAAGCTGCTGTCAGCTTCAATTTTCTGTCTGTGGCTGCGGTTGAAGCATAAACATACCGAGTGAGGAGGGCAAACGGTTGACCTCACATGCTGAGAGGACCACTTCTGAGAGGAAGAGGTTTGGCTTCTGATTAGATGATTGGATAAATGTTTTAGGATACTGGAAAGTTGCTTTCTGAGATGTATTGAGCTCACAATAGAGCTCTGGAGATCGACCAATGCTTCTATAACTCTGTTATTTGTCTTTCTGTAGGCGTGTTGTTGGCCTGTTACTTGGTCTTCACATCCAGGATGAGTGCTGACCAGGCAATCCTTTTTATACGAGCCAAGAGACCCAACTCCATCCAGACCAGAGGCCAGCTGCTCTGTGTCAGGGAGTTTGCCCAATTCCTTACTCCTCTTCGAAGTGTCTTCTCCTGTGCGGAGCCTAGAGCGAATGCGGTCACCCTGTCTCAGTACCTCGCTCGACAGCGCCACCTGCTGCATGGCTATGAGGCTCGGCAGATGAAGAATGTCCCAAAAATTGTACAGCTAGTGTGCAGGCTCCTCCTTGACATTGCAGCCAACAGACAAGTGGTGATTGAGCAGGAATGGCCAGAGATGCCCGACCTCACAGCAGAGGTGGAGAAGACCGTCTCCCAACAGGCCCTTCAGCAACTAGGGAAGGAGATGCGAGGGAAGGGGATTCCTGTTCCTCCTTGTTTATCTAACCCACTAATCTCCGCTGCTCTGCAAACCACAACCTCTCATGATCAGCCTGTGACCAGTGATAATGACCTGGACCCTCTGTGGAGGAAGCAGAACATAAAAAGCCCTCAGAAATGTCTCTTCAACAGTAGGAGACTCAGCTACAGTGACCCTGTCCTTCATAAACATACACCACAGCAGCACTATTCAGGAAATCTGGGGAACATCAATCCATTTAACTACCTGATGAAACAGTCCTTGTCTCACACCAGCCTTGCAGCCTCAAAACCCAACAGACTGTGTGACCTTTCTCTTGGATCTCTCCAGGACCCAAATATAGAAGCACAGCAAGACACTTGGTCTCCCTTGTTAAAAAAACAGCCACATAAAATGATTCAGAGTTTGTCTTTAGATCTGTCAGAGCAAGGGAAAAAATCCCACTATGACGCCGCACTACCAGCCTTAACCAACAGCAGACGTGCAACTAGTGATGAGCAGCCAGACGTGGTTGTGACAGTGGGTGGGTCAGAGAGAGGGAATGTCACAGGTCCTTTCATCACCCCCCAGGTTGAGCTCCCTCCAGAGAGCAGACGCATGCTGGTGGCCAAAGTTCTGGCCACGGATGTGACAGACAAAGATCTGACCTCTAAGGTGTTACAGTGGCAGGTAGGTTCCTCCATAACATGTCAGCAAGAATACCAGGCAGTAACATGTAGTATTAAGAGCAATAAACCACTAATGTACAGTTTAAGTAGAGAGTATTGAAAAGCAATAAGATGCATCACACAGCTTAAAATAAACTAGCCCACATAATTTAGGGCCAATTCATTTCTACTTATTGTTGCATGTGTATAAAAATGTGATACAGAAAATGTGCAAAAGCAGGCACATCCACATTTAACAAACACTGGGTGCTTGGCACTCAGGATTGACAAAATGACAAAAAGCATCTGATAAGCCCTGGTTTTTATTTTATTTTTATTTTTTTTATCTACAGACATATTTGAAACAGTGTGTTTGCTTTTTGCTGTGATAGATGGAGCTGAACTCCAGAGAGGGAGCATGGGAGAGGTTGTGCATGGAGAGAGACCCTCTGGTCCTCTCCAGTCTGATGTGGTCGTGGCTGGAGCAGCTCAGGGATCCAGTCATAAGCAGTGAGGATATAAAAGCTCTGAGTGGGAAGGATGTAAACCCACAGAATGCCCTCGATTCACTGGAGAAGGTACAGATTCCTGTCACTTATAACATTTACAGCTGTACAAATCAGTGTGGTAAAGCTTGACTTATTGTATACAAAATTACTGTATACAGTGCATGTATCAGAACTGATACAAGGTCTGTTTCAGAAAACAAATATCATCATCATGTCCTGTTGTGATGTATGATATACACATACATCACAACAAACAGCCCCATAATCCAAAACACCACAAATGTTCTCTCTTGACTAACATATTAAAATAAGCATTGCTGCTGCAAAAAAAAAAAAAAATATCTGTACTTTAAAAAAAAACGTGATATTATTATGTCTTGTGAAGGACTGACAATGTAAACATTAAGCTGAAATTGTTGTCATGTGATCTGATATTATCATATGTCCCTCTCCTTCCTGTTGCCAGGGTCACCGACTCACTCTGCTGTGTATTCTCGATTGTGCTGCTCATCTCCTGCCAATGCCTGAAGACATGGAAACTTGTTTTCTCAACCGTACAATAACAGTATTTACTAAGGTGAGGATTAACATGAGATGCTGAGCCTTCAGTTAATGGTGCGGTACTTTTTTGCGTTTACATTAGGAATAGTACCAAAATAACAAACCATTCCGTTTTTCAGTACCCTTACCTTGGGTTACCAGAGTAATGGGTATGGTACAGGTGGAGCTAGACCCATGACAGTCCACTGATTGAGCGACAGAAAAGCATCATTCCCTTGCGACCGGTGTTTCTTCAATGGTGGCAGTCTATTTTCATACAAAGCTTGACATCTTGTTTGAACAGCTACAAACTGAGCAGGAAAAAAATTAGCTGCTCTGTTGTGTTGTGTTGTTTTCGGAGCAAAATTACAACGTCACGCTATGTATCTTGCTGACACGGCCATCGGGTACAGCCCGCACCCCACCTACCAAGTAATGGTACTGTTCTCAGCTCGAAACGTGAGACTAACCGAGGACTTTACTGTTCCAAACTGTACCGTACTGTAACAAACCAAACAGTACCCGGAAACATGGCTCATGGTAGCCTTTACATACCAGAAGGGATGACATTATTTTCCGTTTAGATATAAAGCAAGGCCTTTGCCTAAAGTACAGATTAAATGCTAATTCTAAGGCTATGAAAACCTACTGAAGTTTTATTTGAAAGTTATGTTACAGTTGTACAATCGTGCTCATAGGTTGTATATTCAGTTTCTGCCATGAAACCCTCCTAAAAGTTTTATGCAAGAGCTTTAACATTTGCAATTGTTTTGTATTAATCAGATCTCTTAAATTTGATCACCAGCTTGACCCTGCTTCAGAGAAGAATGAGTGTTTATACACAACGCTGAAAGCAATCCTGACTCCCATTCTTCACGAGCTGCGTGACAAAGCTGTGGAACTGAATGAAGACATCTGATCAAGCCTTAATTAGTCTAACTAGAGAACGAATGACTGATTTTTCGGGCATTATTGAATTTTTTTTATATCCAATCTTTGCATCAGAGTCTGCAGAGGTCTGCCAATCTTTTGTCATTCAGGATTGAAAATGTGTAGTAGGTTTAGGATTGTGTTGTTGTTTGAAGCACTTAACGGAGTCAAGCACTGCCAATCTGTGTTAATGTGCCACTGTGCTCAGTTTGTCATGTGTCCTACTGTAATATTTGTGTACAGTATGTGTTATTCTGTAGACAATGACTGAGGAATATTCCAATGATGTCCATGTTACTTAAAAATGTCACCCGGCTTGTTACTCAGGTAGGTTAAACTAGCTTCTGTAGGTTAAACTAGCTTCTGAGCAAGTTCAACCTGCTTTGACGACAGGCTGTGAGGTTGCTTTGTTCTTGTAGAATGTACTAAGCTGTAAGCTGTGGTTATTGTTATAGCACTGCAAACAACTGGCCACACTGCATTTTCTCTCCCAATCAATTATGTCCGTAATACTGTGCACCGGGGAAAAAAAACTTTCACTGAAGTCTTCTGTTGTACAGGCATATGTCAAACATCAAGCTGCCTCCACTGTTACATGTTAGCAAAATGTCTGCCTCAGCTAAACTGATCTATGCCTGGATTCTGCTGCTGCTCTGTGTGTGTGTGTTACATGTATATATCTTTGTAAGGCCCAAAAAAAGTTATAAACCACAGGAAGTGAGGACAGTTTCCTGGTCCTCATGTTCTGTCACACCTTAAATGGGCTTTTTTGGTTTTAGGGTTACAATTAGGTTTCAGTTAAGGGTGAGTCATTTAGTTGTGATGGTTAAGTTTAAGGTAAAGGGCTTGCGAAGGTATTACATCTATTAGTGAGTGTCCTCAGAATGCTGTGTGTGTGTTTTGAGGGCTGCCTCTCATCTCATTCATGACACTAATGTAACTTCAGATCTGCTGACACACACTGAATATGGAACAGTAATGATAATAATAACATGAAGGGTGTGAAGTTACTGTGCAGAATTTTCAACAAGCACCATTTTTTCACAATTACAGTGGCCTACTTCTTACACAATTAAACACAACTGACTGCAAGCTGCGTGAGTCTGTGAACTAAATCTATCAATAGTTCATCTTGGAAAGAAGAACGTTCAGTGAGAGAAACAGGTGTTATCCTCCATTTAATAATTAATTTCACTCACCCACCCTCAGGCGCCCCCTGGTGGTAGAAGCAAGTAAAACAAAGCTGTTGGGGAATCAAAACATGAAGAAAAAACACTTTCTATACTTGCAAGAATTATTATATTGTTGCAAATCATTGTGTGTGAGTCTCTTTGCTATGCAACACACAAACACAATGCTCCATACAGACCTTTGAACACTTTTCAAGAACTGCACTAGTACACCTTCATAATAAAAAAATAAATAAATTAAAACCAATCTCATTTGTTTTATATGGGCACATACAACAGGGTTCTCCAACCTTGTTTCTTCTGAGAGCTACTTTTACAAAATCATGGCCTATTTCAAACCAAATAAACTGAATAAGCTTGTTTTGCCTGAACATTAACAAAATACCGATGTCCACAACTCAATAAACATAACAAAAATAGTATCTAATTCACCTCCATGTACATTTTGTATTTTTGTGTGCATTGTTTTCTAGTATACACGCTATCAAATTAAAATATTAATGCTGTCAAAACAGAACAATGCATTCACAAATACACCAACATTTTTGTCTTATTCACGTTTCATTTTGATATTATCTACCCACATGAGATGGCTGACACTACATGGAGTCAACAAGAGAGGTGTATCCTGGAGTGGATCCATTGAAGTGTCATTTAAATGTCCATCTGACAGTCTGAACTTTGATATGATACACACACACATCAAGACGACCGCAGCACAACTGTTTGACAACAAATTGGCAAATAATCATTTAGTTTTAAAGGGTGGGACACCTCTGAGTTTGGATACAAATTTAAACGGGGTGTGTTTCACTACTGAAGGCAAGCTACTGGGAAATAGACTGGGAGTTACTCGTTGGAGACCCCTGCTGTATAACCTTTGCATAGATGTCTGTCAGATTATAATCTCAGATAACTCACTTTTAACTGGTTGATAAAAGATACAAGCAAATTAAAGTGAGATTATAACCATTAGCACTGCAACAATTGATTCCTAAATTAATTGTAAATAATTATTTTTGGTTTCTTTGCTTCGTATAACATAAGAAATCATTAAAACTGATTAATTTTAGGTTAGAAATTTGAGAACATTATCATTTCAAGTCTTGTATAAAGTACCTAAAAGGATACCGGTGGTCACTTTTTATAAGATTACTTAAGAAAAAGTATATGACATTTACTGTACTTATCAAAAGTATTTTTCTGATTAAAATTGTTTACTTAAGTTTTAGAAGTAATGGTAGATTGAGCAATGGTAGCTCAGTGTAGAGTTCTCAACGGGCCAGAAAATTACAACCTGACCTGAGCTGGCCCATGAATTGTCCGCCCAAACCCGACCTGGCCCCACATCCCCACAAAAACAACATATCATTTGCAACCTGCAAGAAATGTGTTTTATCAGCGGAAAAAAGGAAGCCTGAGGCCCGTTTGCACATTTTTTAAGCCCGAACCCGGCCTGAACTCATGGGTCCGGTCGGGTTTGTCAGGCCGGCCTGACCCGTTGAGACTAGAAAAGATATATATAACAAAGTATTTGAACAAAGTATTTGTACTTTACAGGTTTGAGAAACACCAATCAACATTTTCTGAATCAAATATGTATTTGATTAAACGATTATGATTATGAAAATAATCGTTTGTTGCAGCCCTAATTACCTCTTTTTTTAGATGCATCGGTGTAGTCCACACTCCCAAACAGAAGGGGGCTCTAAGTGCCGACGCTGCGCCAATGACGCTAGAAGAAGAAGAAGCAGCCAGAGGGAGAGGCTTTCTGACATGGCAGAGAGGTCCGTTGATTTTTATTATATCTTATTTTTTAATCACTGTACGTTGATGCTTGGGTATGTTTTTAAAAACGTTGTAATAGAGTATGTTACTATTTAATAACGGAAGAGCTAGTCAGCTCCACTTTTAACCGAGCTTTGCTTTTCTGCTCCACCATGCTGGAACGTGCTACTAGCTAGCTGCCACCTCGTTAGCGTTAGCTAGCAAGTTGTTGCTAACTAACGCTAACGAGCGTTGAACTGAGGCAGAGAAAGAGAGCTGTTGCGTCTTTGTCGCAGAAGTCATGCGTGGACTTGCTCTATGTGGAAGGAAAACGACTGCGCCGACAGCGAAACGTTGCATATAAGATGTTGCACGTCTCAAATGCCCAGTCACGTTGGGCAATTATTGGAACTAGCTAGCTTCCTCGCGTCTCCTGTCGTTATGAGACAGTTTAACGGTCTGGGTTTCTATTTAATGCCAGGAGTCACTTTATTTTACACAAACTATATAAAATAACAAGTCTCACATGATGCAGTTTTTTGAAGGAATTGCTTCGTTCTAAAAAAAATAGTTCTGTCGTGGTCAGACAGTTGTTAGTTGCCTCTTTTTTTTTTTTTTACTAAACCAACAGTGTGAGCCTCTGTAATACAACGATGAAGTGCTCCTCTTTATTGGACATTACTGTAAATTATTTGAGTTTATACTGTGGCTAAGGTGACCTCATATTTGTCATTAGGGGTGTCACAATTCTCGATTAATCCTCGTTAAATCCTCGATACCACCTTTGCTTTCAGAGGTTGTGATTGTGTCGTTGTTTTGATCAATATTCGATGACATTATAGTGCTATAAACATGTCATAACCAATTCACAACGGTCCTGTCTAACGTCTGTTACATATCTGCTCCTGGTCTCTCTCTTCTGTCTCTATAACTCACTTCCCTCTTTCCCTTTCTGTCCCCCATTTCTCCTTTTACCCCAACCAGTCGAGGCAGATGGCTGCACATCCTTGAGTCCTGTCAGAGATTTCTTCCTGTTAAAAGGGAGTTTTTTTTTTCTCCACTGATGCCTAGTGCTTGGTCATTGTGTGGGGTTTCTCAACTGTTGGGTTTCTCTTCTCTCTATAATATTCTGCCTTAATATGTACAGTGCCTTGAGATAATGTACAAATAAAATCGAATTGACTGCAGTAGTAGTAAAACAGGAGGATAATTAACCATTGAAAACCTGTTCATATAATTTAAACAGAGCAGGGTTAGGGTTAGTAGTATAGAAATAGTGTAAGCAGGACAGCTTCCCACTCATATTTGAGAAGAGCTGAATCAATGGCCTGTAACTTGGCTTGACTAAACATTGCTGAGAATTTCTTTACAGATAACTCATAACTTAATATGTGGCCTTCACAATGACTGAATAGGTCTTTCTGATCTTTGATAAACGCTTAGACCATCATTCTGAAGTTAACAGAGTCCATCTTTGTCTTAGGGGTGTTTTGGCACCACCAGTATTCTGCTGGAAAAAACTCAGGTGTGCAGTGTAAATCAAATCAGGAATCAAACCTGCATATTTTTAATTTGTCACAACCAGTGCAAAAAGCTGTGGTCAAGGGCCCGAGCACTACTTTGCCAGCTGCTGTCCATGGTACTGAACCATCAATGGCGACACTATTTATCTGATTGTTCTCCACCATCATGGCTGTAGAGTGCAACAAATTTAATCACATGCGACCAAAAGTTTGAGTGTGACTTAATTTTGTTCTTTGTTCACACCGGTGCAGTTTGCCATACATTGATCAGTGTGTGGCCACAGAATCAACTCCGTTTGCACCCCTCTCTATTAATAAACCCAGACACGGCACAGTATCAACATTATCTCCCTCCCTGTTTATTTTCCAGTTGTATGTAAACTCAAAAAATGCACACCGTGGCGACTGACCACATACTCACCACAGTATAGTAGTATTCATTATATACTATAGTTGTTTCATACTTTGAGTTGGGAATAACTAGGGGAAGTCTGCCTTGCCATTAATATTGTTGAGTGTTTGTTTTCCGCTCTATATTCACCATATAACCACTACAAAACAGTCAGGATTATTCCTTTTGATCTAACCAGTGAAACAATTTAATGTGCATGTGTTTGTGTATACAAACATGTCACCTTATAGTTGTTTAGAAACATTTACATAAGTATGAACTTATATAGAAAATGTCAAAAAGGTAATTGTGGCACTAAAGGCAGCATCTTGAAAAATATGGATGCACCTAAATGTTGTGCTGGTTGACTAATGAGACAAAGAAATGTTGTAATTAATGTAATTGGTACTCTGTTTTGTTTGTACAGCCTCCAATTGAATATTATTGATGTAGAATTTAACCACTTCCCCTCTGTATGTCTCTGTCTATTGAACAGGGTTTTAGTCGTTGACCTGCATCAGGACGTCTGGATTCATCATGTCACTGCTCCTCGTCTTCACTTTGACTGCAGCTTACACCTCTGTTTACACTGTGGGTTGAGGTAGTAGGTTGTATAGTTTTAGGGTCACACCCGCACTGGGAGATAACTATTCAACCTACTGTCTTTCTCAAAGTGCCAAACTTGCACCTAAGTCGCCGTTGTACGGATTATGATGGTCAGTTTTCTGAGAGCTGTGCTGTCATGTGTCTGATGAGCACATTTCTCCCAGCTGCTCGCACGGTGTGAGGTAGTAGATTGTATAGTTTTAGGGTAGTGATTTTGCCCTGTTTGGAGATAACTATACAATCTATTGCCTTCCCTATGGAGTGGCATCTCTACTCTTATGAAATAAAAAAAAAAAATTTAAAATGTTTTCTTCACTAATCACAGCTGTTACCTGGTTATCGTATGATGTCTCCCTCAGAGCATTGTTTCTGGGATAAAGTTAGTGTCTTAGCTTGTACTCTATGTCCCTTACCATAAATTAAACAATAAATAAATTTATTATTCAAATATGTTCTGCTTTGTGTTTGATTGTGTAATTTACTATTTTATTATGTGTGGTTGTATGAGGTATTGACACATTAAGCACTAGAATAGTTAATCAATCCCCACGGGGAAAATTGGTTTGTGGTACATTTACTGCAGAATGAAATAACACAGAAATAGAAATAACTAATAAATAAGAAATACGGATGGATGCTCACCCTCGATGCAAACATGGTTCCCAGCAGAAAATCAGTTATATTAAATGTGGTATTATGTGACTTTAGTGTTTGAAATTCTACATTTGGATTTACATACAGTACACAAACTCACAAATGAAGATGGCAGTAGACCAGTAGCTTAAAGTATTAAAAGTTGATAAATCGATTTCTGGGAAATTACGGCTCTTAGTCGTGATTTCATGAAGTATTCAATTGTGTCCATAGAGTTTGACTGCAAAAGTATGCATGATTGTATTTATTTTCCTCCCCGTGTTTGTTAAAAACAATGATGCGCAGGCATGCTCGCCCTGCAAGATCGGCTCGGGGCCGCATGCGTACATGTGACGTTCACATCTTGCAACAGCAAACACACTTCTGGAATAAATCCGAAATCATGGGAAAATGTAAGTTTACATACTCCTGGTTGGAGATCCCTGAATTTCAGCAATGGCAAAATCCTGTTGCTGAGAACAACGGGGAGGCTTATATTGCAACTTATGAGTTTCTTTGTATGGTTGTGCTCTATAGATTTAATTGCAAACTAAAACTGTTTTGTAAGTTAAATATTTGTTGCTGATTACAGTTTGAAGTGGCGATAAGGTCTTAAAATATTTTGAGAAGGTCGAAAAAGTGTTAAAAAGGTATTGAAATTAACCTTCAGGATTCCTGCATACATCCGGTTTACAGTAAAAAAAAAAAAAAAAAAAGTTTAGCAGGTGAATATTTTATGAGATGAGCTTCTCACTAAGAGGGTGAAATCAGTTTTTCCTTGTGTCTGAGTTTTCAATCTGCAATTCCAGTCAGGAAAGAGCCTGTGTTCAGTTTAAATAGGGTTGCAATGATTAGCGTTGAGTGTTTAGTCAATGATTAAAATCAGGCTCTCTTGATTTTTCAGCCTCTTCAATGTGAATATTTGCTGGTTTCTTTGCTACAGGTAACAAAGAAATAATCAAAACTGAATAATTTCAGTTTGAGGACAAAGCAAGACATTTGAGAAAGTCATAATTTCCAGGTTTGGTAAACACTGACATTTTATAGACCAAACAAGTTACTCGTTTAGTGGAGAAAACAATTGTCTGTTGCAGCTCCAGTTCTCAGCAGAGCAGACATGCACAGTATAGTCAATTCTGATTGTGTGTCACCAGCACACAACTACAAGTGTCACTAAATTATCCACATGATATATCTGTTAAGAGGTTTTTTTTTCATGTATCATAATACAGAGGTTATGTGAAGAGGGTGTAATGGTTTGTGAGGGAAAGAAAAAAAACAGTGGGGGGTGGGTGGTCCATCATGATAATACAATAATGATATACGTGATATTTCACAGCATTTAAAAGTAAAAGTGTTTGTTGCGATAAAGAACAATACATACAATATTTAAAGAACCCCAAAACAATTTATGATGCAAAATGAAAGGAAAATTGAGTTAATAATAGCATATGGACAACTGTGACATGTGGCCCGTGGAACTCTGAAATAAAGCTTCCTGAATAAAGAATTATTGTCTATTGTAACCATGAGTCAAAACTTAGTCTCTAACACTTATAATCCCAGTTATTTAACCATATTTAAATGTTCACCCCATTGACACAGTGCTGGTTTATTACTTGAAAATGGTGGCAGCAGTTCCTCAGATGTGACAGCAGGTGGTGCAATAATCCCTTCAAGAACTAATTTTGTCCTTCACACTGCACTCCTGAATCATTCATTCTTTTTTGTTTTAACTCCTCATTCAGGTCAGACCTCTACTGCTGATCACTTTAAACACTTAAACTAGAGGAAACCTTATTTTCACTATTTCCTTTTAATAATGCTTATAATTCATGTGTGTGTGTGTGTGTATATATATATATATATATATATATATACACACATATATATACAGACTCCTGAGACAGTTGGATCAATATAATAATATAGTATACATGAAAGACAATGAAACAGAAAAGAACATTTTGTGTCTGCATACAAAAAAGTATTCTAAATGTGTTTTTTTCCCTTTTTTTTCATCTATTGCAGTGAAACATTACACACACGTTTTCACATACGTGAAGTGAAGGTGGTGGTTAAGTTGGGTTTGGGTGGATGAGGATAAATGGGAGGAGCGTTTATGTTAGAAAATGAATAAAGGGATGGAAGCCTGACGTTCACGGATCATCCAGAGGACTGTGCGTGTGTGTGTGTGTGTGTGTGAGAGAGAGAGAGCTGAAGCAGGCAGGTGTGTGTGTGTCAGGGCAGATGAGCTGAGCGTGTACCTGCAGGCTGCTGGAACCTGGAGCGGGCCGCTGCTGAGGAGGGAGGCAGAACACGCCCTGACGGAGAGAAAAGGTGGACGCGCGCTCTCGGGGCCCCCGATCACCGCGGAACACACAGAGGCGGAGCTGCGCACCTGAGCACCAGCTCAGCTCCAATGCACCGCCGCGGGCCCGCAGCTCCACCGGACACCTACCAAATGAGATCGACACGAGTTTATATCCACAGACGTCGCTTTGCGCCCGGGAGCTGTTTTATCCGCGCCTGTTGCTCGGATCACCTGGAGATCCCGCGGGACTCCGCCAAGAAATAAAAGAGCAGAGAAGTGAAGTGGCCCGAGCACCATGAGCAGGAAGACGCGGCGCTGGATTTTACACTTTTTCCTGTGCCTTGGAGTAGTTTACCTGAAGATCGGGTGAGTGAGTAAGAGGGATGTTGCACAGGTTGTCTTTACGCACGAGTGTTCCCGGTGTGAGAGTGTAAAAGTCAGGGATGTCGCTGGACCACATTGCAGTTATCATACGCCGTGTTTGTCCACTCACATCACACAGTGTGGGGCAGTCCGTGCGCACGTGGAAAGGGAACTTGGTTTGTAACCGGAGGGTTGCCGGTTCAAGTCCCCCACCAGGTTAAAGGGCTGGGGTACCCCTGAGCAAGGTAACCCGCGCGCTGCTCCTAATTCTAGGAAGTTTTCTCGTAGATGATGGGTTACATGTAGAGAAGGATATTCCCTAAGGTATTTTTTAATTTTTTAAATAAAAGTACATAAAGATAATAACTAGAGAAAGCACTTAGTTTTTACTATGAGCCACAGCCTACATGCGCACAAACGTCCATCGACATCCGCCCTTAACGTTTTTGACTTACACTGAAAAATGTGGCCCTTCTGTCGCAGAGGTCTGTCCACGGTGGTTGCGCTGGGAGCGAGCATCATCTGCAACAAAATCCCGGGCCTGGCTCCTCGTCAGAGGACGATCTGTCAGAGCCGGCCCGACGCCATCATCGTGATTGGAGAGGGGGTTCAGATGGCCATCAACGAGTGTCAGTTCCAGTTCCGACACGGACGCTGGAACTGCTCGGCCCTGGGAGAGAGGACCGTGTTCGGAAAAGAGCTCAAAGTGGGTACGTCGCACTCTGATGTGATTTTAATAAAAAAACAAACAAACAAAAACAGGCTGTAAGCCATGCAGCAGAGACAGAGGGAGCGAATGACATGATAATAACTGAGGTTATTAGTTCTTTGGTGCCATTGTGTTTAAAAAAATGTCTTATGTGAGGTCTAGAGATGGAGCTATTCTGGAGATTTTAGTGGTTTTATGGTCAAATAATCTAGTTTTATAGCACTTTACTGGTTTTGATGAACCCTCAAAGCTATAATTTATTTAATCTCAAATGTAGTATTTTTATTAGGGCTTTACACGTTTACAGTTTAGCTTTGTTGACACTTAAAACATGAATCGATTACTAAATTAATCATCAACTATTTTGAGAATGATTAATCGATTTTAGTGTTGTTTTTTTAACAAATCATCAAATTAAGTTTTCCGATTTTCAGCTTCTTAAATGTAAATATTTCCTGGTTTCTTTGTTTCACATAAAAGAACAAGAAATCATTAAAACTGCATCATGTTAGATTTGAAAAACACAGATTAAAATCTGTCAACAATTTATGGACCAAACAATAAGGAAAATGATTGACAGATTAATCAATTAACAGTACTCACATCAGGCCCATCAAGCGTGGTCCTTTTTTTTGTTATAAAATACACTGCTTTATGCATCTAAAACTAAAGATATTGTATCTAATAATATGTTAAGTAAAATAATTTTGGGATTCCTAAGGAGGCCTGAGTCATGTTATTTTGTGTGCACTTGGGCCAGTGATATGGCCAAAAAGGTTATCAGAATAAAACGTTTCAAATCAGGTGATATTGATAATAAGGGCAATAAATGACAGATACTTGAATAGAAGTTTAAACTTGTTTATGGAAATATTGAAAAAAAAATCATATCTGAGGTAGTGTTTGCATAAACTTCAGTATAATTTAGAAATAGAAATATTGTTTATTACTCATTCTAATATATTGATTATAGTATTCACTCAATCAATTAATTGCTGCTTTGTCCATAAACTAAAGATATTCAGCAGGCGGTTAATTAATAAAGACCGCCTTTTTTTGAAGACTTTAATTGTGCTCACTACTGTGTTGTTTAACAGCTACAGGTCACAAACAGAACATGCTTGTATTTACTCCTTTTCTATCATTAGCTATTTATCACTACACAAAGCTTCTACACTAAAAGTGCTTGAAAAAAGCTGGAAAACTGCTCTTAAAATGTCTACAAGTAGTCCCTGAGAGAGTTTCCTCCAAGGTACACAATCGCTGACCCTGACAAATGTCTGAAAGCCCCGAGAGCGCCGACTCTAAGAGCATCTGCTCTCGGTGGGAAAATAAACCCCCAGATTTGAGCGTAGCTGTGGAACAAGTCTGGAGGCGAAACTCCAAAGACACCACAGTGGAAATAAGTGGAGAGTCTTATTTAAACACACTGGTATTTCACTTCCACTGTCTTGTCCTGTAAGTTCATCCTGTCATCTCTTTCCGTTCATTTTGACAGACCAAAACAAAGCCTTATTCCGTATTTAATGCCTAATCTTAAACACAACTCAAATCTTAGCTCTAAACTTAACCAGTTCCTCGTTGGTCTCCACGGGGACTACCGTTCTTGACAAGGTCAGGGTTACTGCCAGAAAAGGCCCTAAAGCGGTAACAAATACAAGAACACACAAGTACACACACACACACACACAGTCATCTTTCACTCCCAAGTGTCATTAGGGATTATGGTTCACATAATCTTATAATGACTGCTACTTTGCACATTAATATATTGTATGAAACGTCAAGTGCAGTGAAGGTTTGCACCAAAACAACAGCTGCACGATGAATAGTTTGTTGTGTGGCTTCTTCGAGTGACTTCTGCACTGATGGTTGTGTTAGAATGAAGCGCTGGGACCTTCTGTCTGCTGCTCATGAGAGCGCAAACGTGTGCACGATATAATGTTTCGGCCTCGTTTGCTGATATCCCTGCAAAGGTGTTATCACAAAACAGGTTAAACCAACGACTGTTGTAAGTGAACGTACTCTGCTTGCACAAAACATGCAGACTGACATGCTCTTTATCTGCTCTCAGCTGAATGATCATCATGTATGTGTTCATAAAATAACCCCCACCCACCCGACCATCCCACCCCACCCCACCATCCCATCCCTTCAGGAGCTTCAAGTTCAGACAAGCACTTTCTCCCAGGTTTACAAAATCTCCCTCCAGGTTCTGCAGCTTTGGCAGGGGGTGTTTTACTGCGTGTTTCAGGAGAGCAACTGCTAAAGACCACAACGATGGATTTACACAAATCTCAGTGAGAGGAGATAATTGCAAATTATTGAGGCATTGCAAAAAAAAAAAAAAGTAAAGGATGAGGCGGATTTCCAGGAGGCAGCAGGTCGGCTCGCACGCTGCTCGGCTCTTGCTGCCATGCATCAAACCCCGTCTGTATCTATTGTTTTGTTTCAGCAGACTGGAACACTGATACCTGACAGAATACATAAATTTGGGGCCGTTGTTGGCAGTATGGCAGCATTTTGGCTTCAGGTCAGCGTATCCTTCCCATCCACCGAGCTGGCTACTGAAGTGTGGGCACTGGCTGCTTGTACATGGACTGAAAACACAGATCACAGAGTTTATTGCAAGTGATGTAACCGTTAATATATTTGGTTTACAAATGTAATGCTAGGGTGCTGCTGCGCTTGATGATCAGTCTGCTTTGCCTTTAATTTATACCCTTCTGAGGTCGTGCACCACTGAGAGACATCAGCATCAGTTTGTTTCAACTAAACTTGATTAGTTGAAAAGAACGTGACCTTATGAGCTTCTGCGTTGGTTTAATTGTTAAAGATTACGACTTTATTGGAGCCTTTTCACAAGTTACGGTTATTTTTGGAGGGTTTCCACGCATGCTCCATTTTAATTAAAAAGAAAGAAAACACAGTTGACCTGCAGAAGTCAGATTTATGGAGTGGAAATCCATCTATGTAGGGAGGCTGTGCATGCCTCTCAGATTCACCTCCTCAGGGCGGATTCTAGTGTGATGGCAGCTGGGACCAGAGCCAAAAAAAAAAGGCCTAAACATTAAATATGTTATCTCCCACTGAATGCTCTCATCTTTATCCATCATATGTATGTGATCGACAGAAAGAGAGTTAATTGGAGAAGTTATTAAATCATACTAATCCTGATGGTTGCAAAAACTCTCATGCTACTTGGTAAACGGCTTCCTTCTCTTCCGGGCTTCATTGTATTTTCTACACGATTCTGAACTCCGTAGCGTGATTAATGAATTAGACTTGGCCTGACTGGCGTATTTTTGATTTGGTCTCAGGGAGCTATGTCAGGTATGCGAGGAAGCTCGGCAGAATCTGAGGTAGTGATTGTCAGCATTTGTGATTAAAAAAATGTTCCTTTTACTCTTCATCGCAGGCAGTAAGGAGGCCGCGTTCACCTATGCCATCATCGCTGCCGGGGTCGCCCATGCAGTCACCGCAGCCTGCACCCAGGGTAGTCTGAGCGGCTGCGGCTGTGACAAGGACAAACAGGGTTTCTACAACCAGGAGGAAGGCTGGAAGTGGGGAGGCTGCTCTGCAGACGTCAACTACGGCCTGGAATTCTCCAAGGTGTTTGTGGACGCGCGGGAAATTAAGCAGAACGCCAGGACTCTCATGAATTTACATAACAATGAAGTGGGGCGCAAGGTATGTTTGGAATACTGGTATACTTGCTTTTATTTAATTTTGCATGTTCCACATCATCATCATCATCACCAGTAATGAGCCGAGCCACAGCTCTACTGTTTTTTAAAAAAACATCAGTGATTGACAACTTGTTCAGGCTTTACCACAAACTCAATCTCACACACACTGCAGACTGTCTAGAGCCATGGTTCTCAAACTGTGGTACGTGAACCACTAGTGGTACGCAAGCTTCCGCTGGTGGTATTTGGAGGAAAATCAGAAATACTGACTACTGTATATACCAGGGTGTGTGATTGCAGTGGAGCTGAGGGATTTTGACCACAGTGCGTCGAAAAGGAAACCAAAAAATAAGAAGAAATGAAATAATAATTAGCGTCACCTCATCTCTTGCTCCGTCTTAATCTAATTTCACTATACCAGCGTCTGAAGTTTATGTGAGGAGTGTCTTATTTACGCCACTGTATTTTAACATGGCAATAATGGTGTTACTTGGGGAGCTTAATATTTTCACAGCACCATTTAGTTAAACCAATATTTAACTGGTTTTATTCTTAATGGCAATTAACTGATTCAAGGTTAATCATTCACATTCCTATTCATAGACAAATTTGCATGACTTGAATCTCATGATTATATTTTAATAATTCATAAAAAACTGACCGAGAATTGGGAAAGATAACTTTAAACCGTACAGTAAATACATTCAACTCAAACCTTTAACTAGTTATATTGTGGTTAACCAGGTCAAACATATCAGAGTTAAGCTGATATTATAAAAGAAACAAATGTAGAATATGATCCTTGTTTTAAAAAAAGAAAGATCCAGTGCACAGTGAAAAACAAAAAAACAAGTTGTATATATAGTTGTATGTATAATACAAATGTAACTTATGCTACGACTAGAATAAACAATCCCTAGTGTCATTCACATAAGGTCCTATAGTAGTTTTATTTATTCATACATTTATTTATTTATTATTTATAGTATTTTCCGGAATGCTTCCCTTTTTAACAGCCGTTTAATCAAGTTCCCCCACAGCAAATCTTTGATACCAACAAATCAGAGGAGGCTGCTGCATGGTTCTACTTCATACACCTGTAGTGTAGCAATGGCATAATACATATTGAGATTTCTAATGGCAGCCTTATGTTCAGCAAGTCTAAGATTTTGTTAATTCACTTTATGAATAAATCAAAGTCAAGTGTGGTGGTTTGTCATCGTTATGGTTATTGGTATATTTATTGAGGTTAAGCCGTCTTCTTACTCTGAAATTTCTAACTTGTTGAATGACTTGAACTTTGGTAAACTCCCAACTTGGTACTGCTGTGGGAATGTATGAGAAGAAAATTGCGTCAGACGATCTGTGATAAACAGCTGATTCTTTCAGTAAAGAAATGTAAATACAACAATACATATTTGACCATTTATTTTATGGTATATTAGAGAAAGCAGAGCTTCCCTTGCGGTCATAAAGGAATCGCCTCTGATCTCGTGGTATTATGTGCATTTGTTCTTGGGTATAGTGAGGGCATCATGACTGGGTACAAACGGAGCATCTACCAAGGGCTCTGGCTTTGCAATCAGTGTTGGGCGGTTGTTTACCATCTTGTGCCAAACCTTGTGAGAGAATTGACAGTCAGTTCAAAGACAACGTGCAAGATTGCAAAGTAGTTGGGTCTTTAATCATCTACCATTTATAATGTCATAAAAAGATTCAGGGAGCGCATGAAAGCCAAGGGCAGAAAACCCCTGCTGACTGTGTGTGAACGTTGAGCCCTCAGGTGGCATTCTGTGAGAAACGGCCATGCCACTGTGATGGACATGGCCACAGAGGCTTGGAAGCACTTATAATGCACGAATAATGATGAATGTGAGCTGCCTCCCACTTCCACGTGCTGTCCCGCTGCTCGTGGAAGTACCTCGCTTTCACATTGTGCGAAATTCCCCTTCTTCCGTCTTCTTTTACCATGTCTTTCTTATCACTCCAGAAGAATGAACATTAATTATTCCGGTGTTTCATACATGTGCCAACTTCTGAGGTGAATCCCGCGCAAAGTTTTATAAATGAGGCCTCAGGACGATATGAGAGTGTATGAGCCAGACTCAGATGTTGTTACCCACTGTACAGAAATTGGGAGCCAAAACATAAATCACTAAAAATTGCAGGGTCATCTACAAAGTGACCCCATGAGAGAGCAGTTTGTTGGAAGAAGTCACACAATAGATCAGTGGAAGTCTGAGGTAAACTGTGCAGCTGTAAGATGCTGCTGCACTGATGACCACTTTAGCTGTAACATATCTGTCCGGGGAGACAGAGCTGCTTTTATTTGATTTTGCATGCACAACAGAATTTGTCAGGAGTCTGTGGTGATTCAAGCATTTTCTGACATCTCATTTGAAGCAGCAGTCATACCATGAGAGACGTTTCAAATGTTTATTTTAATAAGGAAGTCACACTGAGACCGAGAGTCACATTAAAAATCTCTTTTTCACATAAGAACTTATAAATAAGACCCAGTCGACTAAAGGATTCTTTTGACAACAGAGACAACATGGCTGAATCCAGAGCAGTTCATTTTTGGACTGATGTGGAGACCAAATAAATGATAAACGATGATGAATGACACAGAATGGCGCCGGACAGACTCACTTCATTGAAAAGATTCCATCAGTGCTTGTATACTGGGACAAGGACAGAAGTCAAGTTAAATGTTGCTCCCACCACAGCTCAAATGAACTTAACTGTAACACAGAGGAAATGTCACCTGTGAGTAAAGTTAGCATTCCGCGCAAAATGGAAGGAATGATATGGAGTCTACAGCCAGAACACAGGGAGAAACTTTAGAAACACCTTTCAGAAGTAATTTAATGGCTGGATTAAAAAACAAACCCCAAAAAAGAAGGAAAATAATGATCATAACATCTTATGTTTAACTAAATCCCAGAAAGTAACCCACAAATGGACTGGAGAGCATCCATGCAATAACAAATGAAGGCACTAACATGGAATCAGGTTGTAGTGGTTTGACCATAGGAACAAAATCTGGTGTAAGTGTTCCAAGCTAAATTATGGGATTTTTACAGTGGCAGTGGAAGACACAAAACACGTTCTTATTTATATTATAACTGACTCCATGTACCTATGCAAAGCTACAGCTTGGAGACGTGAAACTTATATTGGCAATGGGATTGACCTACTGGGGCCGAGGCTCCAGTAGGTCTGGAAACTTAAATGGGAAAGCAACACAATCACATGTGATTATGTGTCACTGATGACCACATGATGATGATGCACATAGAATGTATAAGGTATTTCACTGATCATTCAAACAACTTCAAGTTGAAGTGTGATGTGATTGTGTTGCCAAAGTGGACCCTGTGTTGTTCACACTACGGCACGAGGTAAATGACACAATCCAAAGATGGAGAAAGAGGGAGACCAATGGCTACCACACCACTGATCTGGATCATAACAAAACCACACAGGCACTGGATCAAGTTATAGTGATACCACTACAGTGATCGATGAGATGAGACCTCAAATACAGGTCAGGAGAAGTCATGCATAGCTAAGCTTAAGCTCCACTGTGAGACTTCTGTTGCCAAAACACTACTAGCATCGCTACCCCACCGCCTCTCTCAATGTGGAACACCGCGAATGAGCGGAGCAGTGAATCAAAGACATAAACTGAGCATCTGCAGTGAGTGACGCTGCTGTGAGGAAGACAGCTTTAGCCATGTTTTCATCACGGTACAGTTTGGTACGGTACAGTACGGCCTGATTTGGAACGGTAAAGCCCCGGGTCAGGCTTGCCTTTCGACTGAGAACCGCGCGTGGAAGTGCTCACAAGCCATTCATTTATTCATCTGAGAATAGAATCTCCACGACTATGAGAATTAGGGGGAAACAAAACACAGCTGTACTGAGAAAGAATGAGAGTCATGTGGAGCAGATAGGCTCTTTGTGCCCCTTTGACAGAATGTGCACTGCTTTCCCGTCTCAGACATCAGTGGCAGTTCAGTGTCACAGTGGCAGTTTGTGGTCTTGTCCCGTTCATGGCGACAGGGTTGTTTAATGTGCGACGATCAGGCTTTGGTGGGAGACGGCTTCATACTGTATTTGAGGGCTGGCATCAGTCACACTGTGATAGTGTGTGGATCTCTTAATGTGCACAAAGTGATAGCTCTGTAATTAGTGTTGTGAGGCTTTCATGTTTAAATGGAGATGATGTCAGAGTGTCAACCTTTAAATGTCTTGAGAAGAATAAACAATAGTGTAAAAAGTGCCACGGGAGGCTTACAGGGGCTCTGTTAGACAAACAATGGCAGCTTCGGCTGGTATCTCACTTCACTGAACTTCGTGAATTATATGTTTGTCAGATCTCGGGAGCATGACCACGCTAAGCTGTGTGCATCCAAGGCTTTTGACAATTACCCCACGAGACTCCAGAAAGTCTGAGGGCATATCAGAGTGGAATAATTAAAAAGCAGGGTGAAGCTTTTTAATACCAGCGAGGGTGAGGAGGAGGAAGGAGGGTGGTGAGCTGATGTCATTCAGCCTGAGGCACACATTGAATACCCCAGCTGCTTTTGCCAAACCCGCCAAAAGGTTCCACTCTTACCATGAAAAGGTCTTTCACTGCTGCCAGTGCAGTCACCATAAACATCTCAATGAAGTGACCGATTAAACTGTCACTTTAGTCACAACAACTACTCATAAGTAATTGCAGTATACTGCGTGTCTGAATGCATCTGTTTGGACAGACTGATTTTCAGCTACCATAAACAAATCAGAGATGTGTGGTTTTCGTGGCTTATTGTTAGGGCTGAACGAATTGGGGAAAATATCTAATTGCTATTTTCTGACAGATATTGTGGTGTGCACACCGTTGCCCTCTTTTTGAAACCAAAACGTGGTTTGTATTTGATTTATTAGAAGCACAAATGAGGTGATTTACTAAGTGTGTATATTTCTTATGGTTTTTTTAGTTTGTTTCTCAACTTTGAGAACATTTCAAGCAATCATACTCCAGTGATTTAGGACTCAACTTGCTGTACATAAAGTTGTGAGAGGCATATTTACAACGATTTGACAAATTCAAAGCAGCGCAATGTTGAATATATTAACTTTTAGACGACACATTGCTCATACGAGTGACAGTATTTACTAATCAATCCCCCTTGCCTATTAAAAGTTGTTACAGAGTCTCTATAAAAAGGTGTTACCTGAGATAACCCATGGATGTATAGCATATTTAAAGACAGCGCCCAACTCATTCATTAAAGTTAATAATAATGTTGGTGCCTACTAGGGGTGGAAATCACAGGGTACCTCACGATACGATATGTGACACATGGTCCACGATACCAATAATATCACGATACGACGATTCTGTGCTTTTGCAAGACAATCAAATAGCGATACATCACGATATCTGTCTATTTCTTCACATAGAGAAGAAAGTGCATAAAGTATATATATTGAACGTGGCTGGGGCTTTCTCTGCTACTTTAGAGCCACTTCATTTATTAATTAATGTATTGATATTTGCCATGGATGGGTGGTGATATCACTAAATCGATATCTTGACCCACCCCTAGTGCTCTCAAACAGCTATTCTAGTATAGCAGAATGGATCAAACACATATTCCACTTAAAAAAAAGAAGATAAAATTGTTCTGTGGGCTGTTCTGTGGGCATCATGTGCATCAATGCTGAAGCTGCAGTATCTTATATGGCCACCATGCGAAAAAACAGTCTACTGTTCCTGGGTGCTCGAGGTAATTCTGATGAGATCAATGTGACATCACAAGAGCTACATTGTATTCCATGACTATTAAACTAATTTTTTGTAATTACACAACGTGCACAAAGTTGAAGAGATTGGTCTGCTCTTGTGTGAGTGGTTCTTTCATGTGCGTGTTGTAAAGCTTTGAATGTTTCTTGTGAAAGAATCAAACCTGCATTGCTACTGGCCATAGAGAGACATCTTGGAGCGGTGCTGAGATCTCAGGAATGCCTACATTCATTTGGAATGCTAGAAAACTGTTGTCTCAACCTGTTGGAACTACTCATGCAATATCCATCAGTATTTCACCAAAGTGATGTTTCCTAGTTGCTCACAGTGGAAAGACACCAACAAACACTTTTTAAGAGATTGTGTGTAATGTTGCAATTACTAAATACTTCTCCTGTAAAGTGAAGTGTATTTGTTTCCATCAAAACTCAAAGATGTTTACTCGGTGTAGAAGCTAAAAATAAACTTGAATTGATCGGGTGTCAAGAAAGGAACTGTGATGACTGGAAGTCAGGAGTGGCAGAGATGTATGTGAGGGTGGTGCAGGACATATAGGAAGATGGTGAGACGGTGGTGAGGTTTGCAGTTGGAGTGACGGATGGGTTCAAGGTGGAGGTGGGATTACATCAGGGATCAGTTCTGAGCCCCTTCTTGTTTGCAATGGTGATGGACAGGTTGACAGACGAGGTCAAACAGGAGTCTCTGTGGACAATGTTGTTTGCAGATACTATTGTAGTCTGTAGTGAGAGTAGGGGACAGGTGGACGAGAGTCTGTAGAGGTGTAGGAATGCACTGGAGAGAAGAGGAAGGAAGGTTAGTAGGAGCAAGACAAAATACTTGTGTGTGAATGGCAGTGAGACAGGTGGTACGGTGAATATTAGAAGTAGAGGTAGTGAATGGACAGGCAGGAGGAAAAGAGGGAGATCACAGAGAATGTTAAGGGATGTTGTGAAGGAGGACATGAGGACAGTTGGTGTAACAGAAGAGGACAAGATGGAGGCAGATGATCCGCTGTGGCAACCCCTAAAAGACTTGTCTTGGGACATAGGCCTTTCAAAACCCAAATCTAATCAGCTAATCCATTAAAGTGAACATTTGTGAACTTGAAGCTTCAAGGATTGTCTTCAGTCAAAGTAAAGTAAAATAAAAAAACATTGTGAAGTCACTGCAACCTCAAATTTTGACCTATAACTATCAAGATTGGTTCAGTTTATCCTCAAGTCTAAGTGATGTTTGGGGCAAAATTTGAAGGATTACCTTAATACATGACAGACATCCTACACGTAAACTACCCACACACATACAACGCCGTAGCATAGACATCACAATAAGCTTAACTTCAATTTAAGTTGGTTTGAGTAGTTTAAACTGCACTTTGTTTCATCAAGAATTTTCCTCTATTCTAGGTCCTGGAGAAGACCATGCGTCTGGAGTGCAAGTGTCATGGTGTGTCAGGGTCTTGCACCACCAAAACATGCTGGATGACGCTCCCTAAGTTCCGTCAGCTGGGATACGTTCTCAAGGAGAAGTACAACCACGCTTCACACGTGGAGCCGGTGCGAGCTAGCCGCAACAAGCGCCCAACGTTCCTGAAGATCAAAAAACCACATTCCTACAGGAAGCCCTTGGACACAGAGCTGGTCTACATTGAGAGGTCGCCCAACTACTGCGAGGCCGACCATCTGACTGGCAGCATGGGGACGCAGGGTCGTCTGTGCAACAAAACGGCCCAGCAGCCCAACAGCTGCGATCTGATGTGCTGCGGCCGCGGACACAACACGCATCAGTACTCGCGTGTGTGGCAGTGCAACTGCAAGTTCCTGTGGTGCTGCTACGTCAGATGCAACACGTGCAGCGAGCGGACAGAGGTGTACACCTGCAAATAGATATACCGGACTGCTCGTGTATTTCCGAGTGCCAGTGCAAATCTGCCACCGAATTGGACTCAACCGCTGAGCTCATAAATGTTACGTCTGTTTCTCGTGATACCATTTCATACATTCTCTGCAGTCCACACTGCTCAGCTCAGATGCTGAGGATATTCTTTTTTTTCCTAAACTAATTATTTATTCAGTGAGAAAACTACTGATCATTTTTGACTTTTCATTGTCAGGTGGGGTTGACACATGGTGTATAGATTCCTGACATTTTATTGCAAAGTATATTCACGTGCACTTAAGAGCAAAAAAATTTTTTTTTTCTTAACACAATAATTAAAACACTGGAGTATTCACAACTGAATGTGACTGACAGATCGGGGAAGCAGAGGAACACTACACTACTGATTGTGGACTCAGTTTAATAATATTGTTCTACATTTGTTTCTTTCCCTCCAGTTTGCTGCTAATTGTCTGGAAAGTTTGTGACCGAGCAGCAATTTTGACTTTTCACGCTAAGTTGACACCACTAGAAGCGAACATGAGCTTCCAGATGTTACATTTCCCCAATGTTGATGATAGAATATATTTTGTAAGAGATTATTTTTATATAATTATTGTTTTATTTATTTTCTCTCCCTGTGTAAAATATTTTCCCTCAGCCTTTCTTTATCTTTTACTGAAACACTGTTCTAAAAATGTCTCCTCAGAAGAAAAATATAATCATGTCACACTGAAATGTGCAGTATTGTGATGCATTTACCGTTTCAGGGAGCGTACTACACCTTTTCGTACTAATGTAACCCCCATGTTACATGAACATGCCTTTCTCTGAGTCTCTCATTGTATATTTAATGTTTTTGAGTTCAAACATTGTCATTCGGTGCATAATTTGTCAAACAACAATTTAATCAGCAGCTTTTTTAAACCTGACGATTAACAACAACACTGCAAACTGTTTCAGCTGCAGTTTGCAGGAAATAATATGATTAAATAACGGCAGGTTTCTGTCCTAAGCCCCTCCCACCAGATGTGGACAGACAGACCAACATGGTTCACGTGTGAGAGACGACCCAAGGCACTCTATCTTTTACATTCTCTGCTGATGTTGACACACATTATATTGCATTTCTGTAGGTTTCATTGTAGAGTGGCCGTTGTTACCAATGCTGGAATGGTGACCTTTCCACCATAGGGTCGTGTACATGCAGCTGTTAAGTTGAACAGCCACTAGGAGCGTCTTCTCTCTGAACTGTGATTGGTCAAAATCACCTATGGGGCCAGATTTCATCTTGCCTACCCCAACTTTAACTTCTCGGTTCCTTCAACACACAGTGGTTACCATGTGGCATTAACGTGTGTCCTTTGTGTAGTGTAAAGCTCATTCTGATTGAAATCCGATTCCCTAAAAACACATTATTGTCACATGTAAATGGTCTACGAGAAATCTTCCAGGCTAAATGTTTCATTACATTGCATTTGTGCAAATATACTTTAATGTTGTTATGATGGGAACAGAACCTGGGAGTTGCAGTTGGAGTTGAGCTGGGTATCAATGATGTGGCCTCTTGCCTTTCAATAAAAGAAGCGGAAAATACATCCTACTTGCTGATGGTTATCATGACCATTAAATAAAATAACACATTTTAAAATAATAAATAATAAAATGGCAAATCAAAGAAGGAAACACAAATACAAGTTCATTCATAAAAACACTTGAAAATAATCATTAGCTGCGGCCCTGGATGACACTTGACAGTTTTCAATACTTGGCTCCACTGACATTTTCCAGTAAGTATTTGATACCCAGCCCTCTCCTAACAGTTAAATCACCTTTAAATAATCTGAGGTAGGGTCTCTAGAGAGCAGTCAGGTGAGTTTAGATAGTAAGATGTAAGATGCCTTCATCACAGCAAGGCTGCATGACATGACTGTAGAAACTATGCAGTGTATTCACGGTTTGATTGTTAATGAGAGGATTTCAAGTAAAGTGCAGGTCAATCCCGACTCAGCCTTTATTGTCGGGTTTTCCTGTATGCAACTGATCTAATAAAATCATATGACTCAAGAGGCTGCTGTGTTTTTACATCAGAAGTTATAGTTGGTCTCATGCCGTCTTTGCATTTGATTTTGTTTAATAAAAGGACTCAGAATGAAAAGCAGGACGTCACCGCGTGTTTGATAAACACCTTTCGGGGTTTCGTAATGACAGAGTGAAGTGAAGTAGGTGTAACTGAGGTGTCGCAGCAATGTGTGCTCGTCAGCGAGCAGCGGGTGTGTGGAGCTGCTCCCTGATGGATTACCGTGACATCTGCTTCATTCACTCCACAACGACGTTGCCACAACAACCACTCTGTGCCCCCCAAAAATGCTCGCCGCCTCATCGAGAGGCCAGGCTGCCCATTAACAAAATGGTAACCATGCAAAAGCCAGATAAAATTTGGATGCTGTTTATTTTGTGGAAATGGCAAATGAGGAGAAAGCGGTGGGTAAAGGGGGGGGGCTTGTGGGGTGCAGGGGGTGCTTTACAATTGGGGATGATGTCAAGAAGGATTTCAGTCCAAGCAACAGAAAGGGTCTTAACTCCCGGAATAATCAGCAACAAAACATTCTGCACCCGCACTTCGCCTCAATAGAAAGACGCTCTCAGAAAAGGCAGCTGGCCAAACAGCTTTGGTCAGAGTGACGCTGAGGCTCTGTCACTGAGAACTCCACGACATTATGCCAGCGTCTCCGGCAGCACCAACGTCTAACATGCTTCACTTCTCAATTTGCATCTCTAATGATGTGGCCTCAAAGCAATTCTGTCAACAGGAAATACACAGAGGAAAATCACATGGAGTTACTAAGCTGCCGTTTGTTATCATCTGTTTCAGCTGTCAATCCAAACTGGATGTGAGGACATTTGAACCTTTACACCTCCAAGTCAAAATAATATCAATTATTATTATTATAACAATAACATGATGTGAATGAAAGCTCACTTAACATCTAAATAATAACTTATCGTTTAAACCTCAAGAAAAAACCGACACATACGTTTCCAATTTGTGAATAATTTCATTAACCATTTATATTTCATTTATTTACTTAAATAATTTAGCGTAAAAACAACACAACATAATTATAACCACCAGTGTTGAAGGAAAACACAGTTTTAAGTCAAAGAACATACAGACTCATCTACGACAAAAGCGAGCAGCCATGCAGAGCGGATCACTGAAGCGCTAATGAACTGCTTCATGGAGTTTTTTGCCCCGTTGAAAACACAAATGTGTCACAGCTAAGCTCCCTGGTGCTTGATACCTCCATTTGTTCAGAGTGCTTGGACGTGCTGGTGGCAGCCTCTGGGTCGGCCTGTGTGCAATGCACCTGTGAACACCTGCACTGAGGCGGCATTCCTTTTAAGACTGGTGCTAGCTGCGGGAGCAGACTTTAATCTCTGCCTCTATTCCACGTGTGAGCTTTCTCCCACACGCTCCGAGCTGTGTATCCAAACAAGATACTTAATTTATGCACTGCCTATTACTTAAGTACAGAACTTTGTGTGCCGTTGTATTTCTTTCAACAACAATGAAGACGAAAAAAAGAAGTCGGTTCTTCACTGCAAATGGTGCCGGAGGGCGTCGTGCCTGGCTTGTGCAAGAGAGAATCTTTTTGTCAGACAGGGGCTGCTTAATAACTACAATTATGGCAGTGCCTTGAAAGCAAAGGCTAAGCAGGGTCCAAATTGTGCCAAAAGTGACATCATAGCTGAGGAATGAGCCAGAGAAAAGGTACGCACACTGTGGAAAAAATAGTGGGTGTTGTGAGGATTTTAATTGAGGATTCATAAATCAAACATTTCATATCAGGTACCTTAGACACCAAAATTTACAATAAATCATGATTTGGCTCAGCAGTGATTGAAAGAATGATGTGTTATTTGTTGTTTAAAAGAGGCCACGGTTGGAACACGCCAGGTAATGATAAACCCCGTAGCCCTGAGCTAAACTTTTGCTGTCTGGCAGTTAAGTGCTTTTAGTGCTGAAACGGTCTTAAGGATATACTGTAAAGCAGATGCAATAACAATGTGTGTGAAGCTGTTTTGTCTGCACGGTTTATGGGATTTTAGTAATTCTGCCCATTCGCTTGATCTTTTGATTTATGTGGTAGTCTCGTCTAGTGGTATCAAGCCAAGAGAGTTTTGTTTTTGTTTGATCAGGTTTTGAGATATCATCCTTGAGATTTCAGGTACCATCCAAATACATTTGAAATAGGAATGTTGTTGGAAGCTGCAAGATTTAAAAAAAAAAAGAAAAAAAAAAGGACATTTGAAACTGAACTGTGTGAAACTGTTTCCCAGTAATTCACACAACTGTTTTTGACAAGAAGTACTTTCAATGTTTTATGCACTGCAATTTGAATACTGACTTGCAATCGCATTTATCATGGGGTGCTGCATTGGTCATGTTTGTCTTGCAATTTCAGTGAAATGTGGGACAAAAAGTTATTGAAAATGCAAGACACACACACACAAAAAAACCCTGTTGGCAAATTTGTGGACGTTAACATCTCTGTGAGTCGATTATAATGTTTAGCATGTCAACAGTCTCAGGTTAGCATTACCAACATTCACATTTTAGCACAGAATATACTATATAAGCTGGAGCTAATGTTAAATGTCATTACTTTCTGCAAGTTTTTAATCAAAATAGTGATATATTGATAAGGATCACCCAAAGCCATTACAATTCAAATGAAGGAAAACATGGTTGGACATCCATGCATTAGCTATTATCTGTGAAGAAAACAGACTCAAAACCACAACTGTTGATGTCAGGGTCACAGTAGATGTAAGTTTGGGGTTCTCCAGAGACTATAGGATTGAATCCTGTAGACTCTGTAAGCAATTTAGATATTTAAGTATTACCAACAGTCAAACCCCATGCCAGTTTTGTACAATAGCTACCTGAGACTACCGAGTAGCTTTGGCTGATATTTAGAGTGCATTTTGCATGGTGGATTCTGTCCATCTTTCACAGAGGAACTGAGTTTATATTGAATCACTTTATTGCAGAGGACAGAAATGAGATCTGGGATATTAACCCCATCTCCTGAGACCCACGTTATAATTTCACTGCTAAGCCTGACTGAGTGAAGGTGTCGCAATAAATACTGTAAATATTATATTGGTTTCTAATTTTGCATTCATGTCAACTACCTGTTTTTACCATCTCAGTCCTAACAGGGATCAGTGTGAGGTGCAGGCAGAGATCTCCCGCCATCAGCACTGAATCATCTGCTGTGGTTACGCAGTGAGACATGAAGCCATGTTGGAGGTCCTGCTTCCCCTTTGTTTCTGGCAGTGATTGACAGGATGATTAGTCCTCGAGCAGCCACAGGAAATAGCATCAAGATGCAGTTAATTACTCTTTTTTTTTGTATTCTTCAGGCCTTTTTTTACCACATGTGTGGCATGTATGTATGAAAAGAATTAGTAGTGTTTCTTGTGCTTGTGTTAGCTTGCAGCTCATGCCATTTTGTGACATGTATAGCAGAGCATCACACCGTTATTAGAGCTTACGGCGCAGGGCAAAGTAAATTATGTGTTGTCCCTACACGGGTTTATATCGGACACTACATCACACCCTCTTGCTGCTCTGACTGTGTGAAGAATGCAGTAATGACACGACGTGCACCGTATGAACTGCTGTACTGAGAGGACATGAGAGGTATGTCCCTGTGGCCATGCTGACATGAAAACCAAAGCAAGCATCAGCTACACAAACAACTTCCTGCCTTACGCCCAAGCAAGCTATAATTTCTCCGACCCCAAAAAAAGAGATGCAAAATGTTCCTAAAGCATATTGAGCAATTAAATGATGAGGAAACCCTCCGTGCCTAAAGGCTTACGCAGAGTGTGGCAGAAAGGTTGAATCAACCGCAAGTGCACGTCCTATATCCTGTTACAGTTCACCATAATACCAGTCAGTGAATATAAGGGCAGAGATGGTTCTTTATGGAGCACGGGAAGGTACACTTTAAGTGACGCATCCCGTGTAGAATTTGCTCATTCTTGATGGTTTCATCACCTCACACCTTTCACAGTTGATTTAAGCAGGGGAATGGGGCGGATCATCCCACAGCGGAGAGAGCAGCTGGAGGAACATGAAAACAGTTGTGACGGTCGAGTTAAAATAAGTTTGAGAGATGAACAGCCTGGTGACAGACCAACACTGTATCAGCATTACATCCAAAAGCAACTGTGCCCTGTTCAAATGCTGTGAATGAGAAGCAAGTCTTTGAGCTGATATAATCTTGTTCTTCAATTCTGATTCTAGTTCCCTGTATGAATACAGACCGAGAGAAATGGAGGACGTAGCTGAAAACCTGAGCCCCCTTTACACCTGGTATTAAAATGTGTTTCCTGTAATTGCATGGCCCCTGACCGCTTGTAAAGAAAGATGTAAATACACCCGAGACGCATTGAGAACAGACTCATTGTGATCACATTGAACAGAAGTGTGACTGCAATGAGTCTCTGATGCGTCTACGCTCCAAACACAATGACATGAGTGGAAATACGTGCACGTGGCTCTGTGCACAGTGAAACGTGAAAGCGCAGACAAAACAGTCTCCTCTGCTTCAGTACGTCTTTATGTCTTTATAACATCAACGTTAGAGTGTCCCTCAAACTCACACATCAGACTGAATGTGAAGCCTCTGTAAAGTGAAGTACAATTGTCAGGTCTATGCACTAATGTTTTAAAGGTTTTGTCTGAGACACTGACAGTCAGACACTGTAGCCGCTGCAGTTTGACCTGAAGCAAACGATAGATGACAGTGTCCTACTGAAAGGTGAGCTGTCACCCCAGTTCCCATCCCACCCTATACCACACAGGAGCATGTTTTCATTTAAACTGCACAGTATCCCGCAACACCTTCCCTTCCTTCTAACCAGTCACACTGAAGTCTTCCCATAGCACAATGCTGCCACCGCTGTGTATCCAGAGGGCATTTGCCAGGTGATCAGCAGCACCTTGTGTTATCCAGACAGATTGATTTAGAACTTGTGCCCAAAAGGTAGTTTTCCTCATGCATTCAGAAACCTTTCAATGTGATGCAGCGGAGGACGACGGATCGGGATTGTGTTTACATGTTGCAGCTCTTTTTGGTTGCAAGACTGTGTAAACAGCTGTCTATGAACCTCTCACACTTTTAAGGAGCCATGACCAAAGAAATTGCTGTGATTATTTCTTGTTTGGCATCTTTTGTCTAGGACAGCCCAAAATTGTACAGTGTATACCGGGCTTAAGGCCCGAATAGTGGACAACTGTGAAAGATAGTCATCAATCGAGTTCTCCTGTCTCTGCAGAGGACTTAAGCTCTTCTCAAATGACCTGGTACTCTCTCTTCCCTGCTCTATGCCTATCTTGCTCAGTTATTCAGATTGGCCTTAAGGTTAACTCAAAACCTGCAAACATCTTTTATTTTACAGTTACTGAGGTCACACTTGATGCTTAAAAAAATGCTCTGACACCTCTGTCTCTATAATATGTGGGATGTTTTATTTACATGGGTAAATATAACCTCACTCAGAACAATGAGTGACAGTTGAATTTGTCCTTGGCGGACTTCTCGAGATTGAGACTCGGCAGCAGACAGGAAGTCTGAACTCTGTTTTCCTCTCTGAACTCTGGGTGTGCTTACACTACCTGTGCAAGACCTTGCGGCATGTTATCTTTATGTCCAGACAGTCTGTTTCCTTTCAGGTACTGCGCGCGTTGCTTCAGCGAGGAAACTATTCTTCCCACATTCATCGAGCTCATATCTTTATGAGCTTCATGAGGAATTACTGAGATAAGACACGCTCATATTGTAAACGTGCATGACTCTAGAGTTTGCACCAAAATGGTATGATTCAACAGCCTCAGTGCTACGGCTCCTAATCACTGTTGAAAGAAGTGTCTTTTTTGGCGAGTGGTGAATGTAGACTCTTTTGCAAAAAAAATAAAAAGTTCACTGTGAGGTCACTCCAATGGCAAAGCTCTATAAACTATGGAAACTTAAGGATTAGTAATGATAATGGTGAATGCTGAGCTTAGTCATTTGTGCTGGCAACATTAGCCCAGGACTGGATTGGTGAGCTTTCCCTTTGCTGTGTTGCTTTAAAACAGCAAGTTTCAACAAGTGACAAGACATGAATTCTAAAGGGGGGGGGGGGGGAGATCTAAGTTCACTTCTGTGCCAGATGTCATGCCTTGGAAGCCATATCAGCCAGACTACTAGTTGACAGGAATTATGCAGATCCCATTCCAGGTGGTAAGGTTTATGTGACAAATTAAAAGCCAGATCGCATGTCATCCGTCAGGGTAATGATACTGTAGAGAAAACAATAGTGACAACATCACCACTGTACCCGTGGTGACCTCTCATCTCGCTGCAGCCTCGGATGTGCACACAAAGTCTGGCAGAGGCAGAAAAAGAGACAGAGATCAAAACCCTCTGAGGATCTATAAAGCAGTTCCACTCGGCAAACTCTCTTTTCAGCTGAAAGAGGTTCCTTTGTTTTCTGTATGAGCCTCTGTGTTCCGAACCTAGATCCACCGCTCGTTTTTCTTGAAAGAGCAACTACGCAAACTCCATTATGTTAAGAATTCCATACATTTCATCATTTAGCATCTTTGTTACATTTTAATCCCATCGACCCATCTTCACAGCTTTAATGAATAAAACTAAATTTGCATCTATTCACATCTAATCATTTATATTCTGTATCGTATTCTCTAACTCCACCCTACTCAGTGATTTTAATCTTCAAAGCACTTGGAGCTGCATTTTGTGCATGAAAATTCCCTAATAAATCCTGGCACAAGTGACACAAAGTGATACTGTGGTGGTGTGACATCAGCTACTATTGAATGTTCCACAACAAATATGCTACATAAAATGCTATTCCAGCACCACACAATAAAGATAATACATGCAATGAAACACGTGTTTAGAGTCTTTATTTGGAGCGATTACTTATGGCCATTTGCTGAGATGTTTTCCTAGTGATCCTGCCTATTGTAGCTTTAATGTGGCTTTGCAGAATAATTTGATCTAACAGTATTGCAACAGACTTGTGATTTGTAAAGAGGAGGAACCATTTAACGGTAGAGGCTGACACATCTCTCATCCACACAGTCAGCGTTAAAGAACTCTGCTGTTTGCAGATAAATAAGACTCATGACACTTCAATCAAAGTCAGGTGTTGACTCAGCTTCAGTGCTGACCGAATTGCATCTAAACATATTCAAAGACCTTCAAATGAACAAACTGTTGCCCTCTAACCTTAGAGCTGCCAACACCACAGTGTCTACATTTGAATGTGGCTCATGACAGTGTGTGTACATGTAAATAACACGATGTTGTGAGTCAGAGATGCTCTGCACCTGGTGACAGTGAAAAGTTGAGCAAAGACATGTGGGATCTAAGTTCATATTTATCAGGAGAAGAAAAATAAAGGCAGAGTCTTCTTCTTACTCCCCAAGATGTTCGTGCTGTTTTCCCATGGCTGCCTCATGTTGCTTGTTGCTGTCCCCCCAGTCATTGTTTGGACAGCTTGCGGCCTCCTCAAGAAGGGAAAGTGGATATTTATGTTGAGACTTTCAGAATGACCATTAGCAGGAGAAGCTTTTGCCAGAAGCCAGGCAGCCTGCCACTGATACAGACTTTTCTTTGTAGCTCTTCAAGAGCAAACAGAGAGGATCAGATATTGTCCCTCACATTTAGCAGGGCCACAAGCGCTGGCAGGCTGCATCAGTGAGCGCTCCACAAACACATATTTTCCAAGGAGCTCCTTTGGATGCTCCTCTTTTTCCGATTGATCTGGAAAGATGTTCCATCTGGAGTTTGGCCCTTTGAGTGAGCTCCGGCGATAGCTAACGGCAGGAGCAGACCTCTGCTGCTGCCTGATTGGCCGAGAGACTGGTTCAGCATGAGGTCAGCGATGTCTGACGGTGTCATCCTCCACTCAGAAAAACACAGCTGTCCAGAGCAGTGATGTCAGAGTAAGAATCATAATTAAATAACTGATGCCAGCAGCCTGATTGACACAGAAATAATGAAGGTCGAGGGTGCAATTCCCGACTCTGCTAGTCTGGGCAAAGCGAGACACTTAACCCACTGTGAGTGTGGGTATGTGTGGGGTATAAAAGATGGGTGAATGGGAAAACTGTAATATAAACCACTAGAAAAGTGCTATACAAATACAGACCATTACCAGTAACTATACTGCAGTGGTGGCACTCGCAAATGAAAAAAATAGGTAAAACAGAAGCCAATCATCTTCTCTGGCTGCCTGGGAGTTTTAGAAATAATTTAAGATTTTACAACTGCTTTAAAAGGGTACGAAACAGGGAGGACAGCACAGGTAGAAAGCGAGGTAGGCCTAGAAACAGCGGGAGAAGGGACACAGAGGAGGAGATGAAGGAAGGCCCAGAGACGTGGGCAATGGAGGACTATCATCAGTGGCAAAAGGGCCTAAGTAAATAAGTAAGTAAGGGTCTGGCTCCTGTCTATATTTGTGAGCTCTTAATTCCCAGTAAGGCCAATCACTGTCTCTTGAATCTCATCTTTAAACTCACTTTTATTGTATGGCATATTTGAATCATTGAATCACCTGCATTGTAAATCAAGTATAAAATAAGTTATTATCCATGCAACAAGGGCTTTGTGAGACTGAAATCTACAACTACAAAACTATACACCGGAAAGAATGTACGCCCAGCAGGCACCCGACTTGAAAGAGAAAAATCAGATAAAATCCAGCCATTTACAAACTCATCCTTAATTTCTGGGCCATATGATAGGCTGACCCAACAGAGATACAATGACCAGTCCTCCCCCTGGATTACTGTAGCGCTCCTCTGGAATGCTTAGTAGGTTCCTGGAGGCCATTCCCCATTCAGCAAACAATCACTGCCAGGTAATAAAAGAAGCATTTGTGTTTTATGTCAGCAGTGTGTGCAAAGCTTAAAAGCACAGAGATGGTGTGGCAAGATTGCACTCGTTTTTTTGCTCCCAGAGGGGTAAGCTATACTATTATTACCAGTAGCCACCGACACAACTACAGTGCTTCATTGAAACAAAATGTGGCAAGGGCAGTGTCAGACGATACTTGTGCGATCACAACCTCAATAAATTGCCCTTCCCGAAGTCCATTGACTCTCTGGTTGCAGGTGCAGGTACAACAAAGGCTTGTTCCTAGACGGAATCATTCATGTGCCTCAAGAGGAACAATTATACAGAGAAACAGCACAGAAATGTGTCTTTTTACAAGCCGCTATTCTGATATTTTGACAACCTTAAAAAATAGAAGAAGCAGCAATTAAGGCGGCAAGGATTAGTCGAGGAATGGGTCAAAATATCAATTTGATGATACATCCTCATACAATAATGATAATCGATAGGCAAATATCGATTATTTTAAGTTGGACTACACATCCAGATAACGAGATTAGGAGCCACAGTTCCAACCCCTGCTCCTGTTATGATATAAGCACTCTCAACACAGATTGGTTTTAGCACCATTGTGTCAAAAAAACTTTCAGTACGATCAAACTAAGCAAAAGTGAATTTTGTGTCTTTTACTGATTTCTATGTCATTGTACCAGAATATTGTTTTGTGTTTATATGAATGCACCTTCGGGGAAGCAACAGTTCACCTAATAAGCTTGACTGAAGCCTCGTTTAAATGCACAGGCCTTCGATCCAACTGGTATAGTCTAAGGAGACAGCCTGAGAGCCATAAAGCCAGTCTGTACACGTGTGTTTTCTCCACGCTCTTCAAAAATGCATAGAAACACATGTTCGGGTTGTCTCGTCTGCCTGTGGCGTAACCGCGTGCTAATGCCTTATTAAAGCCATTCATCAGCATGGTAGCTGGAGGTTTTCTCCAGGTACTCTGACTGGACACTGACAAATTGAATGTAGGTGTGAAGGTGAGTGACCGGTCCAGGGTGACCCTGCCTTTCAACCAATGTCAGCTGGGATTGACTCCAGCCCTCCGCAACCCTCACGTGAAGGATAAAGCAGTAGACATTGAGTGAGTGAGTGAGTGATTTGGTTGAATTTCTGATTTACTGATTAATATGATACTCATTGTGTTGAAATGTGTTGTTTGTTAATAGAATAATTGCATAAGATGCTTTCAGCATGATGGAAATCAAGTGAACTGACAGTGGCCTAGATTTCTGCACCTCCCCTGGTCTTTGTTTACTGCCTTAGGGAAATCTAGTGTATAATGGGAGACTTTGACTTTGAGAGTGGGAGGAAGCTCTTACCGACTGTTCCGCTGAGCAGCTGTACATACACATCCCTACAGTGGAAAGGTCACTGGCAACAACTGTCTATGCTGCAAAGCAACCTCAAATAGGGAGAAAAAGTGTCAGACGTGTGTCAGAAGTGATGGAGCATTTCAGAGATAGAGACACTACATTAGGTCATCATCATCAATGAAGGCCAAAAACTACCTCATGCACTGTTTAATGGAATGAAATCCAAACTGTCCTTAAACTGAATGCTCCATTTAAAAGGATTATTATGCAATGCATTTCATGATTTCAGTGACTGTTTTTCTCATGCTTATTATACTGCATCTTTATATAGTGTTTGTTATCAGTCTTTTATGATGGGATAGGCTGGTGGAATGCTTATTTAATGACCTCCAGATGAGACACACTTAGTATAGGGATCCTGTATAGTGCAGCTTCAGGGCCCAGGTCATATTTTCAATTTCCACCTGTCACAGCAGAGGTCTGCATGATGTAAATTTCATCATACGCCCATTTCCATGAAGGCACTCACAGCCTCCCTGCGGACAACAACAAGTAAACCTCCAATTTGAGTCTGTGTGAAACGTCAGGACTGACACAGACACAACAGAGAAGACGGTAACCATCAGCACTTGAGATTATGTGAGGAGTTCCACTGGTGCAAACACATACGACTCATCACTTGAAGAATACAAGAATAGAAGAAGAAAAAAAACGAGGGCAAACTCATAGCAAGAATTTGCTGTTACGGCAATGGAATGTGACGTGGTGTATGCATGCATGTAATGCTAGACTGACTAGACTTGTTTAGTATGAACAGAACCACAGACTTGTGCGCACATTACGGAAATGCAAAGCAGCTCTTCGTGGACACAGAACACAAAGTATGACCCAGGACTACACTGCTACACTGTAAATCCTTTGGGATCCAGTTTCTTCAAGGAAGAGTGCTTAATCTCTGATCACAGGAATCACACATACATTACACTATAAATAGTCCAACTGCTGCTTTTTCGTTTGAAGCCAGAAAAGGCTGTTGTGATGCTCATACCCTGAAGTTAGTGGAACAAGCACATGCTGTGATTTTTACATAAAGCTTCAAAACGTGCAGCAAATCAAGCATCTTTGCATCACAGCAAACAGGTTTTTTCACAGAAAGTCCTTTCAGTGATTTTCGGTTAAGGGGTTCTATGAATGCATGCATGCGGCTGTTGACCGCTGGATTGTTCAAGTTAATCCTCTTAGCTCCAACGAAATGTCAAACACAGACAATGAGGCTCCATAATGGGGCTATCAGGAGCAGTCTCATGGCTGTGGAGATGCTAAATAGCCTGCTGTGTTGGGTAAGGCCACCAAAAAGAGCCCGCCTTGAAAGAGGCGATATTTTTTCAAATCGTCTGGCTGGTAAGCAATGATAGAGCTGCCTGTCACATTTTTCTCCTTGACTACAGGGGTTCCCTTTCAGAGGAGCTCACAGGCACACCGATGTGACACACAAGCAGCCTTCCGGCCTTGTTTGCATTCAAATGTGATAAAACTGAGAGGTGACTTCCCTCACAGCTGGGCAGAAAGCGGATTAGGCCAAAGTGACAGGCTTCTTGGACATCCTGCCTCGTCGGCTCGTCACACTGCAGAAGAAAAGAGGCATCACTAAGCTTGGCTTTGGAAGCCAATTGAGGCACATTGCTATCCCTTTCACACTTCCAGTGTTCCCAGTGGCAGCTCGCCAGCCATGGTTAGTGGTCCACAGACAAGGTTAGTCATTCAGCACAATCTCCTCCCGGTGCTGGGGAGCAAACTTTCCAATCGGTCTATAGTCTGACTGCAGTTATTTGAGGTTAGAGTTTTAGAAAATACATTGATATTATTTAATTTTTTTTTTTACCATAAAAAACAACGACTGATGTGGCTGCACCTGTCAAACATTACTGTATGTTCATTTGCAAGACACCTGCGGTTCCTGTTGTTCTTATGTAAATATATTTATAGTGTCCAATGTAAACTAAGATTTATGGCAGATCATGACTGTGCATCTCTGATTCTGGTGCAGTATCAAATATCTGAAAAATGTATAGAAAAAAAAAGACCTACATGAAGCTCTTGTGAAGATTCAAAGAAAATCTGTCCATCTTTATGGTAAGAAATACACAACAAACACATTCTATCACCATGTTTGTACATGATACCTTCATGTCGGTAAGATAATCCTTAATTAGTCCCACAATGAGGAAATTATGATGCACATCCATAAGTAAAACAAATCTATTTAGACTCTTTTATATAAATGAGACATAGAGACAAAGAAAATAGTAAACCATGGGGTGCTTTAGCGTTGGTCTCTGAATAGATGAGGACTCTGCAGCGAATTGTTCCCAGATTAGAAACATGACTGTCCCTAAAGCACAGTTTGTTTAAAGCTTAGCGCTCTGTTGACATTGGCTTAATCTGCTGCAAGATCCAAGATGCTTCTTTTTGAAAACAAGCACACACAGTTGTATTTACACGCCATAGTCAGAGGTTCACATCACCACATGATCAAGATTCTATTTGTGTATCTTATGAATGACCATTTATTTATCTTATCAAAATATTCAATTTTCTGACTGTGAATGCTGAGCACCTTAATAGATATTTCAGGTAATGTTAAACCAAAATACGTGTGCCAGAAAAAATTGATTGGTGATTTTATGATTATTAATTGACAGTGTTTATACGACACAGTCTATGTTAACGCATAGAAGCTCCTCAGCAATTGGGTTGATTGTCAGCGGAGCTCAGGAACTGCAGCACCATCTGCAGGCTCACACTGAAGGATGGATTCAATTAGGACTCTCTCAATAGTGTGCTCAAAACTGTTCACACTAAAAACTTTCATTAGTTAGATCAGTGCATAATGAGAATTCATTCTGTGCAATATTCTTTTTTGTTCTACTTTTTGCTTTTCCAAAATAGAGACCAATGAAATGAGGTTGTAGTGAAAAATGAAAGGAATTGTATTTCATACTATTGGTTTTAGTTTTAAAAACAATCCTCTTTCAGGCTCTTGTGTAGTTGGTACCCATTTCTCAAATCTCACTTGTTTGGTGACCACAACAGGAAGCCGACTGACGGTCACGTCTGTGTCTTTTTAAAGATTCAGAGCTTGGCACTAATTCAACAACACTACATTAAAATCACACTATCATATTCTTCGTGGCAATATAACAATCCAATACATATTGATTAAATGTTTATGCACTGTACAAACATTGTTATACCATAACTGCTTTTGAATACTTTACCTATCCATAAAGAAATTTAAATCCAAAATGAACTTTGTCATTTCTTCAATGCTTCGTCCAGGAGCAGAAATCTGTCTTTAATTAACTAGAATTTGTTGCCATAATTATCAACAGACCAGTTACAAAAAAACATGTTCACTGTGCAAACAGCACAGCTGTGTTTACTTGTTCTGAAGTAAAGAGATGTAGGGGAAAAGAGTTAAAGAAAGAGAGGAGGAGGTTGATAGGTTATTTAGATCTCACTCTAGGCTTTAAAAATCGTACGTACCTTTAAATGAGAAGTGTGGGTGGAATGGCGAGAAGATGAGACATTCTCAACACCAGTCACTCTCCACAAACTGTATAACCCACAAACCACTTGTTAAAACCAATTAAACTGCAGTTTGATGAGGTTTTCAATTTGCTGTCCCTAATTGTGTTATTACTTAAAACAGCACACAGCCTGCAGTCACAATTATAGGCAGTTAAGAATCTGCTATTTTGAAAATGTTGTCAAAATTGTTTCGGTTTTGTTGTGAAGACGTGGAATATTTTGGTGTCAACTTCAATCCAAAAGCAGATATAAAGTCAACACAAACACAGGGATGGTTATGAGATCAAGGTCAGGGGTCCTATTAATGACAAATTATCTGGATTAAAGAGCAGGACTTGTATCTATTCTGTCATCGCTTGTGCATAGCTGCACCTTGGAGGTAAAGCGTTTTAGTCTTTATTATTGCATGTGCTGAGAGACAGAACCCTGCAGGTGAACACTTAAAAAGGAGTGACGCACCAAATCAAACCATCCCATCTACAACAATGATGTGTGCCTCCTCCACACCTGTTTTTCAAAGACAAGTTGAAAGGCAACACGTTTGTGGTGAGTGTTGCGGTCTAAGACCAAGGCTTGCCGTCATCTGAAATCAATTATATTTATGATGTCTTTTTATGTGCAGCCTCAGATGGATGCGAAGGCTGAATTACAGCAGAATGAGACTGATGTGAAGCCCGGGTTCTCCTCAGCCCGATGAAAGAACTGTCACTTTCTCCGAGCTTCTGTCCACACAGTGGCTGAGAGATTGGTGATAACACAGGCACGATAAGGCCAGTTATCACATCAGAGCTCCGTTACAGTTCACGCAGAGCGAGAGGAGATGAAGGCCAAGAGATGATCTCAATCATCACACAGTTAGAGGCAGGCTGAGGCTCTCTGTGAAAACAGAGTTCCTTTAAAGAAGATGGAGAAGAGTGATAATTAAGTGGGGTGAATATCAAGCTGCGGTTCACCACATGTTAACATGTTGTGTATGGAACAACTGACTGATTGTACTTCAGGTTAAAAGGACGGTGGTAGAGACGTAACAGTTTTGAATAAAAGAGGTTTACATCCAGTAACACCTACAGTAAGTTCTGCCTTTGGCAGTTGTTGCTGAAAAACAAACAGGCCGTGTTATCGCTCTCTCTTGCTCCATGTTTGTTTTGCTTGCATTGTCTGACGTGAGGTGGTGCGTCATGATAATCCTGATATCATGTAGTGTGTGAGGTGCACTTACTTTTAAAACGTATGAGGTATGCATGTTTAAGATGAGATAAACTATCTGACGTTTCGCCTCTAGGGTGTGATGCAACTGGTTTTAAAAAATCAGGGTTTTTAAAATCCTGTTGTCTGAAGGTGACCGATGAAAAGGCCTTTGCATCTGTAAGTGACAGAAAAATGGTTAATAATTCAAACATGAATTTCAACTATTCACAGTAAACTGTGGTTTATAGTGGAATGATTTTCAATAAATATCTAATTGTGATTATTTTGACAGGAATTGCGATTGCAATATGAATCGCCATATCAGAGGGAAGGGTTGTTTTCACAGAATTATTCACATTTTCATTTAAAAAAAACATTTTAAATGATTACTGTGTGATATTTGTGCAGACAAAGATGTTTTCTTCAGTCTATAGAATAAGACAATATAAGACAAAAATTAATCTAAAATTACTTTTTGACACATTTTGGCCTCCCGCAATTTGAAAATTGCAGTAGGCTATATTGCGATTTTGATAAAATCTTGATTAATAGTTCATACTTCATACTTGCAACTGGCACTTTGAACGCTAGTGCTCCTTACCACATCTATAACAGATTTCTTTTACTACTTTAGTGTCCTGCAAATGAATAAACAAGACCAAAACGAGACAAATTTGAGCAAAAGTATTAAATTAGGACCAGAAAACCATAGCACAACAGGAAAAAAAAGCCAATAAGAGGTGAACAATATGAAGTTATGAAGGTTGTGGTAGTACTAGCAATATTTATTTAAAAGACTTTCACCTATTATTTTAAATGTCAGGTCACCACCAACATTCTGATCTCTTAAAAACCCAAATGTCTTTGCTCATGTAAAGCGCAGACAAAAGTGCATCTACTTGTGTCATTGTTAATCATAAGAGAGTTGCACGTTGCTGAGGGTGTGTTTCTGCACACCTCTGATTTGAATATACCCTGGGAAAACCAAAGCCTACCGTCAGTTTTGTGTTCTGGCCAACAGAGATGTACAGTAGGTGCAGGTTCAGTCATAGCTCTGCTGGATGGATGTAACCTGGAGGAGGTATTTGTGAGTAATGAGAGGGAGGGTGATGGCTGTTTAACAAGCACGCAGAGCGTCTCTATTCAGGAAGTTCAACACCTGGTCTATGATGTTCATTGCAACAGTGAGTGCAAGTAGGCGACCTCCCTAAATTGACATGTCTTAGACATCACCTCACTGATCCTACTTACCTCCACATTAAGTCATTTAGTTCTTAACCTCTCCCATGCAGGTTATTAATAGACATAATTTGGAGGTAATTACAGGTTTACAATTCACCAGTAATGATAGGAAGCACTGAGCCTCTCTTTGAAGTGACTTCCCAACTTTCCAGAGGATGGATAAGCACCAGTCCTCCAGATCAGGATGATACTTTCATGTCAACAGCAGAAGATGTCACGGAGAGAAACGTTTGTTCATTTCTTCACTGGCGCTTCCATTTGTGTGATTACTCACATCAGCAAGCCTGTGTGGTGCTGTGCTGGAAGGAACAAATGTCTTTGAGTACAACTTTTATGTGTGTGTCTTTTAGAGCTCTGATGGGTCATTAAGTGAGGAATTTGAAGCCCTTGGCATTACCATGGCTTAAAAAAAATACACACCCTGTTTGTACATTATCCATAATGGATACTGGAGAATTTTCTACTTGCAGCATGTTTCGGAGATAAACGACATCTCTGCCGTTTTGTTGTACCTTCTATTGAAGGCTCAAAGAAGCAGTCTTCCTATTGTCACGTGTTCATTCATAAACAGCGGCCGATTCTGAGACACAAAATTTTGAACAATGTTCCCTTTATCCTGTGATCATCTGTCAGCCGCCCCTCCCCCCCTGCCGTTTGGGTTTCCCGGCACTCAGACAGCTCCAGGACAGTCTGTCAGGTAAGTTTTACCTGCAGCTGAACTCTGCATCACCTCCTGTTGTAGCCAGCAGCACCGGCAGTGCTCTCTTATCCACTAAACAAACGCTAAATTCCAGGTTCATGTCCTGAGGCTGTCATATTTCCACTACACATACACCTAATATGTTTTTACATGATGCTTCTAATAGCGACAAGGGAAGGTTCGCCACTGTGCCACAGCTCATATCTAGAGAAGGCTGATGGGATGTTTTTTCTCATAAGAATGATAAATACATTATTTGACTTTGAAGGATAAAGTCGCTGATTAAACCCATTCATCTGCTGTTTTGAACACCGGTTCTCACATTTGTTTTTTCCCACTTGTATTCTTTTCATAACAGCCCTTAAGGTGAATAATGTGCACAGATAACAGATGAACTCATCCCGCCATTCCCATTGAACCCCCCCACACACCTCACCCACCCCTTCAGGTCCGACAACAAAATTCTTTAGAAACCATAGCTCTTAAACTCTGGTATGTACACCACTGGTGGTAGCTTCACCTAGTGGTACTTGGAGGAATATCAGAAAGATTTGCCATACACCAGGATATAGGAGTACAGTGAGGCAGGGGAATTTTTGACCAGAGCGCGGAGCAGCTTATGAAACAATAACATGAGCTTCACCTAATCTCTCGCTCCGTCTCACTCCATTTATGATCACACATCTGAAGCATGTGTGAGGAAGAGGTGGATGAGGGAGCACCTGCGCTCTCACAGCTCCAAGTGAAAGTGGCTTCATATTTAAGACAACCCTGACCCGCTTCTCAGTTCCCTGATGTTCACCATTTCTTTTTCTAATGCTTAAGGACTTCATGTAATAGTGGCGTGAATAGCACTCCTCCTACTCTTTGTCAACCTGTCTCTCGCACGGACACACAAACACATGAACATCAGACACATCTGCACAGTATTTTGTTGTAACAGTCAGTGTGTATTTGAATGAAGACTCCTGGCAAAGAGACTGAATTTGTAATCAAACAAATAATGCAAAAAAAAAATTATCATCTAAGTCCCACAGATGAAGTATTCAGGTAAAAGTCTGACATGGCAATCTGCCAACAAACAGACCACAGCTCAATACCAGTTTGCCACCAAGTGTGGAAAGATCACTTGCTAATTTCTGTGGTGTTATGAGGACACGGAGTGTGTTTATCAAGAGGTTCAGGGCCACAGTTAGTCCCAAACCAGGTGGCTTTTTTTTTATATATATATATATTTACCAAAATCTAACCACATCCTCACTTCATAACTAGGGGATTGTTATCATCACCCATATTTAGTCAAAAGAACCACAAGCGGGTCATGATCATTTTTAATTGAGGTCCTTGTCTTTATACATGCAAATTAAGATTTTTTTCACTCTGACTAATGTCCAAAGATTTGGGTTGGGACACTTGCTGAAGATTTTCCATTCACATTAGCAGGAGAATTGTTGGTAGATCCTAGCAAAGGGCCGGTGCCTGGCTTGAGCATGCAGGAAAGAGGACACTCACCCATTCACTCACAATAGATTATCCTGCTCTATTCAATCATCTCAAGTTTTCACAGACATTTGCCTGATTTTATACAAAAAAAAGTGGCAGGAGAATGACTGATGTGACTTCTGCAGATATTGGGGCTAATTTTCCCACACTTCAATTCTGGCTATTTTTTCTTACCTCGAGGCTAGATACAGGCAACAAACTGGAGGACTACGTCAATTTTTTATGGTTAACTGGTGTGAGATCATCACATACAAATAACCATTCACACTCTCACACAAATAATAATGAGTTGTAATTATTGAATCATAATGTAAGTTCAGAATATATCTTCTTTAAAAAAACATAATTGATAACAATTGATGCATTTTAGTTGTGTAGGGACATAATTTTAAGGACACAAGGTTGAACATGATAGAAAACAGTAGCAGTAGACATGGGTTTTTTTTTTCCAATTTCATATACATTATTTCTTCAACTTCAAAGCTGCAGTGTTTAACTTTTGGTCATTTTTGTTTGTTATTATGCATTATGTTTTGTGGCTTCACAAACTGAAATAACATAACATTATTTTTTATGCTGCACCTTTAATCTGCAAACAGGCAGCGTTGTGTGCACAGTATCCCACCAAACTCCTGAACCACTGGGTTATTTAAGCAGTAGAATTTAATCCTGAAGGTTTTTGTAGCTGCTCCTTGGTGTTTTCAATCATACTTGAAGTCATCTTGCTTTACAAGCACAATTTTACAGTTGGCTCTGTTTGTCTTTACATAAAACCAATCACTTCCAGTGTGTAGCACCAGAATGTTGCCATGCGACACAAACAAAACACCACTATACTGAGAAACAGAGTTGTGGAGCTGCTGGGCTCAATAAGCATTGTGAGAACTCATTTGACAATGGTTTGAATGTAACAGCCATTTGTTAATATTAAAACGTTACACACTACAGTTTTTAGGTTATGTGTTTTCTTTTTAAAGAAGTAGCATAGACATGTGAACGACACCAAATGGAAACAGTGCACACCTCTGTGCGCAGAGTTTAAAGGAACACTCTTGTCAACATCAAAAGCAAAAGTCTTTCACATGGATCCATTGTTACACACACACACACACACACACACACTGTGCAGGTTTAAATTGCTCAGAACTGGCTGGGACAATAAAGTGTAGAGTTACAGATGTGACACTGTTACTCTGCATGCCACACACAATGACAGGACTCATTATATTCTCTCAGACACTGTGGCACAACTGTGAAACAAGAACAAGTGCCGTAATGTTTTTTTTTTTTTTAACCTGGTGTTTTTATATCAACCCTCAAAATGATTAAACGTATCAGCTGTGTACAGCTGTTCATAAAGACAATATCACAACTGAGAGGTTTTATAAATAACAGGAAGTGGAGGTATTATTTGTTACTTGAGACCTTGCCAAAATACGGTCCTCCAAACCTTTAAGAGAAACATTTCAATATCATTCTGCTGAATCATCTGCAGTGAGTGAGTCCTCAAAGCTTCCAAATGTAAACTATAGCACTTTGCTTTTGCCATTTGTCCAGATTTAAACAGTCAGAAGAAGAAAACCTAGTACATAAGACAGGTGGTGAAAAAGAAAATACCTGCACTTTGCAGGGATCTACAATTTAATTCATGGCTGTTAGGAGCAGAGCACACAAGCAGGTTTTACTAGTGAGGACAGGACCACAGTGGAATTCCTGAGGTGTGCACTAAGTAGGCAGTAAAAACACTCCATGTATCTATCCAGGACTCCCACACACACTCTGCCTAGTGTAAAGTGGTCATGCATCCCGACTGATCTGTCACCAGATGCTTAGTGTGCCCCACAGTTGCTGACGGCCGTGGCCCGGGCCTTTGTCTGTATGACTGCTGCACAACAGAGCAAACTCACATTCCCCACATCCACAGGCAGCACTCGGCACTGCTCCGAGAGAGAATACTTTATGATGGCCAGACACACATTCTGTCTGCTCAATTTGTCATCCAGTAAAAAGGATGTTCATTAGCTGTGGATGGGAGCCATCTCCAGCCTGAAAAGCAGAAGCATGGATCATCTGGCATTGGTAGGTGTGGTCATTTGCAGTCGGAGACCACACCACTTGGCGCTGGGTCAGGCTACATTTAGTCAACAGTACCTGTTCATTTAGAGGGTTCTGTCTGCCACACAGTGGCAGAGAGCGGGTGGACTTCCTGCCATAATTCACAAGGAGACGAAGCTTACACTACAGCCTCAAACACCACGGGGAATAGGTAAAATGCAAAACAGTTTTTCTCTCAAGACGAGGCCCAATTTGTCATCATTGCAAAGGTCTGTCCATTACCTGGCAAGGGAAAAATTTCCGGCCCTAAATCCATCTGTAAAAGACAACATGCATTCCAGAGCTGATTTGTTACTCAAGGGGAAAACTTCATTATGACCAGTAGAAGAGAGTTAGACATACAGAAGGAGGGAGGGGAGCGTATGCATGATGCTCAAGATACAAGAGAGTAATTCTGGTATATTCCAGTGAGAATTTGATCTTATTTTCATAGTTTTTCCCATAATGTCTACAGCAAAGAATAACATTGGATCACTAATGTATGCTATACACGTGCAGAAATCTGGAAGTGTGGTGAAACGGTACAAAATCGATAGGACAAAACAAAGGAATGAACATACGTTTTAAATTCTTTAAATAAGGGTCAATATTACATCCAGTCAACAAATCGATCATTAATCAATTCATAAATATGTTCTTATTCCTTTGCTCCATATAACGAAGAAATCATGGTTTGTGGACAAAAGACTGCATTTGAGAACATCATCATTCAAAGATATGGGAAACACTGATCAACATCTATCAATATTTTCAACAAATTGATTAAACAAGAGAAAGGTAGATTTGAAAATTGATTATAAGCAGCTGTAAAACTTGAAATATAGCCGTTTTAGATTAATGTGGATGAAAACCATTACAATTTATGGCAATTAGAGATTATTATTTTCATCAATTAATCTGTTGATTATTTTCTAGATTAATCAAGTACTTGTTTGCTCCATAAAATGTCATAAAATGTTAAACTGTTGATTGGTGTTTCCCAAACCTCGAAATGATGATGTTCTCAAATGTCTACAAACCAAAACATTTTTTGGTTTTTAAGATTTCTTTGTCAAATGGAACAATGAAAAACAAGACAAATAGCAGTTTTCATTTCTAAGGGATTATTTAGTATAGTGGTTGGTTTTACAACCCCATTATCTAATCTAAAAATGAATATAGTGGGAATGTTCAAATCTCATTCATTTAAAATGATTTGAATCACATCATAAATGCATATATTTTGACCATTGTCATTTCAAATCATATATTTATTAAAAAAAAAAAAATACAACTTCAGGAATAAAACGCATTTAAACAGATGTTAACCACAGCCTCTACTAAGCTACAAAGCTGACTCTGTAACTCTACCATCCGTTTAAGTCTACCTGAACTATTAGTACACACAGATGGACATATTACTGGCAGAACAAACACATTTTGCTCTAAGAGCCACTGTCAAAATCAACTAGAGATGCTTTATGAATATCACCTCAAACAATAACATTTCTTTTTCATCTTTGCTAAAGCCTGCAGTAAACCTCTTTACAGAGGAGCGTCTGTACTTGACCTGGAATCCTTGACAAATCACACTGAAATGTCTGTATTATGATTCTAAAGCATTCAAGATGCATTCTGGGACAATGATTAACCCTGCCTGCCATTGCTTGCTGGGTTTGCTTGTGGGTGAATGCACTTGGGTAAAACCCTGCTCGTGTGAGTCACTTGTATCCATTGGAGTCTGACTGGTGTCTTTTCACAGCCTGAATAAATCACCTTGAAAGTGAGCCGATCTTGTCAGAGCCAAACAAGTAGTGTTTAATTGAGCCCTAAAAGTAATGTTGGAGTCTGTGTGTGTGTGTGTGTGTGTGTGTGTGTGTGTGTGTGTGTGTGTGTGTGTGTGTGTGTGTGATGTCAAAGCAGCAGCAGAACAGAAGCAGACTGCAATGCCATGCCACACAGTGAGACAGCATTGGGATCAGTCATCAGAACCATTATCCTTTGTTGTAGCCAGACCCACCTACGTCAGGTGATGAAAGTTCAGGTTAAAGTGCACTCTAAGGAGAAAAGCTCACTGCTTTCTCAAATCTCCATGGCGATGAGGTTTAATTGGACGATCCACGAGGACTGTGCGTCTCAGGGACCTTAACAAACAGCTTTTTTTTTTTTAAATAATTACACAAAAGTGCAGGTTTAATTCCATGTTTGCTGCATTCACCACAGCGATAATGAGAAGGTAGCATTGATCAGCCACAACAATAAAACAGATAACTGGATGTAATGTGGCAGAGAAGTGAATGTCTTATCTGTTAATCATTTAAAATATATTTTTGAAGGTTTTGTTATTGTCAAAACATGGAAACAATGGCATGGAAACAATGATCAGCCACAGAGTAAAAACTGGTGAGCGACATGTTTAGAGTTTGAGCTTGAGACTGATCCAGCTGATGTCAGTGCAGCTCAATACCCACCCTTACACGTGAACCCAAACCCAGCTTTCCTATACTATAACCATAATAAATGTTAGTGGTAAAACCTGTGTTTGTTCTACTATTTAATGTCCGAAACGGTCTATTATCCCAGGTTTAGTCTAGACACAATTGAGCATTACATACACATGTATGACTTGAACTCATTGACAATGTTGACTAATATATGAGACCAACCTTCAGTTACATTATTCCAATCCAAATGCTAGGTGCTTTTTGACTTATGCAGAGTACTGTATGCTAACACTGCGTTTAACAATTTAACCTTGACATAAAAACTGAGTAATGGCGATAGAAAAATTACACTGTCCATGACATATATTCATCACCTACAAGCCTCATTTTCATTTTGTTGTTCTCTTGGATCTTGGGATGCAGTTTCCGTGGTAAAATGGCACCTTGAAAACTAGTTTTTTCAATCTGTATTTTATTAAAAGTACAGATGGTCAAAAATGATTCACCATAGGACTGAACAATTTCACATAAATGTCTTATTGCGATTATTTTGACTGAAATTGCATTTACAACTTGATTCGCGATATGAGAGGGAAATTTTAAGATAATTATTATTATTTTCATTTAAATAACATATTTAAAATGATTAATGTGTGATATTTTTGCAGATCTGTGAGAAACAAAGATGTTTTCTTCAGCCTGTAGAATATGATGTGCATAGGTCAGAATAATATTTAATCTGAAATGGTAATTTAACACACATTTGGCTTTAAATATTGCACCTCCATGCAAAAATTGCAGTAGGCGATATTGCAATTTTGATACAATTTCAATTCATTGTTCAGCCATAGTTCACCACATGGTTTTTTTCCAGGACTTTAGAAATTGTGCCAACAACCTTTAGAGTAGAATAAAAGTACATGGTAAAATCCAGCTAATAAACTGAGCTAGATTCCAATGGCTCTGTATTCCCTACAATGAAAAGCCAGTCATTCCATTCCTACATTGTTCTCTTTATTCATCCAAGCATTAAGGCCATTTATCTTTACTGAGTTTTTGCTTCAGGTGTTTGTAATATTGTGGAAAATCCACTTTCCGACTTTGCCTTAGATAGTGTACGACAAAGCCTGAATGATGCCGTACAGTAATGCGTCTAGGTTATTGTTCAAGAGCACAAATAACAACAGGCTCTACGATTCACAGGAGGCTACAGATAATTCCTTCACAGCTAAACCCCAAACACTGAAGAGGCCACACACAAAAATGTTTCTCATAACAGTTCCAATCTCTACTGATAAGCTTAAAGCCAAGATAAATAAGAACACGCTCCTCTGCCAGCCTCCTGGTTTACACTGCAAATACTGCAAGAGTGTGCAAGGCAGTTGGGTCAACATTTCCTCTTTAAAATCTGCCACACCCCGTCTACAGGTTACAAAGTCCTAAAGCTGTGGGCTTGTCATAGCCACAGGTAAAAATAAATAAATGAATAAATCACATATTGTCTGAGAAACATCATAAAGAACTTAGTAGAGACTTTTTTGTAACATCAAGAGTCTGCCCACGACTCTAAATGCCCAATTGTTCCCCCACATAAAAGCTCAAAGATGGAAGTTCACCCTCTTCACAACCTAATCAAGTTCTAAACCATGTCTATGAATGATTACCATCAAACCACAGCACTGCAATTTAATCGGATGTGACTGAAAGACTCAATTCATCCTGAAATTTTAACTCAAGATCAAATAAAAGGTAACTTTTTTCTCTCTCTTGTCCACTGTGTTTACAATGTGTGATTAATTGTGGACAGTTAAACGTATATAAACGTGTTTTCTCTGATGTTTTTTAATGACAAAGCTGCTATGACAAAATGATGCAAGAAAAATTCCAGACTTTTGTTTAATCTGTCAATATCTATATCTCTCCATTTAATGCAGTGAATTATAACTCTCCAGGGATGCAATCTTTGTTCAGCTAACTATTAATGTAATTACTGACAAATCCAAAAATGCAGTAGTCTGTTTATCCATTAAAAAGACCAGCATGCCGCTGGTTGCCCTTAAAAACAAAGAAATATCTCGAGTTCCAAAACAGTTACCTGTGACATTTCCCAATCGTTTAGTGTTTGAACTGTCAGTGCACGTGCTAACACCCTGAATTCATTATCACCTCTGATTTGTACATGTTGAAGGGATGAAACAGATCCTTGAACACTTTTTGTTTATCAAACAGAGGGCTTGGTAAAATATCTGCCACATCAGAGGGGGGAAAAAAATGTCTGGCCAGTCTGGGAGAGGAATTAACAGGAAACACAAAGTCGTGTGTCGAAAGACAACTGATGGAACGGAAACAGAGCTGTGCTTTGTTGGCCGGTCAGGTGTCGTCTCTCCTCTGACCCTCATTTAAGCTTTCAGACAGCACACACCTTAACACACCTCATGACCACCACCCACACACACACACCTGTTTTTAAGCTTTGCCTTGAAGTGGCTATATGCAAGATTATTCTTGCATTTATTGTCTTTTTTGATGACAATGAATGACCAGATCATTGCAGGCTTACATGTGGTTCCCAGAGTCAGGGTTTCCCCCTCTTTATATAAAGTTAGATATTTTGATGAAGCTGAATCATCTCTTAGTCATGCTGCTATAGACCTAGACTGCTGGAGGAACTCCTGTGGGTGCACTCACTCACTCACACTCCCTCACACTCAGGGTATGAATGTGACTTTATTACAGGTCATTAACCTTGTTTTTCTCTCCCTAGTTTGTGCCTCTCTCTCTCTCTCTCTCCCCCTGTCCTCATCTTCCAGATGACCCGGGGGCTGCAGGATCCTGATCCAGTTGTGAGGCTACTATTATCATTATTATTATCATTAGCAGTAGCACTATTGTCATCATTATTATGCTATGATTAAAATTGACATTTAGTATAATTTTCCAAACAAACAATCTATGCTCCTGCGTGTATAAACGACATTGTAGTGCTATAAACATGTCATCGCTGATTCAGTTCCGTCCTGTCTAAACACATAACTTAATGTAACTGTTATCTGCTCCCAGTCTCTCTTGTCGGTCTCTACCTCGCTTCCCTCTTTCCCATCCAGCAAAGACTAAAGTGTTGCAAGCACTGCAATAAAAACTGAATTTGTTTCATCATAAAACACTTTAGTTCACAGTGAAAGTGGACTGAACAATCAATCATTTTTGATAATAAACAACTGCAATTAGTAAATTCTCACCAAATGTAATTGAGAATGCACTTAAGTGGTGTGTGAACATTTTTTTTTTTTTTGCAAACTGGTAAGAAGAAGATATTAGAGAGGAAGTAAAAACAATTAAAGAAAATACAGTTTATATTATATTCCAGAACCAGGATGCTTTAATATAAGTAGTTCCAAATTCTAAAGAGGTAATATTAGCATTCTAACACCAGCAAGCACATGCAGGAGCACGGGCTCACATGAATCAACCTTTCATCCGTTGTGTGTGTGAAGATAATGATCTGTGCCCTGTACTGCTCCGCATTAACGCAACCATGAGCCCCGGGAATGCCACGACTCTCCACTATAGCGTCACACAGGGAGACTCAATACGAGGCTATGTTTGTATACGGTCTGTACATCACTACCTGTTTATTCCTTATCACGAAAGCACAGTTACTTTCATGATGGGACCCCTACCTCTGTGTCAAGTAGCAACTCATGCATACACTTCATATGTGCATTATTTCACAACCACTTAAGAATGCAGAATGATAACAAATCACTCAGACTTGACAAATTACCTTTTACTCTCCTTGCAGTAATATTTCAGGGAAAAAAAAAAATAATGTTTGCATCTCTTTTCTTGAAAGATTAACATTAAGCTTTAGAAAAAAGCTTTCACAGTCTTTGGCACAACTTTGGGAGAGTTGCTTATAATCTACAAGTCTGACACACAGCTTTACTGTAGTGAAATAGTGTTGGCTCATCCTATCAGTGACTAGACAACAAATGGCATATGCTACAACAAATGGCATACTTTCTCCATACCTTAACAGAAAACACAACAGAAAACTGTGATTCTTAAAAGTGATGTTGACTAAATAATTTGCCAGTTAAATTATTAGGATTTGTCGTGCATCAAAGTCAGCTTGTGGTAACAAACCCACAGACAATCATCCTGTATTCAGTATTTTCTGGCCAACAAACCCACAACAGCTTTCACCAGCATCAGACTGCTGTTTTTAGTTAGGTAGGTCTGCTAGAAAGTTCAGAACTGATATAACAACAATGTAAGACAAAAACAAGTTTCAGCCTTGTGTGTGTAAAAAAAAAAACCCAAACAAATCTGTTGTACTGCTTTAACCACAAGCTTCTGAAAATGACTATCATACTTCAACTGCCACCAGATGATATTTTACAGTACCTTAAAAGACAAGTGGACAAAAACTTGAAGTTGGGGTGTACAAGTCTTGTAAAGCTTGCAATCCCAATCCTCTCCCGACCGCCCTCTTAAAGCTCTGCCCTTAAAACCGCACATTGTCTGACAACTGCTCAGATGAGCTGTTGAAGAACAGCTTATTAATAATTGACTATGTCATGTTTAAACTTGTAAAAAAAAAAAAAGTGGTACAGCAGGTGACAGGTATTCATCCATTTGGTCAGAATGAAATCACTGATGCATTTACAGTGTTGTGAGAGCTACAGACAGAGGCATTTAAAAAAAAAAAAAAAAAAAAAATCTTATTGGCCAGGGACACAGTATTTATTTGACGTTACTGCGGTTATTTCTATTTTATCAGTTTTGGCTGGTTTGGTTTGTGTTTTTCATGTTTGTCAAGTGCTTTTGTGTACCACCCCTTAAATGGATAAACACATTTTACTATGTCCTATAACACTAAAGAATTTTCCAGACTCTGCTGACTAACTCTGATTGAAAAGTGTCAAACTACTCCCACTGAAACTCAATGATTAATCTGGTGAATTGATTAAATAAAATAATCTGTGGGACAACATACCATGTGTCCACTGGGTACTGAAAGCACTGGAGCCTAGTATAACACAGTGTCTATCCTAAGTAGCATTTGCATGGTCATTGTAAAGTGTTCATACAGCCTAAGGCATAAACACACTTGTGCATACTGCTGACCTGTCACTGATGGACAGTGATTGATATTTGCACCTGAAGAGGGCATGGACTTAATGAGTTTCTTAGTCGGGGGAAAATGAGAAGGGGGTCATTCATCACTGGAGCTGGAAGAACTGGATCACATGATCAGACTGTTAATCACATGAGTGCTGCATTTCTTCTTCGTCAAAAGTCACATCTGCACAGAATATTGACGTATTGGCAATTACATACTGCAGAATTTGTGGCAGCAATAATCACGACTGTTATATTTGCATTAGGGCTGCAGCGATTAATGGACATTATTAAAATTTGTCAACGTGGAACTTAATTGTTGATGCATCATCAACCTCTGACAGTTCCACTTAACAATGGTCTGTAATATAGAAATAAAAGGCAGCTGAATGTCGCTATTGACCAATTCCAATTAAGTATTCAACCAAGTAATATAATGTTGACCATTTCAAATGCAGTAAAATACAGGAGTAGCTGGCTCCCTTATTTTTTGTTTATTTTTTGTTACTTTATTAATCCCCATAGGGAAATATCTCTCAGAATTGATCCCATCCTCTTCCAGGAACCTTCCTAGAATTAGGAGTGGGCAGCCACAAAGCAGCGCCCGGGAGCATTGGGTGTTGGGTAACTTTGCTCCGGGGACCTGGCAGGGATTTGAACCAGCAACTCTCTGATCACAAGCCCAGTTCCCGTTTCACTTGGCCGTGGTGTAAAATGACTGGTGTGTAAAAATTGTGACTACATGACTAATCAAAAAAAATTTATTGGCTGATTGGTCGACTATGAAAACAATCGTAAGTGGCATTGGATTGTTATCACCTGCATATCTTCAAACATTTGTGAAAGTACTCACAAAATGCACAAAGATAAAAATACATTCTGAGCAGACTGGAGGTGTGCAGAGAAATACAATCCTTAAACTCATCAATCGTATGTCCTGTAAACTAAGCTTTTGGAAGAAGAGTAAAAGAATTACAACAGTGCCCCGGGGGCTAAGATGGAGCTGATAATAGCTGCACTGCACTCATCGTGGCATGCCGTGAGTAATTAAAAAGCTACCTGTAGTTTCTTGCTGCCTCACAGAAGTATGAACCAATGACAGTAATTGCGAGGACCTGCCTTCTGTTTTGTCTACATGAAAGAAAAACAAATAAAATCACCATTTTTTCATATATGGGAAAGCAGAATCTCTGCACTAACCTCTTTTCAACAAAACAGTTCATGAAATGACAATGAGGTGAAACAATGAGGTGAAAGCGGTTGCTTACAGTAGCACAAACACAACACACACATGAAGGATATGTTAGACTTACTGATACTAAGTCAACTGCCATTTAATTTAACCTTCCACAGCAACAACAAAGCACCACAATTACTAAGGTTGCCCAGGTGATATCACAGGTGTATCACAGGAACATCCATGTCCCCAGAGAGTGTTGCTCTGCAGCAACAACAGACCAACACAATTGGTCAATTTCATTAGGCGATTGATATTTGTCCGTGATTTGCTAATCATGAACACCATGATGTTTAGAAGAAAACCTTAAGCTAGTGATTAAGACCATACACTCTTCACTGACATTACACAAATTAATTGAGAATAGGCAAATTTCTTTAGTTTCTGGTTTCAGGTTCTTCCACATTTGTTTTACTTTTTGGGCCTAAAGGTAAAGTCCATTATTTATACACAGTCTAAGCCTTTTTCTTTCTTTTGCAAGAGCTTTTTTCAGCTGCAATTTCAAGAGACTATTGTGGACCATCCTGCCCAACCCAAACAAGAGAATAAGCAATTAGCTGGTTAACATAGTGGGAGCATTAAGCAGGTAAAGGGCCACATTTCCCCATGATACTGGGGAAAGAAGAGTGCACATAAGACTTGGATATCAGACGGGCAAAGAGGAACATGACTCCAAATGATACTATCATTGCTGTGTCTGCTGGATGTGTAAATAGGCAACCGATTGCCAACATTTTTTTTATGTAATAACATGTCTGAGGTGTGTGTGTGTGTGTGTCTCAGCTTGTTGAAATTTCCAGTGCCCAAGTTTCCATCAACAATCAATCAGTGCAGCTTTAAATCCCATATATGAGTGATTTGAAAAAAAAAAACGACCTATGATAATAGAGAACAAGGCGCTTTGTCAGACAATGGCTCTATTACGTCCCATAAATGTCCACTGTACACGTGGAGGCCATAATATTGTAACACATCTGTTTAATATTAAAATGACATAGTACAGGAAAAATGAATACAGGTTGAAGAAAATCAGTGCATATCGGGAATGCCAAATTGGCCATATTCAATAATCGCATTGAAGGAGCCTACGTCTTAAACTGAAATAGGACAGATCTATACACATCATATTCTACAGACTAAAGAGAACATCTTTGTTTCTCACAGATCTGCACAAATATCACAAAGTAATCATTTAAAATATGAAATTTCTCAGAAATCATGCAATTGTGATATCACAACACCAAATATGAACTTGTTATTATCTGAAAATAGACTGTAACTCAGAATTTTTCATTGAGATATTATGAACTGACACTGCCATCTCTGGAGAATTTAACAGGTCATTTGCTGCTTTCCAAGGCTGTGTACATAGCCAAAAATATGCTAAAGCTTTAGTGACCTAAATTTAGTACAAGTAAAATGATGAAATCTCAATATAATACAAGGAATGAAAAAAAACAACTACTTCTTGGCAGGTGAAGGCAGTTTGTTCCTGAAGACTGAAATAGATCATCCTAAGTGCAGCGTTGAGCTCTATAATCATAGCTCTGGTGTAACCTGTGGCTGATTCATCTGACCTGAGGATCAAAGCAGCTCAACGTACCTGTGTGAGCATCACTTGTTGAGTACAAAGGGCCGTGCTGTCAGCTCGACCCTCTGTGTAGCTGACCTGAGGCATCCGAAAAGACTCAGACGAAAACCCCCTAGCCTCAACAAACACACACTGTTGGACAACTTCAAACACAACACTTTGGCTCTAAACTTCATTAACTCACATGAAAGACTAAAGATTCAACCTGCTACTGGACCAGACATTCTGTCTGATGGAATGCACGGAGCTAAAAGGACACAGAGGAGGTTTGATTCAAGACAATCAGACTCAGGACTATCAATGTGTAACATTCATGTAAAATGTGACATCATTCCAAAAAGATCCAAAAGTTAAGAAATTACATACCGTCCTAAAAGGGCTGCAATCAAAGCTGTAATGGGCTGGATTTAAAAACAAAACAAAAAAAACGATGGATTTTCCAGTTCAATTCAATCCACATTTAAAGGATCCAATATCAATTCATAAAATCCTTAAAGTGATTGGTCAACATAATTATGCCATTAACCGTGTCCTCCATTGTCACCACACAAAACAACATAACAGTGTTGTCTTCTACTGATGAGTAAAGAGTGTGGCTGACAACTCAGTGATTACTTGAAACTGTCTGTTGCAGTTCTAGGCTGGATATTTTGTAGTTTTTAAAAAAAAAACACATTTAATCTCAATGAATCGGTTTAATATTTTCTCGTTGGACTTGGTTGTAGAAATTGTTAGAACCATAAAAACTGAAAATGGTGAAAAATTACGATATCCTTAAAGTCCTTGTAGTCTCGTCTACAAACAAAAAACAAAATTCACATTTATAAAGCTGAAATCACTTTAAAAAGAGGATTACTCAACTATCAAAATAGTTGGTAGTTTAGTAAATGATTGCATTTCTTGCAGCACTACTCTGAAATGACTCCTTTAATGATCTTAGAAAGCCCTCTGACAAAGCTAATGTCCTCATTACTCTGGCTATAATGGAGGAACTCACTTCCTAATGTTGCTGCAGTAGCCACCTCTTACAAAGCAGTTAGTCTTCAGTGAACACGGGAAGCAAAACATTTCCCACTTAGTGGGAGGCCATTTTTCTCACTTAGCGAGTGGAGCAGTGCTGATCTGTGGGCAGCAGAACAGGGATTTGAAAATGGCCTGTCAAAGTCAATAAAATCCAAGATAACCATTATTATTAAAGTCAGTGGAATGCAGGGGAATAAAGTCTGTGTCTTTGTATTAATTCCTCACAGATGCATCACCTTCTCTTTTACGGTGCTGTATTGATGCACATGGAATGTTTTTGAGGTGACAGTTCATCTCAACAGTCCTGTTCATGTACAAAACATGAAACTGACGTTAACAATGATGAGCTACATGTCAGCCAGTTCCCTGAAGGCCGGAAACAAGCATGTTATGAATGATAGATTTCATGATTTCAAGTCTCTCGCCCTGTTTTTACTGTCAGTGCCGCAAGGAAAGTTGGTGCTTGCCGTGTAGAGAAAGTCTCTCCTTTCCTCTGGTCATGCATCCATGTTTCTGACGTGTTTGCACTCATTCCTCCGAGTTACCAAGGAAGTCAGACAAAGAGCCACATGTTTGATGCTGTTTGGATTAAGGCACAAAGCCCTCACAATATTTCAAAGTTGGAGGTCCTTGCAGTAATATTTTATTAATTCCTGCTTATTTTGCAAGTGTTCCTGATTGTGATCACTCATGTATCCTCAGTATATGCACTACTTTATTTGCAATGTATGTACAGTTTATTATAAAAGAATGATATCAAGCTGTTGGGAATGTAATCTTTTTACATTATTACATTACATGTCTTTTAGCAGACGCTTTTATCCAAAGCGACTTACAATGGAATTGAGTACAATCAGCCAGGGGTGGAGTCGAACTTGCGACCATTGCGACTAGCATGTCTTTCACACACAGGGTACCGGTCTAAACCACTGAGCCACTCCATCCGTCCAGGCCTATTTTGTACAGAACACTTAATGCTTCCAAAACAACAAAAAAAAGTGTTATAAAGTGGAGAGATCTGGAACATCGGCACCTCTGCAAACTACAGCGCTGCATACAGTGGTGAACTGCAGGACTCTCTGATTCAACAGAAGAGTCACAGACTTTGTTTCCAAAGTTTTAATATGCATAAAATAAATCCTGAGTAGAATCGCAAACTATACAGTCTGTCACAGTAAACTGATAGCTTTTGCTTGTGGGAGACAAAATCAACACATTAATCAATAATGGGAGCAAAAATAATGAATGATCTACTCCATCAGATGCAAGCACAATGCAGATTGCACATTTTTCAGTATGTCCACCTTTTCACATACACTGCACTGTATAACTAAATAGTACAATAACACCAGATAAAACACAAGGAACTCTCTACAGCAGTCCTATCCAAGAAAAATACTGCTCTTCACTAGAAATGGCATTTGTTTGCGATTGCAATTATGATAGAGAATAATTAATCAAAATGAGGCTCTGTTTTGTCATATCAAGAAAAAATCTGGGAAGATTTTTCAGTATGACTAATCATGAGTGTGCTGACAAAACAAAATTGGGGATCTTGCGCAAACAGAAGCTGTATGAATTTCTTACTTGGTTAATGGTCGATTACTTTTGTGAGGCATAAACAGACTTTCACACATTTCACACAACCAGAGCCCCACACAAGACCTGGTGTCAGTGTCACAGAGGGAGTTCTCTGCGTGGAAGAAACACATCTCATCTGTCCATGGAAAAGATGACTCATGATTTCACACAGAGCCTCCTAATAACAATCGACTAATAACTTGGACTGACATTTATATTACAGTGGGCATGCGATTACAGTGGGCAGTCCAATGGAATCAGTGGCGTGGCTGTGTAGTAAGAGGAAGCTCTGGTGAGAAGAATGGAAATGTGTTTTTGCTCACGTGCTGGAATGGAAAAAGTAGGCATGCATTTGATGTGCTGACGCTCAGACATTGTTACGCAAGTGTATTGAGCAAGTGAACATTCTTTCAGCAGCACACTGTGTCTTCTGCTGATGTATCAGTGCAGACTGCTGCCCTCTGTTGTCAATCCAGAGCTCACTGAGGTTACCACAGGAAAAAAGTCTGGGAGCACTGTTAACCTATGCATGCACAATGCCATAGAAACAACAAATATTATAAAATAATATCAGTTCACTGTTTATCTGCTATTTGCAACTCAAAACTACAGGCGTATAGTGAGAATACCTCGTTTACACTTGAATTCTTTTATGCCCCAAGTCTTTTTTTCTTGATATAATCTTTGGCAACCATTTTGCATCTTTTTGTAGTTCTTTTGCTGACACTTTGCATCTCACAGAAGTCACTTGTGGCATGTTTGTGGCATGTTTGTGTTTTTGGGATCTCTTACCATTTGTCATTTCTGGTAAGAAATAGAATACACCTCATCAGCAAATGCAGTACATGGACAACACAACATCAGAACTGAAAGCCTTGTTTGAGATACAGTATGTGCTACATCAAGTCAACTGACCTCTGTTGATTGGACACTGTATAAGTGAGGAGTTTTAAATCTGATGCGGTTTGAAAAAAAATCTTGTGGATTCTTGTGGCTTCCGCTCCAAGTTTACTTGCCATCTAGCAGAAGAGTGGTGCTCCGCTTTCCTCACATCTCCATTTAAGATCAAAGGGCTGACCGACTCAAGGTCACTAATCACTTTTAACACATTGCTTTTATTTTATGGCCAAATATCTGATGTTTATTACTTTATTTTATTTAAAGTTTTTGTATATTTCTATACATTTATTGCCACCTTGCAATTCTACAGTGAAACCCTCCATTGAACCTGTTGTCATTAAGGGCGTCAGTGGAATATTGTTACTGGATGTCTGCTTACTCTCATTCTTGATAAGCCTTTGAAGGGGAGACACCTAATCACAGATCACGCCCCTTCATGTGTGGGACGCCACCTCAATGACCGGATGTGTTTGGGCTTGAGCAGAGAGGGAAGACGTCACCATTTCACGGGCTGAGCATTACACAGACCCACGGAATACTGTGATAAATATCCTACTCAATGTTATTTTAACATTTGCACTTGACTTTCACATCTGATGAGATGCAATGGAAAAGGTGCAACTTAAATATGTACAGTTTTACAATGTGTTTACAATCCTAAAGGCCTCAAAGTGTTCCCCTTTTTGTCAGATATGCTTTTCTTTCCCCACACAAACACAAATTGACATTGGTACATCAAATATTTTGGTTGTCACTAGAGCATCTCACAGATTCTCCTCCTCCCACTCACAGTTTATCAGGCAACACCTGGCTAATAATACTAATAACACACCTGATTCAAATGTCATCATTAAGCTCTGCAGAAGCCTGATAACGAGCCATTCATTTGTATCAGGTGTGTTGGAGCAGGCCAACATCTAAACCATGCAGGGCAGATTTCCCTAAGGACCCGGGTTGGGAAACACTGTGGTATATAATTGAGGGGCCTTATTAAGATAAATAACATAACTAGTGTTATATGGCTTCAGGGCCCCATTGAAATATTGGAATGAAATAGCAAAGATATCGTGACAGTAGTGCAGAGGTTTGGGCCTATGGACCATCCAAAAAAAACTGTATGTATGTTTTTTACATGTTCATATATAAAGGGACTATCCATAATAATGCTCATAATTTCTAAAACCAAAACAACACAAACATACGAGAAATTACAAGTGAAAGCACAGTCACCAAAAAAATACATTTGCTCGTGCCACACAAGACCCACAATAGCACTGTGTCAGACCAGTCGGTTCTTATAACAACAACAAACAGGACAACAAATAACACATTTATAAACAAAACAAGGTACTATTTTCACACACTGGTGTGTAACTTTAAGAAACACAGCGCAAAATCACGTTGCATTCACTCACCATGTGCTGAAGAGTGTGGTTCTTCCGCCACCGAGTCAATTGTTTGGTCAAACAGGTGCGTCGCATTTTTCCCTCCATTAGATAGTTTCCTCTCGCGCACCTTTCATGGTCACGTGAACTACTTTTTCTATGTATGTGTATGTGGGAATTTTTGTTGTTAAGTTTTGGATTTGGACAATAGTATCCTCTCAACACCTTTACAATATACGTACGTACAATATAAGTATCACAGCATAGCAGAGCAGTGATTCCCAAAATGTGGCTAGCGGTCCCCTAGTGGGCTGTGATGGTACTGCAGGTGGGCCGTGAAAGGTCAAAAATAAATAAACGCTTTAAACTAAACACTTAAGTCTTAAATTGCTGTAAGATGTGTAAAATAGATTATAAGAAATACTTATTATAAGGGGGGGAAAAAATCCAAATCCATGGCATTTAAATGATGTGTTATTTTTCTTTTATCTGACTCTCTCTTATATAGGCAGGTAATCAGGCCTAAAATAAAGTTATTTTCCTAGTCTTGTGTGTTAGAGTCTTGATTTAAGGTTTGGGTTTGGGTTTGGGTTTTCAGATTTCAAAGTGGGCCCTGGCACTCTTTTATTAAATTAAATTAAATTAAATTAAATTAAATTAAATTAAATTAAATTAAATTAAATTAGGGAATGGATGTAGTAGAGGATTTAGCATTAATTTTAAGTTAAGATGCATCAGTGGTGCAAACATTTGATACTGAACACTGTATATCTGACAAATTAGAAACATAAATGACCAAACTTTAGTCTAGATACTCATCCAGACTAAGGGTGCACTGGTTGATTGATTGATTCCAAGTTTCATGTATTAATTTGTGTTTTTATATTTGTCTCTCTCTCTGTGTTGTTTCTTATTTTTTTTTAATTGTAATTCATGTTTTTTATGTGATACTAATAATAAAGCCTTCGCTCTGTTTATGCCTCCCAACATAGAAATAGGGAAGCTTATTAATATGACACTTACTCACTAACTTTGTGCATTACTTGATCATACTATATCAGCTTCAGTCCAAAGATATCAGAGCTAAAAGTGTCTTCTAAAACCTCCTATCAGTCCAACTGTGGGGTTTATTTATTTGGTGACCTGGGAGGGATTCACCAGGCCTAATTTTCCATTAGACATGCTATCTGCTGGCATGTATTAATAGTCCGAGGTGGTGAAGCACACACACTTTCCGGGTGGGAATGTCAGAGGGTGTTAACACACACACACAACGGTCCTTGTTGAGCAGTGGAATAGTTGATAAAACAATTAAGATAAGAAAAGCTCAGAGTTTTTTGTTACGCAGTCTATTTTCAAACACGACATGTTAATTAAAACGTTGCTGCAGTGATAAGCATTCACTAACTTGGTTCTTTTCTTTTTTGATGGGGTGGTGTGGCCTGCTTTGACCAGTAGATGGGGATGTTGGCTCACTGTTCGCCCATAATAGAGTCCATTACAATAGTTTGATCATGATTTATTGATTGGTTTATAATGTAAAAGTCTTGTGACATGTTGTGTGAGACCAGTCAAAGGTTATAACAGAGTTTATTCCTACATACAACACAGGAATTAGTCTGGAAAAAACACAAGATGCATGATCTTTACCCTGAGAGAATTACAACACAGTAACATACAAAGAGACACAACATGTCCAGTAATAAAGGAAAGAATATGACACGTAACAATGAAAATGATCATCAGTATCACTACATCGATGTTCTCAGTGCTGAAAATAACATACATGAATGTCTTCTATGGTGTGATGTGGACTGACCATTCAGCACTTCTATTTCTTCAGATCACATCATAGAACCAAAATAATCTTAGTGATAATAATAATAATAATAATAATAATAATAATAATAATAATATACACCAAATGCTGAACAAAACATTCTGTCCTAAGGATCATTTTTGTGACCACACTACAAATGGAGATCGCTGAGGCCCAAGACAAATCAAAAATGTAACAGATTACATCAATAACTAATACTGTTGGTACTTTAAATACTTTAAAATGGAATGTAAAAATGGAGATTTACACTCTACTTTTAATCTAGGATTATTTGGTGAAACAAAGTGTGACAGTTTTTATTTAATTCAAAGTAAAGTGGAACTTTTAAAAACATTATTGTTGTTATTCATAGCCTGGACATAAACAATATGGACATTTTTTTCGTTATCTTATAAACATTATATTTTTCAGGGAAGTCCGATACATTTTTGGCAAATAATACACAAACAAAAAGCAACAACAAAAGACTGAAACAAACCAAGCACAAAATAAAAGAAAAAATAACATTTTTGGTAAGATAAACATAAACGATCATTAACATTTACTTCTTTTAGATTCAAATTTTTTAACTGGAAAGAATTCTGAAATAAAAGTTCAATACATTTTGTCAGTTTCAGGCCTCAACATGACAAGTGCCCTTAACTTGTAGTGCTGCTTATACTGTTTACTAATATATCTGCAGACTTTATGGAATTATCATCACAGAGATTCAACCAGAGCAGAGCAGAATTGATTAATGAATTAGTCACGGAATTAAGTCATCATACTTTGATCATCAAATAATCAGTTTTGAGTGTTGTCACTTTCATGTTCTGCTTTCTTTGCTCCTCTGTGACACTAAACTGATTATCTTTGTTATGTGGTCAAAACAAATCATTTGAGGACATCGTCATTTTGAGGTTTGGGAAGATTTCTCGCCACCAATTGATGACATCTTATGGATCAAACAACTACGTGATTAATCAGTCAGATTAATCAGTGCAGCACCTCTCCACCGCCTATATGAATGTGGAGCATAAGCAGATACTGACAACACTGTGGCATAGAAACAAAATTGTTTTACAAGATACTTGAAAAGGTTTGAATATGAGGAGGCATTACACAAAGGGTTTGTACATATATATATATATATAAAAAAGTTGGCACCATACGAAATAGTCTCCTTTTCATTTTGCTGTTACATGGTGCTGCTTGTGATGAAGACGTATATCCTGGCGATGAATGAGGTGACCGTTCCCTGCCTCAGCAGCTTCATCTCCACCTCTATGAGGAAGTCTCTGGGCTCGCGCACTTGTCTCTGCAGGTACACGGCACCCATGAAGCTGTTCAGCTTCCTGGTGCTGAAGTAGCCCTCCTCGTTGCCCTTGGTGACGCTGATGACAACGTGGTCCCCGGAGTAAGCGGGCGACGGTCCGATCCGGAAGATCTGGGCTGGGATGATGATGTTGGTCTGGAAGCTGAGCTGGTAGTACGTGATCCGAACAGGGGATTTCTGGCAGTCCAAGGAGTTGCTGGGACAGCTGGTTCGCTCACAGCGGCTGGAAAGGACGTCAATGAAGGAGACAGAGGAAGAGAAAGATGAGCAAAACAACATTTAGGATACTGTTTTTTGGAAGTACATTTTAGTTTCTTCTTCCTGCCTGTGGTTTTGTCTTTGATTGTAATCTACACTGTAAACTTCACACTCACACATAATGCACTATAATCACCTATTTTACATCATCTACTGTTCTGTTTGCCTCCTGTGGCGTAGTTCCATACATTTGTTATTTGTGTTTATGGTAAGAAATGAATTTGAAAAACTGAATAAAATTCAATAAAATACTATTATACATGTGTCTGAATTGCCCCCTGGTGGCTGGCTGCAGTATATATCAACCTTTCTTGTCAAAGTGTTGTTTTTTTGAGGGTACGTGTAATAAGTTAGTTTTTAATAACAAATACTGGATGATAACCTTCCACACATTATATCTGGTACTTTCAGAAATAATGTGTAATTCATTCATTCATTCATTCATTCATCATCTACCACTTTAACCTCCACATGAGGGTCAGTCAGCATGACTGCAATATTGAAGCACTGCCTCTATTGGAAGCCTTCAAATTTAATCACCTTTTACCCAATCACTTCTGATGCTGATGGGCAAGATGACAGAGCCAGTATCTGGAGTCATTCAACCTCCTTTTCATATATCACAAGGTGGTGGAGATGCCATGTCCATCATTATACATCACTGACCAGTGGCTGATTGCTTCCTTTGATGCTTATCCATCAGAATTTACAGGTACAGGTTTGATGCAGTGCACTGAAAAATCTGCACAACTCAACATTTTAAAATATTTGTTTTCTTATTTTTAAGACAGATAGTTCCAATAAATAACAAAGCCACATTCAGGGACTGTAGAGACGATGAGAGAGGAGCACGACTCACGTGTCTGACACCTTCTTGTAATTGTGAGGACAGTCAAAGGAGAGACATTTGAAGCCTCCCTGCAGGTTATAGCAGGTCTGTGCATATGAGCAGTTGTGGGTACCAGTTGTGCATTCATCAATATCTGCAAAAGACAAAGATAAGTAAAAGGGGTTACTGCACCTGACAGAGGTTGGTTTTACGGTTTCATTTTGAACAAGTTGCTATTTCTACCATGATCATAAAAAAGATTAAATATGATTAATTCATTCACATCATTACTTAATCTTCACTCAGCTGTGACATGATCTTCATCAGTGACTTTGTGGAGGTCAGTGCTGGTTATCCGACAATCAGCAGAGACCAACAGAGTAGTATCAGTAATAAAAAATACTGTCATCTAGGAGCAGTCTTTGAATTACAGGACTCCAGGTTGGTGCACCTGCCTAAGACAGAGCATCAGGGAGCTCCCCTTAAAAAGCATGTGGTGTACACAACAGCAGCAGCGACAACAGCAACTACATCAAAATGAGATTTAAAGATACAGGGTGTATGATTAAAGTGAATGTACAAAGGAATATAAAATCCATAATAATCAAAAATCACTTGAAATTAGGATCTATTGTAGTTTTGTTAACTCAGAATGACAAAGCAAACACTTTATTATCATTGCTATGGAATATAAATATAATGTCTTTTTTTTCTGAAATATGTTCCCAATGAAGTTGAAGAAAAACATGTTCTTAAAGTGGACATTAGTTTGTATTTAATTTATAAGACCAGAACACTTAAAATGATGTAAAGTAATGCACAAATTCAAAATTAAAACATAATAGAGATGTAAATCGTATCATAAGAAAACACAATTGACTTCTTTTCCAGTCAGCAAAAGCATGAGTGTGTTGCTGCATGGGCCTAGATTTTTTTCACACCAAAAGCAAATTGCACATAAGAAAAAAAACAAAACTGTAAGTGAGTTTTAGGAAGACATTTCTCATAGAGAATGGTGAGTCAATGAAAGGACTTTTTAATATTTTTACATTAGTTCCCCCCTTCTCTTTCATATCACCTTGCTGCTGTCCTGTCCCATCAGCATCAGGCATTAGGAAGTGTATTTCGGCAAATGTAAAACCACTCATTTAAATGTATTTCTTATGGCTAAAGTCATTGAATAATATAATATAAAATAAATCCATCTCTATGACCTGTGAGCAGTTGCAGAGACTAATCATAATCATCACGTGATACGACTGAAAGCTCGATGAAACGCTAGAAAGACGACCTTGAGCTGGAACATCCTGAAGATGAGTGACTTTTCACAACATGCTCATCATCTGTAGTACATACTCATACTTACACTTTCCCACAGTCTGTATAATAAAAGCTGTGACCCTCATGCGACGACCTTCAAAGCCTTCATTATTAGTCCTCTTTGTTTTTGTTTTTTAAATAACTTTTACGCATGAAACATAAAAGAAAACCGTCAGACTGGAACGTAATCAACCTCCTTCTGCATTTGACAATTTTCTTTTTGTTCCCTTTAAGTTCTTCTTAAGGAATGCTGGAAGTAAATCTCACGAGGTACAGTTAAGAGCTGTTAGTAGCAGTTGAATATGTCTACAGGTTAATAAAAAATGATTTAGTGCGAAATGCAGTGAACAAAACTCAAAAAAGTGTGTGTGCACTGATGCCTCACCTCTGCAGGTGCGTCCATTGGCCGACATGGTGTATCCATGAGGAGGACAGGAGCACTGATAGCTGCCTTCAACATTGACACACTTGAAGGAACAGATGTTCCCAATGCTCTGAGAGCACTCATCAATGTCTGTATATAAAAAATAAAAAATAAAAAAAATTATAAAAATTCATGCCATTATTTACCCATACATGCAACTTTATTCAATTGAATCCTAATATTTCTTTCTCTATGTACCTGTTTATATCTAAATATTTACTTTATACATTCTATTCTAGTTTTCATGCACTGTATATTTGCATTGCCCCAATAAATAAGTTTTTTTTTAATGATTTCAAGTGTTCTCCTCCTCTTAGTTTATACATACTTACAACTTTACAACTATGGCAAACTGAAGCTGCGACACCTTCCTGCTTTATTTTATTAACAGTTGACTGCTGTTGACATTTCACTCAATACCACTAAGTACTGATGAACAAAAGTGTAGTGAGTAAGGAGTCAGGCTGGACAGATGGGGTTGTGCTAGCTGGGAGTATCTAAAATATAAAGATTTTACACAAGAATTTTAAAGTTTAAAAGATCACAAAGGTTGTAAAGAACACGTGTGCCGCACACTCCATGGCCATAAAGGTACAATCTAATCCTCAACAATACCTTTTGTTACATACTGTATCTCTACAAGGTTTCTTTTGGCCAGGTTTGGTAAAACTTTCTGATGTGTTAAAGTGGAACTACAGTATTTTAACTAATTTAACGGCTTCAGAGTCATTCCTCAGAATCAGAAAGTCTTGCGAGGAACACAAATTGCTTTACAGCACAACTCACATGCCTCCCGGCCAGGTACCGGCTATAAGATCAAGGCAGCGAGAGCTCTGATGAAAACAACGCACATGTTGAGGAGAGGGGAGGTGTTGAGTTATTGCGACAGTGAGGATAAAGCGGCTTTAATTTATCAATTATGAATGTAACTATGTTTGTACACCTTATATTCTGTTCTCATGTTTGAGAATGAGAAGGGAAAAAAACCTCTTGATATAACACATCCCAGCCAATCGATCAACCAATCTATTTTTGTATAGAGGGACTTCCTGAACTGCTCTATTGATTGTGTTAGATTTGACATATGTGACCAATAAAGTGCACACTGTGTGTGACACAATGTTTAATGTGTGTAACACCCGACACGGTGTCCCACAATCCCATATTCGAAATTAATTCAAACCTTCACAGGTGTGTCCATCCTCCTTCAGGTGGTAACCTTGACGACAGTAGCACTGATAAGAGCCGTAGATGTTGGCGCACTCCTGGCTACATGGATGTTTGTCACATTCGTTCACATCTAAGCACAGAAAAGATGATCATGTCACACATGCTTTTTTATTTCAGAAATCGTATTCAGAAGACTTCTTATCACAAATACAGTGCATACAGTATATACATACAAAAGTGTGAAAAGTCTTAGGGTACCACCAGCTTGCTTTTGCTTTGGTAAGGTCCAAAACTCAATGTGACAACTTGTTTAAATCCAAATAAAGGATCAATAAATACATTTTCTCTTTGGATTGTAATGTGTGTGTGTAACTGGCTCTTAGTAAAGAATGATATTTATATATATATATAATTACCTTATGTAAGTGTGTGTTTAACAGGTCTAGTACAACGATGGAGCTCTATTGCACAAATAAATAAAATAGATAAGGCGTTGGATACACAATTAAATTTTTTTGATCTGTTGTCAGGCGAGTTCTACGTCCAGAAACATCAAAACAAGAAAATAAGTGACCAGTGATTTCTGGGGCAGTGAAACGGAAAAAGACAGATTGAAGTAAAAGTAAAACAACTTAAATAAAGGATTGTCCCACATGAGCTGCCTGGTGTCATCTGTTATTAAAACTGCTTCGAGTGTCTGAAGCAAATGAAGGTGAAAAACCCTAATGGAAACCTAATCACACTACTCATACAAACTTTCATAGTAAAGCCTGATAAATTCAAATCTTCACAGTTAAGTTCCCTGGATAATATCTGTGACAAGCTGGATGTAATGTGGATCATGCTCCTTCGTCAGAATTGCTCTCTGAAGCGCGACTGTGTCTTCAACACACTGATGACTGACAGCACCTGAACTTGGAAATGACACCTCCGCATTCCCAGAAATGAAGACTGGGAAATTACGTTCCACCAGAAAGCATTTTGCGCCGATAAGAAATACTTACACACACTTTTCCTATCCATCAGTACGCGCCGTGCAAAGCCTCCCCTGAGGCAAAACCTCTCCGCTTACATTGGAGGAAAATGTGACAGTCCGTCTAAAAACATGCCATTTAAACCGTTATAAAAAAAAAAGGGGGGGAAACACTAGCTTACCTTCACAGTTCTTGCCATCAAATGAAAGGGAGAAGCCAGCTGTGCATGAGCAGTGGTAGGAGCCTGGGGTGTTTTCACAGGTCTGGGCACACAGCCTGCCAGGGTAACGCCAGCACTCATTTATGTCTGTCAGAGCAGGAGTAAGCGCTGTTAGACAGCAGGCAGATGCCTTCAGGCCACCGAGGACTCAGTGCCACATCTCATTCATACACAAACACTATGATGAGTGGAGGGACTTTTTTTTTTATTTAGATTTCTGCTGGAATGGTGAGGGGAATTTTTATAGGCAGTAGCTGTCACATAATTGACAACAACTCTGAAAAAGTTTGATAGATGGACGGATGGATGCTTCTGTCTGCCAACACTTCTTACACTGACTTCTCTGCCAGCTGACTTTGAAATCATGCTACCAACAATGTAAGACTTTTTTTTTTTTTAAATGCCCCCTGGATTTAAATGTATGACCAATTTCACAATGTACCAAAAATGCTTGGATTTCGTGGGTTTGTTTGAGGCTCTCATCAAACAGTAAAAAAACAAAAGGTTTTTCTTGGATTTATGTCCAAGATAAAGAGCTGGTTCCCTTTATCCTGAGCTGCACGGTTTTACTGTGAGAGTCCTTCAGTAAATTATGCACAAAGAAAATGTTACCAATTATTTTGAGATTTTCAATTGCGTCACACACAAAAAAAAATCATAAAATCCCATTTCCCATGTGTTAACAATTTGAAGACGTTTGAAAGAGTGATTGAAGACATTTTAATACCAATTAAGGCCTTGTTTCTAGACTAATAACTTCAATGGGAACACTGGAAATGACTGTTCCCTTTTAATCTGTTTCCGTGCAAAATGATCCAGTCAAAACATACTTAATGCTAACAGCGAGGTTTCCAGTGAAGGATAATGGTTATTTTCTCCACACTACTTTTGTCATTAGTGAATCGTTTGTGGAACATTTTCTGTCGATGAAAGATATGATCTCGCCATCGTTCCAGTTTCCTACCCTGTACTATCTTGATGGACTTTTGTCTTCCCCTGTAAAACAGAGATGGAGGCCATAACCCACCCATCACCTCATCACGGACGGTTATAAAACTGTGTCCACATTCAGACCAACACTATTTTATGAAAGAAAGAAAGATATTAAGCATCAATGATGTTTCTGTCCACATACGTGATGTAACTCTAATATTCACTTTGGTTTCAGCTGTTTTATAACAAAGTATGTAAGATTAACTCAAGTTTTCAAGAGTCCTTTTAACTGATCTACAGTTCGGTATCGGACGTCTTGCTCATGACTCTTCCAGTGATGACACTCTGACCAATCAGTGGACGGCAGTCAGGTGGCTCAGCTCGCGTGGAACCACCTGCTACTACCTGCTAACAGAGCAGGTAGTAAAAAAGTATCAGGTACCGTGCCGAGGCGAGTCGAGTCATGCCAGGAACATGTAGTGGAAAAGTGGCATTGGGGCTCTATAAAGACATCACATAATAACCAGTGTTACTTGGCTGAAGGGCCCCTTTTAGATATCGGGGACGAATAGCATAACATATATGATTGAAGTGCACTATTAAGATGTATCACATAACATAACCAGTGTTATTTGGCTTGTTATTTTGAGGATAAAGTACTAGACAATTAATTAATTAACTTAGTGACCTGGTTCTTGCCTTCTTGTATACTGAGTTGCATGGATGCATATGCTGTTTACTCTCAGGGCACAGATTGTGTCAGAGTGCAACCAGGCCACATTATGAATATAAGTCTTTGCATGGTCCACTAGTAAAGTGCTATATAAATAAAGTTTATTATCTTTATAATAAAATGCACATCTTCATATGTGGACACAAAATTCTTATTTTTCCTTTTAGAGTTTGAACATATCTCACTGGTTCTCTAGTTAATTCCGGTTACTGATGAAGACTAACAACAATAATACAAACAAATTCATGAAGCTTTTTACTTTTATGTCAAAATTTCCCAGAAAAAAAAAGAAAAAAAATGTACATTTGATTATATCATTTAGTGGAATCCGACATCACTCATTCGCTCTGTGTAGTGAAGTTTAACTGAGCCACTGCCTCTACTTCTGGCTTCTAAAACTGTTTGGACAACTCCAACACCCCAATCTGCTTTTCATCATTTCACAGACTTGACATTGCAATATACGTACCGGTGCAGACTTTGTGGAGAGCATCATACTGGTAGCCCGTCTGACAGTCACAGCGGTAGCTGCCAGGGAGGTTGTGACAGATCTGGCCCGTTCCACAGCGGTGTGTCCCCATCTGACACTCATCAGTGTCTGGATGTGGAGAAAGACAGATAAAGCGTATCAGCAATGACCTGCTGCACAGCTGTCTAGTTTCAAAAAAACAACCAAACGCCTCTATTTACACTGTGAGAGATAGTAAATCTCAAATGAATAGAAATATTCTGTTTCTCATGTACCTCGGGTCAAAAAACATTATTTTACATCAATAATTTCCTTTAAAACTTCTGAAACATGGAAAACCACAGTCTACAAACCACTTTATGTTCCATATAAACTACTTTTGGAATAATTGAAAACTTGACACTTTATTAATCATTATTATTTGTCATTATATTCATCACTGTGGGCTGCAGCCTTCTGGTGGGATGTGAAGGTATTGCAGGTGGACAATAAGTGAAATAACCCTGAAATACTTACAATTAAATGTTATTTCTTATTTTATCAGACTTTTTATACTTAATATCGACCTATATTACCAGTATTAATCATTTTTGAACAACTATAGTGGACAGAATACAGTGTATGGGAAAACAAGATCCTGTAGTCTTGCGTGTTAATCACAGACCCTCTGAACTGGGTCCGAGTCTTTGGCCAGAATTCAAAATGAATCTTAATATTTAAAATATTTTTTAATTTAACATGTTAATTGAATATCTTTAATTACATAACTGTTAGTTGGACACAAATAATTTGCCTATCCACTACAGATGTGTCTTTGAATTAGTGCTCAAACATTTATTAGATTCATTGATAAAGTGATCAATAGAGAATTGATCATCAATAATTCTGTTCAGATCAATAATCTAGCAAAATCAAATCAAAACGTACTTGCTAAATGTTTAGTTATAAATATTTATAACATTAATTCCAACATTAATTCCATTCCAATTATAGAACAGGCTCCATTCATGAAGGGATTACATTTTTGCAGAATTTTTTCATTATTTCACTTTTTTCCTTTTCAAACTATTTTGCTTCGCTGGTCGTGTGATTGACAGTCAGCTCATTCAGGTGAAAGCGAACAGCCAATAATGTAACTGACAGAGTCTAAGAGGTAAAGTGTTTTCTTTTTTTATAAAAAAAAGCTGAAAATTTGCCGTTGTGAACCATAACACGTGAAATAGAAACTAATGGAGTAAAATAAAAAATGCACTATGTTACTGCAAAGCAACAGAAATCAGCTAATTCATCTCCTAATTTCATATTCATTTATTTCATTCAGTTTTCATAACTTCATGAGCCTAGCTGGCTAATATTTGTGCTCATCCCTCTTGAGGCCTTTTGCAATCAACACTTTGATGACATTCTTCCACATGTGTGTGTCCATGTCCGAGAGGTGAATCTCACCAACACACTTGGCTCCATCGGGGCTGGCGTGGTATCCATGGCTGCACATGATGATCTTCTTCTGGCACGTGAAGGAGCCCACGGTGTTGATGCAGTTGAAGCCCGAGCTGCACGGCTCAGTCCGGCTGCTGCACTCGTTTATGTCTGCAGAGAAATAAAAAAGAAAGAGAATGAAGAATTACAGTATAGTTCCACAGGAGTGGCATTGCTGGGCGGGCTTAATCCTGACTGACAGGTCGACAGTATGTCTATCTATCAGCTCACAGTCATTTCAACGGGACAATTATGGAGTTGTGTGTTTACTTGTTGGTGTAAATTGGGACTTCTCAGGGTGTAGTTCTTCCAAAACACATTAGAATATGTTATGAACTAATCAGTATGTGTGATTGCAGTCATGTGGACGATGGACAAAAAGGCTAAATGTTGTACGTATTTCTGTAAGGGCTTTATGACACAAAAAAATACCCACTTTAAATTACAATTATTCATTTTATGTAAAGATTATAACATGAATCGTTTGTATTATTATCAAGTATATATCTATATCTCTGTATACTATTGAGATAACCCGTTACCAGCATTAAGTTTATAATCTAATGTATTTATATGGAATTTATACCTTCATATACTGTAGTTGTAATTTTGTATAATCCACTTAATTTTAATGAATTATAATGTCTAATTTCTGGGATGGATACATCCATACGTACATCTATATGCACCTATCATCCTAAACTCGGGGTTTTTACCTCCAGTCCCAGGCCTCTTTTCAGTGATTGTGAGTTAAACTTGACAAAAATACCTAAAACTGGTGAATAAGACGTTAACTCCTCAGGAAAATGTTTCGTCACATTATAGATCAAGTGAGAAATTGTCTAATTTTCCCATTATATACAGTCCACTCCACGGTTAGATTTAACGGTTGATTTTTCTTCTTTTAGCTTCTCCATACTTCCGCCTTGTCAAATGCTATGTTCATTTTTAATGTACACTGCATGGTTTTTACTCATTTTGCATCCACTCATAATGCTCTGGTGAATTTTGAACCCACTCCTCACTTACTGCACTTTCTGCCTGTATATTGACGCCGCACAGAGTCACGTGCCGTCGGATTCATTAAGGTGAAGGTGGTGGTGATAATTGCTCAGCAACAGAAGGCAGGCTGTCATCCACGCTGAGCTGCTGAATTGTTGTCAACCCTCGTCACCTGGGGGTGATGCACTTTCTGCACTACTGGCTACTGAGAATGCCAATCAATATTCATGTCTACGCCGATCTGTTTTGCTGGGTTTCACGAAGCCAAAATGAGAGCCATACAGACAGGAACGTTGATATAACTGATATCAGTGATTTGAAAGAACGGGAACATCAGGCACTGCTCAAACTGCAGAATGTGCTCGTAATTTGTGTAAACTGTCTGATTCACCCTTTTTTTTCACGTATGTGAGGCAGTCTACAGGAGGAGCAGACGTCTAGTTCTCTCTCAGATCACTTGATTTACATTATGCTGAAAGATTATTATTTAAATTACTCAATGGTGACAACATGTGTTGCTTTTATCTCGAAAGAGAAAACACACAACACTTTGCGTGTGTGTGTGTGTGTTATGTAACAGAATTTAAGAGGTCGTCTTTTTAAAACACAAAAGATAGTTTTCATTTGACTTACAATTATAGAAAGACAGCTCAGTGGGATTATGTGCAATATCTGAGGCAATTATGTGTGATTATCTGCTCGGAGACATCAGACGTTGCTCTGTTTCTGTGAGTCATACAACATCATGAGATAAATGTTAAAGCTACTTCTTATTCTCTAAAAAGTTTCACTACATACTGGTAAACAATTGCAAGCTTTTTTATTTTATTTTTAAGAGCAGTAGAATGTTTTTATTTTGTTTAGTTTTTTGCTTCATCTGTATAAAACTCAAAGCATCAAACCCGCAAGTATTTGTAGTTTTATTAGGGGGTGGGGTTATATTTTATTGACCAGATGCAGACATTTCTTGGAGTCTGGTGACCATGAAGTTACCAAGGCAACAAGTGGAGAACCTCTCAGAAGCCAGATCATATGATCCTCCATAAAAACACAACCTGACATTTAACATTATCATAAAAAGTCCATCTTCTTCAGTAACATGGGCAACATTTTTTTTTTTTATATCAACCTTTGTCATATTCTCTATTTCAATAAATAGATAATAAACATCTTCATATGCACATGCCTGATAAAGGTCTAGTACCAGAAACGCTGCAATACATTAGTCAAAGCAGGTTGGACAGAGTGCGAGGTTTCTTTCCTTTCATAATTCTGCTTTATAGACTTGCTATTTCAAATTGGAAAACAAATCATTGCTCAGCCCTAGTGAGTGGCTTCAACCTGTGTACACGGTGTCCCCGCTGGTCATGTTGTCACTGGGTGCAGGCCAGCCCGTCTTTTTGGTGCCACACTCTTTGGCACCTGCATGTGCACAGAGCTCTGCGTGGTATACGTTTCACTTTGTTTCATCTGTGCGGACCAAACGCGCCGACACCGCATGCTCCCTCAAGCAAAACACTTTCCAGTCCAGTGGGCGGCATACGCTAGTTTTGTACAATGGCTTTTTTAGACAAAGGGGTGAAAACAGAAACTTGCACAGCTTGTATACATGTCCAACTCAGCGCTCCAAGAACGCAAGGATAATTGCTGCTCCTGGAATGGAATGTGAGACTAAGTACCCGTGTGTGGAACACTAAACTGACACGGACTGTTGTTTAACTGTGACCATGTACACACATTACGGAAATGTGATGTGACGCAAGAAGTGTAAGTGTTAGCTGACTGTGCATCAACACCTGAACTATTATACTTTAAGTGTTCACCCGGAGACATAATGAGACGAATGATTGTTTTGACAGACGAGAAGCACAGTATTCCAGCTCTATGAGCTCTATTATCGGTGACGTGCACTGTTGGCAGCAAAGAGCTGCCCTGACGTTCTCTTACCAATGCAGTTTCCATGAGAGTCCTGTGTGAAGCCGCTGATGCACTTCTGTTTGGGAATACACAGGAAAGAGCCCATGGTGTTCTCACACACAGAGCCCACACCACACTTATGGGCTTGCAGCACACACTCGTCAACGTCTAAAGAGAGAGAGAAAGAAAGAAAGAAAGAAAGAAAGAAAGAAAGAAGGAAAGAAAGAAAGAAAGACATGAGCATCAACGCCACTTTAACAGATCAGATGAGTGCTCACTCTACTGTAGTCATCTGCTGTCAGCTCTCGCAGGTTCAGCATGTTCACAGTACAGTAGGTGGCACTGTGGCTCAAGCACAGAGTTAACATATGCAGCATCCGAGATATAATAAACTTTCACTCTGTCAGAGTTTAACTCCAGGAAAAATCCCCCGCTCTGTCAAAAATATCACTTGTTCCAACTCTGCAAATAACAGAAGCTGAACCAAACTTGTTAAATGACAGTTATTGAATCTTGTGAGCGATGAGCTCGTTTCTCTGGAGTTCATGTAATATTTGGTCCTATGAGATTTGTCCTGGGGTGCACGGGCAGAACAACATTCATTCGGCGTTTCCTCTACCAATCATCGGCAGAGGGACGTGTCGCAGCGGAGATGTGTGCTATCTTCTTTCACGAAGCGATTACTAATTTCTTTTTGTCTGCTGGACGGCCGACTAAATATTCCTTATCCAGCTACATTGAGTAGTCATATCAAGTCAAGACTTAAAATACCTTGTGTAAACGTGCTACGTCAAATCTATTTATCACAAGCCCCTTATTTGTAAAAACTGTCAATTTTAAGCCCATTGCAAAACAACATTTGTCTACAGGCACCTGACACCTCACAGTTACTGTCACAACTTCACTGATTCAAACCACCAAATCCATTTTGTGCCATCAATTAAGTCGTCATGTTTCTGTGAAAAAAAAAACATCATTATGATGACAAACTGTCATATCTTTAATGAACACTTTGGCAACAACCCCCAGAATGAATAAAAAAAAAGAAAATCAGCATAACGGTCCATTTACTTTCATTTCTACAGTTTCCTTTAAAGATTTGTGTTGATTTCTACACAATTAATATTCATCGTATTCATCTGAATATGGTCTGCGGGCAACAATGAGCCTCTTTGAGAGGAACTCTCTGCCATCAATGATGCCACAGCTATGTACGACACAGCAGTCCTCAGCGGTCGATGAGTCTCCTTAAAGGGCCCTTTAAGGAGAAATTATTTTGGGGTTTTCAGTGATACAATTAGAAAAAGTGACAGAGGGGACAAACGTACGGAGCAGAACAGCCCGTGTGTGTGTGTACATACATTAGCATCTGTTACACGCTGACGCAGTGATTATGTACCGTTTGCCAGGAGATCCTTTGCTAAACTGGCAAAACCAAGCAGGACACAGTTACACAGACACAAGCTCTGCATAACTGTAAGAAGTAAGTGACCAAATGTAATGTTTAGACTTTCACTTGAAGGCTGTGACTATGTTGTAGTATTTGTCTTTGTTTAAAAATGACAGCAGTGCAATTTCCAAACAAAACCACTTAGTGCTTCGTTGTGAAGCTGCTCAAGAATGACCTGCAGAAGGCTTTACAACTCACTCAGGCTGTTACCACGGTAACTATGTGTGTTGCCAAACGAACCAGCACTGAAATGTTAATAACTATAATTTAGGAGTACCTTAATCATTTCAATGAGCAATTAAAAAAAGCAAAAAAAAAAAAAAAATACAAGGATGAATTATTATGTGTTATTCCCCATTCCATCTGATTTCTGGCTGTTTTGTAGCTAAAAAGAAAGTTAGAATTCAGTGCCTGTACTGCCTCTTAAAAAAGACATCATCAGTATTTCCACTGACTGCGTTAGCGGCTCTGAAAATGACTGCTGGGTAAATCGCCTTAATGAAATACGTCAGGTACAATGAACTCACCCTCACAAACACTATTACTCAGCTGGAAGCCTGTAGGACAAGTGACCTGCAGCTCGCATACAAACGATCCCACTGTGTTCACGCAGCGCTCGCTGGGCCGACAGCTGTGGGTGTTGGTCACGCACTCGTCCACATCTGCAGAGAAAGGACAAATGGTGGCCGTGAGTGGAAACAAATAACGTGTGATGGACAGAGCCTGTACATGCTGGTAGTTACGGTTGTTACGTTGTTTGTGTGTTCGTCCGCTATAAACATATTCACAGAAACATAGCACGTTACAAAGACTATGCACATGCAAAGTGTACTGGATGTTTCGCTTTTTCCCTCCAGGAAAGAGTATAATAGTGCACTTTGTAAAAGCTGGAACAGACATTTTTCTATAATGACACAAATTAATATCCTTTAATTTCCAGTTCTCTGAGGCTCAATGTAGTCGTATCCTATGAGAAGAAAGTTAAGTAAAAACACAAATAACACATGACCGAAAACATATAACAAAAAACAAAACTACGGGTGAATATTGGTCCAGCTTTCACTCGCCGGCGTGAGCTAAGAGAAGCAGAGGGATAATTGAGTGACAGCCACCTGGTGAGTAAATTGTTTGCTTACCATCTGCATCCAGTGCGTTTGAGCTTTCTTTGTGTCAGGCCGTGTTATTGACGTTATCTTGTTTCCATTTATGTTCATAAATCGAGTGATTCAAACAATCAGGGTTAGTTTTCATTTCTAATATCTTGAAAAAAAAAAAACATGTCATCCTAATTATAGGAAATGCTATAGCACAGGCTACTGTACCCAGTGTGAAAACATGGTTGTTAACAAATGCACCTCGATATATATTGTAACAGACAATACAACGAACAATCCTAAATTATGTTACTTTAAATCCCAAGTTAAGATCAGAATATCAGGTCTCGGCAGCAGACGAGTGATGTTTGAGCTTCATCTGCTCGTTTCAGTGAAATAAAATACACAGTATTATCAGTTATCAGTCCAACGGCGGCGGAGTTGGTAAACAGTCGCTGTTGATTTATGACTTTGGGAAGCTCGTGCTGAGACAGTGGATCCTCACTCTTTATCACGCTGCTGCATTCCGTTATCATGCATCACGCTGCATGGCTGATTCGCTGAATGGACTGATACAGTAGGGCCGGCCTGGGATTATTGTGTGTTACCGTATCTGCACATGTGTGTCCATGTGGCAGACATCCAGCATGCACACACACACACACACAAACACACACAACAATAACATGATGGCTTTTGCATCTAGTAAAAGTGATCCACTCCACAGGGAAGCGGACAAAAATGTCTTGTAAAAATCGACACAAAAGGAGCCAGGGCATCCACATTGAATCAGAAACGAGAGGAGAACATACTGTATTCTCCGGTGCTCCTGTGCTGCTTGTGTGTCTGTTGGCAGTCCCTCGCTTGCTGAAATGCCTTCCATGACTTTCAGAGCTTCTGCCATAGGGAATCTGAATGAACTACAATGATTATGAATGGGGAGGAGGAGGAGGAGGAGGAGGAGGAGGATAAGCGCTGATCTGAGGCTCTCACTTGTACCCCGTGTGTGAGTAAGACCCCGGAGCTCTTTTCCATAAGGTTAAGAGCTGGGTCGGACAATTGTCCAACCCACTTAAATGAACAGTTTCTCTTTATTTTCAATACAATTCAATTGTATTTGTATGTATTTGTACTCTGTGATGCTGTATAGACACTGCATGCACTTGTTTCGGGGGGGACTGTCTTTGTAAATCGCCGTCATAGGGCAGATATTTTCAGCCACACCAAGTCTGCCATGTCCTCTGGGCCCTGCTCTCTGTCAAGGCTTGGGATGGATGGCACTGCTTTCAGTGTTTGCATATTGCCAGTGGTGCAGAAAGTTGCCTTTGCCTTCCACCACAGGGCTCCAGTGTCTGGCATTATTTCCAGTGCGTCATTTAAGGGAAGAAAAAAAGAGAAAGTAAAGGGGAAAAAGTGCCTATTGCTTTAAGCTCCCTACCTCCCTTGACTGGTGCCTGGGGACAGCCACATTATACAGCTGTGAGGAGTGAACAGATCCAATGGAAAACAAGGGAGCAAAGAGGAATATAAATGTGTGGCTGAACGTAGGAGGGAGAAGGCTATCAAGAGACCGGAGCATGGGGATGTGTCTGAGAGGCGGCACCATCAGGCACTCGAGGAAACATATACCATGTGGTTTTTTCACACTTGATTGAGCAGACGATGGGAATCTTTGAAAAGTTCAAGCTGAGGTAGATGACGTCAGACTTGGCTCATTTGCAGATTTGGTTTGTGACAGGAGGGTTCGGGCCACGCAGATGCAGGCTGTGTGTGTGTGTGTGTGTGATTTCTCCATCATGAATTCAGAGGGATGTTTGGATCAGAGATCCAGATGATGTTGATTTTATCAGGGGTATCTGTTTTTCTCTGCTAAAATAAAACAAAAAAAACTGCGGCATTTATAATCTATACACTAAAGCTTCATCCTACGGAGCCCCTAAAGGGACATGAGCATAAAAATATATATATTTCAGTTTCTCGTGCTTATTTTATTTGAAGGACTTCATTATAAGGACATTACTGTTCTGCTTGCAAGTGGTTACCGTCATATTGTCTCTGAACGACATTTAAAACAAATTAAAAGTCTTGCGGTCGGTTTCTCCACAAGGGATACACCAGTTTTTATCGTATATATATATATACTTTCACTCATGAACAGGTTCCAAACATCTGGCCACTTCCTTGGATAAAGGACGGATGTACACAAAATGCAAGGAGAATGGATTACACACCAGGAAAGAAGACGTCTGTATAATTCTAAAATAACTCGATCCAAGAGGTGATGGATAACTGTAAATCAGACGCAAAACACTCAGAACTAGTTGTGTGTATCAGTCATTTGTATAGAAAGTAGACACTTACATTTGTGGGCAGCAGGCATAAATGTAATGCTTTTAAAGGCAAAACAAGTATGATGTCATACGCATACAGTACACAGTATACACTTTTTGACACAAAGAAGACATGAGGGAGAGAAAGTCTGGCAATTCATTGTTATGCTTGTCTGCCTCTCACCACAACCACTTCATACGTTTTAAACCGCTGTGTCAATATAGTGCACAATATTATTGTGCGGCACACTCAATAACTGTCAGTGTGGCTCATATAGCTGTGGGCTATAATAGGAGAGGAACATCTGGCCTCAGGGTCACATACAGCCTGTAAATTAGTGACGCGGAAATACAACAACATTCTCTGGACCGCTATTAAATCTTTCCGTGATCAAATAACCTAAAGTAAAGTAGTAAATTACAGCAACACATGCTACAGGGAGGTTTCTTCTGACTGTATCTCCGTCAGGTCGCAGTCAGGGTGAAGGTGTTGTCACTTCATGGCAACTGCCAGGAAGAGAAAGGTAAGATTGACAAGCAATATTTTATTGCTCAAGTAAAAACAAAGCAGTGTAGCTTGTTGGAGGAGCCATACTTCCAGTAATGAGAAAGACTTCTCAGTATTTTTACAGCTGGGAACATGAAGCTACAAAGTCAAATAGTTAGGAGAAATATTGTCAACAGGAGCAAAGGCAATGTCTGGGTGTCTGCTGTGTGTCTGCTGCAGTGCGGCTGTTGTGTTTTACCGAGAGTTCCTGAATACTACCTTAAATAATTACATTAAAGGGATTAACTGAAATGGAAATGACACAACTTATTCTTTAAAATGGGTACAAAAGTGACAGATATAAAGACACAGTGCAACTCCTGTCTGGCCTTCTCTAAACTTCATCACTCTCAAAGCAGAAAAAGCTGTGGTACTTTTTCTTGGCATGAACCCACACTGCTGCTTGCTGATCTTCAATAACTTGCCTCATATCAGTAATCTGCTCTGTGTCACAGGAAACACTTCACCAGTAAAACCATTGTTTCCCTATGGTACAGCACATCTGCAAAGACCTCATTACACACATGTTCCTAGCTGAGCTGCTTTTCTTCAGAACAGAGCTCTCACTTACAGTATTTTCTTCGCAGAGAGGATAATGCAGATATTTACTGCAAAAGTCTCATCCATAATCATAAGAAATACAACTCTAAAACCTTAGATGTTGCCATGTTCCTTGGAGTAAATATCATAAATGGATAAGAGTGGAAATGATGTGTGTCCGTGTGTCTACATGTCTTTATTGTGAGGACATGTTAGAAGACTACTTCAAAAGGCTTTCTGAGGGTTAAGACTTTACATCGTCGGTGCACAGAATACCATTATGTCAAGAAAGAGAAGTGGTTGAATTAAGAAAGTGAGATAAATGTGTTTGCTGCAGATCCACAGAGGGTTTTATGTAATACAGTAAGCTGTACTGTGACAAGTGATGCTGACATAGAAAAGAACCTTATGGGAAAGAGCTGCAGGGTGAGCGCCTCAGATCAGTGTTTTCCCCCCTCCTCCTGCTCCCCATTCAAATTGTTTTAAAGCACATATTTCATTCAGATTCCCTGTGGCAAAAAACTCTGAAAGGCAAGTAAGGCATTTCATTAAAGGAGGGAATACGAGAATACAGTATGTTCTCTTGTTTATGATTTTTGTCTGTTATTGTTTTCACTAAGTATGTGTGTGTGTGTGAGTGTGTGTACTGAGAGAAGCCATTCACACTTGAGCGATGAGCAGAGACGACATCAGAAAGCGGACTAATTGTCTAACTCGCACATTTGCGTTTTTCTGATGCACCCAAAAAGGCCTCGTCACTGAACACGTTTCCATGGGAACAGCTGTGAGTGAAACGGAAAGAGGAGAGCAACTGTTGTGTCTATCTCACTCAACCATCACATTGAATGAATCCCATCAGTATCCGAGTACCAGCGCACGTTAACAACATTCAGGTTAGTCCACAGTCGACTTACACCTCTCTGACACCTCCCCCCCCCCCACACACACACACTGACATCTTGTAGAGCCGCTTCAGTCCCTTTGTCCTGTTGAAGCCAAATGTTGCCCACCCACGTGTTCACATGTGGAAAGACTTAGGAGGGAAAGTGTTCACTCTGAGCCGTGAATGAAATAGTAGGGAGGAGAAACACTAACTCTTATGTAATAGGTTCCCATCTAAAGGTATTACACCGTCTGCTGACTGACACGTGAAGCAAAACTGAGCCACTTTCAGCGCATGTGTCCACTGTGTCACAGCTACATGCAGCACTATGGTTCACACTCTCTACCTGTCCACTCCAGCGGCACACGTGGTGTAAGCTGCTGTGTAGTGCAATCTGGAACGTGAACCATCTGTTTCACTGTTTTTTGTTTTTTTTTTCACAAAGCAAACCCGCTGCCAAAGTTCTCAACCTATTTACAAATTCATGGATCAATTTACTAACTGCTGCAGGAAATTTATTACTGTAGACCCATTCATGGAAAATGGTCCTTGGCATGGTAACAATTACATTCCCATCTGGGGGAGGGTGTAAATGTAGGTGGTCCATCTATTTGATTGAATTTCCTCTGCAGCAAAACGCTGACTTTGAACCAACGAGCACCTCTAATGTACTGAGGATCGATCTTTAACTGTTAGGTTATTGCAATAAAATGCAACAGCGGCGCAGCCTACAACATGACTATGAAGTAGCACTTCCCAAAATACAACAACTGATTTTTACACTATTGCAGGATGACGTTCATTCATTCTCATTCATTCAGTTTCTACTGATTAATCGGGTCGTGTGAGGGCTGGAGCCAATCGTACACCCTGGACAGGTTGCTAGTCCATTGCAAGGCCATTCACTATCACCCACACACCTAGAGTCGATTTACCTAATTCCCAGTCTGCATGTTTTTGGACTGGACTGGAGGGAGCTGGAGTAACCAGAGAAAACCCACACGCACACACAGAAAGGCTCATCCTTAGTCAAACTGGGATCGGATCCAGGACCTTAGCTGAGTGTCCTGTCATGGTATGAAGCTCCAAAGGCCAACATGTTGGCAAACAAACTGAATAATTCACTTAAACATGCTTGCATTTTTGCCCAAGGGCCCTTCTAGGTTACTCCATTCGTAAACAGAAACAATGTAAAATAATTTTTTCCATCTGAGAACTGGCTCTGTCCTGCAAAACTATCAGACCTGATTGAGGGAGCGTTTGTGTGTATACACTAGCAGCACATGGGGGGGAAAGAAACTGCTGAACAACCGGGTTTATGGAGCAGTAGAATCCACCTCTGAAAGTTTTTTTCGTGGGCGCTTCCTTCGTGTTTTCAGTCAAACTCAATCTTGTTTTACAAGCAAAATGTTGCTGTTGCCTCCGTCTGTCTAATCACTTCTTGTGTTGTGTGCAGCGCGGTAACGTCGCCAGGTGACATGAGATGGAAAATACCACTTTACTTAGGAACAAGGAGAGAGTCATTTGGAGTTGATAGCCTTTCTCAGCATTGTGTAAACTCAAAAAAAACTTTGGAAAAAAATGAAACCAGTTCATCAAACCCCCTCCTTTTGCCCCTCTCGTAAAAGCTCCGCCCCCCCAAAAAAAAACACTGGAAATCATGTAGTGCAACAGAGAACATTCCCTGCCATTAACTTCACACTGGAGTACATCTCTCTGGCTGATACACCTGCTAATCCTTCCATGTGTTCTGAATGAACTTTTCGCAGGATATTAGGATGTGAAGATGATAAAAACAAGTTTGTTAAAATGTGTTCCAGGAACAACTCAGACACCGTCCACCACGGAAATTATGCATTTTAGTTTCATAATTTCATAATGAGTACAATCAAACTCAAACTGAAAAAGCACCGGGCATCAAATGTTTATCAAATTATAGTCATTAAAGGTGCAACAGGTCAGTGTTATGGAGACTGTCCTCCTGTCACTGTTCTGCCAGGTTTTCAAAGAAGGTACCCAAGTACACAGATGCTACTGTATAATCCGGGATGTTTTAAAGATATCACTGCCAAAGAGTAACCAGCTACGGCTAACTCGTGTTCCTGGCAACAGTCTCCAGGAAGTGAGAGCCCATCAGTCGATGCGTTGTTTAGTTTCACAAGACCTGCATTTCCCTTTTTCATGAGTGACTGCATCCAATTAGAAAATGTTCCAACCTCCGGACAAACCGCTCCATTGCATGTCTGTTGTGTGTGTGGTGTATGTGTTTGTTGCTGTTCAAGCGTGCGGCACTGTTGTTGATGCTGCTAGGTTGTTTGGTGCCAAGTACAAGCCCAGCTTTAGAGAGGCGGCTTAAGGGACCCACAAACACACACACACACGCAAGCTTGGTAAATTGCTCCAATTACTGCCAACGGTAACATGACGGGCAGGAGCGAAAGCCCTTACCTTCACACATGCGACCATCTGTCATCAATGAGAAGCCAGGGAAGCAGGAGCAGTGAGCCTGGCCTGCCACTGTTGTACACTGCTGACTGCAGGGACCATTTGCTATAAGGTGAAAGAAATAAAATATGAGCAGCGTGATCACAATCATCTCTGGATTGCATGCAGCGACATGATATCTTCACTTTTTAATCCTCGTGGTGCTTCTGTGCCGTCCTGCTGATCCTTGTTTTGCTCTTCAAGGTCTCCCCCCGGCCCCCGAGCAGGAAGTGTTTCCCCACAATTTCTCACACGTCCCTTGAAAAAGCTTTTAAGCAGTCAAGTGTCAAAAGACCACTCCATAGATATTGTATATTCTTATAAATAAGAGTCAGAGACAGTCAGCGATTCTGCCTCCACTACACTAACTGGCGATATGCTGCCTCTCAGCTTTTTAGTATTAGGCATTTTGCGGTTGACCTGTTGCACCACGGACTCAAACAACTTGAGCTGGTGGTTGGTTGGTACCATGTCGACTGCCATTTTGTGTCTTTCTACCATCCATCAACTTCAATTTAAGCTGACAGAGCATAAATTGAGTCTCCACGTTAGTCCCGAAATGCACTGGGCTGGCACATCCATGATTTGCTCTCTGGTGTGTTCTTTTTTATGTGGATCAGCTTCTGCTATTATTTTCGGATCAAAGGCAGGGGCTGGGAGCTGTGGATCATGTGCAGAGCACACAGGTCAGTTTGAGTCCAGTGGAACACAGACATGCAACAGTATGTCTCTGGATGAATCAGTCCAAGTTTGAGAAATACAATTTAGTACAATTTACAATATTGAACCTTAGATAGATATTGATATCAAATTATTGCCCAGCCCGATTGAAGAGCAGAATATGTACATTTATTGAATATATTACACAGTATAGTTGACAAAGTTTGTACTGAGAAAAGCCAAATGGTGTATTTACACAAGGTCAAATCAAAACTACAATGAATTGGATGGCTTTATATAGGACATCTAACATCTTGCTGTACTAGAACATGTTTTTCCAATCTTTAAAAGATATTATTCTTAATATCTTTGTACAGGTGATTAAAGGTGATTAAAGTTTGAATGTTTTCTGTGCACAGTGAGCATCACTATACAGGAGAGTATAATGCTTGTAATACCTGCACAAGGGTTGAGACGGACTGGGTGTGCGGTGGTTGTAGTGGTGGTGGTGGTTTGTGTTGGGATCACAGCTGGACTCTCCTCTCTGACTCTGTTGTCTTCATCAGGACTCACTGCACAATGAGAACACACCACAACAGACACTATGAGAAACAGCTCAGTGGGGTTAAACTTAACAATTAAAAGAAACGACTTTTTAATGTTTCTGATATGAAAGCAGTTTACAAGATTAAAAAAAGGCAAAATTATACGTAATATCCATTCCCAAATAGCCAGACATGATCCGACCGCTGCTGGGTGCTTTGTCATTATACTCTTTTATAGAGCAGAGAGGTCTATGAATAAATTATCTTTCATTTTAAGGGTAAGAGGGGATTTTTACGAGCTTGTTAATTCACCAAGACTATGATGATGAAATCTGTAACTAGTTTAACCACAGCATAATCATAGCAAAAAAATGACCATATATCTGCATCCAATAAAAATTAAGCCTCTTGTAGTTAAACCTTTAATGGAAGTAAAATACTTTGAGTTTTATTGTTCAGAAATTCCTTCATGAGCTAATTCCAATCACACATCTGTGTTTTAGCATAACTGAAGGAGCACAAGGTAAAAGTGGAGAAACTTTTTGCCCACGTTAAAGGCTTCTTCATGTTTATGTTAGGGGGTTAATATTGACATTTTAGTAGTCAGCCTTATAGGCGTAACATTTTAGTATTTTCACTCAATGTTTAATTTTAATTTGTAAATTGTTATTTATGTTGATGGCTAAATACGCACTTTGTTATGAAATGTTATGTTATAAACCTTTCAAATATGACATGGAGGCCAATTTTTATTATTGGCCTAGTGGTGTTTTAAGGTCTGGGTGACCCCTAGAGGATTATTTGATTCCAAAATCGGCCCTCGTCACTCTTATTCATTTATTTATTAATAATTACAGAACATAATAATCTTTGTGCACAATTCAAATCAAGGAATTGACTTCGGCACCTCCTCTAGGCTCTCAATCCAGCCTATGGTAAATATCCCATGACAGGAGAAACTGACCAATCACAGAGCAGTTAAGAGTGCGATGGGCACTCAAATGTGCTGAAATGTTCCTACCAGATATGCATTGTTCCTACATTTCTCTGCAGCTTAGGCAGTTGTTGCCAATGTTACCTAAGTGTGCCAAAAAATGTTGTGTACTCCAACTTTAAATACCACGCCGTCATTTGCTGGGAAAGCAGAGCTGTGTAATGTCACATCATACCACTGCTGCATGTTGACACTATTTATTTAAAAAACAAATTAATCCTCCCTTTGTTGTAATACACACTGATGTGACCTGATTCTCTATCCACCAATCAGTGAGCTGCAGTGTGTCTAACTCCACCCTTCAGGTGCCAGACCACTGTGTTAGGTAGTCAAAACTAAACACAAACATAATCCAAAGGATTGTGTAACATTGCAAAAACAACTGAACTGTACCAGTCGGTGGAGAACGGGTCTTAACACTGAACAGTACCTGGTGCACAGGAGTGTCGATCTTGCTGCAGGATGTAGCCCCGGTGGCATTCACAGCGGTATGAACCCAAGATGTTGATGCATTTGTGCTGGCACAGCTGGCCTGCATACAGCTGACACTCATCCATATCCTCCTGCTCCTCCACCACGTTGGCAGCTTCATCTGTGGCACTGATGGAGAAGGCCTCCTTGGGATACTCGCTGTCTGAGACTGGAAGGAATGAGAGGAGGGGATTGGCAGGGTCTCAAATTAGAGACGGCACCAGATTGCCCAGAGAGTTTATCCCACACACACACACACATACACACATACCTCATGAAATTGACTTGAAGTTACAAAACAACATCTGCTCCTCTTTTTAATTTTACAGAGTGTTTTAAGTGACACTTTTATCCACTTTTAATATGCAAATGTGCATCATTACAGGACCACCACAAACGAGTGCTGAGGTCAATCCGTGACGCATTTGTGATCACGGAACAATAATGTGTGAGTGAAGTAGTGGGGAAAGTATTCAAAATGAAGTGATTCTTGGAAAACTAGAATGAGCAGAAAGGAAATGTCCTGGTCGGTCAGCTGACTGCACTATTACACCTGTTCATAGTTGAAATCCTACCTGTAAAACAAACTTTTAATGTCAACTGGAATATGTACTGGAATAACTCATGTATAACCTCGCACAAGCCAAAATATATACACATCTTTTTCCCCCCCCTTTTGATTAAATTGTGTGTGAATTTGGTTTGTGATATTTTGGTGAAAATACCATTCTGCTTGAGATTCTCAGAGAACTAAAATCTTTTGTTCAACTCTTCTGTCTTTGTGGTTTTAAAATCTGAAGTGGAACCAGATCTGTCTTTTAGGACTGGGACACACTGCTGTATAGCCGATAGCAAAGAACTACAAACATCGCAACACTGCCTCAGATTTGCAGGGGGGGAAGTTAGAAATGAGTCCTAGTAACTTGCTTATTTTAGTATTTCTGTGCTCCGTCTCATCCTCTGACTGGCAGCTCTCATGATGAATCAGTAGAGTGATTCAAGCCACGAAAACAAAAGGGAAAAAATACACCAGATAAACACGCAAGTGCTTGACTGTATGCCAAGAGGTGAGGGCTGAAAGTGTGCTTTATTATAAGAAATTGCTCTTTTGAGGGTTTTGGGTTAAAAGTGAATGTTTTCTGTTTTAATTCAAAGGCAGTGAGTCATAAGACTGAAGACATTCCCCCCCAAGGAAATAATTACCGTGCGTCCTCATCCATTCCTTAAAACATTCACAAAGTAAAGGCATCCTTCATGCATCTTGAGTGCGTGTTGACTATGAGCTTCGACTGGTTTTTACAGCTCCTAAAACCTTTGCAGCTTTCAGCAGGTTAAATGATTCCCACTTCAGAATGACATCACTCACGTTTGCCGTTTAAAAGCGGGAGGAAATGAGCTGCTGGTTGATGGCTAGAGCAGAGAGTCTATTACAGCGTGGGATGAGAGGAATTCCTCTGATGTCGTGAATGAAATAACAGCGGGGGTCTGACTTTGTCTCATCATCACACATGCAAACAATTGCTTCCATTAAAGCACAAACACAAAGACTAATACTGAACTCCCAGTCCATTCCCTTTTGTGTATGTCAGAGGTATAAAGATGAGCAAAAGTCTATCCAGGCTCATATCAGTGACTTTAGTACAAAATTTGAACGTAGTCCCTCAACAAATAGAGATTGACATCTATTCGTCATTGTTCATAAAATCTTAAAGATGTGAGTGTGTCCGGGCAACCCCAAAAACATACCATGGCTACAGCTGGTGCAGAAGCATCCAAATATAGGAATCTGTTTTCATGGTGCTGACACAGCACCACTCAATGACCGGCGTGGTGCTGGTTTCGACTTTCTGAAGTTACCAGAGCAGTGTCTGAAGTGGCAGACTTTGTAGAAAGGCTGCCATTATTGCTAACATAGTGTTTGGGTGTTGTTGGGTGTACTCTCCAGCAGTGGGAAGAACAGCCTTGTCCAAGAGCTCTGTTTGGAGAGTCTACCTGTTCGAGCATAAACATCATTTGATTGTCTCGCGTCTGTGCTGGAATGTTTGCATAAAAACGGTTCGATTGGATTTGCTTGACCAAATGAGCAGCTTTTCAGTTCACGGTAGTAGAAGTAGTATGTTTATAGTCAGTTCAGCCATGTACACAGTAAAGTAAGACAGCGTTTCATCACCAGGACCAAGGTGCAACATAAAACAAAATATGGATTAAGGTCAAAAGGGCAGCATTACGCTGAAACCTCCAATGCACACGTGTGAATGCAGTAACAGCAAACAATAAATACTGTGTAAAGTTGCTAAAATTCAGATGCAAGTGTACTGAAGTCTAACTATTTTTCTGTACGTGTACAAACAAATGAGTCTTGGAAGAGGTTTGCATGAGCCATGTTTACATTCAGTCTCAGTTGTTTGGACAATCCTGGATGCAAATGTCAGAGGCGATATGTACGTGATAGATCAGAGACAGAGGAAAACTTTGCTGGCCCAAGTAAAGAGACAACAGCCTGAGCTGCCATCTGTTCCTGATTCATCACAGCTTGCATACATCTTTCCCCATTACTGTGAACGGTAACGTGACTCCTGACCCATCAACTGAGAGCGTCTGTCTTTTGAAAGATCAGACTCCGCTCGGGCTCCACCTCTGACTTGCATTTCAACCAGGACATAACAGAGATGGCTCAAAACCAGGACCAGTTCCGTTCATCAGCGCGCTGTGCTTTGTCGGTTCAAGCACGTGACGGCAGCCACAAATGTGCAGTAGATAGAGGGCGGGAATGCCGAGGAGGCAGGATTAATAGGTTTTTGTGTTCAAATTAAATAAAGCTGCTTTCAAACAAGCACTGTGGTCCGTAATTGTCCTGAAATTGACCTGAAACTCATCAGGTAAATGTTTCCTGATGTTAAGTCAAGTGAGAAGAAGACTAATTTCCTCACAGATTTACATACAGACTGACTTCAACCAGTTGATTATCCCCCTGATGGCCATTTAAGAAAATACAGCTGTCAGAGACTTGCAACTGTCTTAAAACTTTGGACCCACATACTAAACTCCTTATAAACGTCTTGTTTTTACATGTTTTACATGTGGACATATGCATTCTGTGTCTCTAGAGGGATTTATGTGAAATCTGATCCATTTCCTCAGTTAATGCTACTTGACTCAGTGTCTTTGAAGTTTGAAAATTATAAAAGAGAAACCAAATACCTGCATCCTGCTCCTCATCTAATGTTATACACCCAGATCTCAGGTTAAATTAGAGACAAAAAACAAACTCGAGAATTTGAAATGAAACTTGTAGTGTAATAATTCTTCTATGTAAAAGGAGCTTTTCACAGCTGCAAACCATTTGCAAGATTTGCCAGTTGTGGTAAAACAGCTCAAAGAAGATAATGGACAGCAGAGCATCTTTTCCTTGTTCTCATTCCTGAAAATATTTTTGTTACTCTCTTTTAATTTGACCTGACTCGGTCTCACCTCAAACTGTCAGTCTCTCTTCCAAATACAAGACCACATCGCATGATGAAGAAATGTGTGGCTTTCCCACAGCTAAGAGCTCGTTGGCTCCTAATGTGTGCATCTGTCCTATGTCACATGATGGACTGCATACAGATACAGAACAGATACCTTTTCTAGGCATTGGAGATGGTCTGGGTTGTTGCTTTTTCTTCAGTGTCACCTGACTTGGACCTTCGCCTTCCTCGCAGCAGGTGAGTGCGACGTGACTGCATGGGTAGACCAGGTGCTGGTGAGCATCGCAGCCCCATCCTTCACCGCGCATCCATAAGCCAAGGGCACAGCAGCTGCAGCACACCTGTCCATCCAGGCACAGCAGCAATTAGGAGTGTATCAACTGGGCTCCCCCTTTTAAAAACTCTTATTACCTACTCTCTTTATGACCCTCCACTTTTAACCCTGTTTAGTAAACAGTTGAAAGGAAGGAAACGTAACCGACCGCCAAGTGGGCAGAGTCATCCCGGTGAACCCACAACAAAGGGGGTTTCAGCTGTAGCCTCAAGGTGGACCACTTTTTTTTCACCTTCCTTAAAAATGACCTGGCGCAGACGCTTGGCTCGGCTGTTTTAACACATGAGCAGTTGGCTGAAGGGCTGAAAAACCAGGTTTTTCTCTTGGTGAAACAATGACTACAGTCTGAGCTGACTCCTAGCAAAGGGGTGGCTCCAATTTCCACATGAAAGTATTCACAGGTCTGAGGGATGTGAAGAGAAATGGGAGATTTTTTGGCCGTTCTTTACAAACACATCGCTTGCCAATGAACACAAATACACTGCCCAACCTTCAAGAAAGCCCTTCTGCTGGCACAGATTCTGAAACTGAAATCTGGCTGTGGCCAAAACATTGATACATTCCAGGAGATATTTAATGTGTTTAAAGTCTGATATACACAGACTCAGAAACCATGTTATTGTGGCTGTTCCGCAGTACCAGACCACTGCCGATGGGTGGAATTGCTTTGCACTTCTTGTGGTCTTGAAGCATTTGAAACGGTGAGTCACACTCAGCCTGACTCACAAAAACAGCTAATTTTCTATTCAAGAGATATAAATGTAACAACCTTTCATCAAGTCAGTGTTTGTTAGGCTAGTGGGTAGAGGAGGAGTGCATCATCCACCCGTGACGTGCTGTTTCATTAAGCAAATGGCACCGCTTTTTAGGAGACGTCATGCTGGTGAGACAGTGATGTACCTGGTAGGAGTCACGTGCGCACTCATCCTCCTGAGCCACCTCACATGTGTCTCCTCTTCTGGCTGAAGTTATTCCTAATTCACACTGGCTCTCCTTCTGTGAGCTGCGGCAGCACTGGTTTTGTGCGACACTGGCACGCACACACACACACACACACACACACACACACACACACGCACACACAGATATCAAAATCAGCCTTTATTTATTTAGCACTTTTCAAACAAAGTGATGTCACTTAAAGTGTCCCACGTGATTAAATAAAGAACAGAAAGGAAAAAAACAAAACTGAACTAAGAAAATGTATATACTGCGTATCCACTAGTGTGTTAAGTGTTTAAGATTAGGTGTCACTTTGTAATCCACTCATTCCCACCACACTGACATAACCAATGATTTTACCTCACAGAACACAGCGATGTTGGTGCAGCTTCCTTCACCAGTATGTTCATTTGTTGTACAGATTTATTGGTTTGGATTTAAGTGACAACAACTTCGAGGCAGCAATGAACCAACAACTCCTGTGTTCTGCTGGATAAAATTGCTGTTTTTGTCAATGGACTCAATGCTGGGGAAGTGAGTGGGTTTACAAAGTAACACAAACTTCCTGTTGGGAAAAGCAGGGGACAGGTTCTTACGCTAGAATAGCTTTTATTAGAAGAGCTTTGTTCTTTAAGTAGTGTCGACTTATGCTAGAATAGCTTTTTGTTAAGTAGCTGATCATTTTTGTCTGACGTCCACAGTCACTGCCATGTTTTAAGTTGTATTTCATTAAAAAATATGACACCCATGTTGTACAGTGCTTGAGTTAACTGTGGTTTCAACTAAGTTAAGACACTATTACTTTCTCTAAAGCAGTTTCCAAACGTGTGGCTTACTGGGACAGTACTCACCTGCACATGGAGTCACTCCTGTCACCGGTCAGCAGAGGCATGTGGTTGCAGTGATTGTTTTCACTGAACCATTTCTGGCCAGCGGCACAGCAGCTCTGCAGCAGCTCTTCAACAGAGGCTCCTGGACCTGCAGCCCAGAGACATGCAGGTATGCACACATCAACATACACATAACGATGATGGAATAAATAATAAAAAAAAAAGAAAAACAGTTGTACAATAAATTCTCTTTGTCTGCTCAGCTATACTGTGCCTTCTGCAGACAGACAGAAACAGATGGTAGACTGCACCAGGTTTCAAAAGGCGCCATAACATTTCTACAGCTGAACCCTGTAGGTCTGTCACCAGAATACAGTAGCACATTTTATGATTGGAAACTTTTTTCTTTTTTTTTTTTTACCCAAGCAACAATTTCTTCTATATATAGTGTTCATAAGTAGAACGACAGTCCTCTAGCTGTGAGCGTGAAGTGAGACAGAGTCAGTGTTTTTATAGAATATCAGGTGGCGAGCAGATTTCAGGACTTCCAAGGTTTGGACGGACGTGAAAATCTCATCAGAATAAATGATAGACGCTTCACCTGCGCTGCATGCACTCTTAAATATTCTGCATGAATATGCTGCACTGTTAAAAGTATTAACTCCTAAGCATGGGTGAATATTACTGTTTCACGTGATGATGAATTATTTTGATATTATGAAGGACACGGGCCAGCAAGTTATTGTCATATACTGACAATCTTTCTGTAGGAAAGATACAATGAGATCTGAGGCTGTTGGTTTTATTTAAATCTTTTTTTCCCTTATAGTTCCAGTTATATGCAACTGGACTTGAAGGTGCTTCTTCACTTCTGACTGACAAAGTAAGTCCAGTTGCCAGTAATACACTTCTGAAGATTACGACCTGGGCAACTGAGAATCTATACAGACATCTTCCTTTTAATCAGTTGTACATATGTACATATGTATAATATTATGCATACCAGTATGAAAACAGTATGTTTGTTTGCAAAAATGTGTTTTAATTTTGTCCATGCACAGCACTTTGTGTTTGAAAAAGGTTTGTATATTATACTTTGGCTTTTTTGTCATACATTGGTAAAACATTGATTCCATGCTGTGACTTGACATTTGAGGCCAAGTTTAATTACGACTGGATTAAAACTGTTTTGACTGATTGCTGTGACAGAGACAGACAGACAGACAGCAGCTATTTTATAAATTACCTGCTGAGGGGCTGAGGATGGTAGACAACATTAACATTATTCTAACAGATGTATGGTTACGTTTTCAGTACACCAGCATTTTTTTTAAGGTAATTCTGTAATTCTACTTCAGTAAAAGTGGTGTTATAATGCATTTTATACTCACTATACTGTACGTATGGCTATTCAGATCTAGTTTTTACTATCACGCATGTTTATATTTCAGATTTTATACCGCCATATGTTTATATATAGTTGTCATTTTGTATTCTATTATTTTATTCTTGGCTAAACTTACAATACACAGTACATTCTTATGTTCTGATGTCTAATGCTGCTGTAACAGAACGATTTCCCAGTCTGGGATGAAAAAAATCAATTAGATCAATGAATCCATCAATGAATCCATCAATCAATCAATCTATTGAGTCACTGTAACGGATTTGTTGAAAACATGAAGTCGGAGGAAAAAATGGCATCGTTTCAATATCATCAACCGAGAGAAAAGAGCGTTTAACATGTTAAAGCAGGAACCCATTAAATCCCCATAATTGAACGAATGCATTTCCTATTTCTATAGCTCACATTTATGCTGATGCTTGAAAAAAAAAAAAAAATATATATCTTTGTCGCTTTCAATTATGCAACTTCAAGCAAACCTTGCCTACGTCAAGAGCATGCTGATGTGGCAGCTGTCAGAGTAATCACTGACATTCTTCTCCTCTCTGCAGGTCCCGTGGAGTCTGAAATACGCACCCCCCCCCCCTCTCTCCCCCTTTCCCCACTCACAGCAAGGCTGGCTGTTTTGCATGGAGATCACATGGAGGATGAGCACACTGTGAGGCAGACTGCTGCTGCTGCTGCTGCTGCTGCTGCTGCTTGGCACTATGAAGAGCCCAGTTTCCTCGTCGCCTCCACACCACACCCAAAGTGCACGCATCAAACTTGACTCTGAGCCCTTTGAAGAAAAGCCACTGACAAAGAGCTTTTGTTTTTCCTCTCAATAAACCTTCACCGGCTTATATACAGTAGAGAACATTAGCATATTCTTCACATTCCCACTGCTTTGTTTCATTTATTTAAAAGGCTTGGACTTCCTACATGACAACAAATAGTTCCATGAGTGTCATCATTCTGGTGCAGCCATTTCACGTCACTGTGCAAATTCCTGTTACTAAATGAATTACTTGTAAATAAAACATAAGCCATGGTAGAGATGTTGTGCAGTGTATTGTAATCACCTCTAAGTGTAGCACGTCTAAACTATGCTAATCCCATACTGCACAGTGTCCATTCAGATTAACTACATTCAGCCAGGAATGCTTTAAATAGCGATACTCGGAGCTCTTTTTACTTCACTTGGTTGGTTTCAGTCTCATCTGTGACTCCCAAGAGGCTGACCGCATATTACAGTGCTTTTGTGAACACCCACTTTCCCAAAATTCTTTTCATTCTTTTCATTCATTGTGTCAAATTGAGAGAACATGCTCAAAATTTCTTATTCCATTATCCATCTGCATGCCAGACTGTTTGAGCCCTTTTAGGGGGAGTCCATGCAGAAAAGAAAGGCATCCAAATGTAGACATTTTTTCCACACAAGGACACCTTTAAAAGGTTTACTTTTTGTGAAGACTGTTGATTCTCCCCAAGATATAAAAGGACAGCCATTGTTGTGAATTTTGAATGGACCATCCCGGGGCCACAACAGCTGTCGACCATCTTCACGTTTTATGAATACAGCCAGCTGATGGATGAGTTGATCATAAAAATGATCATAATCAGAGGCTATGGAAAACATTTTAATGGAAACATTAAATTAAATGAAATTTAAATACAGGCTTTATCTAATGCTGCAAGCCAGTATGTTCATGAGTCAAATTTTAATTTGCAAGCCACAAACTGTTTATGCTATTGGTTTGGTGTTGTGATCATCTTCCATAACATTTCAACATGTGTTGCCACCAGAGTTAGTCAAACACACCAGGCTGCAGCTATATGCCGGAAATGCCAAACTTTACTAAACCTAAAAAGCCACTCTATCCCCTTTAAAATACAGTGTAGCCATGGGTCAAAATACAGATTTGGTGATATATATTTCCTTGTGCAATACGATAATCCATACAGATATTTTAATTCACAAATTAAGGGACTATAAAGAAAAGAGTCCCTGCCAGTTTTACTTGACGGAAACTTGGGTGGAAGTTACTTGGCTGAAGAAGAGGGAGTTTACGGCAGAGAAAGCTCCATTAAGTGATGCTCCATCCACATTCAATACTAGACTTTTAATGCACCTGGTTCTGTTTGTTGTGAATAAGTAGAGAAATCATGCACTTTTAACTGTTCACAGATGTTTTGTTTTCTTCAGTTAAACAGATGATATGATGTATCGCTGTATGACTGTCTTGCAATATATTGATTATCACAGAATCGCTGTATCGCGATATTATTGGTATCACGGATCATGTCTTATCATTAGGTACCCTGTGATTCCCACCCCTAGTTTTCATGCTAAAAGTAGCCGTTGTACAAATTTAAAATATATCCCCTTTGAGGTATGGTTTATTCATTTATTTGATTTATTTGATCTATTTGTAATTTAGGCAGCTTTGACAGAGCAGGAGGATACAACTACTCTCACAACACACCTCTATGGGTTTGCTTCTCACAGATCTAATGAGATTTTCAAACTCTAAGGCTTCATTTGAACCCACACTGATCCTGAGTGAAAAAAGTTAGAGGCAATGTATTTTACAGTGTTATGACAAGCGTGTTCCTGGAATGCTTGCCAAAGGGCAAACATAAGGTCAGGTGGAGCCTAAAATTGAGAAGAAGTCTGCTAATTAACCAAGAAACCATGGAAACACGCACATACATTTATATTCCTAGAACCACACATTTGTCAATACCTACTGTGGAAAAAGAGTCAACACAGTTTCCCCGGATGGCAGTGCTGCCTCTCCTCCAAATTAGGCTGTTATGGAGCAGACAGACCAAGAACAAGAGACAGCCTCCCACATAAGGGAATCCCCTGGGGTTTGTCTGGACCGATTAGCTGGGCTTCACTCTGCGTTCCCATCATTACGCTGTCTGGCCAAACACAGATCTGTCTCACAACACACTCAGCCACATGGCTGACACATCTGCACTCTGAGGGAGTTCACGACAACATCCACAGCACCTACGACAGCGCGGCAGTGGAATCCATGTTTGTAGCTTGTACCGTCTGTGATGTGGTGACTCTGGTAACAAACTAGGTGACAACAGACAGATTTGCTGATTTATCATGTTGATACATGGCTGTTTAAATATATTATCTAATTAGTGTTGACCACTACTAATATGTGATGGATGTCCTTTTACAGTTTTAACAGTTTGCTGTATTGGACAGTATTTGTAAATATTGAATTACTTTGAACATGATGTGGTGCCAAATTATACGTCAGAAACTGCTGATGAATTTTTGATTTTCATGCACACTCATCGCGTGTTTACAGAGAAAAAGAAAATAACAACGTTGTAATGTAATGAGGTACAAATACTTTGTACAAAATTCACATATCTGTACTTTACTTTGTTATTTGTATTTCTAGCCACTTTTACTTTTACTCCACTGCATTTCCTCTAACTGTCTTTGCTACTCGTTACTACCATATAAAATCAGAAGAAGAGTTGGTAATGGCCTGTATTTATTAAGAGCTTTTCTAGTCTTGAACTGCAGTTTTGTCATTCACACATCTCAGTGCCCCTGACTCTAGGGTTAGGGATTGAACCCACAGCCTTACAGTTGAAAGGCAACTTGCCCTACCACTGAGCCACCATGTCTCAATCCTAACCTCAATTTTTTAATACTTTTACTTCTAAAACTTAAGTACATTTATATCAGAAAAAAAGTGACTTACCAGATTGGTTTGAAATTATAGAAAGACAACAAATAATGGTGAGTGTCTATCTATTTACATTAACAATAGACCAAATGACAGGCAGTTATGTCAAAGTAGCTCCTGACAAGCTTGCACATTTTCAGAGCAGTTTTAGTACAGTTGGCAAATGTTTCCAGAAGAAAAGCTTTAATACACTGGCTTTAATCCCAGTTGACAGTGAGGGGCTTACCAGCCTATCACAAGACCAACATACAAAGACAAACAACCATTAACACTCAATTTAGAGTCACCAATTAATCTTTGCAGTACCCAGAGAAAAACCCACACAAACACCAGAATTACACGAGAACTCCACACAGAAAGGCACGAGTTGAACCAAGATTCCAACTGAGAAACGTATTGAACCAGTGTTTATTCCCAAAACCAAAACAATAATGACTGAGAATTAAAAGCTCACATCATTACACCACAGTACTTCAACAAACACGACAAAAGTCAAATGGAATGTCATTTTTAGTGTTTCCCTTATTTTGCTTTTTGGGGCGACTGGTGGCAGAAGAACAAGATGAAAACAAAACAATTACAAAGTTGTTATATTAGATAGAAAGATAAGTAGGTAGGGAAATTGTTGTGTAAGCATTCAGTTCCAAGTCCAATACTCGTTTTCATTTCGACTGATATTGTTTCCACCAATTGAGAAACATATCTTGCTCTTTAGCAGCTTTTTAAAAGGTGGTCCATGAGAGCTGCGACACAAAATACAACAGCTACAAGCTGAGAGAACCAAAACGGTAGACATCATTTTCACCAAAACATTTTCTATGAATCACTTTTCACATCATGCATAGTCATTTAACACATTTTGAAGATAGATATACGACGACGGCAGCTTTAAAGATCCATATCTTATCTTATCTATGCCAATTTCACTACACAGTGGAAAAGCAATCGTGTTGACTGAATACAAAACTTTAAGGGAAATTAAAAACTTTCATTGGAACAGCAGTTTCAGTTCATTTAGCTACATTTATGCATTGGCCATTAAAACCCATTTAGTGAGTAAGAAGCATGGAATGGAGTAACTATTGGGAAAAAGAGGTAATAATTCCAAGGATAGACGCCAGACAAAGACATAACAACTTTGTCTCTAGAAGAACAAATCCCCAGGTTCCTGTTCGCAATTCACAAAATGTACATGATAGATTAAGTCTCTCTTGTCCGTGAATGCCTTCTGTTTCAATGTGTTTATTTGTGCAGCAAGTATGAATGGACTGATGAGACACTCTGGGCTTTCAGGAAATAATATGAGCAGGCCAGAGTGGGTAATGACATAGAACAATACGAGGATGCTGAATTTCTCAACTCCCACTGCTCTGAAACAGTCACAAGCTTTTCTCACCCTGAAACACACTGCGACAGTCATTCATCAACATGCCTCTTACGAAGATAAAGCAGGGAGAACGGAACCGACTTACTCACTCTCCAGCAGATTGGCAGGAATGTCGTTCAACATTCAGATGCACATTGTGAAATACGGAGTTCAAGTACAAGATGACAAACGGTTTATGTGTATAGTGATTTGCCCTGTCACTCCAGTTTAGCTACAACGTAATGAGTTTTGAAGGTTTCACAAATCATAGCTAAATACAAGAAATAATGACTAATATAATATAATCAACCCCAACTTGCACATTTCTTCATGTTCTCTATATTCAGTATGTTGCGTTTGCACTGTTTTCTCAATATGTTTACACGCACAGTTTAATTGGGCGTGGGCCATAGTCAAAGACAGGCAATCAGACAACTGGCTGAGCCCGAGTATACCTGCAGAGGAGGAAATCTATTTATTGGCTATGTACACCGCTGTATCTCTCTATAATCTAGTGCGTCATGAATCGGTTTCCTGTTGACCTTTATGTCACAGAAACACAAACAGCGAATGACGAGATGGATCATGCTTTGGTTATGTAATTTCGTACCCATTGTACATGTTAATCGTGATACAGATTAGATCGAGCATGGCATTTGTGGATGCTGAGAAAGACGCTACCGTATGATTTCCAGCAACAGTACTGTAGTTTATACGTCGTCTCTTTCTACTTCCAGGTCAAAGACCACGGAGGAATTTTGGTGCATGTGCAGAACGGCAAGTCCAACTCCAGTCCGACTAAGTGTATACATGCAGGAGTAATCAGACTATCCAGGTATGTTAGTCCGACTAAGACTTTTAACATGCAAACTGACATCCAGGTTGCAGTCTCACTGGCTCAAGTCCTAACATATTCAGCAAAGCTATTGTGATATTTGTATTTATTTCAAAAAGTAGTAGAGTTTTCTATAAGAAAAGAAAAAAGATTAGAATCAATCTTAAATGAAATGAGCTGATAACTGCAAGATTAATCTCTTTTTCTGTTTTCTCTTATTAGTCTTGCAAGATCTGGCCATGAGAGTGAATAATGAAGTTGATACCAAGTTCTCCACCAGCATGAATTTTGATATCTGGTTCATTTTAAAAGTATATAGACAAAGAAAGAATTGGACAAAAGCTTTTAACTGTCTGAAAATATCTTTCATGTCCAAGAATATGGCACGGTAGCTGAAATATACCAAGCTGAATTTCTGGTATTTAGACCTAGAATGTAGGGGTTAAAATGGAAAGTTAAGTGTTGACTGAAATGACAGTCTAATCCTTTTGATAAGCTCATTACAGATGTTGAGAGAACCAGCAGTGTTGCCAGACTGAAATATTTTCTGCACACAATCTATTTAGTTTGTACAATTTGGATGATTTCCATTCACGTTCCACCCATTGTATTCCAATAAACCAGTTTCTCAGCTAGTCAGTGTGATTAAGAATAATTATGGCAATCAAAAATAAATCATTTTCATTTAGATTACATTTTGATTGTTGTGTTTGTTGCCCTGTCAAAGCTTTGAGATAAAAGGCTTGTAAAAGGTGTTACAGAAGAAGAGAAGAGGTATTTTCATGACGATTGGATGAATTTTGGTCAGTCAAATCTAGCAATGCAGTAATTATAAGAATAAAACAGTGGCTTGTCATTTTCTCTTCATCTATCATCAGGACATATTATTATTTCGCATAAATACATATTTATACATAGAACAATAATCACTGTCATGAGATGTTCTTGCAAATTGTTGGAGACCATATTATTTTGATGTTGGAAGATTCAATTCATTTTCATGTATAACTGTGTAAAAAAAGTAACAAAAATGTTTGTAATAATATTATTTAGTAATAATAACAATTAAATGTTCTTTTTCCATTGATATAGCACATTGAAATGTGACCCCGACTCCATATTGTAAAATCATGTAAGCTGGTGTTAGGAAGTCTGCTATACTGAGAAACACAGAGATTTATTAGTGAATTTATTAGTGAATTTATTTATTGTGAATTTCTCTGTGAGATGAATAAAGTATCTATCTATCTATCTATCTATCTATCTATCTATCTATCTTATTAGGAGCAAATGGGCTTAGTCAGCATTGTGTGAACTCATGTGGCAAAGATTTGACATTTGTTTATGTTAAAAGTAAAAATTGAGCTTCAAATTCAATTCAACATTGCTTCTTAACATTCATATTAGGAGCATTTGTTGTCACTACAAAAGCACAACAAACTACACTACACACACACACACACACACACTAGAACTGTCGTGTTCTGTTGCTGATTTACTATTAGTTGGTCACTAGACCATTAACCACGTGTTAGAGTTTTGTCAACAACTTGCATTGAATTACAATATATCAACATGCTGTTGCAGCTGTGTCTATGAGTTTAATTAGCAGTTTCCCTTTGGTAGAAAAAGAAAATCCAGATGGAGATCACACCACGTTATCATTGTTGTTGACAGGCCTCTTTTTAAATTGGCCAGAAAAGACAAGTGTGTTTTTTAATAATACATTTTAAGCTCTTGTTGCTGCTCTAAAAATAGTATGTGTGAAGATAGTAATTCAGCATTGAATCAGGGTGGTGGTTTCAACCAAAACAGAAAACAAAATGCCCTATACAATGTAGTCTTTCATATGATGCCAGAAACACATGTCATGTACTCACTTTTTTGTTTCTGACACAGGCACTACCAGCTTTGTTGTTGCTCTTAACCATTATATTTCCTTGTCTTGTAATGCTTATGTCTCCTGTGAGCCCAGCATGTACATACATTTTGCCTCCCAACGTCAATCAGCTCTTTTCATATCAGGCAATCTATCAGCCCCTGACACTTCTCAACAGCAGCCTGTCCACAGCTGCAGCCCTGGGCTCAGCTCCCGCTGCCTCATGAGACGGGTTTGCTGCTGTTTCCCCGCTCAAAAAAACAGAATAACTGTTGTGCAGAACAATTACAAATCCTGTCAACAGTCCAAATTTGCACTCTGAGATTTGTTTTAAAAGCATTCAGGTTAATAAGGTCTATATCTGTTTTAGGTTTCCGTGTACAAATGTCATTAAAGGCTTCCATGCTTGCATGCTAATGCAGTTCATAAATGTGTTGGTTCAACTCTGACTGAAAAAAAGGGTAATTTCCTTTCTCTTCGTGGACACATTATCTCCATCATACCTCATTATCTTTAATGCTGCCAGCAACAGGCGAGATACTTCTGGTCAGAGTCAACTAGCAGAAGCAGCAGCAGCAGCAGTGGCGGTGGCAGCAGCAGCAGCAGCAGCAGCAGCAGTGGCGGCGGCAGAAGCCAGTCTGGATGAGATCTGAGCTGTGGACCAGACACGGCCATGAAAGTTGAATTGAAAAGAGCTGCACTCTTGGCAACAATATCCAAGACTCTCTTTCAAATCAACATCTCCCGTCTACCAGTCACAGCAGCCCCACTGGGGAGACTTTTGGTCTCCGAGTTGAAATTGTGAAATAAATCCATTTTGAATGCTTTTTCCCTCAATAGAAAAGGAAACTCATCATCAGGCAATGGACATACATCCTGCCACACTCTTGAGCACCTTATAACACATACTAAAATGGGTTGTCTACTGGGAAAGAGAGGAGATCGCACTACACACAAGGTTGGATTATCAATTAAGCAAAGCGGGAAATCATATCAAAGCCCGAGTCTTCTCAGTATTCCCTTATTCGCCAAGGGAAAATAAAAAGCTGTACTACATCTAATGTTATAGGGTCTAATGTTCATTCAAACCTTAATGTAAATCAAGTCATCTGAGAGAGACTTCCCATAAAACAAAGGCCACATTACCATGGATGTCATTGACAAAGAATATATTCATTTGTTTTGTGAACCGACAGAAATCTCCATATGGTATACAAATACTTTTTAAGATGCCTCATTTTGTCTTCGCAGTCGTTCCAATTCCGTTGGCAGCGGAAACTCACATTCTTGGTCTTAAGCCTTAATGTCCAACTCTTTCACATGCTGTCCTCATAAACTGTTATTACAAGCAGCCTTATTGCCTTGATAAGATGTAAGAATAACATTCTTTGGTTTCTCTAATAACTTCCACTCCTCCTCGAGAAAAAACAAAGGCATTTGCTGGCTTTCTCTGCTGCTTAAATACTACAAACACAGAAACAAATGCAGTTCTTGCATGATTAGATACTTTACTACTGGTAGGCGCCACTGACAGAAGCACGACTGGCTCAAACCTAAAACAAAAAAAACTGGCAGTCTGCTACACTTATGAGGTAGCTATCTGCACATTTAGAAAAGCATGACCTCAGTGACAGATGAGGGGTCGGCTTTATATCATGATCAACTTATATAAAGGATTTGCTTCCTGCTACCACAAGAGCTCTGACATTGGCAGAGAACAAAGCACACAGAGGCAAAATCCTCCACAGATCCTCTAAAGAAATGTAAAAGAAAACCATCAAGCAGGGTTAAATGCATGAAATATAAAGGATCAAAATCAACCATCCATCATTATACAGTATGTACGTTGTGCTTTCCATTGTTGAAAATAATAATAATAATAATGAAAAAAATCTGTCTCTGATTTTTCAGTCAAGACAGTAAGTGAGTTCCATTCCATGCAGGGCCAAGGAAACATGCCAGACGCAGTGGAAAAAAAAGAAGTTTATGTTCTATTATGTGCCAAATTCTAATCCAACAGAACAAAACAATGACACAAATGGGATTGGTCCGTTAGAAATCAATGGTGTTTTTTTTCTAAACCACTATGTTAACATTGGTGTATGATTCTGTCTCGTGCATCGTGTGCTAAAATGAGCTCAGCTCCTGTTTCAGAGGATGCAGTACTGTTTTTGGTGATCGAGGTCATACAAGTTTGGCTGACACCAACACTGGAGTTTGCAGAGATGAGGACTTTGATAACAGTATTATCCAGGGACAGCACCTACAGTATATGCAATGAGGGTTGAGCCTCAAGGGGGTCATTCTGACTCACCTTTGGGTCCAAGGCAATAACCTTATCCTGCTATCTCTCACATGCAATGTTGCTTTCAGTTCAAATGAAAAAGAAAGAAAGAAAGAAAAGCCCTCGGGGCTTTTAAAGATGTAATCAAGAGACCAAAGAAGGTGCAGGCTCAGTACACCTCAGGGTCATCCATCTTGGAGGTGATAATCAGACGGATGTTCCTCTCAAATAACTAGGATCCTGCCTCGGTCATGACGATACTGTTACTGATACTGGGTAAAGGTATTCCGCTATTCCTATTTCCATAGTTTGATCTATGAAAAGTGCGAGTGAAAATCTATCAAAGTGGATCCTTCTCATGTGCCGATACGGAATCCTCTGAAGGACACTGACCAGTGAGCAATAACCAAGAAGCAGCAAAAAGACAGGTTTAACATCTAAAGTAAAGAAAATGATTGAAACTCTAAACGTATAACACTTATGTCCTGTCATCCCTCACCTTTCTTTGGGGAAGATGTAATAACATGTTTGCACACTCTTCAGACATTAAGCCATTGCAATGTGCACCTGGAAACATGACACGGTACATATGACTGCATATGTTTGAGACTGCACAACTGTAGTGCACTTTTCCTGCTCATACGTATGCATTCATGCAAAAACATGGGAGGAGATGAGAGTAACTGATTGTGATTTCCGTTGTATGTATGATAACTACCTGTAAAATTGCATATGTCTGCCTCTTAAACACAGCTGTAATCTTGGAATTGCTGATTACTGAACTTCAGATGTGTGTTTCAGGAGGGTGGCAGCTCCACAGTGGATAAAGGTTGGCTGACTTGATTAGAGAATGACTCAAGTAGCATTTTATTGTGACAGGGCACAGGTGGTTTCTGGTGTCTGACTTCCTGTGTGCAGGTCATAGTTTGCAGGCGTTTTCGGGGTGGGCCCTTTGTCTCACAAATCAAGTTTTGAGCCAATCTGTGAATATACGGGCGAGTTACAGGGCACTTCCTGTTTAGCGGTGAAATGGCGGCGTAATTAAAAATGGCAGACATCGTGTTTGGGTCAAGTTTGCGTTTGTAGACGTGTTCAGGGGTGGTCTCTCGTGTCACATGTGGAATGTAAATGTTCGCAAACCACACACCTATGTTTATAACCTGTAACATACCTGAAAATAGGGGAGAAATAATCACACGAGTGATGTTTCCTCAGCAAGGATTTAATTCGAATGAGGAATATACCGCACGCTCCCCAGGTACGTGGGCACAAGACAAAAGCAATCGATCACAGATTGTCCGAGCAAGACCTCTGTGTAGATGACAGGCAAGAAAACTCAGATCAATCAAGAAAAAACAAAGTAAATAATATAAAATAAACACTTATCAGTTTAACCACTTTTTAACCATTTAGATCATTTAATATGTTTTTAATCAATCCCATTAAATGCCATTTATTTAACTTTTTAATCACACAAATTTTTAATATTGCCAACCATTCATGTATTGTCTTTTTCTTATAACTAAATATATACAATAGTATATTATTCTTTTAGGGTGCCACACCTGCACCCAAAGTTCTTCAGCGCAGTTCAAAGTTCCCTATCCAGTTCAAAGTTAAACCACAGAACTGGCTTTAATCCTTTGAATGATCAAAGGACAAAAGTCTGTCTTTGTCATAGAGTAAACTTGACTATCACAGAGTATGCAAGCTGTCATTAAGCCTTATAGAAGAAGAGGAATGCAACATACAGTATAGCAGATGTGGATTACAGGAAAGTTAAGACAGAGAACAAGCTGATGGAGTGCATGCTGAGCGATTGAGAAACTGTGGAAACCACATCGAGAGACCAGGAAACTGTAATAACCAGGAAGCAGAAATCTCGGAGCTGGAACAGCTCAAAACATTGTCCAAAATCTGGACCTGCGATTATCAACCAGAGCAATCTGCCGGGTTAAACATGGCTTACAAAGCTATTGGAAAGTCAGTGGAGCAACTTCAAATGGAGAGAACCACAGCAAAAATGCATTTCTCTCATTTGGTCGACAGTATAACCTGGACTTACAAGACCTTATCAGAGGAGGAGCTCAGAGACAGTTTTAACAGACTCAAAGTAGAAGCCAAGAAAGTCATGAAGGCTAATGAAAAGGTGGAAGCTGGAGTCTGGGCGGAACTAGAGCTGGACTCAGATGAAGTGGAGTTAACCGAACAGCAAAAAGCCGACCTAACACAGACTGCAAACGAGTGCGAGCTGAAACTTAATGAGGTCAAAAGCCTAATCCAGGAGATTCTTTGGGTCAATTTTGGGAATTGTAAGGTGTCTGCAGCACTCCGGGCAGCAGTGTCAGGGTTTGAACACATGGCTGCCACTCAACCCAGCGGAAAGGAGACGTGGGAGTTCATGCTCAACCACCTGCAAGGACTGATGAAAACTGCGAAGGAGATTTACATTTGCTGGAAACGGTGGATGCCACAAGAAGACCAAGAGAGCATCCAGTCTACTCTGAGTCAGCTTGAACTTCTCATTCCCAAGTTAATTTACGGTAAAGCTGACCTCAAACAACCAATGGCCAGAGAAGATTCTGGAAGACGAGCACACAGAGAGATTTCTCCAACTTATGCCATGCCAAATATTAAGGTGAAACCAAGCACTCTTCCGAGGTTCAATGGCAACGGGTGTGATTTCCACAGATGGAAAAGGGACTGCGAACCAGTAAGAAATCAGAAGAAGTCAGACACCAATCACACAGGGTGTGTTGTCTGTGGTGTTGCAAAGCACAAAAAGAAACTCTTCTTCTGCAAGCAGTTTGGAGCTCTGGAACTGACGGAGAGAAAGGCTGCAGTGACAAAGCTGGGAGCATGCACCAAATGCCTGGAGGTTCACAATAATGGTCCTTTCAATTGCAAACTCACCTATCTGTGCAAAAGTGAAGATTGCAAGGATGTGTCCCAGTGCTGAGCTATATAAAGGTGGAGAGCATCAGAAAAATGGCAGGTCTGATCCGGAGGTTCTTCAAAGAACCGTCACTAGACCTTGCCCAACAATGCTGACATGTTGTTCACAGATGTTGACTTCAGGGCTCACAACCTGGCAGAACTTTGAGACATCAACTGACCAACCAAAACACCACAGAGTTCCAGGTGTCACAAACTTTAACAAGTAACAAAGGTTGTAAAGTTGGAAGACAAAAAAAGAACGGCTCAGTAGGAAAGCCACTCAGAGTCATTCAGAGAGCCTTTGATGCATGTGCAATCTGCCTTACCAAACAAAATGCAGAAAAATGCTGCATTTCACTTACATCAAAAGTCAGAACTTGGAGTGATGTCTCAACTTCTAGTTGAGAACAAAAATATGGAGGCAACTGTATCTTGGGCTAGCCATTGTTGGCAGTACCAGTCGATAACAACACTCTACACCAGGGGTGTCGGAAAAAAACAAAAAACCTTTATGATGCAAACTAAATCTATTAATATCAAAAACAGAGAAAGGAATCTAAAAGTAACTAAATAATATGGACAACTGTAATTAAAACACCACAAAAGCTCATATATATATATATATATATAAATGTTATTCAATGTTGAACAGAGGAGGCCGCGGGCCATTCTAACATAATAATATAACATAACATAATATATAAAATAACATAATAATCGATTTGGGGCCTGCCACTTTGACACCTCTGCTACACCACGTATAAAGACTGAACACTACTATGTGAACAGAAGTGCAATCATCAACAATAAGTACAACAACAAAAAAAGAAATGTAAGCGATTTCACTGTTGACTTCTATGTCAGGGTTTGTTATCCCAGTTGAAGGAATGTCACCTTAACTAGGAAATTCCGACTTCTGACTACAACTGGAATGCACCAAAAAGTTGTTTCATCTTAATAGTTATTTATTTATTTCTATCCTATAAATGTCTGACAAAAACCTAAATGTTTGAAATTGAACAGAGTATGCAGATGTAGTGGCAGTCATCATCATCATCATCATAATGAAGGCTTTGAATGTATGGGATCTTCCCAGTCTACTTTGTTCCTGTGACAAACAAACATACAAGCCATCCAATAAAACTAAAAAGAGCTAACAAGCTAATCCAAGGCCATGTGAGTGATTAAGAGTCTGCCAGGCATGTATTTGCGTCTGCACAAGTCTGGATAAGCAGCCAGTTTATTTTGTTTTTTGATCCCCATGGACTCACAAAAGATCTAATCATCTAACAAATAACGGCCACTGACAAATCAAGCTAAGTTTGGTCACTGAATGGGAAATCAGTTTCATATCTTCGGTTGGATGCATCGGATGTGTGAATACACACTAAAGTACACAGTGACTAAACGGCGGGCTTGGTACATCTCTGGCACAGTCACTGTTTAGCAAACAATGGATATTGTTTGCATGTCATGCGGGGTCCCACAGGGCTCAATTGTAGGGCCCCTGCTTTTTTGACTCTACTTCCATTCTTAGGAAACACGGCATCTCCTTCCACTGTTATGCCGATGACAGCCAGATTTATGTACCTTTAAAGCAGAAGGAGGCCTCATCTATCAATTCACTTCTTGAGTGTCTTGATGAGATAAAAGCGTAGATGGCCCTGAACTTTTTACATTTTAATGAAAGGAAGACAGAGGTAATAGTATATGGACCCAATGGCTCCAATGAGTCCCTTCCTAAAGCCTATAGTCACAAATCTGGGTTTTAAAATGGACAGTGATTTTAAATTGGACCGTCAAATTGGTGCAGCAGTGAAGTCCTGCTTTTTCACTTTTTCACTGCACTTTATCTTGGAGTCAGTCAGACGTCCCTCTCACGTCTCCAGCTCGTCTAAAATGCACGTCTTTTATCTGGAGCACGTAAGAGGGAACACCTATTGAACATGCCTATTTTAGCCTCACTCCACTGGCTGCCTGTGCATTTTAGAGTTCATTTTAAAATCCTTTTATTTGTTTTTAAATCCTTCAACGGTCTTGCCCCGCCGTACCTCTCTGAGCTGCTTCATCCTTACGCTCCTGCCAGGTCTCTGAGGTCAGCTGATCAGCTGCTCCTGCAGATACCACAATCTAAACGGAAGCTCAGAGGGGACAGAGCTTTTTTTGGTCGCTGCGCCAAGACTGTGGAACAATCTTCCACAGCATATAAGACACGCACCTTCACTGTCCACTTTTAAAACACATCTTAAAACCCATTTATACTCTTTGGCTTTTAACCCAGTAGAAGATATTGGTTTTTATCTTTTTATAGTTTTATTGTATGACTTTTTCATTTGTGTTTTTATTAATACTTATTGTATGTTGTATTGTTTGTTGTCTATGCCTATGATATATTTTATTTATCTTATTTATCTCTGTTGTACAGCACTTTGTTTCAGCTGTTGTTGTTTTTTAAAGTGCTTTATAAATAAAGTTGGATTGGATTGATAAGTCATATGGAGACACAAAGTAAAGCCTGTAAAAAGCCAGGAAAAAGCCAAAATTTTGTTAAAGGCAAATTATAATTAAATGTGCTGTATAATGTATTCATCTTTTTTACAATATGCATAATGGGAGATCAAAAAGAAACCTGATAGTTCAGTATAGACCCCAGTGTTTATCAGCACAGAGGGAAACCTACTGGTTTCTTGAAAAACATTAATAGCACATGTTTTTCATCTGCTCTGCCACTCTCTGTGCTCCCTAACGTACTGGTGGAAAACCCATTAAGGTCTTTCAGCTCTGGTTTCTCATTTGTGACATCAACCCTGCACCACAACAGTAGGTCTGTTGCCTAACCAGATTTACATCTTTCTGCCAGAGGTCATAAACTGTTAAACTCTAACATATTGTTCAAATACTAAACTGTAGAAAATCTACCAACATAACTAAATGTTTTCATACTGGTTTGGGGTGAAAAAGGCCAATACAATAAATAAAATACTACTCCTTTTCTACTTGTTCCAGATAACTTTAAGAGAGGTTTGTGGTCTGTTTTGTTATTGACATGATGTAAGCCTATTGACTACTAATGGGACTAAACTACTTCATTTGCTATGTTTGCTCCAAGTTATCACACCTGGTAAACATCTGCACTGGTACCGTTTGTCCTTTTAGTAACTCCTACGGAAGTGATGTGTTCCTTGTTTCTACATGGTGTTAGGAATGTGTCTGTGGCGACTCCAAACCTTGGACTAGTTATCTAATAGGTTTGAAACCCTGCTAAACCAATTATCCAGTTATCCAGTGACAGTGGTACACCTGCTTTGGGTTTAAAGCTCTTTGTCCTGGCCGTTTGTCTGATGACTGTGACTGGGATGAGGACTCAGTGGTGTACACCTTGCTTGTTTGTATGATAATTCCTTTGAAGCAGTAATTCATTCTGTCACTAAACTAGACAGACAAGCACATGTTTATAAGTGTTGTCTGTTTATAATACAAAGTGTTGTCTATTGCTGTGCATTCACTGAGCACATGTACACGACTTTGTAAGTCTGAGAGAGTCGGCTTGATGAGCTCTGTTGATGGAGTTGAAAAAGATGGAAATGATGACGTAATTATTATTATTTTTTTCCCTTTGTGGTGAGAATTTGCTGGCGGTCCATATTGTATAATGCACATTCCATGACCGTCCCATCTGTCTGGTACTGGGAGTGTAACTGGCATTTTGATTGCAGTTTTCCTCAGGGGACAACGTAGGACCTTGAATCTGGATCACAGTGGTTCCAGAGGCACAGTGAGGGCTTGTCTTATGGAAAAGAAATGTGTTCTGCCATTTTTTTTTTTTTAAGTGTAATAAATTATGTTTACTGCTCTCCAGAAGATGACCATAATAAATCTGCTGACTGACTAGGTTGCTGATTGATACCAGTGACTCATCAATTACTTCACTGGGAACTGAAATTTCAGGCTTTCCGACTCACTTTCCAGGCTGCACTGTGTACTGGAACAAACACTCCCCAGCCATTACAATGTCAAAACATGAGCCACTAATGATGCAAAACATTTCTGAGAAGAAGGCAGGGGACATCCTGCCTCAAACCAAAACAATAATAATACTATCAAAAAAAATGTATTAATGTGATATAATGTATTTGTGTGCATATTTCCATGAGATCGTAGCTGTAATTGACTCTTAGCTCCAAGAGAAAATCCATAATTCTGTCAAAAAAATAAATCAACAGGCCAATCGACTCTTTTATTACAGCTAAACAATCCAAAAAATATATCTACTAATCATGTTGCTGCACTGGTGCTAGTGCAGTCAAGGTTCACCAGAGCTTCAACTGATCTCCCTTGAACAAGAAATAAGAGGAGGGTACAGTACATATTTTTTTTGTATTTTTTATGGTTATTGTCACAGTTCGAGAACATGCAACTTTTTCAGCGGTTCAAGCAGTTGGAGCCACTAAAATGAAACAGATGGAAAAAAGACAGCTGTTGCCATCACGCTTTATCATAACAGTAATGTTTGGAGTGACTCGCCTCAGTCCAGGGACAGAGAGTGTGAAACGGTCAACTGACAAATACTTCATCCTCTTTAGACTGACCTGCCACTCGATCACCCTGATACGGTGTTAATCTATCAAAAAGGATTATTACCAAGTATTTGGTAATGTCACAGATAAATACAAGTTTTATAGTAATTAAGGGGGCTGATGTGTCTGCTCCTGCTTTCTACTATGCTGAAATTGAGCTGCAACCTACACAACAGTGGTGCTAATCTCTCCTCACTCAACAGAACATTCTTGAAATGTCCCTTTTTGATAGATGATTCCTTAAAGCATGTAAATGGAGGGTATATCTTCATCTCACTTTTCTGATTATTGACACAACTGTGTTAATGCAGGCGAATGCCAAAGGTCCCAAAATGTCTACACTAATCCACATCTAATAGAAATGTAATATTATCATAGAAAACATCACCAGTGCCAAAAACTTAGCAGGTATCATTGCGAGCAGATCATTTGTGAGTAAGAATTTTCCTATCGCCTTCTACAAGATCAGCCCAAAGTCAGCTCAAATAAAAAAAGATAAGACGACGAGGCTATTTGTACTGAGATGTAAGAGAGTTGCCAAACGCTGCATGCTTTGCCAGTACTACTGAGAGAGCACTGATGATCTTCATTAACAGCAGCCTGGAGAGAAGCACAGTCCATTTCCATGGTGAAACTGTGAGCACCTTTCTGTGTTTGTGTGTATTTTCCTGCAGTGCTTGCTTGTTCAGAACCTGACTCTACCTCCTGTATATTGGGAAGAAGCTTTAGGATCAAGTCTTTATTCGCCTGCCACTGCACAATGTTTCCCCCCCTCATTTCCATGAATCAATATGCAAATCCATGGCTGTAGAATAAATCAGACGTGGCGCACAGCGATTATGTAATTACATTATCTCATCTAAAGTTTAATTGATTAGGACAGGCTTCCTAATAGATTAAGGACTTTTAATAAATCTATTTTATCATCCACATGCTTCGTTTGAAGAGCAATTTGATGAAACGAGTGGCTAAGTGTGTGTGTCACAGATGATTCTCATGGAGGGCTTTTCAAACACAGGGAAGGAACACCTGTCTCTGGTTCAGTGCGATTCAGTACGACAGTGGCACATTAGAGCCTTATTTTGAAAAGGTTCAGTTACACACTAAAACAAAAAAATGTATCTTCTCATGTACAAAAAGTTGATACAATTCGAACATATTTAACATGAAAGTTAATACCATTAAAACAGATGTTTGTAACATTTTCTTAATCAAGCACCACCTACAGTATATTTAAAAAAAAATACTCATACTAGGCTTTTGTGGTTGTGTACCATTCACATTTGAGTTGACACTGTACTGTAGGGCACAACCAGCCTTAATTTGATGATAAACTGCTTGATTACTAACAACTATACATTATATCTCATAATTACTTCTCACAATTTATAACAACATTTAAAGTAATAAGTAACAAGGGAGTCCTTTGTTTAAATTTAAATTTAAATTTAAATACAGGATAAGAATAAACATTTCTTATACGACTAACTATTGTTTCTGTTTTATTGTCCAGTCCCAGCTCCCACTCTAATTTGAAGCCTCAAAACTGGTATTCAGGACAGTATGAGTACCAATACAGTTTAGTGAGTGTCACAAAACACTGTGACTGTACATGCAAGTTCTTTGGTTGTCTTACTTTCTCATGCTGCACACATCATATGTTCTTTTCCACTTTCTTTAAAGTAAATACAAGTATATGACATGGACAGCGGCCACCCACATGCTCTTTAAACAGCCAGCTCTGGAACACCAAGAAGCAGCTATCACAGCAACACTCCCACAGTTTGACACTGGGAGAATATAGATTCTAAATCTTTACATTAAAATGACACATTATGAATCTGAGATACATGCTAGAATATAACCCTGTGAAGGTTGGAGGTCAGGAACAATTTACTGCTAAATCCAAAACACAAGCCTGTCTTTCTGTCTCCTCCTGGGAGAGCTGAGGCTACTTGCAATAAAAAGTGGCAGGGTCTTATTCGCGCTGTGAGCGATGGTGGTGATGTTCACAACTGGAGGAATGTTTGACTCCCAGCTCCAGACAGGACCATAGGGTCACTATTTATGTTCCTGTTCAGATACCCAGTGAGTGGCGAGAGTCTCTGCTGCTTCCATACGCTATGACATATGGCCTGGTGTGAAAGGGAATGCTGTTCTATGAGCAATAATTCTTGACAGTTTAAAACTGTAGTGCCTTAACTATAAACAAAAATGTCAGTGGCATTCAAACCAAATGAGTTCACACAAAACGCAATGGAATGAATTGATTAATTTTATGTCAATAGACATAAATTGATAAACAAAGTGTTTGCAAACAGGTGTTGTCAATAATACAACTGGTTTGACTGCCACCTAGTGGCAATCTTATCAAAATCTATAAAAAAAATGTTTTCCTTGGCTTTATGTATGTTTCTTTTCATTATTTTTTAAATATTTTTTTCCCACTCTTTCAAGCTTGAAAACAGGTTTGGGAAATTTCCTGATAATGCCACATTTTTTTCAAACACATAAATTGACAAATTAATAAATGAGTCTATATATTAGTCAGCTCATACTGGTAATTATAGATTGCCTTACACAAACAGAAGCCCCTGTCCTTGATTTAAGATGAATAAATGAAATGAACCGTGTCTGTGTTGTGAAAGCATTGACTTACCTTCATTAGGTTGGTTGGGTGAAACAGGCTGGTGTGTCTTCTCCTCCTCCATCACTTCATCTTTCACCTCCTCTTTGTCTTCACTGTGGAGGTTAAACAGATGTGGCTCTCTGCTGGGCTCAGCCTCATCCAGAACAGCCTTTACTGGAATCTGGGAAGTGGTGGTCATAAGAAAATGGACCATGGGTGTTGTGTTCTCCTCTGGCCTCCTCGGGGAGATGGTGCTGAACTCAGGTGTGGTCTTTGTGTTGCTGCTGGTTGGGTCAATGTTTTCGGGCTCCACGTAGCTTTTCTGCTCAGTGACACTCAGAAGAGTTACTAATTCTTTCTCCTCCTCTTCCATCTCCTCTGCGTCCACCCCTCCCTCACTGTCTGGTTGGACTGTCCCCTCTAATTCTATGTGATCATTTGAACTTGACCTGGAAAGGACTGGGGTCTCTGGACTTTCCAGTGTGTGAAGAGAGAGTGACACTTTGGGACTCTCTGTGCTTCTGACTGGATGACTAACATTGATATGACCGTTTGAACCTCTGGGTAAAACACTATCCAGCGCATTTTTGTCATGTGTCTTATGCTGTAAGCTTCTCTGAATATGTACTGGACTCTCTCTCTCTGAACTCTCGTGTGGGGGGTTTTCACTCTCTAAACCTTGATTTAATGGAAATATGACACTACCCAAACTCCTTTGTGCATGTATTGGATTCTCTAAGTCTGTCTGTGGACTTTGATCACTGACTGAGACTCTTTGTGCACTTGTCAGACCCTGAGAGGCCTGCCAAGAAGTCGTGGTGTCCTCATGCATATGTGACCTGACAGTACTTTGTTGTTCTGTTCGGGGAGGTTCTGTCACATCCTCTTCGTCTGCAGGATGGTCATGAACTCCATATCTCTCTCTCAGCTCAAACTTGCTTTGTCTTTCCAAACTCAGAGTGGCAGGGTTTCTGCCAGGTGTGGCCGAGCCACCAGATACAGATGTGACCTTCCTGAAGGGAGGGGACCGAGTGGGGAAAGCCAGGGTTTTAGGGTAGCTCTCTGGTGTTGGATCATAATCATAGTCATCTGATTCATCCTTATCAAATGATGATGGTTTGAAAAGAGGAAGGTTACCATTTGGTAGAATGTGGTATGGTGTTGAGAACTGATCCGTACGGTCTTGATGGTCAAACTTGTAGTGGCTGCTGACTGTGTCCTCCACTGTGGGCACAGCTAACATTGGTTTATGGACTTTCTCCGAATCACAGTCAGGTACAGGGTAGCACATCAGCTCCCCGCCTTCATTAGGGCAGTGGCAGACCCGGCAGGTTTCAATGTGGAAGGAGTGTCCAGCCTCGTACTTTTGCCCATCATGGACACACCCTATACGTTCGCACTGCATGCAGCCATCTGCAGGCTCTAAAATCTCGATGCAGTTGGGTGGCATGTCGGGACAGCTGATGAAGTGGCAGCTGATCCGCCCCCCACCTGCAGGACAGGAGCACTCTGTGCTGCCGTAGTCTACAAAGTAAGAATCTCCCTCGGGCACTTTGCCGTTCTTGAATCCAGCACTGACGCAATCATAGTATTGGTAGCCCTCACATGTGCAACCTTTTTGTAAGCATGAAGCACAACAGGTGCCACTCTCCAGCACTTCTTCTATACATTTGTCCAGCAGGGGACAGTCCACACCAGTGCAGTCACGCTGGCAGAAGCAGACACTCAGGTACAGGAACGTCAACAAACATCCCAGCAGTGCTACTTCAGCTCTTTGAAGACAAGCCATGGTGTACAGTGCAGAGTACGCACTACAATCGAAGAACAGGTATCATCCAAGGCCTTCAGTTTATCTCTTATGAATTCTGCCAGATTCTGTCCATTGGAATAACCTCTGCTCTGCAAGAAATAAGAGATTCAGAGAGATAGACAGACAGGCAGTCAGAGGCTTTGTTCTCCAAATGAGAGCGGACCAACATCTGTCTCCATAGTTAAACTCAAAATAGTCGATATTTAACAGCTGATCCTAACAAAAAAGACCACATACTTGTACTTACATCAGCTGCAGTTCTAAATTTCTATCACGTAAATGATTTTATACATAAAGGCTAATTGGTATTTGCTGCATCTGCACGTCCCCTGATTCCTGTGTGATGTGTGTGTGTATGAAATGTATGCTTATATGAACCATACTTTTGATAGCAGATGCTCCAGGTAGGACAGTATATTAGAATGGAATGAAACGGAGGATCAGGTTCACATGCCTGGCAACCCAGACTGATCTAAACCATTATTTTAGAATGAATGGAACCATGCGAGCTGAATACATACAGAACTTAACGAAAGCCTTAAAAACTGCCATAACAATTTTATGTCTCATTGTAGACGCTTCACAAAGTTGGAACAGTTGAGCGTTTGGAAAATGATTGCGCTTTAAGGGAGCAAATAATGGAGTGCAGACTGTAAAGCATAGTCTTCTTTGACTCCTGACTCCTAACTTAAAATAACCGGACTCACACAGCTTCTGGATTCAGCTCATTAGTTCATTAGTTGAATTCAGCACTAGAGCTGCACAATAAAAAACTTGAAAAAACCAGATATTGCACTATGATTCCCGATTGGTATGACACATTTTTCATCTTAACTGTCATTTTTACGAAGACATTTTTTTTAATCATAAAGCTTTAACAACATTTGGTGTCTGTTAACAAATTAGACATCTTTTCATCTGAGGAGCCACATTTTTTGGGCTGTTCTGCAGCACTGCAGAATTCAATCACAATGCTGTTGTGTCAGACACTCTTTATCAAATAAATGCAGTGTATTTCAGTTTGGATGCACTATTAGATATAGCATTTTTGCTTTTTGTTTGTTCCTTCTGTTATTAATTATGCAGCCCCAATTACCACCAGAGAGGAGAGCTAAAAGATGATTCAAATTAAATTAAATTAAAAACCTCATATTTGATGTATAACGCACACTGCTGCTTGTTTCTGAGCTTGAGAAAATGCAATTTTTTACAACGTGAACTGTACTCAGACAGATTTTTATGTAATATCAATGAAGCCAAAAGTATTTTCCCAGTCTAGCACATGCTGGCTTGGCCGCAGGTCATCTCTGCAGGTAAACACACACCCCCACATCAAACTCTGACTCAGCTGATATTCATGAAGTATCTAAGAAGTGCTGGATTTTACAGCCGGCTGTTATGAACACTGCTGTTAGATATCCTGCTCTGAATGAGCTCAGTGACTCTCATCACCTCTTCATTTATCACACTGTCAATCTGATCTGACGAGGAAACTATTTGGAAACATTTTTACTCATGAATGTATTTTTAATGTAAACTACTTTAGACATATATATATATACACACATATATATATATATATATATACATATACATATACATATATATATATATATATATATATATATATATAAGACATATAAAAATGGACAATTATTTTTAAAGGATTTCATTGAAAAATACTGGAAAACAGCTAATACCAATATTTCTACAGGCTGCAAGACTAATGTACACAACATATTTCCTTCGGCTTGCTGGCTTAGAAAAAAGAGAATGTAAAACATTGTCTTTGGTTTCAAAAACATTCACAAGCTTGATGATAGTTCTTTTTGTTGTGGAACCAGCACGTCTTTGTAATATGTCAGAGTCAAGGAGACTTTACCACAAAATAAAATCTATGAACCAAAGACAACAATGAAACAAGGAATTGATTATCTGACAATTTCTCAGCTCAAAACCTTGAATTCTTAGAGTTGAAGTTCCTGGGAGGGACTTTGTGGGGGGGGGGATAACCTTAGGCCTTCTGACCTTAACCCCTTTTTTTTGCAATGGCTGCAATTTATTTTTTCTATATTTTTGACTCTTCAATTTAGATTCTAGTTTGTATTTTTGAATTCTAATCATTGGCATAGAATATAGTCTAGTTAATGTTTTGAAGGTGACGTGGTAATACTCCGTTACATTTGAAACCTATTACACAGTGAATACTGGGCTGAACCGTGACTCAAAAAAACTGAAATCGCAATAGCAAGAGATGCATATTTTCCCCAGATTGTGCAGCTTTTTTTTTGCTTTTTTTTTTCCAGCCTGAGAAGTGAACATCACTGCAGTTCACTCAGGGGAAGTGACAAGCATCTCTACTCAAGCTGGCAAGGTGTGGCTCTGAAAGAATGCAAATGAATTAGTGTTTTAGCAGTCTGGTGTTTCCCAGAGCACCGAGGGATGGGGGGATTCCTCTTTCCTTTCACACACACACACACAGCTGATGTCTAAGCAGTCCCTGATGTAAGGCAGCTCTGCCAACATGCACAAAGTGGAGAGGATTGTTTTAATGAAAACAAACTGTGGCAGAGCAACTTTTTCTTTGCTACAGTACAGACCGTACTGTAATTCACATGCAGTTACATTCATTATCATTTTACTGATTATGCTGAATATAAATATTATTTAAGTTAAGTTGACAAGCTTCAACAACAACAACAACTGTGGATACTTAAGGTCTGCTTGAGTTTTTGTCACATCTGCAAACAGCAGTCCTGTAAAAACTAAATTAATCTCCTGCAACCTGTCATCTAAGTGGAAAACGTGACTAGAAAACTCCTCCTGGTTGCAGAGAACAAAAGCACAATGTTGATTTCAGCAGTAAAACTAAAGCGGTCACCTCATCCACACTGAGTGGCTCATAAACCTCTTACCACCTCATCTATGGATCATGATTTTCACCAAGCAAACACAGTCTTGATTTAAAAAGACAAACTCTGCGGGCCCTGTGGTGAGAGTTTGTGAAAACACCGGTGTGCGTTACCTTGTCATGCGCGCACTGATGTGCTGGAGAGCCGTCTGTCTGTCTGTCTGTCTGCCTGCCTGCCTGTCTGCTGGCCGTCCTCTGAGCGCAGCAAGTGAGATCCTTCTGACCATTGCAGCGCTGCAGGGAGCAGCAGGCAGACGGAAGGGGAGGAACGACAAGTTTCCCCTGCTGGAGACTCCGGAGGAGATCCAATCATGATTCATAATGAAGCAGGGCCGGCCCACTCACGAGTTGACATGAAGTTTGAAACTTTATGTTTACATGTGTACATTTTCTTAAGTTGGATTCAAATAAATTAGATTACAAGTCGCAAGTTCGCTGTTTACATGGACATAACAAGAAATGTGATGACCGAGACACAAGCAGAGTTGTCTGAATGCTATGAAATAAAAACAAAGCATGAACAGAATTTGAATTATTTTGTGAATATATGGGACCAGGGGCTGCAGCACCCCCTACTGATGAGGGGTGGAACACGCCGCGTGTAAATGTTGTAAATTGTAGTTTTTCTCCATTTAAAAAAAAAATCTGAAATAAAAAAAATTATGATTACGATCATTTGCTTGTCCGATTATATATATTAAAACAAGTATGTTGAATATTTATATAGCAATAGTCTTGATGACCACTCAAAGCTGCTTTACATTAGTTTTGCCATTCCACCATTCACATGTCAAGAGCAATGTGGGGTTATGTGCCTTGCCCAAGGACATATTGGGCTGGGAAACGAACGCACAACTTTCAACTTGAAGTTTTACCACTGAGCTACCGTCACCCTTATTACTTTCCACTGTGTAACGTGATGATATCAGCACACTCAGGTCAAAGTTTAAGGGTCAGTGCAGGTCAAACACAAAAGGGATGGCAACAATGACACAGAAAATATTTTGTTTTCTAAAACCCAAAGATAACCAAAATACAGAGTGGCGAAATTATGTTACTGCATGTATGTATGGCATTGGTGACTGTCCAGGGTGTACCCCACTGTTCAGCTGGGACTGGCTCCAGCAACCCTACGACCCTCATGTGTGTTGCAATAGTATGTGAAACAATGTGGAGGATAAAGCAGTAGAAAATGAATAAATAAATGAGTGGGCTTTACCATTGTTATCATTAAAGGCAATATTTCAAATTAATTTCTATTAATAATAGTAATTTTATGACTCAATATATACCTTTCTCACATATTGAGTTGGCTAATGTGGCGTTATCCCCGCAATGCAACGTGGGAAAAGGCGGTGTCCCGACGGACTCAGAGAAATGGCCAGGAGTTGCTGCACTATCAGCTGACATAACCGTTCTCACGACTGCCATGGGAATCAGATAAACAAGGCAATGGCTTCTATTGTTTTCCAGGAAAACCGCACAAGCCGTGTCTCAGATATCACACTAAACCCTGAGTACTCAGACATTTAGTTACTAAGTTACTAAAAAGTGAACCATTACTAGTGCAAATCCCATCTCCAGAAAAGCTTGTATATATATATATATATATATAAAAGCTAAAACACACTCAAAAGATGTGGGATGGATAAAAACAACTATAAAAATGGGTGTAAAAAGAGCATTTCACCAAAGGCATGGTATTAGCAAGCAAATGTGGTTTGTGGCTCGCCATTTTGAGAGAATTGACAGTCAGTCCAAAGTGTAAGATTTCAAAATATGTAAATCAGTCACCATCTACAGAAGGTATTACGATGAGAAGATTCATGGTAAATTTCAGAGTGCAAAGGGCAATTGTGTGTGTGTGAGCAGACTCACAGCCCTCAGGTGTATGAGAAACCAGTTTATATAATCTATCTATCTATCTATCTATCTGTCTGTCTGTCTGTCTGTCTGTCCATCAATCCGTCCGTCCATCTACTGGATCTGACTGTATTGTGTTTGTACACGTAGGCTGAAACAAGAACCACAGAGGTTGTCACACTCACACATGGCTCTGCCTGAAAGGTAACACACACATTTCACTTACTGTTGTACACAATCATGTAGCCAGAGTAATTGTGCTGCTGCAGCTCGCTCCTATATTTCCTTCAGAGCCATGTTTTCAGCCCGCTGGGTAAACATCGGCCGCTGTGCACTGCTGTGGTTTTCAGGATCTTGCATGTACCTCTTCAACAGAAGGCCATAACCTTGGCTGAGCAAGAGTCTTGTGCTCACATCAGTTCTCATGCTGTGGTCTATCTCTCCCTGTTGCATGACTCAAGGCCATAGGCTATCTATACTGCACACAAAAGACTAAACCTACTCCAAATACAAGCCTGTTTTTAATTACCTGTTTGATCCCACACTGAGCCCTTTATTCTCTGGAGGGATGAAGATGCATGTCAGTCAAGTGACCATGTATCAGGGACATGATTCACCCTCGACCATTTTAATATGTGTCCACCTTTTGAAGGGAGCTTGACCCCTCAACAACAAATGGCAAAGGTCTGGGTAACTTTACGACTCCAAGACCAACCTTGTGTCTCACTTTCACAACATCCTTTATTTTGAAGTGGACCCTTTGGATCATAAATCTAGCACAACGCAGCCTCTTCAGAGGATTTCTGAGTTCAAAGAGTTTAGGGGGTGTAAGTGTTGTTTGGAATTAACTGTGGCATGCTGGATATTTAAATGGACTCACTCATCATGTGGGAGGGACTTGATCACCAGTCTGGACCCCACCCAGCAGCCTCCAGAAGAGGGGTCTAATTAGGAACTGTATGGGCCTGGGGTGAAGTGGTAGTCTGTGATGTGATAAACATTTCAGCCCTGATTGCAGATAAGATCCCAGCCAGAAGAATGGGTCAGCTTTCAGACCAGAGATGAGAGATGAGGTAAAACAATAGTGAAGACTCACGTTCAGAGTGTTCCAGGCTGGGTCAGAGGAAGGACATGTCAAAACTTGCTTGTTGGTCCACATTTTTATTTAATCTGCTGTACTTAGGACCAAATGCCTTATATTTCATTTATGAAACAGTTTAGGCTGTGACAGCTGGCTCCATGGAGTTTTCGTCTGAAGTCGTACTGATGACACAGTGGAGGGTAATGTGATCAGAGAGCGTTTGCCATAGTGTAGTGACCAAACTCTGGTCCTCCATGTGCATAACAGGATCAGGATCAGGCCCAAAATAAAACACAGAGTAGGACTCAACAACACATGGGTGAGATTTGTGGAATCCCAGTGCGATCTTTGAGAAAAGCCATCACAGGCAGACATGGCTTTGAAATAGCCGGAGAGGCCTCAGGGAGTCAGGCTTCATGTGTGGGATCAGCAGGAGAGCATCCATCTATAGACTCACTGTTGTCTGTCTTGTATGGTTCATTGAAGACAGGCTTGGAAGCAATGGTCTCAAAAAATGGTCTTGGAACCATGTCTTGGGATCCAACTGGAAAATGGCTGCAAGTGTAAGTGTCACATATCTGTATTAGAGGGAAAACTGCATAACAATACCCTTTGTTCTCTGCTTTGGCTTAAAACTGCAGTGCATAACTTTCAAATAAAACCAAATACACAATGCTGATTTGGCCCATTAGCTCCACACGTCTCTCTCTCTCTCTCTGTGTTTCTCAGTAGAGTGGAAGTGATCCGTTTTATCTCTAGATGGATGAAACCAACAGCAACATTGCACCAGTAAAGCAAGACGGCTGCAGAGTTTGAGGAGTATGACTGGAAAAAAACAAAGAAGTGTGCACAAAAAAATGTTTGAGAAGTGAATTCTACTCTTCAGAAAAACACCAGCCATTCAACAGTTTAACAGGATAAACACTTCTTGCCTACCCCTCACTGCTGCTGTATACATTAAATGCTCCCTCTGTCGTGTCTGATAGTATTGCTTGACACAGCCCGGACATAGCACACAAGTGACACTACATTGTTTCCGTTCACAAAGATAAAAACAGAGGCAGAAATCACCAAAAGTCACACTGCAGCTCTTTGGTTTAGACTGCTATCATCCTCCTCCAGTAAGAGCTTGAGGGAAGTAAAATCATATTATATATGTGAAAGTGTGTACTTGAACATAATCGTCCTCCTCTTTTCTCTTGAGCAGCTGAGGTGAATGATATTTCCTAATAGATATAAAGTTCTGGAAGCTCACAAACTGTCTGGACTACAATCACAGTCAACAAAAACAGTCTGACATAGAGCTGGCAGAGGGGGTTTGAGTGGAGGGTTTTTGCCAGAGGGTTATTACATCACGCCAAACATGTCTTACCAATCACACAGATATATTGATCATGTTTCAACATGCACCCCAGACATCAGAACCTCTGCTGAGAATGTACTGATTTACTGACATACAGAGGCATGACCGTGAAGCGAGTGTGCAGGTGATTCTCTTTTCTTCTTGCTAGTGTGTTTGTCACTGTTGAGTGCAGCAGTTAATTGTTCGGATTGAAAACAGGACTTTACAGTACACGCACAATAGAATAACACGTGGGGCAGTGAAAACAAGTTGAACACATATAAAAATAAACTTACAGTTGTCTGTAAGTCTGGAAAAAGTTACCAATAGCTCCAGTGTCAGCCTTGTCATCACAGCTCCTCCCCCCCCCCAACACACTGGTTTGTCATGGAACTGTGAATTTTGTTTGGATTTTCTCTGGATTTGTTTTTGTATGTGGTCCAAATGAAATGATCCCCTTATTGCAATCCTGCACACACATCTCCATTAGCCACACCACCATTTTGATTATAATATTTCATGCTTTTTCCAAGGTTTCATGCAAATTAGCGCACCATCACAGAGCGTAGTATTGATGCCCCTAGTGATAGAAAATTGCCAGAAAAAGTTGTTTTGTAGTTCATTAATCACAGTGACAGTTCAGCCGAATAAACAGTAAACTGAATACATGCATTGGATTATCTTAAGTTTAATGGAAGTGACAAAGCATAATAGAGAAGTGTGATGAATCTTTTGAATACACACGTTTAATCCCTTCTTAAAATCATCCAGTGATTAATTGATGGCTGTGGAAAGAGCTATAGAATAAAAGAAAATATGGTTTGCCTGGAGAGGAAGAAGTGAGAGAAGTGGAGGTGACTCTCCCCAGTTCTGATGCCAGAAAAGTGTGGGATGACGGCAGTTGACTTCCAGTACATTAAAACCAAGCACTATGCCATCACCCATTGGTTTGTGAGCTCCCGTTTTGAAGCCTTGATTTTGGAATTTTAGCCAGCGCCAGAAGAAACCATATTTGGAAAAAGCTGCTCATTGACCTACACCTACAACCAAGCACCTATTGGATTGTACTTACTGTCAATCACACAGACATCTTGCCTCATTTGACCCTAAATGGGACCATGATTTACTAAATGGGCACCATGAGCCGTGTTTCCACCGAGTGGAACAGTTTTTGTGTTTCCATTAGGAATAGTAGCAGAATAACCAGCCCATTTAGCAATACGGTACGGTAAGGTAAGGGTGGAGCTAGACCCACGACAGTCAGCGGATGTCAACATATCAACACAGCGCGCACACACCACCTACCAAGTAAAGGTACTGATCTCAGTGGAAACGCAAGCCTGACTGAGGGCTTTACCGTTTCAAACCATACCGTACTGTACCAAACCGAACTGTGCGATGGCGGAAACACACCAATGGTGTATGGAGGACCTGAAACAAATGTTGAACAAAAACGCCTCAGGAAAACTTTAACTGATGTTATAAAGCAGGTGAGAAGTCGACTTGTTTTCTCATTGACTTACACACAAACCATGTAAAGTTGGCCCCTGGTGGTTTTTCAAGATATAAGAGGTTTTAGATGCTTCTGCATTGGCTTTACTTCCTGGCCCTGAAGACTGCGTCATACACATATAGACACTGGTTGAAAAATACTGAGACCGCCGTTGCAAAACAGATGTCAACTAATATGTTTGCGTTTGCCCTATGAAGTGGAGACTAATTGGTTATTGTCTTCCTTTCCCACAACATATTCTTTGGTTTTGTTGTTTGACACACAAATAAAGAGATAAATGATAGAATCGGGAACATTAGTCACCTAATGATACACCATAAATCCTTTCTGGGTGCAGATGAAATGATTATCATACAAATGCCCTGTACACATGTTCAGTGGTAATATTATAACACAATACTCTACTTTATAAGACCGATTTTGATCTGCCCATGAATTATATTTAATGATATTTAATTACATAATGAAACAAACTACAGTGAAATTAAATTTCTGGAATGTTCTAAATGTAGTAAATGTCCCATTGGCTCAAATATTTAGGTTAATAAACACTTGAAATGACTTCCAGACAAACTATTCAGATGGTAATGTGCACTAAAAGCACAACAAGAATATGTTTCTCCCCCCCCCTCGCTGACTGAGTGGGAGACTAAAAGGTTTGGAAATAACTGCCTCCTCTCTGTGAACCACTGTGATATGTTCAGCATGTTGCAGTTAATGTCTGGAATCAGCTCAACTGCAAATTCTTCTCTCCTGCAGAGAACTGATGGTCCACACAATGTATATCCTCTGTAGTTAATGACTTACAGGAGACTGAATATCTGGTCAAAGCATCAGCGCACATCACAGCCCAGCTGCCAGGATCATATGTTGTGAGTTTATGCAACCGCACATATGTGTGAGCTCATGTTTCTGCACCAAAATTACACTTATTTACATGTCTACAGATGTGCATCATCCACGGGATAGTGTTCTAACAGCTTCTGAGGAAATTAGGGGGTGATGAGAATAGTTTCCTGGTTATGAATTTGGTTAGGTTTAGGCACAAAAACACCTGGTCAGGGCAGGGAACAGAGGAGAGAGGATAAAGGTTTTGCCTGAAAGCTTCAACACCTTCGCTTAATAATAAACAGCACACTATGGTGAAGGGTTCAACACACACCTTGCCACTGTCCTCACAATCCCATCAAATCCAGAAAACACAGGTTTATGGACCTAACGCACAGGTAAAACAGTGTGTGTCATGGTTAACTACATAACAAGAGTTGCTCATTCATTTCTTCAAGTGGTGATGATGCATTTTCTGACAAAAAGAACAGGGTAACAGAGACCAACCTTGTCCAAGAGCCTTGTTTGTGTCATATTGTGTTTGACCTTCAAATTTTGATGTATGCAATGCAAGCAAAGCAAAGTACCGGACCAACAATGCAGTTTGACAGCACCAGACATTGCTCTATTCATACTGATACAGAAGCATTTCAGGTGATGTGTCCACCACAAATGTGCGAGTCCGCCTTGACACACCATCCAATCCACCTCTGCTTGAAACCTGTGCTTCAAATACTTGGAAAGTGCATCACTTTAAAAATGTTGACATGAATGAATCAATTTAATCAAAAGGGCAAAGAGCACAAAATGTACAAATGTAACATTTCCCATGGTTTGTAGCAAAAAAGTAAAAGAGAAACTAGGCTGCACATCACTGATTCATTCATTTTGCCGGCAGCACAGAAGCATAACTTCTGCAACACATTGTTGTCTACACTGTCTACATTATTGTTTTGTTCCATGTGCACGTGGGGGGGAGAAGTGACCTTTACACGGGCCTCAGTCTGCAAGGTTATCTGAGAGATACGGCGCAGTGATTTGCAGGACAAAAGTGTGTTCTCTGAAAAGAGAGGAAATGGGTGGTGCTGCGCTCTGGAATCTACATTAGCCTGACGCTGTAGGGGACAGAGTAGCTCTGCCCCACATCACAGATTTTCTTAAAGCCGGGTCTGGTGACTGAGCGCCTGTTAAAAGGGCAAATGTAAAGCACTTGGTCTGTGGACTGTTTTATAAAAACATTATATGTCCTGAAATTAGAAAAAAATATACAAGACTCAGGTGAGCCTTGTGGCTGCCAAACACCTGCTTTAATCTCTGAGATTGCGCCACACATGTCCCGAAAATCAATGTGGTTCAATCAAAACTGCAACATGCATGAGCTCAAGCCTTTATAAACTTTTTTTTTTTAATCCCCCAGGCTGATTTTTATTTTTTTTGTAAAATAAAAATTTCCTCTTGGACAAATTAAAAGCTCTGATTCACCAACGAAAATCGGAACCTTCTGGGAGAACCAAACTACCAAATTAGGCTCATAAGCATCATGATGGTTGCCAATGGGCCAGCTTGTCGTCGTTATTGGCTGACCTTTTTTTTCAGTATGTTTAGCCGGAACAGCATCAGCAAAGAGCACGACACTGTTGGACTGTTGGATTCAAGTTCAAGTTCAAGAACTGACATTATCCTCCATTAAGTCAGATTCATATCTCATTGTTGACTGGTGAGAGATATACGTGCAAGAGTCGTTAGGAACTGCATGTAATGTGTTTCTGTATGCAACAGAATTTACACACAGATCATATTTAGTTTTATAACAGCTTTATATGGAAACCATAACTATGACGTGAACTCCATTTGAAGATTTTTATGATGTTCACATTTATGTATCTTTTCATGTCATTTTTACACTCCACTACCAAAGTAGGCATGAGAATGCAATGAGTAACACATGCTTATGTTTAGGCACAAAAAGCACCTCCATGGTTTGCGTATGAAAATAACTTTGCATTATTCTCTTCATGGAAACACACCAAAATGTCCTCATTACAACACCACACATTGGGTGGGGTCTAAAACTGTAAATCTGTTGCTTGGCATACATCATGCCATGTGTGACACGACAATTAACCCCTTCTGCTCGTGAACCACTGAACATCACTTTAGAAATCTTGACTTGACATGTATTAAACTTTTTTTTTATACCAAGTACCACCTGAGAAAATATTGCACTCTTTAAGTAACACCACCATTGCCAACATTACAATACAGAGGTGTAAATATGCCGAGCAGAGTCAGCTACGGACTTTTCACAGGAGGCAGATTTATCCCCAATAAGATAATTTGCTCTCTCGTAATCCTCCTCTTCTTCACATATGACATATCACCCAGCTATAGTGATTGTTTAAATTGTTATTTATTTTCTACAAGTACCACCAGAGGAAGCTTTTGTGCCACTGGTGGTACAGTTTGAGAACCGTGGTATTCACTGTAGACTGTAGACTGTAGAAACATAAAAACCCATGCATTGCAGAGTAATTTGACTCGGGGGTGAAAGCCAATTAAACACATTCCTTTTGGTATGAAAAGAAAAAAAAAACATTTAAAACAAAGGATTAAAACAAAGGATTGTGGTATTAATAGGCACCCTTATCAGAAAAGCAAATACTTTTTCTGTGAAAACTGCAGGACAGAAGCAAACAGAGTGTAGTTTTTCTATTGCCACCACACTGTCAGTTTTTAGCTAAAAGTTTTTGGCTTCTAAAACATTACCCAGCAAATGGAGTTGTAGTTAAGATGTGATTCCACATGCGTCTCAGGCTTTGGCACCAAAGGCACACTGTACACATCTGATCCTGTTTCTACATGATGTAATCATTGCCATAGAGTCCAAATTTCTCGACTGGAACAGCAATTAACACAACAGCAGCAGCAGCAGCAGCAGCAGAAGATTTTATTCTAAATTTTGGCACACAAGAGGCACGTGTGGACAAATCTTACCTACAATTTTATTCAGCCAGGTTTTAACTAAAAATGTAGTTACTTTATAGTGAGTAATTGTTTGGTTGAATGGAATTATTTGCTCCCATCCAGTTAATCAGCCTCTGATTTCATGAAATATGCATGGGCTACCAGCGAGCGCTCAGCAGGGAGCTTTGGTTTCCAGAGGATGTTGCACTGTACGGAGGAGGCATCCAAATTAGGCACCGCTCCAAATTGGCTTGCTGTGTCTTCAGCCTTCCACGCTGCAGCGAAAGCACTGTCATGGAACTACAGCCCAGAAGTTTCACACTTTGAAACTCTGACATCAAGAGACATTTTTACCTCAAACGTTCCCGTTAACCCTTGTGGTTTCAAAGACTGGCAAAAACACATTCCTGTCCTCACTCGTCTCCTGATCAATGCACCGTCAGGTGTTGCCATTTCCCTTTGTTGTGTCGGAAACCGGCGCTAAGTGCAGAAAGGCAGACTTTAAACACGAGGTACCAAAGCAACACCTGGAGTAGAGTCAGCTGTTCCTTCTCTCAGCACGGTGTCTGGCTTCAGAACAAACAAGAGCACAGTGGAACCGTTCATCAGGACATTATTACTCCCACCTTTTACGTAACACAGGGATCAGTGTGTTATTGCTGTTGGACGCGCTCTGTAAATGTCACATATCATCCTGTTTGCTCTGGAAAACTTCTACTCGTACTTTGCAAAATCCTCCGTCCATCTGTTAATTGTAATCCATAGGATATGGATTAGTCTTCATGGTATTTGCACTGTAAAACATGCAGCAGTGCCATTTTGTTTTTCTTTCTCTCTGCCTTCCATGGTGTAATTGTATCAGCGATTCAAATGAGTAGCCATTGAACTCTGCCATGTCAAACCAATCACAGTCTTTCTGAGTCTTGAAAGAACACGATTGTTATTTTTTTTGTATCCAGTCCATGAAGCCATTTAAAAAAAAATGTTTAAAATAGATGAAAACATCTTTGTTTATCTTTTTTTTTTATCCATATGGATGGCAGATTCAAATAAGCTCACCCCCGATGTGATCTACAGGGAGAAACAATAACATATCTGCTTTAAGCTGCTGCTGTTGGCATCAGACATAAGTCATGTTGTTAAAGCAGCATGTGTCGCTGCAGAATCCTTGTTCCGTATGTCCCTTTTCTCAAACTATTTGGGAATATGCAACGCAGAGTTTCCATCATAACAATGTGTGAAATCAGCATTGCTGGCCCGTGTCAGACCGGATGGAAAATAGTGAAGAGAGAGACACCTGCTCATAAAAAGACCATCAAAAACACATCTGTCTCACTGTGCTAACGCCGCAGAATTAAAGGGGCTGTTAGTACTGAGTGTAAATTCAGAACGTGATGATGTGGCGTGTTTGCCGCGGGACGTTCAAACGTGATGATTAAAAAAAAAAGAAAAAGAAAAGAGCTTTCACATGACATAATGCAGCCCCAGGTGATCAAATCGGAGTCAGGCAGTAAAAACGCAGAACATCTGCTTGTTGCCTCACAAATACTTTAGATGTCTCAGCAGGATGACACAGACATGAATGACTTATCGAGAGCTCATTATAACAATGACGCACAAGACGTTACATGTACTGTAAATGAGCAATTTAGCTTACAAGCTAAAGAATATGGTAATTATTTAAATTAGAGCCCCTTTAAATAAGGCTTTATTCTCTGTGTGTGGATCCTTTCCTGAAAGTGCTAGAAAAACACCTTTTGTATAGTTTTTATTATACATACTTCATTTAACTTTTCAATTACCAGTTTATTAGCATAATAGTAACATTTGAATATTGAATACACTATATTATAACATTTCCACTACAAGGCTCTTACAAAATGTGAGAGCCTTTTCTACATTTCTACATACAAACTATTTATTGATCGGTGTCAGGATGTAAATATTTCAAGAAATAAAAAACCCCAACTAGTCAATCTTTAAACGGACTCAGACCGACATTTTGTGAATAAAGAAAAAAATTCATGCCGCACAATCAAAGTTATCAAAAGAAAAACAAAAGAAAAAGCCTTAAAAGGACCTCAAGGGTGTAAAATGGCAATATGTTAAATTCATAATATAATATAATATAATATAATATAATATAATATAATATAATATAATATAATATAATATAATATAATATAATATAATATAATATAATATAATATAATATAACATAATATAATATAATATAATATAATATAATACACTTTTCTCTTCATATGTTTTTAATAAAACCAAAACATACACTCAAATGTGGACTCCCTTTTGGCAGAAAATGCTTCTGTTTACTTCAGACAGAAAATAGGCTTTTGTGGCCTTTAAAACATGATGTGTTACCTTGTCAGCCTTGTCTTCTCAGGAACAGTGTTTAAATGACTGATAATCCACACTGGGACTATTTTCTTTCTCTGTCAAGGTAAAAAAAAGTAGTCCCATGATGTATGTTTCCAACGCGCTCGTGCTCACTCACGGGAAAACACGGAGTGTTAAATGCTGTGTCTGGGCCTTGTTCCATTTTCCTGTGAATGGAATGACTATCTGCTGAGCTAGAGGCATTAGCCTGAGGCAGAGTGTCATCTCAGTCATTGGATTATGAGGGGAACTTTATACATTACACATAATGTCACTGTAGCCTGGTGGGCCTGTCTTGGCAGGCTGAGAGACGTTTATAACATTATGGATTGGCTGTGAAATGGCAAAAAAATCCCACAACAACACTGAAAAGTAACAAGGATGATCTTGTTCGGGGGGTATAAGGTCCTAAAAACTCATCTGAATGAAATCAACAGACTTGTCTTCAATGTTTCAACACCAGTTTATGTAGCAGCCTTCGCCGGAGCTTTGCTTGTGATGGGGGGGCGCATCGGTGACAGCACTGGGACAACCGTCGTTATTCAAACACACAAACCTGGCTCTAACTAACATGTGTATACAATCAAATCAATGTTTATTTGTATAGTGCCACATTACAACTATTATCTCAAGGCACTTTACAAAGTAAGGCAGACACCTTGAATAACCATAACTATGAAGACACAAGAGAAATTATACTGAAAGACCAATCATTTAGAATTCTAAAGCTCATGGTGACACATACTTCACAATAGAAAATACAGTTAACAATTATTAAACCTAAACTCAAGCATGCAAAGCTGTTTATATACTATCTGAAACATTTCTGAGGGCAGTTTCTTTCTGCACTGTGCAATAGCCCATCCATCCAGCATCTACCAAGTTATACTAGAAACAAAGGATTTCTATTAAAGCAGCAATAGGCAGGATCGCTAGAGTATTCGCTTTTAGAAAATCCACAATCTGCAGGCACAACGGTTAACACAACTCAGCAACAATCGTAGCACGAGTAAGAAAAGCAGGGTAGCGGTCATAGGTCACAATAGACTCACAAGAAACCAAGATGAACTGACAACATACAAAAGGAAATGCAGAGACGATAAATAAACCCAAGTGAGGGGCAATAACAAGTCATGCAGAGGAGAAACTAACAGAGAACAGTTGTGGGAGAGCAGGATAGTTAGTAAACAACGGTCAAGGATGGATCTGGGACGCCTCCCAACCCTGCAACAGAAAGTCTGGCATTTTACATCAGAGTGCTCTTTAAAAAGCATAAACAAGCAAAATGGCAAAGTGAGAGTGTAGTGATGAAGTTACAGAAAGAGCTCCATGAGGGAGCGATGGTCCAACCTGTACTGCGAGTATCGTACACACAACTTTGGACACCCTTGTTTGTTTGCAATCTTCTTTCCAGCCCGTCTTCCTCTTCATGTCATCAGGTTGGTTAGGATGATTGGTCTGGTTTCGGTATGACTGTGTACTCTGTCACACGTCATTGCACAAATGTACAGTGCACAAAAGGTCTGACCTCAACTGTCTCGACCGTCTACACAGGACTTTTTTTAAACCCTTACCAAAATCAGGTTGCGTCTTACACCACAAAATCATCTTAACAGATGTACTTCTCTAATCTCAAACATACACAGATTTGAATGGAACGTGGAGACTTGCGACGAACTTGCTCTACTGGCAAAATGAAAACAAAATAAATGGGTTAATGGGGGGAATGCAGTGAACGCAGCCTGCCAGTTCAACGCATGTCATATCCAGCTCAGCTGTCCAGCACACATACAGCTGTTGCTTGTTTCTCGGTCACATTTTCAAAAGCTCGACTCAGAAAGTAATGGCACAATTCTGATTTAGTATCTTTAATATCTACAGTCTTTGATAATTACTGCAGCAGCTCTGATGATTTAGGGGCTTAAGAATTCATTCAAGTGGCCCAAGTCCATCTTTAGTGTGTGCAAATCTTACGTTTTTCTTAGCGGAGTTGGTTTTTCCCAGAGAGGGAACCACTGCGTGGTATGTTCTCAGGGTGAGTCTTGTGTGATCCAGAGCCTTACTGAGGCCCCTGGGATCTGAGACTGTATCAGCAATGTGCAGGATTTTAACTGGAAACACAGCTAACTCCATCTGTTTCAGCAGCTAATCAGTGTCTCACACTCGCAGTGCCCTCTGCAGAGTCCTCCTCTCTCCGATGAGTTGAAAGCAGAGGTACAGGAAGTCTGCAGAGTCTTTGCTACTCTCCTGCGAGTAATGCCTCTGTAGAAATGTGGGGTTTTTTTTCCCCCGATTGACATTTGCTTCAGCTTATACTGTAGTGTAACAATAGACAGGGCATCTGCAACTTTTTATTACACTCAAACTTTATGGATGTTTGATCTCTTTTTATCTGTGATGGGGGGGAGGTTTGGATGCATCAAGGGGGGACCCGTGGTGAAATGGAAAGTTCACACACCCAGGAGATTGTGCTCTGGAATAATAGAAGAAGCACTTGAAGTATTCATTTTCAGAACAGGGGGGACATACTGTCCCATATGATCTCTTCTTTAAAAGGTATCGAGGCATCAGCACTGACTTTGATAACCTTTGCAAAATCCCCGACTGTCCCTTTATTCCAGCCTTTATATGGGATTTTACAAAGATGGCAGAAACATCAGGTTGCATTGTGTGGCTTTTATGGATTCTCTGCAGGGATGGCTGAGTCAGGAGCGCACCACTTCTTTTGTCTAATCCCTCCACTGCTCGTATATGAGAGGTCTACAAATGAGAATGTATGTATAGACATAACTATGAGCCACAGGAAACTCATTTTCACGTCTCATAAATGCCACAAGCACCTTTTTCCTCATTAATACCTCACTGATACAGTTATCAGTAATTGGTGTGCTAAAAAAACACAAAAAAACCAAAACAAATAAAAGACCTCCTGGCCTTCGCTGTCTTTACACTCAGCGTTTATTTTGTCTAGTTTCAGTTTTCAGACTCATCTCTCACAGAAATAGCAGAGGAAAGTTACTATTTATCAAAGGAAGCATCTGCAAACAGCAGCAGAGCTGTCCTTACCACACTTCATTTGATTAATACGTCTGTTAGAATATACAAAAGGTCAGCATGTTAAAGGTTCAACAGTTTATTACAACTTTGTTTGCATTTGGTTCTGGCTCACTTGTCTCAGACGCGATCATTTACTCCCCTTAGTTCACATGGCGGCAGGGGAAAATACATTTAACAAATGACTAACAAAGAAGCAAAGTCTACCAAATCTAACAAAGTCAAGGAAAGTTCAAGGAAAAAAGAAGGAAAACTGGACCGTTTCAATGGTGGTTTCTTGTTTGGAAGTTAGGAAACGTTCTCCCAGATTAAATTTTCAGTTTTGGAAAGTTGGAAAATGTTGAACACATTCAGTGGAGATGACTGGTAGATTGCCACGCTCCAGTCTGAGCTGGTAAAAACATCACGGGGCTGCGCGATGTTTTTGCCAATGTTGAGGTCCACTGATGTGACGACTTCTTCAAATTGTCTCCACAGTTTTAACCCCTGGTTTCACTAACACATGCAGTACGTGTACAAAGTTCTAGACACCACAACAAAGACAAGAGATGCAGAGGGTGAATGTTAAAAAAACGGAAGACAATGGAGGAGATGCTCTCCTCTGCAAAATGTAATTTGATTGCATTTGTGCATTTTATGGGTCTTCCTGCAACAACTGTCACGTCGCTAGCCCCTTTTCCACCGCAGGAACTTCTAATATATAATAAATAATATAATATAATATAATATAATATAATATAATATAATATAATATAATATAATATAATATAATATAATATAATAATAATAATAATAATGATATATAAATAATATAATATAGTAAATAAGTTCCTGGAAATGTTGGTGGAAAAGGTGCTTCTGAGAATTCAGAGCAAGAGCTGAGTAACACCATTACTTCAATTATATTGTAAGGCTCCTGCAAAAACCAAAGTCTATTTATTAATGAAAACAAACAATTTTTATTGAATGTAGAATTAGAAGTCACAGATAGATAGACATATAGAAAGCTGCCGTGGTTGTTGCTCTGGCTGAACAGGTTGAGTTTTGATCATTCAGTACCCAGGTAGATCAATTCTGGAATTCCCCTTTACATTGTATTATAGCTGAATATTACATGGACTACAGTCTACATTTATATTTGTTGGTTGTTTTGTTATTTATTGTTGGTAGTTTTTTTTATTCAATCCTCTTTACCCTTGATCATTCTATGCAAAGTCTGTCAAAACGACGTAAGTTCAGAAGAAGATTTGCAATTGCAATCCTTTGATTCTCTTTTTCCCCTCTCACTGGAATCGACACGGATATTTTGCAGCGCAGACTTGGAACACAGGCAAACCTTGACCCTAATCATCAGACTCTGGTCAGCATAATACGATTCTGAAGTAGTTGAATGCATGCCCTGCCTTGATTGAAATCCTTGAGAGATTTGAATAATCCTCCGATAGCCAACACAAATGTAACTGTGAATGTTAAACTACGTTATAAATCTGGAGCCATGCTCCAGCTCATTTGTAAGGCTTTACATAGTGTAGCTTAAATTCATCTCAGGTTTGTCTTGCGCAGGGTTTTTTTTTCGTTTTTTTTTGTACAAGCTGCCAAGAACTCCTGGGATGGAAGCTGTGGGGCAGCAGCAGCAACAGCAGCAGCAGGATTGAGGATGGAACTTCAGGCTGCACCATCTGGTGTGCTCGGCTTATTCCTTGATGTGCCATCACTGAATTAGAAAAAAAATATCATTCTTTGACTTCTTTTATGCCAGTATGTGAGTCAAGAGAACTACAGAAATGAGTTGTGTTGTGAAACTGCTAAAAAAAAATTCAGTTGTAATCAAGTTTGCCTTGTTTTGAAAAGACCTATTGTTTTGCTACTAACTGACTGTGGCAGCTTGGATTTGGACAGCAGTTTGTGATACCTTCGTCTTCATACCTTTGGCTTTGTCTGGGTCGGCTGAATAAAATTTCCTCCCTTCCATCTCAAGGCTCACTAGCAGGGGGAGCCTGATCAAATGAGGGCTCGAATTTAACTTCATTGCCGTCTGCGCAGTCAGTTTACCCCGAAAATCCCTTTTAAAGGGTCAAACCTCAGGTTCAAAGACTCCGTCTGCTTGTTTCCTTGTGAGGAACAACACAGTCTTCACCTTATGACAGTCTGTCTCCCTTTTTACTGTCTACTGTTTTTTTTTTTTTTTTTTTTAAAGAAGTCAATATTCAGATGCAGTATGCGTATAAATCTCTGACTGAATATCCAACAGGAAATAAGTGAAAACATGTTTGCAGCCTTCATCTTTGATGTGTTTAGCATTTAAACTGTTTTTCCAACTACGCGAGAAACAGTCGATTCTCAGTTAGATCTTTAAACCTTAAGATAATCATGTTCCTACCATGGACTGTATAGAAAGCCAATGTGGAAGCACCTGGAAGTGTAATCTCCCTGAATAGCCCACCAGAGGGAGACTTTGCTTGTTTGTACTGTGTATCTCTGAGAAATTAGCCAATTTGTTTCTTACTTTGTGGTCTCAGTCCTCAGTAAAGGTCTTCTTCAATAGAGCATTGTGTCTGTTTTGTAAATGATGGCGTCAGATTGATGACATGCAGGGTGTGGCCTTTTCTAAAGTTGAAATGAAAGCAGAAACAACATCAGGCCGAGCAATTATATAGTCTGTATAGTCTATATATATATTCTTATGTTAGTTAGGTACCTAAACGCCTAAATCATAAATCACATGATCAGTAAGAAGGTGCAAGTGGCAGTCGTATTGCATTTTCAGGTTCGACGACAGACAGCCGTTTCCCCCGTCTTCCTGCGAAGCATGCATTACATGTAAGAGGAGTTTTATTTAACCCACATACATGTTATTAACATTGAAGTTTTCCTCCACTGTACCTCTCGCCAACACAGCTCATCGACAAATCCCAAAACGCATTCCTAAGAGTAAAATATAAATGTTTCCTGCGCAGCAGCTGACGCTCAAGCCAAGAAAAGCTGGACTCGACAGCGTCTCATGGCTTTTTTTTTTTAATGCTTTGGTATAAAATCATCACATTACATGATTTCAGAGTGTTGAAGGTCAGATCTTTGCTGCCATTTGTCAAAACACTGGACTCATTCATCTTTGAAAGCTGAGCGTGCCAACGGCCATGAATCTGTTTTTAAGGAAATTGAAATCAGTAAAAGACAATCTTCAGAAAACATGAATGGGAATGGGAAAACAGATTCACGGACGATGATGTCTCAATGCAACGTAAACAGAGAGTCATTTCTGAAAGACTACATTGTGTCTTGACATAATGAGTTAAGAGATTGATTGATTATCTTTTGGTTTGCATCTAGGCCGAGAGCCATGTCTCTGTGGCTGTTGGTGGAGTGAAGGATGAAGGCTCAGTCTGGAGCTTTGTGTGGTCCCACAGATCCAGAGGCCTCTGCTCTGGCAGCCTCCCCTCACTGCCGCAACACCCTGAGGCTATATCTTCACAAGTTAATACGATGAGAAATCAGGGTGGCAATATTTAACTTAACAATCACAAGGAAGTGTTGGAAATGTGGACTCACGGTTGAGGACACTAAATTAATCGTCGTTGTTGTGTAAATGTATTCATTTCGTGTGAAAGTTCTGGGCAGACAGAAGATGCCCATTTCTTCAGAGGAAAACACACCTGCTTGACCACAAGTCGAGCTAAAGTATAGTGGCATCATCTAAAGGAAGTTGCCAATTATACATCGTCACAGCAGCGTTTCATTCATTTGACTTAAAACGTTTGTTGCAAAAAAAATCTCATAAAAACAGCAAGAGGAGTTTAAGACAAGACGGCAAAAACCACTGCTTCATGCTTATTGTGTAGCCTTGGAAAAGGACACAGTGTGCACTAGTGCCAGTAATCACAGTCAGTGATAGAGTACTGTTTGGATTGAACGCCTACTTTTTTTTTTGAAGTGCGGTTATCTGAGCCCTAAGGAAATGTTCAGCTCTAGCTGTGAACATCCCATAAGCAGCTCCGTCTCTTCACTCTAAATCAGTAGTCTAACTGCACCACACTGTACACTACTGTACTGTGCATGCGCTGCTTATGTCTAAATTTACATTTGCATTTAAATTTAAATTCAATAAACATGTAAAGATGTCAATATGGATTGTCCAATTGTGTTTGCCAACGGAAAATTAGCTTCTGTCAATAATGTCAGGATGAGGCAAAAACGTGATTTAAACTAAATGGCTGTGACTACAAGCATTTAAGGGACATTATCATTCATTTGATGGGCACAGAGCTGAGGTGTGCAAATGACGGGTCAGGAGGCGATAATGCAAAATGGATGCAGAAGAAGTAGCTGAAATGTACTTGTGCCTATTATCATTATGAAACTGAAAAATACAAATATGTCCTATGGTATATCAAGTGACAGTATCATATGCCCAATTAGGTTTATGAGAGAGACCATAGAAATCCCATCCAGGTCTTAAAACCTCTGTTCTAGGTGACAATATTTGAGCCACCTGCACCGGTGCTAGTCAGTCACAATAGCTCCCGGAACTTACAGGCCTTTTAATTGCCCCCTTGGCATTTTGTTCTCACAATTGTATATTATTTAATTCAGAAAAGAAGTGAAAAGCTTTTCAAGCTAATGAGCTCGTCAAGCGACAGCAGTAATTTCCCTGTCTTTTCAAACAAAGTTTAGTCAAAAGATGCATCTGTACAATCAACTCCTTCCTGTCTCAAACTATTTTTTTTTGAGCAGTTGAGGTGTGTGTTGAATACTAATCCAGGCTACAGTAACCACATCCCAAACTTAATCAGATATTAGAAATAAAACACAAGCACTTAATTTAATTCAATTTAAACCATACAGATGGAACTTCTGCAAGTCGATGGGATTGAGAGATGTTGTAGAAATACAGCAGAATTAGAAGGATATACCTCCTGTTTGGAAGCTGTCTCTGTTATAACTACAACTATAGTCTTGTGTAGATCATTTTACAGGTTTTATATTCCTCCTATGGAGACAAACATAAATCCAGTGTCAGCAAACCTTCACTTTCACACATCCCATCAAGGCACCCTCAAAAAGTCTAAAGCCATCTTAACATTTGTTTTCCTTTGTGCTCACATTGAACTGCTGCATCCCCCACAAATATAATGGTGTTTTTTACGATCACTGTGAACAAATTATGGTCTGTAAAGAGAGCTTTGGAGGTGTAACGGCTGCCTAGGGTTTGTGGTGTGGGAATAGGACGCGTTATTTATACTTACTCATCGTGTCATTGTTGTTTTCTGTAGGCCAGAGCTTACATGCCAAAAAGTTAGGGAATCTCTTTTTCAAGAGAACAGAGAAGAGTCCATTATTTGACATTATCCCAGAGGCAGATCCATCCAAGCAAGAGTGCAACTGTGCATATAGAGAATCCACTCTCTTCATTGGGCCACCTGCTGGTTAGGAACAAGGGTTACAACGTGAAGGAATGAATATTACATGGCCATCTGCAACACACACTCTGAGTTATGCCACTCAAAACATTTTTTTTTTGCCACGTCACTGCCATGTGCTGCTGACAGCGAGAAATCAGTTTAAGTGTGAAGAAGATGTGGTGTTCTGTGGAGGGCATGACCTCAAATTTGTCCTGCACCATGTGGAATTTTAAGAGGGACATAGAATATTAATGCAAATGATGCAGCTGTGTTTTGTTTACCGACAGCAACGTCTTAACCATCTGACATTTGTACTATATCTCGATATAATATAATGAAAAATTCCACAGTCCTCATCATGTGCAACTGTTCAGCTATGCGGTTCTCTTTCCATGTTTCTGTCCATTGTACTGCATCATGTGTTTCTTAGTTTTAATTACCCTAGTTGTGGATTAACATGTTGCGGAAATGCAGGTTAAGAGCTATATGGAGTTCATTTCAACCTGAAGCAGCAGATACAGTAAATGTAACAGCAACATAACCTACAGTCCCAAATCACTGAATTTGACAGGTTAATATATTTTAATGAAGATCACTGCATGTCAATGGGACACAATGTTTCCATTTATTAAAAAATAAAATAAAATAAAATAAAATAAAATAAAATAAAATAAAATAAAATAAATTAAATTAAATTAAATTAAATTAAATTAAATTAAATTAAATTAAATTAAATTAAATTAAATTAAATTAAATTAAATTAAAATAAAATAAAATAAAATAAAATAAAATAAAATAAAATAGATCATGGAACATGTTTGTAGGAAAAGGGTCTGAATGTAAGATTTTCGAAAAATGGTTCTTTTCTAATCCTAACCAGGTGCTTTTATGCCTAAACTTTTCCACATTCATAACCAGGACATTATTTTATAACCCTATGTTCTGCCAAAAGTGGGAACACCCTGTAGACATGTACGAAACTTATTTGATTTTGTTTCTGAAATGTGATCTGTATTTTAAATGTAACTTTAAAACTTCAAAATTATGATCCCGGCGACCCCGGTTATTGGAGGTTGCTAAAACACCTTTGCTCACCAGAAAAAAATATTTACACAACCTTGGATGACCACACTTTAATGACCACATCTTTTAGAACTCTCCACAAGCCTGCTTTCTTCGAGAAAAGTTTCCCAATTTGAAACTCAATATATTTCCAAGCCCAAGAGGCAACCCGAGATGGAGAAACTGTGTCTTTGATAGTGCACAAGAAAAATGTACGTAATTTACTTTACTAACTGATGTACTATTAGACTCCCTGTGGTCTGATACAAAGAAATGATCCACTTAACGTCTTCAAAGGTCGCTGCTAAGTCCTCCTGATTACATTCAAACCCGCTGGGAAGCAAAACAAAGCGATACCCAGCAGAGTGTAGGCAGCCTTCCCCACAACACAAATGTGACAAAGGTGAGTGAGACAGCTTAATATTCCCACTGCAGTGCAGGGGAGAGATTGCACAATCTCTTATACGGGCGGCTGTAAACAACTTCCATTGTGAGGCATTTGCTGAATTGAAGGCATTTAATGAGGAAACAAAGTCCATGTTCGTCACCACAGGGGCTTCGTCTGTCTCGGATGTCTCACTGACACTGGGGTCATAGACATGGAAATCACACGGTATTAACAGACATGAGGCAAACAACTATGGTACATTAAGTTTACGGGAAGCAGAAGTGTGCGTGTGTGTGTGTGTGTGTGTGTTCATTACAGGATGCAAATCGGTTGCTAACACTAAAACACACTCCTCCTGTTTCACTCACACTTTAGCCATTCTCTGCACAAAGGCAGGAGGTAAATGCATTTGGAGAGGTGAGGTGGCTGATTTAATTCCCGTTCAAAGTGTCTGCGGGAGCTTTAGCCACTTTGAATCTCCTCGAAACATCACTCTGACACTTTCATCTTCACCAACAACCAACCTTCAGACAAAATCTGCTCAACACACCTGAATATCAGTCAAATGATTTGAGTTATTTTGTGGGTCCTGCCCCGATGGTCTAAACGGCTTCAAACAGACACAAATATGGCCCTAACGCAATAGCATGTTATAGCACCTGCTGTATGTTTAAAATCTTAGTTTAGTGTGGCAACCACATCGTGACATCATCCATTGGTTTGTGAACCGTTTAAAACCAGTCACCGTATTTGACGTTCGCTACAAATCACAGCATTATAGTCACTCCCTCGCGTGCTATTTTTCTTTAAATGGGAGCAGAATTTATGAACTGGACACCACGTTGTAATGACGTAAGAACTAAAAATCATCCCATATATTAACAGCCAGACGACCAACGCTCAGCAGCCTCACCATCGATGCAGCTGGATCCCTGGAGCAGTTCATCTGAGGTAAGACCTCAGCGGCCAGGCAAACGGCCAGGGAATCGCATTTCTTGAATCCCATTACAAGACTTCTTTTCCCCAACACCCTGTTGTTATGATGGACTCTCTCTTTCTGTCTGTCTACGAGCAGACAAGTACAAGTCATTTGCAACAACACAAGATAAGTCTGCAGTCTTCCATTTTGGAGCTCCCTGGAGGCTCCATATCAATATCACTCAAGTGTCACATGAGGACAAATAGGCTGTTGCTTACACATGCACTCATTAATACACTCACTGGCTCTATTAATGGGCTCATTAATATCACTGGCTCTGAGCCATTGAACGTGGGCAGTATTGGGGCACGTGGGGCTAAAAAGTGCTTCATGATTGTAACAGTCACTCAGTCAGCACATGTGTTGATATGTGTGCATTATAATTAAAAAACAAGCAAACATGTGTATCATCAACCACTGACAGGAAAACAAAAAAACAACCCTAATCCTCCCCTTGTTAAAAGCAAAAGGGACCATATTTTGTTTGTCTGTACAGCTGCTTGTTAATTCCTTTTCAATTAAAAGCTCAAATCTGCCACTTTGTCCACAAACTACAGTTTGTTTGTCAGTTGGGAAATGACAACGCTATAAAACATGTAGCAGCGTTAAAGCCTTTACACCCATTGTGTCCTCCCACACAGGTCGCTTGGTTTTTAAATGTATTTCTGCGTGATTGTGAAGTCCTCATTTGATTGGTGTGGGTTAACAGTCCACTATCTCCTACAGAGATGCAGTCTGCTCTCTACTGTCTGATGGTGTGTGGACAGTGATTATGAATGACCTCTTAGAGAAGAGGACTCCAATTAGACCCCTAGTCAGTGGTCATCAAAAACACTGATTGAAGCTCTGACCTTACAACTGAATGTTTGTTTCTTTTCCAAAATAACTTCATGTCGGAGGCTCATATTTGACCCTTTTTAACCATTGAAATGCTTTAGTCAATAAAATCTACAAAATACAAATGTTCAAATGCCCACAATTTATTGGAATTCATCCCTTGTGATCCCGGCCTCAAATGATGTTGATTTTTGACCAGTCTCTTTTTAACTGTTGACTCTAAATGGGGCTATAATTTTCAAAAAGGCACATGAAGGTCTATAAAAGACACTGAAGAGAACACAAGTCGCAACCACTTCCACATTAGCCTCCAGACCCAGTGACTAGATCCCAATATGCATCTACAGCTTGTTCTGGCTGACGCCAGGCAGGATTGGAACCACTGACACAGTCGAAGCTCAAAAACTAAAGGCTGGGTAAAAAAAAGGCAAGACGAGAAGATAAATCTTAGGGTTATTGGTTGAGGTGTCAAAACATTCTGGCCGAGACAGGTCAAATGATCCAGGCTTTTAAGCAGAAGGAAGTGGATGGTGGTAATCAAGTAAATCAGCAGGAGGGGAGGTAACAGACACTCCCACAAACACACTTGCTCACACTGACAGGGAAACGAGACAGACAGCCATAGAACAAGAGGGGGAAAGGGGAAGAGAAGACAGAAGGGAAGACAATGTTTCTAGGCAGGTCTTAATACGTTCATGGGCCAGTACAATTAATAAAATCATTTTCCTTTCTGCTGTGGAACAGAAGAGAAAATGTGTCAGAACTCATTAACTTTCAAGCTGTGAGCATTTTTTCAGTACTTTTGTGCTGCTTTTCCGCACAGAAAAACATTCTCTCTCTCCCTGAACAAGCAGCATGGTGAATGCTGTTCACTTTGTGTAAAACACAAACCTTTTTGATAAAGCCGATATTTTGATTGGTCACAATAGGAGAGGAACAGGTCAAACACATGCACACTTTTCTGCAGTAAATCACTTTTGTAATTTTATTATTGTAATGTTATTGTTTTATTATATTGTTTGTTCTCTTGCACTTCTCTCTCTCGCGGTCTTCCCTTCACATGTCAAAATGGCTGTGGTGAAAACAAGCCAACTGAGAGGAAAGGGGAATGACTAAGTTATGACAGCTGCCTAATGAGATGAGAAATAAACCTGTTTAATAGAACCGCTGGCCTATTAAGTGTTGAATAATGGCAGCTTTAGTGCGACTCATTAGTAATTCAGCACAGGACAGTGATTCTCATTAGTGCAGCGACTTTGGGGAGTTGACAAATGTCCAGGCAGAGCACACTGCTTTGAGCACAGGTTCAAATGAGACCAAATGAGTGTGTGTGTGTGTGTGTGTGGAGAAACTGTGAAGGCTGCCCATGGAGTTAATTATGTTTACACCAAGATGCACTGCGTGTTTTCTACGACATTTGCAGTTTAATCCCTGTGTCTTCAGCATCCACGTTTATTAGTTTTCACTTTACTTTTTCCCCCGCTGTTGTTCAGCAGAAGTTCGACACCCTGATGTCACATGCATGTGTCTTTGTGTTAAATTAAATGAGCACGCTCGGAAACAGAATACTAATCAGATAAGTCCAGGTCAAATTAACGAGGCAGACCTCCTACCACCGAAATCTATTCAGTTCAACATTGAGTCTAAGAGAACATTGGTTCATGGAGTCCATGGAGATGTTCATGGGATATCACCATGATGAGAAAGGGACAGAAGAACTGATGGCTAATCGGATAACATGATGCCTCTGGCCATGGCTGTCGCTGGAGCAGGAGCAAAAACAGCTCCCTAGTAAGACTGGAGGTCAAAGGCTTCACAGCTGCGAGTAAAGAACTCCGCTGTCTCATGCATGAATGACTATCGCCCTGTGGCCCAAACACCCGTTGTCATGAAGCGCTTTGAGAGACTGGCACCATTAACATCAGTGTGTACCCTCACCAACATCCATACAGAAAGAATCGGTGCACGCCTGATACAGTGGATTTCAGCTCGGCATCTAACTCCATCATCCTGCAGACCCTGGTGGTGAACAAGCTGGCACTGCTTATACTTCCTCACGAATAGAGCACAGATGGTAAAGATCCATGGCCGCACCTCTTCACCAATCATTCCCAACACCGGCAACCCTCAGGGGTGTGTCCTTAGTCCTCTCTTAAGTACGGCTGCTCGCTTATTCACCCGAGCTGTCATATTGTCAAGTACGCGGATGACACGGCCGCGGTGGGACTAATCTCCCACAGTGAATAGTCTACTACGTACAAACAGGAGGAACAACATCTGGACCACTGCTGCAGAGCTAACAAGCTCTGCATAAATGTGGTGAAGACAAAGGAGGTGACTGTGGATTTCAGGAGGAGCAGCCACCTCCCTCCTCCAGTTCACATCAACAGGCACAGCAGTGCAGGTGGTGTGTAGCTTTAAGTACCTGAGTCTATAAGTAACTGACAACCTCACCTGGTCCACCAACACAGCCAGCATTGTGAAGAAGGCCCACCAACTCTCACTTTCTGTGGAAACTCAAGGCTGCTGGACTTTGGCCTCTCTGTCCTCATCTTTGGGGTGGAGAGCGTTCTGACCCAGGACACTGCAGTGTGGTACTGCAGTTGTGCTTCAGTTGGACAGAAAGGCACTGCCGCTGGTTGTCAAAGCTGCACAAAAGACCACTGGATGTAACTTCCCATCCATCAGTGACATTTACATCAGGGACTCTGGGATCATGAAATGACTGTTTGCCCCTTTGCCTTCTGGAAGAAGGCTGCCAGGACCTTGTGGTGGAGGTCTGGCTTCTTTCCTGAGGCTGTTGAATGGTTTTGACACCCACTGTATCCTACAGTATATGTGCTGCTTTTAAAATGTGTTTGAATTTCATTGGGCGTGTTTTGGTTTTTCATGCCTGCATGTTGGAATGACAAATAAAGCACCTTGAACCTTAAAGAATGACTTAAACTTCAGCAATAGGATGCATGAGTAAAACTCAATGACAGGGACTTTTCATGGAGTCACACAGTACCTTTACATAATATAAGAAAACACTAATTAATGTCAAACTGTCAAAAGCAATTTAAATAAAGCAGTCAGACTGAAAACTTACTAATTTGAATCTCTCATGGTCAGACTAATACATAGATTATGTGTCATCCCCACACTTTAAAATAAAAATAAAATGCTGGTGTATAGAAGATGAAGAAGAAGACATGGCAAAATCCTGTGCATTTTCGGATTTATGCCTAACACTTACAAACTGAGACTTCAACACACTTCCTTCAATAAACTGACTCATGCTTGTATACAAGGACAGTAGTCCAATTAAACCTCAAAGTCAACCACCGTTTGACATGAAAGTGTACTGACTGCAGTATAATTGCACTGTCATTATGTCATTTAAGGCAAAGCTTTACATACATCCACTGGGTAAAGGAAGCACTGCACACAAAACGAATAGAAATACTGCAGCAGCACTACTATTAGGGTTTTCCAAACATAACAAACTTAGTATTTGACAGCAACATCAAGTCAATCACAGCCAAAAAGTAAAATGGTTATTTTGTTATTAGTTTATTCAGTGTCACTATGAATGCATAAACATTGGTTTCAATGTAAGCACAAACCACAAATCAACAGCTTTTAGGACATTAGTATTATTTTGGCACGGCGTCATTTGATTCGCTCAAATGGTTCAAACGATAGCTGACACAGAAAGAGCGACTGAGCCGGAGTTTAAGTTCTCATCAGGTATTAAGAAGGCCTGCATACACACAGTAACACTTACTGTACTCTGAGTCTTAATTAAAGGTAGACTTCGCTAAACACATCATCCACGTTCAAAAGCAGCACACTCGATCAAAGACTCCTCCTAATTAGCCCTAACATTGTTAATAGAGCTGCCTGCCTCTCACACGTTCACTGTATAAATGTCCAAACTGTAAGCACTGCTCTTCACCCCGTTTAAAGATAGGGGTTATAAACATTAAAATGATCATCATACTAGGCAGCAGAAGATAATGAATGTAAAAAAACATTAGAAAATCATTACAGCAGCACCCGCTACGTCAGATCCACTCAATTTCAAGACAGAACAAACATATCTGATCCAACAAGGATTTAGTTTTAGAATTAAAACCACACCATGGCCACAATTATAGCTTTCTGAACAGGTCTCTCATTTGGTCAACAGCTTTATAGCTTTATATTATTGGCTTTCCTGTGCTTTTATTCCTTGTCAGAAAAAAAAAAACATTGTACCAACAACTACATCCATACCACAGACTTCCACTGAAAACCAATAGAGCCAGACTACCCCGAATATACTCGAGGTGCTGCCATCTAATTTCAACGTCTCAGCTGTCACTGATTAAGTCTCACCTTTCTTTTATAGCATCAGCTACCTACAAACAGACACATCAGAAAAAAGGACCCCTGTGACACACATCAATGATAGGAACTACCTAAGTATTGACTTTTTAGTTTGGCCCATGTCCCATCCACTTACGTTGAGGGAGCGGGATTTAAGACCACTACTGCAGCCACTGAGTACTGTTTGAGGCCACTTACTTTTCTTGCCCTGTGCAATCAATGTCAAACAATCAGTGTCATTACTGGCATAAGATAATTAAGCCAGCAATTTAATAGCAACATAAATAGAGAAAAGAATGGATACGGTCCAGTGCATACATGTACATGTCATACCACTCGCTTTCTCCCTGTTTGCCTTCTCACTCGCCCTAATAACCAACAGTCATTTATAAAGATTTGCATTAGCATAAACACCAACAACTATTTATTTCTTATTACATATAATCTGCAGAAAAACACACATGTCACACATTTTGGTAGTGTTGTTTTTCTCAAGTGCTAATTCATATATATTTAACCTCCATAACCGCTCAGATGGGAGGATAATTAATAGACTTTCCGTGTCTGCCTTTGTGCCATTTCATAGACTATTAATAAATCATATCCTTCATAAATGACATTACTACATTTCCTGAGACGAAAGAATGCCTCTCTTACCGGCAACACCTGAACATACATTAAACATAAACCCACCATCCTCCAACTGATTAAAATGTAAAGTTTCTTTTTGGGCCATGTGAGAGCTGAAGTAATTCTGCTGTCGTCATAAATCTGCAGTGCTATTGATTTAGTCACATTTCCCACCTTAAATAGTTAGTCCCTTTTCAGTAGCTACCATCTTATGCATTAAAAATGTAAACATTTAACAATGTGAGTGAATCATTTTGGTTGCACACGTACAAAAACACACACTGTTCCTCTCAGTATCAACTCAAATCACACCTGTGAGCATTAGACAGCATTAGATGCTGCAGGTCCAGCGTGGCACATCATACTGGTCACCAGTGATGAAGACCCCTCCCCCTGCAGAGCCTCTGCTCCAATCAAGCCCTGCTGGTGCAAGTTGAGAATGGAGTCGGCGATGATGCGGGCTGTTTTTTTCTGGTATCCACCGGATGTTACCATCAGCACAGGGATGCCTCTTCGCCTCGCTGCCCTGAACACTATCTCATCTCTTTTCACAATGCCCTGGCAAGAGGAGGGAAAAAGAAGTTGTCGGTCTGTCCATCTTCAGATAGCACTCATATTTTCTTTGAATTCTGCTGGCAGACAATTCTATCTATGTTTCCTTCCTCCCCTGAGGAGGGAGCACAGGCCTGCAAGAGTCCTGATAGTTCCCGTATCTCGCTGCTCCATGTTGGAGCACTTAGCCTCACAGGGTGACACATAAGGAAATGACGGAGAAAAAACACACACACACACATTTGTCTGGGGACTGAAAGCAGGACCAGCTTGTGTCATAAATCTCGTATATTATTGGGAAATTTGTGTCACGAGCACAAATAAAGTGACCAAGAGTTTTCTTTTCAAGCCAGCCTCATTTAAAATGAGCTTCAAATCACACAGCCGTGCCACATGCAACTACCTCATCCACTTCATTTGCCTTATTATTTATCTGAGAGTTGCAGGATCACAAGGAATCTCGGCACATGGGAAGTCATAAGTTCACATTTGGCTATTTGGATCTTCTCCGAGTGTGCTTTCAAATTCCTGACACGACCTGACGCAGCTGAATGTGCCAGATTTTTGCTGAGGAGATGAAAATAGTGAATACTTGCCTTCAAAGCTAAGGTCAGTAAATGTGCATCAGAGCTCTACCCCCAAAACAGTTCAAAACAACGTCTGTGGTGGAATTTTGGCTGCACTTTTTCTGCAATTCTCTTTCACTAAAGCGTGCACACCTCTCAGGCATGTTAGAGAACATATGCTAACCAATCATTCCATGTGGTCTGGGGGAATGATTAGTTGTGTTTATTACAGTATTTATTTGTGTGTAATGGCTATCAGGATGTGAAAAGGAATTCAACTAATAAGATGAAGAGTGTTTCCGAATGTAGACTCTTGCTTTAGATTCCTACCAGGCTAACAGTGAGAAAGTCTTATCTGCAGGTGCTTTGACCTTTTACTCAATTACCTGTGTATTGAAATGCATAGTGCATATTTGACTTCCATGGTGGCAATGTTGAGCACCCATTACAACAAATGCAGTCTAATGCCTTTAATTCTGGTTGTTATGTTCAGTTTGTCTTTTAGAGAGGTTTTGATTATTCGGAAGATAAGGTAACCCTAACGTGTGACACAAAGCAACTCTATTACCTGTGGCGATATAGAGAGTCCTCCAAGGGGGTCCCCATCTAAGATGTCCGTCCCCGCATTATAGACGATGATGTCAGGTCGGACTTCGTTCAGAGTTCCCTCTGAGTGCAGCTCTACTTTCTGAAGGTACTCTGAGTCTTCGGTGCCCCAGTCCAGCTCTACCTTTCTTTTTATAGCTTCTGAAATACAGAAAAGCAGGGGATGGTGCATACAAGTTCACAACTGCCATCAATAAACCAGAAATTATCGTAATGCAGCAGTTATTCTGAGCTCATTTACTGACTAGTTATTGGCTTTACATGCAACAGAATTGACTTTAATGCAGGTTAGAGCAAAGCAGTTCTGATAAGTGAGGTCTTATGCGGGGTTCAGGTAAGTAATTGGAATTATTTTCTATGGAATGCTTAGTACAGTCAATTAACAACCATGTACTGTACATTTCCAATAATTAATGTACACAATGAAAAAGGTTATTAGGAGACCTTTATGTTTTAAATTTAAGAATTAAGAATTAAGCCAAAAGCACAAATAGAAGAATACATAAGCATCTTGGGTTTTTGAAGTAGAGTCCTGCAAGTTCTTCATAAAGGAACTTGAAGCTTTGGTCTTTGAAAGTATAAGGAAATACGTGTAGGTCTTGGAGGAAAAATATGAAGCAGAATAAAACTGTATTTTTTTTTTTTTATCTTAAAAAAGCCAGAATGTACATTTATTTCATTTTAATACGGGGAGAGATGATTATAAAATGTCATGAATCCAATTAATTGTATAGAAGAGGATGGCATTTTAAAGACAGGACTGTGAGGTTTCATCAGAATGTTGGTAGAAGTGATTACATGCTTTGAATACTAAAACGAGGTGTTTGTCACATCAGCTTTGATGTAATGATGGGTTAATGTAAAAGCAATGGTTATGGTGTGGTAGGGACTGCAAATTCTAGACATTTAATTGTCCCTGTAGGGGAAACTATTTCCGGTGAGTAAAGCTTGTCAAATCGTTGGTGTGACAAAAGAAGTGGAGAAAAACATGAGACATTTCAACAATTCAACATACAGTATAGTAGAGCTGAGGGAAATCACTGCATAATTGAAATGACGCTGAGTGAGTGACATCTAGGAGCTGGACCTCAAACGGTTCAGTCCCCCTTTGTTTCAGCCTCAACTGCAAACAAGGCATCAGTTATGAATAGAGAACCAGATGTGTCACATAAAAGCTGCCGTCAGTGATGTCATCTTTGAGCAAAGCTTCAGCAAATTTCCTGTAGTTATTATCCCCTTCCTTCTCCCAATACATCACCACATTTGGTGAAGAGGGGCCAGTTACTTTCCAACAAACAGCCTAACCTCACATGGAGACAGGACCGCCTCTGTGAGGAGCTCTGGCTCCTGATTGGATAAATTGTTGTTGGATACAGGAGAAGCAAACACTCTGGATCAGTCATAGCTGTCAGATCATAGAGCGATTAAACACAGATTTTAGGTATATCACTAGCGGCAGCTTTAAATGCCAGAACACAAATACAGTCAAGTCTGAGAAGAAACATTATGGTGCTTTCACTCACTTTTGGCATATGAATCACCTGGATAGATGTGGCGATTATACATATCCATGATGAACACTCGCCTGTCATCAATGAAGTCTCGTTCATGTCCATTTCCCTATCACAAAGCAGAAACACAACTTTCATTCACTACTTGGATGCTGTTTCTGCTTCTCTTCACATGACACTAACAAACTGAAAGACACAACTGACAATGTTTCCTTCCATGAGTAAAATATAAACATTGTTGTCTCTGGCAAGGTATACAAAGGTAAACATCAGAGGTGCTGTTCTGACTGTTAGGACTGACATCATGGCTATTATAACACTTTTAATTTCCGTTTTCTCTATTTGTCACGTAAAATGCCTGTCTCCTGTCAGAAGATGAAAAGGCACTGTCTAAAATTAAGTTCAGGTCATGTGTTGCTTAAAGAATAGCTCAAAGCCTTTGTGATTTGCTTCCTACCTCAAATTAAATAATAGACACTGGTCAAAAGTCAGTGTATTTGGTATAGTGCTGGAACCAAGAGATTATCTTAGTTTAACATAAAGACATCTGTGAAAATAACAATAATAAACATACATCTATAAATACTAAGGGTTAATTCCATCTTCAGCTTGTCACTGGTCACTTTCTTACTGCAGAGGTGGCCGACTTCTTCTGTCTCCGTGTATAACAAGACAATTAAAAGGTTGCAGCCTCAGAAAAGTACTTTGTATATGTCACACTGTTTTTCATTAATTCAAAAGTAGCCATGCATTACAATTTTAATATGCAATTTGCCCAGGGTAGTGATTCAAGACAATTGCTCTGTGTAGTGTATATAAGGGTATATAAAAGGTATATATCATGTTACACTGGGGACTCGTTTACCATAAGCTTACATTAAACAATGACTAAGAGCATGTAATTGAATGCTATGGTCCACCTTTAACAGTCAGACACTATAAATCAGCCTATATGAGTTTCTAAGCTCCTGCTGCCTGAAGTCTTATTAGCCTATCCTCCCTCCACATATTTTAGAATACAATAAAAGCTGATAGCTGTTTTACTGCCAATTGTTAGCATCAGCATCGCAGCTTCAAAGCAGACCTTCTTGAAAACACGTCTCCCTCACCAAGTTCAAACATCTGTATGAAATCTTAGTTTCATCAATCACCATCAACAACACACGATCAAAAGGGCAGGACGACAAAAAAATAGAACGTTTTCTCTTGACCTGAGAGGAATAGAGGGCATTTTTCTTAGGCTTTACCAGATGACACTAGTGAGTGATTTTTAACAGCTATGATTTCTTCAAAGTCCAACACTTACACAGTTGTAAAGTAAAGACATTCCCACAGTAAATCTCTACAGTCTACAACACTTTCAGCCTTTGTCAAGTTTCCTGCCTTTGTAACTGTCTACATTAAATATCCCTGTGCCCCTTGTTTAAGTTTTTCTTTGCTCCCTGTAATTTTTATCACTTTGTCGGGTTATAACCCTCGTCTTGCTTCAATCATTACTTTTATAAAGATTTTTTTTCCCTGCTTCTGTTGAGTTCAGGTTTTTCTTTTTTATTTGTGAGTATCTTTGTCAACCTCGGGCCTGTTAATTCACACGTGATACTCTTTCTTACAACTTTATCGTGTCTGAAAACTGAGAGCATTTATTTGTTTCTGAACTCATTTATTCAGCCTTTTTCCTACATGTTATTGTTTATCTGTTAAAAAATACAAAGGCCAAACAGATTGGTGACAATTTCAGATATAATGCAGCGCAGCCACAGCACTACATTGTTTCTTTTATTTGGTAAAGTGTCACATACAAAATCACGTACCTTATCTCAGTGAATAGACAAATAGGAATATGCCTCCACAGCATAGTAAATTGTGCATAAATAATATGATAGTAACTGTTTTGTTGTTTACTGGGTGACTGAACAGCAGAGTGGCTTGGGCTGTAACCTCAAATTACATGAGATAACCTGTATGCCCTGTATGTGTCATGTTTGATGGTTGTAATTAGGAATTTACTGTGCATCACCAATATTTTTTCATGACAAAATGATCTGCTGAGTGGTGAACTTCAGGCCAACGTCAATTCCCTCATGCAGACTTGCTCTTTTGTTCTTCTTCATGAATTATTTACTCTACATCTAAATTGATCCCCGGCTTGTCTATAGGGGTGCACATCATGATCAACGAGCAATAGCTCAAACTAATTGCAGCTCTACTTCTCAGAACAACGCCGTAGACCTTGGAAACCTCGGGACAACATCAATGTTAACACAGTTCTCAGGCCTAATTGGTGCCGGAAAAGTCATTATATCGAAAACACAAAGTAAGACTAAAATATGATAATGAGGCTTTCAAAAAATGCGGAGTCATTGTAATCTAAAGCTGCGGTGAGCTTAGTTCATAAAGGTTGAATAAAGGCTGCATATCACTGCACCTTGACAGATTCAGTAGAATTCAGTAGCTCAGCTGATGTAAGCACATTCAATAAATCTATCTTTTAAATGACAGTGAATCAGTTGGTCATTTGAACCAAAAATGGCTGTTTCAAATATGATGAAAAAGGCAGTGTCCAGTAGCCCAAGCAGCATAGAGATTTCCCAGTGATAGTTCAATATTATCACAGCCTGTAGACTTTCAGATACATTCCACTGAATATGACAGTAAGGGCTAATTTGGCCCACAGGCAGCCTCAATGACTGGAGGGATGGTGAAAGGGGGTTATCTTGTCATCAATGTCGGCTCCTGAGCAGCAACATACATTGACACAAAGAGAGTAATGTTACCAGCTCACCTGATGAGCATCCAGATCAATGATGGTAGCCCTGGAGATGCCTTCCACTCTCTCAAACAGAAACTGAAAGAGAAATAGGAAAATATTTGATCACACATTCAAGGCTTAGATTCTACACCAAGGGATCCAGAAGTAAAACTTGTAGAAGCAAACTGATACCATGTGCTCATTTAAAGCAGTTCAGAAGTTTTCAAATGAATGAGTTTTTCCTGAACATCACAAAGACTTGACTAATGCCATTTTGGGTCCAATTAAACTTAAAAGAATAAGCCAAGGCTGGTGTTTGTTTGTTTTTCTTGTAGAAATGTAAAATCATTACTTTTATAAAGATTTTTTTTTTTTTTTTTAAAGCTGTGTACGTTCAGAGTAACAGTGCACCTATATAGACTTTCACCAGGACTTGTTTCTTACCAGAGTGCAGCAAATGGGTTGTTTTGGTGATTTATTGTTGGCGGCAGCAGGACATTATGGGACCGGCTGAAAAGTAAAATTCTCTCGATGTAGCAATTGGCAAGATGTTGCTTTAGCTTATCATCATGACGTAAATGTCAATTGCACAATGCAATGGCTAATGAATAATGACACCATCAGAGTTTAGATTACTTTCCTATTAGCCTTGCTATCTCCGAGCAATTCCGTCAGCCACTGGGCTCAATTTACAGCTCAGACCAAGTGCTTGTGCCACTGCTCAACCAAGAGATAAAGAAGATGGTGCTTTTGTTTACCCCTGTAGCTTTTAAGACCCTGGGACTCAAAATCTATAGCTCTTACTGTGCAAATTTCATTTCCAAAGTCCTGATGAATATATTTGGCAATCTAGGTAGGTTAAAAAAAATATCCTAAATTTGCTAACATTAGCTACAGTAATGTATAAGAGATATCTGTTTGATAATTATAATTTATGTTATTTAATGTATCTTAAGTCCCAACAATTTCTAGGGAATGACTGAGCTACAGTATCCTAAAAAACTATAATTCCAGAGTTAGTAAGGCTGTGGCATCTGTGAGTGCAGTGAGAATTAAATAGAAACAAAGTGTGATTTATTTATTTATTATTTATGACTGTGGATTGCATATGCAAGGGGAAGCCGGTGTTATTTCTTTAAACATGCAGTTACAAATCTGACCACAAGAAGACAATCTCACTGAATCTGACAAAAAAGCCTTCATCTGTATGAATGTTTGAAACAATCGACAACATCCTTACCTTTATGGCGAGGGTAATGTCAGCGTAGGCACAAAAGCCACCTCCCTTGTCACTGGAGCAGTGGTGGAAGCCTCCTCCTGAAAAAAGATAATTCATTGCTTTCTTTGTCAGGGCCATTAGACGGGCTGAGCGGGTCATTGCACATCTGAGATGTCTGTTATTCTAAGTGACCATCATTGGTGAAATAGGCTCTTATTGAACTCATGAGAATGGATGCTCTACCCCTGTGATAAAATAATTCATTTATTTACACCACAATGGTGTCAGAAGCTAGTAAAGCAGCAAGGCATTGTGATGGAGAGAAAGTGATGTTCCTCTTTAATTGGGATGATAACCTTTTATTCAGGTTAAGAGTTAAAATCCCTTTTGTCCTGCTATGCAAATAGTATTGTGTAGAGTAGAATGTTAATAAAGGCCAGTAAGGGAGTGAAATATGATTAGGAATTATTGCAATTATAAAACCTTAACATCCTCACAGTGTTGATACGCATGAATATCATGTATAAATCGTGGTGGTTTTTTTGAGCAGAAGAATGTTTCCGATGATTCATTAACAGGTGTGAAGTAGCTGAGAAACCAAGAGGTACAAAGTGAAAATGTAATGATGTTTTTTTTTCCTCTTTTTTATTCCCTTCTTGGCACAAAGTAAGACAGAAGAGTAAAGGATGACCCTGGTGTGTCAGCCAAAGACTTTCTACTCGATCACTGATGGCAGCAGGTCAAAAAGGTAACAACATCATAGCACTAAAGACAAGACAAGATGGTATCTATGTAACTTAAATTAATATTTGAATGTGTACATGTTTCCCCCCGATGGTTTATAAACTTGTTTTGAAAGGTTAAACTACCAGATGCACAGTGTTAGCCAAAGGACACTTGTTTACACTAGTGTATATCAAACCTGGCAAATTGCACTTATCATCACTTTTGCCAAGCAAACAAAGATACTTACGTAAACACAATGACATCAGCAAGGCTAAGGGAGGTGATCAATATTAGAACAATTTTTTGAGAAGAGCTAAAAGTATCAAATCTGCACTTTAAAAAAAAAAAAAGGGATATGTTGACTGCGACATCATTAATTCTGTCCCTGTGCTTTCCCTAGTCCTGAAATAGAGAAAATAATATGTATTAGACGGAAATTTAATTATCCCTGTATCCCCCTGTAGCAGGGAGGGGGGGCTTGGCATCATGAAGGATGACTTTTCATTGTAATGTCCGGTGATGTCTGCCCAACAGTAATATGCCTGCATTTGAAAGACACAGCCTCAAATGGACAGCTGCGAGTACATTACTTCACACCTGGCATTGGCACTTCCTGTGTATATAAGCTTATTTCTTTTCTTAACATGGCTGACTGAACAGCTGCAACAACCAACTCAGGTAATTTCATGTATTACAAAATGTATGACACATGTTACATTTATATTTATTTATATTCCAGTGTTCGCATTTCATGATCTGTACTTAAGAGAGCAAGTAGGGCTAGTGAGTGAACATTCCAATGCATTCTGTGTTTTCTGATTTGAGATACAGTGAAGACATCAGTTCAGAGTTAACTTTCACTATGTTAAAATTGTGCAGTTTCCCTTTTTGTGCCCTTTTGTCTTCTATTTGTTCTTAACCTGTCCAACTGCGATACAGGGCATCTGCTTGAACTCATCTTGTCATTTCATCTTATCTTCAGGCACATCTTTATTCAGATTGCTCGATCATCCATAGTGGTATTTGTGCTATGACTACCTTGTTAATCTTATCCTTCACCTTATTTTGGGATTGGCATCAATTGACTGAACTGATTAGCAGTTAAGATGATTTTAAGTGCTGGAAATGACTTACCCACATTTATAGCCCAGCCTCGATCCACAGCCAACTTTCCTGCCTGTGGAATAAAAAAAAGCAACATGGTTCAGCATTTAATATTAACACAGAGAGATGTATCAACAGAACCTTTTCTGAGTAATACAGAAAGCCATTTTAAAAAACACAAACAAAACGCAGCAATCACTGTGATCATAAACCGATTAATCTTTACAAAGTAACAGACAAAAAACTATTATTTTTTAATAAATTAGGAATATGTCCCAGGGCACAATGCACCAAAATGTTGCTCCAGTCTACACACAAAAAAAGCTATTAAAATACTGTATGTATTTACCCAAAACAAATCTCTATTTCTAATTTCCAAGAGTCCTTTGAAAAGAAAATGTGATCAGTTTTTTCTTCATGTCACAACAATAGGTCATTTTAATTCTTTGTGTTTTGTTGAAAACACACATTAAAAATTCAAAGTGTTGGTGGAAAAAGTAAGTGAACCCTTTTGGTAACTCATCAGAGAGGCAGGAATATCACTTCAAGTCTTTCAGTAGCTGTGTATCAGACCTGCATAATGTTTGAGGGGATTTCTGTATAATTTATTGTATTTCCTTTAATTATCTACCACTTTGGGGGGCAAAACAAAACTACACACACACACACACACATACACGGGTGACCTTCTTGCTGCTAGGTGACAATGCTAACCACCACAGAGCCATGTGGCACAACTCCAGCTTTTGCATATTTTATGATTATCTGGTGGTGTCAGTGGCTCTCTTGAGTCCATTGGTGACCATCTCTGTTGGGTCTGTGCTTTGCCAGGGTTACTGCTGTTTGAAGACATTTGATGGTGGATTTATTTTGATGTATGGATGTCCAACCTCTACAGACCTTCAACAGATGGACATTATCATGTAATATCCATCATAGCCAGGTCACCAGTGTTGGAGCATGCTAAGCAGGGTATTCCAGATGTTCCGTTCCCCTAATAAGTGTTCCAGCTCCTCCTGGGGCATACTGAGCTGTTTCTTGGCCACATGGAATAGTCCAGCATATGGATCTATACCTTAGGGCTTCCTCCCAGTTGGAGTTGCCTGTAAAACCTCTTATGGTAGGTGCCCAGGAGGCGTCCTGTTGTTTTACCGACACAATTAAAGTACAGACAGATAAGATGTTCTCATTTAACAATAAATTAAAAATATTTCCCTATGATCATTAAATCTCAATTATATTATATTATAGCACTGATACCATAGATACCATATACTTCTAGGACAAATCCTTTTTCAGAGATGAGATACATCCTGTTTTTGTCTCATGCATTGATCAATTTAATCCAGATGTGCATGGCTACGCATGAGGAAGCTGTTACTAAGGGCTGCTCACATTACACACCGATCATCTTATAAAGGATAGTTCAAGTTTTTGAAGTGCCGATGTATGAGGTACTGACAGTCAACACTGACTTCAGAGCTCACTTTCACTGAGAACATGGCTGCCAGCAGGAGCATACACAACATATTCCAGACACTGGGCTCACCAAATCAAATTTCTAACTTCTTAAATCTACAATACCTAAGAATATGTCTGTCACTGGTGTTTGAAATTCTTCTTTCAAATTAACCCAAGTGACCTTATCAAATAAAGCAGCAGTAGACAGCAGGTCCCATGTCCCCGTCCTCATAATGCTGATTTTCTCTATGAACTTTGGTGCAAGAGAGTGAGCAATTTACAAGCTTCAGTTTTCAGCTGAAGCATCTCTCAAGCAGCGAATGTGGGCAGTCTCATTAGAGCTGTAATGTGCCGCACATGTTTAAAATATGAAAGACCTCAAGTGTAGATATTATTGGGTGTCTGGAGCAGGCACGTTACAGCCAACACTGACCATGTGTCAGTACCTCTTACAACCAAAAACTGATCTACTAATAATTTGATCCACAACCAGGTAGATCATAAATACCAAATACATGTCAGCCACTAGAAAATCCCACAAGATTTGTCTCTGGCATGAACAAAAGGGGCTTCTCTGTAATGTATTTCTGGAGGATGCAAGAGGGGAAGAGATATAAACTGGGGAGATTGTGTATAAATATAAATAGTGATCTCTGATGGATGTGTAATAACACATATTGGTATATATGCACACACTCCTGCCATGGCTCAATGGGGTGTGTGTGTGTGTGTATGTACATACTGTATATGTATATATACATATATATATATATATATATGTATAGTGAGAGTGAGAGAGGGAGAGAGAGAGAGAGAGAGAGAACAGATATATATTTCTCCACATGCTCCACTGCAGACAACAAAATATGCACAATTTTTATGAGATTTAGAGAGAGAGCAAACTGTCAAATACCTTATGAAGCTTTTTGGTAGGTTTATAGGTTCAGCCAACTTTAGCATGAACAGCTGATTACTAAGGGACGTCGGAGAAATGTTGCTATTCCAGCATCAAACTTAATTCCTCAATATGTTCCACTAACTACTGCTGTTTTCAGACATTCCATAAAATGTTCAAATAATTCTGGCAGGACATTCTTCAGAGTTTGCTATTCACATGTTATTCACATGTTCCCAACAGCAGACTTCTGTGATTTCTGCATTTTGTCATTTTGTCAACTACTACCATTTTGTCAACTACCTACACTATTTATCAAAGGCAACTGTTTCACATTCATCATCCTAGGTGTTGATTTATGAGTTAATATTCAAAATCAACAAGTCAAATCAAAGAAGATCCTGTTCCTGTTAGTTCATTCCTAGACAATATACGCGTTTGTAAAGCTCCAACTAAAATTACAGTTCATAGCCAAGAAAGGACACATTTGTGAAATGAGTGGCAGGTTAGCATAAGAAAGAAGACAGAATACAATAGAAAGCCTTTACTGTCATTGTACAGAATATACAATGAAAATTTGAGTGCTGCAGCTGTACAAGATGGCAATTTTAGTCATTTTTGCTTATATAAATGTTAGTAATAATAGTAAATAAAGGGTTCGAGGTAACCTGTCAAGCACAATAAAAACATGCACAAATAGGCTCTTGTATTCATTCAGACAGCACATCCCGACTCTGCTTGCTCTCTCTCTCCCTCTCACACAAAAACACAGTGTCATCAGACAAAACTGGGTAAAAACAACATTGTTAGTATTGGTGAATGGAAAATACAATATTTGGATTCTTTTTAAATATTTTTACAGAAATCCCACTTTCTTTCAGACAGAGGTATGTGGACCTGTGTGAATGGGTGATGCGTCTGTCTCAAAATATGCACTTAAGTCATTGACAAAGAAAGCAAAAACAATAATTTACACCAATTCTAAGAGAATGATGGGTGTCCTTCTCACACAGCACAAATATTACTCACTTGAAATGAAAATGAAATTTTAGTGAGGACTCCCAAAATCATAATAGGGGCCACAGCCTGCCATATACTCCCATGTAAGTATATATAATTCTGATGGACCTCTACTGGCAGCTTAGTGATACAGTACATTAACTGAACGGTACATGAACATGTGTCCCTGAGCAAGACACCTAACTCCAAGTTGCTCTTGATGGCTGCGCTGGCACTGTGTGGATAAGTATGACAGATGTGAGACAAAGTACTGCACGTACAGTAGATGCTCTCTATGAATATGTGAGTAAATGGGTGTGAATGAGTGCATGGCAAAACTATAGCGTAAAGCAGCTTTGAGTGGTCATCAAGACTAGAGAGGTGCTTTTTGTATAAATGCAAACCATTTACCAATTAGAGACAAATAAAGGGACACATACCATTATTGTCCCTCCCGTCTGTGTCCGCAAAGGCCTCAAGACCCTCCGCTGTACCAAGAAATTAGGCAGAAACATGAGCGGCGGGATTTCTGTGATCGTCGCCACCACCACGGACCACTACAAGGAAAATAGATGCAAATGAACACAACATAAACATAATCATTTGTGCTCTGACCATCAGATTTTATGCAAATAAAACCACAAATGAGCGCTGTGTGACTTGAGAGCACAGAAAGTCAAACAGTAGGTACAATTTTTTTTTTTTTCTCCAACATGTGCTCACTTGTGATTATAGACAAACTCACTACAGAAATACACAATAACACTGCCAGGGGGGTTGTAAGTATTGAGGTACCTCTGTCAAGCCCTCCAAGATGCAAAGACAGAAAATGTGGTCTTTAAACATGATAGGATTACTGTTATCAGATTTACTTTTCCAGCTGCAGACAATACTTTATGAGATTTACAGCCACACCACATGTTGGTATTTCAATTTCATTGACTGGAGGAAATAGTCCCAAGCTGATGAAGTGCAGTTTCCCACATTCACATAGATCAAACATCCTCCTTATCAGCTCCTGGGGCTGAAAATGTGAGAGCATATAAACCTCACTGAATCAAATGAATCACTGAGGTGATTTCTGCTAAAAACGCTTAACATGACTGAATTGAATGATGACTAATTCCCCTATGGGATAATCCATTGCATTCTGATGAGAACTCCTGGTGACCCCCTGCATTACAGTTAGAGATGGAAGAAGACAAAAATGCAGCAGGAAACAAACTCATTGGATTGAATCACATTAATAATTTTAATCCAATGAAAAGATACATAAAAGTAAATCATTTTAATCCTGATGGCTTGCTCCTCCCTAAGTGTCTTTTGAATGATGTATTTGATTCGCAGAGAAGAGATGGAAGAAAAAGAAGTGTGCTGAAAATGTCATGATGTCAAACTTAGAGCTGCACTTGAGTTTGGCAGTGTTGAGAGGAAAAGAAAAAAATCTACCTTCAATCTGTTGAGGTAGCGTTTGGTGTGAACAACGAGCAGATCCTCCTCTGTGGCCTCCCGGGCTTCTACAATGTTTCCATCAGTGAGGAACTGCTCCTCTAAGACAAGTTATGATGAAAAAAATAAATAAACACATCTTAAACTATCTTTATTTATATGGCATGTTTCACGCATTTATATGGTATAATAAAAAACAAAAGCAGTTCATGCTACACTGAGGAGGAAATACAGAATATAAAGAAAACCAAATGGATTGAATCCATTAACAATCAATAAGATAAGAGGCAGGAGAAAGACTTTGGTTTTGGAGAAGGTAGGCCTCAAGCCTTAGGAAAGCACACTCAACAAAATGAGATTTTTAAAAGACGATAGGGATCTCAAAAATTGGATCTGTTTAGGGAGTTTGTTTTCCTAATGGAAAAGACCAGGTCAACTTTAATGAGGTTTGGATTGGGACAAAAAAAGATTGCTGAACTTTCTCAACTCAACCACATTCAAACTGCACAACAGATCAATAGATGAGATCACACAATGCTAACTCATGCTACAACTTTTCTGCTGCTTCATTCAAACAACATTAACACAAATTAACCTCATTTAAAGCAGAACTAGGCCTGTCCCAACAGGGGTCACCAACCTTTTTAAGGCCGAGAGCTACCTGAAGAGTAGAGAACAATATGGGCTACCATATTAACCTTTTATGCAATTTACCATTTGAATGATGAATATTATGCATTCATTTGAATACACATTCATTCCTGTGCGTACTCCTAACGATTATTATAGTTTTTATAAACAATATCAATTATATTTTACTGAGTGATCATATGGAAAGACGCAAGAGAGGTGAAGTGAAGTGAGCCCACGGGCACCATGTTGGTGACTACTGCAGGCAAAAGGGATGCTGACCTGGCATTCTTGCTGTAGCACTTGTAAGTAAATTTTGGGATAAACTCAAATGTTCTCTATGCATTTATGTGTATTTGCACTTTCTCGATGTTTGCTGCTGTTGTAAAGGCAGTTACTCGGTAGCAAACATGTTTGAAAAAGGCGAAAAAGTGACCAGACTTGCAAAGTTCTGCTTTAAGTCCTATTAAAGGTTCTTTGTGTTACAAAAGTTTGCTGATGTGATTGACAGGTAAATTCATGAAGAGAGAACCACCACTCACTTTCATTCTTCATCAGTTTCACTCTCACAAGGAGCACAACTTCGAACAGAGCACATGAGGAGCAGGAGAAAAACTCCTACAAGGTTAAAATTGTTAAGCAATATCTTTTGTCACCCATTTCTCTAATGTGATAATGAAGCTTATCTCCTCGAATGCTCTGCTGCTCCCCCCTTATGTACCAAAAAAGGATGGTTGACACTCACTTTCCTGCTCTCATTTTATTTAAATTCAGATGCACTCCCCATCAGAATCACCACAGTCATTCTGGAATGATTAAGTACTTCATATTAGAGCTGTTAATCTGCTAAAAATTGGCAGCCCATGGCTAAGAGGAGAGGAATTGGGCTTGTAACTGAAGAGCTGCCAGTTCAAATCCTGGGACGAGTGAAGGGCCTTTGGACCCCTGTAAATAGTAGTGTTTTGAAAAGTTCAGCCTCTGACTTTGAATGTAACATTGAATGAGGACATTGTAAACTCTATTACAAATACTGTCAGCTCCATGTTATGTTCTATTAATATGCAGAATCATCTATATTTTCTCCAATTATTACAAGAATATATTAAACGGGCCAAGGTTTTCTTCCATAAGCAGACGCTCTCTTGTTTATCTGCACACTTCTAAAGGTTTGGTGAATTCATTAAGCTGTGTATGACATTTTATATTGTGAAGATTATCCAAGTTGTGATTTGACATCATCATGCCAGTTATGCAGAAACTGTTTTCCCTTGGCCTTGAAACCTGCACTGGGCCTGATGTACTGAACATGCTCATGACTCCCACAGGGACACCTCTCTTTAATTGTCTGTGTTTTGTTGTGCTGCTTCTCCACTTCTACAACTACACCTCACCTTCCAACTATCTCCTCTTTGTTCTCCACCTCTCTGATCCACGTACACAGCAGCAGCTTGGGGACATGCCTTCCCCCATCTGTCACTCTGTTTATTGCTCTTACCTTTCAAGAAGTGGATGACTTTCCCCCACTTCCCTGCATCAAATGGATGGAGCTTTTCAAGGCCCATGAAGGTGATGTTGTAGTCTGGGTGGTACACGATGGGCAGACATGTTGGGGAAATGCTGGTGTACAGCTCAGTGGGATGAGAGCTAAAAGAAGATCAACACTGCTACATTAGATTGACATGGAGTGATTTCCCCAGTGGTTATATACTGTAAACAACACTGGAGGTTTGTTTGTGCTGCTCACCACCCTTTCCCTTCATTATCTTCTTTGTGAGACATGCTTTTCAGGCATTGCTGTCGTCATCTGGGGAAATAAGACATAAATAATGTTAATGTTTCCAGTCATACCAGGGACATCAACAATTATTATGATAGATAATCAGTAATGGGATGTGATGAAGTACATTTGCTTTCTTCCCGTAATTAAGAACATTTCTCATGTACGTAATTAGAGTTACTTTTGGGTAATTTTGACAAATATTAGCAAATATCTGATATATCATTTCTACAATGCACTGAGCATGTACCATTATTTATATTTCCAGAATAAAATAAATAAATAAATAAGGGGACCCAGCCTCCTTCAATGAGAGCAAAGTGTGCCTACACAAACACAACTTGATTTTGGAATACTTACTACTAGTAGTACTATTAGGAATAATAAGTAATGATAATACATGTATATTTTTTTCCAGTATAATCATCTGCAACATTCTGTGCTTTTCTTGTATTTAACAAAATATCCAGTAAATGATGGAGAAAACATACAATACATGGAAGTATTTCACATGTAATACTTTATTGTAAAAGCAAAACCTTTTTTAATATTCAAGTTGGTACTTTTTCTTGAAAGCATGTTTGCCCATTTATTTGTACATTTATTTGTACTTGAAATGATTTGAAACATTCTGTACTTTTCTTGTATTTGACAAAATATCCAGTAAATCATAAAGAAAACTGTTGCATGGATATACTCTGCAAGTATTTCACTTCTAATACTTGTAAAAGCAAAACCTTTTTTATATTCAAGTTGGTACTTTTACTTTTTCTTGAATGCATGTTTGTCCATTTATTTTTACTTTGAGTTGATTAAAGTGTTTGTGATCATTTGAACGTGCTTCTGTCTTGTCCCGTGTTGTGTGGAGACATAACATAACACATCACAGGCAAGGAATAATGTAATAATAATCTGCTCGCGCATGCGCAGTTAACATGTGTACAATTCCAAAGACGCAATGGCATCAGGAAATGTTTCACATACAGCAGTCGACTCTGTGCGAGCAGGTCATTAACGTCTAAAATAGCTAAATATATTTAACATTCGGAGAAAGCACGTCTCCAGAGCTGTTAAATGACACGGCCTGAAAAAGCTTTACGCCACAGAAGCGACCAACAGCCATGTACAACTCACCTGCAACTGTATGTGAAATAGCCCGAGTCAACGAGCGAGCGAGCGAATGCTGTGAATGAGTCAGCGGAGACTGTGTCTGTGTCCTCCGTCCTGACAGAGTTCAGCCCGGGTTATTGTTTGACAGCAGCTCGTGGAGACGAAGCGTCTTTCTCTATCACTCGTCCTGCTCCACCGCTACGTAGAATGCGTACGTAGTGTGCGCGAGAGCGTCATTCTCAGGTACGCTGGTGGCGTAGACGTAAAAAAGGCACCTCACCCTTTCACAATTCACTTTTAAGCTCTGTTAAGTACAACACTTTAACAAGCACTTCCTGGTACATGACGCATAAGAGGAACATGTTGTATTTGATTCAAAACAGGTTATTCTGCTGAGTGCTTATATGAAGCAGTGATATAATTATTTAAATTATTTTAATTTAAATAGGTTTCATAGTATATTTAATGCCTTTTTAAAAGGTCCATTGGGTAAGAATCACTGATATTTAATAGACTGTAGTTAGATCGTGGCAAACCTCCCTTTCTCAAGTACATCACGGAACTACAGTCGTCACTTACCAAACAGCATGTTGTCTTCAACAAGTGCTTCAAGTTGTCCTGTGTCCTGTGGATAGCTAATGGGGTTTCCATAGATTCTTTGCCATTGCCTCCTTTGTTGATGAAGCCATTCATGACGCTTCTGCTTTAAAACACAAAGGTATACTATAAAGGTATAGGATAGTTTTTGTGGCACAAGATGGCAGTCTCCGTAAAACAAACAAGGCCCTGAAGCATATGTGGCTTATTCCAAACCATACACTTATATAGACATACAAACTTATGGCTCGCATATTCAGTTTCTGTCCATTAAAACCTTTGATTGTTGATATACAGTTGACATTGTATATCAACAAAACAGTATGTATATTATACAGTATTGTAGTAGTACATCTGTACTGTACAGTACTTACTAGACTTGTACTGTACTGCACACACGACCTAGTCATATTGTATGTGACGTACTGCACTGTAGAGCTCGGCATTGGGACTGGGATCTCATGGGACCTGATGCAAACCTAGCTTTGGGTCTGAGGTGCTTCTGAGGTTGCCATGGGTGGGAGCGTGCAGCTAAAAAATAGACAGCATGTCCCAAGATTGTTGGCAGGATGGAGAGCACAACTGAGGTTGGTCATAAGGTCGGAGAGTATGAAACTAAAGAGTGGAACTACCAAGTCTGAATGTATTTCTTTGAAATGCGTGTCAGGGTTGTTTTTTTAGCGTGTCTTGTTCATAAAAATGTGATATTTACACATTTTATTATATTGATTTGTTTATTGTTTTTATAACTGTGCAGATATTTGCACATCTGATTTGTTTTTTGGCCTCAGTATTTGTGATTCAAAGCTGAGAGATTTTTGTTGAATTTGTTTTTATTTATTCTGCTCTGAAATAAAACATTCAGTGCATTCAAACTTATTTCATCATATTTAATCTTTGGACGCCAATCTTGCGGGACAGAGAAAAACTGTATTATATTAACTGTTAACTCTTATACTGCATTGTACCATATTATACCATACTAAAGTGACTTCTTGGTTGTCTTCAGTTCGTTCTAGTGTGTTTGTGGTGACTATACTGCTGCAGAACTAATCCTTGTCCACAAAGATACCAACAAAGATACCATGTCTCAGAAGTAAGTAGTAGCTACTTATTCCAATCCATTTTTTTTTGTTAACTTACATCTGTAAATGCATGGCCCAAACTTTAAGTGGTTCAGAATAAAATATGTAATAATTAATGTAATGACATGCCTCATTACCCAAATGACCTCTATGTGGAAAATAGTGTCAATTATAGTCATATCAATCGCACAGTCTTAATCATTGTATCGCAAAAATGAATTTATTTATCTTAATTTCATGTAATTAAAGCTTACGCCTAACAATATGTTTAATTATCATGCATGGGGTTGTTGAGGCGGAGAAGGAGACAAAGAGGCAAAGGAAAAAGAAGGAATGCATCATTATGAATGCAAACTGATGAAAAAAAAACAACAACATTTAATTATTATGTAGATTTTTTCAATGTTGCATTATATTGTGGCAGTTTTGCTAAATGTAATACAGCACACATGTATACAGTATGAACATACTTGCAACACTTTGTTTTTTAATCAATTCCCTATCTCATATATTTACCTCATGTCAAAATGTGCAGCAAGGATCTTACAAAGGTAAAAATAAAATAAAAAAATAAGAAGAATATATTATAGAATAGAAAAATAAAATACAACTTTTGCTTCAGCAACACTATCAATTCCCAGAGGGATTAATAAAGTTAAATCCTTACTCATCTCAGTGTGTGCCATTAATGTGCAGCTCCACATAATAACTCCCCTGAACGCTGTAGATTTGTGTGTGTTGCAGCAGAGTGATAGGGATTCACACTCCACAGCCTTTTACCACTGCAATGCAATCACCGACAGACAAGAATGCTATCTGTAGAATGTGATGACTCTGTAATCCTGGCTTTTGGCAAAAGAAGAGGCAGAATCTATAAATAGCACAATATGTTAATGCCTGTGTGTGTGTGGGGTAATAGAGATGGTCTGCCTCTGAAGTGAGGAGAGGTCTGTCCACTGCTGCTGGACTGAGAACTACCAAATAACTGCTCTATTACTGTTAGTAGACTTTCACTGGGTTTTCATTTTCATATTCATATTTTCAGTAAAAAAAAAATGTGTCTTAAGGATACTGCATTGATTTATTTTCAACATTAGTCTTCATCCGCATAGAATTAATAATTATGTTAACAGCCTCCATTAAAAGACAATTATTTCATACATCATGTATCATACTCATCCTAAACTTATGTTGATGACGATGTCTGTGACTGTGCTTACTAATGAACAGAGAACATTATACAAGCTTTGGGGTGGATACCAACAATAACCAACAAACGAAACAGCACGCTTCAGTCCAACCTGGTGGGACAGATGTTTAAATGTGTCCAGGACCTATTTTATAACCCGCAACATTTTTTCTATTGGGGTTTGAGGGAAAATTGAACACTTTAAATTGACTGTAGGTGTGAGTATGAGAGTGAATGGTTGTTTGTCTCTATGGCCCTGTGATGGACTGGCGAACTGTCCAGGGTGTACCCCACCTATCGCCCTATGTCAGCTGAGATTGGCACAGCACCCTCTGTGACCCTCATGTGAAGGATAAAGAGGTAGAAAATGGATGGATGGATGGATGGATGGGTTTGAGGGAATGGTGTTCAAATTATAGAATGTTTATCATGCTGTGTAACATGCCTGTTTTATGCATCTTGTACAATAACTCTTACACTAATTAGAGCAACAGTAATTCTGCAGAGACAATTCATTATCTACAGACATGCAGACACATCTATCATGTCAGTGCTTTACTTCCTCACAGAAGTGTGATTGTTAATTGTAGAGGCAAATTAAATTTTTTTTAAAAATGACATATTTACTCCATACTTATTTCTTTAGGTCTTCCAGTTGGTATTTTTCTTTCTCCGATTCAGCTGAAGTTATTGACACGGCAGCAAGGTCCAGATCTGACGCAAATTAGATGGTCCGCTTGAGGCAATAAATGCCCCACCAACAATATCGAGCATCCGTAACCACAGTGACCCTTCAAAACTAATTATGGCAGTCACTCACTCTCACTAATATCAGCAAAAACAAATAACACAAAGATACGACAGCTGAGGCAGAGATGATACAGAGATGCAGTAATACTGCACATCTATTACCTGATTTCATAAATCCTTCATGCGTATTTTCTCTGGTGAACAAACTGATCTGTCCTGGCTGTTTTGAAGACAGAGATGAAAGCTTTCTAAGAAGTCATCAGGGACATATTTGGAGAAAAGTATACTGTACACTCTCTTTTCCATTTGCACCACTGAAGCCAGAAGGAACAATTACCTCTTGAGCTGACTTGATATTTCCTTAACACTGATAGTTGGGGATAATTTCTCAGACCAAGGTGCTTGTTGAAAGCAATCGGGCGCACAGGGAAATAAGGCTTTGTACAACACAGTCTACATTATTAGAGGAGGATTAGATAGATGGGGATTACGGCATGATGTGATAGTTTTATTGACCGCTTAGAAAACATTTGGTTTCACAATATTAAGTGTAGACATTAGATAAGGCTGCCTAGTGTAGTAATGTTTATTTCTGATTGTTTGGCTTTACCTAAATCCTTAAAATCAATAAGGTGTTGTGTGACTCATCACACAATAGGAGGTTACAACATCCTATCTATAGTGAAATCTATAAATGCAAAGATTGTCCAACAGATTATTTGACAGGCTTCAAAATTGGCACTTGATTTACGAAGGCCGTGTTCGGCTAAGAAATGCAAGAGATATGTTGCTTAACAAATCACCTGGCGTAAAATTGGATAAACAAACTGTTTTTAAAATGTCCTTACAATAAATTAGCTGGGTCTGCTCTCCACTGCTGATAGGAAGACGATTGTCTTGACAAGATTTATTGTTTGTGTTTGAGCTCATCTGTAGCCACAACTAGACTGCATTTGCACTTACATTTTGGAACATGCTTTCTGAAGCCAAATTCTGCGACTCGTTTTCATGTCTACAGACATGCACATCCACCATTTGTGGCACTTTTGCTATTTTGATAACAATTTCTTATGGACCCGGCACTAGGTTAGTTATAGGAAGACATAATTAACATCCTTCACTGCATGAAAACACCATCACGTGTGTGGTCGTGAACTGTGTAGCAAATGTATAAGGGGCCAGGATGTCCTCATAACACTGCAAAAAAAATAACATGTATCCATCTTCTACTGCTTTATCCTCCCCATGAGGGTCGCGGATCTCCTGGTGCCAATCCCAGCTGACATATGGCGGGAGGCGGGGTACAACCTGTACTGGTCGCCGGTCCATATAGCAAGGCCAATAGAGACAGACAACCATTCAATCACACCTACAGGTAATTTAGAATGTCCAATTAACCTCTGCAAGTTTTTGCCCATGTGGGAGGAAACAGGAGGAAACCCACACACACACAGGGAGAACATAAACTGCACTCTGCTTTGGTCATCTTGCTCTGTTACATGTTACTACTTTTCCTTCCGCCTGGTGCTTGAAGTGAAAAAGAATAGTGCCACCAGTTCTCTTGTACATGTGGCGTGTGCATAAGTCAAAATTAGCAAATTCTAACTATTGCATTATGGATTTTGATAGTGAATGATCAATTTTAAATAATAAGAAGTCTGATGTTATGATATGTTTTTAATTGTGACTGCATATTCATGACAATGCTGTCTAGTGCTGAAGTCACCCATTCGTGTTTTTTTTTTGTTTTTTTACTTTGCCCTTTCACTTGTACCAGGGTTGTAGATATTTTTTTTAAATATTCTCCAGTCAAGCTTAATCCAAAGGGACATCAAATGAACTGTGTGCTACATCTCCTGTTCCTGAAAAATTTGCATTTTGCATTTTGTGATAAGGTAACCGCAAAGTCACGAAAATCTACTTTTTTCTTAGCACCCCAACATATTGGACAAGCTGCACAATATCTCAGTTCTATTTTAAAATGTAAAGCAGATAGTGGTTGCTGTGTTTATGTGATGTTGACTGAGAACAAAGCTGTTCTTCTCACTGAAAAACAGGCCACGGAGATAGACAGTTTTTATTCCCATCTCAAACAGTGCCTCTCAGTTTCCCATCTGCCCAGGCCAATGTTAACATCATCTGATTTCCACAGCCAGGCAGTGATGTCATGAAATGCTCTCTTTGTGGTTGCTCGCAGTGCCATCATTCCAGCCTCCTTCTGTGCTACCTGTCGGTGCCAAAGTCATCCCTATATATTGCACAAATCACTGACTAAGACCCTGTTTACTTAACTGAAAATGGCAAAAGTAGAAAGTATAGGCTGAACTTAAATTTAGACTTTAGAGTAGCACTGGCACATTAATAAAACAATCTTATTGATTCATTTTGTTGCACAAACACATTTCAAAATGATCAACTGAAAACGAATACATTTAGAAGCAGCAGCACTCAAACCAGCCATTATTATTTCTGTTTAATTTATTTTTTTGCTATAGTTCCTCTTACCTCTCTCTGTAAAGTCGCCTTGGGTGCCATGAAAGGACTTTAACTTCAAGTTGTTATTGGAAACAAACCCTAACTTTCAGTCAAAATCAATAATTAAAATGCACCTCATAACACTGAGCAAAAAGCACAGACATGAATCAGTATCAGTGGTTCCTCCTGGAAATTTGATTAAATGATATTTACAAACAATTAACATCAGATTTTGTATTCTAATGGTATTACAACCATTATACTGACCTATGGTTTCTTGTTTGTTTAAAAAGAACTCCAGACAAAGCTGATTGCAACATCATGTTCCTACTTAGGTCTTATCAAATTAATTAAGCGTTAAGTTACCTGAACTTCACCTGGTTCAGTGTCTTTCTGCTCTGATGTGTGTGTGTACTTGTATTTGTACTCGGAGGAACAGGTTAAGTTAAGGGATAAGGTGTTAAAGATTTGAATTGTGGTTTAATAAGATTAGAGTTAACTGCTGATGGCTAAGGTGTAATTGTTTATCTGAGGCAAAGCGTAAACAAATGAATGGAAGTCAATGCAGTGTCCTCAGAAGAATAGCTGCAAAAACCTGCACAGCTATTATGCGTCCGTGTGTGTGTGTGTGTGTGTGTGTGTGTGTGTGTGTGTGTGTACTTGTATTTATATCTTAGTGAGGTCCAAGAACCCTATCTTTGTGAGGACATTTTGATGTTGTGGGGACATTTTGTCTGGGTCCAGCAACTTTAAAGGGCTTTTATAGGGTTAAGGCTTGATTTTAGGGGTTAAGGTTAGAGCTGGGTTCAGGTTAGGGTCAGGCACTTAAGGTTAGAGTGAGAGACTCAGGAATGCATCATGTATCATTGGGAGCAGGGCACCACCTCATGCACAGAGCAAAGTGGAGGGAGAGCATCAATGACTACAAAGATACGCTGGGCATATGTGTTTTTTATTACTATTATAAAATGTTTATGTTTATTTTAAGGCACCAGAACATACTACTGCTCTTAGGTGATCATACATTTTGAAAGTGGGTTTTATACATATATATATAAAAAAGAATGTCTGATTGATGGTGACAACACTGATGGCTGGAGCCAGCTCCACAGTAGTTGAACATTCATTTGAAATGTATTTGTAATTCCCAGAAGAGATTTGATTTGGTTATAGCAGTGTCCAGTCAAAATATAGACATTTAATGTGTGTATGGTAATGAGTTTAAGATACTTATGTCATAAAATCTTCTAAAATAACAATAAAAAAAATCATGAAAATCATGAAAATCATGAAAAATTGCTCATAGTATTTACAAGCAATTTTTTGTTCCAGCACTTGAACCCTGTGCTCACCGCATGAGCTTTGTACAGTAATTAAGAATCGTCCTGCCATGGAATTTCAACGTAAATAAATCAATAAATAAATGCTGGACTCCACATGCTGTTCAGTATCAACACTGGTCAAAGTCCTTGAGTTTAAATTGTGCACTCAGTATGGGACTCTGCCCCCTGTGGGAGCTTTAACCACTGACACTCAGAGCACATTGGTCCTGACAGAGAACAGAGAATATGCTATGGAGCCATGGGAGGGAGCAGTAGCCCCACAGCTTTGACATCAATGGGTTGTCACAGCATGTTTCCAACTCCTCTCATGCAGTCACACATCTGATGACCTTCAGGCTCTCAACACTCACACACACACTCTTGACAGGAGAGAGTGGAAGTGGAGTACAACAAAATGAGATGGCACTCTGTGGACTTTGCTTTATAGGTCAGGGAGTTTTATATCACAGTCACAGTGGACATGTGTTTTTTTTCCGTGTGGGAATAACAGTGTTTTAAAGTGTTTGAGTTTGAATCAGTTGAGGGAGGATGAGCGCATACAATTACATACAAGAGTTACACACACACAGTTTCTGTATGAGCTGCATTTTCCTACAGAAGGAACAGTGGTTCATTCTTGAATCAACTACTCAAAGTTAAAAATCAGCACAAGTTAGGAGGGCTTTTAGAAGTTGTGAGGACTTCATTAAATAAGATTAATAGATTTTAATTGAATTCAAACACAGCAAATCAAAGTGAAGATCTTTCACTGTGTGAAACATTTAAATTTTTTGAATATATCTCAATCAATGGATTTGCAAGATAGAAGATATATATCATTGCCAACCTAGGTAAATACATTTTGGGTAGAGTGCTGCTGCATGGATCACACTAAATAGATAAATGTCCAACTCCACTTCTGCCAGTTACACAGTGTGTAATTTAGGGCAATTTTAGGCACCTATTACTTGTAGGTGTGTTTTTGTGCATAAACAGCTTTTCACTTGCCATTCTCTTTAAAAGCCAGGTTCGCCTGTATCTGGTGTGTTGCTATTTAAATGACGAATGCAGGAAACTGTAGAAGTGAATGATTCTCTGACGAGAGGACAGATCTGCTCATGCACGAGGTGAAGTTACACGAGCAGTTCATCTAAAGATGTGAGGGATAGGTTGGTGGTCGACGGCCAGTGGACCCTCTGCCTGTGCCGTCTACTAATCCTCTGTGACATCAACGTCTCCACAACTGCGTTGGTTGAAAACTACCAAGGATATTGCATTGCACTGTGCACTGCTTTGCACCAGCTATAAGACAAGAGCCCTCTGTCTGTGACAATAGCTTCATACAGAATAGAGTCCCGGCCACGGCTGCGACGATTATCCTACCATTATTTAATAAATTGACAACTATTTTGATAACCGATTAATCTATTTGAGCATCCTCATGATTTGTTTTAATAAAATAAAGACAAGTTGTTTGATTTAAAGTTAAAATCTGGGATGACAATATATTGAATATGTTCGGATTGTGGACAAACTAAACATTTGGGGGATGTTGTCATTTTAAGGTTCAGGAAATAAATAAAAAATAATAGTTAGCTGCAGTCAAAGTTCTAGCATTTAGTTGAGCACATACAGTAGGTATATTTATTTCTGACTAGGCAAACCCTCCATAACATAGAGCTGGAACAATAGCACTTCCACAGTAAGCAACCTGTGTGAACAAATCTCAAATCAAATCATGTGAGATGCAACACATCAGCAATGCAACCCTCATATTCTGCACATGCCAGTGTGGCCCCAGGGCCTAGTGTAAGGGAGCTTGAGGGTGGTTTCTGCGATTTCTCATATAAACATTTCATAAAGGATCTGGTGCTGAGAGAGTAAAGTAAATGAGAGTAGCATGTTTAGGACATTGGCTCAAACCTAAGGTGTACAGACATGTGTGTCAGGCTGCCATTTACTCCGCTACAAACATTCTAACATCAAGGTAGAGTAATGCACAAACTTTGAAATCAGCTCGTCTGTGTTTCACGAGTCATGCTGCCGGGTCAGTGTGAAGTGGCACTAAAGTCTACTGGATATTAAGTATTTGAGTTTTGTGACTTGGCATGTTTGATGTGAGCCAAATCAGAGAGGATTTGTGTTGAGATATTTTTCTATGGAGAATTGGACCAGTGAGCCTCAGAGCAACACGATTCGGGGGGAAATATTGTGAAGGAAATCAATCACGAAAACAGTAATCAACATGGCTGAAGCTTTCCACTGCAGTGTTGGTGTTGTTCAAAATAATCCATAATGTGGCTCAGCTCCCTGCCAACTGCCCCCTCCACCATTCATCACTCACTGACCATTATGCTCAGGACTGTGCAGTGATTGATTGTGTTTATGGTGAGCCAGCTGTGTGACTGATGAAACGAAATGTGAATGTACTGTTCTATGCTCACTCTACTCATGTGGCCACCCTGCACTGCACACACAGACGGTATGTGTGTATGTAAATCGTTTGTTTATCCTAAATTGCACCAAAAACCAACAAAGTGCTTACTTTCGATCGAGCCAATTCATCCAACTGAGCATCTTCCTACTAGTTACGTAGTCAGCCACAGGGAGCAACAACTCATTATTGAAGAATAAACATGATGCATAAAAAAGTCATGGTATTCAGGACAGATACATGTCACTTGTGGGCCACATGCACAGAGCCTACAACTTATGAAAAGGGATGTGTATTTTTAGCTTAGCCAACTCCAACTACTGCTGTGCATTTATGAAGGCATCTCACAGTTAAATTCATGCTGTCTGTTTTTAAACCTGAGCGCATTCACTAACACATGGACATAAGAGTGGATTTGAAACAATGTTTTTATGCAAAGGGTATCTACTAGTTTTCCTCTCACCTTTTTAGCAATAAATAAATTGATAAATAAATAATAATAAATAAATAACTGGTGCAGATCACATATTGTCAAATGCACCAAGCAAACACACAGCTTGGTATAGGTAAGGGTGACGTCAGCTTCATCCAACTGTGGTTTTAGGATTGCACATTATTGGCTCATACTCCTGCCAAAAAATACAAAGTAAATGAAGTTGTTTTAAATAAAAAGTCATTTTTTTCTGAAGCGTCCCCGTCTGTTGCTTCCTGCCCACATATGCCTCTCCATTCACATCATTCACCTCACAAGGCACTCAGTGAATTGTCAGATTTAGAGGGAGTCAGCTGTGATCCATGTGGCTTGATGAAGTACAACTCTACCACACTTTATTTATCCCAGTACCATATGTTCAGTTGCCATTAGGACAGACAGCAAAAATACACTTAAAAGCTTTAGATTGATATGACCATGGTAGGAACAAAGACGGACAAAAATGACTAACAAGACAAGTTAAAGGGTATTAAACTTTTAGAGAGACAAGGAAAGGCCAAATACACACAAAAGTACACACAAATAAGAAATTAATTCTGATGGTTGACTGTTACTTCGTGGATGCTGCTAAATTACCCTAACGGACATTTTTGTTAGAATGAAGAGCGTGCGACTGCTCTGAGACAAGATAGGGTCACGAACTAGCGTAAAAAAACAGAAGACTCAAACAGAGTTTCAAAAAAATTAACAAAAGGAGTCAAACTAAAATGGCAAAAAGGTAAAACTCAACATAAAAAACAACAACAACAACAACATATAGCAGACCACATAAAAAAAAACATAAAAAAGAATCAAACAAAATGAATCAACACAGACACTGAGGAGCACAGAGACTAAATACACTAGGGCGGCAGGGACAATCAGACACAGGTGAAACTAACGAGACACAGGTGAAACACATCAGGGAAGACAATCAACAGGGAAGACAGGACAGGAAGCAAAACTCGACAAGGTACACACAAGGAAAAAACTTCAAAATAAAACAGGAAACCCAAAACTGAAAACCAGACACAGAACTAAAGAACAGAACATAACAAAACGTGCCTGGATAAATCCGGGCATTATGACAGACAGCGCGTCCCATTATGATGATAGTGGCATTGATACAAACCCCAATATTCTAACAATCATGTAATAGATGAGTGTAAGTGAGGTTTTAGATGCTTTTCATGATTACTCTGTACTTAATCGATGGCTGAGCATTCAACTCAAGGTCTCTTTGAAGTTTGTGGCATGTAAATAGCATCTAGTGAAATGCTAATGAGTAGCCAATAACAGGATCTTAATTAATTCATTAATAAATTAAATCTAATCTCTGCTTAGTCAGAATATTGAAATATTCCTCACTTTTGTCTACATTTAACAACGGCATGTTGAAATAGACGAAGCACTCTCCTTGAAAACAAACCCCTCACTAATTCAGGTTTTTTGAAGTGTGGTTGAGTGAAGCATTGACACTGAATTAATAGAATGCCACTCCATATCCATGAACTAGCCAGGGGCATAGACCACTTACTTTGGCACAAAAGGCTCATCTCACAAAATATATGCCTGCTTAAATAATATTCTCACAAAAAAGCAGCATATTATGTTTGCTGCTTTTTCCACCCCCCATAGATACGCTTCAAAATCCAAAAAAGTGTGGAAATGGTTATAGCAGCAAAACTCCATATGTATTTGCATACGTCATTACAGTCCCTGTTGGTGTAATGGTCAGGCATCTGAATACTTTTGTCCATATCGACTGTTACTTGGGACACAAACTTAGACCACTAGCAATACTTTGTCATCATTTACTTTGGTTTTACGTGTGGATGCTGATAATCTCTTTAGAGGTTGCATTGAAAGTTTCACTGGCATTTCATAGACAAGCCAGTCCGGAAAGGTCTTCTGTAGCTTTATTTTCAACAGTGAAACAGAGAGACATAGGGACGCTTCAGTGACTGCTTTTAATTAAAGGCTTTCAGCCTCATTCTTCACAGAAGGAAAAAGTTCATACGGCACTTCGCATCTGCATTGTTTTCCGGGCTGATGATTAAAATGTTCATCAAACATTCACTCCTACCAGCTGTTAAAGTAACCCCCAACAGCACATCCCATACCTGCTTTTGTAGAAGCTAAGTTATCTTTCAAAGTTTGTGTCCTTCCTGCTGTGATAAGCTACCTGACTACTGACTATAAATGAAAAAAACCTTTGTCATAAAAACACATGCATCTGTTTTTCTGTTTTGCTTATATCAAAGCAAATGTTAAAGCAGGTGCCATTCACTGGGAGTAAAATGCCTCTTATCCCATTTTAATGATGACTGAATTACCCTTTTTAATGCCATTAAATGCCAGAAGCACAGTATGTGACTGGTGTTCCCATGAAATAACCACAACAGGCATCCATCAAACGGTTACTCTAACAGTGAATCTATCTGCTGTGGAGCTGGATCTCATGACAGAAAGCCGTGTGTAGGAGAAATAAATCACTGAGCTGGGCCCTACGGATGTTTTATGTAATGGAGCATGTCGTAAACACGTTCTGCAGAAGCAGGTGAGATTGTGTTACTTCGCACACAGTACAGTACATTCCACCACTCGATCTTGAGGTTTGTATGTCATGAGCACGTCATTAATCTGTCACTGTGATATAACAAGTTTATTTAGGTAGCTGTGTGCAGATTTGACAAAGCACATGATGGTTTGGAACTTGTTTGACTTCCTGTCATGCGATGTACAATGTCGCAGAAACGGGGCGGGATTAAGGCAGCTACACTGAAATTCGTCCAGTTCAGTTCTCCACTGGCTGCAGTAGCTCAGAACCACTGGATTGGCTCAAATAGACTTAAGACTGCACGACATGGTTTATGTTCAAGGTCTTTTATTTGCTCATTATTTCTCAGCACCAATGATGCATTGCAGACCCATAGACTTCCAGTAGCCCCAGGATGACAAGTCAAGGACAAACAAACATTTTACCGAAGATCCTTAGTAATGGCAGAGTTGGAAAAAAGAAGACGGATTGATGGGAGCCCACAGGCAACACGTTCTGCTTGTGTAGTGACCACTTCATAAAGTTGTCTTTCTATTTTCAAGACATATTTTCATGCAGAACAACAAAAAAGACAAAACACTACTAATCTTTAACACATTGATTTCTTTCATAACACAAAAGTCATGACGCCTATATACGCATATATATATATGTGTGTGTGTATATATATATAGATATATATCTATATATCTATATATATAGATATATATACTACCAGCAGCTGTCTTTTGTGTCAAGACAGCTGCAGTTCATCTCAAATGCACCCAATATCAAAAGTTTGAAATTCCTGTAAAATTGAATATGATTTTCTACTCATGCAGTAGTGCCACTTCTAATTTGGTCACTTCATGCTTCAAGTGACTTCCTGTGTTGATCTTCCTGTTTGGCAGACATGTAAAGAATGCTGTGATGATAACAATCCACATGCATCATTATGAAACATCATAGAAGCAATCAAAAGTAATTTGGTTTGTTTGACATTGCTTGTGATGTCATTTTGTTTAAATGTTTACGTTAAATGAAATATTAAAATGTTTAATAGTTTGTTTACAATTAGCAATGCTTTTCAGCATTTGTATTCATGGCAGGCATTACAACTCGCTGTTGACCAAGGAATTTAATTTCAAGTAGCTGTTTTGTTTTGTTTTGTTTTTAAACAGGAACATTGACTTTAAAGTCGCTGGTTTATGTATTTGTCTAAGTTTGTCTCTCTGTCTGTGAGCAGCATAACTCACAAGATATTTGGATGGTTAAATAATTACTAAATGCAGGAAACAGAGAATTTGTTGAACGTCCGAAAACATTTTTTTTAGTGACTGAGCAGCATTTATCAGGATTCTGAGAACAAAAATGTTTCAGGTAAATCAGGCTACCTCTATTAGTTAGAAGAGGTGTTTTAAATTATCCGTTATAGTTTTTGTGGGGAGGAAAATAATAATATTACTTTTGTCCTTCACAACATCCATGAACCCTCTCTGTGGTCTTCTTCTTTTCCTCCTGCCTGGCAGCTCCATGTTCAGCATCCTTTGTCCAACATAATCACTATCTCTCTTCTGCACATGACCAAACCATCTCAACCTTGCCTTTCTCACTTTGACTGCAAAACATTCATGACCAGCAACAACAACATGAGCTGTCGGTAGACAATAATAATAATAATAATGATGATAATAAAAAGCTTGTCATATTCCTGACCCTTACAGTCCACGGGCCTGAAATTCCTAGATAACTTTCACATGAAGCGTCTGATTGAGCAAACACTGGAAAGGCTCACTCTCATGGACAGTTCTCATTCTGGATGTCAGGATGTACAACTCATTGGCAGAGGGTGTCACTAAAGAGCTTAAGAAGAGATTTGTCAGGAAGGTGAGACACTGCTTCTGCCACAGTGTTTGGGGGCACATCATCGGCGGCTGCAATCAGAGACGACACAAATATTAAGTTGAGGTTTGGCACAAAAACAAGTTCTGCACCCCCAACTGTCATCACCTTAATCCTGCTGACATAGGGAGAAATAGAACTGCAATCACACCCGTGACAGAAGAGCTGCTGTGTAAACTAGAAAATGAGCAATTTCCACAAGCAGAAAAACACTGTTGGAATGTCAGCATTTCAACTTTGGATATTCACTCAAACAAAAACAAAAAACTGTCTTTTTCTACCTTTTACATGTTTATATTTTGGTACATTATTCTCTCTTTTAATACAAGTTTTCAAGGTTCTGAAATATAGGTCCACCGTCCTCAGTTTGAACATTTACATGATTTAAAATAACCAATGAAGTAATGAAACATCCCCACTACCAACTACCTAGAATAACAGACTGGTGTAGAGGAGAAACTCCTGATTACTAGAATACTGTACTACAGAACTACTCATGTCGTTGTCATCATCTACCTTGTAACACAAGTTTCAATGCATATTAGATGCAACAAGTTTCTGCCCTGAGGATGTGATTCCAACACATAAAGGTAGACTGTTATTTTAGAGCTGAAAACAGAAGCCTAATGGTTTTTTAATTGCACACAGCCTCATGAAATCAGTTCATTCGCTTAAATGGAGCCTATTAATGAACAAAACAGAAATTGTACTATCTTTATTTTCTCTTTCCTGTCTCGTCTTTGGTTCGCTGACACAGTATGAATCTGTGAATGTTTATGAGGACTTCTAAGCAGCACTGGATGATTTCTGCCTGTCGGTAATTTATGAAGTGTAGGGTTAGGGTTATCTAATTCCTATTTTAAAATACTGAATTCATATATTAACATATAATTCACTTTTGGCCTAAAGATTTGTAAAAGGTCAAGATACTTGTGAGACACATGGAGTCATAATCTACTGTTTTTTCACCGAGCTTCATCAGATGATAATCCATCCATTTACATTTAAGCATTTAGCAGACGCCTTTATCCAAAATGACTTACAAAAGAGGAATAAACCACATAGACGAAGTCTTGGAAAGAACACTAGACAGATCGATCACCATAGCGGTTTCACAGCACAGGTCAGGAGGTCTGTTAGCAGGGCGTCGCAGTGGTTGAGGCGGGAGATGAACAAAGCCTGTACTAGGAGCTGGGAAATGCGTCTCTGTGAAAATGGAATGCAGAAAAGCATGGTCTTTGTCCCAACAATCCAGAGGACAAAGCTCTGGAAGTGGTTTAAAAAAAAAAAGATACATAGGTGCAGCAATTGCACAGATGTCGGGGATCTGGGCCATGACATGTTCTACCACTGCTCCTGGAACAGCTGCATGTGGTAGCATTCTGTATACAGCTGTCAATCAGGACCGACTCCTGAGTTTGTGGTCAGAGTGAAACTGGAAAAACAAGACCTGCTCTAGTGAAGTGGATTTCCTGCTGAGGCTAGACAGCATGAGTTGCCAGATGTAAAATGTTGCAGTTATTCCATTTTTCCCCTTTTGTATATTAAATGGCAGTCGCGTAATGAAAAACAACCATTTATCGTCACGAGCGACGGCTTGTAGTGTCAATTAGTGTCCTGATGCCGTCAGTGCTCATCCACGAGTTCACGGCTTTCGTTTTTAATGACACACTGATCAGCAGCACGATAATTACAACAGCAGCAATCACTCTCATTTTCTCTCAATATGCATATTATGATTTGCAGAATTAATAGCATTTCCATCGGCCTCGGCTGTAATGTGGGTTTATTGCTAATATGCTAATTAAATATAAGCATGGAAACGCACTAAATTAATTTGACATGGTGTAACAGTTGAAATTGTGACTTGTCCCTTTAAGACATTGCGCTGTCTAGATACAAGATACACTACAGCACTCGGGTTTGTTTTTTTTCTTTTGGTCATCAACATTACTGTTATGCTTTAGGTTATGTGTGGCCTATATTTTATTCACACATGGAAATACACTCTCCAAACAGTGTTAAACAAAGAACACGGACCTGTTACAGTGAAACATAGTATACAGTTCATTCTGGAAGTATCTTCCTTTGGCATTGCACTGTAGTTTAACTCTGATTAGAGGGAAGCACATGTTTTTACCAGTGTTTCATTTATTAGTTATTGATCTGAATATGAATATCTTCCACTTTACATTAAAAAAAAAAAAAAGAACACCTCATACTTAGTTGAACCATAGTTAATGGTTCATGGTTCATGAAAGAAAGAAAACATCCTCCTCTTATGCTATTTTTTATGCTCCATAAAAAAAAAAACCCGAATGCTCCATGATCAGAATGCTCCATATATACAGTATCTTGATCTATGACCTTTTTCATATCAAGGATATTTTTTTTTTACACAGCTGCTCTTTTTAGATTTACTGTCTTACGTTTAATAACTATATCTGATGAAACAGTACAACTTTCATTACCTCTGCATCATGAAATTAGAAGGTTTAACAATCACTATTGTTTTTCCAATTTGAATACATTTTACTTGAGGTGCACATCAACTTAACCATCACCTAACTTTAATGTTGTGGAAGAAGTGGAAACAATTATACAGCAGTCATCAAAGCACAGACTGTAGACTGTAACAGGCTTTTTAATTTATTTATAATTATTATTATTTTTTTTTTTACTGCTGCTGTTTTTGCCTATTGTTTTTTTTGTTTGTTTGTTTTTACTCACTTTTATGTGCACAGCGACCTCATTTTGGGAGGCAGTAGCTGCTAATGTTATGCCATATTACACTCTCTATATTCCCAGGTAACAGTCCTCTATCAGGATCTGTCACTCAGCAGTGGTCAATGGGGTCACTGCATCAGCATTTTTGCCTCAATTCAGCAATGTTTGCGATATAAGTGCCCTAATGCAGAAGTGAACCATCTGACTCTTGACTTCACTGTGGGCTGAGTGCTTGCAGGCAGGAATAAAAACATACATTTATGAATTTATATATAAATATAAATAAAAAATAAATGTATATCTGGAAAAAAACAAAACTGGTTCCATTAACTTGATGCACATTTTCAGTAAAAATGCACATTATCTGAAATTTTGGACTTTATATAGAACACTGTGGCAGCGTCTTGCTTTAGTTGCTTTTGCATAAACTAATTGTGAAACCAGTCATACCTACATGTAATATAATCCCTCACTGCACTTTATAATTGTTGCTGTAATCATTTGCACTTTTTGAAAGTAAACAAATAATCTAATGAAAATACAATTTCCCATTTCTTGTACAAAACCTGGCCATTAGTTTTAAGTGATCTAAGTGACATGTTCTCTTCAGTCTGTAGAATAAAATGTGTATAGATTAGGGCAATAATTGATCTAAAATGATATTTTGACACACATCTTGGCTCAAATATTGAGCCCTCCTGCGATTTGAAAATTGCCGTATAGGCTATCTTGCGATTTCGTTAAAATTTCAATTAATAGTTCAGCCCTACTTTGATCACATTTTCAGTTCGTCTCATTCTGTGTTTTATGCTTTAATACCAGACACATCATTGTAATTTCCATCATCCTCAGCTCAGTTATGGTGAATGTTAGGTGGTGAATGTGAGTGCAGCTCACTTGGCCTTTTAGCGCTATGATATCAGCATTTACAGTGACCAGCCTTTTTAAATCGATGCATGTATCACACACGACGTCGACTTCATGTGGTGGACTGTTCAAAGACGGCCCATTCACAAATCTGCCGATTAACACATCACCTGCTCTCACCCACAATCCTCCCAATGGATAAGTCACACTTGCTCAGCTGTTAAATTATTGATCTAGGCGCTACCTTTCAGCCTCACTCTCAGCAGGAAAAGTAACACACATCCTAGCTTGAGATTTTTAGTATCAGCAGATAATGCAGAAGAAAGAGGTTCAGAGAGGTTTCCAGGGTTCTCACAATTCTAACGTTTGCCTTCCATTACATTACTTGGCTTACGTCCCAGTGGTGAGTGTTTAAGACACACGAGAGACAGAATAGTGAAAGAATGAGTCTGAGTGTATGTGACCGCAAGTAAACACCTTCATCTCTGAGCACATACCTTGATTGCTGTGGCTTTAGTCAATTCACCTGAATGGATCCCATTACAGAGGAGCCGTGCATCGGATGATGCTTATTGGGGATTCAAAAAAAATCAGCACATTACAGAGAGAGAGGAAGGATTAACACTGTGGTGCTGCATGTTTTCCCACCGCCTTTGCATATTGAACCAAACAAATGAAAATGTGAAGCAATTACATTCACAGGTGCATTTTCTGAATAGATTTGAGCATGAGACTAAAAGAAAATAAGTAACCAACTCGCTTAAGTGTTCCCAAACCTTGCATTGTTTGTTCATATCAAAATGATGATGCCATTCTTGGGTGTGACGCAAAATAACCAAACACAGATTTGGTTTGGTCACAGGCACATTTTGGTTTGTGAATTCTATCTGAACGTTTTGAGTTGTTAACTTCATATGCACTTCATTTCAAGAGACCTGATGCAAACCTGATGCTGGTATTGGGCTTATTTAAGGGGGTCCCCAACCATGGTGTCATTGCAGTGTCCTGTACGTAGTTATAAGATTAAAGGTCCATAATGCAATACTTGAGAGCCACTAGATTGTGACTGTGACAACTGATAGCACTGGGCTATCATTCTTATTCTTGCCACCAATGAAAAAGATACGGAACATAATAAATGCCTCGTTACATATGACTGAATCCCAGACCAGTATCTGACCTTGTGTTATCTCTCTCCTTGTCTGAAGCCTTTTTTCATCGGAAGAACAAACTTTTGTGGAAGAAAATCCAGAGCCTTACTTTTACTACTACTGTGCACCGTGCAAGTCAACTCCATGAACTACTAAATCAGATTTGTTTTCCAAGAAATAGACTTAAAATTCAAATTCACAAGTTTTCCACATATTCAGTCGACACCAGTTATATGTAGGTTGCGAGTTGGCTACACATCAGCCAAAGAATTAGGTATGACTAGTAATCGAATCAATGACCAAAGGCATAAAAAATAAATATACTACTGGCTACAGATTTTGCATTTGAAAATGTAATTTTTTACACCTCATCTTGCTCAGTGGTGCTTTTGAATGTGCACTTAGACCACATTAAAGATAATTCTGATTTTGACCCGGAATGCCAGGAACTAAATGACCTTTGTTGATCTCCACAACAATAGCGATAGTAGATGTCATTTTCTGCTTCCATCCGCGGCGGCAACCTTTTCTCGAACGGTGGAGAATAGGGCAACACAAACCTTGATGTAAAGCCGACCCAGTTCACAGCGCAGAGAAATGTGACTGAAGAAGATATTATCCCCGTGGGCCATCGGAAATAGTCTAAGCTGTGATGTGTGGAGTAAATGTAATAATAGACATTACGGGAGTGCGTGATCTTTTATTTATGTGGCGTTTTCAGTCGGAGTTTGTTATTTACTGTAAGCTGGACTCACCTCTACAACGCGGCACATTTCATACAGCGATGACGGAGAACTGCAGCAGCAGTTTCATGGCAGTGCCTCTTTTTTTGAAAACTCTGAATAATGAGAATGTATGAGCGCTGCATGACCGGCAGTCAATGTCTTTGATTAAATCAGATAAACGTAGCTAGTGGCTCAGCATCACACAATCAAAATCCCCTCTGGGAATAAGAGAACTGAACACCCAGATATCCACGGTAAATCCACTCAGAGTGAGCTGCAGTTATCTATTGCTTTATAAGAAATCTACATTTTATGAGAAAATGCAATGGTTTAGTATGCAACATCTGGCTGCACCCCTAACCCCTCTATCTGCTATTTCAGTGTCATTTTGATGAAAGAGCCACTTGCTTTGATTCATTTACATATTTCACAGCAGCAAGATGTTTACAAAACTGCAAAGAGTTATTTCACTAAAATGCGTCTTAACGCTTTGAAGTGTCACATTTATCTCTCCTCCCTCTCATTACGTGGGTCTCAGAAGTGTGGTTTAAAGGCGCTGTAGATATATTTAACTGCAGATAATGAAGCATTTAAAAAACAAAACCAAAAAAGAAACTTGTGGCAGTCCCGTTGGTATTGTAGAGATTTAAGCCCAAGTAGTTTTATTATCATGCATCTGATAACAGAAGGAAAATCACTCAGCAAAGTCTCTTTTTGTTTCACATTACCCCCATATCGTGACGTTAAAGACATTCATCTTTTGTACACGAGATGAAAGAAGCAAGATAATCAAATTGCACTACCATTAGGCTTATCTACAGTCACTAGACAAATACATTAAACTGTTACACATGCACACTGGAGGTCTAATATAATGTATACTCGTGTATCATGCAAGTGTGTCGCTGACAGATGAGCATTATTTGGTTTCTCGAAAACTTTACAGCAAAGTTCTACCTCACTTATTTGTCTCACAGGAGATTGTGGTGATCACACATTTGGCAGGAAAATAATATTGTTTCAAAGCTGCTCTATTAAAGTGAGTAGGTTTTTTTTTTTTAGCAGGAGGCAACACATACCTAAAAGAGGTAACTGTATTGATATTGTATTGCTGCTCGCATTTTAATAGACACAACACAAACTAAAACGATGCAGTAACAATCCCGCGTTTAAACATGGCAGGGGTGTGGTTGCCAGATTTGCAGAAAACACGGAAATAAGATGCTGCACTAATTACTGGCATTACACAGTGTTCATGTACAAACAGAACTGTCCCACCATGTGTTTTATTTTTCATAAACATTGAACCTATTGGTTCGTTTTAGTGAAGGAGAGGTGGAGATTGTTGCTGTCCATTGTCAGCTTCCTCTCTGGTTTTCAGCAGTCTATATTGTAACTCATCTCCACTGCAGACCTTTGTCTTTATTCTTTACCAGACAATTCAAGGCTTTTTGCTGTCCAGTATTGTTCAGTATTTCTGCTCACTCTGCTGGCATCCCATGTGTCGAAGTACTAAAAGCCAGATTATTTGGTGCAGGCAGGGGGTGGAGCAACAGAACAAAACATAAATGGGGTTTGTCTCCCACAAATGAATATACTGGCTGCAACATCGTTATTACTGAAGTCAGTGTTTCAATTCAACATGTTTCCTTAATTTGATGGTATATCACGGTCAATTTATGTCTCAATATAAAATGTATTTATTTTTATTTATATTTATTACAAATGCATCAAGCATGTTTGCCTGGCTCTGAGGGACAGTTAGTCTTTTAGTTTTCCTGTTATTCTGTTTTAGTTAGTTTGCATTGCATTTTTACATCATCTGTCACGGTCAAGTTTAGTATTATTCCATTTCATCATTTTGCATCCCCTGTTCCACTTTGGTAGCACAGTGTTTTTATTTATTTTTACTAACGTAATACATTTTACAATACAATTCAAAACAATTCTATGATTTTATTTATGAATCATTTTTGCTTCTCAAGCTGGTTTTTCCCACTCACCCATCTTATTTTCTCAAATATTTGCCTAATACTGGATTTGAGAATTTGTCCTGTCCCAGCGTAGCCTCAATGTGCATTTCCTGCTTTGAAGTAGAGGCTAACGCAAATGAAGAAGAGCTGCTCCACCCATGTAAACCCAATGCATAAACCAACAAAAAGGAAAGTATCTGAAAGAGTGAACGTGGAAGAACGGAGTCTCATAATTAGATGTCACCAACTCTTACACACTGAACCTTCAAATACAAGGAAAATGCAAGTTTCAACACAACACTCAAGTCCTGTGTGTATTTGACACACTCATTAAAAGTGAATGTCTTAACCGTCATCACAACAATCAAAGTTGTGGACTGTCTCAATCGGCGGCAGGTGCCGAAAGAGCTAGATTAGCTCCGTGCAGCTATTCTCACTGTAGTCACAACCAATAAGCTTCTGTTCAATAATAAATAGCACGCCATCATAAAACAGCTCCGCCGCTCTCTGTGGATCTGAGGGAATGCACTAGTTAGTACTGGCTAACAAAAGAATTGAAGAGAGGAGTTTTCTTCTGTGATGTTTCAGGTGCTCTGAATAAACCCTGGAGTTCTGCTTTTATGAAAGCATAGTAGAACATACTGTACACAGTATAGCATAAGCATTATAATTACATATTAGCATGAAACATCACTGTTCACACACCCCAAGCCGTGATATAATCACAACATATCACACCCTGAAATGAGCTATTACTAAGGAAAAGAGGAGGAGGCAGTAATGAAACTCACTGGATGCCATGTAACACCCAATAAGAATAACTGCTGCTTTTCTTTAAACTACAAACTATAAATGTCAATTTTGCAACAGACACAAAAGTTTTCATAAACCACTGGTTTACAAAGAATCCGTTCCTCCAATCAGCATGCACATAGTGTATTACAGTTGCTATGCAACAGACAAGCTTGGAGACTTAACTCAAGCCTGCTGCCTCCCTGCAGCCAACCCAGCCTCATAACCTGTGTTATTAATAAATTAATCATTTGATGAATCATGATAAATTGTCAGACGTAATCGTACAGTGTGTTGGCTTGTGGAAAGGACAGCGACTGAGGCTTGGCGCTGTCCATGGTGCTGTGGAAGGACCTGGAGCTGTGCAAAGGAAGTAGCAGCAGTTTGGCTGTGATATACAGGCACAGTTTGGATCCCGATTCAGAACTCCAGTCATCCTTTGACCAGTGACCATGTAAATATTTGTAACGGCTAAATATAAATCTGTTTTGGGAGAAGAATCAACAGAAAAGGTGAACTAACCTGAGTCAGAGGCAGACAATGGAGAGCACGGATGTCGTAACCGGACATGGAGAAATAAAACTCTGTAATGTGGCAGTTGATGGATTTCAGCACTGAGCTCCGAGAAAGGCTGAGGAAACACAGACCTGTGTCAGGCAGACAAAGAAGCAGACAATTATCCAAAGCCTGCTATTATCCATGGCATTGCTAATGATGACTAATAGTGGCTGAAAAATCAATAGCCAACCTCACATGCAGCACTGAATGCGATGGATTTGCATTCTGAAAATGGAGGAAAAGTATCCCTGATCTCACTGAGCACATCATTTAATGTTTTTTTTTTTTTTTTTCCTTTTTGTTAGTGCTGCGAGCTGAGAATGTAAATTTGAATGCCACTTTGCTTATGCAATCTGAAGAGAAATGCTGCCTTTAATAATCAATGGTGGTGCTCTAAGGACAGATTCACTCAGTGCGCCACCGACTAACTGGCAACAATAACTACGACAGTAACAAACCTTTTTTACACGCGGAAAGATTTGAGCTTCATTTGCTATACTCACTAAACACATGATCGACAGCCTCTCTGTAGCACCACACGATGGCCAACGTGGTCACTCGTGTTGGGGGGGGGGGGGGGGTAACTGGCCTTGAAACCTTCTGAATCCCCCCCACCCCCCCAAAAAAAGTCTTTGAACACACAGTACACAACATCAAAAGCCCTAGTTTGATGAAGTTGGGAAGTAGCCTGAAATCATGGGATTTGTTGTCTCGTTTGGTTCCCCCGTGTGTTTGAGCTTCGGGCTGATAGAATATGCAGCAAACAGCAATGAGTAGTCATGATCCGTTAGTGACAAACACATACAATGAAACGCAGAAAACTAAAGACAACACACCCATTACCGAATGTTTCCTCACTCATTCTTATCCTGTCATAGATGGCCATTCTAAAACCAATGATGTCATTAAAAGGCAACCGAAATAAAAAACAGATTTCTTTACAGTGTTGTTTTTTTTTGATGAATGTAAGTACACTACTGAATAAAACAGAACATTAACTACATAAAAAAAATGTTGCATATCTGTAAATCCATTTGCTACTGCTTTGTTCTCCACACAGTGGTTAGCACTCCCACCTTTGGAGCAAGGAGACCCGGCCGTAAGAAGGGCCTTTCTGCATGGAGTTAGCATGTTCTCTCCATGTGTGCGTGGGTTTTCTCCAGGTTCTCCGGTTTCCTCCCACAATCCAAAACGATGCAACATGGGGATTAGGTCAGTTGGACAGTCTAGGCCTATTGCCCTATGTCAGCTGTGATTGGCACAGCACACGTGACCCTCGTGTGGAGGAAAAAGTAAAATGGATTTATTTATTTTATTTATTTTCAGGAACAGTGACTTAAATATCAGCTTTAATGTTCTGGAGAGAATTTTATAAACTCAATGCAGACCATCAGTGTGAGAATACTAAAACTGAACTGAACTCCACCATTAGGGGCATTCAGGAGTGTCCTCTTTCTTACAGTGACTTTAGATTTGTAAAAAGGGACATGTTTCCTTCTTAACCCTGAACATTGATCTGAGTGCATTCAAACTGAATCACAAGCTGTGAGCTTGCAGGTATAACACACAATCCCACGTGTGCTCTCCAATTCACTGGTTGGCCCCAGCTTTGCTTTATCTGTGTCTGCCGCTCACACTTCAGCCACTTCAGTCTGTCGCTCTTTCATCTTGGGGGGGACATACGGGATGTGGCATTACAGCTGCTGCTGTCACTGTTTCTGTAGCAACCTTTTATATGGTGGCCTTTTGTGAGATGACACTTGCGTTCTCACTGAAGATTTGATGCAAGCCAACGCTCTGAAGAAAAAAAAAAATAAAGTACTCCAAGGATCCAGTGGAAGTGGCACACAGATGAAAAAGTGAATGTGTTACAGCACTGCTGAGAGATGCAGCTCACAAAACACACTGCATTCCTCAATAAAATATGGGTGGTGTGGTGGGTCCTCTTTCTGTAATCTGACATGTTTTTTTCCCCTTTAAAGAAAGGGATTAGAGACTCTTTATTATTATCATTTCCAACTTTCTCCTCGGTGATGTGCTTCAATGCATCAAAGTGGCTGGTGGGTGATGGTGGCGAGTATTTTAGCCAGCTATATTGTGTCTGTCAGTAGACATGATGTGAATGAACACCCCCTTTTTATTCAGCTGTTGGAGGCCTGCATTTATCTTCTGGATTCATCACATTATACAATTTATTGGTTGGACAGCTAACATCTTCACACCCAACAGTGTTGGCTGCCTCTGGCCTGAATGCAGTGTATATGGTCTGACTCTCCAGTTCATTTTATAATATTTAATCCATTTTAGATTTTATCCTCATCTCACAAGCTACTCATTAACTGCCACATTCATTTCAAATTTTTGGTTTTACCTTTTCATTGACACATTTAATCCCTGTTGATTGTTTAATCTTTTTTTTTTCAATTGTTATTTCAATATGTGTTAATGTATTTTGTATATTTGAAAGTGCTATAAAAAGTAAACTTTACTTACCTAAATTGGACAAAAAGTCATTAGTGCCAACGTAAACACCGTGTGAAGATTGAATTAAATTTAAATGCAAGTAGCTTTATTGGCTTTAAAACAATTATGTTTTTGCCAAAGCATTTACCAATTATAAAATGCATTTTTACAGGGATCCATTTTAGAAAGTCTGGTATTTGCTTTGTAATTTCTTTATAGAAAGAGGCTCTACGTGAGGAGGATTTTTCCCCAGTGGAGGAGGAAATACTTCTGTTTCTGCCTTTACTGTCCAGCAGTGATTCCCTTATTCTCTGCAGGTAGACTTGTTTTTTTGTAGCTGCCATTTCAAGCTGGTGCTCACTGAGTCTTAACTATTCCTTCATCCTAAAATCAATTTAGGATTAGGATATACATGTTGTTATATTTGTGTATTTTTTGCAAAGAGGAAAGGGATGGATGGCCAAAATCAAAAGACTGTGCTACAGTTTGTGACACACAGTAAATAATCTGTAATTATAATCTGTGAGAGACAGAATAACCCTTGGAACATTTCCAAGAAAATTTCATTTTCTCCACAGAAAAGTGGTGTTTCATTTGCTGTGGAGAAACTACTTCACACACGGAGAGCAGAACGTGAATGTGCTATATGTCACTCAAGACGTACAGAGGGATGATATGGAATAGCAGACTTGCGGAATCTCCTGGTGGTCCAAGGAACTCAATGACCTTAAAACATTCTGTGTAGATTTGACTCATCAACCAATAATCCATCCATACATCCATCTTCTACCGTTTTATCCTCCACATGACGGCCGCTGGTGCCAATCCAAGTTGACAAAGGCAGTCCTGTGTGACCTGTCCACAGCCTGGACAGGTCCCCAGTCCATCACAGGGCCACATAGAGACAAACAACCATCCAATCTCACACTCGTATGGTCAATTTAGAGTGTCCAGTTTGCCTAATCCTCAAATCTGCATGTATTTGGACTGTGAGGAAACCGGAGAACCCAGAGAAACATCAACCAATAATAAATAAGAAGTGTTTAATGTGTTCAGTATAGTAAATACTGATGCAAAGGGTAATACATAGATTTTCTTTTATAAAAGGGAGCTATATATTAGAATAGTGTAGTTGTATATGTGAGACCTCCGGTTTATATTTTATCACTTTGTGTTATAAAACAAGCAAAGACCTCAGAATATGTATTTGCAGCCAGTCTAGTAAGAGAGTATGTTTTCACAGGTGGAGACATCACAGAAGAGCAAAGTACCCAGATGGGCTTCTCCCATCTATGACTCAAAAAAACAAAAATACAAAAGTAACTGAGCTTTTGCAGGAAAGGTGGTAGTCATGTAAAAGAATAATGCAGGCTGTGGTCAGTACATGATAATATCACTGGTAGTAGTTGACTGTAACCTTCAGTTTTCTCTGTAACTCCTTTCTAAAATGAAGCCATTGGCTGCTTGGACTTGACATCCAATGGTGAAACCACAGACTCGAAAGGAAATAAAAACTATCACAACATTCCACAAACTTCCACTGTCCCAATCTTTCTGCTATTTTCTTTTCTTTTATGTGGGAAAAGCCATTCACCTTCACTTGGAAAACCATAAACGCACGTCCATTCTGGCTGCTGTCAAAGCAAAGCCCCTAAATAAAGTACATATACACACTTATGGGTAGTATAATCTATTTCAGCCAGTAAAACCTTCCATTATGTTTTACACTTTACACTTTACACTATACCTTTAAACATGTACAAAGACGGTGATTATAATTCATGTATGTATGAGACGCTTACAAGCACGAGGTATTGATACATATTTTGTGCACCCAAGATATTTATTGACTCTTACATATGTTTTTACATCTATTCGTTTAAATGACCACACACAGCGATCTCTGGTTAATCTATTTTTTTTTATTCTTCATTTAGTCCATAAAATCCGTCCAATGAAATGACGCTTTCTCTGTCAACAGACTAATAAATCAAAGTGTGATTACACAGAAAATATGCTGCCGTCTAAACGGCGTTTTATAGTGAGCTTAAGCAGCTGCCGATAGAAGCAGAGCAGGTTTTTACTCTCATATGAATTTAATGTTCTTTAAATGTTGTGCCGGCACATCCACCGAGTGGTTCGCACTGAGGCAGAGTATGCAACTGCATTCACACTAGCAATTACTAAGGAATTATGAAGGTCAGGTGGGAAGGGCATCAGCACAGAGATGGTGGGGTGGGGGGGGCAGGAAAAAAAATCATCGCAAAGACAGCTGCAGCACATCAGCGATGGGCTGCAGATGCACTGATCCTCTGGGAGGAGCAAGGCGTTTATGTATGTGACAAAGGCTACGGCTGTGATTAATATGGCACATCAGTTACACTATGATTACACATGTTCTACACACGATGAGCCGCACGCTTTCTCCGTCCACTCGGTGGTTCAGTCATATGAAAACATCGCAATTCATTTATTTTATAGAGTCCAGACTCATTCATTTAACAAGAATAACCATATAGAAGAGGAGCATGACATAATGTGCAGATTACAAGTTTAATAGAGTGCTATATAGATACAACCCCCATTCATTTAACAGCTAGTTAACAGTGGTGATTGAATAATGAATTATTACATTGTTTTGTTAATATTCTGTTAATGTCATTTCTGGGTTTAGGTTGTGGTGTCACAGAAGTTCCTATAGAGGGCACTAAATGTTAAATATTTACACGTCTAAAAAAATCTTCTTGTTATTCTTATTATTTTTATAGTCAACAAAACATATAGTAAACAAAACAAAGGGCTTCTATGTTATGACCACATTGGTAGCCACACTTATTTTGATCAATATCGGGATCATCTTTATTGATATTTACTCATTTGTAAAAGGGACAGATATTAAAATTGCCACATGTCTACTTCAGTGTTGTGCTAACTTCTAGGCAATACACAAATCTGTTATTGGTTGGGCTTTGAAGATTTTGCTGAATCTGTAGGGATTTTGCCGCCTCCAAGGGGCCAAAGCAGGCATCGTACTCTCAGGTTCCCAAAGTGATGCGTGTTTAACCGTGCAGCAACAACACCATGTGAAATAAATCAGCATGAGACGAAAGCCCGGAGGAGATATGCACAACAACACAACAGTTTCTGTCCGACATTTCAATATGACAGAATCACACGTTACAGAATGCCTTTAAAAAGGAAATTATAGTTGAACTGTATTTTAATTAATTAGGGGCCACACGGTGCTGTAGTGGTTAGCACTCTCGCCTTGCAGCGAGAAGACCCGGGTTTGAGCCCCGGTTGGAACAAGGGCCTTTCTGCATGGAGTTTGCATGTTCTCCCCCTGTGTGTGTGTGGGTTCTCTCCGGGTTCTCCGGCTTCCTCCCACAGTCCAAAAACATGCAATGTGGGGATTAGGTAAATTGGACACTCCAAATTGACCATAGGAGTGAGTGTGAGAGTGAATAGTTGTTTGTCTCTATCTGTGTGTGGCCCTGCGATGGACTGCCGGACTGGCGAACTGTCCAGGGTGTACCCCGCCTATCGCCCGATGTAGCTGAGATTGGCACGGCACCCCCCGCGACCCTCTGGTGGAGGATAAAGCGGTAGATGATGACTGTATTTTAATTATCAATTTACACACTTCATCACTTGTGCGACTTGACTGAGCACGCTGCCCGTGAAGCTGACTTGGTGTTTACATTATGGAGCTGGTGGAGAGGAAGGTGGTGAAGGTTGTTACCTCACGCATGAACAAACACAGCTGACACAACGGGTGTGAACCTTCACCACCAAGCACCACAGACTTAAACTACCTGTTGGGCAGTTTGTGTCTGCAAACTCAATTATAAAGTTAATTTTTTTAAGTTAATCCAAAAGATAATAAACTTGAACACTTGATGGATTTTTATTATCCTAGATGGTAAATGCTTTTATACACAACATAACTTTTCTAAATGACTCCCCTGATGAACACCTCTAAAACTATCCTACCGAAGACACCCAGTGTGTATGACAATATCTGATTATCAGGGCCCTAGCCTATTGTTTATATATATATATATATATATATATATATATATATATATATATATATATATATATATATATATATATATATACATATATATATGTGTATATATATACACATATATATATACACACATACTGTGTATATATATACATACACATAATTTTTAAAGAATTTAACTATTTATTTTCAGTGGTAACACTGTGACACAGATTAAAGGCAGAGACGGAGGAAATGTGATCTTCCTTGCCCAATTTCCCAATTCCATTCAACACTGCTTGCAGCCTTAGAGGTCCCGTGTGTGATAGTGTGGTGTGTTGGGTTTATTATCAGACGTTAAATGTTTTTGAAACCTTAGAATAAACCATTTATATGTCGGCCTACTTTAGACCAGGGCCTTGCTTTATGGTGGCTGCCATCTCGTGATGCTATGTTCCTACAGCAGCTTGAATTGACAAACAACATCCTGTGTTCAGAAACTAACGTGCTTGGGGACATGGAGAGTTGAGCGGAGGAATTCTGTTTCAATATTTTTTACACCTTTTACTTGTCAACACTTTGTTTCTTTCTTTCTTTCTTTCTTTCTTTCCTTCCCACTACTGGGGCAGGTTGTAACACAATCTGGGGAAAATTGTCACAACAAAATATGTATCAATGCAAGCTTATTGTGCATGTGCCAACACTAAAGCATCTTTGAACAACAACAACAGCAAAAACAAACTCATCACTGATGGCTATATGAACAGTGTCAGTGGTATGGATGCTAACACTAGATTACTTTTATAGAACATATTGAATGGAAATCTTTAGCAGGAGGACAGAGGCAGCTCTTCATCCACATAAAATTCAAGGAAATGTGTTTGCCACTTACGGAAACAACACACATGCACACAGTGTTTTGTCTAAAGTCACACAACATAAACTCATAAAGGTTTTGCAATCATCTGCTCAGTGTTACATGGCAGATGAAGTACTGTTTGGTGACTGACCTCGCTGATTTTTCCCTGCCTCACTTCATCTGATGCAGCTTTAAGTACATGTGCAGACACACACACACACACTGTCATACTGGAAAAAAGAAGTAGGAGTAGTTGTAATCACGGGGGATGGTTGTAACCCCGTCCCTGTCAGCCATTGTTTGGCTAGCTGTACCAGCACACATTAGCACTGATGAAATCACACTTAAACTATAAGAACCCTCCATGTATTCTAATACAAGTGATCAAAAATACACTTATCAAATATAGATTTGGTCCAATATTAATTTCTTACCTGAAGATTGTTGTTGTTTTTTTTAGCGTCTTCACAGAGCAATGCAAATTGAATCCACATGCAAGGTCGGGGAGGGCGTGGTTACACATGGAATTGATCACATGACTCTTATGTTACGCCTTATTGGTGAAAGTGACGCTGCTGTTACAACTGTCCCTTCATTTAAACCATCCCGGGTCTCCCTATGTATTTATTTATTTATTTATTTATTTATTTATTTATTTATTTATTTATTCATAATGGATCAATGAAAACAAACCATAAACTACAGCAACACCAACAACAACAACACAAACCTGTTGAGCAGATGCGCATGGCACATGCACGCACGCACGCACGCACCTGTGAGTATGGGCGCGCGCGCGTCTCCCGGGAGCGCCACGGTGAGTGAAGCGTGGACTCGACCACTCCAGTCACGAAAGAGTTAACGGCTGCTGCTCCAGTGTGAGGATCGAGCGGCTGGAGCTTATACTTTGGTTGTTGGCGTTGCGGAGCTTGTGGACGCGGCGGCGGCAGAGGCGTGCGCAGAGCAGCGCGACAAGTTCACAGTAAAGCTGCTGCCACTACACTTACACAACAGCCATGTCGGAGCGAAGGGGGATGCGTTGATTTGACAGCGCTCACTGTTTCTACTACTGATCCTGCGTTTGTTTGTTTGTTTGTTTGCTTGTTTGTTCGTGCGAGTGGGAGAGCAAAGGATAGAGAGTAAGAGGGAGAGAGGGCTGTTTGCTTCCCCTCGCGCGCGCGAGGATATCTTCTTCATGGACGGACAGCGGAGCTTTCACGAGATGGAGAACCCGGCGGAGAACCCCAGCAAGGCGGCGGAGTACCTACAGGAGCTAAACAAGATCATTGAGACCCAACAGGAGCTGCTGGAGAAGCAGAGGGTCCGCATCGAGGAGCTGGAGCTCCAGGTGACGGATCTGTGCGCTGAAAACGTGTGTCTGAAAGATCAACACCAGCGGCACCTGGCCACCTGCAGACTCCAGCTGCAGCAGCAGGGGAACCACTCCAGCCTGGGAGCCATCAAGGAGAATGTCATGCAGGAAAAGTAAGTTGCGTGTCTCTCAGTGTCAGCGTGTGTTTTAGCGCATGCCAAAGTTTACTGTGTCACCAGATTGTTTGCTCCAGGGCCTGGAGAGACACGTCTGCGTGGACATTTATCCCTATCAGCTGGAACCAAATGTCCACCTCACTGTCATGCTCCTGTTCGTCAATGGTCCTTGTCATTTGTACATGGTCCGGAGATTATTTCACGCGCACACACAGGCTACGCACATTTATACGCGTATTGCGTAATATGGATCAGATTAAAAGGCGCACAGTTTCTACTGTACAACAGCATGGGTGTTTATAGTGAGGGGATTTGGAGCGGTATCAGAGTAGAGTCAGTCCGGCTCAGTGGGCGTGACTGTGTTTTGTATGCTAGCCGTGGACATGCCTGTCAGTTCACGCGTCTTTGGTGCTCTGCTTGAGTTCTTTTTCCTTTTCCACCATCTGTGTTTGCAAGATGTTGCCAGTGAGTGATGATGGGATGTGGAGTCGGCGTGTGCACGACAGCGTTTCCCTTATTTTCCCCACCACCGCGGTGGCTGTGATTTTTAAATTGAAAAAAGGCGCAGAATCAGCTCATCAACGCTGCCGCGAGAGTTAATCAAAGACCAAGACATGTCTTCACAGACTGTTGGATAATTATTTTAGCTTGAAAAGTGCAGAGTGAATTCATTTGCGGAGTTTGAAGGCACCATGTGGTATTTTTGTCGTTATTTGGGCACAATTCCAGGTTTGCTCACTGCTTTTAAGAGGCTTTGCACTTTCTTAGGTCACCACCACTGCACAGCATGGGTGTAGTGGAAGTGGAAGTGTAGTGTCTGAACAAAGTACACATTCATTTACAATAAGATATTGATTAGCAGATATTTCAATAGAGGATTTTCAGATTTTCTCTGCTTTTATTGATGCAAATGAGTCTGATTTACTGATCTTTTACCAGTATTGTGTGTCATTTCATAGACCTTTTATAGAAGTGCTAATCCTAAAATATTAATAAATAGCACAAAGTCATGACTAATCTGGGTTAGGGTTAGGTCTTGCATGGTTTCTGTGCAGAAATCAGACATTTCAGGGACTGATATGTTTATATAATGTGTGCAAAAAGTGTTGAAAACACAAACTCACTGGATGGAAGGACATCTTGGTGCAGAAAGAGGATGTCAGTCAGCTGTGCGAGGGATATTTTCACAGAAACATGTATTTTCGATTAAAGTCAATAGAAGCCATGTGAAATCAAAAATGGCAGCCAGTGCTCTGCTACTGAGCAGTCAGTCTGTGAAGACGACACCCTGGGTGATCTTGCATGGTTTCTATTTACTCTCATGGAAAAATCCCTCTCTTTTAGAATAAATCATGTGTTTTCCCCTCCTCTGTCTTTAGATCACTGAGAACATTTTCAGATCACGTATTTTAGATACACAGGATGCAGTCCAGGATCAGTGTGACTTCTAAAGGGAGTGGGCTGCACTCAACAATCTCCTTTATAGTTTTGTCATCATTATTATCATGATGACTATTAATAATTGTTTAGGCTGTCATACAGGCTACCCAATCAAGTTTCATAGGAAATAAGGAAGGGGAACAGGGAACCAGAAAAGCATTTGTTTGATAAATGACATTAACAATTAATCCACTATCAAAATGGCTGGCAATTAATTTTTTGTCAGTCAACTGTTACAGCTCTAATTTTGATAGAGTAGCTGGAAACTCAAATGAAAAATGGTCTGAATGTTCACAGTGAATTAAATGCCTTTAATAATGCTGCACTCCAGTGATTCAGTCATAGCGAAAGGAGATGGAATGAAGATTGAAAAATGAAGCGCAGCAGACACTGAGATACAGTATCCTGCCTTTAGGTCACTACAGTGTAGACCAGGTTCCTAAAGTGGACAGCATCTTTGGGTGTTTTCAAGTCTGAACCAAGGCTCATGTTTTGTCATCCAGTCATAGTCCAGTTCAACCAAACCGCGCGGACAACGCCACACAGTTAGGATTGTTCACCACAAATACAAACAATGGAGCTACACCAAATGAATGCAGTCTTGGGGTTTCTGTTTTCACTCTGATGTTTAAACCTAAATGGGTTTTCACAAGACACTGACCAGTATGAGCAGCAGGCGAGGCGGGCGAGCTATCCTCACTTCCTCTCTTTGGTTCACTTCCTCTCTTTGGTTTGCTAGATTGTCCGTTTTGCACTTCCTACTGTAAGCAAACCCAGCTCTTCTCTTGAAAGCGAACGGAGACTGACGTTTTCAGGCGGACCAGAGTTTGCTTGTTTGGTCCACAGCAGAATGCGGATGAGCTCTCACACGCCGCCTCGCTGAGGAAACCAACTCTGGTCCGTTTAAAGCAGACCAAACAGCTCTGGTGTGAAAGTGCTCTAAAATGATTCTCAGAAAATAACTTTAACACATTTCTTTTTTTTTTTAAGCTCCATGTTCAGTTTCATCTTGGTTACTTTGCGTAAGGCCAATTCATAGTTTCTGCCTCCATCACTAAACGTTGCCAACTGCTATGGCTCCCTGTGTGGATGTTCACATGCAGCCAAACATTTCTGGTGGCACAGATTGAATGCAAGTGTGCAAGTGTTTTATTTTATTTAAAAAAATAAATAAATTGCAACTTATTACTTTAAAGTACTGGCTAATATCGGGGTCTCCTCGATCTTGGCTCACTTTGAAAACAGCCAAGTGACAGCCACAACTGTTGTGGTTACGGCTGTGACTCGGCTGTGTAAAGTCTACTTAAGTTGACCTCGAAGCAAAAGCCACACTGTCCGTTTGCTTTGCCTCAGTAAGTGGATTTGTTTTGTGCACGTTGTTCACACCGGATGTAAATGAATCTAAGGTGGTTTCACCATGTCTACATTTGTGTATGTGTCACTGTGACCTGAAGCTGAGATCACATGATGACGTCATCACAGGCCTTACACAACATTACACGAGTTTGTATTATGACTGGTTGAGTCAGCCGAACTGGATTCTTAAATAACCTTCAACAAAGAGGGAGGAGGAATAAACAGTCACATTTGATAAATTCATACTGTCAAAGTGAACAACCAGATATTTTGATGATGCTGCCAGTTACGCTGCTGCCTTTGCTGAATGTACCTTCACAAAAAAAAGAACCTTTCCTCAGGACAGCTCCACCTGCAGCTAAAACCTGCTTCTGTTTATTTGTGCTGAGTGCAATGCTGCCTGGCCTTTTTAACCTATGACATCATTACCATATTTGCTCACTCATCATTTGTATGGGGCTATAAATAGTTATCAGTGCGGGGGCAGAGGACGAGTGCTTGTGTTTCAGGGTTACTTGTCCTTTAATACCTGAGTGATGAAACATGTGGTTATTAAACAAGGGCATATTTGTTTTTGTTAAAATCACTTGGCTTTGCACAGACACACACACACACAGCTGAGATGGAGTGTGTGGTCAGTTGGACCGAGTCAACTGTTCTTTTTAATGAGAGCATGTTGTTCCCACCACCAGCTGAAAGAGCAGACTGTGTGTGCCGCTGTTCTCTGTGTACTTTGGTGTAATGCCTTGTTTTGGGCACATGTACAGACAGACTTGATAAGTGCAGAATAACAAGCTAAATAAAGCACAAATAGCACATATTTTCGTTCTAAAATTGACAACATACACGTGGTCTGAACAAGATGTGAGTCAGCGACATCAAATCTCACTAAGTAGAAACTGCTGGTTGAACACATCATGTGAGGTGGCCAAGGACAGTTGGATACACGTTTACCCACACGTGTGTGCTTTCTATTCTTCTGTTTCCCTTTAATTACAGAGACCACAGCAGACTCTATGTGGCAGCTTCAGAAACCGAGGACAATACTACCTGACCTCAGGTTTTCGGTGTCATTAAGGTTCGGGTAACCTTATGAACACATTGTGACTACATTTAATCACAGGGCCACAGCACTATTGGCCTAATTATTATAATCATACGGAGTCCACATCATGATATTGTAGTTCATTGGTCCAAAGAGATTGCATTTATAAAGGGTGTCACATAAGGAGGACGTGTGCTGGCATTTTCTGCTTCCCAAATGTTCTCTAATGATGATGAACCAGGCAATTATGTTAGATTTTTTTGCAGCGTTGGTTTACTTTCCAGTCATCATGGCGGACTATCTCATTTAAATATGAGGGGCCGCAGCATGTTTGGCTGCTGTAGCAAAGCAGTTTTTGCTGCTGCTGCTGCTGCTACTACTAGAACTGGAGCATCCTCAGCGCAGCCACTTGGCTCGGACACTGATAGGAGTTAACGCTTGCTATGGTTAAGAACTTATTATTTATTGTATGCGATGGATAATCCCAGCGACCTCATCAATCAAGCAGCAGACACAAATGTTATGAGTCGTGAGGGAACCTGGGTCAAGGGTTTATTGGTAGAAATTAAACATCGTCCATCGTGTGCAATTGAAAACAAAAGTCATCTGGTTTTAATAGCCTTAGAATAAGCCTTTTAGATATACTTAAGGTTAGTGCCTTGATTTATGAAGACCGTGGAGTTGAATTGGAGATGCTGCAATCTCTCTCTCAATCACTCAATCACATTAGGTTCCATTGTCTACCCAAGGAGTGTCCACTCACTTACATGGGATTAATTGAATGGTAAAATCTGATATACTCCATAGTCCACTGCAGTGTTTGGATTGCTAAAACCTTGGTGCTGAGGCTCTTCATCACTTTAGATGCACTCACTGAAGCGAAGAATAGACACTTTTAGGTATTTACAGAGCTGCTTTTCTGTATATTTCATACATTTGGGTCTCCATGTTTGTGTGCCGCGCAGCAGGAGACGCATTAACAGCTCACTGGTCAGCAGAGTTAAGAAAGTGCAGCCAATTTAGAAGTAAAAATAAGAAAGTGAGTGCTGCCCGAGGACATGTGAACATTGGTGAAGTATGTAAGAAAGTTTCATCTTCATGAGTAAGCAGACAGTATGCCACAGCTGCTGTGGGCAAGCTATGAAATATACACTGTTTGTGATGCATTTAAAGCCCAGGCAGAAAACGATTTCACACAGTGAACAGTATAGAGTTTGAAGCCTGGGGATGATATCTCGACAAGCTGCCTTTTGAATATAGAAGATGAGAAGAATGAATAAGATTTCAAAAGGAGGATGTGTTTAAGAATGAAATATTCATGTCTGCTGTTGGAAGTGAAAGAGATGTGCTACTTTACTGCATGGGATTCTGTCAGTGTTCGTGCTCCACATGTAACGTTGTGTTGAAACGATTGTATGGTGGTATGCAGGTAAACTAGCTGGAGAGTTGATACACATTGCACATCAGAGGCTGGAGATTTATGGAGAATACGTTGAAAGTTAGACATTAATGGCAAATTGATGCATTGCCAATCCCTTTGAGGAGAAATAAATCATTACACAGTGGTTACACACAACATCCCCAACAATCCACTGCTATAATAAATGAAAGCTGTCGTACACTGATCCGGGATATGATCTCCTATAAATTATAAATATATAAATGTTTTTCAATATTTTTTTTTTTTTCAGTATGCAACCTTTTCTTATGAGATTGCTTTGAGTTTGCCCCCAGGTGTGAGATCATGGTGTATGACTGAAAACCTAATTAATCTCCAAATCAACAGGAGACATTTGTCACTTATAATGGCTTCAGTAAAGGTCAGTCTAACATGATTTACAATAAAACCACATTTTCCATTATGAATATAAAAGCTGAGTACTGCCACTGTTTTATTGTGACTGTTATACCTCATTAACTAGTATGTTTAACCGTTTGTCAACAATGCCATGTGTGTGGTTAGTTGTGGAATAAAATGGAAATGTAGTACCATATACGTAGATGTAAATATACAAATACAATATTTGTATTCAAAATATACAAATAAATGTCATTCTTTAATACATTTACTAAGGAACATATCTGCATTTTTTGGCAATAATGAGGAAATTAGGATGAGGATTTTCTCTCCATGAATGTATTTGTTGGAATGTCCTCATAACACAACATTTGATCTTGAACTGGCCTTGCACTTTCTGCCGCTTGGCAGCTTATGCATTAGCTGACATTTTAATAAATCGCTCACAATGTTCGTTTCATTTCATTTGCACTTTATTTCTCCCGAGTTTTTAGTTTTACATCAGCAGTGTAAATCAATGTATTTAGCAGAAGAAGTAATCATAAAGCACAGGGAAACAAATGTTAGGTAAGATGAAGCAACCTTTCTGAGCTGCATCTTTGCTGAGGCATAGCACCACTACAACTAACTAGGACTTGGGCAGAGAACAGTGGTGCCACACTTTTGGCATCATTTCTCCTTAAGTGCATCTAGCTGCACTGGAATTTCCTCACCTCTGGATGTAAATTCTGTAGACAGGTGCAAATTGAACACTCCATGATTCCCCAGATTGGCCAGGCAACATTTATTTATCCCAGCTACATCCATATGATTAGAGAGAGTCTTCTCTGGAGCCTGAGTTCATGACAGGAGGAAGGGAAATACACAGAATTTGCAACCTTAGTTGTGACCTTCCCCTTGAAATCTTATATCTAATTCCTCCAGGAATAGACCACCGGCTCTTTGCTAAATTGTGCTCATTGATAACCTTGTGTTAGAGTGCGAGCATGCAATACTGTGTCCTGGAGACGATCAGTACACATTATATACATGTTTAGTTCTTGCCAAGAAACAAGAAAAAGGGTACTTTGAATTTATCGTGCATAAAGACAGTTGCCTTAAAGCCATTATGTGTATTATGTGCATCCCTGAATCCCTGAATCTCTCCCAGTAATGGTAGGATGTTTTATTCAAATAAGAACTGCGCAGAATACAGAGAACACGCTTATATACTTACTCACTTTTATTTTATGTTCATGACTGGACCCAAGATATTTAGCCTTAATATCTAGCACAAAATCATGACTATAACTGTAAGAGGACCGCAGCTGCTGTGGCCGGTGCAGAAATGAGCTGCACACTTTTCTGAGCCATCTTTAGAGATATAGAGATTAAGATAGAGTGTGATGGAGTGTTCATCCAAAGTAAGTACTAAGTATTGCATTTCCTTCAAAAAAATTCTGCATGGTCCGTGATGACATGTCAGTTACAAAGTTTTATTAAACCCTACACTCTGTTATTTTAGTATAGCAGAATAGACCATAGGGAGGCTCTACTGATCATATGGCGGACCTCTTAGCAATTGGCAGAAGTCCAGTGAATGGTACTTCACTTGGTACTGGGTCAATATGTATCATTTCTGCCACAATGGATGGTGTGACATTCAGTTTGAGAGTGGCAGTGGTGCCTCAGCAATCATGTGAATTATCTGTGAGCTTTTGCTCGCATGACTGTGGTCAAATGATCTCTTCTAATCTGCAGTGAACCTCTTTTACTGTTTACTGTTGTCTTAGTTTTTTTCAGTCTGCTAATTACAGATAGAGTATCTTTCAAAGAAAAAAAATGTTGAACTGACAAATATAGCCACATTTTGACGACTGCAAACGTATGCAACCTACGACAGTTTTGCAAGTCTGCAAGCAACACTGACATTCCAGTTTTGGAGAAACAATCGGGTTGACTTAAGTTAAAACATGGAGGATCCAAGTCTCAGACTAATGATTTTTAGTTTTGCATTCGGGCTGCAACTATTTTCTTTAGCTTCTTTAACGTGAATATTTTCCAGATACTTTGATCCAAGGAATAATTAAAACTGTATTGTTTTTGTTGTCGACAAAAGGTTACCCGAAACAATGAATCAAGCATTTGTGAAAATAATTTACAGATGAATCCATTATGAAAATAATTCTTTCAACGGTACAAAATTTGCACTTGAAAAACCTTTGACAATTCGAGCTTAATTGGTTACTTATTTATGCATTTATTGCTTGCAAATGGCAAACACTGTACACTATAAGAGGACTGGTATTTATCCAGTTGACACCAGTTGAGCCCCTCGTGGCACCATCTATTTGAGAGCTGATGATACAATTTTTTCTCTGGGATTTTATCGGATGTGTAAATGGAAGCCATTTATCACTGAGCTGAAGTCATTTCTTTGCCAGCTCAAAGACCTGTCTTTTAGTCTGGCTTGACCCACTGCTCATCCATTATATCAAAGTGGACCCAAAGGCTCATTGTTGAACAAGCTGGAATTGCAGTTTTGTCTGGCAACGTGTCAGTTATCAGGGAGAAAGGTGCATGTGCCAGTGAACATGTTGGTTCATGTCAGAGAATGCATTGATATTCCAGTGGGATGCATGAAAGTGGAAAAGGGCAGGTGGGATTCACAGTCCCCTGAATCATCTGTTCAGTCATGAGCATGACGATCGCAGTGTTAAACACAACACATCAGGAACTTACAACCCTGTGTGGTGATGAAAGCAGGTAGAGGCTTTAATTCTGCATTCACTGTAGAATTACATGATTAGTTAAAACCATCGTTTTGAAACTCTCTCTCTAGATGAGGAAAATAAGTCAAATCCTACTTGAAATCCACTATCTGTGCTGTTTCAAGTTTTCATCCCTCTTCCATATCACGTCGTTTTTTTGATCTAAGTTTAGATATCAAGTGTAAATGCCATGCAGAATGCATTGCAAGTAGCCTACTCCCTTACAAAGGAAACAGTATGTAAAGGAGACTCTGGAAGGCCCCTTATGATGGGTCATGTGATAATATCTCCAGACACAAATCACATGGGAATACAAGGTGGAACTCATGCGTCACCTATGAAGTAAATGCATGTAGAAGATGTATCAAGCCACAACAAAATCAGGATAGACTCAAAGAAGAACTTGTTCCTAATGTTTTACTTATCCCTAGATTATAAAAGATATCTTACCTTAGGCCATACCCTTTTTGAGTCATTTTGACACAACACTTAACAGTTAAACAGACAATGCTGAAAAGATAATTGACTGTTTTGGAGGTTTGGTCTATGCATGTCACCAAATATCAAGGTCTTTTGTGAGTTTAGCGTTGAACCCAGAATCCTAGGAGAACTGTAATCTTCTGAAGCCATATGAGGGGATTTACAGAAAAACTGCGAAAAACATATTCTCTTGCCTTATTAAGTAAAACACTGACGCTGTCAGACTTTGTTCTCCAATGTTTATGTGACCCGTTACCTGCTTATGAAGAAGTAAGTTCTGCAAATGTTCTTTACATTTGGGATATGAGCACAGTGTGTGCTTCGGGCCAAAACCATCCTTGCGTTCATGAAGCCAAAATGGATGCAACAATAGTTCAGAGAGATTTCATTTCACCATCATCCAGCAGGCTGAAAACGAGAACTGCTTTGAGAAAAGATTTTCCACTTAGCTTCTTGTGGGATCCTGTGGATTTCCTTAGGCTCTGTCAGAGGCTGGGTTTGTGTTAAGAGTGAAATGACATAAGCTACTTTAAGTCTATGGATATCAAACATAAACAAAGTCCTGTCATAAATTAATTACAGACATGATGACAGGCTTATATAGAATTTTCTCTAATTATATGCTCATATCATTCTTGGTTCTGGCTCCTGTTGATACTGTTTGGTGCAGGATAATGTACAGTTCCTTTTAGTAGCGATAGTCGATCTAATACTAAAATAATATCAGTGTATGTGGTTTCTAGGACCTTTTTACGAGAATGTTTTATTAGGCATATACTGTTTTCCAGAGCTGGAAGTCAAATATTTGATGGCACTAGTGTTGAAGCTTCTTGGAAGAATACACAAGCTGGTGATGAGCATGTTTGACCTGATCATATCACTAAAGGGACATTGACAATCAGATCACTAAGGTTAGGGGCCAGTCATCAAAAAGCACACCACAATAGCTGCTTCAACAATACCTTGAAAAAGGCAGGCATAAAAAAGTGTGTTGCACCTTTTGTGCCCCTGCATGGAGCAGTCCTGCACAAATAAGTGAGCAATCAAATGTGAAACATGAGGGAAAAAAAAAATGTATTCAAGCAGATGCTGAGCTCTAGCCTGATCTTTAATATTTGAGGCAGCTTATCAAACCATTGATAAGCTGAGGTTTTGCATTTGTAAAACCTATCTTTTGCTTGATTTGATTGGCTTCCTCAGTGTGGCATTGATAAGTGCCTCACATGGAAAAGTTGAAAACATTGTAAGTTAAATGTAGACAGAAATGTGTCACAGAGAGCACCAAACATTTCTTTTGATGCGTATCTATGTCATTGGCCCATTCATTCTGGAGAGACAGGGCAATGTGTGATGTCATCTACCTGTTATTTACCATCTCAGGTTCCAATTCAGGAGACCATAAACATCTCCTTTAAGGTTGATGCTTATCCATTCAATGGTATTTGTAGACATTCCAGCCTGGACTAAATGATATACCAAAAGGTATGACTGTGAACCAGCAATATTATCGTCAAACAATGCCTCAGTTATGTCAGATTGACTTGAGATTCAAACAGTTCCCGACCTTCATCGAGCCATCCATCCATTTTGACAGTTCCTGCCTGCTGAGAGATTGTTCCTCCTAAGGCTGGACTGACCATCTGGCATCTTTTCATAATCAACAACATTTATAAAACAATTTAAAGCAAGAAGAGTGCAGAAACAGTTTGTCACTATCAAGAAAGAGTAAAGGTTGTGGGTCAGCAAGGGCTAATACTGGCTTCTTTGCTTTTCTTTGGTTGTGTGATGAACACATCCAAATGAATCTGTTAATAATGAAGCCCTCACTGACCGCTGCACTTTAAAGCGGGGCGATAAAACGATAACGATAGAACATTTTAATATAATATAAAAACTATATGCACTTGATATAACTTCAAAAGAACTCATTTCATGATGATGGGAAAATGATGACAGCAAACCCTAACAAATCTCAAGTGGCACTGTTACCGATGCAGACCAATAAGAAGCTTGTTGATGACTGCTGTTTGTTGGGAAGCTGAGGCTTCTCTTTGCAGCCATGCTGCCGCAATACTGTGGCCACTTACTGACATTGGGCATAGGTGCACAACAGTTATGGCCTGATTTAATGATTTTGCTCACAGTGGCCTGGGTGGAAAATCTCATTGTTGCAACAGTAAAGGTTCCAAAAATACAACTGGAGAAACAACACATTTTATGATACAAGACTGCAGTAACAAGATGGGTCGACACTGCCCCGCAAGTTACATTAAAATGCGTCAGTGCCTGGGATATTATATGTGACACATTTTGTATTTTTTTCCACGATATAGTGAAATTATAAATTACAGGAGCAAAGACTTTCCTATAGCCTTGTAAAATCAAAGCCTGAGAAAATACTGCATCTTCTCACACTTCACACTGAATTTTAAGTCCGGTGCAAATTTGAGAGCTCACATACTTTGTTTTAACTGAATTATAGTAGCCTATAGGTCTGTGCAGAAGGTATGTGCAGTTATTTCCCCTCTGACCTGACAGGAAGATCAATTTTCATGTTCGATGAACTTATGATTCATGTAGTTGAATAGATACAGTTATACAGTATGTGAGGGCAGCCCATGGCCAAGTGGAAGGGAATTGGGCTTGTAACCAGAGCATCGCTGCTTCAAATGCTGAGACAGGTCAAGGGCTTGTTTGCCCCTGAGCAAAGTGACCCGACCCCATTGTTCCCTGGGTGCAGATAGGTACTGCCCACTGCTCCTGTGCCTAGTTTGTGTGTGTTCACTACTGGTGTGAATAAAGGATGGGTTAAATGCAGAGGTGGTTAACCATGCTGAATCATTCCATGCCTACACCATGCTGAGAGTGCATCTCCAAACAAAACCCCTCTGGGTCTCTGTTTGCTGGTCCACCAGAGGAGATGCAGCTGTATCTGCAGGATGAAGAGGCCTGACCTCACAGCTCCATTGCTCCCAACTCTGACTTCTCTTGCCAGTGTATTCCATTTTTTGTCACAAAACCACTGAGATAGCTGAGAGGATTTGGCTTTTTCAAGACATACTAAGTAATGTATGACATACCACAGCAACCTTTAAAGGCGCAATTAGTAATGTACTATATAGATAAGTATATTATGAAGAGAAATACTTAAAATACTTTTTTGTTAGTTGAGCTCAAGTTTTGATTGTTGAGTCAGTGGTATTGTTTACCAACTCAAAAAAGCACATTCCTGTCTGAGTTTCATTACACAGTGAGTCTTTCATTACACAGTAGGTCAAATATTTGTTCTTTTATAGGGAAAGGGTGATGATTTTACCCTCTTGGTCCTTGGTAAAAGTAAAAACAATGTAGAATTGTATGCGCACTGTATGCGACTACGCCAGTTATATTGTGTGTTGTAATTCAATTTGAAAGCAGAGAACCTATGCGACTAATATACTTCTAAGTCACAGTGTAAGTTATTACCTGGGAGAAAGTCTTCAGTTTTAGGGGTTTATAATCTCTCATTATGACAGGATAGTAAGGACAGTCAAAAGAGTCTTTGTGCTTTCATGCCTCATGCATGTGTTCTAATGGTGAGCAGTTTATACCACATTTAACTAAAAATCAAGGTTTATATGTAAAATATTTAAATTTCAAGTGTTTTGTCCTGAGCTCCATTAACTTTGTGCTGCATAAAGTCCCTGTTGCATATTACAAATTAAGTTCTTTAGACCACTTTCTCATTTATTGGGTTGCTTCTATCGCTTTACTTGCTGTGACACAACCTGTCCCAAACCAATTAACATGCCTTTGTATGAACGTGTGCTCCAAATGTGCGGGTCATCCAGACATTATATTCCTCAGCAGCACATCCATTATGAGTCGTGATGTAGCATCTGTGGCAGTTAGGCTAATTGCAAAAGCTTTCTGCAAACTAATTAGCTGCACTTGCTGTGTATGAAGACAATAGTCATCCATACTGCTGCAACATGCAGACAGCTATCTCACATACTCCCTGCAAGTCCAAGGTCTCGCTTATTGATTAAAGATCGTTTTCTCTCTCCAGTCTGTCCAAGCTGCCTCTTAACAATGAACTTCACCGTAGAATTATCTGAAGCAGATCAAGCACAGTTTTTCCCCCTGAACAAAGGAAGCATTTATAGCCCCTTCATAACATTCTTCTGTCAAATGCCAAATTGGACCAGTCACTTGGATGCATGTTTTCATTCTCTGAAGAGATATAATTGGCGAAGCTCTCGGTGATGACAACTTTATTAAAGCAAACATCTGCAGCTTAAACTCCACCCATTAGCTCACTTCCGCCATTCTGTCTTTACCAGCTGCACCCACCTCCCAGAGTATGAAGAACCCAGATATCTTTTCCGACCTTTCTGTAGGTGATGAGGTTTTGAGCGTAAGCGACAGTAAGCTCCTTCATTGGCTTTAATATTGCTGTGACTCATGCCCTATTTGCTGTTAGTCTGCCTCTCTCCCAATTAAATCTCAGTGACGGAAAGCTGTGGTTAGTGCTTAAACCTATAATAGATACATTTAACTAAGGATTCATACTTTTAAGCAAATTATTTATATCTGAAGGAGAAGCTTTGTGTCCTTTTTTTGGAAGGGGGATTTGAATGTTTGAGGATAATTTTGCACCAACAGTGACATAGGCCAAGTTTGAACAATATAGTTGTAAATAGGGTTGATATGATATCACTTTTTTGTGTCTGATACGGATATCAGTCCAATACTTTCCGATAATTTTATACCTCCTAAACAATGAAACTGTTGACAACACATTTGTGCTGATGCATTTACCGCCTACAGTCATTTCAAGCAATTTCAAAGACACAATTCTCCAACTATGTAACAAATATTCTTCCCCCACAAAGATGAAATAATCCACCCACAACATGACTCATCTAAAATGCTTTTGCTGATTTTTACTTACATTTTTAAAGTCTGCACATAGTGAGGCATGCTATGTATAGGATTTTTGGATTGTATCTGATTTTACATTTTTATCCTTCCAATATCCGATCTCTTTGAAATCCTCAGTCTCAATGTTGGAGTATTAGAGTGGATATGGTGTCATCATGAGGGTCATGTTGATGTATAATGAGCAGTCCAGATGGGATTAACCCCTGTCCCTCCTTGATGTTTGTAGTGAATATCCAGATCAATTTTGCTCTGCCAACCACTGACTCTGGATCAATGACCTTGATCAATGACCACCAATTGTGTTCAAAGTCAGCTGCTAATGGCCCATTGCTAATGTTAATTCAGTCTCATGTTGGGTGTACTTGTTTTCCACCTACGCTGGTTTCCCTCCCCTGGTGATGTTGCTGTGGTCTGTTTGTAGCAGAGATCAGCAGTGGGTGGGACTGAATAACCTAGCTAACTGTGCTTTATTGTGCACTTAATAGGACCATCATTTAGAGTTCAGGTTTCAGGCACTGTCACAATAGCTTCACTTTCCAGACCTGTGGCTCAATTTGTTGCAGTACAATATGTATTTATTTATTTATTTTTTTTAATTTCCATTAGGTAACACCAACATAACCAGCCTCATATGGTTATATCATTTTCTGATATAAAATGTACTTAAGTATTAGAAGTAAAAGTATCTAAACAAAGTGAGCAATTACAATTTAGAATATGACATTTATTGTGGCTTCTTAACAATAAAAGCATAATAGAAACAACAACTTTAAAATTAACCTCCTGTCATAAACGCTGACAAGCTCTCTCTCTCAATCTCCCTGTCTCTGCTTGTATTTTTAAAACTTTTGGAGTTTGTGGAGCTTCTAGACACACAGTGCTGTAATTCAACTTGGAGACGAAATCTGCGGTTTATCTGCGTGAGCTCGCTAGCTCACTAGTTGGCCGCTCAGCTGACAGCTGAAACAGCTGATAGCTGAAACCCGGTGTCCGAAGTGTACAACACAAACGCGAAGACAGGAGACCAGAAACCAGAGCCTTGGTGTCGGACACGGTAAACAACGAGCCGCTGGTGTCATTTAAGTCTACTTAAAGCCGAAATCTGCGGCTAACAGCTGAGCGGCTAACAGCTGAGCGGCTAACTGCTGGCCGCTACAAACAACTAGCGACAACAAACAGGCATTATGTCACCAACTCAACTTTTATTTTGTTATAGTGAGTAACGAAAATGGTTAAGGGAAATGTATCGGAATAAAAGTAAATGTCAGAAATATAAATAACGAAGTAAAGTACAGATATGTGAAAATGATACTTAACTACAGTAACAAAGTATTTGTACTTCGTGACATTACAACGTTGCTTTTAAATATCTCTCTTCTACTTAAAACAGTAGCCAGCCATTGCTGAACCAGAAATCACACAAGTACCACGTGCTAAATGCTGTAGACAAGAAGAATACAGAAGGAACCACTCTGGCCAAGGTGCCATGTTTACATCATTGCCTGTTGGAGCTGATAAAAACCCAAGTCCGTTGAGTCATTTGACCCGAGAGTGAATGCAGATGATGTTGATTCCATTTGGCAGATTTAAGTGGGTGTTAAAGGCTGGAAGGTGGAAAGTGAAGACCTCTTCACTACAATGAAAATAAAACAGCTCAAGTCCACAGATTTTTATGTCTGCAAACTCAAGATATTAGACTAGTGAAGTCGACGAGACATCAAAGTATCACCATAATTTATCTCTTTAAAGTTTACAAGTTCCACTAACAGGGATATTTCACTCTGACGGCTATATACCACAGCACAGGACGAAAGTGCTCCCCCTCTCACCCATCCCAAGTTCTACTTGCTTCAAACCTAACATCTGCAAACAGCTTTGACCTGCTGAGGTTTGCAGGGTGCTATAATGATTTGACTGTAGCTCTTAAACTGTAAATCTGTGGGACAGGTGGCCTGTCTGAAGTTTAGAAAAAGTACACGGTGTCCCTTGCAAGTTTGCCTGTGGGTTTTTGTGCTCTCTGAAACATCTATTGACCAACACTGGAGTTGAAATGTGATACAAGCCAGATGTTCAGACTTTATCCTGTGTGCAGAAAAAGTCTATTTATAACTTTTTTGTTCAAATGAGTGGTTTTGAGGCTTTTACTTATTTGGCGTGAAATTATATTTGTCAGCATGAGAGAATGAGTCTGAGAGGGAGAGCGGGTGTCTGATGCCAAAAGTGAGAGCTAGTAATCCTGGTTGAACAGCAGTGCTGTCTCTGGGCTCTGGGGTTGGATACAGGTGAAACATTATTACGATTTAAAGGCCTCAAATCAGTGGATATTGAACAATAATGTGATGAAATGTTAGATGGCTAAAGAGTTTTGCTCCTAAACTTCACTGAGAAAAGGAAATAGTTTACAAAATGACTTTCATTGGATGAAATAAGTAAATCAAACAAGACAGCTTGCTTACCTTATCTTGAATTAACCTAATTTATTTGTAGTAGGTGCTACCAATCAAAGTAATTGTTTAAAGTTTGTCAGGCATTTCCTTTTTTCAGCTACATACAGAAAACAACAAAGAAAGGTTCAACACAGAAACATTTTGCGAATCATTCCTATAAATTACGTATCATTTCACAAAGAATAGACAGGATATCGATATGTAATGATATGAAAGTAAAAAAAGTATCGTCACATAAATTGTAATGAAATGTAAATGAAAGTCTACAGAGGAAGTGTGGTCGATAATACATTTAATGTACAGATTTTTTCAGATGTTGTATTTGTTAGCTTGGTGTACTGGTGATGTGATGCATTTGAAGATACTCCATTGCACACATGCCATTGCATTTAAGGCCAAGTAGAACAAGTAGTCATGTGACCAGAGTGGCAGTCACATGATAGAACAGAAGCCCTTAACAGATCATATGCAATTAAATCTCAGAGCAATTTATTAATAAAAACAGGCTTAGTTTTATGTCATGTTTTCATCTGACTTAGAGACCGAAAAACCAAAAAGAACTTAGGTCAACATTTCTTTTTCCATTTAACCCTCAGTGCTGAGGATGTACCAGGCTTTTTCTTCGAGGAAGCCTTGGGTTTTAATAAGGTAAACTGCAAACCAGTGCCAGAGTGTGTGCTCTATGCAAATACAACTATAATTTAGATTTCCAACAGTTCTTAAAATTGTAAATGATCATCAAAATGTGTACAGGCAAGTTTGTGCAGCAGAATAAATCAATCTCTGTAGACGTCAGCTTTTCAGTTTTACTTTCTAACTGTGGTAAATCACTGCTTATGTCACCGTGCGGGGCCCACATACTGTATCTTTCGAATTACAGCCACAGCCAGACGGCGGAAGGATATCTGTGTGCCTGATGCTGCAGAGGAAATGAAAGAACACTGAGACACTTCCTGTGATCTCTTGTCAGGACGAGGAGGCATGTTATACAATCCCTGGTCTTTACTGTTTATCTGGTCACAGATGTGCAGCCCAGGCCAGTGTGGCTACACTGTGGTCTCTGTGGATTTAATCTCACACGTTCCCATGCTGCACCAGACCACAGGCAGGCTGCTTTGGCCAGGCTGAACTGCAATGAACTTATAAGTCAAGGCCACTGCCCTAGATTTTGGCATCTGTTGTTAGAAGGGGGGGGGATTATGGCAGCACCTACAGCTACAGTTACATAATACTGTCTCTTTGTTATAGTGCCAAGGCCAGCTCAGAGAAGACATTGTGCTTTCACATTATTCATACATTTTATACTTGAGTGCTGCTTGTTATTTGGATTTTAATTAATGAATAACGTTAAATTTAGATTGACATCACAACCCCTCCAGTCATGACGAGGCATACCAAACATCTGTCGTGAATAAGCCATAACTGAGACTGCACAAATGAAGTTTTTAAGGCACAGTGTGTAACATTTAGAAGGTTTTATTGACAGCAATTGAAACTTTTACCCACAAATATGTGTTTAGAGGTATTTAATTGAAATAAGGCTGTTTTTCAAGTCTTTAATATGTTTAATATGTTGTAACAGCAAGGGCCTTTCTTTCAAGAGGCTGAGATCCTGTGCTGCCGTACAACAGCCCATGTGGATTTCTATTTTGCTTTATGAAGAGGAAGCAAATGAAAAAGACCAGCACTGCCTACATAAACTCAGTCCATAAACCACCAAAGAAGAAAGAGGAAACAGCAGAGACAGTGGAAGTATGGAGAATTGTAAAAGAGTGTTTACATCCTGTCTGGTATGTGAAGGTGAGCCGAGGAGGCCTGTATTAATTGTGTCCACTGGTCTACCGATTTCCACACTTCCCATTCATTGTCTTTCTCCACAGCTGCGCAGTGCATTCTGGTAGTGAAGTTTTGCATTTCGGGAGACATGATGTTGTGCCGGCTGCTGCTCCATTTGCATGGAGTTGAAGCCCAGGCTACTTTATGCAAATCAGAGGCGTCAGGTGCAACCCACTGCCTCACAAAACTACATTGATTTGAACCACAGGATTTTTATTTTCAACAATAAAACAAAGGCAGCAACCATCACTGCGTGGCTTCCTTCACTTCAGGAATCTATTCTAAAACAAAGTTCAGTGAACCATTCTGTCACAAAAGGGAAAGATTCCCAATGAAGCTGCCATGTTGTTCTGGCTTGAAAATCCAGCATGATTGAAAGCGTTTGTCCACTTCAGGTGCAGCCAGTGTTTTGGCGATTGTAGGAGGCACCTGTCAGTCATCTGTCATCATAAAATGACAACTTGGTGCCATTCTAGCTTCGGTTGACAGATATGTGGCAGGATATATATATAAAGATAACTTTGGTAGAAGAAAATCTTCAACCCACTGTTCTACTATTGAGACAGCACAGACAGTCTGATGTAGACACAGAGATAAGTGTAAGACTATAATTGTCTGTCTTGGGGCTGTTTCTGGACATGTGCATGCTCCTGGAGCTGCTGTGGCGATGAAGAGGGTCCAATCGTTATGTGTTGTTCTGGCTGGGAACAACTGCCACTCAGCTGCTGTTGCATTTCAGTGCTAGTATTTTTCAAATAGAAAAACAGAGTATGGAGAATTTTTTTTTTTTTTTTTTAATTCTAGTCATTATTCTTCTTATATTGGTCTTATTTTCACCACATCAAAATAAATGGAACCTTTTGTTGAGTCGACCACGACATTTTGACCCCACTTTGCTTCTTAATTGTGATGGTGGGACTCCTCTCCTGTATTTACGTTTATCTAATCCTGGGTGTGTGGAGACGGTGGTGGAGCTGAATAGAAAGTGCTGCCTGGGTTATGATCTCTGGACTCCACTGTGAGACGATGCTCTGCTTTTCCTCTGCCCCACTTTCTCCACCGCAGTTTGTGAGTGTGTGTGTGTGTGTTAGAGAAAATGTCTTTGTGTGGCACATATACTGTACACGGAATGAGAATGAGCTGCCCCCTGCCTGTGATTGATAATGTGCCTCATGATTTATGCCATTTGATGAGGCAAGTTTCAAGCTGGGACCGTCTGTCTGCTTGGACTACCTGCTAATGATGGTCCACAGCAGCCTGAGTTCCAGGGACCTTCACCTGGGCACACACACACTCCCAATTCATTACACACACACACACACACACACATTACCTCTTATTTATTACATGCAAAAGTGACTTTGGGTAAATTTGATACAATAACATTTCCACCTCAGCTGAGTGAGAACATCTTTTTCTGATTTTCATTTTTTGTCCGAATTGACCAAAAATATTGATGGATTCCACCACGGCTGTGGTCTCTTGGCCTGGTCGATCGATTGGCCGATATCCTCTGTCCAACCAAAGACTCATTGTTACTTTCACAAGGAGAGAAGCGCTTCGTTAATAGCTTTCCAGGATAAATCAATTTCACTCGACAGAGGGAGGGACAGACTAACTGTGAAATGTGGAGGCGTTTTGAAAATAAGAATCTGCTCCAGCCATTGAGCAAATTTCTCTCCTGCAGAGAGAAGAGCACATTTTCTTATCTCTCTGGTGTTTCTGACATTTTTCCTGAGCCTGGAAAAAAAAAGAAATGGCAGAGCTAAGTTGAGTTTTTGCTCCATGGTGTAGTACCAGTGCATCACCTGAGCAGAGGGCAGGAAAAGGCAGAGGAGGTGAGGTCAGAGCTGCAGCATGGCCCTGGAAGGGGGTCTGAATGACAGGAACAGAGGGGGGTGTGGAGATAATGCAACAGGAAGAGCCTGCTTTGAAAATCTTGCCTCAACTTTGACTTGTTTTGGTGAGGCAAGGAGAGGAAGAGAGAACGTGAGATGAGGGCTGCTGAGTGACATTCTCCAAAGGAATCAGACCCTTCATTTATTATTTAACAGTCCTCTGGTTTCTACAAGAAAACGGATGACTATATGAGGCCTACACATTCATAGCGTACTGCAAAAATGTGAATGTATTCAATTTTTCTGGAAGTGTGTGTAGTTGTTAGGGGTGCCGCTCAACAAGCTCACGGTTCAGGTCTGTAACTAATGATTATTTTCCTAAACCATTAATCTATTGATTTCTTTCTCAATTAATCGTCCATAAAATGTCATAAAATGTGGAAAGATGGTGTTCTCAAAGGTCCTGTTTTGTCCATGAACCAAATTTATTCCGTTTTAATGATTTATTTGTTATATGGGAGCAAAGAAACCAGAAAATAATCACCTTTAAAAAGCTGAATATTCAGAAAGCCCAAACCAAAACCACAAACAGTACATTTTTCAGTTTTATCTGCGTAGCTCACCAGGAAGAAGGAAAACATTGACATTAGTTCTCTCTGTTTTGTCTAAAAATATAGTTTGCAACCTTATTCACAATGTAAAGTGCAACATAAACTCAGTGTGTGGTGTAACTGCACTTTACTTGTGTGTCTGCTTTGTGTTGCCGTGGTTTGTGTATTAGTTTTCATTTCGTTATGGAATTTTTCAATATGCAAAACAATTCATACCCGCAAATGTACCGTTTATGTTGCGTTGAATATTATCCCCTCAAAGTAGGATTGAGGAAAAGGCAGCTGTTAGCTGTGTTATTGAATTATTCTTGTCGTATTCAGTGCAGCCACCCGCGGGCTTTTAATAACCAGCTTTATTTGGACAGAGAACTGCACCGCTCGATTGAAAATAGAGATAAAGCCACATGACATGTGATTAAAGGAGATGGAGGTGTCACTCCTCTTTGGACTATAGTGTAGGGTTTTCACAGTCTCACTTCCCACAAACCAAATTTGCATAATCACATTGCTGAGCGCAGTAAACAGGAGACGGTGGACCGTTTGTGTTTTATCTGTCAGATATCAACATTTCTTTGTTCTTATATTAGCTCCCAAATGCCCAAAGAAATGAGCTCAGAGTCCTCGAGAAGCTGAGCTTTGCGTTATATGAGCAGCGACAAAGGCAAGGGAAGTTACACCTCCACCGGAAACATTTCACATGTGCTTTGTTCTGCTCTGCTGCTTGCCACTTGCTCCGTTTGTCCACCAGTCGCAATTGAAGGGAGTAATTAAAAAGAATGAATGCTACACCTCTTATTCAAAAACACGTTTTTGTGTGCATCTGTATGTTCCTTAGTAAGTTTAGTTAGGTTTTGGCTTGACAATGGTCAAAAGGCAACTCTATATTGTCCTGTTTCACAACCTATAGTAATTAGTGGACAAAATGTAATCCTATTATGAAAATCATCATCACAGGGGGTCCAATATTTTATAAGGGTTGATTAATTCAGCTCCACCCCCCACACACAATTTTAATGTATTTACTTCACCATGGCCTGAAAATGTGGTGTAAAATCATATTCGTTGTCAGTCTGACTACAACCCAACCGGTCATCGTGTCTTTCACTTCAGTATTTGATTGATAGGTTGATCGTCCTTGCTGTTGCACTGACAGATGCTCAAGTTAGTCACAAACGTGTCGGAATTGACACAATCTTGCTCTTTTTTAGTAGTATACAGCCAGGTGGTATGATCAGTAGCTAGTGGTGGCTTACATCAGCCAACATTCTTGTAACTGCCGTTGCTGACTCTTTGTTACTGAAAAAGTTAAAAGTCATTCTTGATCAGTATAAGGTTTTATTGAGCCTTTTTCTTGGCTGGGTCTGAAGAGGATATGGTATGTTTTATTAAAAAGAAATCCAGCCATCAAATTGGTTGTTAGGTATAATAAAAATTCCTTCATCACACCTTAGCAGCTACACACAGCTCCATATCAATCCACATACAAGTCACTCCAGCTTGCTTCTCTTCTGTCTGGGACACAAACCAAGGCATTTACAGCAATTGTGAAGCTCCCACTTCCAAATGTGGAAAGCATGCTGTGGTCGGTTTGTCCTCGCGGGCTGCAACAAACATGGCGGCACAAGCTTGCGACCTCCTTAAATCAAGGCCCTTGCCTGAAGTACATGTATGAAAAAGGTCTTTACTTTTACTTTTTTTATTTTAATGTGATCATACACTTACGCGCCAAAAAGTTTGCATTACGTCTCCGATCTGTGTAAAAGTACAATGGTTGCGAATGTCTGTGTGTCATGGTCCGCTCAGTTGCAGAAGGTTGGAGTGGATGAGCAGCACTTCTATTTCTGGCGGATGCCACAGCAGATCCTCATAAATTCAACAGGATTCAGCTCGAGCTGGAGAGGAAGTAGGAAAACAAAACATCCGGTTTACTTTTCCGAATAAAACATACCGTGTTGACACCACATCGTGCGACTCCAGCTGTCCAGCCGCGTGGAAGCGGGCGGATGTGAGACCCAGCAGGCGGAGCTGTGCGGGCCAGAGCGCAGTGCATCCATTCTGCAACCAGTGTATTTTGGGGGTTACACTTCAATTCATACCAATCAGTAGGTACATGTCCTAATGTTACACACGTGATTTTTATGTAAAACGCTGAATACTCTTTGATTTAGATTATTAGCTTTCTGTTTGACACGCAGACCAGCTGCATCAGGTTCAGGAGCAGATGCAACACAGACAGTTGACTATCACACTATGTCACACGGAGCATTTGAATTAGGCGATAGTCTCTATCAAAATAAGGGGTCTGGTTGGTGTCAGTGTGTCTCAGAATGAAACTAATTTCCCTTTAAAGTGGCTCGACTGAAGAGGATAAGCATGTTTGGAAGTCGTTCCTTCATTCAATTGCCTTTTCATTCCTTCCACCATCTGCCATTGGCAGAAGCTCTGACAGCTTCGTCTCCATCTGCACTGGCACACCAGAAGACCCTCGTCCTGTTTTTTTATGCTGTAAAGTGAACCCGTAGATCTGCAGCCAAATCAAATGTGGTGGCACACAAAAGTAAAAATGCAGAGCATGGCTGAGAGGCTGCCAGGCCTGCTCTCAGTGGTGGTCTCATTTGTTTCTGCTAATTATACTAATTTCTCCAAATGATTTATTGATGTGAGAATGCTCCACATAGCTCCTTCTAAGTAGTTTGTGTAAACTTTTGTTCTGTTCGTTTTAAAGAGATTGGATTGACTACATACTGTCACTGAATATTTCACTGATGTACTGAAGTGGAATTTTCCTATGTTACACAAAGGTCTACTATAATGTAATATCCTGCTACTGGGTGGTCTAATGAGTTAATGAAGCATTACAAAATGCATAGGGATGGTGCATTGACTTCATTCTTTATTTCTGCAAGAAAAAAAATGCAAATTGCACAGATTCAATGGACTCTGTGCAGTGTATAGGAGCCGTTGGAAGATATGAGTTTAGTCATCCTAGAAATGTAGACTGACGTGTGTATAATTGCTAGTGAACATTTCCTCATTTATTGTGTCTCGGATGAATGTTTCCGCTGTGAATAAATGCCACTGAGACAAGCAGTGGTCGACTCAGAAGGGGAAGCGTGTGCGTGATATACTGCTAAGAAACAGACATTTCAGCCTATAGGAAAACATTACAGATCGCTGACATCACCCTTTTCAAATGCCTAAAAAAAAAGATCCAGAAGATCATTTATGTCTCACGTGTGCATGTTCCTCCGTGTGAAGCTGCTGCCGTTGAGCTCGCAGACAGACATTGATATGTTTGATGTTGTCAGCTGTGAGCTACACTGATGATAGATTTAGATCAGCGCTTTTCTCTCGCTGTAATCCATGTTCTTTAATGTAGCACGCGTCAGCGGTGCATATCATTTCTTTCATATGGTTCTGACTTCCCCGTGGTCACAGATGTAATTAGGAATATCTCTGCAATACATGCTGGCACATATTAAGTGCTCTCCTAAGGGTTTGAAGGCATTAGTGTTCACACATCAAATAATGATCACACTATGCTGTAGAAATTCTGCCACAGGCCTTTATTATACCATATGAATTTAAAATGCTATGGCCATTAATAGTGAGCTATTAGGTAACGATCACCACTGTGCTCACAGTACAGCATTATAGCTTGTCCTGGATCACACTGAGCAGTTTTGTAGTGTGGCTGCATATATTATGCATGTAGTCTAAGGCCCGCCTTTACACCAGGCATTCAAATGTGTTTTCTGTGATCACATACAACTGAGGACGGATTGTTATTCGGTCTGCCAAACCGCTTCAGGAGGTGGTCGAAGACATATTGGGACCATATTTAACAAAAGTGTAAACGCAACGAGTCTCGAGATGCTTCTCTGTTCCACCCACAACAACAACAACCTGAGCGGAAACATGTTGGTGTCTCTGAGCACGGGTAACGTGTATGCGGCGACAAAACAAGCTTCCGTCTGTTTTCCACTTGTTGAAGACGACTTCTTCCCCTGCGTTGAAAAGCAAAGAATAGTCCATACGATATCGCAACTTCAAGTGCGGCTTAAGTTGTTGTTGATATGGCAGCACACAGAGGGAGGCGACCTAAGGGGGGGTGACTATGATTGGATAGCAATCGGGTCTTGATGAACGGAGACGCATGTTTATACCAGGTGTAAATGCATGTGGTGAAGCGCTATCCGATCGCTATTAGAAAACACATTCTAATGTCAGGTGTAAAGGGAGCCCGAGTCCGAGTCATATTGGATATATTGCATCTTGATTATTATACAGTATTGAAGAAGCGTTATTGGAGTATTTTTTAGTATTGGATGCCAAATTAAAGCTGCTGTCAGCAATCATCTTTTGACTAACTTTTAACTTACTTCCTTACGTCTGTTGCTGTGGTTAGCATTCCCCTCCCGCCTCACAAACACATTTGGTGATGGGGGGGCTTTTATTCACCAACAAGTAGCATAACATGTTGTCAGGAGCCACATGCTCCTGGTAGGGTCTACCAAGTGACATCACTCAAGGCACTGCAAGATTTATTTAGGTTTTGATTGCAAGTATAAGTTAAAATCAGTCTCTTACCTTATCTTTTTTGGTGCATTCAATTTGAATGTACATTATTTAACCACCAGCAACAACACATTCTATTCAAGCAAATGTATGAGCAAACGCTTAACCGTTGACGTATTCACATACCTTCAAGCAACACTAGCACACACTGAACCCGTGTTTCTGTTCTCTTGACAAATATAATTTTACATTTTTTTCTGCAGTTTGTCGCAGTAGAGGGTTGGATGTTGTGGTTGTGCCATGAGCACACACAGAATACGCTTATATTTCATTTCTTTTTTCAGCCAGTTCAACTCAGATTGAAGGTCTATCATCAATGTGCTTGTGTGAGATGGAGAAATAGAGAGCGAGATATTGGAGTAAGAAGAGGCTGAGTTCTTTGCATGGCTGCGCAATGAAATATGAAACAGTAAGGGAAACCAAAGTCAAAGTGGCCATGAATGAATTAATCAATCCATCGCTTTTTATGTTTATTAACAAAGCCAATTGAATGTTTTCTGAGTGATTGCGTGAGTGTGTTTACAATTTATTTAAAGGAAGTTTATATGATAAACGAGCACAGTGAGAACAGTGTGTAGCGATTATGAAGCTATTATCCAAATATTAGCATGACTGTGATGACAATGCATCTTCCATTAGACTAATGAACACAACAGCAGGCCTTTCTTTGGTGACTTTATCTGCCTCAGGTGTTAGGTTTTCCTCCAACAATTCATTCTTGCTGGGCAGGTGAACTGGATGGAACCTAGAGGTGTAAATGTGTTCATCGCTCTATGTGAGTCAAGTTAACAGATTGTCCAGGGAGACTTCTGCCTCCCAGCAAAGTCAATGTTTTGGCTGTTAAAAAATTACAGTTGGACATACAAGCTGGAGCTGTGTCTCAATTAAGGAGCGTCTTTCTGTGGAGGTTGCATTTGAAAGCCGGTTTTATCACAGCACTGTGAACTGGCTGTCACATTTCAAAGGCTTCTCCGAGTGCATCCGACAAATGTGTCCTTCAATCTCCAACAGTGAGGGATCCAATGTCCTGGCTAAACCTATCCCAGGATTCATTGCACAGCAGAGGCAGATATTTTGAAAGGAAATAGTAGCAGCCAACAATGACTAACTGTCCCAAGAACATGCTTTGAGACATGAGACAAGACAACTACTGGGATTCAGCTCAGTTGCTAATAGCTAATAGTACACATTAGAAAAAAACAATGGCCCTGGATTGAGACACCGCTATATTATGGGATGCATAACACACAAACTTTAAAATTTTAAATACATATTTAAAATGTGGAATCTTTCTATTTAACACAAAATTCAACATTTAACAATATCTCACTTGGCCCAAGCAACCAATCATATCTAAGAAGAGGTCAATTTTAAAACTTAACCCCTTTGCTTTGCAAATGCAAAGCAAATGGGCTCAATTCAAATTTCATTTCCTCTCCATTTTCATTTGATCACCTTGTTGTTAATAGATATTTTGTGACAAGTATACATGTTAGAGGATTCAATCCCTAGCTATAAAGACTATTCTGACTGCATCAGTCTGTCTCTGCATATATTTGTCTGGCTCTGACTGACCCACACAGTTCAGCCTGAGTGCAGCCTCTTCAGGTAACATTCTCCACAACGCTGTCCCTCCACCTCCCCCTTTCACACACTCATTCATTCACTCACATACGCATACATAAACTACCCGCTGGCAGAGTGCCCAAATTGCTGTTTGGTATTTTACTCACAGGGGGATGATGGTATCCTCCAATAAGAATGACGGTTCTTTTTTTATTCCATCTCTCAGATAGCATTTTGAGGCTGGTTTGGGGCTAATATTCCACATTATCTCTGATCCAGTGTGTTATTTACCTCCACTCTATACCAGTCATTGTTTCTTTCACAGGTAATTTGATTTTAGGTTAATTTCATTTCATTTCACAGTCATTTTAGAGTGCAACAAGAACTAATCTATTGCTTTGTGGTGAGGATGTGGTGTGTCAGTTCCCTCTGGAGTAAATATTGTTGACACAGGGAATCAAGCCTTGATATAGAGTATAAATATAAATTAAATTTATGGATTATAATGTATGCACATGCAGATATATGCATACGTGCATATGTTCTTATCCATGCACATGCATACAAACGTATATAGTAGTATATAGAGTGTTAAATATGTGACTTCACATTAACATATACACATACACATTAAATATTTACAAATAACCAAAATAACCAAAAGTACAAGTCTGTGGCCTTTCGTTTTCAAAAAGTTTTGGTAGTTTTCTTTGTATTTATGTCTTCAAGAAATACATTTTGAAATTTGATTCTATGGCATGAAATTTGATTCTATGGCATAGGCAGATATGCAGGCCATACGTGCATGTACTATACATATATATAAGTGTTCCTTGTGTACACTATCATCATTGTTTGATATCTCACCTATAAAGAACAGCTGTTTCCTTTATGCTTTCATGATCTTTATTCACAATAGAAGAAGCCCTGTTGGTAACTTTCACATGGTCCATAAAAATAAACAAGATACATAAATAAGACTTGCACTCGGCCTTGCATGGCGTTGCATTCCAAGATGTTTCAAGACAAGCTCTCAGACTCATTGTGAGGGTTAGCCAAAACCATCATTCACTAACTTAATAGTATAGGCAGTGAATTTCCCATGGGATATACCATATAGCAGCATAATGTCAGTACTTCTGGCATCAGTCAAACCTTATTTGCATGTTCCTCCAACTTGCCTCAGTGCTCTATCAAGAACAATTAGCCGCTGTTTTTGACTGGGGGAGTCAGTGAGGGATGACATCGTTGTAGCTGGATGACAACTAACTAACTGGCTGATGGTCGGGTTATACTTTAGCACCATTTACAGTAATCATCCTCTGACTGTCACTGTGAGAAAGAAGGGACTGCAGACTGTGAAATAACTGTGTTCCAAGACGGACAACCGATTTTTGGCCCCTCCTACTGTATAACAATGAAGCCAAAAATATAGCAATACTTGCAATTATAATGTCTTTTGAATTCTGCTCAGGGAGTGGAGCTGCTGTAAAGTCAAGGTTCCACCAATCCACCTGCTTCACCAGTCAGATTTCATGATGTCTTGCTCTTTCTTTATTGCTTCAAAAGTTGAACACTTGTACACACAGCAAATTGGTGTGTTAAAAATTGATGATATTCCCACATGGTTTATTCATAAAATGCTCCAAGGAAGAGGATTAGTGTATCACTAGTGTAGGCTGTTGCTGTTTACTGTTCAGAGACTTTCATCTGACTTTTACTGACATCCCTATCGGAGGCTTTGTGCCTTTTTAAATCCAGTTGGTGTTGGTAATGGCGTTAGAAATCGGTTAAGGGATTTTCAAGGCCAAACCTTTTTGTAGCTTGCCGAGTGTTAGGATTATTGCTGTTCTTTCAAATCAAACAATAAATATATATTTGGTCTTTTCATAAAATCCTAATTCAGGCATGTTAAGTTTTTAGTGCATTTCTTTTCATTTTATAGACTCAACACTTTGCTGTCCATTTATCAAAATAATAAAGGACAGTCATACAGATTGGCTTCATAACTTCTCTTTTCAGTAGTCCAACTACACCTTGGATTTTCTTCTCTGTATTCCCTTTAAATGTTCCAGTAATCCTGTGGTCAGGCCTATGGGCATCCAGTGATGCAGCAGAGAGTCTACTAACAGTGCTTGTCCTCTTTGGCTGTGATATATTGCCCAGCATGTGAAAAGGTTAATTTCATTACTCTGTTTAGTTGAACCGCTACCGATGTAATTGACGCATGACCTGAGAAGAAAATAGAAACTTGGCTCAAGATGGCCTATTATGAAGGAGTCAAAGGAAGCTTCTTTTCTGTATACAGAGGGACACAGGAGACGGAAACAACACTTAACCAGAACCGAACCAGAATTATGAGAGAAATCACATTTCTACACAGCCTTTAAAACAGTATCCTCCTCGTCTCTTCTTTGTGTGCAAATGAAACTGAGGAGGCCGGTTAAACTATGAAAGGAGCTTTAGTTCTTGCACCTCAGCGCGCGTAATAAAAAAAGTCAAATTGAAAGTTAAAACTCGTCAAGGGAATTGTAATCTTTTTTTTGAGAAAGTGTCATGGCATGACTGTTTCTTAGTGTATGCTGAGATGATTACATTTGGTTGCGGTGGGTTTCTCGAGGTCATGTAATGAAAACCACTTATGTTCAAGCTCATATCATTTAATTGGCTTGGCTGTAGCCCCCTGCCAGTTCATTACAGCATGCCTGGATTGCATTTGCCCGCATTGCTGCCCAGGATTCCTGCCATTCCCTGTGCAGCTACTGGGAAATCTCTGCATTTGCTCCATGTGGCTGCTTTGCAGGGCTGGGGCAATGCTATATTTTAAACTAGTTTTCATTAGTCTTTAGTTAGACTTGGATTTTATTCTAGCCTGAAATTGGCACAGAATATACACTGAATGTATTTTTTTTTTTATGAAATGTGTTTTCCAGATGGAAGGTTAGGGTGTGGAGAAGTGCTTAAACAAATGCACTGCATAATTACTGACATTCATTTGTGATTATTAAAACTTTTATAACTGATTGGAAAACTCTGTAGGTCTAGAATATGTTAACTGTCCTAATCCATGCTATGACTGTCCTGGCAACTGCTGCAGCCCTCTTGATTGTGAGGGAAGCAAATTTGCTATAATACAACACACTTTTAATTCCTCAGCACTTTCAACCTCATTAGGACTGAATGAAAAGATTTGTGTGCTGAAGTGGGAAATGGAAACAATATTGTCGTGCGGTTACACACATTTTATATTCACAGGAAGTTACACAGAAGATCTGATGAACGGATCATGAAGGATTATTACAGCATGTTTCTTATTCGTAACATTGCAACTTGTCACCATTCAGATTACAATGCTTAAGTCGGATAGAAAATGTGCCAATATTTGCAAGATAAAATTAAGTTTGCTGGTAGAATAGCACACAAACCATTCCCTAGTTAATCTTGTTGTATTACAATTCAATTGGCTGTACACACTTTCATTTTAACCTCTAAAAACTCCAAGTGAAAGAGTGTAGCATTTAGCAGTCAGCAGTCAGGGTGAATATTTCAGTAACATTTATCTTCTAGCCAGAAATACCTAGACTTAAATGGACAACTGATTTATTAGCGGCTAAAACATACCATTAAGTTAATACATTATATCAAACAACTCCGCAGTACTTCATTTGTTCCCATTAAAAAGCATCTGCTCTGGCAACCCAGCTTGATCCTTCATCTTCCCTTCAATTAGTCAGTCATTGTGGGCGTTGCTTGTCACATCCTGTGCTTTCAAGCTCCTTTGCTGTTGTCCTTTGCATTCTCTGTCTCCTCGTTTGAACAAAGAGGGTCATGTGATGAGTACCCATCCATCAGGAGGGAGGATACAGCAGGAATGTTGCCGGTGACACACCGCTGATTATTGCACATGGATATGCAAGCCTGCAGGGCTTATTTCCTGTGCACGTAACATGATAAACTGTTATGGTTCCCCAAGGATTTAGCAAAGGTTGATTAAAGAATAATCTTATCCAAGGCCTTCAATCTTTGTACTTTAAATGTTTTACCTCCCCCACATAACACACATTGATTGTGTACTCAATTCTTATTGGTGGATTATGATATTTTAGGACTGGTTATTTCTGTGTAACAGGCCACGTTTTTTGTTAAAGCCTTTATTATTTCTTACTATAGCCGTGTAAGAAGCATAACATCCCCTCTCAGCAATACAGCACTCCTCTGTTTTGAGTTGAGTTCCTTTATCACCCCACTGAGGTTTTTATTCACAATAATGACCAGCTCACTGCACATTAGCCCTTATTCACTTTAATTATCATCATTTGTGTATCTAGTTTTTTGTCCAGGATCTGAAATGTGATCTGTATTCAGTTTAGGCCTCCACATCATTACAGTGGATTTGGGTGAAATATGGGCCTGGTGGTCATATGGTTTTATTTGCAGGAGGTGAACTTTGATCCTCTTTGACACAGTTATTTGAGTGTTTGACACAAGAGCAACATTTCTCGATGACACAGAAAAATGAGGAAGCTTATTCATAAGCCCACTTTTATGGATTCTCCCTCTGTCAGAGTATACAGTGCCCCAAAACATGTCAAAGGTATGTCCAACAAGATAGTCCACAACATGTTTAAAACCTGCAGTCTGCTGCAAGAGGACAGACACATAGCACTTCTCCTTCTTCTAGATATGCATTCACCAGAAGGTGAAATAGCTACTTGATTTATATATTTGTATGTCATTTGTTTTTTTATTCATTTTTTTTGCACACACACCAATTGGTGCTAATGAACTTGACCTCTGCATTTATTACACCAGTAGTGAGCACACACAAGCCGGACGCAGGAGCACTATAAGCAGCACTTATCTGTGTGTGCTCAGGGAGCAATGGGGGATTGGGTCCCGGGGATTTGAGCTGGCAACCCTCAAGCACTACTCCTTTCCTCTTGGCCATGGGCTGCCCCTGTCTGTCACACAAACATATATATCTGCCCTTGGGTGGTTAACTGTTTTTTTTTTTTTTTTTTTACCCTTTGCTTTCACTGTCCTAGAGATGAGGTAGAAAGCTCATATATTACATCTCAAATCCTCAACTGACTGCTTGACTGGATAACTCTAGGTTGCTGTCAAAGCTTAGTGGTTTTCCTCAGCGTGAATTGAATTTTCAATAAATCTGTAGCTAATCCTTTTAATACAATCTGTTAAATTAGGAAATAGCAATACTTGTACTAACCCCAACGTTATGTATACAGTATGTGGATAAATTATACAAGCGACGGCAACAGTAGTTACACTACATCTGCTGCTGCTCTCATCAGTGCCCGTCTCGTCTTAGCAACTATTACACTACCACAGTTACATTGAACATACACCAAAGAAACATATATTCTCACAGATTATATATGGATTTTAGACAACATTGTCTCAAAGAGATGGAGGGGACGGTGGTGGTGTGCAACAAAGCAAAAGATCCACTAAGCGTTCACCAAGCAACAGACCACATGGGGACTAATTTGACAAAAAAAAAAGGTTGTAAGAACTGCTGCCCAGTTGTTGTTCTGGTCTCTAAGAGGTCCACCGCACAGTTTGAGACCGTGCACACACACACACACACACACACACAGTGTCTTTATGGAAAAGATGTTGAAGCTGTGAGAAAAACTTTTGTGTTACTCACTGTGCCTCAACATAGATACATTTATAACCAGGAAATATTTACATGTCATCACCTTCATTTCCTGAAAATGCCAAATGCACCACAAGTGTTTACAACACGATCACGCCAACATGTGCATCTGTAGTTGTGGAAAAGAGGCAATTTTGTTACAGCAATTGAAATTATGACCCTCACAAAACATAATTGAGAATGCAGTTTAGTCGTGTTCGAGCATGATTTTTAGGAGACGAGGTTGCTGTGGCAGGCATTGATAAATACCCAGGCTCAGTACTTCAGTCCTAGTGTGGTCTGCTCTGTAGCTGAAGACAAATCTTGGCAATCTTATCAATATAATTAACTTGTTTTTTTTTTCAGACCAGTGATCGCTATCTTTGTTACTGCGCCCATGACTATCTAATCTTTGCTGAATGTCTTTGCCCCCCCCCCCCCCCCCCCCCCGCATGTTTTACTGCTGACTTGCCCCTGCAGTCTTGTTGTTTATGATCCTTCATTGATTTTGCTCTTGACAAAAGACAGGTTAATCATTTTGTTGGTTTCACGCTGACAGTTTATGATTTCCTCAGGGCAATTGGTTCTTGCCTACCTTGCCCCGCACCCCTCACCGCCTGAGACATTTTTCTTCCTTTGCCTGGTTTGTAGTGACAGTGGTGACAACGTAGAACATGTGAAGCTTAGGACTGTGTCATGAAAGCAGCTTTTTGTACAGGCAGGGTACTATTAGGCCATTAGTAAAGGATATGCTGCGCTTCAGTTGTTTTTTTTTCTTCTGGAAAAACACAGAATTGGACGAAGGTGTCAAAGCACTATCTCAGCTTGCATTTGTTTCACCCACATCTATGAAGTAGAATTCAATACAGCTGATAGATCCCTCTCATTAGTTGAGTATTGAACACTGGGAGCCCAAAACCTGACACTTTTCTTCTGAAGGGAGAGTGAGCAAAGACAAGAGTCCTATTAGCTTGATGTGTGCGGGGTGTGAGAGACAACCTGGGCTTAATGAAGGAGTCTGTCAAACCTATTAAGGATGACTGTTACAGAGTCTCACTTGGTCAAGCACAAGCGAGATTGAAAGTCCTTTTCACTTCCTGAGTGACGCTGACAATCATCATACACAATTCCACGTCAGGCCCCTGTAAAGATTTTTTGCCTCCATTTTTCTCGCGACTATGTCTGCTTATGGGACCGCTGGGCTCTGACAGGACATTCCTTGGAAGCTGCGGTGACCCACAGTCATGCTGGCATCTGTCATTACACGCACGCCTACATACACAGCTGCTCAAGGTTAAAGATCCAAACAAGACATTTTACCCCATTCAGCGTGTCATTTTCTGTGTTTTAGGATGAGCTTTACATGCCAGTCTTCCACTAAACCATCTGCTGTGCATGGGACAAAAATGCAGAACATGGCAGGCATCTGCAAACTAGGTATGCACGATATTGGACTTCTTGCCATGCAATATGGCGATATATCGGGAGTGTTCAGGCCGATAAGCGATACGTTACCAATATATATCTACATACATTTAGTCTCTTCTGTAGTGACATTATCAGAATATTTTGCATACTCATGTTGCAGCAGATATAGACGTAAATGTACTTCATTGAGAATAATAAATAGACATAAAAAATAATAGTTGTGAGAGGGCACAAGCATAGAATTCAAGAAGGAAGCAGGTTTGCCCATATCCGACTATACATATTGTGCCGATGATATTGTGCAACTCTGCAAACTCATGTCAATATCATATCAGAAATATCCTCTCAAATTGATTAGGATTAGAGGAAGTTGCCCACGGCGTTTTGTTTTGATGTATGCAGCTGCAGTTTCACAGTGATAAGGTGGAGCTGAATTCAACTTTTCGCACGCACAAAAATCCAAGTTTTGCTGAGTTATGTTTGCAGGAATTCATGTGCTAGATTTGTGATACTCTCCTCTAAACGCTGGATATTCAGTCTGAATGGCCACTGGGATAAAACTGTCTAAGACTTGCTGGTCTGGAAAAGCAATGGAGGCAGATCACTGGTTTAATTGGTGGCCTAGCTTAGTACCTCACTTCCTTCAGTTATGTATGAGGATCTTCTTATTTATCCAACTGTAAAGTTGTGCTGTCAGTGCAGTTTCCGGTCTCATTTTTTGACTCAGAAGTGCAGCATCATGATTTTCACTTGCGGGTATAACTGGACTTCATGTTATTCTAACTCATTTAATATGAAAGCTTTTTTTTTTTTTATACTAAGTTGCTTCCATTTAATTCCCTCCTCTCCTGATTGATGTCTTCACCATAGTTACATTTAAAGTGAGAACTCTGGAGTTGTCTCTGTTCAGCATGTTCAGCCCATGTTTCTCCACAGACGTTCTCATTATTTTGCCTGTGAACGTGCTTTTCTCTCCACACCACTGGCAGTCACATGTCATCAAACACGGCCTCATCAACTTCTGAACCCTCCTGGACTTGAGGTGCTGTGTATGCTCACTTTTCAGCACGAGACAAGATTGTTTTTTTTACTCCAAGAGACTTTTGTCTTTTCTCAGATTCTCATCTTTTCTTCCTCCAGGTCTGCAAGGAGTTCTGTCATATTTTGTAGTCACAGTACACTGGCTCTGCTCAGTCATGGCTGTATAGTTCTTTCACTCACACTGTTGCTCTATATATGAGATATATGTAACACCATCTTGGTTCATTTAATTCCTCTTCAGGTATTTACTGTACTTGACTGTAATTTATTGACTCTAAACCTGATAAGAGCAAGCAGCATGATGTCGAATCTAAACAAATCTGATGGCCTGTCGACAATGTAGCATTGGGTTTACACACAGCCCTATGAAAGTCATGATTCTCCCAATCCATGACAGAAAGAAAATTTATAGATTATTTAAAAATACAAGATATGACCTTTAATATATGTTCTTTGAGTTCAAATGAATCAAGTTCTTCTAGCCCCAGTCCAAGTCTTAAAATTGGTTTCTTATCAATTCCGAGTCTGATGCCACACTTGACTAATTTAAAAGTTGATTACATTGCCTGTGAATGTCAAACATTAGGTTAAAACCGTGTTGTCCCAAATTATTTTTCGAGCGTCTTCATCAAAAAAGTGAAGGTTGTGGTTAAAAGAATTAGAATTGTGATCATTATTATTCAAAGATTGAGAAAAGAGAGAAGAGTTGCCTCTGTGTAACACCACGGGTCAACTGAATTTCCGCATTATAAATCTTTCATGACTTATAATGTTAATATCTTGTTGCATAACACACTATAGCAGATGGACCGCATTGATGACTCCTCACTGGGTGTGGCTTAAGGAATGTTTTGAGCTATCCTAATGTGTGGTGTTAAAGCGTTTGCTGCATGAGCAACGTCTTGTGAATTGTACTTTACTTTAGCCCCTGAAAAATTTGACCCCAAAGAGGTGACAGAGGAACCCTTTTGTCTAATAGTGACTCTTCTTTTAACTGCACGCTTGGGGAACCAAGGTGTCTCCACACCAATGACTTCAGGGAAAGAGAACATTCCACTTCATCTGTGTTATCTTCACTTTTGGTAGCAGGCACAATATCTCGTATAGGTGCATGTTCAGGTGCCTAATATGTTAACAACTGTTAATTGATAGTCAAATTAACAGCACGCCTACATGTAATTGATAAACTCATTCCAAAACCATTAATACTAATGTGATGCTGGAAGTAGCTGGAAAGGCGTTCCTGACTGGAAGGGGTTGACTTTCTTTTATTAACATTATTATTAAGGTCCAACATGGCGTGTACCATCACTTAACATTTGTAGGATTGTTAGACAACCACCTCGTGTGGCAGCCACATTGCATGGTGTCCCATGAAATAGTGAGATGCCTGAAGAGATGGATTGTCCCCCCCCCCCAGAGACACTGGAGTTTGACACTGTAGAAAACCTTGTTCTTTCTAAGTCAATCACCGTGCAGCACGACCCTTTCATCACAGAGATAGATGCTCCAGTTTGATGGGACTGAAACAGCATGTGGCTGATAGCAGTGAAAACTGGAGTTTGACTACATATAACCCAGGCTGAAGTGCACTGTGTCATCTTTAGTATGAAAGTTATGATGTTTGAATACATGCTGCAGTATTACAAAGTTGCTTTATTTTCTAAAACATTTGATCAACAATCATTTCATCAATGATGTTGTTAATCAAAATGTAGTCTTTAAAATTGTATGGATATGTGGAAAAAAAACCTATTAATTTTGTATTTGATATATTATGATAGAAAAACACAACAATATGAAAAGAAGATAATCTTGCATAGTTTGTCTTGTGTCCTTGTAAAAAATTATATATATATATATATATATATATATATATACATAAGCAGCAAAGAATCACAGAACTGAAGCCTCTCTCTCTCTCTCTCTCTCCCTCTCTCTCTCTCTCTCTCCCTCTCTCTCTCTCTCTCTCTCTCTCTCTCTCTCTCTCTCTCTCTATGGGGTCAAGGATAAACTCTGATGAGCAGGTTTTTTGGAAGGATATTGAAGCCATGTAACAATCTGAACTTCAGAATTTCCCAGAGCTGGAGACATGGAATTAGTTCAGCATTGTTTGTAGCCTCATTTTAGCAGTGGGCAGTGGACATGGACGGTGTTTGGGGGCTGGTTGTGCAATGGTTTATGGTAATAACCTCCAGCTCTTGAGCGATGACTGCCTGATAGGTGTAATATATTATTTGACATGTCTCCACTGCTGTAAGAAATTCCGATTTAATTTTGTGTCATGTCTCATGAAGCTCCTGCATACATGGTGTTTTGAATGAGATGACAGGACAGCATACTGATGACCCTAGAGTGGAGCTTTGGATTCACTCCGCTGAAAAGCAAATAATCCCTTCCCTCCATCAGCCAAATAAACTCTTAAATGATTTGCTGTTGCTGAATAATTAAACATAGACTTGTCCGTTTGACAGTGTCATAAACTGTAGGTTTTCATTGTACAGTCAACAAACACATGTGAGGTGTCCTGCCAAAGGATGAATGTACGGTACAAGCTGCATTCAGATACAGTATGTACCAGGAGGCAGATGTATGTAATTCCTGTCCCACTATGGTTGTTGACTGTTTATCCGTTAGCCGAGCAGGTGGAAAGTGAATAATTCACCACTTCAAAAACATGTTTAAGCAGTTAAATTTCACAGAAACCCTTCTGCTCCTTTAGGGAGATGTTAAAGAATCCAAGCAACAAAAACAATTCAGGTGGGAAAAAGAAACACTCTTAACATGCATACATGAGCATTAAAGCTGCTGTCAGTGTTGTATTTTTGCTAACTTTTGTCTAATATCCTGTCTTTTGTTGTGGTTGTCAATGATATAATAATAGAATAAACAATGCACGAGTAGGAGGTTCAAAAATCTGCTTATTGTGTTGTGTTATTATTATATAAAGTGTACACTGCTGGATGTTATCACTCAGTTGGTTGACAAGATGAGAATGACTGTGGGAGTGACTGTATATCTTGATAATCAGAGTGATTTTTTTTTATATATACATGTTTTTCATTCATGTAGCCTGATCTAGATCATTTCAGCAAGTGACATCACTCTCAAGTTGTTATTGATTTCATAGTGTTTCCCAAAAAACAGTAAGGCCTTACATACATGCACAAATAAGTGTCAAAATGGAATGATCATTGTAAGTTAGGTTTTCCTTGTTTTTCCTCGTCCTTCTTTCTCTCAACTTTGATGATCCAGTTAGTAACACGTTTCTCAAATGAGCCTGTCCACAGTTTTCCACCATCTTCACTTTTTAATGAAAACAGCCAGTGTAGAAATGAGTTTCCTGACGTATTTTCAGCCGAGTGAGAAGAGGTGAGTAAACTGCTTTCATTGTCTGCTCAGCATGCACATTCTGATTGCTGATTAACGGACACGACAGGAGTTCAGCCTCCAAGTGCCTCAAATAAAGATGTCACAAAACATATTTCATGCATTTTTCGAAAAGCTACATCTGAATGGTGCCTTGCTATGACTGGCCAGCAGCTCTCTGGGTGTTGGTTGCCCTCTGCACAGCAGGGGGTATTGGCAGTCAATGAATACAATACCAGACTCATTTATTAAGTGAACAAAGTAAAGCTTTAGGAAGAAAGTCAAGGCTGTGAAACCTTGAGCTACATGCTACTGCACATTCAAACAGATTTCAGTTTTCATGGTGACCACTGTGGTGTCGCAGTAAGTACCTGAACTGAAAGCCACCTGCAACACATACACACATATTGCTCTATTTGATGGTGCAGCAGTTTCAGTACTCCCATTTAGTCTCTGGTTTATGCACCAGAATGTTATGATATTACTGTACAAGAAACATTGTTTAATGTAATGTATGGAAATGAGGCCGCTCCCTTTTTTTCATTTTACTGTTGACATTGAGCTCCCCTTCTCATTTCGCTTTTCACATAAGGCTCCCCCAAACTCCCGCTGTCTCTTCATGGCAATTTAATGAGAGCCCTCGAGTAAGAAACTCTAATTTTGTGTGTTGCCTTTGTCGGGTAGGTAAAATGGCAACGCTCACAAATAATGCATGTGAATATGACCTACAGTCAAATGGCTTTGTATTCAGAAAACTTCAATGCTGAGGTTTGGAAATGGATTTATTCAAAGTTACTTTGCAGGGAGGCAACTTTCTTTTTTTGTTTACAACATTAACATGCACAAAAGTAAAGGTGCTCTTTATAAGTTTGCCTCTCTTTCTTGAATGTGCAACACAAGTGACAACCACAGTTTAAATTTGTAAACAAATAGGTTGTGGTTTATTTTTGAACATGGATACATATGTAATATAAATGAAATAAGCAACAATAAAAAAAAATAATAACACAAAAGTGGATACTGATGAAGCTGCAGTGAAGTTACAGCCTCAACTGTTTTTGGAACAAATGTTTAGCCCTTTAAAGTCAGTCATTTTGATAACTTTGATAGTATCAGTGACTTAATGTCAGAGACCAATGATTCTCTCATATCATACTTGATCAAATCACCTAGCCAGAATATCAGTCTAACCTTAGACAAGGACACATAGTGTGTATGTGTGGGTAAGTAGAGTGCAGAGGCCTACTGTGTACTTTGTGAATATACTGTTTGCACCACAGTCTTATATTCTATTGTCCCACAGGACACTCTGGTGTTCTAGGTTTTTGTCATTTTGCAGACAAGCAGTGCTGTCACTGCTAACCTCCCCTTCCCCTTCTCACTTCCTGCTATCTCCTCATCTCATGGGAGTGGGGTGAACCAGGTCTTTTGGCAGCTGTAGCACATTAACCCATGTTGAATCTTCTTGTTTTGGCTTTCCACTTTAGGGGTCACCACAGCAGGTCATCTGCCTCGATCTTGCCCTATCCCTTGTGTCCCTGTTATGCCAACTGTCCTCATTTCCTCCTTCATAACATCCATGAACTCTCTCTTCTCTGTGGTCCTCCAGTTTTCATCCGGCCTGGCAGCTCCATCTTCAACATCCTTTGTCCAGTACACTTACTTTACCTCCAGTTCAACCTGCGTCCCTCGAATATGCTCATTTCTAAACCTGTCCATCCTGGTGACTCCCAACAAAAATCTACGCATCTTCAGCTCCACCTCCTGCCTTTTTGGGCAGTGCCACTGTCTCCATGACATACATCAGAGCAATTCTTACTACCCTTCTCATCACCTCTGTTCCCTTCACCAACATTCCCGCTCCAATCGTTGTCCGTCTTACTGTAGAACTCTTCTTTCACTTCTAACTGGCACTGACAACATTCAACATCACACCTTCAATTTCTAGCTTCAAACTCATGGTTCTGTCTGACTCTCGTCACTCTTTCCTCAGGATTACCCCTATCCTATTTTGCTTTCTATCTAAACTATGGTAGAACAGTTTGAATCCACCTCCGATGCTCCTGGCCTTGGTTCCCTTCCACCTGGTCATTTGTGCACGCAATATATCTCCTCGTCTTCTCTCCGTCAAATCAGCCAACTCACTCTCCTTGCCAGTAATAGTCCCTACATAGTCCATATTATCACTGCCAGACTTTTACCCTTCCTTCTTCATTCCCTACCCCTCTACTCTTCACTCTACTCTCTTGTTGGTCAATAGCACAGATGTTAACCTGGCCTCTAGAGCTCTAGAGCTCTAGACCGCTCTTTGATCGCATATTTGACCACAGATTTTTTGGAATGTGACTCACTTTTTTCTTTGACTGACTAGTGCACCAAAAATTCTCCGACAGTTCCCCTACATTGTGGCGACAGAATCAACACTAACTTTTGTGTTGGTACGAGAACCCGTTGCTCCTCCTGGAGCATAGGCCATTGACAATTTCCCTCTAACGCTGTCTGTTCTGTGCGGCTGTCACCAGCTGTCCCCCATCCCAGTTCTGTCAGCTTGCGTCCAGTTCCCGATGCCCCGGTGTTCTGTGTGCGTGCTCAACAACATTTATTTGCTGGTACACATAAATGTAAAAGTTGAGCTCACCAGTGCAACCAATGCAAAAAGTTAGTCTGGAGCCCTGAGTATTGTTTTCAGTGCATATTTGATTTGGCAAGCATTTACATTGGATACCTCCCACTGACACAACCCTCCTCATTTATTCGGGCTTGGGACTGGCACTAGACGTACACTGCGTGTGGCCCTCCCCAGTGGCTGCGTTACCAGCTCATTGAATGATGGATTTAAAATGATTTATGTTACATCACTGAGAGAAATGCAGTGTTCTGCTCGCTGACAGGGCATTCTGTGAAAGGAAGCAAGCCAAGGTTAACAAGGCTGTAGAGGCCTGTGTTTGTGTGCCGGCACGTGGTATGCACCAGCACACCTGTGTAACGAAATCTCTACATTTACTGCAGCACTGCTCTATTTAATCAGGGCGATACAGTGAAAAACAATACATGATAGAAACCTAAAGGCTCCCACCATAAAGGCTACAACCTTATTAGATTCCTGGGCTGCAAGCATTTGCATTGTAATGAGGAAAAATCAATTTTTGTGGTTTTTGAAATAACTCCTGAATGGTTTCAGAGAAAATTTGTTTTTAAACTGTATGTGATACGCAAAGGGGAATGTCTCATGTGAACAGAAGTGCTGTTATATAATTCTCATAATTAGAGGCAGTCAATATTGCTGTCTATGTTAACCATGATAAAAAAAAAAACACAATAAAGGATGTTACCATTATATAAATATGATAGGTGTCTGTACCTTGGTGTTTGTATAACCACACAACCAGCAACGTACTTTCCAATACCTCTCTGCAGTGGTGGAAGGTATGCAAGTGCAGTTTTGGAGTACTTAGACATAGTTGTGCCGTATAAAATGAATTGAGTGTCAGAGACTGAAGGCTACTCAAAGCTCCTCAGTTGATTTGATAAACATAATGTTCAAAATAGAGTAACTTAGTACTTTGACAGGGAAGAACATGGCCCAACCCTGAGCATTATGCAACACTTTGCAAGAATTGTTTTGGCAACATTATTTATTTTCCTCCCCAAAACCCACCAGTAATTACATAGAAAAGATATTTTGCTGTCAAGCTCGGTGCACTAAACTTTGACTTCAGCTACAGAAGGTAGAAGGTTTTCATTCCTTTGATTTTGACAAGATTTTTTTTTATTTTAGAGACCTGTCTTCTGTATCATATTAGACAAATCTACCTATATTAGAAGTAGGGTGCACATTTACGTGTTTTACAAAATACAATAAGTAAGCCAAATAATATCATTAGTTGATTAGTTAATAGTTATTATTATTATTATTATTATTTAATTAGATGTGCTTTCTGAGGCTTGCCACTGAAGCAACTCATCATTTGGATGTCAATAACATCTGATCAGGTATCCTCCACTTACCATTCTGAAAAAAAACACAATAGCAACAACAGAGTAGAAGAGCTGTCCTAAATACAAAGTTAGGTCTGGCCTGTGTGTCAGGCTTGAGCTTGATGATTGCCAACTGTACATGCACACAGTACAATCTCACGCACCCCAGTGACAATGATAGCAGGTTTTGTCTGCCAAAGAGTTTATGGATGTTTTGACAGTTCACAGGACCACAGACATGCTGGATCCCATTGCTGGCCAGTCCAACACTGACAGATGTGTCAATGTGTTTGTGAGACAGATAACGACAGTGCAGGAAAGCTGCACACAGCACAAAATAGTGAGTCAGAGATCTTTTATGTTATTATGAGGCCTAAAAACATTTTTGGGTTATTGTGGTACAGGACAAATACTGGTGTCTAAACGTCAGGTCCATTTGATTAATGGCGAACACTGTGTAGGCCTATTGATTTGTCTTATTCAGGTTTTACTCTGCTCATAGCAGCGCTGCATGTCTGATGTTGAGAATCGCTGTGTTCTATTATTCACCCAATGAAAAATGAATCCCTTGTTGTCAAAACTATTGTATTCATATCTTTTTTATTGTGTCACAAACACTTGTCCACTCTTTTTGTGACCAACATCCTCATGATGTGGCATAGATATAGTATAAGTCAGGAATACACAAATACAGGACACAAAAAGAGAAGGAAAGGGCAGAAAACCATGCCCACTCCACCTCTCAACTTCCTCTTTACAAGACAGCATAGACATATGTGCAAATATAGAGATCAAAGAAACATGAGGTCAACAGTGAAGAGCAAAAAGAATCTATCCTCGTGCTTTATCTACCTCACTCCCCACTGCTCCCTCGTGTTCCAGCCTCCAACCTGCTTGCCATTCCACATAAAGAATATGGGTAATATTGTTTACAGTTAAAGTTAATTAGGTCTCATGAGACTCGGTAAGGGTATGGTATATCATTACTCGGCTCATCCATGAATAGAACATTAAAATCTGGATGACTAAAAGTTAATGTTTGGCTAACAGGCTTTGGTTATCTCTGAGTGTATAACGTACACCCCTTTCATTTTAAGTAAGTGGGATCAACTTCAACTGTGCTATCCAGCAAAAAAGCATGAAAGGTGATTTTTATAGTTGATTTCATAATGCATAACTTTTCTTGAAATAAAATTGGTAAAGATAAAAACTAATATTTTTTTTCCTTTTTAAACATTTAATAATATATGTATATGTTTATATGTATATATATATATACATATATGTGTGTGTCTGTATATATATATATATATATGTGTGTATATATATGTGTATATACACAATACATGTATGTATTATGGAACAAAAGCAGCAGTGAGGTTTCTTCCAGAAGACAATGAATTGGTGATGATAGTTTAGTCTTAATTTGTTGCTGTGCACAGAGTATTGAAAAAAGCAAATTTTCTTGCAACAGTCCATGAAATCCACTAAGGTGAGCCCAACTGTACAGCCAGATGGTTCCTTATTATACTAATGTATTATCAGGCCTGTGTTTGTTTTTCCATTCCATGATCTGCTCCTGGGAAATAAGACGATGTAGGCCATGCATGTTCTGTGAAGTGGCTCCTTCAGCATATCAGCTCAGTGCCCGTGGTAGTGGTGGAGGTGGTGGCACTGCACAGTACAGTGAAATGGCCCAGTTGAGCACAAAGGCTTCATGTAATGCAGATCACAGTACTCAAAGATGTGATTAAACTGCAATAATTAATAGTGAGGTTGCCTCGGTTTTTTTTAAGCCATACCTCATTACTTGGTGTGAGCCGTGCAGTGGACACCACCAATTATTACATTTTTGACTTTACAACTGAAGCTTATAAATATCTCTCCCACTAGATTGTATTGACGTAGAGAGAAATTAGATGTAGAGAGGCGATAGAAGGAGGTACACAGCAACGCTGATTTCCAAAGGCCTCATACTGAAGGGTAATCAGATTTTGTTGAAGTGATATTGTTGCATGATGTTAAATTCTCTCAGATCACCCACCTCTTTGGAGAAAATGGTTTGATCTTGTCATAATCAGTGCAAAATAACTTTGTGATCCCATCAGCCCTAAGAGTGTGCAAGAGTGCAACAGAAGGGACTTGATGTCGGATGACTTTCTCAGGAATAATAGAAGTGAATGACAGTAACACAGCTCTCTTTTTTCAGTAATACCACAGAGAAACATACAAAGATTAAGATTTCTGCACTATGTGATGCAAAATCGCTTAACCCTTCTCTGTGTGATGTAACTGACAATACTCACTTCTCACCCATCAGGAGAAAATAAAAGGTTCTGTCGCTGGGAAAAAAAAGGTCTCACATGCACTTAGTTTAGTGTGTGCTGTAACAAAGGTTCAGACACTCCACATGCATTTCTGTTTATCACTTCATTGTCAGTGCTCACTGTTTCGTGCACCGAGCCCTGATGGATAGAACTGGAGTGGTGACAGAGCAGCAGCAGCAGCAGCACGTGACTTTGTTTTCACAACTGACCTTGGTGTTGTGCTGATTAAGGGATTGGAATGCACCATATTGACTTCTCACCACCACTTCCTTGAACTCTTTGACGCAACGTTGTTAAACACGTAACACATTTCTCATGGACGTCTCTCGTCCACTTTCCCCTTTTTAAAAATCAAAGCTGAAATCCCAGTATTATGGATGCTGTCTATGTTAAGTATCTGTGGATCTTTGTTTCTCACAGACTTGGACATTAAGCTACGTTCTTTCTCTATAATGAGGACCTATGTAAAAGAAAAAAGCTTAACACAGACAGCATGCATAAAATTGGGGTTTCCGTTTTGACATTTGGAGAGGAACATTTGTGCCCCCCCACTCAGACCTTGGTTGCTTGTAGGCAAACAGTCTGTGTGAGAGCAAAAGAAGTGGCACACGAATGCGTTGGTCTCGGTCTTTAATTAATCTGCATCCAAATGCAGGGAGTTGTTGGATTATCCAAACAGTGTTTTCCATTCATTATGTAGACTCATTTGCAGAGTGTAGTCTCTGATCACTGTCTGATGTACACAGTGCTTGTTTATCTGACCTGTCACATTTGTTTCCACTGACACAGTTTTGAGTGCCAATGACTCGTTGGACAGTATTATCTATAGGCTCTTCATGCAGTATTGCCTTGGTCAATATGTTTCTCCTCATCATACTTTTGGATCCTGTCATTCAGTATTTTTTCTTAGTTTATCTCTACATTCTTTATTTTCTTATTATTGATTCACCGTAGTGTGAGAGTGGGTAGTTCTTTGTCTCGATGTGGCCCTTTTGAAGAACGGGCGACCTGTCCATGGTGTACCCCACCTTTCTCCCTATGTCAGCTGGGAGAAAGAATGTGTAGGATAAAGCAGTAGAAGATGAATGAATGAATGATTCACCTTCACAATAATTCACTACAAACTAATATAGGCAATCAGTGTATATGATGGATTAGAGGCATTAGAGTAAGAAGTCACAGAATTTGGGCTTTTATGCCCAAAATATTTAACAACATACTATTTTAATCCTACTGATGATCATACACCTCTGCTTCACTCAAGAAAAGATAAGATTAAATTATATTTTATTAGTCCCACATTGAGGAAATGTATGGCAATTTTAAAAGAACTAAACTTTGTGGCGATGCATATTAACTGGAGCAGTGAGCAATTCTCAAAACGCCAGCAAACACTCCACTGACAATGAACCTCAGTTTATTGTAGAAAACCATTAGCCGAGTTAGTCCTTGAAACCACTTTGCCAGCCTTCTGACACATACAAAGTTTTGGGACCAGTGTGTTTAGAGACAACCATTATGTAAGCAGAGGACCTGCACTCTAGTGATAACAGGGAGCTTATGTGGCAGGCAGTGAAAAATCTCCATCCAGGACATCACCTCATATGGAGAGATTATCACTGGAAGCTTGGGGTCACTGAGAAGCACAGCCCATTTGTCCTTGGGGCAGGTTTATCCATATGACATGTTGCTGGTTGATACATTTGAGACGGGGTTTTCTCATCACAAGCTGCATTACACTGAATTGGGTCTTGAGGTTCACACTTCAAACTGATGCTGTATTTGTTTTTATCTTTCAGTCCAGATGACACATCATATCTGGTCAGTTGCACCTACAGATTATACACAGGTTGATGTTGCACACTAATATCAACATAACATGTATGTATGTATGTATATGTATATATGTGTATACATATATATATATATATATATATATATATATATATATATATATATATATATATATATATATATATATATATATATATATATATATATATATATATGTGTGTGTGTTTTTTTTATTTTTTTATTTTTTCTCATATGCCTCATTGTGCCGGACAATTTTTTCAATAATTGCAATTATTCATCAATTATTATTGCAATTTATATCAATTAGAAAAAAGTGGCTGTTATTGGAATATGCTGTAATTTAGCTGGACAGTTTAAGGTTTGGTTGTTTTTGCTAAAACGTCGGTTCCGTTTGTGAGACGCTTGTGACTTTCTTAACTATGTACAATGATGGTTGATGTCAAACACAGTTGCTGTTCAGTGTCTTACATTAATGTCCCCCGAATCATTTCCTATATAGCCTCAAACAAGAAGAACAATATTTCACTATAATGAAGTCATTAATCATATTGCGATTGTGGGCTGTGTCTAAGTATAAACATGCTGACAGCAGCAGCGACTTATTGCCTGCTGACAGTGACAGCAGCTGAGAAAGTTAGAATGTAGACGTGGCTAATCTGTCATAACCTATCAATACGTGTACACTCTTTGTGAAGTAAAGGCTTGTGTATTTTGGAGTAAATTGAAAGGTATTGCTACTCTTGCAGCAGAAGACGATAACAGCAAAGGTTCCTCTAGACTTTCTAGACATTGTTGTAAAAAAGTATTACTGAGCAAAAACGGGTTAAGGTAATTGGAAATTGTATGTTCTTTAGGAGCTTGGAGTCAAACTTGCATGTCTTAGACACTACCACAGGGATGGTATACTTCCTTCTGGTACTTCCCCAGATTCATTTTGCACAAATGATATCTGTAAGACTGATAAAGCTAATGACATTAATATCTATAAACTGTCTATAAACCCCCAACATGACCATCCCTTTAAGGCTAAACTGTTGTTATTCATACACATACAAGTTAATTCTACCACAGCTGTGCACTATGAAGGTTTCTGAGATCATCAAAATCGCCTCAAACTCTTCTTAATTGCCAGGTGACAAGTGGGAAAGTCCCACATAGAAGTGGGAATCTGTGTATCAGGTTTTGCAGTAGTGCTGTTGCTTTGCTATCCTTCTGATAATAGCAGAAAATGTTCTGTCTGTGAGTGTTTTTTTTTTTTTTGATGCTGGTGTGCCTGTCAGAAACATGTGCTGTTGTTGCTGCTGTCAGGATTGGGGGAAAATCAATTCACAGATATTGACTTTACTATATATTTTTTTTCCCTGAGGAAAGAGCAAAACACTTTTTATTTTAAAACTAGGAAACACAAGAAAAACATTTTTGTGACATACCTTTCCTTGGCAGTGTGTTTGTTCGCGGTGTAGGGGGTGAGCAAAGACCAAAGCCCCATGCCGCAAATTGTCCCACACACTGGTCGTCATTAGACCTTATGGGGATAGTTCAGTGACAAATGCTTCTCCACTTGCTCATCCTACTGCAGCAATTACACAACAATGGATGTATGGGTGTTTTATTTTCTTGCCAGTCGTTGATTCACTGCGACAGCCGTGTGCCACCCTGGGCCAAGCTTTGTCTGGACGTTTCTCTCTGCTCATGGGGATAATACAAGTGAGTAACATCTATCTGTAACAAAGTTGACCAAAAGGTGAGAATGTCCTTGCTGGAAAAAAAGTTATTTTTAAAAGCTTAAACCAAACCAAAGTTTCCAAACCTTTTTGCCCCACAATATCAATCATATCAGAGCACTGAGGGGTAGCTGTGAGCTCAGCCTCCCCTTCATGCTCACAACTCCTTTTAAGACGGGGACCACGACTGATGATTGATCACTTACAGGACCCACAGTCTTCAGCTTGTCTCCATCAGCCTGGCCACTGTTCGGCAGCAGAAACTCCAAAAAAGCAGAGACCCGACCAAAAAGTTGCATGTTAGAAAGACTTTTTGCTTTTGTTGTGGTTTGCTTGAAAGGATGCATGTCCAAGACTTTTGCTAATCAAAGGTCAATTTTCAAAGTGACTAATCAGTTAAGCAGAGACATCTGTTACTGTCCCTGTCTTCAAATTGAGTAGAATGGGTTGTCTTCCAACCAGAAGGTAGGGAGTTTGATCCCCAGCTCCTTGAGCCTGTATGTTAATGTGTTTCTGGGCAAGACACTTAAACCCCAATTGGGTGAATGACATTTGATAGAAAAGGCCCTGTATTAAGCTGTGCTTAATATGTAGAACTACAGTGTAAAGCACTTTTATCATCAAGACTATGTAAATTGAAACCATTTACCAAAGTTCAGATTAATGACTGATTGTTGCAAGAAGAGAAAATTAAGCTTTCTCTTTACTCTTCATCGTGATATATTGTTTTCTGAGAACATTTGCAGATGTCGATAGTTATTTGTGTGGGTTTATAAGCACCATAGAAAACACCTCTCTAAGCATTTTTCCGATGGCCATTTTCTGGGCAGCCTCTAGCATGTGGTGACTGTGTTGCTAGGAGTGCCAGATTAAAAAAAAACAAAAAAAAACAAAAACATTTGTCATTTGATTTGGCTGACAGTGACAAATGGCATAGTTTGCTGTTTGTCTATTTGTACTAAAAAAAAAACCTTCAAACCTCTCATATTGCCATGAACAAGTATTCGTAAGTGCTTTGTTAACATCAGAGAAAAAGTTTCCTCTTAGCTCAGGTGCTGAGTTTGCCAGTTTGCCAAAGAGGTGGACACTTTATTAGTGTACTTTCTTCAGCTTGAATAGAGAAGGGCCCTTTTTTGTCCCAGATTTCCTGTGTTTCAGAAGTATAGTTGGCCACAAGACAAACACATGCACACATGCACATACATACACCGGTTTGACACTACAGTATATTGATTTCGATTTATTTGGACAAACTAAGTGTTATCCCTAACCTTAACCATAACCTGTTAATACCTTACCAGAACCATAATCTAACCACAATTAAAATCTTTGCCCAAAACTTAACCAGTTCCTGAGAAATTACATTATACCTCATGAGGACTACAGGTCCTGGCAAGGTCTGTGTTTAAGCCAAAAAAAGGTCTTAAAGATGTACCAAATAAAAGTATACCGCAAATTGACCATAGCTTGCACTTGTGATTTTTCTGTTGAAACATGAATTGTATTGTTGGATATTGCGGGAACTTCAGATATAGGAAATGGAAAAGTCATTGATGCTAACAACTTCAATAACAGAGTGTAAATCTGCTTCCTGTTGTCTTGTGCTTTCTTCCTGTTTATTTCTTATCTTCGCAACCTCTCTTTTCACCTCGCCTTACTCACACTGTGGTGCATTCTGGAGATGTCTCATCTTCTGCCTGCTCTTCTCCTCCTCCTCCTCCTCCCTCCTCCTCCTCTCACTGCTCTCAACCTGTTGCTGATTCAGCCTATTATCATAAAGCATGTATGAGAGTTGCAGGCTCTGAGTTGGATGCATTTAAATGCTGCAGGCGGTGGACAGAGGTGATCCCTTTATGTGTAAAAATCCAGCGTTAAGCTCAGTTGGGGTTAGCATTTTAGAAGACCCCCTTGCTTGATTCTGGATGAAAAAGCATAACTATATCTTCTGGAATTTCATGAAATGTGCATTATTACTTGCTCCAATGTGCCTCTTTCTTTTTATGTTGCAGGCGACATACCTCATTGCCTATTGAAGTCTCAGAGATCCCTCTAAACCTAATTGCCCCTCCATGTAGAAGAAGTTACCCCTGTCGGAAATGGAAGTCGGCATCTTCTGGGTAAATCAAAGGGTTTTTCTTGTTCTTAATGCATTCACCTTTCGCTATTGGATCACAGTTATCATCCATTGTTTCCAGACAGTCCGGCTCATTATCTTTCCTGCTGCCACTTTATTCTTTTTATCAGTCGGCTAGAACATCTCGTCTTTGGTCTCTTCATTCCTCATGCTGCTGTTGAGTGTTTTTTTTTTATTTGTCAGTCCTTTTCCTCTTGCTCATGATGACTTCCACCCTCTACTGCGCACCAGCTGGTAGGTGGCCTCCTCGTCTTCCAAATCCAATTAGATGGAAAATGAACAACCCAACCCATTACAGCCACAGAAGCAAAAGCAGCGGCACAGTAGGGGAACCAACTGATTTCTGGAATATAGCAGGCGTAACAGACCCCTGTGATGTCACTTCTCTTTCCTCCACTTCCTCCATCATTCAGCATTACTTTGCAAGAGGTGGAATAGATGAATGATATCCTTGAAAGTGAGTGACACGATTTGCTGTACCGCCACAACTTTGTAGATTATATTGCAAGCAGCATATTTGTATAAAGCGTCTCTCAGTGCAGCACATGCAGTGCAGCACAGTAATGGCCTATCTGCTTGGCTGTCCATGCAGTCCTCCTCTATGAGGAAGCTTTTCCTTGGAGTTCATTACAGTTTCTCAGTGAGGCCCTGGAAGCTGCTCTGCAAATGAGGAGAGATGGGAAGGAATGCAAGCCCTGAGAGTGTTGAGCAGTGGGACATAAGCTTCAAAAGCTTTGTAGCAATTTCAAAGGGTTTTATTCTTGATGCTGTATCTATTGAGTATCCAGCGCAGAGCTTCAGATAAGATTTTAAAGGCAAGTTTGTGGGGAGGAAAACAGATGCACTACAAACAACTCACTCTACAGGACTTTTACCTGTGAGGGGGGATGAAGATAGTGAAAGTCCTAATTAGTTGTGTGTGCTCACCAGATGGGGATGGAGATAAAGAGAGTGTTAAGAATTAGCTCTAAACCCATGTGATTATGGTAAGGTCTTGCGCTGTCTTGCCAAATTAGGTGGTGTTTGCTAACAAACATGAAAAAAACTGTTGCAAATCAATTTCAATTGTCCAGGGAGTTGTGTTCTGAATGACATTTGGTTCAAGCACTCACAATAGGGGGAGGTAGGTGTGGAGACTGATTGTTAAAGCCCTGAGAGAGGTAGAGATGAAGTGACACCATGGTGCATGTGGTTAGTGAGCCAGTATCTGCTGCCGAACAAGGAAGCAGCTTTGGGGATTTTTAAATTGTTGGTCAGATATAAAGTGAAAGATAACAACAGGAGATATATCTTCATATCTATGATATGATACTACGTATATGATGTAAACAGCACTTTTCTTTATTGAACTCATAATATAAGCCAAATGTACAGTAGATGATGGGTTATTTTAGTGTAAAAATGAATAATTAAAATAATATGAGGAAAAAATGGAAATTAAAATATACCATGGTTGATAAAGATTGTGTGCTCTAGAATAGATTCTTAATGAACTTAATGCTGTGACTGTGTTCATTAGTGCTTTTTTCCAGGTCAAGAATTACATTACAAACGTCTGGTCATACTGAAAAACCATGTGCAGCAGACTTAAACAGTGATGCCTCTTGCAGATCACCCATCTCTATATGAAATGTGATGGAGTCTGAATGTGAGTGTGAAGTGTCTGTATAGCTTGTTATTTGCACAGGTGTGCCTCTCCTCAGTAATGTTTGCCAAAGCGGTCCCTCAGATAAACCAGCCTCTGTTGGAGAGCATATTGCCAGGCTGGAAAAAGAAGAGTAATTTGTGTTTGGAGGAAAAAGAAAAAGAAAAACACCCATAACTCTGCAGAAATTCCAGCTGCATTATGGGAAGACAGTGTGTTCTGCTTTTCTCTTTAATCTGGTGTTCTTCAGTATGGACATTTTTTTAATCAAACCACAGTGTGGCTTTAAAAGTCTTCCAGAATATAATGATACTGTGGCTGTCTCCAGCCTTTCTATTTGTTGACATAGTCTCTGCCCAGTGTTCTGAGGTCCAGATTACTTCCAGTTTGTGCTTCATTGGATGTGTGGATGTGATTCACAAAACAGCTAGTGATCTGTGTAAATGGCTTTTCTCTAAACCACAACATCAGGTTCATCTTCTTTTCTCCTGACTGCACTCTCTCTAAGTGTTTTGTTGTTGTTGTTCTTGTTGTTGATGTTGATGATGAAACCAATGTGATTACCTCTATCACTGGGGTTTAATTGATACCCTATCTACAATGGTGCACAGTGTTGGGTTGGGGATCCTGGAAAAACTGTTCAGCAGGCTCCCTTTTGAATTCGAAAGTACAAGCTCCTTTCTTCAGATTTCCCTCCAAAGCTACGCCTCCAGACCACTCTTCTGGAGGGTTGGTTTCACATGGATTCACAAGCACTGCGCAGCATCGGTAACTTTCTGTGCTTTTCGGTGATGCTAACTTTTTTGGAACAGCAAATACTCTCAAAAGATCACAAAGGCAAAGTTAACCTACCAGTCCAGTAGAAACAGAGCAACCATATCATCACTTCGCAACCCTTTCTGGGCTTTGGTTGTCGCCACCTCAAACACAGCACAGATGTTCACTTTGGTCGTGGATCGCTCAGCCTTTTGCCTTTCTCAAAAACTGTCTTTCGTTTGCGACCAACACCTACTGTTGACAGCTTTTCTGCTATAATGTTGCTGCAACTGTCGCCGCTGGCGTTGTCGTCTGAGCATGTGCGATTAGTGCATGAAGAGGTGTATGTGCATGGGGGGAGGGGAGGTCAGAGGTCATGTGTTTTTACAGGCCTGTCCGTTTCACAGGTGACTGACATTTTTAATATTTGTCACAATGTATTAATTAATTGGTTGCAATTGGGGGTGTGAAGAGGATTATAATTTCTGGTATATTTAGGCACATTGTAAAATCTCTGGTTAGGTTTAGGTATCTGGTTAGGGCAAGAAAAGTCCCTTCTGTCCTGATGAGCTTTCTTTTGCACGTCTGATTTTAGAGATTTCATACTTGATGTGTTGTAAATACCTGCAATTGAACAATTTGTTAGTCACAGTAGATTGTCTGTCAAAGAGTGTAGAATCAGGCATAGAGAAAATGTCATTGTCCTTTAAAGAAATACAAAAATGACATGCACATTCAGTGAAACCCATTTAGAAGGTAGCTGGATCAATAAGAAAGGGTTGATGGCACTGATGAATACACAATTTATTTTTTTCCCATGGTTAAAATCTTATTTGATGTTACAGCAGTGTGCATTGATTCACTCAGCTTTATCGACTCCTTTTCCCCTCTCTCTAGTTGTACACATCGGTACAGGCATTGTGTAGCATTGTAATGCCAGGTTTGAGCAGTTGTACTTAACACTGTCTTATAACTGTGATGGTATCGCTCAGGAAGACCAGGTCTGAACCGGACCTTAGACTGTGTTCTCAAGGCTTGATTTGGGTCTTCACTGGGTCCTCAGAACCCAGTGAAGACACTGCTCTTCTTTTCCAGCAGGTTTGCTCACCACATGTTTTTGTCAAGCAGATGCATCTGAGCATTTCTGTCACCGAATCTCAGTTTTCTTAGTTTAGAAAACAAGAGGTGTTCATTTGTACTCGTGTCTCTCTTCGCTCTTGAAAGCTCTGCTTGTTTAATGCAGCGTGACCTCCTCTGGTGTTGCCAACACACCATCCTCAAAGTAATAAATTGTTGTTTCAGTCATGACATTAGTAGAGAAATTAAATTGTGTATTTGTTTTGAATGTGTGTGCGAATAGTAATTAGGTTTTTATTGTTACAGTAAAGTCAACGTTGCTTGAATGTGTGCATAGTTACTCTGCTCTGGTGTGGCTGGGGCAGCAACAACTAATGGATTAATCAATTAATAATCAGTTACTAAATTAATTGTCAACTATCAATCACAAGTTCACTTTCCTGAATGTGAATACTTTCTGTTTCTTTGCCCAATATAACAAATAAATCATTTAAACGGAATAATTTGAGAGCCTCATAATTTCAAGGTTTACGAAACAGCAATCAACATTTTATGGATTGAACTACACATTTATTAATCGAGAAAAAAAAATCAATTTCTCGATGATGAAAATAATTGTTAGTTGAAGGCCAAACATCTGCATATTTGTAACCGGGTGTCATTTATGAGATTGTTAAATACGCATAAAAGGTTTGGCTTGGGTGTTGGCTGAGCAACACTTTGGATTAAGATGCTTTCTTTTCTATGACCTTTTATCTGTTTAAGCCTAAAGGGCAACAGAGGCTAAAAAATCTTTAAGTGTGCTGTCAGTTTTGGACTTTAGCGGGATGAAGTAAGAAACACTTTCCAGTGTTTCACCTTGTCTTTCAGGGCTTTTCTCTGTGTGTAGAAAGAAATTTGCATTCAGTCCACAGACTGCCTGATGCAACAAAATATTAATTCTCCCCACTGACGATGGTGTTATTTTGTGCTGAGATGCAGAGTGAGTGGCTGATAAACATATACCATGAATCCAGAAGGAAGTGTAGCATGTGTGCAAATACGTGTCTGTGTGTGTATTCCTTATGTTGTGGGGAACAAAATGTGTTTACACAGTCACTACATTTGAGGTGAAGACAGGTTTTAAAGTTAGGCTCAGGTTAGGTTTAGGTTAAGGTTAGGATCAGGGTTAGGATTAGGCCAGTCAAATTTATGGTTATGGTTAGAGTAAGCCTCCAGGAAATGAATGTATGTCAATGCAATGTCCTCAGAAGTCATGGAAATCTGTGTATGTGTGTATGTGTGATCAGCATGCAGGCTGTGTTAGGGCAACATTAGCTTGACACCACACACTTAATTGTGCCTTCATTTCATCCGATAGTGGTTCATCTGGCTGAGTGGTGTATCCGTTCCTCCACCAGTGATGACCTAATAATGTAAAACATGTCAGTGGCTTATTATGTTCGATCTCCTAGAACATATTGCTTTTGTACAATTAATGGGAAATGTTACATTTAAACATTTTGTGTGCACATGGTTTCTGATGGATGAAGTAGTTATTTGAGGCAAAGTTCTCCCCTGGATGGATGGATAGATAGATGGATGCTGAATCTGTGGCGTTTCTGTAGCCTTAACCAGGTGCTTTTTGTGCCAAAATGTTACCACAGGTCACTCTCTGTGCCTAAACTGAAACACATTCATAGCCAGGAAGTGATCATTTTCACCACCAATGATGTCAAAGTGCTCATCTGAAGACATCACTTATTTAACGTAAATAAGTGATATATGTTTTTGTTCTGAAATGTTTTACTCACATTTATTTGGTATTTGTGTAAATGTACCGTATAATGGCATCATGTGATCCTGGGTTTTTCCATATACAGCAACTCTTATCTAAGTAATACAAAAAAAAGTCAAAAACAATCACAATTAACAGTATGACATGGAAATCAAGTGAGTTTGTTTCTTGCAATCAAAATCATGTTCAATTTGCTGCACAAGGCTGTGGCTGAGACAGCAAAAAAAAAAAGCTGCATATTGTTTCCTTGTGTCTGAGTGATTGCGATTGTGACGCAGCACTGTATGGGATTGATGAATGGCAACAATGGCTGACACTGGAGCTGTGGGAATATTTTTAGATTTCCGTGAATGCTCAATACTGCTAAACTTACATTCATTTGCACACAAGCAGGCAGGAAAATACTTTGTCCTTCTGCAGAGTGGGTGGACTTTATTGAATGCATCTTTACTGCAATGAATGCTGATTACCTAATGTGTGTTTTGTTTCCTGCAGTTACTTTGTTGTTTACTTTATACACTGCTCATGTGAATGAGATAAAATCACGTTTATTATTCTGCACAGTAGGGAAATGACAATGAAGCTACTTTAAAGGAACAGTTCACTGAGCGAATATACTTTGCTTCACTATCCTGCTTAGAAAAACTGTATACCTATACTCTTTTGACGTAAGTCATTACATATCGTTTATTTTTTACCTGTAGAGTTTGATAGAGGTCTTAAATCAATTTGGCCACTTTGTGTTCAGTGGACTCCCACTGGTTAGGCTTGGGGTTTGAGCATTTGAGCACATTAATCTTCTTAACTAGCTTGTGAACAGCAGGACCGTGTTCACAGTCACCTTGATTTGCTCAGAGCTGGAGGTTGTGTTGTTTTCTTACATCAAGACCACTGCCGTGTTGTGTGTAGCCATGGTGACTAAAAGTTGTTTGGAATTTAAAAAAAATCTTTAAAATATTATAAAAAAACATTTCTTCTTAAGACAAGCGCTAAAGCAATGAATAATGTCACTAATTTCTACTTTTTCTGTAATGAGTATATTTCAACAATCATAACATAGGTAACACTGCTGAAGAGTGATATAAATCACGCCATCCTTTAATGTCAAACTGCAAATCCAGAGGTTTTGCATCCCCATTCTCCAAGTCTGCTTGCAAAGCAGGACAGTGAAACCACAACCATATCTTGTTTTCCTTCTTCAAAATGGTTTTCTCTGTTGAGTAGACAGGATTAATCTCTCTCTGTGGAGATTATAAATGTTTGTGACGGCTTAAAGCAGTCGGGACTGATCCGGTCATGTAGGCCTGCTTTTGGACTGCTGTGATTGTGGATCACTAGATCTTGACTGATCACTGACTGATGGACTGTGTCGTGTACTGTGAGTGTTCTCTAAGAACTTTAAGCTAAACATGCACGTTATAGGAATCTAGAACTAAAGAATCTAATGATTAATTCAAACAAAATCTATCTTTGTGATATGATACGATATGATATGATGGGAGCATTTGATGGCTCGTCCTATAATAACCCGCTCTAATTATTGCTTAGTGTCATTCGGAATAAAACAAAATCAGTAGCTGAACTAGATTATTGCTTTAAACCAAATGACCGTCCTTCATTTCTACTAATTATTATTTTAGTCTTGGGTCCTTGTCTTTTAATTTCATCCATTTCTCCCAAACCTCTAGTCCCTTGTTTGCATCAGGGCTAGTTGATGAATGAGTACCAGAGACCAAGTGGACTAGTGCTCCTTCCCTTGGGCTAAAGTTGTCCATGATTGGAGGCAGACAGGAGAGGAGTGCTAATTCATCACTGTTAAAGGCTAGGTAATAGGGCCACGCTAGTTGCCGGGCTATCACAGACCTGCTGCCTCCAAAAGGCAGTTAATTAACTTTCCATCAGCTGCGAGTGGATGCATGAGTGTGTGTGAGCTCAGCCTACAGTCCTTGACACAGCCTGCAGAGCATGGATATGTGAGGTCCAGTCGTCTGCCCTGCTGGGAAGGAGACTAAGCTTACTTGCAGGAACCACACTGAGAGTTTCTGGAGGACATACTGTCACTTTTTCACTGCAGAGCTGGATCCACGCAGATAAATGCCAAGATTATTTGCATAATGGTTCTTCCAGCTTCGCTCTGTGCATGCTTCGGGGGCGCTGAAATATTAAAGTTTTGTTGAGAATGAAAGTATTGTCATCCTCTTTGAGTCAAGCTACACGATAAGATTTTCAGCACAAACCAGCCACTTAGGTTTTGACTATGCTTGGTAAGCCAACCTGAGCAGTGTGTTTTTACTCAACTGGATTGAGCACCAGCCCTTTCTTTGTTATTACTTTCATTTTTCCACATTTAAATGTAAATGTATTTTACAGATCCGTTCTGATGGTTACTAATACAAGCTCTTCTTCATACTTACCCGTTACTAGATAAAATCAGAATGCATTTAGACATCCAGAATCAAACTTTTACATTTCAATCAATTTACACAGTGATTTGAATCAATGCAACATTTACTAACAAACAGCTTGTCAGTTGATGCCTGCTCTGATTTGTCAAATTACATCATACATATCATAAAAAATGTGGTTCATCTGTTTCATCCAGTCAAATATGTTTTAGTTATCTATAACTTTGTTGAGCACTTGTTCTGGAGGTAATTTAACACATCTTAAATAGAAATACATTAAGTGCTTCTCTCAAATCAGCATCAATCCAGTACAAGGTCCTGAAAACACCATTATCACTGGCAATTATCATACTTTTGGCATCTCCCTCTCTGGGGGTCGCCACAGTGGATGATTGGCATGTATGATTTGCCAGAGATTTACACGCTGGATACCCTTCCTGACATAATCCTCCCATTTATCTGGATTTGTGACTGGCACAAGGAGTACACTGGATGTGGCCCCTAGTGGCTGGGGGTCAATTTAGAGTGTCCACTTAACAAAGAGCAATGGGGATTGGGTGCATTCGACCAAGTTCCCCCTTCAAATGGGCTTCCCTACTATCATAAAAGTATTAAAAATATGGTGACAGGTAAACCTCAGAGAAACATAGCTGCTGCAAGTCTAATACCCTCTTGCCTTATCCTTATCTCTTCTCTTAATAACCAAACGTTTACCCAAGTAACCATGGCGTGAAAATCGAAAAACCCAAACTATAATCAAGCATTAATGCAGAAATAGGGTTAAAAGATGAAACGGGTCACAAACCACAGGGCACATTTGGGTTAACTCAGTATTTTGATTGTTTTTATACATATTTTACAAAATCACAGAAAGAAACTGTTAAGCCTCAATTGTGGAAAATGATTGTTTTGACGGATGTTTGACATTGACCTTTAAGTTGCTTTCCTGATAGCACTGCACTGTATTGCAGTGCAGTTTTTAACGACACCCATTTAAAATTCCAAATCACTTGCGGGTCACCTTTAGATTGCATATAATTGTTACATTTGTGGTTACACTTGCTGTTTCTTAAATTGGTGGACAAGACTGAGTAGAAACCATTTATAATGCATTGCTGTGATTGGATGTTTGTGATTGACCTTTTCAACCAGACCTTTGATGAACCAATGATAGCAAGGCTATTTTGAGTCCACATTCCTTGCTTTGCAGATCCTCCATTGTGGCAAAAATGCCTTTGTGATAATATTCCCATCATTTGTGTCTCTCAATAAGGCCGTATAGATCCCCTTGTGCGCAGACAGCATCTTATAGTATAATATAGATTTTGTTAAATCTGTGAACGTATTTAAAGCTGTTTTGATAAATCAAGTTGCATATTTTCTTAATCTTGGATTCAAGATATTGACTCAGCCCCTATCTTTTGTCATATTTTACATTCACCCTGCATAGTATTGTGACAGAGTCCCAGCTGAAATCTTATTCTCTATTGTCCCATACATCATATGCTTTACAGTGAATAGCTTTTTCGATGGTCCTGAGATGGAAGTGATCGTTGCGATGAAGTGTTTTCCTCTAGTGAGTTCAATAGTGAGTTCAGGTTATTCAAGACAAGGGACGAAACAGATACATGTAGTCATACTGTATCGTAGGTTTTCTTTTAAATGTTATAAGGGATGTGTCTGGTTTCTGTGTAGTTTGGTTTAGTTTTCAGCACTGAAGTGGACGACATTCATCCCGACATTTTCCCTAACCAGATGTCATAGAATCTGTTTCATATCAAAATAGCCATATGGAATCAAACTCTGCAACGTGTTGCCTCCTAGATTTCTAACAAGTGCCCAGCTGGTGCAACTGATACAATATGCTCACCACCCACGTTGGATTTGTTGGATTGGATCGCATGAAATGACTAAAGCAACCCCTTTTCCAACTAATATTGAAATTTGCACAACTTAGATTTTCATCTCTAAAGCTGACCATGGAAGTGATCACTAACTGTGGGTATTATTTGGCGAACATGTGTTCTGTTCTGTGGTCTGCTCTCATTTTCTTTTTTTGTACTAGAGTATAATAGAAAAAGCAATTTTCTTTTTGCCCTTTGAAACTTCAATTCATTTCTAGTCCTTTCTGTAACTGCAGAAGCCCGATTTCACCACTATTATGAAGGCAGCCTTGCATTGATATGCCGTGAAAAGAAAAAGATGCTAATTCATTCCATAAACTCTTTTCTAACACAGTGATGACCTGGAGTCTGAACAAAAGTTCAAACTTTTCTCCCCTCACAATAAGAGCAACTAAGAGGATCCATGCAACCACACACACATATACAGTACACGTGTGTCTCTGTGTGTATACATACATAGTAATTAATATCCTATGTTTTTCTTTGCAATCATTGTTTTAGAAGTTGGTTTATAGAGCTGCCCTCAGCAGCATTCCAAGAACTGCAACTTTTAATTTCTTTAGCTGTCTGGAAGCAGTTTGCAATTTGAGACCAGGGGCCATCTGGGATGGCTGAGGATGATATGTAATCCCAGGCTATTCACTTATACAGTTTTAGCACTGTTTCCAGAAAACAACCACAAACTGGATATTTCTGCAGGCATAGTGTGTTATTTCGCTAGCCAGACGAGGAGTATAGGTATAGATGTGGATGTGCAAGTTCACAAGTTCTCCCTCACGTTCCATCTCCTGCAAAAAGCCTGAAGGAGCCTCTTCGATGAGGTGAAACATCTTCAACTTCACTCGAGGATGTTTAACTCTGAAGATGAGTTATTTTTGCAACTGGAGGATTCGCAATGATGGCCATTCAATAAAATACAGGTTTCAAACACTTCTGCATTGCCTTCATCCAATATTAAATACAGTCTATGGAAGTTGCCATTTCCAGTTTTTCTTGACTCCTAATTCCTTATTCTGATGCTTGACTTGAACTTCATTGTCTTTCAACATGTCTACCTAAAAGCACTGAACCGCTGCCATGTGGTTGACTGATTAGATATTTATGTTAACAAGCAGTTGAAAAGACATATTTACTAGTATTCATTGGATCTCATTGGATCTCTTACCCCACCTTCACTGACCCTCGGAACATCTATATTTTTGCATTAGCAGAATTCCCTTCCTCTAAACATCCCATGAGGTGAATTAGCGGAATATCAAATGAAACTAAACTATCTTGCATATTATAAAGTAAATGAATGTTACCAAGTGTGTTAAAACATTTTATGCATAAGACTGACCCTATTTTTGTAATTATTTCCACTGTGGCATCACAGGTGCCAGTATCAGCAGGATGAATTTGAGACTTTCATTAAGGCACGACATGTTGTGTTTCTACATCAATAAATCATTAACAAGTTAATTTGCAATCATTAGTTTAATTACTGTAAACAAACAAGACTATTGCCTCCAATACAGCTTTTGTGCCACTGGGATGAGTTTTATTTGCTGGATTCTTTTTTTTTTTTTTTTTTCCACTGAATAGATTTTAGCTTCACATTAGTGAATCATTTGCTGTTGTAATGAGATCATGTGATGAAATATCTGTTAATGGCCAGAGGGGAAACTAATGTGTTTTGCCCAGGCACAGTGACAAATAACTAACACTAGTCAGCCAGGTCACAGTAGACACTGGTGCATTTAAGATGCACATAAAAACAAAAACATACATTAACATAGTTAATTAGGGTATATTACAACCTCTCACACACACAAACACTTGCTATTTAACCTATAATTGGTGTTTATACAGCATGTATATAATTGTTATTGTTAGATTACACTGAAGTCTGTGCTGTTGGTATTCATCCAGGCAAAAACTATTAATAGTTTAAATATCCTATATATTTGTCCTGTATAATGGTAAATTAATCTACTATTTCCATGATGTGGAAAGCCATTGTTGCTACTGTTGTTGAGTTAAAAGGCTGCGGTTGAACTTACAGCTCCACTGCTTCAGGCTAAAGGCAATGATTAATGTATGGGGAAATTGCTAATCCCTAACTCAGGCACTCAGACACTTTCAAACCCGGGCAAAGCTTAACAACTATGTTCAACTGCGTCCTGAGGCATTTGTAGTTTGATATGTAGCTATTCTAATGGCAAAATTAAGGACATATTCACAGCAAAAGTGAAGAATCTCTGCACTATTTAAACAGTATGAATCAAAAGTGAAAATCCAGCTGTATTCCTCATGGCCTGCAGCCTCCACGGTGCCAGGACCCAGATTACACACAAGACAAATACTAAGGAACTTTCTCAATCGGATAATGTGTATTCTGGGTGCATACTGCCCTGTGGTCTTTGGGATCAGACTGAGTGTCTTGAAATAAATATTACTGCTTTGCTATACACACCAGCACACAGAGTTAGCAGTTGAGCCCTCAAAGCCTTGAAGAGAAGAGAAGGAAAATGACATTAGAATGCAATGACAATTACCCATAGGGTTCTATGCAGATCACCATGTTACCTCACATTATACAAATATACTGTATGCTAAATATTGCATTTTGATCTGTTAGACACCAAAGTCTTGAGTACACACAGTCCTATATGCAACTGTCCATTAAATGCAGGAAAGTCTAATCTTCCAGTGACACATTTCCAAAGCTCCACAATTGTTAGTATGAGGGAAGTTTGGTTTACTAAAACAGGAGGTCCTCAGGGAAATGCGTTGTTACCCCTCTTATTAACACAGCGGCTTGTAAGCTTAACTAGGTGTCATGTCATCTTAAGAAATGTTCTAATTCAGTCAGTGTAGGCCTCCAGTCTGCAAAGAGCAGATCTATAGGGAGATGAGGCAGATATATCCGTTAACTGCTGTGACCTTACCGCTAGTAAGTTGATGGAACAAGTTATTAACTTTCAAAATGTGAGAACAGCAACATTCCTTATAGATCAGCAGGTTCAAATTGTTTTCTCATACATATATCTGGGGGTTCATATCAATATGAAACCGAGCTTAAGTGGATTACCATGATATTTTGTCGCGTTCCTTTGGTGCTTTCGTCGTCTTCCAGCACCACACGAAGCAATATTTGAATATTTGTAATTGATATTCACACTGAAGATACAGCTTTCAACACTGTGCTCAAGTAAAGCCAGACAATGATGAGGAATGAAAGTGTGTAAAGCTGGAGCCCCAATATGTGACTTTTAAATGTTTAATATAAAAGGGTTGAAACAGTCGTTGTAGTTCCATTCCAGATTATATTCATGCGCTTTTAGACAAAATTCCTCCCTTTATTTGTTATGTTATGCACCATAAGACACAGGACATGTGGTGTTTGCTAACACTAACACCATTGTGAAAAGCACGGCTTTCAAAAAAGTATCCTCCTTTAAATGGTCATGCAATGTATTTCCCTTTGTGTCCTGTTGCAATCAGTCTGAAATCTACACACTAACTGAATGCCTGAATGTATTGGCATTACATTATATCATCTATAATATACATTCATTCAATATTTAACATAATCATAATAAAAAAAGGGCCACTGTGGCTTCAGATGTAAATAAGCCATTAATCGCTGTTCACTAAACTTTATTGACTGACCTTAAGACTGCCCTCCATGGTGAATTTCAGCCAATTCTTGTACATCAGCATTATTAAGAAGTGCAGGCTCCCTGCAGACAGGTTCTGCATGGTAAAACCTTACCAAGCAGGAATATGCTTACGTGAATCTGTTGTCATTTCCCTTTTTGTACGTGTGTTGTCACTCCTTTGCATCACTTATTGTTTCTGGCATAAGCACTGAACTAGGGCTAATATTTGAATTAGGCTGTCCAAATGAATGAACTGTGGTGCAAACCTGTGTGTGTGTGTTTCTGTCCATCAATGGAATACTGGACGTTAGTATGGAAGTATTGTTGACTTATAGTAAAGTCATTATGTCCCAAACGAAGGCCTGGTTGTTAGTGCTAAATAAATAGAGAATTGTATACATTACATCCTTTAAAAGACGTATAGTTGTAGCATACACCCAGTTTTTTTATTAACCCACAGTAGAGAAGTGTTTAAAATAGAATAATAGAAACCTTACCTGCTTCTAAAGAGGGATGGGACAAACTTTTTTGTGTCCGATACGATATCACAAACTCGAGTATCTACCAATATTGTTTATGAACTATGAAGCTGTTAACAACACATTGTGCTGAGCCATTGCAAAGACATGATTCTCCAACTGTGTAACATTTCTCTTAAAAAGAAGAAATAAACAGCCCAAACATGACTCAGCTAAATTGCCTTTTTTGTTTGACATTTTCACAGTCTGTGCATAGAGAAGCATGCGATTTAAAGGACTTTTGGATAGTATTGGATTGTACATTTTTATCCGTCCAATATCCAATCCAGTGATTTTCACCAGTATTGGACCTATACCCATACTGACCGATACCAATACCCATCCCTACTTTTAAATCAGGCATCTTTTTGCTCAGGTATCTGAGTTTATTAATCAGAATCAGAATACTTTTATTATCCCGAAGGAAATTGTTTCCAAATGCCTCCAGAGCAACAGCAGACATGAAGATAGATCAATATGGATATGTGCATCTGATAATTCAGGGTTAATGGCATTATGGATGATGCTCCTCTGTCTGCCCTTTTAAACAAAAGGTCAGCTTCCTCCCATTAAAACACTTACTTACTTAGTGCTCGTGTGGCTGCAGCAGTATGCCATGCAGCGCTGTACTGAAGCCACATCCACACAAAGCTCCTCTGTACGTGACACTTGTATTCCAGCGTCATAGAGCTTGATTATATCCGTGCAGGTGCTGTTGTAGTCTGCATGCTCCGTGTTTGTTGTGGACAAAATGTGTATTCTATTAATCTGATGAGGATATCAAAGCTTGAGTATCAAATGGATTGTTTGTTGAAGCGCCGTTTATTTCTTTGCAAAGAGAGTCAAGCTGAGCGACACCTCAGAGGCAGGTCAAAATGGCTCTGAGGCACAGAGAAAGTTACACACTGTGTTATAGCCAGTTGTCACGTCATTAGCTTATCTGAGCAGCATACAAAGAGAAGCCTGTAGAAGGAGAAATGTGGCCTTGGGCCTTGAAGCAACAGGAAGATTCTCAAACATGGAGTAAATCAGTTTTGTGTGGGAATTAATCAGTTTGGTGTGCATGTTTAAAGGGGACATAATATGCAAAATCAACTCTTTAACCATTTAAATACATATATTTGGGACTCTGGAGGCCCTACCAGTCGCCAAAGTGTGGAAAAAGAATACTCAGTCATGTTTTCGTGGTCCCCCTTAGTCTAAGTATAGGCGACAAAACACGCGATGTTGAATTCCCTGCGCTTATGACGGCAGCATGCGCATTTCACCTCGAATGTTACCACCCCACCAGTAAGTTTACTTCGAGAGCTCCACCTTAGCTCCACCATGTCCCTATAAAATGCGAGAGTGCAGGCGAGGGAGGAACAGCGGTATTATGTCAACGCGGAGGGACAAGTGTGCTGTTCGTGGCTGCACAGTGAAGCACAGTGTTTCACACAAACTTCCAGCCTCAGAGGATTTTATATATGAAACTAATGTGCCGGATAAAGTCAGCAAACATGTGTTCGTCTGTTCGCACCACTTCACATCAGACTGCGGCCAGCGGTCGCCGTATTTAGTCAGCGACCGTATTTCACCGACTTACAAACACACACATTTTTAAGAAAAGGTCAAATAGAGCTCATAACTGACCATTCTGACACGTCCTAATTAAAAATATTTGTTCAGTACGTCCTCCATGACCGGAGCACAGACTCAGTCTGATACAGTCACATACAGTGGCGATCAGCGGTGCTGTCCCTAAGTCTTTTTAACTGATTTACAGTTCGGCAGTGTTCGGCTCGATCTTTGTGTCGGACGTCTCTTCCTGTGACGGCACTCTCGCTGTTTTCCGCGCACGCTGCCATGTTGATATTGTCAGAGAACTAGTGGAGCGAGGGGGAGAGGAACGGAGCGGAGGGAACAGGAGCTGAGCGACTGAGCGCTGTAAAAAGGTCAAATCAGAAACCCCCTGGAAGAAGTGGGTGTGTGTTTGCCTGAGTCTCATTTGCATATAAAGGGACCACGCACAAAACCGAGCGTTCTGAAAGGGGCGGTTTTGGCAGGGTTATTGAACTGCTATGGTGCTTCATCCTTATGGTATTTTGACCAAAGCATGTCACAGACATGTTCATTAGGACACCAGGGAACTAGTTTAACTTGGGGAAATAGGGTATACTATGTCTCCTTTAACCTAAACTGTGCATGTATTAGGTTAAAGGTGAACAAATGTTGTGTTTAGCCATATGGTGTAACTAAGCTGCACAAGCCTATATGGAGAAACAAGCAGTATAAGGAATAAGTGTTATTTTCCATTACAGTGTTGAAAGTAATTAATGATGGATTGTTTCAGAGGGAGAGAAGGATTTTGCTGATACAGCCTCCCAACCACGCGCCTGTATAGATATAGCATGCACACATACACACGTCCTGCTGATGGAAAACTCTGGGCTTCAGTGCGAGCTTCCCTCTAATGACAAAGGCTTGTGTTGCAGTGTGAAGGGCTGTTATTTTCTGACAGGGGAGCAATTTAACACATCACGGCACATTGTGAATTAAAGTGAGGCGGCCAATTCTCTCTCTTTCTCTGTACACGTCTCTGAATAGGAAATGTGACATTAGACCCACACACTACCAAACTGACCTTTTCCACAAGACGAAATGACTTGATCCACCTCTGTCATTGTGCATAATGTTGTCTTCTGAGGTTTTGAAATAGTACTTTTTGATTGTACAAATCCTCAAACTTTGCGTACGGTGTCCTTTCTGTACTTTTGGCTGTCACTTTCCTTTCAGCACTCTGGTTTCTTCACCACCCCTTACTGTATGTCACAATGTGACAAAGAACTGAACGTTATTGGCTTTACTCCAAACTTTTCCAAATTGAAACCCTATCCCAAAATGTGTGTATTTGTCATGGCAAAGATGATTCATTTACGACATTATACATTTACGATGACAACCCATTTTACATTTCCAGCTCATCGCATGTTTGAAAAGACGTAGGCCGAAGTATCAACCTATATGTACCTACCCCATTCCTATTAAACTCAATTCAATTTATAGACTTTATAGAATAGATTGAAACTCACATACTTTTTAAAGTGGTCCTGGCACACTGCATTTTTAAATTCAGTTTCCCTCTTTGGTTTTATTAAATTAGATCTGCCTTGTCTCTCTGAAAACAATGTCTTTATTTTATTTGGAAGTAAGTTATTTCTTGCTTTGAATATTATTTGAGCTGAAGCAGATACAATATAATGTATATAGTGCTTTCTGGTTGTGAATATGTGTTGTTTTCCCCAGGATGGCAATGCTTTGTGCCAACTTCCCTACGATTTAGGTTTTTTGAGATGGTATTGGATTTCACGTTTTAATTTTACCAATACCCAGTGCAGTGATTTGATCAGTATCAGATCGATACGGAATTTTGTATCGACTCTTGACCAATTTAGTTTTTTTTTCTTATAATGTTTCGGTGCAGCTGCTGCAACTGCTTGTCTTTAGGTCCTTGATGGATTGTACGTCTGAAAGTTAACAAACAAGCACAAATAATGTATAGTCACAGCGGATCAACATGACGGCTGGGTGTGACCCATGCTCCTTCATAAAGTGATTACACCCTTTTTTTTTTTTAAGAGTCAGAGGGTGAAGAGACAGTATGTTCCCTTTTTGGCTATTTGTATTAGTGAAAGATAGCAGATGTCAGACTGCTGAAAAGTGACTGGGAGGAAGCCAGCACACGTCAGTACCTCACATGGAGCCTTTTTGCCTGTTTAGCCCTGAAGACAGAGGACATCACTGTCTGGCACCATTGGATAATGTCCCTGCAAGAGTTACCACGCTGTTGTTTTCTTCTGATGGCCTTTACACATGCTTGAATTAATGAGGCGCTATCTGAATTACGTTATTCTTTATGGAGCCACTAAACACTGCTTATTAAAACAACACTTTGTTACCACCGTCGAAAGAAGTGGGCATTTCACAGGAAGGATAGGGTGAACAAGTGTGTTTTATGTTTTGGCCACAGGGCTAATATCTTTATAATTGGTGTTAAGCAGCTGCTTGGGCTTTACATACTGATATGCCGTTGCTGCAGCAGTCGGCAGTCCGCCCACCACCCATTCACAGGAGGCATTTTAAAGCAACAGCCCAGTGTGGTGTCTCTACCCCATATCTGTGTTATATAGTGTCGATCTCACTCAAATGTGTCTCGCAGTGCCTTGTGGGGGGGAGGAGAGAAGGGGCTGCACTGAGCTGTAATTGATAGAGTGATGGTTCAAACCTCTGGAGCCTCGGGGAAACCAGCATTACCCCACCACCCACACACACACACACAGCCATTTATACACACACAGTGAGATGCTGACTTTGTGTATTTGTAGTTTGACTTCAGTGAAGTCACTGTGTTCCATATTTTTTTGTTGATTTTGTTCCTCCCCCCCCATAATCATTGTAGTCGTGTGTGCATGCACACATTGATCAGTGCCACTGCAACCACTCTGGAGGTTAGTTCATGCCAGAGGGGGTAGTGGCCTGGCATGGCATCAGTAAGATTATCTGATGCAGCGTTAATCAGCTAATGTGTTGCATCACATGTTGTATGCAGCACTCGCTGACCACAGGCCTCTCACTGTAGTCATGCTTTCCCTCCAGCGGTTTGCATTATTGGTCACTGACTCCAAAGTTGGCTCTAACATTCATTTGGAGTAAAGGAGGTGATTATATTTTGGTGGTCAAATGTTTTCATCACTGTGAGCTTAAATATCACATTTTACACCATAGTCACGCTCAGTTTGCATCATGATTTTTGGCCCAGGGTTCAATTCATTTATTTGATTATTGTTAAAAAAGAATCTCCTCCACACTCTGAGGTAACAGACTTACAGTCTGTGCCGCAAGTCAGATGTTAAATAACAAAAAAGTAAAAACAAAGCAACATTTCACTAACAAAAGACAAATAAACACAATTTGTGGAGATGATTTAAGCTGAGGAAACAAACTTTCTGTCTGTGCCATAAATCACAAATTAAACTTCTTCAGAAACACCATCATATCCACATTGTCTGGTGAGAGGCTTGCTCTCTGTGCTGTGACATTGTCCCCATGTCCCCAGTGTCCCCTGCAATAGAACAACCCTCTCACTGGGAACAGATGTGGCTGCAAGGGCACGATCATACTGAGCAAATACTTGGACCCCTCATTCTAGACTGTGGCGGTAGACGTTTCTTCCGTGTCCCAGTTAACTTAATCGGGGGATGGTGTCGTTGAACGTGCATTTACATGATTTGCCCGTCACTCGGGAAATTTTTAAAACAAAACGTTGTTGGTCTTGTGGAAAACAAGATTACCATCACTATTTTCTACCACACTGCTGACTTAAATAAACTAGTAGAGTCCGTAATTTCAGCGTATAACCCTAACCCTTAGCCATGTTTCCTCCTCTCCACACATGTTGAATTAGCAGTAGCCACACTTTGGCTCACTCGTCATACGATTGGAAAATCTAGTCAGATGACATGCAGAGGAAAGAGTCTTCATGAGAAAACTTGTATTCAATTTATTAAAGATTACTTTTTTTATATATTAACTAAATAATAATTTAAAAAGTTTCAGTTTCGATATGTATCGTTACAGGCTTACATTTTAAGCATTGCATATGTGATATTTCAAGACATCCATCAGGAAATCCTTTCCTTGGACTTGAGGGTGAACTGATTTGATTGAACAATTTATTTTATCCTCTCCTGTCTGTCAGTGCACGGCGGAACACGCTGCACACACACTGCCGTCAAGCAAATATCCATAATTGTAGGCACCAGGCACACTTCTTCAGGTGGTAAATGCCCATTTTCCTGCATGTCTTTGAGGCAAATAATTTGAAGATGCTGCCATCAGATAGCAATAATGCTCACCATCCATCCTGTGAACATGCTGATAAACGGCCACGTCTAGGGGTCAAGATAGTGTATTCTTCCCAATCAAACTGTCAGTGTGGAAGTTGCTGCATAAACATTTTCATTTTCTCTCCCAGCCAGAGGCAGACTTTGTTGTGCAGTATCGGGGCAAATATGGTATAACTGCCATATACAATATGCAATGGACAGCTTTTCATTCCCTCTTTGTCAATATGTAGGCATTGCTTATGTGTGGAGGGCAGCATAGTAATGAGGCTACAGGTCACAGTAAGTAAAGCAGGCACTGGATGCCTGTTGTGCTTTGCGGCCAAGGTCTAACCTCTATTTAGCTGATATTCTCTCATTTGATGATGTAAGGAAGTGTCCTTTTGACTCAAATGCAAATTTCATATTTCACTGGCCCAGCAAGGCGAAACAAAGTTGATTTTGAAACTGGCACGGTTTTAAAGTGACTCTAGCTATTTGATAATTGCCTCCATTTGGGGATTTCTCAAGTCAAAGTCAAATAATTGTTCCAAAAGCTGACACATGACAAGAGTTTCCTTTGGTCTGTTGAAAGCAATATCCACACATACTTGACTCCACATCATTCAGAGTGAAGGCTGATCTCTTCTCATCCCTCTTCATTTTGGATGACACGTTCCATTTCATAAAACTCTCAGGCTACGTTTGCTGCCCATGGTTATCCTTTGAAGGAAAAAAATATCCAAGCAAGTTATGATATTAAATTATTCAGCTACTTTTTTAAAATGTTTTTGTAGTGTTTTAATAATCTTCTTTTTTTACAAAGGCACTTTACTTGATGGTGAGCATGAATCGTTGGCTCTTTAAGTCGAAACAATTTGTTTTTGGTGGTGGTTGTACTCCATTGTTTGGTCTGCTGTCTGCCTTCATTGATTGTTTTTCACCTTATTTCTAAGGAATAAGATCTGGGGGCCATGAGCCCTCTGACTTTGTTTTGAGCAGACTGGTTTCTTGCGTGCCGGTCAACAATCTGAATGGAGCGCGAAAGAGATGAAACGTGTTGACTGCATCGGCTTTGTAATTTATGCCTGTTAATAGAGATTAGACACTCAGAAAAACAATCAGTTACAGATGGGAGACTCTGTCTCACATTGCTCGTTCGACTGTAAACAAAGTATGGGTAGGGCTGGGTAATAATTTAATAACAATAAACATTGTAAATATAATTTGTTCTTCACTATCAATACAACAAAGTCTTCAATGTATTGTGCAAACACACTTAAAGATGAAACACATAATTAACTGTGTATTCACCTTTTACTCTTCTTCATTTAATTTTCTTTGTTACTGATTTGGATTGAAGTGATATACAGTATATATATATATATATATATATATATATATATATATATATATCACTTCAATCCACTTATATCCAAATATATATATATATATATATATATATATATATATATATATACATACATACATACATATATATATACATCGATCCAACAACAACTGTACTTATAATATTAAACTTAAGTATTTGGACAAACACCAACAACAAACCCTTAGGTGGCCTAGAGGATATTAATGTATATGTTCATAACCTTAAAAGCTTAAATAGACAGCCTTTTGGCTCTAATGCATCATTATGATATTGATTACCCATAAGGCTTTGCTCTCACTATTGTATTCTCTTCACTTGAAGCTGCTACAAGTATTTCAGTTACCTGTGGGTTGATGTGTTGCATGGTGGTAATGAAAATGCCAAATTTGATGTAAGTAGGAGAAGGTGGCATAAAAATATATATATGTTTGTGGTTGTGCTCTGTCAATTTTATATTTTGCCACAATGTCTGAAAAGGTTTAAAGGCTGCTAATCAGTGCAGGCGCTTTAAAGAAGCAGCTCTGCAGTGTTACAACAATGTCACAATTCCCTCATTTGTGTCTGAGAGATAAATATCCTAATTTACTCTGCAGCGAGAGGTCCATGCAGAGGTTGATCTCAGCTGTTACACAAACAACCAGTGCTTTTTTTTTTGCTGGAGAATAAGACCACACACTAGCTCTGATACGGTATTGTTGGAAAAGACAATGGCACCATCAGCTACATCCTCATGATGCACCTGTACCCTTTCAAAGTAATCCCCATAATGGTTACATATTGTTCTGCTATGTTTGTCAGTGTTTCGCTCATTTACGAAGGCGCCTAATCTCCTGAAGAACATCTGCAGCAAAAGGAAAAGAAAAGGAGAACAAAGTGTAATAGCATTTTAACAGCAACATGTTTTGACAGAGCTTCATGTTAGCAAGTCTTTAAATGCCACTCCTGCCTGACACGCCCAAGTTCAACTCAAACCAATCTTCATTCTTCTTAGTTTGGCCAATAACGTGAAATTGCATCACCTTTTTTTTCCAAATCCATACAAAGAATCCATTGAGTGCCTCAGTTGTGCTAAGAGTTATTTAAAACTCCCATCACCACCCTTTGTGGGATATTTGATCAACTGTAGCCATGGTTACAGACTAGGAGTGTTTAAGGCAGTTTAAGAGCTCAAAGATGTTGAGTGGAAGTAAAGTTGAGTAAAAATAGTGAGATAATGATGAAAGTCTACACATCTGAAAGGCGACTTGTCAAACTGGATGTTACAGAAACGTTTTTATAAATAGTCTGTACATTTTTAGTATACGCACATTTGGTCTCATCATGATTTATGCAGTGAATTTGGTCGCTATAGTTTTTCATGCTTAAAAATTGCACACCCATATAAAAAAAAAAAATTGGAAAACAGTGTGGGACGACGGAAACCATGAGCGTACACTGAGCTTTAATTCTACTTCAAAGGACTGAATGCAGGGAATGTCGTGATGGATGTGTAAAGTGCACAGAGTCATTTGTACAGCGACAGCATGAAGCCGATCCACTCGCTACAACCAAAAAATGAGACTGCAATGTAGCTCAAATTTCATTAGCACGTGTGTAATCCTGCTTTGGATTTCAAAACGAGAGGAGTTAAAATGTCTGTGTGACTGTAAGATGTTGTCAACCTCTACGACAGTAAATAGAAATGCAGGCTTGAAACGTGCAAGGCTTAGATCATCATGGTAACCTGCTGACGAGCTGTATGCTTCGACAGTAGCAGATTAAGTAATGAAGTATGTTATGTAGAAGTGTGCTTGTGTATGTGTACTTGCATCCATCCGTTTTCTACCGCTTTATCCTCCACGCGAGAAGCATATTCAGTTTCTGCCAATAACCCTCCTAAATGTTACACACTGGACTTTAAAGAGCCTCAAGCAAGAGAGTCCGGTGTAGAAACACATCGTTCATGCGTAAGAATACACAGTTTCTAACTGTACTTTGGTGCAAAGTCACTCATCATTATTATCTCTTCCCATTCATTTAGATAGGAACCTGACAAAACTGACATCATCATCTCTTTGGCAGGCGAGAATATTCTTCTGTCATTCTAAAGAACAGATAAATGCATAGTAGGCTGAATTTCCAGAGTGAATTTCATCACTGTACTCTTGCATCAATGTCAGACTTGTGATGTATAGTTTTGAAAACAATATTAAAAATGAATGCAGCAGAAACCGACGCATTAACCTTCCTCACATTTTCCTCTCACTCTCTGTCAAAACCCAGTACCTGAGACGCTGACTGCCCGAGGTTCAGGTATGTTTTGTTAGAAGTGAAATAGCATAAACTCAAGCGTCAGGGAGAGATGAGGAGCAGGCTATGAACGTTTGGTAACTTTCTATCCGACTCCACACTCGCACACTTTTCTCTTTAAACTTCTGCCCCAGCTGACAGCGACTTAACCAGGGATCACTTGAGGACATTTATCAGACTCAAAAGCCTCATACCCATCACAAACTTTGATGAGTTCCTCTTTAACGACAGGTTATTTATACTTTTTTAAGCAAAAGAAAAGTCACAGGCATGGAGAGCATTGCCTCATTGTTATTGTTAATGGGTATGTACTGTTAATAATAATAATTCATAATTAGTCATTATCAGTAGATAGGACTATGGGATTTGTTTCGTCTTATGTTTACAGATAAAATGAATCATTAATGGAAAGATATGTATATATTATATATTTTACAAAATAGTAAGACATCTGCCATTTATGAGTTAATTATCTCTTCTGAGCGTCACAAGAAGACTGCAGAGGTTCTATAATATATAATGTATGACAGTGTTGAACACTGTATTGAATAAACTATGAGTTCGAGCAAATAAATCCGTTTTTTTGTGTGTTTCTGTTTCAACAGAGCACAAGAAACCACAGTGATGGTGTTTTGGTTCAATCTGAGCAGAGTTTGACGTCTCACTGTGAAAAGAACAGAGGAAACATCATCTAACGCTCTGCATTCATTAGCCTACTTCCAAATCACATGTTTTGATGTACTGTTGCTGATACGTTATGCACACAGTGTGACCTCTTTTTGTTTGAGTAAAGATTCAGCCCATGAGGATGAAAGCACATGTTTCTATTCGTCAGAAATGTATTTGCTTTAGGATTTTATATCTACAAGGACCCAGAAATGTTAACGCATGTGTGTCCGTGCATAGCAGATCCCGTGTTAGTGGATTCAATTTACTGCCCCTCACTTGAACGAGATCTCAAATGACTGTTTACTCACTCAAGCAATTAAGTCATGTTCACTACAGGTCACATAATGCTGATTAAGCCCATCAGCTCCGTCCAACTCTCTCTGTGTTGATCAGTGTAGTTATATTTTGAATCTTGTTAATGAATGGATGTTAAGCAGTATGAAGGGGTAAACGATTCTACAGGGTAACAGAGGGGTACGGGTGGTGCGAGGTCAAGTCATGCCTGATGTAGAGGCACTGACATAAACTGCGGCTTGAAGGAAATACAAGATCCAGTTGAGGTAACCCATCCATTTCAGTGGACATGACCTTTTTAAGATGTTCATATTGTTTCTTAAATCCACTCTATTATACGCGGATGCTTCTTCACTAATCACAGTGTTCTACATCATCTCAAATGGACAGACTTAATAGCCATAAAGTGAATAAACATAACAACAAAACAATTCTTGGAGTTTATACAGATACAGATAACTTTATTTATCCCCTTAGGGCAATTCAGTTTCCACAGTTTCACCACTCCACCAAAACTCAAATCTAGAGTGCACTAGGAAACACTGCAGGGCATGAGGGAGAGAATGTACCATCCATCCATTTTCTACCGCTTTAGCCTGTAATTTTAGCTTCTCACAAATGTGATATTGTGTCCAGCAATTGAATGCAAAGCATATCAAGCAGTCCCCTAAACAATTGCCCTGACTTTGTGCCTACATGTGTCAATCACAGCTGCTGCTGTTTCTGCACCACACAGCTCCAAGTGTTCTGAATGCAGGCTGGATGAGCGACACACAAGACATCAATACAACATACAACTTACCAAATTACCCTAGAAACTAAAATCCAATATCTTGCAAAGAAGATAGCGCCGCTTCTTCTCTCTCTCTCTCTCTCTCTCTCTCCTCTCTCTTTGTGTGAGAGTGGGGAGGACTGTGGAGAGAGACAAGTAGGTCATGTAGAGACCGCAGAGTTAAGTCCAGGGTGACAGAACAGAAGTTCTGCACTGGAGTGTTTGCCTTTTTAATTCAATTAAATACAATAATGATAAAAACACACTTGAACACGAGATCACTGTGGGAACCCAGCTCACTTGCACACATGCTAGTGAGCTGATAACATGTATGTTAAAGTTGTTATGTTTTTGTTGTTGGATCGGATCAATGTAACTTATTACTGTATTTTAAATGCTTGGAATTTCAGTCAGGGTTTGCTGTAAATTGTTATTTTAACATATCGTTATGTCTCGTCCTGTTTACCAGCTTCAGAATCAAATTCAGCAGTGGATAGCAGCAGTGAAAGACAGCACTACTATTTGTTCTCCCAGCTCCTTTCTCTCCCACAGAACATAATGGGCCAGAAGGCTTTTCCAGGTTCATGGCCAGATTGATCGTTTGACTGGGTTACTGGTCCAACAATGAGGTTTCCCATCCCTCACAAAGACTCCATGAGGGCTAGAGGGCAGGAGTCAAGGCCAAATTGGATTAGATCCTTTTAAAGATGAAGTTGTTCTTGCCATTGACCTTGAACATTGTTCAATTGTGATTTGATTTGAAGGCCATGTACAATCTGCTGACTGACGACTCTTAACACATCCTTTGTTTCCTCTTGTCACAACAGTCAGCAGGAGACACACACACACACACACACACACACACGCCTGGAAAAAAATAGGATGAAGTTGTTTTCATGATGCACAATCTTAAATAACAACCTCTCGTTGCTGCTGCAAGCATCTGTGCTTCAAATCATTCCTGAACATTAAAGGAGCCCTAAGAGCCTGCGCTTGTGTCAGATCGACTGTGTATCACTATAAATCCTCTGCTGATAGAATCAGAGGGAAATATTCAGATATGCTTCTTGTGAAGTCTCACTCTCCATTATTTTGATTCAGGTTATTGCTCCTCTCTTTGTTCGCCTGCCTGTGACAGCTCGCTGTCACACTTCCTGTGTACTGCAGTGTGAGATAATTAACTGTAATGATAATGGTCACCATTCGCTATTTCGATTAGTGTCATTTTAATCATCATTACATCGTTGTCTGGCTGTGACATGACTTTAATGGGATGAGGAGATAGTGTGTGTACACAGTGAGGTTAGTGGTAGTGGCTTGACAGACCTGAGAGAAGCAGCTTCCTGTTCTGCCCACTGGAGATGAGGCGGAAGAGTGTCTGAGAACACTGTGCATGCTGCTCGTCACTGTCAAAGAGCAGGTTTTAGTGGAATTTAGCTGAAGCTAGAACAAAACATTTGATCACATACTGAGCACAGAATCAAGCTCCCTTTATGCAGAGATGCAGCTAGGGTGCCATTGTGTCACCTTTGCTTGTTTACGATGTGTTGTATGAATGATACATGATTATATGAATGAGACAATCGTACTTTTTTTCACTGAAACCCATGCAGCTCAAGAGAATAAAGCACAACATGTGCATACAGTTAACAAGAGAGGAAAGGTGCTCTTTAGCATGGCTAAAACATAATCCCAGGAGTCCTGCTATAATCAACCTTGGAAGAAAACACAAAAGCAGAACCTCTCATATCTGGTTCGTACCTTAAAACTCCCGCTGGAATAAGGTGTACAACTTCACCCTTAAAATGTAAACGTTGAATCCCACGTGACAAAATGAAATGAAAAATGAAGAATAATGTATAAGCACATTGAATATATACCATATTGTTTGTTGTGACTCCATGTATCACAGTGCAGTGGTCTTTCAGTCACAGAGTCTGGCTCATGCTCCGCTTCCCTGGAAGAATTGTGTCCCGCATACGATGCCTACGTGTGTTTGGCAGAGCGTCTGTTTCTGTAAATGTCACAAATAAATCTGACACAAGCCATAATTTATTCTGGGCTTGTTGCGCACACATTTTTTCACTCTCACATTTGCACCTCTTAAAGTACTCTACAGGATTTGTGGCTGAAAATTGTACATTAATTAATCGTCAGTTCAAGACCTTTGGTGAAGTATGCAGGTTTTTTTTTTTTTTTTTAAATATTATATTTGCAGGGAGAATTATAATCCATGACACCTAAAGTTATGGCTTGTATCGTTCAGTGAGACGCTGATCTTTTGTTGGCACGTAACATGGTGTTGAAATTGTAGTTCTCTCTATGAGTTCTGTTCTGGGCTTTTTTATTCTTTTTCTAATCATAAGTCTTTTTGTAATGGTTCTTATTGGCAGCAATGATGTAATTAGCCAGCAAGGGTGTTTCTCACCATACATTAAGTGCTTCTAAAGAAGTCATTTACATTAGGGGATGTAATTATCGACTTGGTAATTAACAACCAACAGTTTTAACTTCACCGTCTTTATGTGACAAACCAAGCACAACTGAGGACTCGTTTGATGTGGAAATAAGTGGCTTCCCTAAAGATTGGCTCCTTAATCCAACTGTTAACCTCGATCAGGTCATGAACTGTGATTTGCAGCTTAGTTGACATTTTTTGCTCTGGCTCACTTTTTTATCACACCACCATATGGACCCTTCACTTACTTGTGAGAACTCAAATACATTATGTTTGAAACTATTTTTTTCTGACAGAATGTCCTAATGTAGTGTTTCATATGGTTTGCAGAACAGTTAATTAGCATACTTTTTCTGGGAGAACAGACTGGTTATACCACTTTCCTGAGCTGACACTGTCTCACTTGGATGTGATGTGATGTTATGCAATTGTCCATATAGCTGCGAGTTAACTCTTTACAGAATATACACGTATGTGATAGTTATCCCCCTAATAATTTAAATTAAATTGCACCGCAACCAATACTTACCACCATATGCATATTTGAAATGACGTGGCACAGAGCAATAGCCCATGAATGGAATTTGCATAGTTGAATATTCAATTTTTCCACGGTGTCACTGTGTGTCAATCAGCACACACGCCTCTGTGTGGAGGGGAGGGATACATTTCTGAGCTTGATTCTACTGTTCACCAACAAACTCTACACCCATGCCTCAGTTTCACACATCACACACAGCCAGAGGTTTCGACCTGTAGGTCAGGAGGTCATCTCTGAGAACATAAGCTATGGATGAAACGCAGAAATTCAATGAAGCATCAACAAAATGTACACGTGAGAGGCCAGTAGAGTAGTTTTAGAGACAGGGATGTCTCCATGCAATGAGACTGTAAATGAATGATTCACATGGGCCTTTGGCCCAACATCAACCATAATGAAATACAATGTGTTGACACCGTCCTATTTCTGATTTCTGAGAGGTCCAGTGGAACATGTGGGACATGCCACACTGAGTGAAAACACACTGCCCTCTGTTGGTACTTTTCCTGATTCCAGACTGTGACCACACAAGCCCACAGACATATCGGGACTGCAAGTTCCTCACCTTACAATCCACTTATACTATTATTAAAGTCATCTGGCCATTCAGTGAAATTACATAACTGACAACAAACAAATTAACTCTTGACGCTTGTTTAAAATGTGCATGCTGCAGTAACACATTGTAATCTTGTTTCTGACTGGACTGGTCAGACCAAGTTAATGACACATGCATTATTTATTTAGGCACATATAAGTTTTTTTGTTTTTTTTTCAAATGGTGGTGCACAAGCAAATACGGTGTTGAAAATGTGGCATTACCTCATACCACCACACTAAAAATCTGAACTATTGCTTAATGTCTGTGCCATGTGAATCAAATGCAGTGTAGTAAATATTTTAACTCCATATCACAAGGAATTTAATTTAAGTACAGTAAATACCTACAGCGCTGGTCAAAGTTATAGACACTTCTTATATTCACAATATTATCAGAATGAGCCAATATCATGGGCGAATGGCCTTTCTGTGTGTAGTTTGCATGTTCTCCCCGTGTACGTGTGGGTTTTCTCTGGTTACTCTGGTTTCCTCCCATAGTAACAACACATGCAGAGGTTAATTGGTAACTGTATATGAGAGTGACTGGTTGTTTGTCACCAGGGTGTGCCACGCCTTTCGCCCTATGTCAGTTGGGATTGGCTCCGACTGTGACCTTCATGTGGAGGATAAAGCTGGAGACAGTGAGTGGACCGCTTCTGTGAACCAGATTATTTCGCTGTGATGACATATCATCCTTCAATAATATTTATCTGCCGAACCTTTTGCAAACAAAGGTTTTCAGTAGGACATACTGTAGGTAAGGACCTTGTTGCCAGGCGGTTTCTGTCAGTTCATCCCCTCCCTTTCACACCTTCTTTTATGCTGTTTGATATCTTATCTGTGTCAATGTCCTGCTGAAAGAAACCAAGACCTTCACCTGAACCCCGGTTTACAAAGACTGTAACGTACAACACTCATTCCTTTGATACATTCCAATGCCCCCAGTGTCTAAGGCAAGTTTACTTTTAAATATAGTGAAGGGTATTTGTTCCTCATCTCAAAACAAACTGATGCATTGCATTTCCAAATACTTAATCTCCATGTGTGCATATTATCCTCCTCTCTGGCCTCTGCATCAGGTCAGCCTAGAAACTATTTATTTGTCTTTGTTTGACTTTTCTCTACTGCACCATCCAACCTTTACAGCTCCCATGCTAAGGACACAGGAGCTGCATTTTGTTTCTTTTTCTTTATTCAGTTAAATGACTAAACTGATCTGAATAGTGACAGTCCAGTTTGGCTTTAGATGGACAGCCAGAGGAGAGAGACACAGAGATAGGAGTGGCTTAATAACAACTTTCGTGATTTTCCGAGTTGTACAGTTTCTCTACCTGGAGTCAACATAGGCGTTTGTGTCCACAACAGGATCGTCACAAGGAACACAGTTTCCACATGCATGGAAACATCTGTTATTGTCAACATGCAATGCACAGTCCCAGAAGCCCACTGTTTTTTTTTCTCCCACATCTCAATGTTTCTATCAACTACACGAACGTGCTCTGTGGAGGCTTCCTCTTTTTATGTGTTGCTGTGATCGTAGTACTAATGGCTCATAACTCATTTACCATGAGTCCAGACCATACTTTATTAATAATGTCCTCTCAGCATCATCAACCTCAGCCTCCATTTTGTTGGTGGCAGATAGCTTTCGATACTCAAAACACACTTCCAAGTCTGTCAATGAATCAAACTAGAGACGTGGCTGTCAGAGTCATTTCAGTCAGGATGTCTCTCCAGATGCCTGCTGTTTGTGCTGTAGAAACAGGATGATGGCCCATGGGGGTTTCTACTCATTCTCTGCAGCTGAGGGAGGGGTTTGACAAATCAAATACACCATATAGTGAGCACATGCAGCATCCACTGCAGCACTACTTGTCAAACTGGCAACCCCTGCCCTACATCGTCTCCCTGTTTGTAAGCAGACAGAAAACATCTCCCATATGGATCAGTCGCATTCTAAGACTAAACAGAGCGCAAAGGGGAGAGAGGCTCACGGACCTGCAGCCATGACAGTGATGACTACAGTTTGTGCCTAAGTAGACTGGTGCTGAATGTCAGCGACTCTCAGGAGAGCAGAAATAGAGGATCTTTGCATTCAGTCATCACTATTATCGTGACAGTTAAAGGCCTCGCCTGTGATTGATGTTTCTACATTTCCGTCTGTCCCAGCCCTTGTCATGCCAAAATCGAGAGCCATGTTCTGTACGGTGTGTATTCCTGTGAGAAATGTGTAGCCCGAGTGCGACGCTATGTGATACATGCAAAGCGTATTCAGCCGTCATGTTATTTGCTGAGCGGAGCTGCTTATTTACAGCGTTCTTTTGGTCTCACAATAGTGAATAACTCCACCCTCCATTCCTTGTCTCTGCTTTACAAAATGCATCTTCCAGAGAATTGCAAATCAGCCCCATGTTATAGATGGAAGGCATGGTTGAGATGCCATCATTAAATCCTAAATAAATCCTCATCTGCCGCTTTGACGTGTTTTTCTAAAGAGAGAAAAGGCAATTTTACCTCAAACAGTACAAGACCGTGTTTCCCTGACGTGCCGCGAATTGCTCCTCCTCTAGTCTTTTTATTACGAGTGACAACTGAGATCCCACCTGCCTCTTACTCCTGAGACAGGTCCATTAACAGATACTTAGGCACTTTCACTACTTAATATGGGGCTGTTTGCCTGTGTGTTGCTGTTTGAGCTGACAATAACTTAGTTTGTAAGCGACTGATAGAATTTGGTACTTGAGCTGCTCTAAAATAAAACTGCTGCTTTTGCAGGCCCCTGCAGCTTTACCTCAGACTTGGCTGCATTTCCAACAAACATCACTGACAGTGTCCATTGGAGGGAAACTGCTGAAGGGCCACGTCCTTGTCACTGCAGTGACAACCCTGATGGTTGGCAGAAGCGCTTTTAAAGTGTTGTGCAAGCAGACAGTGTGTGCCGTCTACATCAGTGGTTTCTAATAGCCAAGGGTTCACGACCTTCCAGGAGGCCTTAAGACAAGGAGGAGAAGGAAAAATACAAGACGAGACCTTACTCCACACAGTATTATATTTATGTGCTTCAGTTATGTCTGCCATGCACATTGCCCCAGATTGAAAGAGCACATAAAAAGAAGTTTAGAAACACTCACTGCTGGCTCCATTGTAGTTTAGGACTCCAGGGCTGCATTGCTCTCTGTGTGGACAGAAGCAGAGATGATGATAATAATGATGGGGCATTGCTCACTCACACCCATCTTCTACTGCTTTATCGTCCACATCACAGTCACTTGTGCTGGTGCCAATCCCAGCTGACACAGAGCGAAAGGATAGGTCTCCAGTCCATCACAGAGACAAACAACCATCCGCTCTCACACTCACACTGTCACTTTCAAGTGTCCAATTTGCCCAATTACCAAATCTGCATGTTTTTGGACTGTGGGAGAAAACCGGAGAATCTTCTAGTTACTCTATAACAGTTACACACACGCCAGTGATGAGTTAACAAGCAATTGTACATCTCAATTTACTTCTCACTTAGTCACTTAGTCAAAATCAGTAGATCATGAACCTACACATAAAGCCATCTGTTCTTGCTGGCAGAGGTAGCACATGGCTGTGCGCTGGAGCGTGGACACCCAAGCACTGACCCTAGACGGGTCCAGCTGGGTTTGGACATGTACTGTGTTTTCACATGATATGTTATCTGTCTGTGTGCGTATTAATGGTCATTAACACGGCAGGTGTCTGGAAATGGGGAAAACAAGCTACACATTATAGGTGAGGTAACGCAAACTATAAGCGCAGTTTAGACACATGACTGGAGATTTCTTTTTCAGTTAATAGAAAGGAACAAAAAGCAGTGGCCAATAGGGAAGAGAACACTGAGCACAAAACAATCGTGGGGAATTACAGTATAAAGTAAAGGCTTTTGCCCAATTTCTTTAACAGAATATTCACCATGTAAATCGCAATCAATGTGAAATGTGAATATGATTAAGATGCACCTGCCCAGTCATTATTTTACAGTGGTCTCTTAGCTGTGGAAGATTCATTAGCTCTGGATGAGAAGTGCAAAAAGGATTTCATTCCTTCACGCATTTCCCTCTGTAGACCTGCCCTCAACTTACCCAATGGTTTCCATAGAGACCAGAAGACCAATCCCCTTTCCCCTTCTCAGTACAGTAGCACAGTGCGTGTGCTGTCTGTGTAGGCCCCTTTACATTGAGGTAATCCTTGCTTGGTTATGTGTGAGAGCAGAAATGCTTTTCATGGTGTGGGGCATGAAGCACTGATGACATGAAAACTGATTTACAGCAGCAGAGCAGAACATAGTACAAGGTGTGATTTCATAACGTTGTATTTTCAAAAGAAGTCAAATAATTCAAGGATTTGACTTGTGAAAATATACCAGGTCACTTGTTTAAACATCACGTATCAACCCTTTAAATCGTTAAATGTTAAATGTTTAGATTCAGAAAGTAATAAAGAGGGAAAGTATTGCATACACTTTTTTTCCCCTTTTAAATTCCCTCTTGTTGCACAACAAAATCGTGCCTTAAGCACTAGTAGAGCTCGACCATGCAGATAGGCTTAGATAGATTTAATGGACATAGCACGAGACCATGTATATTAATATAGAAAAAGAAGGTTAAATACAGAAGAGTTTGTGTAAATGTGGAAGTGTGTGTGGTGTGTGCATGCTAATGATGTACAGTACCAGCTTCCATCATGTGGCTGCTGTATGTGAGCCATCATCCCTACTGTGACCAAGCTTGGATGAGCTGCAAGCTAAGTCAGTGTGTGTGTGTGTGTGTGTGTTCTTTTATTTGTATCTTTGTGAGGACAAAGGGGAGGAGAGGAACTCTTAAACCATAGAGAGTGGGGATATTTTCTGAAGGTAAGGACATTGTGTATGGTATTTACATTGTTAAAGGGCTTTGGCATTAGAATTAGGTTTACTTTAAGGGCTGGGGTTGGGCATTTTGTTGCGACGGTTAAGGTTAGGGTAAGGGGCAAGTGTGTGTATGTGTGTGTGTGAGAGAGAGAGAGAGAGAGAGATATTTTGATGGGTGACTCAGGATGGAGCTTTAACATGCTAGTCGGTGTGTGCCTCAGCTTTGTGTTCTTCTGCTTCCCCAGACCAGACACAGAGGTTCCCAGCTCTGCCATGACTCACAGACGCCATCATTACTCGTGAGTACTCTTGGGTGTAAATGTTGCATGTTGGGGGATTTGGGAATGAGGTTGCAGAAAGTTAAAGTTTGCCTGAAAACTTTAGTGGTTGTGGGAAGCATGCAATGACAATGGGGATTTTTTTTTTTCTGTAGGGATAATAAGAATCCGACATTTCACTATTTAGTTCAATGGGCTCGTCCCCCATCTGAAAATGGAAGAAACCGAAAAAAACAAGCACATAACAAAATGTATAGCTTGTCATATTCTGTGTGTGCATGCGTTTCTGTGTTTACATAACATCAGCTCAAACAGCCACAAATGCAACCCCAAGCTAAAACACCACAGTCTTTTCTGCTGCACTGACAGAAGTAAAGGTGGGATGGTATTTGCGTAGCACCCATGACGCCACACCAGCTGAGCTATTTTTAGAAAGGAGGGGTCTCAAGAAGGCTGCCTTTTTTTCCACCCTTTTTCCTCAAGTGTTATTATTATTCAAAGCCATTCACCAGAACATCCTCTTCTCTCAGCATGTTTAATCCCACTGTTCGGGTCAATCTGGAGCCTTCAGCTGTAGCGCCTCATGGCACTTGTGATTCTAGTTGCATACAGAGATACACAACACTCAGACGCAATCACATTTTAGTAGTTTTAATTACAGAACAAGGCAGAAATCAATGCGAGATAAAGACATAATCCTATTTTAAATGTCCATGTATATTTCAGCTCTGCATATTGTGTGTAATATGCTTTATGGATAATTGGCATAATTGAAATGACCAATGACTGTTGGTTTTGTTTTGGATTTATGAAGGAGCTCTATGTTAAGCTTCATTCACATATTCTATTGCTTAAAATAAAAGGAGTCTAAATGTTTGCAGTTTAGCGACTCCACCTAGCTCATGTTGTTAAAATAGCTTTTTCTCAGTTCAGGTTCTCAATTCAGCGAAGTGCATCAATTTGACTGTCCCAGTCAAAAAAAACAAATGTGCTCTTAGATCAGAGAGCAACAAAGTATCCAACAAGTGGATCCCTCACAGCCCAGTCTATCCCATTACTCATTATTCAATATTCATTACACACCAGAGGTGAACAGAAACAATGACAGCCAATAATGACTGACCAAAAAACACTTAAAGTACCAGGCTTTAGGTCGATTGAATTGCTCAGGCTACACAGGTAATGAGAAACCATGGTGTAACGGGTAACACTATCAGTGATACAATAGTGGAACAGTTCAGTTTGGTATGGTGCGCCACATAATAGTACCAAAATAACCTGCTCCAACTGTTCCATTTTTCGGTACCCTTCCCTTGGGGCACCATGGTACGGGTGGAGCTAGACCCATGACAGTCAGCTGATTGGGCGACAGAAAAGCATCGCTCTCTTGCGACGAATGTTTCTTCAATGCTCGCATTCTATTCTATTCTTCTTCTCGATGGCTGCCGTTCACATTGCACAAAAAAATATGATCGCGTTCACGATTGCAATTATTCATGCATCAGGGCAGAACGGACATTTAATACTGGAGGTTTCAAAATGTGCTGTCATGCATCAGGCTTATGTAATATTTTATTACAAGTGACACTGTGATGTAAAACATGTCAAATCAGCCCCAGCCGTAAGAGTCATGGTGTGTGAACAGCAAGTTGACCTCTTGTTGATAATAATAATAATAATAATAATAATAATAATACCAGTCTAATTGCAAAGCTGATTCTTTTTGCCCCATTAAATTCATTAGACTCTTTATTTATCTGACATCCAGGGAGTCTCATAAAAGCCATATTTTCTACTTCACTAATGCTGGATTGCGTAAGCAAAGAAGGAGCCTCCATCTGTTCCACCTAAGGCTTGCCTGTGCTAAGCAGGGTTTTCATTATAGCCTTTGCCATTATTGCCAAGCAGCCATTCCCCTCACTCAGTCAGGACAGACACGTGATTGATTGCAATGGAAGAACATATGATCCTCCACAGGCTTATGGTCGCTGTAGTCGATGGTTCTTTTTTTATAGTGCTGACATCAACGACACCATTCAGAACAACTCAGAGAGTGTTTTACATACTAACACCTGACATCTATACATTTTGATCTTCTGGAACGAGAAGATTTTCTGGATCTGTTTGGAACTTGATTTGTATTACCATGTTACATAAGCATGACAAAATGCATTCTGATCTGTTAAGATCTCACTGAGAGATGCTGGTTTTTATTATAAATTCTCCTCTACGTGCATGACTGCCCTGTTCCAAGACTTGCCACTGTGGCACAGACCGGGAGCAGCATCAGCTTTCATTTGCGGTATCTGCTGCAGCGTATGCTGTGGTTTGTCACAGTGGGTGATTGTTTTCAATTTACTCACAGTCATTCAATCTGCTGTTAATCTACAAATATGTGTTGTATACTTGTTTATTTATTTATTTTAAATATGTCCATGCGTTGGGCATCCACTGATGATCTTCTGTATACCTGGGTTGTAAAATTGGTTATTTGAGTTACTATTGCCTCTCTATCATTCTCCTTTGACCTCTGGCAACAACAAGGCATTTCCATCCAGAGAACTGCTGCTCACTGGATAGTTTTTCTTTTTCGGAAAAAGAAAAATCCAAGTCTGAAATACTGATTTGAACTTCAGCTGGTCTTCTCGACCATGTCAGTGTGTTAAATTGCTGGCATGCACTTCCTTGATTAGATAACAAGGTGTACCTAATTAAGTGGCCAGTGATTGCACTTGAGTACTAAATTCAAATTCCATAAAAATGAAAGTAAATACATCTGACTTTGCAGTTACCATTTTGAGATTTTAAACACAATACAATACAGCTGCTCACTCTATTGCCATGTGATTGGCTGATAACATGGTAGGCGTGTGTGCATGTGTGTGTGTGTGTGTGTGGATGTCGTTAATAATGTGACAACACGTTACCTAACAAAGCGATTAAGTAATTATTGTGTAAGCTCTCTTCGGAGAAGTGCTTCACAATTAGACACAAATGGCTGTTAATTATTGAGACGCCATGCTGTCAGAAAGTGGATGTTGGGGCGTTGTAGTTGATAGAGGCCTTCTCATTAATCTTACAGTCTCTCTTAACCGAGTGTGCATATAGAGCTGCTTAATGTGGGCACATATAACACTCTTCGTGGCAGCAATATCAAATGACACTGTTGCCGAGATTGATATGATTGATATTGGAAAGAAAAACATCCTCGCCTGCAATGTTTCCACAGAGCATACGACAGAACGTTTATGTGTCAACACAAAAGTAAACCTATAGATGCCGGCTCACTTACACTCTGCGATGGTTAAAGTTTAATGCCATTACGACTTGAAAGCTGACAGCGGTGCTGTAGAACAACCTTTATGTACTTCAGACTGCCAAGAGAATTATGAGCTAAACTCTGCTCTTCTGCAACAGTTGTTTTAATGCTATACAAACATAAGCAAACACCCTTAAAGGAGCTCGATGCAGCTCAAATGAAGCCTGGTGTTTTGGCCTCAGTGTGTTTTAGTTGGAGGTCTCTGTGTGTATTCAGTATGCAGCAGCAGTGGTTGCTGTTGTTGTTGGTGGCCACCGTCATATAGGAGCTCCACAGCACGTGTGTGTGTGTGTGTGTGTGTGTGTTTTAGCAAGCTGTCGTAATTACAGCTAGAAATTGTCAGATGGAACAGAAGACCAGAGATGCTCCCGCTAATTAAAAGTAACCTATAAGCTTTGTCATTGTGCACAAAGAGGCCATAAATAGATCAGGCTTTTCATACGCTGTCCTGCCGCCACTGTTTGTGTTGAAGTGAATTGTGCAGTCTCTTTCATGGCAGCGCTGCGGAGCACAGCTGAGAGTATCACAGATCAAAGCCGCCACACTCTTCTATAAATCTGCACGGAGGCAAAGGCACTGCTAGTTCACTGTGCTAAATTACCCCGCTGTATCTGCGAGCACATCGCTGGAGTCATCCTGTCTCTGATGGCTGTGCATGATGTGTAACGGACGTAATGAACGTGTTGCTGTTCCCTGGTGTTCATACACGGAGAACGATGTTTGGTCATATTACATATTTTTGCTTGGCAATCATAGCGATTGCGTCATCACTTCAACACCAGCTATCACATGCAGAGGCAATACGTGTGTGAAAATGGATCAATTATATCTGAAAGACATAATTGTCGACCAGTGTGAGACCTAGTTTCTGTTCATTCTAATTGTGTATCGGATTTAGTGTTTTGACTTGTGCTATTTCTTTTTCGACGTCATATAACGAGGTTATTTTCAGTTGTATTGCACTTGTCATTCTACACTTCCTGTTCACCTGTGCCCTGTTTTCCATTAACCTGCTCCTCACCTCTCCAGTTCATCCTTTGCCAGTTCATCTTATCTATGAGGTAGCATTCCAGCAGTGTTTTTCCCACTGGCTATTTTTCTAATGATTGATCTTCACGCTGGGTTTTTGCTTGCCACCTATGCACTTTGTATAGTCTGGAGTGCTTTGTCATGTATCGACCTTGGATTTATCTTCAGTGTAGAGACTGTCTTTGCCTGCTGCAAGCTTTTGGGTCGTACAGCGCTGAAGAAGCCGAACAAAAGATAGAAACGGTTTCAGTTGTCTTCCCTTGTCAAATGAGAGGATTTACCCCCTTTGTCTACTTTATATCGCTGTAAAAGATATTGCCTCAGCATTGGGGATGGCATATTAATACGCCCATAAAACAAAACTTGTTATGATATGCTAACAACAGGTGTATTATGGGCCGTGAAGGCAGGAACACGTTCTCAAGCCAACATGACATGCTTCATTGAGCTGCACACTGACTGTGGATACCTGTCTCAGTATTTACAGTCATGACAGTGCAGCAGAGATTAATGGTGATGTCAGTGTGTGTATTTTACATCACGTCAACTCCCACACACACACACACACACACACACACACGTCACACTTGAACACGACCAGAATCTCAATACTCAGTTGGACAAACTGCAGCTGCTCACGCTAATGACTATTTAATGTTGCTTATCATGTTTAAACATATTCAAGTTTTCTTTGAGATTATATTCAAAGTGTGCGGTAGTGTGAGAATAAAGCCTTTTTGCTCAAAAACGGTTATTTTTTGGGGGTGCATGATGTTTGAAGTTGACTGTTGTGTAAACTCAAACATCACAACAAATGTTTGCTACTGGGTATCAGGGGCTGTTTGTTGTTTTTACTGAACGTATTTGAAAATGAACTACGCTGGAGTCTGGGACGGGAATCAGCGCAAGGCTGATGAAAGAGTGTAGCAGTGAAGCAAGAGTGGACTAAGAAATGGCAATTTTTGAATGCAGTCGCTGGTGTTTGACCAGAGAGGCAGTAGTTACACTGATATACTGTTAATACTTTACACTTAACTGTGAAGTTTTGCACCTGGATCAGCAAATAATGCTAGATACCAATTCTGGTTTTCACCTGAAAAACTGGTTTAGTGTTGACTTTGTCCACAAGTTGCACGGACCTCATATTAAGGCATAAGAACTCCCATCTCATTTTTGAAAATGCAGAGTGAAAGAGAGGTTTTCGTACGACGTTTCAGTCGCTGGAGGGCCATTTTCTCGTTGCCTCTCATAAAAACTTGCTCTGCATACAAAACACTGCATACATAAAATTAGTTCTAAATCTCTGTGCGGAGTCAGAGCTTAGGTGACAAAGGTGACGTCTCCTCCTCCTCATCACTCCGAGTCCTCACTTGGCTGAGAGTATTCAAACAGAATGTGTATTTCTGACTGAGCAGTGTGGATTTTCATGAATGATCAAGTATCTGTGGTTGGGAGAACACATTTTTGCTGAGTTGTATGAATTGCAAAAAAACTGGGGAAACTATAAACAGACCAAGTGTGTGTGTGTGTGCATGTGTGACTACATTTTGGTGTGTGTATCATAGGAGGAGTAGAAGGATACAACTTTGAATAGACAAAAGCTTCTGCACTGTTTTTGCAGTGGCAGCTTTGTGTGACATTGCATTAGGGTTCTGGCCTAGATCGGACTGTTACCTCATCACTGAGGCTCTGGTGAAAGTGGTTAAGACGTGAATTGTGATTAGCATAAGGTCACAATTAGTAGATATTAACTGGATACAGTTGAGGTTAGGAATAGCTTTGTTCTGGCTGTCCAAATGAATGTATTTGTTACTTCTTTTTTGGCATACACCCTGTAGCCCTCACAATAAACTCATCATAGGTTGTTTTTTTTTTATCTCACAACAACCAAGAGAGTCATACACTGCCAAAGCAGAGAGTTTGAAGTACAGTAAGCGAGTGGGTCACAGACAAAATGGCAGAGTGCTGACAAAAACTGCATCTTTTTCTCTGACCTCACTAATTTGCGTCTGTGTAGGATTGCACCCAGACACGGAACTGATAAAACAGAAGTGTGGCAGAGATACACAGCACCTCACAGTTCTTTTAACAAGCTTCATATTTACACCATTTCAAAGGAATCCATGTCAGGGAAATATGCCTATTTTCAGCAGGAGGCCCAGTGTGATAAACCCAGCCTAATTAATCATGTGTTAACCTTCCTCATTCCTCAGCCACAATGTGACGATGTTCTCTATTTGTTTTGAAGCGTGCCATTAAAAGGCTGCGTCAGCTACAGTCAGCACATGAGAGGTTGAACAGCGTGGCTCCGCTGACATTTTGCTTCACCTTTCATCTCGTCTGTAGGCTCACCTAAAGTGCTTGCCACTCAGAAGTACTTCAAAGACAAGGTGAGACTGGCCGGGCTCAGGTTCGACCCGCCTGAGGCAACGAAAGGAGAGAGAAATATGCCAGGAGGTGACTTTGCCTCTGCTTTAAACAAAAACCCACCATCCTCTAAAAATCAACCTCAAACCTTAACTGCAGTTTAATCACAGTCTAATGTGCCGGCTGGTAAATATACAAAGGGTGGGAGTAGCAGGGCAACTCACAAGATGGTAATATATTACCCTAAATAATTGATGTAATTATTGCTATAAAAGCATACAGCACATCATAATATACGTCTAAATCAGGGGTGTCAAAGTCAAATGACCTGGGGGCCAATAAGTGTCTAGTCTGGTCAAGAGGAGGCGTCTACAACAACTGTTCAGTCACGAGTGTACAATATGAGCTTAAAATAATAATGCAGTATTCCATCATGGTATAACAAGATATTCATGATGATATTTCACAGAATTTCAAAGTAAAAGTGCTGTTTTAATATGGAATAATATAGTATGGTATACTGCGCAACAAAAAACGAAAAAATTGTGATGTTTTCATCATAACATATTTTAGGTGGTGGGCCGCATGTAATAGACCGGGAGGCCACATGGGGCCCACAGGCCTCCAGTTTGACACCTCTGGTCTAAATGAAGAATACAAACTGTTGCTGGATTAGCGATCAGCTTTCCTCTAACTGGACATGTACATGCGGCTACATAGTAAATGAACCAACAGGAGTGCTCTCTCCGTGTGTGAAAGTCTTCTTCGCAGAGCCTGAAGAAGAGATGCGTAACTCTAATTTTATCTCAGATCACCAGATTTGCATGATGCTGAAAGGTTAATATGAAATGATTGATTAAATAAACTTTAATGGCATAGCAGGGTCCTCATAACTGATGTTACAAAGTAAAATGTAGCAAATAGTGGCTGTTAAGATTTAATTGTTATGTGGGCTCACTGAAATAGATGAAAAATGAGCCTTTAATCAAAGATTGTGGTCTACACACAGTTGGACAGAGATGGGCAGTGTCCTTACAGCAAAGGCTCTTGGCTGTCACTCAGGCAAACGTCTTGGTTGGAGCCTTAGATGCTGCTGCTTCCACACTCTAAAAAAAAGTGTTGTTGTCTTCTGGAAGAAATGGGGGTAAATTGACAGTATATCAAAATGGGTTCAGTAGAATCGTTAAATGGATTTATGTGGAGGATTTCGAAGTGTATATAGATTTTTTCTGGTTAAATGGGTTTTTATTGTTTTCTATATTCTGAAGGAACAAAATGTATTTATTTATGTATTTATTACATTTATGCAATAATTACTGGCTGGAAGTAGAAATCGCTATGTTAATACATTTAATATTATGAATGTATGAAAAATGTTCTCCACATGCCAAAATGTTTGTTAATAACACATTTTAGTAAAGATTCATTAAATGATTTATAGACACAGTGGAAAAAAAGTATGCAGTACATTTGCATCTGTAGCTCAGTATTAATCATATCATCAGCAGCACATTAGCACCAAGCTTTCACCTCAAATGAAGCACACTGACAAGTGTGACCACACCTCTGCCACTGTGTTACGCACCAACATAGGTCTTTAGGGCAGGAATCCACTAGAGGGAGCACTGCTCTAAGCCTTTACTAATGTTCTCCCCACAGCAGAACACTCTGGCTGATATATTGTAAATATTATTTCAGTCTAACTGGCTGTTTGACTTTGCTCCAGTGGCTGATTAGTACACTCAGTCTAAACGGTTCAAATTAATTGTTCAAATCCATTGTTTTTTTTTTATTATTGTGTGTTTTCCATTATCATTAGTTTATTTCATGGCTTTCTAGTCTTGTTTTCTCTGTACTTGTGTTGGTAAGTGACAGTGCAGACGTGGGTGTGACAGAGATTGTAGGAGTTTAATGGGATCTTAAGACAAGTTCAGGCACAAACTGGCATGAGCACAGACAATTAATGTTTAACATTGCAATCATTGGGACAACATGGCTTAATTGGTACATTAGTTTTTATAGCTATGACTTACTTGATTACTTGTTCAGTGGAATATTCGTAATCTGCAGTTATTTAGAGTTTTGATGAGCTATTTAATAAAAATAAAAATAATAATAATATTTCATAATAAGGGGTCACAGATTCGGTGGTGGTTGGAGTGGCTGGTAGCTTTATGAGGTATAAGACCAGAGTTTACATCAGTGTCAAATTAAAAGGGAACACAAGTGAACTTTTCTTTCTGTAATAATAAACTAGACTGTGATGTTTCCTGTGAGAGTCTACCCACAACCATGAAACCTTGAATGAAAACCATGAATGATTGAGTCACTAAAACATGATACTTTACTGCAAGATCAAATGAATATACTTACAGTATAAAAAAAACATACATTGTCTGTTACATCAACTGATTTGCAAATTGCCATAACATATCTTCACTGTCGACAGAAAATCATTTAATGCTGGCATTGCTCTTAGTCTATGAACATCAATTCCATTTATAAACAAATTAAACCAACATCTCTTTACTATTTTGATAGTAAGTGTGAAATTGTATTGCAACCTGATTTGTAGTATACAATAAAGAGCTTGGCTTGACATCATGGTTTTAAACACAATAAAGCAAGGCACTACACAGGTTGTGGGTTCCTAACATAGTCTGCTAATGTGTGTCAGTGAAATAAAGAAAGTAAATCCAATTATTTAGTTATATAGTACGGATTTGCTGTTGCCTTATGTAAGACTGTAACGTGTATTTAAATGCAATGGTTTTGTTGCAGGGCATTGATGCTGCAGCATGTAATGGATAAGCCTACCTTTATGTGACAGCTCATATGTGATAACTCTTGGCTCAGAGTGTCACCCAGGCCTAAGAGAGCTGTCAGGAGTTTCCCCTCCAGCTTTATAGTCAGCTCCTGTCTTTAGTCAAAGAGATCTTCAGGAGCGGAGCTCAGTCCTGTGGGCAGAGCCTGAGCCCGGGCTGTAGCTGAGGCAGATAGCCATCAATCAGTGATTAATTCAAGGCACGTGAAGACATGAAGTCCAGGACCTCCTCCTTTTCCTACTCATCACTCCCGATCAGACCTCAGCTGGCTCCTGGTGGCCTCACAATAGCTGCAATTACATGGATTGCAGTTCCCCCTGGGTGGCAGCGGGCTCATGGGAGCTGTTAGGGCCAGGCAGGGACGCCATGGGCCATCTTTATTGGTTTCCTGAGCTTGGAATCTAAAGGTGATGATAAAACGTGCACTGGCTGTTCATCACATGCTGCATCTCTGCAGGGAGGCGGCCTTTTTCTTAAAGGGGAATTAACACAGCATCCAGACACAGCAGGTGAACAGGAAACACATCCAATATCTGACAGTTGAAGCTATATGAGTCAGCAAAGCCAAGCCCTTAATAAACTCTGAGCCGAGCAGGTCAGGGTCGAGGTGCTGCCCTCAGATAAAGGCACCAATATGTCACCTGCCTACAAAGCTTAGCCTCAGATTCAGTGATTTCTGCACATTTCTGACTCAATGTCATTTCTTCAGATCCCTGCCTGAGAACTAAATCTAGAAAAAACTGTAAAATTTCCGTGAGGAAAAACAAGTTAATAGGATGTGTCCTGCCAAGTGAAAGAGCAGGACAGTGTGGCTGCTGGAGGAGCTTTGTTGCCTCAGCTGGTTTTGTCAAGGAAGTGCAAACCGCTGTAGTGTAGTTTTCCTATATGCAGCGAGAAGCTGCATGTTTCATTAACATGGACAATTGCATGATGTTTGAGGAGAACTGCATTGTGGTTGCTTTTCTTCTTTTTCCGTCTGTGGGTCAGATTGGAAAGAAAAGTTAGAAATAATGAGTCTAACAAATGTTTCTTTCATACTTTTTCATGAAGTGAGCAACTGACATCCTCAAATGTGTTTTTGGAGGAGAAATACCTGCGATTGCTCATCATCATCATCATCAGCAGCAGCATCCTAACAACCATAGGAGAACAATGTTACTCAAACGCCACATGTTGTTATGTGTGCCTGCCAATTTCAACTGAAGACACACATGTGCAGCTTGGAATAAAATTCAAGCTCCAGTTAGGAAGGTTAACAACCCACAATTGTTGATCTCCTGTACATTAAGGCATTTAAAACGCCCTAAAATGCAAACACCACATGCATAATTATGTGCAAAGGATGCAAACTGAGCTGAGAAGAGTAGTTAAAACTGTCCAAATTCTGCCTCAAGTGAGCTTTCATTTTCAGTATTGGAAAATGTCCCATTTTACAAGGGTGTTAACTCTGATACCCCAATGTGCAAATTTAGAGAGATTATTAAGTTCATGATTGGTAAAAAAAATCATAGATCAGAAAGAGTTTCAGAAAGACTAAACTGGACTGATGGTCTATGGAATTCCACTTATTATCTATTACAGACGGGCATAATAAGCTTGCTAAAGTGGCAGCATATAAACATATTTACTATTCCTTGCTCGGCAGGATTGAGGGATTTATTTTTAATGGGAAATGTCTTCATTACTTTATGTAGTATCCACCTACTCTCTTTTTTGCATGTTCATCTACGCTCTCCCCCTCTTTTCTCTCTGTCTGAAGTTGTTTGCTTTATGTGTTGCCGTGTCTGTGTATGCTGTCTATTCCAACGTTTGGTAAAATGTGAATCACAAAATTTTGGCCAACTTTCAGATGCTGCCAATAGCTGGCCTGCACCTCAGCCAAATAACTCTATGAAGACATGACCAGACATGAAAAAAGTTTGAGAACGAGACCTGAATTTACAAATTCTGGAGTTTTTATTCAGATAAATACTTGCTGATGTGATTAATTGTGCTTTTATAATGATGGCTTTTAACCTCTGACTTGCTGAAGGTACTATAGGCACCAGAGTGTGTGTTTATTTCCAGACCTGCACCAGGTAAAGTTTCCATATTGTCCATCATTAGTTTCCAAACATCGTCTGTAGTTATCACCATGATGCTTTCTTCCAGCTCATTAGAGCATGGGTCCATAGCTTCAGGGAGAGCCGCACCTGGCAGAGGCAACAGAACGGGATGATGTGTTTCATAGTTGAAAGGAAACAGCTTGTTGTGCCAGTGCAACATCTCAAGATTTGTCACCAAAATATTTTCCTCGTCCTGTTTTTCATGAATACCAAAACGGTCGTCATACAATATGAATGAAGCAGGGGTAGTTATTAGATCGAGGCGCAGGATTTCGTTTGTCTAGGCTGAGGTAATAAGGTGATCAAGCATGGACGACATCTCACTCTGCCTCTGTGCAGACCTCGGGCTCTGGGAAACCACTTGATGGATGGTCTGTACCATTTGGTCGCACTGTCTGCTCAATAATGTGCGGCTGGCTCACCATGATTGGGTGCCCCCCTTGCACTGTCAGTGAGACAAAGGAGAGTGTTTACACTGGTCCTTATTATGGCACGCAGAACATGTGTGGCCCAGTCCATAAGCTGTCTTCTTGGGGCATTGAATGAAAGAAAAGGAAATGACTTTTACGCTTAACAACTTCAAAAATTAGTTGGCCTATACATATAAATCATTACATTCAAGTGCACCTTTTTAAATAAAGAGACAAATTTAGTCATGCTGACCCTACATAAACAGTTGAGTCTGTGCTCTAAAAGGAGCTTTCCAAAAGGTTATGGGAAAAAAATGAACTCTCTGTGATGTATTATGTATGTGTTATGTTCCAACTGTGACCAGCACTGTAGTAAAATAAACACATTTTCGGGGCAAATTCATAGTTTCCAAGAGTCTCTTGTAAGTTCACTTAAGTGGGTTTGGGTTAGAATGACAAAATGACAAACATCACAACTGCGACACAAACAAATGCACATGCAGAGTGAAGTACAGAGAAGGATTGATTATGGTCAACGGACGGATTCACCTTCATCTGACGTTGGTAGCTACAGTAAATGTAAATGTGGAATATATTCAGTCTTGAAACACTTGCCTGAATGACACTGGGTTTCTAAAGGTTGTATTAGCATATGTGTGTAAGAGCTGTTTGGAGTGTCTGACTATAAACCCGGCAGGAAACATCAAACTCAATTTTGATTAGAAGAAATACATACGTTCATGTGTGCAGCACTCCCTGTTTGGTCCTTCCTCAGCAAGCTGCTCTTTCAAGCTGCTCTGAACACAGTCCCCGAGCAGTTTGTTGTCTGCAACTTTAGAGGAGATCGAGCTGTCTTTAAAACTAGAACAAATATCAAGGTTAAGATTTAAAGATGCTGCGGTGTTTGTTGATTGAAATAGATTTCCATATTTTCCATATAAAACCAAATGTTGTGGACAGATTTCTTGACAAACCCGGCAGTGCTCTGCATGGATTAATGTGGTGCCACTTGTGCATGCAGTCTGCATTTATCTTTAAAATAGACGGCAGGATATCACTGACTGTGCTGTTTTGACTATCGTGGCACTTGTAAATCTTGTGCTGTACATTTTGATTCAATAAAACATTCCCTAACTGCGGTGTTCCGTGGTTAACCATGATTTGCTTTTGATTTGTGAGTACATACTTCTGCAATAAAACACGCAGAATGAGATTGTGCTGAGCGTGTCGGGCTGCGTCATCCTCTCGCCCGTGCACTATTCAGCGATGTAAGCTTTCCTCTGCACATTTCATGACTCACAGCCTTTTACAAAATGCTGTCTGTTCTCACTTCAAAGCAGCGTGCCAGGCTGAATAATTGCCGTGGCTCCCCACCCAGCCCGGTCCGTGGGGTTGCGAGCTGACGGAGCAGCACTGGTGTTGCATCCAGCTTTCGTTTCACCATCTCTGCCAGGATGTTACTGACAGCTGAATCATCATGCGTGAGAGCAACAACACCCCGTCTAACAGTGATATCTGTGCTCAACAGAGTGTGACCATGGTACTCTCGTGGGTCTGTGTCGAGGTCTACCTCATGTATAGTTGATTGATTCACTTATTTGCAGCTGAATGAAAAGTTCAGTTCCATATAAACCACTCTGCATGTGCGAGATCTCTTCCACAGTGTCGTAGAGATAAGAATCAGAGAGAGGTTGGGCCGTGAATACTAACAGCTTTTAGTGATATAGTCATCATTAATTCCTTCTGGCATCTGCGACTGTCTTTTTCATTTAATGCAGCATTGTTTCTACAGGGTTATCAATAAATATCTGATGATTGATCATTTATTTTCATTGTACTGGCCACTGTAATACTAATGGAACATTAAAAGGATTTTTTTTCCCCCAACAAAATCCTGACTGTCAGCTCGATTCTTTAACCAATCAGCACAAGTCACATCAAGGATCCATCAGTGTCCTCTATTGCTGTTTGGTGTTGTCCTGGCAACCAACCAAGGCTTTACGTGCATGTGTGTGTTTACATGCGTGTGTGTGTGTGTGTGTGTGTGTGTCTCTTGGGTGCCGGCCTCGCCCCCTCGCTGCACACCATGTGCTGCTGCTGATTAGCTCGACTCAGAGCAGGCCAGGCTGGCAGAGGCGGTGCAGCATCTGATAAAGCCTAATTGATACGGCCACAGAGGGAGGCCTTTGTGTGCTTTGTTGGCCTGGCGAGGCACAGCGGGACCATACCTTGTCAGTGTGGCTGCTCAGACAATGGGAGCAGCTGTAACTCAAGTGTGAGGAGCTGCAATGATGGAGACAGAAACCTGCTCCATTATTGACTGATGCCGGAAAAAAAGTGAGTGCTGAGTGTGGAGACGAGGACTAGGGCAAGGAGGAGGTTTTGTGCAATAGAGGGTTATGGTGGGACAAACCTTTTGTCAAGCAACTCTATGAGAAGCCACTGGGCCTGTGGGCTAATATCTCTGTCAAGGCACTTCTTCCACTACTACACCTGGGCATACAGGGACTAAAGGGCAGCACAAAGCAAATCAGGGATAACAAAGGGAGCAGGGGGGATGTAGGTCCAGCCCCCTCCATTTGGCCTAGATGCACACAGTCAGATGCTGAGATGGGACTGCACCATGTGGGATGTCACTGTTGTTGCCATTCAGCCTGAGCGGTGCAGGATTTGCTTTGTCCCTCTAAGTGTGAGCTATTATTTGTTTTGATTTTTTTTCCTATGGATTCCATGCAGAATGACATTTGTACCCCAAGCTCTGTAACGGAGTGACAAAATGTTGAAGTTCAAAGCTTTTTGTTTGGATTACTGGCAGTTCCTCTGTCTGCAGCCCCTGCATGTCTTTTATAAAAGGTAAGGTGCTCTGCATGTATAATGTCTGTCTTATTCTAAAGGTGAAAACTTTTCTTAATTTTTGAAAAAGAAGTCAGAAAGTCAGGATTGTAAAAACTGGAATAATAGCCTAACTAAGAACCATGCCAGTGCTTTATGGTAATCCTGTGGGGGTTCAACCAGCACAAGTTATGGTTGTCCAGGATCCAGCGGTCTGTTCCTCTCTCCTTGTAAAGTGTCACATTTAAGCGAGACGGGAGTGATGGACAGGCCCCCATGCTTTTTTTATACATGGATGTTGGGACTGAATTGGAAACGGGGCCCACGTGTCGCTGAGGTCAATCTGTCTGAATGGAGGTGCTATTGTTGTGGTTTGACCCTGACAAGCTCCAGCATTGTATTCACTCCATTATGTGTGTGGTCCCACTCACACTTATTGGTTCGGCAGCATGAGGCGACACACGTCCCCTACTCCACCGTGCACCGTCACAAACAGTCAGTGTTCACGTTTTGCTGTGAAGTTTCTGCTCCATGTTAATGCTCATGTGTGAGGAAATGTCTTGATGGCATTCATTGTATTTGTGTAATGATAAATGACGACCAATGATTGCCTCTTGATGACTGCATTCGTCATTATGGAAATGCAATTATGGAAGTGTAATATTAAAGTTAAGCACTGGTGATGAATCAAATTCATTACATTTGTTTCTAGGCTAAATTAAGTATCAATTATCCATAACTGGCTCGAATTTTGTAAACTGAATAAATCAATGACATTGTTACGACACATGCACTGCCTCAGATTACCTGATTGCCATGACCTCAGGTGGTTGCCTGGCAACCTTGCAAATGTACTATACTAATGCAATGAAGAAATAATCTGGATACTTGCACTGTTTTGTCTATGAGATATTTAATCTAGTTATATATGATGGAGCAATGGGAATAGGATTAAGTGTGTGGACTTTTCTTTGTTTTGTCTCTTCCCTCCATGTTGCCAGGAACTATCTTGAATGATGATGATTGACTGATTGACCCCATCTTTAAGATAACTAAATGCAAATTAGATGAACGGATGTGAAATAACAGAAAGAGTTCAAATGAAAGCTCAAGATACCAGAATGGCTGCAAAGTGGTCAATTACATCAACTTAAAAAAAATGATTTTTGTTTTTAACATTCAAATTGCACAGTGTAAGACACTGAGCCAAGAAGAAGTGACACGCTGATCTTGAAAGATAATTTGAGTACTCGTTCCATGCCAGTCTCATCTTCTCTATAATGAGAAAGCCCTCATGGGTCACGATGAAGTGAGCAAACTCTTGGTCTGGTTGAGAGAATGATAATCAAAACGGAGAATATGTCATGTGAAGAGGAGTATCTTAGAGGCATGAATTGTTGCAGCACACCTCTGGGCCATATTTATTCATGAGTCCACCCATCCCCCTACCATCTCCTCCACAGAGATGGGTCTCTGGGGGTGAAGACAAAAACATCCCCCCATGACACAGCTTAATGCACACGTGTATCCATTTAAATACAAGTCAGTGATTGGATGTGGAGACCCATTTCATTAAGCTCAAGGATGAGCCAAACGCTCATATTGCTGTAGAGTGTGGTGGAACTGTAAAGTGTTCAGTTGCTGTGGAGCACTGATTTGTTCTGAGAGCAGGATAATTAGGACAGAATTAAAAAGTGAACATTCTTCTCTTCCCTGATACGGACATTTTTAAAGGGCCAGTTCCCCAATATTGCCAAGCCTCTATTACAGATGTGTAAGAAAAACAAACAAATGATGCCTCAAACTATGGAAAATATTAGAAATATAGCATACTATTAATCTTCTCTCATAAGGTTCCAACATTTTCTTTGCTGTCCCTGTTCACATTGATAAAATATAAGCATGTCAATATTTTTAAAACAACACTTTTCACTAAGCAAGCAACACCAAAATGAACCACACAGTCAAACTCATTCAAAGATGTTGTATTTTATTTGTTTGAAAATTCACTTTTTGTTGCAATGATCAGAATTGTGTTTGCGTTTGCGCTGTCTCACTTTGCACCATGGTTTTTTGTTTACAATTCTGACCATGGGCGGGGCTTATGAAGCTGCCTGCTGATTGGCTACTGAGTTTTGGAGCGACAGTTCAATGTACCGGAAGTATAGTCACAGGCTTGGAGTTGCTGTCCATCTGGAACTCGTTCCCCAAATTTTCCAAATTTTCCCTTCCCAAATAATAATTTTCTCGGCTGTCGTTCCAGACGGACAGCTCCAAAACTCAAGGTCACAAATCATTGCAAACAAAAAGTGTATTTTCAAACAAATAAATTACAGTATTTTTGAATGATTATGAATCGATATTTTATTTGCAATTTGTATGTTGTGATTGTGTCTTTTGCTTCTTAAAAAGTGTTGTTTGAAAATATTGACTCAAATCTAATTCCATACCTCTCTAACTGGATATTTTTGCATGTATGTAACATAGTTACTATGAAATAGAACCATATCACCCCCACAACCCCCTTTAATAGCTGGGGCTAATTGTGATTGTGGTGTATGCAGAGCTGCAGTTACAGCACCAAAAACTCTCAGATACAGCTCTGCCCTCACTTCTGCTGTGGGTTACTGACCTGCATCAAACTGTCCAAACACTGCAGTTCATCAGTGCTAAATAACCCTACTCCCCCACACACTCCTCCCCATTCATTTACACCTACTGACTTCCCTCTGCCGCATCCTCCTTACCCGGACAGGACAGACATGACACCATCTTGACGGAATAATTAAACATCAAAGTGTCTCTTTTATGTATTCCATTCCCCCCTGCACAAAGATAGAGGGGTTGCCTCCTTTTCCACAAGGATTTATCTGACCATAGTTTTTATCTGAAGCTAACAGTCAGAGCCATGGCCTTTAATATTCCTCCCTTATTGTGGACCAGGGGGATCAGTCTCCACTGAGGACCAAATTCAGGACATCAAAAGCCTTTTTCCAGGCCTGCTTTGTCTCGGACTGATCCCAGTGGAACTCGACCTGAGTCTTTACAATTGCAGATGAATTTCTGCGAGATCTCCAGAGGCTTTCCAGATTCACACCAGCTCACTCAAATCATGGGAATAGCCTTAATTTGTTTTTCCACGCTCACTGAAACCCACTGTACACCAGCTGGATGAACACGGCACGTATGTAGCCCAGTGTAGTAAATAATTTAATATAATTTTTGAGGTAATGTTGTGTTAAGTAGACTGTGTAGTCTTAAAAAGAGGGCTAATTACCTTCAATTTTCGGGCCAAATGAAGCATGGTTTTATGAATGCGCTGGTCCACAGAGTCCTCAGTGACACTGAGGTCTTTCATATTATGCCAGCAGCTCTTTCACACCATGTGCTGTGGGCTGTCTGCAAGCCCAGTCGGCACAACCGAGTGGCAGACATAGCTTGAAACAATCAGTTTGTTATCAGCCACGCTCACTGTGGTTTTGTTTTCGCGGCGTTAAATGGGAACATGGAAGTCTGAGGCCCCTTGTCAAATCGATCTGCTGCATGGATACGTACTGGTATGGTGATGCAAACACTCAGCTGCAGTCGCTGTAAATCAGAAGAGCACAGCAGCGCCCTGCGATATTAATGCCCTCCTTGTCTACGTTTGTTGTGAACACAAATGGTGTGTGTCTCCTGTATTTCATCAGCTTGTGTCTTCAGTGTAGTTTGGGACAGAGTTTTGAAGAGAGGTTTTCCCTACATGACGGACTGCAGTCGGTCTAACTGCCAGGAGATGACCCTGTCATGAAAGTGAGGGTCAGAGAGAGAGAGAGAGAGAGAGAGAGAGAGAGAGAGAGAGAGAGAGAGAGAGAGAGAGAGAGAGAGAGAGAGAGAGAGAGAGAGAGAGAGAGAGAGAGAGAGAGAGAGAGAGAGAGAGAGAGAGAGAGAGAGAGAGAGAGAGAGAGAGAGAGAGAGAGAGAGAGAGAGAGAGAGAGAGAGAGAGAGAGAGAGAGAGAGAGGTTTGGCAGCTGCTCAGAGGAAGGCCACAGAGGCCAACGGGGAGTGAAAATACTTGGCTATTCTTGAACATCTAAAATAACAAAGGCAAACAACATTACTATGTGTCAGCATATCCTGAACATGCAGCTGAGGTTTGTTTGAAAAAGCCGGTCAACTATAACCATTGATTATGAAATTTAAGCAAAAACTATTAACATGGACACACACAATATTGCAGGCTTTACCTGTTAAACTGCACTGATAAAATTATACTGTCAGTTTACATCCACCGTCAGTCACACTTTTATGCCCATACCTCTCTAAATGGATATTTTTGCTCAATGCTGTTTACTGTATGTAACATAGTTACTATGAAATAGAACCATGTCACGCCCACAACCCCCTTTAATAGCTGGGGCTAATTGTGATTGTGGTGTATGCAGAGCTGCAGTTAGAGCACCAAAAACTCTCAGATACAGCTCTGCCCTCACTTCTGCTGTGGGTCACTGACCTGCATCAAACTGTCCAAACACTGCAGTTCATCAGTGCTAAATAACGCTAAAGACATGACATATTTGCATATTTGACTCTTTACAAGACCGTCGTTTATTAACATCGGCATCATGCTCTATTGAAGAACACCTGAAAACCATAAACTCCTCAGGAAAATATTTACTGACATATAAATCATGTTTCTCACTTGATTTATATGTCAGTAAATATTTTCCTGGAGTCCTTTTCTCATAGACTGACAAACAAACTAGTGGAGTCGCAAGAGAATACAGGTTTCTCACACATCTGCATTGGCTTTACTTTTTGGACTTGGAGACTACAACCATTATTTATACACAATATATCGTCATGATGCCCCATAGTGTCTGAGTTCTGCTTTATTAACGTGCAACTGAACACTGAGTTTCACTGGCTTCATAAAAAAAGAAAGTTGTCACATTAGTGGCAACAACAATCAAACAGTTTGTATTTATACATTTTGATATTAACAGTTGTTATGACACAGTCAGAGGTGAACACCTCAGCACCTCACCCGACTCCTACTTCCTTTATAGTGCATCATTTTATTATTTGCTGTGCCTGTTTTAGTGGTTTAATTCCCATTGCACCAGTGTTTTATACAGTTTTATTTTCTTTACGTAACTTTTATCATTATTTTAATTTATATCAATTTGTTTTTGCACTAAGGGGGGCCTGTTAAAGTTGTTATTTTAGCGATAGAAATGAAAACATGTGACCTACCATGGCTCAAACAGACAAATCAGCGCTCACTTGCCGTGATCTGAAGTCACAACACAGCTAAAAAAGACAATTTTAAAATTAGAACTAGTTTTTTTTCCCACAAACACCAATTAGTGATAGTGAAATTGACCTCTGACCTGCCTTGACCTGTCCTAGGGTTTGAACTTCAGTCATTTGTTTGTCTTTTCCGACACACACACACACACACACACACACACACACACAGTCTGTCATGTATCCCAAATAAACCAAACTGCTACTTCATTCCGCTGACTCTGCAAAATGAAATGATTCTCTTCCACTTGTTATGAAGTCGACATGACAAGTCAAACAGCCTCGAGTCTCCAAAAGCTACATTTAGCAGTCATGTCTTTCACAAAAGAGAGTTTGTCACTATGAAAAAAGTAGAACGAAATCAAACACTGGCCCAGCCTTTCACACCTACTGTAGCATTATGATTAAGGGGGAAATGTGTGGCAGCAGTAAGTGACAGCCTGCTAAAGAAAGGGACAGCAGCTGGCTGGTGGAATGTGAACATGCGCTTGCTTTACACACACTGAAGCGAGGAGGGATTTTGCTCCTTGTCTGGACCACGAAGCAGCTGGCCTTACTTGGTAGTGCTGGAAAAAGTCTGTGCTCTGCTCCCCTCAGACAAGAGCAGTTTGCCGATTAAAATAAATGAAAACAGGAACTCCGAAGAAGTAGTGACGGAAGAGACCAAAAGAGAGAACATTAGTCATTTTCCCTCAGGAACAAGTAAAGACTGGTACATGTTATGTGGTCAACATTTGGGAGAAGAGAGGAAGGAGTGGCATGGGTGGATGCTGGTAGGAGGACTCTCACATGCTCCTCTTTCATACAGACAGTGTTCAGCCCTCAGTTGCCTCACAACATCTGGGTATCCTTTACCGCTTTGCCCTTTCTTCAGTGCACTTAATCCAATCCAAATCTCAAGTTTCTGTCCTGAAGATGTCAGGGACATGTGGAATCTAATGTGGAAGTACTGCATTTCAGTGCGGACTATAAGGTAGGTGAATCATGTTACTCCAGAGGCTCAAAGCATGGTGGTGAACTTCTGTGAAGGTTAATGCTGATCTCTGTGCTGGGAAATGCTCCAAGTTTTAATTGACTTTTCATAACTTTCTGGATGTTGTCTTCAGATTGCAACTTTGTCCATAATATTTCAATGAACTGCATAGTCCATTAGTATTAGAACCATGTAAAATGTCCATTGCCACTTCTTGAGGCTCAGGTTTATATAGAGACTGCTTGATTTGCCCATTTTGATTTATAGTTGTATAAAACCGTTATGGTGCACATTGTTTTCAAATAGATTTTTGTCAAATGCATACAGTAAAAGATGATTTGCTGTCACTACGACAGTGTTGTTTTTTTGTTGTTTTTTAAAAAAACCCTGGGCTTCTGTAGGGGACGGGTTAAAACATTAATGGTTCCACAGAGTGATTTCACCACTGCAAGGCTAAAATTAGTGGCCATTGTGGCTAGAGCAGCCTGAGTCAGCAGCAGCCAATCACCATTCATACACTCCTATGGTCTGTAATTCCAGTCGCCTCAGGTCGGATAGCTACATTTTGGAATTCAAGCTTTAATACGGAAATGAATCTCCCCAATCCACCACCACCACCACCACCACCCCCTCCTCAGTGTGTACGCTTGTTTTATTGAATTTTCTAAATCGTGTCTGGCACAACACAAGCACATCGTTCTGTGTATCATGGCCATGAGACATTTTCTGTCTCTATGTCTCATGAATGTTGCAGTGACACGGTTTTTCCACTGAGCTTGGACTCCCTTGTGTGCTCGGCTAAAAATGACCAGACAGTCACTCATACATGTACGTACAAGTCATACACGGTATTTTTAAATAGCCTTGTCTATATTTGTAGTGTCCCTCGTATTATCCCACTCACGGTGTCTCACTCAATGGCACCAACACTGGCAGTTGTAAAGGAAAATTATAATACATAAGTATATGTTTTATGTGGCCCACTCCAGTTAGTGAGGTTAACAAATTGCCCACACATTTACTTTACACATTTATTGATAACAGTCTGGCTGCTATTCAATCTCATGTTGGCTCTGTGTTGGTACTATAGTATTATCTTATTTTGTATCTTGAGCTGTTAAATGCTCCATTATAGCAGTTTTCTGTTTGGTGCCAGACATGTAGCATAATTGAGTGTTTATGAGAGAGAGTTTAAGCTAAAAAAAAAAGCCTGATTTTCTAGCTCTGGCTGCAAACAAGATTGATGAGAGCAGAGTTTGAGGGCCAAATACCAAAATAGAGCGTCATCTCTTAATCCTAGATACTATAAGAATGCTTATAGGTGCAGAAAAATTACAAAAACTTATTTCATTGTAAATTTTTTGTTGTTGTTGTTTTTTCTACAAAATATTTGACTAAATTGTTTAGAAGGTTTTATATAAGTCACCTTTTAAGACTTCCAGTTCCAATTCAGCTTTTCCCAATGATGAATTGCTAAAATCTTGTCCCAATACTGTGAAAAACTTGGTCTAAAACAAGCCTAACATTCAACTAGAGCTGAAACAATATTACTCGATTAATTGATTATTAATCGATTACTAAATTAATAATCAACTGTTTTGATAATCCATTAATCGGTTTGAAGCTTTGTTTCATCATTGTTTCAGCTTCTTAAATGTAAATGTAAAGAAATCATTAAAAGTGAATCATCTTTGGTCTGTGGACAAAACAAGACATTTGAGAATGTCATTATTCCCATTAATAATCGTTAGTTGCAGCTCTACATTTAACCTTGAAAGAATGATTTGTGGGATTCTGTTGTTGATAGCAAAAAGCTGAGTGATAATTCAGTGGAGCTCAGCCGCTGCAGGAAAACAACTGCTGTTTGCTGTGCATCTTAACACACACACAAAGCCTTCCACAGTATTATTTTAGAGACATTTTAAGACTGACCTTTGATCACACCTTTGTCTGAGCAAATGAAGGCAGTGTCATCTTCCTGCAGTGCATTCCTGGAGATAGGAGTCATACGTCAACAACTCCCCCTCCTCTCACATGCAGGTCTCACTCTCCTCTGACCTCGCTGCTCTGTCTTTTCTCCCATCCAATGCCTGACGACATACCAATCCCATCTGTGTGTGTGGAGAAAAGTCAAAAGTCAGTATCTGCAGGGAATGTTTAATCTGCATTGCAGGAGGAGTTTTAAAAAATAAATTCTCCATAAAGCGTGGTTTTACAGCATGGGTTGGCCCCTGGCTTGTTGAACCCTTAGCATACTGTACGGTGTGTACATGCAGGCACTTTAAAAAAAGGTTTGCCAGTGAAATAGTAGAGGCCAGGGAACATGATCTGACCATTTCAACTGCAAGCACAAGGGATTATTTATTTAAGCCAGGGACTCAGACTTTGGAGTTGGAGCTGCCAGTTTGCGATGACGTACAGTATGTGTCGGTCTTTTTGCCTCCCATGCAGCTGGCTTCTTCTAGGGAAGGAAGTACAGTGTCTACAGTGATGCATTAAGATCATCTTGTGTCTTGACAACTGATCCAGCTCCACGCAGTTTCCTGGCAAGCAAGAAAATGCTGCAGATCAGAGCCAGTGGTTTGCCTACATAGCCGTATACCGTCTGTGTTGTGGAGTAAAGCTGACTTGTCCTTCCACCGCCCTGCTCTTTAAAGGTACAGGCGTTTTTTGCTCCGAAAAATTAGAGGGCCTTCTGTAAACAGAAGTAAGCAGTCAGTGAGCTGTTAGCGACACCTCCCTCTGAACTGCAGCTGTTAAAGTGGCAGCAGGATCTCAGGAAGAGTTTCCTGCTCTCCTCTTTCTGCTCTAACACACCTGAGACACACAGACAGAGGGATTGTTATCATTAGGAGGGTGGAAGGCATATGGTGAGTTTGGCTGTGTTTCACTTTTGGTGAGCTGGGAGGGTTATGTGAGGATAGGTCACGCTCTGCAGTCGTGTGAATTTGTTGTTTTTGTGTTTTCTAAAGAAACTGCAGGGTTGTGCGTCATTCTTTTCTGTACACCGGGATGTGAGTCTGGGACTCTGGCACCTGTGTAAAATTGATTTCAAGGTGTCTTTATTTCTGCTGCCATTCCTCAGCAATTTCACACTTAGTGTCTTTAGCATGGCAGGAATTCTTTTCATCCTGATCTGGCTTGTTAGAGTTGGTTGTGTTATGCAGTGTCGTGACACACAGTGAAAAGTCGTCTCTGCCTCTTCTTGTTTTGTCTTTAGGTCAATATATTTCTCTCAAGAACTTGCACACCAAGTAAATCTTGCTTAGTCTGAGGCTTTAAAACTGTTACTTGTTACGTACTGTATGCCAAGAGCTGTTATGAATATTTCAGAGTTGAAGTGTCTTATTTCCACTGGTAATATGATTCACTCTTTGTGTTCTTCACTCACAGTAGATCTGTTGAGTTCTACTTTAGTGCAGTTCAGTCATGAACAAAAAAAGAATAAGAATTTTGCTCTCTCACACCTTACTCTGGAATCTGGAAAGCGGTGGATGAATTACTTTAGTCCTTTACTTAAAGGAATTGTTCAGGTTTAAAGTGTAGTTGTATGAGGTCTTGAAATTCTATCTACACTGGGCTTTATTTCTGTGGACCCACATGGAAACATGCCACCAATCAGCCATTTTACATCACAACTCCCTGAAGATTTGAATCCACTGCTGTCTTCATTAGTATGTTCAAATATGTTGATGGATGTTCACACAATGAATTGGTTTCTTCAAAATTCACTCAGGAGTAAAACTCTAATTATCTGAGCTTTACCACAATAATTATCAATATCAATTAGTTTTTTGGGTTTTTTTCTCCTTTATTTACCAGATAAAAGACCCATTGAGATCAAGATCTCTTTCACCAGGGTGACCTGGCCAAGAAAGGCAGCAGCACACATCATAGTTAAATAAAAACAGGAAGACAACAACTACAATACAAACATAGAAATACAAGAGTACAACTAGACAAACATAAAGTGCAAGAGTTGTGGTAATTCACATTTTAAACACAAAGCAAATCTTGAACTGTGTTTCTTAGCCTTGTTTTTCCACTTATATTAACGTGGGAAGTACCATGTTTTCCTCTGTAATGTTGTCTAATATGAACAAAATAGAAAAACTCAAATACAACACAAGTAAATCTTGAGTCACTGTTCACTACTGAATTAGGAGTCCACATTTCCACTGGTTCACAGTATCTGCAGATGAATGTTTAATTTAGACATAAATATCATCTGCATTTATTGCTGCCAGTCCCAGCTTTGATGAAAATGAAATGAATTTAAAATTGCTATAATAAAGATGAAATGTCAGGATAATAACTTAGATGTCACTGTAGCTCTGGTTACTGCAGTGTTCTTAGTCCTTTTTTAATTACTGGCAGGTTTCAAAATTGGCCTGGTCCTATAACACTAGTGGTGACCCATGGCTCTGTCAATAATGAGCTCACAGTGGCTGGAACGATCAGGGGACGCAGCCACTACCTGAGTCCCCCCTCCATCTTTTATGCATTTCAATGAGGCTACGCTCATCCAACATTAATGGCCACATTGGCCCTGAACAGGGATCACTCTATCTCGGGCCAGCATAGGCTCTAACCCAGGCTGTCAGTGGTCCAGGGGATGACTTCAGCCAGGCCCCGGATGCCCACTAACGTGACTTCATCCTGAATCTAATGACAGCAATATTTTACCTGTTAATGGCACTCAGATGAATTAGAGCAGCAGTGGCAGTGCTCTCACAGGGTCCTGCAGCCTTTTAAAATCTAAGCTACTGGCCATATTCTTTGTGACCTTTCACTTCCAAAGCACTTTTCATAGCATGGCACCAGAAAGTCCATTATTCTCTCATCAGGAAGAGTGATGCCTCCACCTTTGCAAATTCAGAACAGATTGCCGTGTTCCGTGTAACAGCTGGAGGTAGCGCTCGCCAGACTGAGGCTGTGTGTATGCATAACCAACCCAAGTGTTTGAGGGTTTCAGTGTGAACCCAGCAGCTCAGGGCAGAGCATGCACCGCTGCCAACATCTGGCTGGTCAGGTATTACGTAAAACCTTAACAAACATTATTGTTAATTTATTCAAGTCATCCACAGGCGAGTCTAAGTGAAGGGTGAGGTGCAGTTATGCAAGATGGTGGATTATTTGTTTTGTTATGTTTCTTTTTTATGAAAAGGCTCTGAATTTTAAAATCACTCTTTCCAAAGGAAACTGCTTGCAGTCACTTCCTGTTGTATGATCACGTACAGTGCGGATTACCAACTAAACACAATTAAAGAAAGAATTTAGTCATTTCACATTACAAAACTTGAGAATGACACAGACAGGCAGGTTTGTTAGGCAGTTATTTGCCTCAAGCTTGTTAACATGACATTTCTGGATATTTTGCTGCCCTGTAGCTAATCAGTCTGTAGCTAATGGTTCCTTGATCACACCGTGCTACTTCGCCCACACCCAATGTTTTTGGGGGGGTTTGGACTGTGAGGATGAATCATCTCAGAGCAGTGGCTCACATTGCATACTTTCATTCCTTGCAAGTCAAATGAATTAATGAGCCTGGGTAAATCAGACATTGATTAGGTCAATGCAGGAATTATAGTTCTTTTATTTATTGACCCGACATGCAATAAAAAAAAAAAGTTATTACCTGCTTTGACCTTGTCGCTCTTCTTCTTCTCCTGCTGCCCAGTCTCCATCTCCCGCCTTCCTTTGCATCTTTGTCTATGTTTTGTGGTCGCAATCTGCAGTCATTTAGTATGAGAGAAGACCCAATCAGTTCCTCCGTGCTTGAAATTCCTCTCTGTTAAACACTTTCTTTTATTAACAATGTCATAAATTATGGAGGGCAGGAGGGAAGAGGGAGGATGGAGCTGGCAGAAACGAGCGTGCAAGTACAGTACACAACTACACACAGCATCACTAATCAAGTTGAGTGGGCTGTGCTTAATTTACATTGCTCACATGAATCTGAGCATGAAGGAACAAACCTGCAAATTGTCATACTGACTTTGCAGTCATGTCAGTAGTGACGGTCTAATGGAGAAATCCGTCTATCATCCATCCATACCGCTTAGTCAAAGCTTGAGCCAGACCTAGCTGATGTTGGGGGTGCAGGAACATATTGTGAAACTTTATGCGATGAGATTAGATTCAAAGTCGATGCAAAATCAATGATCATATACAGAGGGGAAGACATGTGCATATTGGTTGCTGACAGTGTACGATGACACACTCTGAAACCAGTGTTGTCTAGAAACTTGTGTCTGACATTATTGATGCACATTTAATGGTGGTCTCCTGACTCACTTCCAGCCAGGCAACCTCTCTTTTGTTGGGCAATTAATAATTTTTCATGTCTGGCATCATTACGTTCAGACATCATGGTCTCCACCGTCTTGGCTCACTTTGAAGATAAAAAAAAAAGCCAATGACAGCCAATTGGGATCAACCACACAGACACATGAAAACACTCTGAAGATTCGGTTTACCGCAGTCAAACAACAAAGCAAATGTTTTATTTTGCCCCTCACGTAGAATGGAAGTGGATAGGAGGCAACATTTTGTCTTTGTTGCATAACATGCATTTGTGTAACCAGGCCCTCCCTCACGCTGGTAGAATCATGCAAATAATTTGAATTTGTGTCATTCCTTCAGTCGCTTAAAGTGGTTTTTGGTGATGTTTGGTCTTCTTGAACAGAGAAGATGTGATATTACTTGTGAGCTGCATCCTTTCTTCTGACAACAGGCTCCGTCAAGCAATGTTAATGTGAATATACATCAGCAGTGTATGAGTAGGCGGGAACAGGATGTTCTCCTGAACTTTTTTAATCCCAGAATTCTTCGTGTTTTCAGTCATACTCTACTTTATCTTGCCTCCGTGCAAACCAGCGGTTAACGTACAGTAACTGCCCCACACCAGATGACTTCCTCTCCTCATTAAAGAGTAGATTAATTCTGTGTTGACACAGAAATAGAGAGAAGGAAGGGTTCATGAAATGAGTGCTCAGATGCAAGCGGGGCATATACACAGCTGTGTCGAAGCATGTTTTATGAGCAGCAGGATGAGATGGCAGCGTGATTGGTGGGGCAGGTGGTGGACCACTGGTAATTACTGGGCAGCGACGCTGCACAGTCAGTGGTCCCCACACACCAATCTGTCTTCCTCTGGCCTCAATGAAAAGCCTTTTAACATCTGATTAGCTTTTAATGACACTCTGTGGGTGTGGGTGTGGTTTGGATATGAGGCTGTAGTATATGCAGATAAATATTGGTTTTCTGATTGAGGAGCTCTGTGATCCAGGTGTAGATAATTGTGCTGCATGTCTATTATGGTTTTTTTAGAAGGATGTGTTTGCATGCATTTGTCTTGAAAGCATCAATTCATCAAGGAGCTGTTAACATTGTTCTATTTCTCCCCTCTGTCAAAAATCATAGAGTTGCTCAGTAGAAAAGATCTACAGCATATCAATGTGTGCTCACTCTCAGTCAAAAACCAAAAAACTCCCTATATTGAAATTGTTTTTTGACTTTTTGTTGTCACTAATATCGTGGAGTTTTTTTCATTGTGTTCGAATATGGTGACAGACTGCCCAATGACAGGGGTCAAAGGTGATACTATTGATCCTGGGAGGATGTTGCAGTGTAAAATGAGTTGTTAATACTCATCAGATTTTTTACGATTGCTTGTGGTATATTTTCAGGCAGGACCAGCAGGTTAGAACTGCTTGAAAGGTTCAGCTGTTGTTTATGTTTATGACATAAAAATGTCATAAAGCGTTCGTGGGGGAGGGGAATGCAAATAACACCAAACAATAGGAAGCTAGCTATTCACAATTTAAGTTTACATTAAAATGTATTGTGGATTTAAAATAAATCTTCCAAAATGGGGGGGGAAAGATAATGCACATTTATGTGTGTTTCCATTTAATGCTTTTAAGTGAATATTGTTCACACGTTCACATTTACTTTTTATCAGTACACTAACAAATGTGTGCAGCTGCCCACATTCATTTGGACAACCTAACCAATGTCCCATCCCTAACCTTAACCATAACCAGTGAATGCCTTACCCTAACCTTAACCTAACCAAAATTCACATACAGTATAAGCCCCTAAACCTCCAGTTCCCCAAAAAAGGTTCTGCCTCATTAGGACCAGGTTTTGGTCACCCTCATGACGACACACGCACACATCTGCCATCTTTTGGCAGTCATGAGTCAGTGAGCCTTATCCATTACCTGCTGCACGCCCTCATGAGGGTTTCTCTCAGAGAATAGACACCGCTGCATGTCAGGTCTCTGTGCCACCCTGGTGGCTCTGCTATACCAAACCAAACAAACACACCACTCTCTGAAGCTCTGAAGTGAAGGAGTGTTGCCACGTAATAGGTGATGTGCTGTGTATCCAGAACAGAGTCTGCCGCGATGGGCCATGTTTGAAAGAGCTGGCACATCTGTAGCAGAAGAAGGGCTATCTCTATCCCCCTCTCGCTCTCTCTCTCTCTCTCTTTCTTGACATCACAGGCTACAGACTGTCGCTGCTGCCTGCATCTGCACAGGGGGCACAGAGGTATGGTCTCCTGAGCAAGCACTTTTACATTATTAGTGCCAGAGGGATTACATCAACCCGATTTTGTGTGTGTGTGATTATCATTTACAGTAGCCTCTGTATTCTTCACACGACAAAACCATGATTGGGCGAGTGGCCTGCTTGAAGAAAGTAGTTTCCCGAGGTGTCACTGTTCAGAAGCGTAGTCCTACAGCTGGACACCTTGGTGTTGTGATGGGCTGTCAGGAGATGCAGGTAAAGGCTCCTCTTTGCCTTTTTTTCCTCTCAATGGCATTGAAGCCGACGGTTCTGACGGGGTGTCAGAAGTAGTGCCAACGCAACACCAAGCCCCTGGGCTGCGGGCCGCTCTAATGAGATCCCCTGAGTGGTTAGCAGGCTGATGGAGATGGCCTGTCCTCTCTCCTCCCCCTCACTCTGCACACTTGCCTCTAATTTGTGGGAGAAGAAAGAGAGACTTCACAAGTGCAAGAGACAATACTTTGGACAAAAGACAAGAAGAAGAAAGAAAAAAAAAATTCTGCAACATCACAATGAAAGCCCCTTCAACCTCATTAGATTGTCTAGTACATGCATCGCTGCAGGATAAGATCAGTCAATGTGTCCAATAAGCCGGGGGGAAAAGTGATTGTGTGGCGTGAAAGGCGTCAGGTGTTCTTTTGTCGAAGACGTTAAGCATCAGATGTGCTAAATGTCTGTTTCCTTTTATTCTAATTTTGATGTCGGCTCCAAATATCAAAGTGCTTTACATGTTCCATAACTTACAAGGACCTCCTGAAGACTATAAAAATGTCGCCCTCTACTGGCCACTTAACAACATAGCCAGAGGAGCGGAGAGCTGGTTAGTCAGAGTGGCATCAGAAAGTGATGGTCTTCTGACTTTAGCAGCTTATGTTGTATTTGCATTTCACGAGTGCACTTATATTTTATCAGGGGAAAGGAAAATGGATATTTCTGTACAAAAGATGTACAAAAAGAAATTACACTGAGGTACAAATACCTTAAACATACTACAGCTGTGTTCATTATTTGTAGTTGTTTGGTCATATTGAATTACAGAAGAGGAACGATGAGATTATGGTTGCTCACATGTCAGACAATAAGACAATATTCAGAATTGTAATGTTTTTCATTGACAAATATTTATTACTGGTCTTTGAAATGTCCCTAAATATAACAAGCAATTTACAAAAGACCACATATGTCTTTTGTGTTATTCTTTATTTCCATGACAAAAAGAAAAAGAGAATGAAATAATAATTTCAAACAATGCAGGGAGGAGATAGAAAAAGACATAAAACGAAATATGAGATAATACATAATTATTATTATTATTTCCAGGTTTATACTGCAGAGCATGCTGTTTTAACATTTACATAAAACTGGTATTTTTTTATGTTAATTCAAACAAAACAGATGTTCTTCTGAGGCTGCAGCCATCACAAGTGTGTATGAAGCTGGTGCTTTTCTCATCTGAATTATGTAAACTTGAAGAGGACACTGTTTAGAGAGATTTCACGCCGTAAATCAAAGTGAATCAAAACAATGTGCTGCCTCTTCCTCCACATTCACCTCCAATCTCTTTCCTCCTCAAATCAAAGTTGCTTTACAACTCTTAACAGCACAGATTAGGTGACTAAGAGTTTCTTTTTATGGTTCAGTGGTTTTGTACTAACCTCTCTGATATAACGATTAGATGTGTGGTTTGCAATTTATCAGAGGCTGGCGTGAAACAACTCTGGGAAGGAGTTTTCAGCTATAATCATGCGGATGGTTGTTCAGTGAGGAGTGTAGCCTCAATATCACAGATTAGGAGCAGAAAAATATCCACTACCAAGGCGTGTTTTATTGCTTTTTTGATCCAAAAGGGCAAATTACAAATATTTTGTAAGTGCCTTACCCATGAAATGTGAACCACTGCCACAAAAACAAGCAAGAACCTTAGAGGACTATTTTGTCCCTGCTATTGTGCTCATGTACATTCTAAAATTCCAGTATAAGCAAAGAAATGGAGATAGATGTAGAAGTCCAAAAGTTTCTCATAACTTTCTTGGTGATCTTGGCATTGACACCCTCGCACGCTGCTTTGTGTTGCAGAGTGTGAGACAGTGCTCCTGATCCCCGTGATGTCACAAGCTGTCCTGCCTTCAGAGGCTTATGGAGAAAAGATAGCAAGTTGCCTTATCCTCATTAGCACCATTACATTTTGACGTGCCTCCAGCTATTGTTGTGTCTCCTGCTCTCTCTCCCTCTTAGTTGTTTTCTCGTCAGTCCTCGCCTTGGAATACACTCAACCACGCCCAAGTTATTCCATTTTCATGCGAAAGATGCCAGCAAAGAGGGACAAGGAAACTCGCTGTGGTTTTCCCATAAAGAAAATAACGTTTACATGCAGTAAAAAAAACAGTAAAAAAAACCTCCCTCATAGTAAGGTGAAAACAGAAAGAGGCAGATAATAGTGGTTACCGTCAACAGCACTTACTCTGCTTGTTTGTTGTTAATGCATTATGCCAAAATCAATTCACTAGTCAAGAGTGGGCGACCATTGCAAAATACTGGTATGTAGGCTTAATACATTATGTATAATGTCTGCTGTGGCCTAAAGGAGTTTCTCTCAGGCTTATAGACTAAGCAACAAAACACCCATAATTGTCTCTATAAGCATGCAAAACAAAGAGACGCCATTACTTTGCATTATGCAGAACATGGGTCCATGGATTTTCACTCCTACCTCTTTCCAAACTTTGGCCACTGCTGCATTGTTTTTTGTTTTGTTTTTAATCATCCATACCTTGAAACTAATCTGGGAGTACAATGATACAAATTATTTAACTTTAGGGTTAACTTCACTTTCTCATGAAAGCCATGAGATGTAGCTGAAAGCCTGGGAATTCATCAAGTTAATCTTAAGACTTACTATTTCAACAATTACTGTCTAACCTCTAACTTCTGTGATGTTGTAAAAACATGAGTTCCTAAATTAATTTTGAAAAGTGAAAAACAAAATATAAAAAATAGAATATATTTACATTTGTTTGCAATAATACTATTACAATATAGACTTGAAGTAAGGATTAAGGTATTACCTTAATGCAACACCGTAGAAAGTTTATTATTCCTGTGCTCCCTGGAGAGAAAATAGGATTCCCAGTGCCTAAAAACAGATTTAAGCTGGATATTTTTGTGGGACGCAGATCACAATCTGAAAAGTTAGAATACTGGGAAGGAGAGCTTTAAATCTCAGTAATGTTTTTAAGCCAAAGCTAAACTTGAGCTAAACGGGGGCACCACCTGTCAGATGGAGCCATTAGTTGGAAATCCCATTACCAGTAATCCTATAGGCCCAGCGGTACGAGCACAGCGACGCGTCTCCACTCTCTCCCTCTGTCTCGCTCTCTTTGTACCTCCTGGCACCACCAACAGTTGTGCTGCCACATTAGTCGTCTTGGCGGCAGGCCTGCAAGTGCCAGGGCGAGAAGGGGTCACGACCCCTGGCAAACTTCCTACTAGGTGGATAGAACGAGACTCACTCGGGATATTAATGCCGCTTCATGCCAGCTGCAATTTACAGTTGCAACAGTAAGTTTCCTCTCCTGAGCTTTCCTGCACCAGGATACTTCTCTCTCTGTACAGTTTTTGGTTTGACTGTCCTGTTTCACAGGGTAGAATGCCCTGTGCTATGCTGTGTGAAAGTTAAACTAAATATGAGGGACGTGGCATGATATATGATATGATATGATATAGAATGTGGACTGAACGCCCAAAGATCCCGTTGAATGTGTGATTTATGTACAAAAATGAACAATTAGCTTTATATGGCGAGGAGTCAAGGATCTACATGCATGAGAATGTGATGCAGTGAGCAATGCAAACATGCTATAGTAATGTTTTCTGTGTACGCCATCTATGTTGAGCAGGCCAACAACAGATTTTTGTTAATTCCAAACAAGTAACAAAGTGAGGAATTTGCAGAAATTTAAACTAAATTATTGGACCAATATGAATTTTGACCAGATGGTGGTGCTGTGAAAGTTTAAGGGGATTATCAAAGGCATTACAACTCATTCTGAGTGGAGAGGTACTGTATGTAAGCTGTGACCACAGAACCACCACATGTTAAGGATGGAGATATGTTTCTTAGTTTCAGTGTTTATTATTTTTTTGTTGGATTTTAGTTTTGAAACGTGCAACACACAGGACTTTGACCCAGTAGTAGGGGTTTGCTCATGGTAACTTCTTATTATTCAGGTTTTTCTTTGGGGGATGTTCACTCACTTTTTCATTAGATCTTTGGATAAATTCAGTTTAATTTGGGTTGTGAAGAAAAGATGTCAGTTCATCCAGTTGTTCCAGACGTACAGTATATTTCCTCAAACAAAAAAAACAATTGTTTAGAGAGCATTTGACACAGATGACTGTCTTTTTAGGGACTTCTTTTTATAAACTTTTTATAGATTATAAAACATCTTTATAGTCGTGTAGTGTAGTGTAGTGTAGTATAATCGATTAATCTTGTACCAAATTTCAACATTTGTATTCTCACTTCCGTGTGCATTACAGTAACATCTCTATGACATGGTGAAAAAAGCAGAATGTAAACCTTTATCTCAGCAGCATGACTGATTCTCATCTGCTCGTTTGCCACAGCCATATTTTAACCTCCTTTTTATTTCCCACCTCTCTGCCAAAGATCTCTGCACATTCTCCCTGCAATCAAACCCATTTCATTAATTACCGCGCCTCCACTCGGGGAGTTAGACAGCCATTCTGTGCAGTAGCTTTGTTAAAAACCAGCATCCTCCCGGGGGCATGGAGCTGTGACTCTGGCAGCAGGGGATGAGTTGCAGAGACAGACTTTGACCTTGCAGCAGCACCAGTGAGAGGCAAGGACTCGCCAAGCTGCATCAGGCTGGACACAACTCTGCTGAGGGAAAGGGAGAGAGAGAGAGAAAGAGATGGAGAGTGTGTGTGATGAGAGGAGGGGCTGAGAGAAACATGAGGAGAGAGTGACAGAAGGGGGGAAGAGAGAGGCTCAGAGCGCAGGAGGCAGATGGTGAGAAGGGCCCGGGCTGTCTCTCTGTCAAGCTGGAGGTGAATGTGCAAGGATGGTCCTTTGCTTTCATGCTGCCAGTGTGGAGTGTGTGGCGGGCTGCTTGCTGTCTCTCTCTGTCGGTAGGACTGCTGCTGCTTACCTTTCTCACAATTCTACTTTTTTTTATTTTGTGTGTGTGTTGTGTTTTTTCTCCATTGTCATCATCTACCTTTTGTAAATCTGTCCTGTTTGCAACACTTTTGGCATGACCGCGTCCTCCATGTGAGGTGAGTGAGCGAGCATGTAGGAGAGGGGAGTGCTGCAGGGCTGCACATGCTCTGTGTACATCCGCTGCCCAGGCAGGTGTCTGCAGCAGCAGCTGCATTGGTATGGGCCCCCCCGTACCCACCCCCTCTCTGTCTGTAGCTTGATGTCATGGCAGCTGATGTTTAAACCCACAGTTAGCCGCAAACTGAGGGCAGAGGGGTGTTTGACTGTTATCATCAATATTGTCCTGCATTTGGGGTGTCTGTGTAGACTGGGGATGACACAGAGGCTGTTGTGTTGTGTGTTTTTTTTTTATGTTGTTTTCTTTTTGTCCTGCCACAGGGTGGCTGATGGTCTTTCGCTGAGCGTGTAGCAGCTGTGTGATGAATTCCTTTTGATCCTATAAACAATCCCAGGAATAGTTCATTGCATCAGGCTGCTCTGTGCTGACCGAGACAACTTTCAACTCACAAAGTGAATTGGCACCTGTGCCATACTTCCCATTACTGCAAATTAGATAGAGGCTCACACTCCTTCGCTGGAGCTAATCCCAGCTGACATAGGGTGAAAGGCGGTGTACACCACGGACAGCTCGCCAGTCCATCACAGGGCCAACATACAGAGACGAACAATCATTCACTCTCTCATTCACTCCTACAGGCAGTTTACAGTGTCCAATTAACTCTGCATGTTTTTGGACTGTGGGAAGTAACCGGAGTATCCAAAGAACCTGCATATCTTAATATAGTTTAATAGGTTTTGGCAGAGCACACATTAATTCATCGATAATAATTCTGGGGCTGCAGCCCACAGCACGGGCTTATGACTGATTTGTGTGATCTTGGTGGATACAATTCCATCTCTTAGTCCAGATCTCTTTTTTTCACTCCTTGCATAAAGCATCCTTTGTGGTGGGATTTTCAGGTTGGGTAGATTATACACCATTAAGCTGCTTGGTAGCATATAATTCCTGTGGTTATGAATTTAAAATGGGCTGATCTGTGCTGATGTTGTTTTATGTTCGTGAGGATCTGTCATGGGCAGCCTACTCTGAATTGACGCATTAACTTCCATAGTCAGTATATCACAGCTGTCAGAGGATATTTGTTTTCTTGTCCAACATTTGCAAAATTGTTTCCTGCCTGCTTTAAATCCGCAAAGCGGCCATCCATGGCAAAACAAAACTTAAACACAGAGAGAATAGCACATCCAAATTGCTGCTGTAGGAGCCATTTTTTTTTCCACCAGAGAAGTGCACTGAAGCATTTAGGCTGTTTTAATGAAAAATACATCACCATGTGTTAAATAAATCATGGGTCCATCTCAGAAATTCAGGAATATTCAGAGGAGACGATAGGGAGCCAGGGAGCTGTGACAAGTATCTGATGAGTCATATTACATCAAGATTCAAAGGTTTGTGGTAGAGGCTCACTGACTGGATAGGAGCTTGCTTTTTCTGGCCTGTCATTCATTATTCCACTAAGGAAATTTCATTCCGGGATAATGATTGTGATAGGATTCTGCCAAAGTTGAACAGAATCCAAAGTGAAGACACTGAGACATCAAAGCTGCAGTGCAATGCTTTTTTTCTAATTTCTAACGAAGTGACACAATTGTGAATATAGCTTGACAGTTAGCGTCTGATCGATCTTGATAACCAACAGCTATTGTCTAGCAACTCATTAATCTCCGGGGACAACAGCCAATATTTTGGGGTTTCCATTTAGTCAGTAGATGTTCAGGCCAAGATTTCCATTTTCTGTTCACTGTAAAATGCTCAGCGTGCAAAGAAAAAACTGCCAGCCAATGAATTGTGGGTCATTAACCTGTGGGCAACGAAAACAAATGAGAATAGTCAAAGTAGAAACAGAAACCTGAAGGCCTTCGTCCCTTAAGTTGTGTCCCTTGCCCACAAAGTCTGCAGAATAACATGCATAATCTGTTTTCCCCCTAATATCTTATTAAATATTGATTCAAAGATGGTGCTGAGAGCTTGGTGACCAAGTGACCACTTGTGGGTTGTGTGGTGGCTGTCATAGTTTGTTCAGAGTATTATTCCTCATTTGTGAAAGCAGAAATGCAACTGCCAGGCAGTCATTTTAAATGTGTAAGTGTACAAAACAAGAAATGTTTGATTTGTATTCTGTGAACATGCAAAATGTGGATGTTACAGGTAAGGGACAGTTGTCTACTTTCTGTTTGCACAATGAAACGTTGCATGGTTGATCCAGTGCATAATGTGGATTACAAGATGTTGATGGATGCCCAGAATTGGCCCACTGGGTCTCTGGGATTGGTGATAACAGTTTGCCATAAGGCTCAGTAACATGTGGCAGGGAAAAGCTGCAGGGGATTATTCTGCTGGTGCTTACTTTGTCTCTTCCAATTATTACCACAATTACTGTCAGTAGACTTCATGTTCTGGATATGCTGAACACTGTGAACGATGGTGTGTCGTTTGTGTTAAAAGTTCACTGATACAATAAGGCAGCAGTTAGTCATGCAGCTGTGACACGTCCAAGCGAAGAGAGTGCACGATAATAGGGCAACATGTTGGTACAGGCTTTGACTGTCGTGATGTTTTAGAATATTGGACCAAGATGAGTGGACTGGTTCTTTTATTAGGAAGTTGGGCTTCTTGCTTTAGCTGTTTAAAGAGAAATTATCACTGCCTTAAATTTGGAAGGATGGCGAGTGCCCTCTATATCTCCTTATTAAGAGGATTACGATGACCTCAGATTGTAGCAACCTCCAGGCTTGTGGCTACTGCTGTTAGCCAATAGTAGCTCTCACTGTAGCATGACAATTTCTTGGGGGGGGGGGGGGGGGGGGGGGGGGGGGGATGGTGTTGTGCTGCTATTCAGAGGAGTGCTAAAAATACTACAAGATATGTATTTACACATGTAGATGTGCTTCGAGTATATCAAAATGCACTAACACAACCAGGCTGCCAAGATCACGTGTGCAAGCCACTGATATGTGTGAGCTCATGTTTCTAAACCAAAATGACGTTACTTATTTACATGTCTACAGACTTGCATACAAACATAATAGTGCTTTAGCTGCTTGTGGTGCTTTTGACTGAAAATTAGGAAATTAGGGTGATTAGGGCTAGCAGGGAGATTTTGTTGTTCTCATAGCTTTGCAAGCTCTCCATAAAAAAAAAACACCAGAATGTTCTCATAACATCACAACAATCCCCTGCAACATGTGGTCTGCTCATCTCACTGTGTTGTTACATGCCACCACTAAACCCCTGTCCTGAAGAAGGACTTCAGAACTGTCATCTCTCTAAGAAAGATGTTAAATAAAAAAAGGACATGGATTTTCTTTGTCCTTTACCACAACTTATTGTTGGGAAGTAAAACGTTATGAAACTCTCCAGATGTTTTTTTCACTCCAGAAAGTTTTGAACCTACAAAGAACGTATTAGAATGCAGTGAGTGTTTTTCCATGTTTTTGTAGCCAAATGTCCTATTGTGACTGCTGGCTTTTCCATTTTCACCAAAGCAAACCATTTCACAGTTGCTCGGCTTAAAGTAAAATGTACTTCTTGCAATGCAATGCACGATACCAATTCATATTTCAGAGCCACTAATTGCAGTTTTGCAGATTTCACAATGAGCAAAGTACTGTTGAACACTTGACTGGCTTTTTAGCTCTAGTTTAAGACTGATTCAGTGATTGCGCTACACTAGATAACTAAAAAACTTCAAAAATCCAACTTAGAGTCATAATTCACTGGCAGGACAGCAAATACCAGAGTTTGTCTGGAACTCCTCCTGGCTGGACAATTAAAAAAAAAAAACCACTGCATTCCTCATTTCAGTATGTGTACGTCAAATTTAAAAGACTCCAATACATTCCCAGTACACTGCGGTGTGGTCATAATATATTCTCATGGAAAGGAGACATCATTTTTTGGGGGGGGGTTCAATGTAACCTCAGGGAAGGGAATGGCAACAGAGTGGGGAGGAGTGCTTCAACCTGAAGCTTACTTTAATGCTGCATGACAGGTCCTGTCAGGCCTCGCTGTTGGCAGATATTCAGACAACATATTTATCCCCTCAGGAGACAGAGACTCCTGAAGTTACTCTATGGAAAAAAACATTACTGTCTGGCTGGGACACCACCTGACAACTTTAAAAAAAGAAAACAGCCAGCGGTACAGTGGCTGTCTGTATTTCCCAGGTGTCAGTTTCCTTCAATTTCAACTCCTCCTTCAAGACTGGTGACAAATTATGTCAATTTTAGGTCCTCACAGTTGTTGTTTTTTTTGGAAAAGGAAGAAAGAGATGTAATAAAACCAAGTCTTCCTCTCTGTTCTATTTCATAAATGACATGGTTCACCTTATCATCCTTAAATACGATTAGCAGTCCTTTCCATTTGCAACATTCATATTTTGTTGAGCTTGAGGAATTTACTTCTGCTGACCATCCAAAAATACTGTATAATCACTGAAATAGAAATTTGCTGAGATTAGATTTTTCTTCAGCGACAGGAAAGAAATTAACCCTGCTGTAAAAACCATGCTGAGGCTGCAGGACCTTAGTGGATACTTGCTTTGTTTAAATGACATTGTCTGGCAAAGGGATCATCATTGAAAAGCATTAGTAAGTGCACCTCTCAATCAGCACGATAACTTCCATGTTTGAAACCCCCCTCTCACTGGTCAGCCCAATATGAGTGAACCCGTGGAGAGGAAGTTTAGGCTGCCACAGGTCATATCTGAACAGGAAGTTTCAAAGAGGAACACTGCTATACTAGTGCACAGATTAAGCATTTTAATAGCCTCTGCTTTCACAACAAACATAGTAATTAAATGTCAAAGAGAATTAACTTTGCTGTCTGAGTTACTACAAGTGCCTGTCTGTGTATACAATATATATTTGTATGCATGAGGCGTTATCGGACATGTTTGTGTTGCTGAGAAAGACTCATATTGACAGTTTTTGCCCAGTGGGACTTACAATTAGTCTAATTACACATGCTGCACAAACCTATAGGACGTAATATGCTTAGCAAGTTCAATTTAGAAATAGCAGATGCAGCTTATACTGCCAGAGCAACTATTCGGTGTGGCTGACGGCACCGTTTCAGCTATTTGTACTTGATGTAGATTGACTTTTAACATATGATGGAGAACTCTTGTTGAAATAAAAAAAAAAGAATACACTCAGTGGAGGTCATGAAAGGGAATCATATGATCAGATAGTAAATCATATTTTGTCTTCTAAGCTCTGGTGCACCTGGGCAGGTGTACAGTGGGTATAATGTGCAGTATGAGTGGTATTTTACTTTATTCTAAACCAGGGGCTCTCAAATGGGAAGCCTCCCCACGGAGCTTCAACCATTTACAGGGAGTCTCAGTTAATGAATAAGAAAATTACTTTTAAAAGGGAGATAATGAATATAAAATGGTTGCAGTTGATGGTTGAACCAGTGGTAAAAACCGATAAAAGCCTAAGGACAGAACTTTTGAACCATCTAATGACTAGAGTTATATCAAACAGCAATGTTGTGCTCAATTATTGATGGACTATTCTTAAGTAGAATAAGAATTGTGGCTCCATAGGCATCCATAAACTGAGTGAAATTAAGCAAGTAAACTGGAATGAGGGAGCACTTTTATCGTGTTGTTTGAGGGGAGGCTGTGCTGTGTTCATTATTTTATAGCGAATGAGTCTATGCCTCACATTTAATATAGACTATGATTCCCTATTTCACCTCTATAGATGACACAGTTGCTTGTTATAGATTAAGCAGAGACGTGTTTGTATGTGTGAGTGTTTCACGTTAATCTGCACTGCTGGGCAGGTAACTTTCAGGTTTATCAGAGCTTTTCTTGATCGAAAACATTCTAACTGAGGGATTTAGATATTTGAAATGTTATTACACATGAAAAAACTAAGTAATGCAAATGACTGTGTTTTCATGTGGCATTGCTCTTGCTTGTAGATATCAGATCTGTGGAAGTGCTTTCTGCTCTGTCTCACACTACACCATTTCCCCATTTCTTTAAGTTGAAGAGGAAGGAGCACTGGGTGTCACACTGGTTATGTGAGAGCATGTTTTTCACCAAATAAAAAAGTCAGATGACTGACTGACAAAGCGAAGTGACGACTGGAGGAGATAATTATAGAAGAAAACACAGCCTAGAGTTTCAGTTTTAGGAGGGTGCCAATGGAAGCCAAAAATAATCCCCAATCATTGAGGGTAATCAAGTGTGTCACACCAGGCTGCCACTCCCTTCCCCAGACAGGCACACGCACAGGCACGCAGCCAACACAACGCCATCGTACAACCTTTCCTCCATTTCAGCCTCACAGCTCTCCTTGGCAGAGGTGAAAACACCAGCAGGAGGGCAGGGAGACATGTGAATAAGAGAAAGACAGCCTTTATTGCAGATGCCAACATCAATAGCACCCAGAGGCTGCGTGTAGACAGAGGTGCTGCCTGTCCTTCAATAACCTCAGTGTGAGTTACACACACCACAGAAAGGGGGCCGGGACAGGAGCTGGCAGATGAGAGCCAGGCAGGGTGGTGCCTATATGAGCCTCACCAACCAGAAGTAGCTCAGTGTTCCACTGGAAATCCATCTGTGTAACAGAGGAGAAGAGAGCCCTGCCTTTATTACCTGAGCTTTACCTTCACAGCTCCAGGTCTGTTTATACTTTGTCAAGACATACCTAGAGTCAGCTGTACTTTCTCTGGGCTTCTGCACAGTGAAGGTAGGTTTATCTCTGTCATCCTCACAGGCACAGTGATCTTTTATGTGGCTTCATTTCTTTCTTTTATAATGTCTGGCATCCTTCATTTAGGCTGTTTATTGCTAGTACATGGTGCATGTGCACACATGTTCTTATGTTATAATAAGATATTAGTCTCATTTTGTCTTGTTATGTTACATATTTGCATTTTTTTTTTGGTTACTTTGCTATTTGACATTTTGCAATGTATGGCTTTGGTTATTCCCCTTGTGGAAGATAATAGACAGCATAAAAGAAGATAATAGACTTCTCAGTGTTCAGTCCTGTGCCTTGCAGGAGATAATGTACAGCTGCTTTCCCGAGCTGCTGATTCCTTTGCCTGGATAAAGCATCGTTGGAAGCAGCAGGGGCAGCAGGTGTGTCTGTAGCCTGTCATGACCACTTAACTACAATCTCAGAGTGGAAGAAAAGAAGAGGTGGGGTGATGCAGATAATTCACTCTTCCTCTACCTCTCCATTTCTCCCTGTTCACCTCTGGCCTTGTTAGTTTATCATTCATGTTGTTGGTAACGGTGAAGGTGGGGAGATTCCTTCAGTTTAAATCTTCATTTGCAAGATTTGGGTTGTGCCAACAACCCTATAATGTTTCAACACTTGGCCAACACAGCAACCTGCAGCTATGGGTTGGAAATACTGAATGTTACGGAACCTAAAAAGCCCCATTAACCCTCTGAAAAACGTCTTGACCTGAGGAGAAGGAAGAAGGAAAAGAAACAAAACAGAAAGTTACAGCCACAGTTAGCTCATGCTCGCTCTCCCCCTCTCTCGCACACACTTTGTTGGTGGATATTCAACATATATATAATGTTAATTTACAGCCCATTATTCTTAACTTTACTTACTTTTACTTACTGCAAAAATTAATAAAAAATAAGAAAATGCTCTAGATTGTTAAGAACTGGGATCGCGAATACCATTTTAAATGCAAAAGGTTGCTGTTAAATGAAATGTCGAATTAATTGTTCAGTTGTTTCACCTATTATAAGTTTTATAATCTCAGTTCTAATTTAACCTCAAGATGGGTTACATGTGCAGAGTGCAGTTGCAGCTGAAAGAAGAAAAAAAAAAAGCTGGAGCAGAAATAGAGTTTCTGCAGACGTGTGTGGAACATTCAGGGGATTGAACACTTGGCTACATTCATTTTCTCCACTCCACCTGGAATTAAACCTCATTTCATCCAAATAGTTTGACGCAGCTGGTGCCAGGAACAAACAACTTAATTCGCAGAGCTGACGACAGACCACCATTCAACATTCAAAGACTCGACTGATGTATCCAGTCAGATTCAAAGTTGTTGTGTACCTGTCACTGTTGGATTGTATTCTAAAGAAATAAAGAGACATTAAACCTCAAACCACGATTGCAAATGACCTGCACCTCAGCTTCTCAGTGACTGTGTCACTGTGTGCAAATACTTTTAACCACACTAGGCCTCTTTGAGATTTTTCCCTCAAACTCGAAACAATTTTCCTTTTGAGTGTTCTCTCCTTTAATGTGGGTCATATGGGTAAAACCTAATGACACTAAATGACCACAGTGAGCCAGCTGTAAAGACTTAACTTTCCCTTTTTTTCTATACTACAGAGTTGTTGTTGGAATTGTATGTTTTATAAGGAGGCAGATGTTAACATTTTCAGGGATGGATTTATTCCCACCCGCTATAATCCCATATATAATCACACATGACATTACATTTCAAATTGAGAATTTTAGTTATAGTTATGATTAGGTCAATTATAATAATTTGTTCACACCATTGAATAGAATATGCAACACAGTCTCCAGAATCATGTGTTAGACTTGTACATTTCTGTGAGCCACATGTGTGAGCTCATGTTTTCCTGGGTTTGGTTAGGTTTAGGCACCAAAACACATGGTGTCAGCATCCTCTCCATAAAAAAAAAAAAAAAAAAAAAACCTTTGCAGAGTTAGGATGATGTCCCTATAACAACGTTCCCCATAATAGCACAGGAACTCACACAGGGTTTGGTCTAAACTGGGTCTCAAATCATCAATGGCTGCAAAATTTAGCCTCAAATCATTCAAAAAAAGGTCACTTTTACAAATGCTGTCATGACGTCTATGACACAATAGCACAGCAAAATATTAAATTCAACCGTTTTTTCCCCGTACAAATGTGACATAGTGCAGAAAAGTAATATAGCAACATTTTACTGGGATGCTGTGATCATATGACTTAAATCTGCTGAGCTGCATGTCAAATCTATGAGGAAAATGACTTTGTTATGTCCACTAAAAATGAATAATAATTGTGATTACATCTTTGATATTATTAACTCTTTTTGCGACAATGATGCTTTTTTTGTAGCAGGAAACTGAGCAAAATGGAAAAGATGACGAGCTGATGAAGTGTGACCAGGCCTTAAACTGCGGCCATCACCTGTTCAGCCTGCCTCATCTTTTCAGTTCCTGTTTTTCTCCCTCACACATCCTAGTGTCCTGCCCTTTTAAGACACAGTCTGAGCACGCCCTGTTGGGCTGTTCTTCCAGGAAAGGGAAAATGTTTATGAATACTAATGAAGCGGCATCTTGTCCAACAGAGCCTAAGGTCTGCGTCACTGTGATGCTCTCGTCTGTTTTCACTACCAACACAACATGTCAGGATCTGCTGTGACTCCTGTGTGAAAGACTTGTCTAGGCTCAGTGATGAGTTGTTTGAGAATGTGTGTGTTATCTCTTATTTTCGGGACCCAACGTCTTGGTTAGTTGAACTTCCTGTTTCATATTTCGCTCTCTCTCACACACACACACACACACACACACACGCACACGCACACGCACCTGACTTCCTGTCTTTTATCACCACATAGCATCAGAGTTCATTCAGACGCTATGCTATGTGGATGCTATGTCTGCAAAGAATTCATTCCTGGCAATAACAAACTCTGGTGATTCAAACTAATGTCTGCAGTGAAACAAACACATGAAGTAAAATCAAGAATAATTTAAAGAATTGTCCTCGATAGATTTTGAGGCAGAGGTATACCTAGTTTTACTGGTTGAGACCAAATACATTTAATTATAACAGATTTGAAACAAGCATGGGCTGTCACAGTGGGGGTATATAGAGTGCATACATATATACATACATACAGTACATTACATTTTGTAGTTTTGTATACACCAGACATCATGTACATATTATTGCTTACAGTCCTATAGGTATGGCTTATACGGTACCTATAAGCCTACTACTGCTCCAACGAGCAGTAGTAGGCTTATACGGTGGAGTAGTCGTTAGTACGGTGGCCTGCAGGGGCAAACGCACTGCAACGACACAAATACTGCTGGCGTTTTGGGACTTGCCAGTGTTTTGGGACTTGCCAGTGTTTTGGGACTTGCTGGTGTTTTGGGACTTGCCGGTGTTTTGGGACTTGCTGGTGTTTTGGGACTTGCCGGCGTTTTGGGACTTGCCGGCGTTTTGGGACTTGCCGGCATTTTGGGACTTGCTGCTGTTTTGGGAGTTGCCGGCGTGTTGGGAGTTGCCGGCGTTTTGGGACATGCCAGTGTTTTGGGACTTGCTGATCCACAGCGTTTGTGAATATGCAGATCGTTTCGCCTCCTGCATCTGTTTTGCGTCGTTGCAGTGCGTTTGCCCCTGTCGGCCACCGTAGGTTAGCACTGTTGCCTTGCAGCAAGAAGACCCAGATTCATGACCTGGTTCAAACCAGGACCTTCTTGCATGGAGTTTGAATGTTCTCCTCGTGTGTGTGTGTGGGGGTTTTCTCTGGGGAATCCGGTTTCCTCCCACAGTCCAAAAAACATGCAGAGGTTAATTGGATACTCTAAATTGACCGTAGATGTGAATGTGAGTGAATGGTTCTTTGTCTCTGCAATGGAGTGGCGACCAGTCCAGGGTGTAGCCCTATGTCAGCTAGGATTGGCTCCAGCTCCCTTTGACCCTCATGTGGAGGTACACAATGGATGAATTAAAGTTTGATTCCTGGATTGCCAGTGTACTTATTGTGTTTGTTTGCATCATTGTGTAATCAGGAATTAATACGTATAATAGTGCAGGTAGGCTCACTTTCAATTGCATCTTGTGGTTTCGATAATCAAACTAAATTTGATTGTTGATGTAGACTTTAGTAGGTATATTGATATCATACCTGATTAAAAATAATGGCCAAAAGTACAAAAACAACACCCAGGTTGTAATAAATTGTAATTATTCTACTACAGCCTCTGTGAGAGACTGCTTAGTATTTACAACTCACAACAGTGCTGTGGGTTAATAGTGTTGGTTCAGCACTAGAGCTCATTGGTGGCTCAGAAACAGGATGGAGCTAGAGTTACTGTATGAGGATTAGTGGAGATAAATACTAAATACTGCGCCCTGGACAGAGGAGCCACCACTGCTGAGCATGAACATTACACAGATTCAATGCCATATGCTCATCAACAAAACATCCACTGCATTTTAGCTCCTGATTGTGCCTCGTATAATGCATATTTATGAACGTCTCAAATGGCTGCACAAAATTACGAATTAAGGGATGTAGTATGTATGTACAGTAAATGTCACTCTGTAGCTGACATCAGTGGACAATATTTCTTGTTGTTACCAACAGTAAAAGCCGGTATAAGCAGAAATGTGAAAGGTTTATTACACATCTTGGTTAATCCTAATTTTCCACTGCTCTCATTGTGACATTTTATAGTCTGTTGTTTCTGTATGTATGTATTTTTCTCACCATATATATTTGGAGAGAATTCAATGTGTGGTCAATGCTGCACATTTTTCAAAAAGAACAGAGAAGGCTGTGCAGAAGAATCAAGGGTGTTTTAAAGGCACTGAGAGCAGGGGAATTACCTTCCAGATTATTTCATTTTGGAAATACAGTTATCTCTTGATTAAAAGAAGCTGCATTTTGTTTGAAATGATTAGTTTTTTAATGAGTAGCCATGTAATAAGTGGTGATTAATGTATTGCTGTTTTGTTTCACCTTGTTAGAGTTTTTTTAATTACCAATTTACGACTGAACTCAATTGGGTTTTACGACATAAACTATCTTGTGTCATATTTTTCAGAGCTCCCTGTTCTCTCTGCATGGTGAATCTCGCCAAGCTCTTTGTGTTCCTAATGAGCGCTGCTGTTGTTTTCTTTCACAGACTGGCCGTATAGCTTCTGGGGAGGCGGATGTGCAGACACATTATGTCTCCAGCTGGTGCTACTCTCACAAACTGGTCAATTTACTGACCAAGCAGACCAGAAAATGCATTGTCTCTCTGTGACTCTATTTTTGTCCCTGCTGAGCGAGAACCAACGTCACGCTATTGGGAGTGTGTGGGGCTGGAGTGGCACGTCATCCACCTAAATGCTGAGGGAGGTGCAGACAGTTGGACGCTGGAGATAGAAGGAAACGGGAGTAAGAACTACTTTGATGGTGGTTATGTGACACGCTCTGTGTGACCTGTTGTGGAGCTGGGGCTGAGGCGGGGATTAAAACAAGGATGAGGGACCCTGTTGTTTCCGACAAGACAGGTGTGTCTGTGAGACAAGGCCTTAAAAGAGCTGCCTGCTGCAAAGAAGCAAAGAAACGGTCACTACCATTTTTAACCCTCTTACTTACGCTTACTCTTACTTACTTGCTTTAAGCACGTAGTCTAAGAATGTACTGTATATCTCAGGTACCTTTGTTATTCCTGTCGTGTCCACAGCCTAGTCTGGTTTCCTCAGGTGTTTTCATTCTACGCACGCACGGTAAAGGTCATGAGGGGAACCTGATGCAAAGTGGAGTGTTAGAAGACCAGCAGCACAGTCAGCAGTGGTGGAATAATGAGATGTGCTATTCTAGAATCACAATAGACGGGCTTTACGCCAAACACTGTGAGGAATGAAGATAATGTTTATAATCTCGGAATGTGAATCTGCATAACTCTGAAAAACCATCAACATACTACCTGAGGGGGTACTTCTTTGATTTGGTAGTTGTGAAAAAAAACAAGGTGCAGTAATAGGTTTGCTGTTTGTTTTGCTTTGTTGATCAATAATCCCAACCTTTTAATCATAATGTAATTTAAGTCATCTGAGAGAGTTATTCACCTCCTCTTTGTAAACTTTGTAAACTGGCCAGATTAAAACGTGCCTATAATAATCCAAAACACATTGAGTTGGTAGCAACTGGACATGAAGTTTCTCTTAAGGATGTGTCACCTCTCATCCAAGAATCTGCAGAGAGAAACTTCAGTCCAGTCCAGTTGCCACCGACTCGATGTACTCTTGTATAATACTACCACCACTTACAATTAGCATCAGGTCATTGGCCATGGTAAAGTAGTCAGACATGCTCACTGTAGCAAACATCAGTTTAAAATTTTGCTGGGCCTGATTTTGAGAGTCCCTGAATATCCTTAAGTTACACAAAATGTTTCCCACTCACCAAATTTACAGCTTACTATATTGCAAGTCAATGACCCATCAATATTATTCTGAAGCTGTTATTTTATGGTGTAAAACAATTGCACAGTGTTGTTTTAACAACGACATTAATGGGGTGAAAGGAATGATGTACAGGCCCTCTCATCCCTGTTCGTTTTCCCTTTGTTTGCCTGTCATGTCTGTGATATGAGCGTGAGGCTGCCCATTGCATCTCCAATTTTATCACCGTCCAGTGTGTAACCACATATTCACTTTCATCACTTCTCAAGTCCTGTCTGCACCGTATCGCTCCTCACTGTCAGGACAAACATAAGAAGGACAAAAAAAGGTTGGCTCAATAGCAGCTGTCCCTCTGCTTTCAAACAGATGCACTTTAAGTGGGCGTTAACTGCTGCAGCTTTACATTAAGCTTCCCAGTCAAGACCGAGGCTAATGGGAAGAAGTGTCTTAGATAGTATCCAGGGCTTGATTCAATATTTGAATTAGTGTCAACTTGGATGTAAACTCACACTTAACAGGCCACAGATCCAGACTTTGCCGCATTTCAGGTTTTCTAGCTTTGGGTCATGAATGCAGAAATCACTTCTTGTTTTTTGTAAGTCCTGTAATGACCCATAAGAGACACATTATGCACCAACTCCCTATTCCGTGTTACTTATTATATCCTGACATTAGGATAATGTTATGTCTTTTTTTTATTATTATTTCTTGAGGCATGCATTGACCTGGTTACAGTGCAGAATCAGACCTTGTATTCATGGCAAATCTCTACCCAAACTAAAAAAACATTCTGTTATCATAGAGCTTCGGCCGATAAGATCTTTGGTTCACTTGATACACGCCCATTGTTTGGATAATGATGTCATTCTGCGGAAATAGATAGGCCCCTCATCGCTTCATTTTTGGGGCCAAGGCAGGGGAATAGGAGTGGAAGGGAAATCACCCTCAACATCATAGCGCAGATTATGGGAGGAGATGTGAGTCAAACATTCCCCATTAACTTGAATTGTTTGTTCAAATGAGAGCTCAGTGGGCAGACTGAGCAGACGGCTGTTGCTTGTTCTAGTTTAAAGCCTTGATCAGCAGTCGTGCTGAGGACGTTATCAAACACTGTGCGTGTCCTCCAAATGAAGCTGAGGGTTTACATGCGACGACAGTTGTACCCGGTGTGAGGCTCACATTACTGTGTCCATAACCTCCTCAGTCACAGCAGCTAAAATGGTATATCCAGGGGTTTCCCCAGGCTTTTATCCCTGCCTGATGCTAATAATAAAGCCACCAGAGCTTGCTGTCTTGCTCTCTCTCCCTCTCTCTGTCCCTCCCACGTTTGCATCTTATGTGTTGTCCCTTCCTGTTTGAGACCCTCTTGATCTGTGGAAGTTCTCCTGCTGCTATAAGACCCAGTTTCCTATGGAGGAATTCCCTCCTCCCCCCCTCCCTCTTCCTGAGGACGCCCCTCCTTGCTAGAATGAACGAAGGCCAGAGCTGAAGAGGTGTCCGAGCAGTGCGGTCAGGCCGACGCTATGTTTGACCAGGGGATGGAGTAACGGAGATGAGGGTGGTGGTGGGTTTGATGTAGGGCCTCAGACAGAGGGCAACATGTGGTGCCTGCAGTGTGCTTCTGACAGGACTCAGTCCTTACTGGAGCTGGACTCAGATGGCTGGTAAGCTCAAATTTGAGGGGTTCCATGCTGGTGTGGTGTGCTGTAGTTTTAATAAGTTGCTTGACAGGCACTTAGTGATTCGGGTCAGGATTAGTGGCATTGTGCAGGTTGTACATTTCACTAACGTTGGCTCCTTTATTCAGGCACTGCTGTCACCACTCTTTTGTTTCCAACAAAATTGCTATCACTCGATAAGTTGCCAGAAAATGTGGTGGATTACGTGACAGGGTACAGAGCTGCTGATAAGAATCACAAGGAACACACTTACATGGGAATTAGAGATGAGACCAATCCAATATGGTATCAGGTGCTTGATTCTGACTTGACTGCCATATTAAATTGTGGACTATTGCGTGTATTGCAATACATGTTTTGCACATTTTCCCTGGTGACGCCGACAATCTTTGCGCCCACATCATTAACAAAGTTCTTTAGGCAAAACTGACATTTAATGGCAAACTGCAGCATCCAAATTAACTTTTTGTCATTATACAGAGCCAAGGCAGTACAAATAAATTGCAGTATGCCTTAGTACAACACAACAACATTCATGATACATTCAAAAGCTAAAAAGAGAACAAAAAGGCAATACATTACAATACCAGAATTTCAAAAGGCAGATATTATAATTAAGTGGCTATGAATAGGAATGTAGTGACGATCATGTACAGCATTTCTATTTCAGTTTCAGTTATTATTATTTCAGTTCTTTAAAGCATATGGGCATATACTGTATATATGGAGCGATGGAACTCAGTGGTAGAGTGGGTCGTCTTTCAACTCGAACATTGTGGGTTCGATTCCCAGCTCCGCTAGTCTACATGCTGATGTGTCCTTGGGTAAGACACTTAACCCCTTAACCCCAGCGTGTGAATGTGTATGAAGGATGAGTGATAGAAAATGCGCTGCACATAGATGTGCTGTATGAAAGTGTGAGTGAATGGGTGAATGGCAAAACACTTTAGTGTAAAGCAGCTTTGAGTGGTCGTCAAGACTAGAAAAGTGCTATATAAATACAGACCATTTACCATTAAAACATACATAGTGACTGCAGATATCCATCCTGAGCCTTGTATTTTAGTTTTAGGGAGTGTAAAGGCTTGAATATAGAAACAAGAACACTAAACAAGACAACTGTGACTTCAGAACTATAGTGTAATAGTGTTTAGATCTTGTGTTGCCTCGCTACATTCCCACACTGCATACAGGAAGTGATCCATTTTATGCAAAGACAGACAGAGTTAAACAACAACGTTGCACTAGTAAGGCGACATGACTGGTGTGTATGAGCACCAAGTGAGTGCAAAAGAAGCTGGTTGCTTGAGTGTGTGTGTGTGTGTGTGTGTGTATTTATTACCTCTCTTGGACCTGTACTGGCATAAACTCAAACGTTGGTGTGATTAATTCATCACAGTGGAGTGTCACACTGAGAAGATGCTCATCTCGAAGAGCCCCTCAGCGGCACAGCGAGGGTGTGACGAGAGGAGGTGTTGACAACTGAGCTGTCCTCACATCACCTGGCCCTCACACTGGAGCCGTCACTTCACCATCCACAACCAGCCGGCACTTTATGCACTGTCATGGCACACTGCAGTTCTTTGTTTGCTTTTGAATTTGAATTTAAAACAAGGGAAACACCCTTTGATGTGAGTGTAATCTTTGTTTAATTTGCTGATAACAGTGTTGAGTTTTGCATTTGGCACCTGTGTTTTGATTGGCAGCCTCAAAATACTAGAAAGGGACTACTCAGATTCAGATTCCTAAAATATATTATGTGTCTCCTGTGGCTCTCTAGGAGTAATGGAAGAATAAGTTTAGTTTTGACCCTTCTTATTCTGAATATGTCTGCTGACACTTGGTTTTCATTCAACATTTTATTGGATTCAATTGTTTGTTTTGTTCTCTTCAAAAATAGCCTGTGTGCATGCATTTCTTTTTTTTTATGTTCAAAACTTCCCAAATATAGTCCCCCAAAAGATGTAATTTTGGAAGAATAGGATTATTTTTCCAGTGACTATTAAAGCCGCCAGAATGTAATTCCGGCAAACAGGTACTCCAGAGTCACTGAAAGTTATATCTTACTCTAATACTAGCTTTTTTTTTAATGTGGAAGATTAGTACCAGTATCAGTATTTCTTTTTTCTAAATCAAACATCTGGTCATGAAACCACACAAGAAACAATTGTATACGTATAACTGAGTAAAATAGATGGACACTGATGGAAGGAAAAGGAAAACCTCTCTCTCTGTGGTGATGGGGTGTATCTGCTGATCTCACCTTAGATGATAAAGGTGGCTGTGCATTCAAAGGTAATAGTTAATGGGGAGAGGAGAGTGAACAAAAATGATCATACACAATAGATTTGACTTTGTTTCCTGGGCAGATTTGCCTAAAACAGCACTATTTGATTAACATGCATGCCTAACTGAAAGGGGCTGCACCCAGTGTAGCCCAGCCATTGCATAAAATACTTGCTTTTATTGTTTGGTGAACTCTAGCATTAGGTTTTATAGGTATATGTATTATGAAAGGTGCAAAGGATGAAGTAAGTTTGACATATAGTAAAGAGCAACAGAGTTTAGATAAGAAGTAAGGTGTTGCTGGACATACAAGTCAACAACCACAGAACTTTGACACAAGAGGCTGGTGCTCATACCATGTGTTACACACTCCTTGTGTATTACATATTTCAATCATGAAGACGTCACCACCAGGGGGCATTTCATGAGATGCTACTATGAGTTTGTCGAAGACAACTGCACGAGGTCTGTTACTACGATGCCATGTCATGGCACCAGTGGCGAGGAATCCTGTTTCCAATGTGTAACTCTTATCCATTTTGCCTCTTGAGTTAAAAATTGATTTTTGGGAGGTGAATGATATTAATTTTAATGAGGCTGTGTGAATGCTTGGCACAGGCCCTTAGTTAGACCATGGGTCAAACCAAAGTCATCTCTCTCCATCTCTTTCTCTCTTGCTCTTTCCCCCTGTGCATTATAAGGGAGTCGTATCAGTAACACTTTAGTTCCTGTGGTGAATCAAAGACGAAGATTGGGTTCATGCATATTAAAAGTGTGCCCTTTTGTGTTTATAGTTTGAATTTTAAAAGACATGGCGTGTAACTAAGTTCAGAACATCATGTTCCGCATCACTAATGCAATGCAACCATGTTAAGTGAAGACATAAACATGCCTGAAGTGCTACGATAGCACTCTAGAAGCATGTGTCTTGTTTTGAAATTCATGCTAAGCCACTCTAAACAAATGAATATTTCCAGTTACACATTTGATTCCACCCTGTGGTCTAGTTAGAGGACTCTATATGTCTGATTAGATTTTGGGAGGAGAATGAAGATGCAGAAAGAAGACATCTTTTAAAAATAGCAACAAATGACATTTTGTGGTCCGCCTCCTCCATCACTTTGTTAAGATTGTGGTCCTGGTCAGCAGCTTGGGAATCCACTTGGTCCCCTTGTACTAAAACGATCAATGTCAATCTGATTTGTTCTGAGCTGGAGTCAGGAAGTGATTCGTTTAGCATCAAAAAGCTGTTGCTTTGCCAAGAAAGTTCCCGCACGTTTATATTTGATTCTGTGAGCAAATGAAACACATGAATCCCCTGAGGCTTAGAAACCAATGGTCTGGATAATGCACATCAACATTTATCCTCCATTTAAGTTTGCAGTAAGCAGGAATGCTAGAGAAATAGTCGATTGTTGAGTCCCATCCGGGTCGTTAAAGACAAATGCTCTGTACTGTGCCCGTCCCACTGGATAAGTGGGACTATACACGTGCTGTATCTCTCAGCTGTTACTGTCTGACTCTCGTTTTGACCATTTTTGTCTGTTTCTTATGTTGCTTTGTAACACTGACAGCTGTGGCCAGTGCTGGCATATCGACTTTACCTCTGAGGGATTGTGTACTCGCAGCTGCTTAGTAAAAACAGCCATTAGGAACAACCGCTCTGTCTGAACGTATCTGTGATTGGTCTCTCATCAAAGGCCACATTTCCCCAAGGCTGGAAACAGAACCAAGAGGAGATGCAAGATGACAAAACACTCAAAAAGAAGTTTAAATCTGGTTTGTGTCGCGTGTATTATTGCAACCATTTAAAGCAGGTGGTACAGCTGTCAACAGATGCCAGTTTCTGGACGTCAAAAAAATAATGTTGACACATTATCCCACTGAGCTCTAGGTATTTGACAAGGATGTAGCGATTGATGTGCTTGAATGGATGACCTTGCTCCACGTCTTTCTGCCTCATCCATTAGCATATGACAAACAGAATAAAATGATATGGATTGTACTCTGCTTTGAAAAAAGAACATTTTTGAAGGTAGAAATGTTGACGCTATTAACTGGCAAAAATGAAGTTTTAAAGACGGTATCTGTAAATACGAGAAAGTACGACTGATCGACTGAGCTGTTGTTACAAGGTCAGCTTCCTTGATGCCAGGAAAAAGAATGCTTTGTCATCTGCTTTTTTTTTTATCATTCTAAAGTTTGTCTGTATGGATTATAGCTGTTTGCTTTTTTTGGTCGTTTATTTTGATATTTGGGCATTTGTGATTCAACACTAAAGGGCAAACTTATTTTTAAATAAATATATTAGCAGCACTGTAGAGCCTGACCTTGATGGTGCACTTGTCGGCAATGCTGCAAATCAAGGAGCAGGACTGCTCTGTTGCAGTATTGGATTTTTGTGGATCAGTCCATGTAATGAAATACACTTCACTGCTTTCACACAGCAGCACTACGTCTATCTGCAGCCTGCTCTCTCAGAAAGCCTTGCTTTTTTTTTGCTTTTTTTTTTTTTTTTTTACTGTTTTTGCAAACTTTTGGAAACATTACATTTGTGAATTCTGTACAGGAAAACATTTGACATTTGGCAAATTGATTCATATATGTCACATCAACATTTCTAACTAGAGGGGTAAATGTTTAGAGGTGGTTTAAAAGGTAATAAAAGAGTAAAATTCAATACATTCAATATATAAATACAAAAATAGTGCCAGGGTATGCCAAATAAATAAACATTATTGTACTGTAGATGATAACATGGGCTGTCTGTTTTCAAAGTTTCCAATGACAAAGTCACATAGCTTTCAGATATTTAGTTCATATTTCACATCAAGAGGTGGGAGAGGTCTGAGATGTCAATCCTTCCTTTTTCTCATGTCAGCAGTTCCTCTTTGCTGAGCTGGCTTCCTCATTTACGTGGACTCTCTGTGTAATATGAATTAGATCCTTCTTGTTTTAACATTTATACAGAGAAATGGACTTGAGACTTCTGTCACTGGAGAGGATGTGATGTTATTTCACACTTTGATAAAGCAGTGAAAATTACTTATAGTTTCTGACATACCGTCACATATACCACAGACCAGTGCACTATAGCCCCACAGCTAATCACTGTAGTCTAAAAAGGGTGCAGGAAGTGATCAGATCTGCCGTTGACATTTAAGTGCTGCTGTCTCGGGTGTTGCGGCTGTTCACCGCTCGACACCGCCTGCCGTGGTTCATCCAATTATCTTCTCAGGCTGGTGCTCCTGTGACTTCAAAAAGATCCTTGTTTATCTTAATATTCAAGGAGCTGCTTCATGCTTCAGTCACTCCCGATATTGTTTTGCTTTGTGTTTGGAGAAAGTATGAGATGGCGGTGGAGGTGCAGTGATATCAATGTTTGTTGGGCTTTAGCTGTTCATAATTTATCCTTAGTCATTTAATCCCTTCTCATCGGTGTACATTGCTTGCTGCTTAGGGGGATTTGAGGTTATTCCTGATTGTAAAAGGAACGTGAAAAAACAAATGGCAGTGCTTGAATGTGTAAAGACAAATCGCAGTGCTCAGTTTGCGGCTATAAATGCTCTCTTCCACATTTATACCCTGCCAGCAGTATCAAAGTTCACTCTCTATCTGTCACGTGCTTCTTGCTGAAACACAAAGCAGTTGGTGATGTCAGGAAAGTGACTCAGCAGCAGACTAATCCAGCATGCGTTGTCTCTCTCCATGTGCTGCAGTGTGGAAGGCGATGCTCCAGGAAGCGAAGTGGGAGCCCCTGTGGACCACAGCGGTGGCTATAGTTGCGTACCAATAACCCGCAGCAGCGGGCTCGGCTCCGACCACCTGGACAGCCAGCTTTATGGGCAAATCCTGCTCCCTGGCCACCTGCGACCTCGCCGACCCAAGCTCCAGCACTCGCAGTCCATCCTCCGCAAGCAGGCAGAGGAGGAGGCCATCAAGCGCTCTCGCTCGCTGTCAGAGAGCTATGAGCTCTCATCAGATCTACAGGACAAGCAGGTGAGAGGGGTGGGACACACACAACACATCATTTCCTTTACTACAAAGTAACATGAACCATTGGTTCGTGTTTAATAACTGCTTTTGTTGTCATGGTACTAGATACCTGGACAGCTATTATCACAAATGAGCTGAAAAAGTTCTTTATTCATTTTATAGGGTTAGCCTGCAGGTAAAGTGGTAAAGAGTCTCTTTTTGTTTTAATGTATCTTGATTTTTCTTGCTGAGATCTATCCAGGCCCAGTATTTTGGACTGGATCCAGAATGGGGAAAATACGATTTGATCCACAGTGTGGTCAGCACTGTGAATACAATTTATTCAAAGTGATGTTTATTAACAAATGGATATTTCCAATTACACATTTGATCCCACCCTGTGGTCTAATTAGAGGACTCTATATGTCTGATTAGATTTGGAGAGGAGAATGAAGATGCAGAAACCCTTCATCCTGTTTATTAAGTATCCTTCCAGATGCCCTAAACTGAAAACTAATTTAATTAGTTTTCAGTTTAGGGCATCTGGAAGGGTGTTCTGCAATTTAAGCAATAAGTTAAAATGCATGGTCTTGTTTAGTTTTTAATCAACTTGTTGGAAAATGTATCCGTAAAATGAATCCTGCCATGTAAGCTGAATAAGACACCCATTTTTGCATAGAAAACGCAACCACAGTGTCTGTAACACAATATCTGTAATGATTATAGAAAAATTACACTATCTGCATTTATACTGATCCCTTAAAAGCCTTGCGCTCAATGTTTTTCTCAAGGAAAACTGATGACTCAGGTTATGAAGCAAAGGAATTATGATATTCCATATCCAAAAAAAAGACAACGGCATCCACCCTGTTTTGTTCGGGCTTTTCACACGGGTGCTTATTACGCCTGTGTCCTTACGAGCATCTTTATAAAAAAAAAAGTGATCAAACAGGAAATGCTAGAGACATGAAGGTTTTCACTGTAATTGGAAGTCAATGTAAAGAATAAAGGATGGATGTGTTCAGAGATGATTTGCTGAGGCAGGTGAGCAGGGAATTACAGTAGCTGAGTCTGGAAGAACTTAAAGGATGAGGGATAATCTCTGGCTCAGGTGGTAATGCAACAGAGGTATTGTAACTTTTGCAGTGTTTACATGGAATAGACAAAAAAATTGGTCAAAACTGATAATTAGTCCACTTTGTTCCACTTTGGGGTATTACACTTGCTGACGCAAAGAACTTACAACTTACAACACAGAAATACATTGAGACCCAAACACAGCTGTGTCTATGTGGGGGAGATACTGTTCCACATGTTGTAACTTCTTCATGTAGTGATACTCAGTCATGATCCATGTTCCTTGTCACATGGAGCAAGCAAAATCAGTGTCATTTTCACCAAGTTCCCAGGTGGAAACCTTGATTTACAATCCATTTTAATATCAGTTCAGCATTCTGTATGTAATACATGCCTGGCTGACTTACTCTGTAACACTATAATATAGTATTAGGCCTTTACCAGTCATCATAATTGATTACAGTCCGTCACAGTCCACTGTTATCCAGTGATTTACTTGAGTGATAAAACTCTAAATTGCAGACAATTAATAAAATGTCAACTTGTCATTGTCATGTTCCTCATTAGTAGATATAATAAAGCTATCAAATAAGGCAACATCATCTGTCAGTGGCTGACACCATTGTGTTCTAATTCTGCAGAGCTTTTTTGGGGGGGGAGGGGAGTTTATGAATTGACTGCGACACTGTGGCCGTTTAATTCACATGAAAGAGTGAGTCATGATACGTGGCCATTAAGATAAATACTTAAAGCTCTGTTAAGTGCTTTATTGTAAATGGACCTTAATTCATTTCATACAGGAGCATTTAATTCATAAGTACAGCATCTTTTTTTTAATATTGTGCTTATCATGACTGTTTTCACCATTTGCCACCCGTTTTATTGCAGACAACCTTCCAAGCTAAATGACTATTTAGACTCTGACCAGTTATTTCTCAGGATTTATGTCTCAAAATGTCCTTCTCCCCCTGCAGGTTGAGATGCTAGAGCGTAAATATGGTGGGCGTTTCATAACCCGGCATGCAGCCCGTACCATTCAGACAGCCTTCCGCCAGTATCAGATGAACAAAAACTTTGAGCGTCTTCGAAGCTCTATGTCTGAAAACCGTATGTCCCGACGAATCGTCCTATCCAATATGAGAATGCAGTTTTCCTTTGAAGGACCTGAAAAAGTCCACAGCTCCTACTTCGAGGGAAAACAGGTCTCACTAACAGATGACAGCTCGAAAATCGGTGCACTGGTGCAATCAGAACATGGCGGGGATATGGGGGGGCAGGGCAAGACCCCCACAACACAAAGTGACTTTACGGATGCTATCACAGAACTAGAAGATGCTTTTTCCAGACAGGTGAAATCTCTAGCTGAGTCCATAGATGATGCTCTGAATTGTCGTAGTATGCATGGTGATGAGGGCCACTCTGAGTCAGGGAGAGGTCACCAGGATATGGACAGCTGCCAGGTGAAGCCCTCCCACAGTGCCTCAGATCGCCAAAAACTGGATGAGATGACGGCATCTTATAGTGATGTAACGCTTTACATTGATGAGGAGGAACTATCACCGCCCCTGCCTCTATCTCACTCTGTAGATCGACCTTCCAGTACAGAATCGGATTTGCGTCACCGCTCCCTCAACTCCTCCCAGGATTACTGGTCCCTGGCTCATAAGGATGAGAAAGGAGACACAGACACCAGCTGCCGCAGTACACCTTCCTTAGAATGTCAAGAGCAGCGCTTACGTGTTGACCACCTACCCTTGCTGACCATTGAGCCTCCCAGCGACAGCTCTGTGGAACTGAGTGACCGCTCTGACCGCAGCTCCTTGAAGAGACAGAACGCATATGAGCGGAGCCTCAGCAAACAGCAGAGCAGCCCCAAACACATCAGCCACGGTTTGCCACCCCGAGGGCCTTCAAGAGAAGATGACTCCTCCCGCCATCGGCCGCGACAGCTGGAGGCACATCTGGCCATCAACGGAACTGCAAACCGGCAGAGCAAGTCTGAGTCGGATTTCTCTGATGGTGACAATGATAGCATCAACAGCACGTCCAACTCCAATGACACCATCAACTGCAGCTCTGAGTCCTCATCCAGAGACAGTCTGAGGGAGCAGACACTCAGCAAGCAGACGTACCACAAAGAGACCCGCAACAGCTGGGACTCACCTGCTTTCAGCAACGATATCATCCGGAAGAGGCACTACCGCATTGGCCTAAACCTCTTCAACAAGTAAGTTCCAACAAAACTGTCCACACGGAGACAGACACAATCATTGCTACATACCCAATCAGGAATAGAAGATGTTATGTAAATCAGATCCAGGCCTCTTCATGTGGTTCAGAGAATATTTTTTGTTGGACAACCAACATGATGCTCTTGTGTATGATAAATATGCCAATGACGTTAATTGAAACACAGCTACAGCTATCGGCCTGTTCTTAATTTGCACCTTCTACTTAAGGTGCAAATTAACCCAGGACTCGTTCTGCCCCACTTCCTCGTCATCTAAAGCCTGTGTCATTATGTCTAATCACAGATGATTGTGGATTTGGTTTCTTTCATAGCCAGCAATTAAGTTCCTTGAAATCATTTGCGATAAACACCATGGGGAAAAGTAGCTCCGGCTCCCCACTCTCAGGGGCAGATTTGGACAGTGTCATCACTATTTCTTCTTTTTCTCTCTTTCTGTGTCTCTACTCTTTCCTGTTTTTCCAGGAAACCAGAAAAAGGCATCCAGTATCTGATAGAGCGAAACTTTGTTCCAGACACCCCAGTGGGTGTGGCACACTTCCTGCTCCAGAGGAAGGGCTTGAGTAGGCAGATGATTGGCGAGTTCCTGGGTAACAGACAGAAACAGTTCAACCGAGATGTCCTTGAGTGAGTTTGTAGCAATTCATGCCTTTGTATTCTGTGTATTTATATGCAGATGAATCACCCTGAAAACATTAAGATTCAGGCTTTTGAATTAAATTGCCACTGCAATTTTTTTTTTTTTATCTGCCTCACAGGAACATAACTATAATTTAGTTAAAAGTAGGGTTGCCAATTTGCAATCTACTATCATTCAAGCAGTCTTTTGAGCACTACATAATGACTCATGTTACCATCCAGGAAGTAAACAGAAATAGGATCCACTCAGGAATTTGCCATGATGCTGAGTTATACAAACAGATTCCATTTATAGTCTGCAGTCCTTTTTTTTTTTTTATAAAGACGGGAAGTGATAGATACATTTTACAGCTCTGATCCATTTCATCATTCAAATAGTGCCTCTAATTTATGCTTTACACTGGACAGACTTATCGGAATCCCACCGACAGCAGAACAGCTTTATCAGAGACCATTGAGATTCAGTGGAGGAGAGGTCTGTCAATGTCAGTTTGACCGACGTATATAAAAAACTCCTTCCTTGAGAAAATGTCTATAAATCCTGACACGCAAAGGTATCAAGGTATAAGGCCTCTGGAGACCAGAGGCACAATCCTCTCTTCAGTTCAAAATAAGTACAAGTCATTTGTAGCATAGATGCTCTCAAGTATGACATCTGCATTTAAGCTGCACACATGAATAATAACTTAAGTGCTCCCTTAGCTCTGTGAAGGTATTTAGCTTATTTCCTTGTGTTTTAATATACACATATTTCCACAAACTGTGTATTTCTACAACCTTTGGCACATCCATAAACCGTACTTTGCAACCTGCCCACAATAAGTTCTTTACAACTAGTTGTAATTTACTGTTATGAGGTTCGTCTAGTGACTAAGACTGTGGTGCAGTGTGGATTGGACATCCAGAGGGCTGTAACTGAAATACAATACACAGATCACAGATGTTGCCAGAGGAAAATGAGGCATTGCAATGAGTATCAAACATATTTACCAAATGTTTGTGGACATTTATTTGTGTTATACTTTATATTCTTCAATCCAAACTGACCCTGTCACTTCTGCTGACTGTTTGCCACCAGCTGTGTGGTGGATGAAATGGACTTCTCCAGTATGGAACTGGACGAAGCACTCCGGAAGTTCCAGGCTCACATCAGAGTCCAGGGAGAAGCACAGAAAGTTGAGCGGCTGATTGAGGCTTACAGGTAAGAAAGCGGAGGGTGTAACATGTCACATGGCTCCGTCATCCAAACCACATAATGCAGAATTCCCACAAGAAAACAAGCAAGGGGGAATAAAGTAATGTTTGTGCCAGTGTGGTCCTACGTCATCTCAGACCAACTGATTGTGTGACAGGATGATCATTACAGGGTTGATTCCCATGTCTAGGGTTTATGCCAACACGGTGTGTATATAATTAATGAATAACACACACTGGCTATGTATTGTTTCTGAAACGCCATTATCTTCGAAAGCAGAGGTGATACCATAACGTTGAGGATAACCTCACCCACAGGGGATGCTATTTGTTCCTCATTCATTTTCTCCAAACCTCTGGTAAACATGTGATCTCATGCTCAGAGAACCAGCTTAGATCAGCACAGAGCTATAGGACATTAAATCCCACGTCCACTGTTCTTCGAGGGAGCCAACAAAAACGGATCATCTACCTCGCACCTGCAGCCCAGTACAGATACCATGATGAGCTCACTTACTGTTTGTTGACGAAAAGAGTTAATACAACGATTATTTGATGGCTCTATTGACCATCACCAGTACTGGCTCATTGTTCTTTTGACTTATGCATTAATGAAGCATAATGTGACTAAATGGCCACAGCACCGACAGTAGAAAGTTCACTTTCAATAATTCAGCAACAGATGTGTCTGAAGTGGAACTAATCAACATACAGGAAGCTTACCGATTTATTATGTCCCAAAGAAAAGTCTTCATGGGCTTTTTTGCAGACATGAATTACTAAAAATACTGTTCACATCACATTTTTTGGGCCAGACGCATTCACTACAGTAGGAGATTGTTGTGTGCAGCGTCCACACAGGGTGTGGCACCAGGCTTGAGCATACTGTAGGAGGCAGGAAACTTTCAGGACGCTTGTCCTGAATCATTATGAGCTCTTCTTGCTGTGTTGGGTTCACAAGGAATTTTTCGAAAACAAATGTGGCTTTTGTTGGAATTTGTGTTGGACGATTTCATGAACATGTCCAGACTTAAGTGAACGTTTAAAAACAGACATAGCGATGCATTCTTGTGCCCTGACTAACTTTTTGTCTTCCTTGTTCAGTCAGATGTGTGTTGCAGCTTGCCAAATGCTTCTAACAAAGTCAACAGCTACTTTTTTTGACATTTCAATGAATCTGTGATTTCTTATCAAACATGAACTCAGTTTGACTGTGTCTAATATCCTGTTTGCAGCCAACGCTACTGCATCTGCAACCCTGGTGTGGTGCGACAGTTCAGGAACCCGGACACCATCTTCATCCTGGCTTTTGCCATCATCCTTCTCAACACAGACATGTACAGCCCCAATGTCAAACCCGAGAGGAAGATGAAGCTGGAGGACTTTGTCAAGAACCTTCGAGGTAACTGCACTCCCTCTCTCTGCCTTGTCCAGCTTACCAACACAAAACCCAATATTTTCCTGAGGCACAAAACATATGTAGTCACCTCAAACTGAGTTTTGTCAATGCATTTTGCCTTCATAAATAAGGGTCCTTTGAGATTTGGGAGGTGGAGAATGTCATAGTGAAGAGTTTCAGTTCTATTCAGGTGACGCACTGTCTAATTGCCCTGAGCAGATTTTGTGGGTATTAAGAGGGGCTTTGCAGCATGGCTAACCATTTCTCTGCCCATTGGAATATCAGCAATTAAAGTACAGTATTGAGTGGAGAAGAAATACTCATCCTCAATGAGTTGTGAAGGACATTTCTGTGTACACTGTGAGAAATGTGTATGTAAGTAATTTCAGGAGTTCCTCAACTCGCATTAAAACTGTGAGTTAATCATTAATCCCTTTCTTTTTTTTTTGCCTCTCCCTCTCTCTTTTTCTTTCATCCTCAGGGGTGGATGATGGGGAGGACATCCCTCGAGAGATGTTGGTCGGGATATATGAGCGGATTCGCAAGCGGGAGCTCAAGACGAATGAAGACCACGTGTCTCAGGTTCAAAAAGTGGAAAAGCTCATTGTTGGAAAAAAGCCGGTAAGTTTGGCCTTGGACTGCTGTTGCCGTTGATATGACAGCTTCTCTCTGTGTGCTTTTAGAATGGCTCGGGTTCAGGAAGTTACGTTCCCATTCATTTTCTCCACTGACGTTTCAGAAAATCGTTTTGAATCTGGAACCAGGCCGAGTAGCTACAAGATGAATTGAAACCATTTACACATTTGATTTTGAGGAACGTACAGGAGTGTGTATAAGATTATTCTATGAATAAAGGATCAAATCTCATAAATCTTATGAACGATCCCTTCCACTGCCCCTTTTCTTTACATTAACCAAAATAGTGTTGCAGTATATTGTAATGTATGTCTTTATATATGCATATAGCATTTCCAGCATATTAGAAAGTAGAGTCATGGCTGCTCTGTGGTAAATGTAATGTATTACATAATGATTAGATCCATGAACGACACAAACCAACATGGTTTTCAAGGTTGTGCTCAAGGTAACAGCAAGCACCACTGAACAGAGATGCTGCTATTACACCTGAGGATTGTACTTGGTGTAGTATTTCTCCTTGACATCATCAATAAAATGTTTTCTTCTTAATGTGGAGTTGATATCATTAGGACGTGTGGCTCTCACAGAAACACATATCATTTTACGTTCTTTTAGCTATTGATGAGTCTACCTTGGGCATTTACAATATTACGGCTGATGATTCAAATCTAAGAGAAATATGTGCGGCACTGCAGTATGTGAGTAAATTCAGAGTTGAGTTCCTTTTTACTTCGAGAACCACATTGCTATGCCCTTTTTAATACCTGAATCTAGGAGCATACATAACCAAACTGCAAACTAAAATAAATGAGTCCAGGCTTAACCATTCTCTACACTTCAACCTCCTGCAAAACAGAAGAGAAAAGAAAGAGTGTGAAACTCTTCGGGCCTGGAGAGCTTAATGCTCTCTGACTGTAATGTGTCTTTTACCCTGCAGGCAGCAAATGAAAAGGGCTGTCTGATGAGCTTTGTAATAATGAATATGATTAATATCCTCACAGCCCACAATCTCAAAGGTGTTCACTTAGATCTGTCACCCTGTTCATCATATCAGCAAGACAAATCAGCAAAAGTCCAAGGGACCTTGACATGTATCTGCAGTGTTTTCTCATAAATCCTGTTTTCTGTATTTTATATACATATATATTTTATATATATGTCTACTAATCCATGTAAATGCATGTTTTTATTTATCTCTTACTCTATAGATTGGCACTTTACACCATGGTCTTGGATGTGTAAGTATTTCTTTTTTGTTTATCTACATCAATGGTTACAATGGGATAGTGGGGTGGATAATGGTTCTTAGTCTGTGACACCATTATTTTGGGGGTCAGGAGCTGAAAAGTTTAGGAGCTTCTGTTGTATTTGACTGTTCAGAGTAACCTTTGTAAAAAAAATACAGATGCGTTATGAAAAAGGTGCTAGCTTTGTGGGTTGTACATGGTTCAGAAATGATGATACACTTTGTGTGCAGGTTTTGTCCCTACCCCACCGACGACTTGTCTGTTACTGCAGACTTTTTGAAGTTCCCGACCCCAACAAACCACAAAAGTTGGGGGTTCACCAAAGGGAGATCTTCCTCTTTAATGACCTGCTCGTGGTATGGCACATGTTGTTCTCTCTGCACATTGGGAACACATTAAGACATCCCACTGAGAGAGTCTGAACCACATTAAACGCTATGCTCCGTTTTCACAGGTGACTAAAATTTTCCAGAAGAAGAAGAACTCGGTGACATACAGCTTCCGGCAGTCCTTCTCACTTTATGGCATGCAAGTGCTGCTCTTTGAGAATCAGTGTAAGTGCCCTGGAGATGTTTATGTAGACGTCTGTACGCTTCAGACGAATGAGTCCGAGAAGTCTGTGTGACTGTCCTGAGACCAATCAGTTTGATCGCGATATATGTCTCAATTAGGGAAGGAATGACACTGCAGCATTTTGTTAATAACAGAGATGGCTGCTGATGATGTGTCAAGGCCTGTGCAATCTGCTAAACCATCAGTATTAATCTGTGTAATTGGATGGTGTATTTTCTCCAACAGAAAATCGAACAACTGCACTTAAACTGCTTCCAGAGACTTTTCCGACGCACTGTGCTACATCACATTTTTTATCAGTTGGTTGTAGATCTGTCTAGGTGCACCCAGAAGCATTGTGTTCAGCAAACCATAATAATATCCTTTAGAAATTAAAAAAATTAAGACACAAACTCAAATTGGTTTGGCATTTCCAGCCTAACTTCATGTCCTTTAACTTCATTAAAACAACATTTATGGCTATAGACTCCCATTGTGTGGTGTGTCTATGTGTGTGCCCAGGTGTGTAAGTGCTGATATTGTTTCTCATCAGATTATCCCAATGGTGTCCGCCTGACCTCAGCCATTCCCGGAGCCGACATCAAAGTCCTCATCAACTTCAACGCACCCAATCCTCAGGACCGCAAAAAATTTACCGATGATTTGCGCGAATCGATTGCTGAAGTTCAAGAGATGGAGAAGTATCGGATAGAATGTGAGCCAGAGTTTCCTTTTCTGTTTTATCACCTTGATGCATTGCATTGGATTGTAAATGGACACCTGGATGTCAACTTCTTGCGTGTTTCCTTTTGCACAGCGGAACTAGAAAAGCAGAAGGGAGTGGTGAGGCCCAGCATGTCCCAGAGTTCAGGGTTAAAGAAGGAAACGGGAAATGGCAACCTGAATCGAGCGAGCCTTGATGACAGCTACGCTATTGGTGAGGGTTTGAAGAGGAGCGCCCTCAGCAGCTCCTTGCGAGACCTCTCGGATGCAGGTAAAATCAAAGATTACCATGGTAACGCACTCTCACATGTCTCATTCTTCAGCTAGATGAAGTAGTGTTTACCTGAGCTGCTGAAGGCTGGTATACTATTATTATAATATTATTTACTCCTTTTGGAGCTTAAGGGTTTGGAAAGTTGGAAGAGACTGGGTTCATTTTCAGTTTTGATTTGACAGATTGGTCGCCCAAACTGACCTGCTTTGTTGAGAATCTCTGAGTCATGAGGCCAGTGAAGCAAGGATGATAAAGATGTGTGTGTTTGCTCATGGACTAAGGTGTTATTTACTAGAGGCTTTCAAGTAATAATCCTGTGTCAACAGTGGTAGGGGAAGCCGTGCTATGTAGGTCATCGTGATCAATTTGAGCATCTTAGCAGTAAGAGGAATTAATGTTGTGCGGTTGATTCAGAGTGTGGCCAGTTACAGTGCAGAGCAGCTGTGCATAAACACTCAGCGACCTCAACACTGGGTTTAGAATAGCGAGGAAATGCAAAATAATGAACTGAGCGGCTTTTGGTCGGTGATCCTTAAGTAAGACAGAATTGTAGCGTTGGCCTTTATACTAGAGTCTATTCACTTTCAGATTTTTTTTAACATCAGTGTTTTTACAGTTCAAGGATTGCACCGCATCCGTGAAATTTAATTTTTGAATTTGGCAGTTGACGGTAACTGGTATTAATCGCGTCTTTTAAGGGAATTTGTTCCAATTGTACTGCTCATCTTGTGGCATGGTGGCTCTGGATTAATCATGTGAAGTTGAAGGCAACCGTATTGATGTCATAGGGATGTAATCAGATTACTTTCACCTAATTTAACAGAAAGGTCCTTTCAGAAACTGGAGTTAAACGCACCAGATAAAATGCTGTTGTTGCATGATGGTAAATGTAGTATTTGGAACGAGTATTCAGGATACCATGTGTCTGTTTTGAAGCGTCCCTCTTAAAGTTAGAGTCTGTCTGTTCTTATTTGTGGAAATTCTCTTTACGTTTCAAGAGCCACCAGTGAATTAAGTTGTCTGAATAACAAGCTGGTAGCTGTCGTCCTTGCAATAGTCTATTAAACATGACCAGTCATTTCATGGAATGATTGGCTGTGTTCCTGTCTCTAACCAACCTGGTCTCCTGCACACACACACACCCTGTCTGTCTTCTTACAGTGCATGACCAGAGTCTTTACAACAAACCGTAACGGCAGAGAAATGATAGCCATTGGTTAACTTCCCGTGTTTTGGAGTTTTGATGAGAGGGCTGACGAGAGAGGTGTGGGGGGGACAAAACTATTGCATGGTCCTCTATTGGGATCCCTTTCAGAGATTTACAAACCTAAGGATTAATGGGTGTTGAATAATAAATTGCTGGCATCTCTTTAGTGTCTGCTGTCAACTGTGGCTTCATTTGCTGTGTAGATACCTAAAGAAAAGAGTAAACTAGAGTTACGGCTGACCTTGTTGTGGAGCTGTAGCAGTGATTTGCCTCTTTCCTTTCCTTCAGTCCTTTTTCACCTCCCTCTGTCATCATGACAGTCTGCCTGTAGTAAGTCCTGTGCCACTTCTGTCACCTTAGGGTGTTAGTTTAGCAGCTTCCGCTCCTAGACAAAGGGATTTCTCTGTGTCTAATGTGTCATGTTACATGTTCTGGGCAGGCAAGCGTGGGAGACGCAGCAGTGCAGGATCACTAGACAGCAATATGGAAGTAAGTTGGATGCAACTGACGTCGAGTTGTTCTCTGACTTTTTATGTTGTATATTCTAGACACACAAGTCTGTGTATTATTGTTTCTTTTTATTGGTGACTTTTTTTTTCTGCTTTAATGGTGTTTTTGTTTGTGAGCACCGTGAACACTATGCATGCGCTGGGCTGAACAGGAATGATTTGCTGTGGCTGACACGTTAACCCTTTCACGTTCACAGCATGGCTCGAGTAATACTGGTCCAGACTCACTTTAGGGCAGCTCTGAGTTGATGTCGTCAACTCTCACCTTTGAGTCATCCCTCTCATGTTCAATGGGCTACATTTAAAGTTGTTGTTCTTTTTTCTGTTCACACTGTTAAGTACCCCCACCTGTGCAATGTCCCTTCCAGCTTCTGCATGCTCTCAGTTTGGCGTGACTGACTCACACTGCTCCTTTTTCTTTTTTTTATTGACGCACGTCCTCACCAGCATTAAACAGTGAACAGATCTCAGGTTGAGATTTCATAATGTTTGACTGCAAACTATGGAGCCCAGTGAAAATGTTACAGTGGTTACTATTTTGCATATTTTACTTCAAATTACTTTAAATCAATAGTCTAGATGATCCGATTGGTTTACAGTAATGGCTAAGGTAACAGCGAGAAGATATATGTACATAGTAGTGTTGCACTGGGAATGAGAAAATAAAGCAGACCAAGAAGAAATGAGTGTGTTCAACGGGTTTTTTCAGTACTACTAATGCGGTAAAAGTTAGCTGGGTTTTTGTAATTTGACACAAGCTTAAATGTTCCAGTTCACCTGCGTGAGTTTGAATGCAAAGCTGTTGCCAGACTAGGAACTTAAAGTTTTTTCTTTATTTTTCTTACTGCCAACAAATTCCACCCCCCAAAAAAACCCAAAACAATGTGAAAGTACATCTCTCGGTACTTTCCATTGTGCTTCTCTGCCCGAAGCCCTTTACTTTCTGCTAAAAAAAAAAGGGCAAATATTAAAAAATAATATTCTTGAGTGTATTTATTATTAGCTTTTTAGACACTAGAACCAAACATCAGATCTTATAGTTTCAAACCTCAAAGATGTGCCACCCATTTCTTTGTCACGCTTTGACAGAGTCTGTATATTTGTCACCACAGCTCCGTTGCATAGTATTCAAACTAAGTGTGTGCACCTGCAACCCTTGTGTAGATTTAATTATTTGTGTTGGAAACACTAAGGTAAAATAGGACTGCTGTAGATTTCAGGGTTTAATAGCCTGAATTAATTTGAGGCTCCATGGAGTATTCTTTGGAACTTTGTGTGTGAATTACAGCAAAGAATTTGATGCTCTATCAGTGCAGTGGAAATAAGAGCACATTGTAAACTAATAACTACTAATGTTTTTTTTCATCAGTCATTTTAGGCTTAGGTTTAATTTGCATGTGATGCATGGCTCTGAAATATCTGCTTCATTCTTTTTTTATACAAACCTTTGTTTTGTTGTGCATTTGTTTTGTTTTTTACTGAGTCCTCTTAAAGAGACGTGTAATGATGTTGTTGTTTTTGTATTAGATTACATTAGATTAGACTTAATCCCACACTAGGAAAAAAAAAATCTCGTGTTTATGTGGTCTTGTTGAGTAGGGATCTAGACACATCAAACTATACTTAATTAAATGGATGGTTCATAGTCATAGTCAGGCAAACCCTGAACAACCCTGTGTACTCTCTGTAACTCACTCGCTGAACCGTCATCTGTAGATGGTAATGATGTAGTTTACAATAAATAGATACAATATGACAATAAATTGGAAACAACACCTGGAAACCAGATGTAATAGTAACAGAGGTATCGGTAGACAGAGAGAGAGAGAGTGTGAAGGCTTAGAAGCTGTTTGTCTCTTCATGACAGAATGATGTTTGAATGTTTGAATTCTCACAATCTCATCTCACAGTCTACTCTGAGATGTTAGCATAGACAGACAAACAAAGGCAGTGAACCAGAAAAAGGAAATGGAGACTTTCCCACAAGGCAACACAAGCAATCACATGGGATTTGAGATCAGCTGTAGCTGGTCGTGTAGTTATTTTTGCCCTGTGAAAAAGCGAAAAATGTCCAATTAGTTGTGACTTGAGGTGTTGTTTCCTTCTGAATAGCAAATGTAGACTCTTTTCTCTCATGTCTGTTGTTCTGACTGTCCTCTCTCTTTTAGGGGTCCATCATTAGCAGTCCCCACATGCGTCGGAGAACGCCCTCCAGCCGAGACTGCCCATCCCGCCACAGTGGCCAGTCCCTGCCCAACTCCTCCTCCCTGCTTGGATCTCTGTTCGGCACCAGGCGTGTAAAGTCCCCCAGTCCCACCCCACAGCCCCTGCACCCCACCCTCATCTCCCACACCCCGCATCCCGCCAACTTGCACCACACGGCCCGAGTCGAGACAGACACGGCGGCCCACGCGCACCATGCCCAGTTCTGCCAAATTACCCAGAACCCCCCGCCTTACCATCACCACCACCACTACCATCCACCAGCCCACTTGCAGCACCCACCGCACCAGTTCCACCCTCCCCCATCTCATGGCCAGCAGCAGCCATATCCGCCTCACACACAGCATGGCCACGGGAGCCACTCCTCCCACCCTGCTCATGGCTCCCACCACCATGGGCCGCCACCACCACCAACACCCTCCCAGGCCTCCAGCAGCACCAAGCCCAAGCACAGCGGCATCAGTACAGTGGTGTGAGGGGCAAAAGGGGGGCCCTGCTCTGGGCTCTGTGACTGATCTTTAATTTTCTCTTCCTTCGAGGCTCTCGGCTGATGAGACGGTTGCACTGTGCATCACTTGTCTGTGGACGTGAAGCCAGCCAGAATTCTGTGTCTCCTCCAGCATATTTTGTCACACTTATCAGTGAGACAGTTAATTCAACCCAAGCACATTTACTTTCTGTTGTTCCTTCAGTTTCTTTTCAGATCATAACTCATGTCTGCTTTCCTCAGCGGCAACAGACAACAATGCAAGAGCATGCACAAAGACCACAACTACTGTTCTTCCTCAGTTAATGAAAAAAAAGTAACATGATCAAATGTCTTACAAATATTTTACACAGAAAGTAAATAGTAATCTTGATGTTTATGTCTACAAAGTGATTTTATCTAGTGTCGGGGTGGTTTGGCTGAGCACGGACAGACAGACAGACAGACAGAGGGTCAGCCTCAGCAGTAGCTGTATGAGTATTTAACGTAGTGGTAGCTCACTGTGATATCTCTGTTAGCAGTGATAAATGTGCCAATTATTGAAGCATTTACTAATTTAGTCACAAAACTTGCTTCATGTATAATGTGCATAGTATTTTGTAAAATAATATTAGCTCTTATTATAAATCATATTATTACGGAACACATGGCATCAATTAAAACTCTCAGTATTATACTATACATACAGTAGGTGGCGTAGCTTCACTGTTCAGAAATCAATCAAGGCCTCTGTTAGTCGGGTAGTTCAGGAACACAACTGGAACACAACTGTAAATGGTTGCCTTTGAGTTAGAGCTGTGTCGTTGAAGGCTGGTGCACAGCAGCCGGCATACAGTGTCACCCATCGCACTTCACCTGTTCAGAGTCACCTCTGCTGCTCTGGAGAAAAGAAGCTGCTGAGCAAACAGATTCATCCGAATGTCCGCCCTCCAGTACTTGCTGCTCCTCCGCCCTCATTTTATTTTTTTACACTATTTTTTAAGAGTTTAATAAACAATACAGAATGCTCTATATTGTACCTGGTCAGACTGTCAAAGTCTGTTCTGCGGGAAGAGGAGGAGGTTTTTAAATGTTTTCCGTGGAAATGGAGGGAGTCTGTGCAGACTGGCAGGGAGTGTCCAGGTGTCTCTCCTAATGTGGAAGCTCTCAGCTGGCTGAGTGTCCCCTTTCCCTCTCTGTAGTTCCACTGTGCGACTCCTGAGTATTGAGTGCACTCCCACAGTACTGTTTATTCCCCTGATTGGACTTTTCCTCCGAGCCTCACTGATGACACAGTGCACAAATAAATAATTATCATTCTGTGGTGGTGGCAGCAATCCTTCTCTCTCTCTCTCTCTCTCCCTCCCTCTCTCTCTCCACAAATGTCAGTTTTATATCAATCACCTTTTTTGACATATTACGGGATGGCTGATTGTATGTAGTTTACAGCCTTCCCGTGCACATTATCTGTAGTGTGTGCAGATTAGAGGCTGGTTTGCTGGAGCATATTTTCGGTTGAAAGTGACACACAAAGCACTTGTTTTACTTGGTTGATATCAATGGCAGGAGTTTGTCTGTATTTGCTTAAAGGCTATGTGGTGGCTTTGCTTTTGTTTTGTTTTGTTTTTTTTAAGTTGTGCAATATGTATTTACTTTGTTTGTGTATGAGCAGTTGCAAACGGATGGTTGTTCCATTCTGTTAGTTTTGTCTTTTCAACCTGTCAGAGTCCTTTGTCATTTCTTCCTTTTAATATAAAGTGTGAAGTATCTACATTGATTTGAAAGGACAGGACCTTTCAAGAGGATAAAGAATGTCAAACATAATGACTGCATGCAACAATGTATTCCAAGGCTATTTCTATCTGTTGTGTATTCCCAAACTATATCAGAGGTTTCTGATGACAGTTGTTCATTTTTAACGGTAGAATAGTTTCAACTTCTTTGATTACGGCTAACTGGAGTCAAATATGTATTTGTGTCACTCCAGACGACTAACCAATCTGTATCTCTTACTGAGCCACAGAGAGTAGTTTCATGGTTCGTAGCATTCGGAAAAAGACGGACATTAACACAGCTGTTGGACAGAAAAAGAAAGTTCTATGCCAACAGAAATATCTGTAATCTTTACAGTCGATGTGATGACAGATGTTCCCCTCCATTTGGAAATCAGACAGTTATGAGTATATGAATCACACATTACTGTTATGAAGTGATATCCCGGGGCTCATAAATTCTTTAAGTTTCCAAAATTCCACCTTCTAATAACACTTTATAATGGGTTTAGAATTTGTTACTTTAAAGGTCCATTGTGTAACATTTAAGAGAGGTTATTGGCCCAAAATGAGTGTATAAACACTTTAAAATAGAACAGCTTGGTTTCTTAGCTGTACAAGATGCCTCTTATAGGTAGTTTAGGCAAGGGCCTTCCCTTCTGGAAGCTGATATCTTGCACTGTCATGTTTCTACAGGATCCTTAATCCTAGATCCTAAAAGCCAGAGTGTGTTTTTGACGTTTTGAAGCAGAAGCTTACTACGCAAACACAGAAGAACAACGCCTTGAAGCGTTTGGTATACGGCGTAGTGAGTGGAGGGGTTTGTTTAAATCTGCGGTGTTGCCATTAGATGCTGGTAATGCTTACACACTGGACCTTTAAAATAATATTTTACATAATATTTTTTTAACTGTTCTATACATTAGCAGTTCAAACAAGAAAATCCCACAAGCTTGTGTTTATCCTGCTTTTTTTATTCAGTCATCCATAGTTATAAGTTTAACTGGGTCATTGTTTCCAATAACCATCAAATAACTTGGCAGAAGGTTTATATTTTTTGATGATTCTAGTCTTAACAACCACAAAGCACTTTACACTATGCTTTGGACTAGAGGCGTGGGGTTTCAAACCACTGACTGTGTGGGCAGTGAACAATCCACCTTACCTCCTGAGCCATAGCTTTGCAGTCTAGGGGTCCCAGGGGTTAAAGGTGCACTGTGGAGTTTTGACCCTTAGTAGCAGCATGGTGGAGCAGCGTTTGTGCGACTTTGTCCATGTTTTCCTGCTTCCTCGTTGTTCCATTGATCAGTGGCAGAGGAGCAGAAAACTAGTGAGCAATGATGTAAATATTGCACAATTGTTTGAATACACTGACTGCATATAAACATAACTTGTACTTATTCACAAGAAAAGTAGTAAGTGGTCAGGGAGTCTTGATGAGGAGATAAAAAGATAGTGGGAAAAGCATCTGTCGTGCTGGGCAAGGTTTCCTTTCATCCTTCACAGTAAGTGCCATATACTTAGCAACACTGGCTGTGGTTTAGGGCATCAATTTTAACAACAATAATTGCAACACATAATGCTCTGCAAAGCAACTCAGGGGGAAAGAAGGATAAACACTCGCCTAAGAGATTTTTCATAACCTGGTAATGAATCATTGACAAATGGAACTTGCTTACAATATATAAATTATTTCCAAGTGTTACTGTTTTAGAAATGTAACTCTCCACCATGTATAGGATGTGTCAGATCTGTCAAATATTTCCTTTTGCAGCACTTAGTTATGTGCCAATACTGCAAATTCGTAAGATTGTTAATCAGTTTCTTACCAAAAAAAAATGTTGGGTACCAAATTGAATCAAGCCAACACAGTGCTACATTTGACTTATTACTAATTATTTCTGTCATCAGACCAACATCTCATTATTAGTATTTCTGGAATTAGAAAATAAAACTTGCTTTATTCGATGCTGATAGCCTTTTGTTGTCCAAATAATGTTTAAAGAGTTTTGCGACAACCCTCCAATTCCTTTGGAAGTATAAGACCTATTGTAAAGCCTGTCCAGGTTCTGTGTGAGGTGCTTTGTTGCATGCCATTGATGCCTACGATTTCTTTTTTCTTTCCTTTTTTAAATTCTTGTTCTTTTGAGCAACAGGCTTGACTAGACACTGAACGTTCAGTATAGGTTTTGATTTCTCTGACTGATGCTCGTTTACATTTAGTTGAGTTCTGGCCTGCTAGTGTGTCTTTTCATTTACCGCTGTGTCCCTCACTCTACTCTGGCATGCATCTCACCTCTATTCTCACTGTAGTGTACAGTATGAAGACGTGGCAGTGGGCTGCTGCTGCTGCCGTTGCTGAGTGTAAATAGCAAGTCCATCTTTGAAAATCTAATGTTACTCGATGAAGTACAGAGGGTTTGAAAGGGAGGAGATGCTTTAATGTGTGGGTGGGAAATAAAGAATGAGAAAACATATGTGAATGGTCTGTAAATTATTGTTATTATTATTATTATTATTATTATTATTATTATCACTTCTCAATGTCTGCAGTTACATTGAAGGTGCATTCCTGCTCCCCTCTGATACTTACATAATCATCAAACTGCTTCTTTCTGACTGAAGTATCATAACCAAATGTTACACAGTAAAACACTGCTTCGGACTTATTTCCCGAGATGCTCCTGTTCTCTCGTGCTCACAGCCCACTTTTGAGGTCAAAGGGAAGGGAGGGGTGATCTTATTTTAATATGCATTCTGTTTCTAAGTAGGCAAAAACCCTATTGATGTAAAACTAGTACTGTGACGATGTTGAGAACGCAAAATAAAATGATATACTGTCAAACCTGTGCTGTGTCTGAATGACCATTCTTTATCTGACTAGTCTTCTTTAACAAACAAGTCGAGTTTTTTGTTGTTGTTTTTTTGTTTGTTTTTTTTACATCATATTGAAATCACGAATAAGCCACTCCATGCTTCAAATCACAGTATTGCCGGTGTTGTGCCGAAAAGAGACTTCGTTTTTCGGCAAGCAGTCTCTTTTCGGCACAACACCGGTCTTAAAACCATAAGCTTTTCGCTGTGAACCGATTCCAAGTTGGGCGTGGTGAAACGTCACTGAGGAAACACATGGCTACTTAATATGCAGCGCTTCTGCGGAGGCTCGTCACTGCTGCTACTGCTACTTCGAGAATTTTTTTTTTTCACCATTGAATGAAGATGGAAAAGGAAAAACGCATGGCAGAAGAACTAAATCGTGGTTGTTACAGCGCAGATATTTGGCTGTATTTCTTCAGAGACTTCTGGTCACGCCGATCTCACTTCTGCTATGCTATGGAAATGCTACGGAAGAAGAAGCAACAACGTGTAGATGCAAACTTTCTCCAGAGCTTCTGTACAACAAACGAATGGATTCTTTGACGGCCGAAAGAGAGTGTCAGGACATGAGAATAATTGGACACCTTGAGGAGAACATACAGTACAGTAGTGACTTCTGACATGACGACATGACGCGGCGATGAAAAAAAAGCACCCCGAACCTCCTATCTTCTGAAGGGGTGAGTTTTCGTAGTTATCTACGTTAAGTCATTCGAAGTCACATACAGGGTTTAAAAAAATGTTTTTTCACCCTATCGTTTAATAATTCTCTGTGCGTTTCAGAACATTATGTGGCTAACCTTATTATTAGCTAGCTCATAGCAATGTGTTCCCTTTGCTGGATGTGGTGCCACTACACTATGTCATGGTCAAAGCAGATGTCTGATGACTGCCAGGTTTTTAACCGACCTCTGCTCAGTGTTAGTCTTGAACTTGCACAGTGTGTTTCTCTCAGTTTGAGTCTCTGACTATCATTAATTTACACATTTAGTACTTTTAAACAAACCAAATTATTGTCATAGTCTGACTAAAATTGGACTTTTAACATGCATGTTAATGCAGTGAGTGATTATAGTGTTCCTACCCACTCACCAGACCTACAAAGTACAAGAACGTAGATTCACGTGTAGAGTGGTAAATAAAGAGGCTCAGTTCTCCCTATTTTAGTCTATTCCCCATCAAAATGATTAAGCAGTTTTTTAAGGTTGCATGGTTTCATGGTGTTAAGCAGTCTTTTAACTTTTAATTATAAACAAATTGCCATTTTTTTTCAAACCAGTGTCATGTTAATTTAGCTCCACACAAGTCTCTCAGTATATTAGTGTTTACACATCTTGTGTTGTCCGGCAACATTCCAGTGCTATGGAGATGATATAATGTTGTACATCAAGACATACAGAGGCATTAGTAACATTAGACTATAAAGCAAGACCACTGCACACACAGAAGCACCCACAAGATACTCAAAAATCCTAGTCGTGCTTCTCCCGCTTGCAGTGTATACACACAAACACTCAGGTCTGATAGTCTTGCTTGACAGAGCTTGTTTTCAGATAAAATAGCAGCATGAAAAATACATCATTTCTGTTCACAAAGACCAAACAGAGGCAGAAGAATAATAACAACATAAATCACCAAAATGTGCACAGTGTGGCTTTAAGTCGCAATCTCACAACTTAAGCCAAGATCATTGAGTTTGACAGAGCTCCTCTCACCCAAAGGTTGAACATACCCCCCATGACAAGTCATTTGACCACTCTGTCCATCATAGGCAGATTTCCACTTAAAAATCCATGACATGACATAATAGTAGCTACAGTATTCAATCCTGCCTCTAAAGTGACACAAATATGATTGTGTTTTAATCTGCCCTTTTCTATCCAACTGTACTGAAGCCTTCTGCAACTGCAGACACATCACTGCTGATGAGGCTTAAAACCGCAGGACACGTCTTAATTCCCCCAGTCTTGCACAGCATGCCTGGCTGAATGCCCGCCTGACTGTGGCAGGTGGTCTGAGTGACAGTTTGCCCTGTTTGTCTATCTGGCCCTTGAGGCTGGAGCTAAAAATAGATCATAGCCTTGAAGGCTACATCATCATTGTTAGCAGGACGACGTCATCATGCAGCTGGGATGGGCCAGCGCAGGACTTCATTTCCTCTGGCCACAGAGAATGGTGGGCCTCGCAGAACACTGCATTTAATGTATTGGTTCTGTTGTAAAATGTATGCACAGTCCACATGTACTGTAATACACAACACATGCATGTTATTTTAAATATCAACCTCAACCAGTGATGTAAAATAGCAACACAGAGATCTGATCAGTATATCCACAGTAATAAAATATCCACATGTTCTAAATGCCTATAAACTAATTAGTAGTAGTAGTAGTGGTAGTGGTAGTGGTAGTAGTAGTAGTAGTAGTTGTTGTTGTTGAATTGTTTTTCATTTATTATTTATTTGTTACTCCCTGATCCAGTTTATTTGCACATTTGCGCCACCACCTGGTGCTTTTGCAACATTGTTATTGTGTGTTCAGTTGGTGTAGGAAATTTTACCCACCTCATTTACTTTGGTTTTACAAGTTACTTCTTTCTTCAGCAAAGGTGTTCTTCCTCTTTGAGTAGTGAGGACGCGACGGACTTTAAAAACTGCTATATGTTTTACATCTTTGTGTGGTTAAACAGATAATTTATCAGTAAATAAAATGTGATATAATGGCTTTATTTGTGTAGCATGTTGCATTCAGTGTAGAATTGTAAATGTTTTATCCTTCTGAAATGACCTCACATTGTACCATACTTTTTGTTGTTGTTGTTGTTAATAATGGTGATGATGATGATGATAATAAATCCTCTCAAGTAAATACAGCCACAGTAATGTTGGCATTTGCAAAAAACAAAACTGAATTATAAATATAAAAACAGATACCATGTCAAAAAAGATAAAGTAGAAATATACAGTAAATACAATATACCATAACTAATTACATTAATACATAGTAAATACTACTACAAACATAAAACCCATACATTATAATACATAATAAATGCCCCCTTAACAAGGTGTCCATGCAGTAATGTAAGAAGGAGAGATGCCAAAAGAACAACGTTTTCTGACAGTAGCTTCAAAGAAAAACCATGAGATTAGATTTAAAGTTTTATATTTCCGGCCATTGTTAATAAGAAAATATGAACACAAATCTCTTAATTTAATGTTGAAATAACTTCAAATAATAGGGACTAAAACAGTTAATGTACAGTAATTCCCTAGGACTGCGGATCGTCTGTTGAAACAAGAGACACACTGGTGGTGTTGTGGTCACTGGAGAGAGTTCAGTATATTCCTTCAAGAGGATGAGCGCAGATGTAGGATCTGTCCTGCAACACCTCTGCTGCAATCTTCTTGATGTTGGCATCGCTGTTGCCGGGAGTGTCTGCAATATATTCAGATGGGAATTATAAGGCATTTTTTTTCCCCCCCAACTCATTTAATACAAAATACAACATTCCCATTTGTCTGAGAAAATAGATAACTTTGAATACACATTATTAAAAAAAGACAACAATGTACACACAGTGTGACAATAAAAAGCAGCGGGGGTTTCAGTGTTGGTATGCTGGGTTTGGGGAAAATCTGCAACACATGCAAGTCTGTTCTACTGACATGCTGTAAAAAGAAAAAAAACAACTATGGAGCTGTTCCTAATTAATGTGTGGTGCTGGACTTACGTGTCTGCAACTGATGAATCATGTAATTGTTCTTGAAGAAAGCCTCGCTGCAGAACGTGTTTGTGAGCAATATCTAGAAAAATGATCAACACAAGCATTCATTAGAACCTTTACACAAACAATTTGTGACTCAGTGACATGAAAACGACTGATGCAGCCACTTCAAAGTGTTCAGTGAATTCAAATGTGAAGACAGACGACTGTAAACATTCGCTTATTCTATATTTATCTAAAAAAACATAATTTCATCAACAAAACGTGTCAGTGTTTGTAAAGATATTTGTCACATTAGCAATTTCTGGTTGACCATGGGATAAAGTGACATTCAACTGGTAAAGATTACAAAGTTTATGAATCACAGTGGAACTATACCATATGACTGAAACTTTTTTTATGATCATGGTTTGGATCTTGTGTGACTCAGCAAATCATCTCAGTCCCACTAAAAGAAGTGACCGGCTATCTTGGGAATGGAAAATAGTTAGAAAAGGATCCAACTGTAAGCTTTACACAGAAACATGAGTGGACCACTGATGCCTGAGGACAGAGCTGCACATCTGAAACACAGAAGACGACGAGACAAAGCATCCAGTGCCTTCTTTAATGTCTCACTCTTGAGGATTTGTTTTGCTCTAAATTACTGGTTCTGATTACACACACATGCACCCATATGTATTTCCTATTGTTGTGAGGACACTTGTCGTCAAATGTAATTCCCTGGCCCCTTTGTCTTTCTGTAGTATTACAGTAGTAGTACTCAAATGCATGCCTAACCACAAAGCCTTATTGCCTGTCTAACCTAAACATCATTTTAACCCCATCCTAACCATCAAAAAGAAACAAAAACTCTCAACGTTTCAAAGCATCATGTTCAAAATCTATTTTCAAGCAAAATTGTCTGAACAAAGGCAATAATATTTCACACAATTAACAGTCAAGGCTGCATTTGAAACAGAGTGGAGATCTGCCAGTGCCTGCTAATGCAGCACACAATGTGTAGTAATAATCTTCGGGGTGACAGCATTTATTTGTACAGTAAACTTCTCATCATCAGTACACTTCTAAAACATAGCCACATGTCTGTTCTAGCTCAGTGTCATGTCAGTCAAGAAAGCATCTGAATATTTCTTCATCCTGTCAGGTAGTCCTGCCAGATAACGTATACAATTTATAATTTATTGCTAATTATTTTGTGGACCCCAAATCAATGGGTCACAGACACTCAATAGTCCCTAAAACCCACTTTTAAAACCACTGCTTCACATCAAGCCTCTATTTAAAATGTATAAGCTGCATATACTGTAAGCTATTGATTTATTGTTTATAATAGAATGTATTATATTGTTTATAATAGATATTGCTTTAGATACACCCAAGTAAAAATTTATTTATCAACTCCATGTTGATTTAAAAACTGTATTTAAGGGTGTTCTTAACCATTTAAATACTGTCGACTAATTATAAATTGAGACCAATTATGAAATAACTAACAAATCATGTAATGATTTGGCTATTAACAAAATTCATCAATATTCACAAATGTAATTATAGGCATATCACAATAAAAAGATCTCAAATAATTTTGGAAACTAAATGATTGGTAAATAAATGAGTTAGGGTTGTGTGTGTGTCCAGGAAATGAATGAATTAATGTGTGTGTACTGTACACACCTCGTGGTCATTATTCTTGAGGCCGATGGTGATGGAGCGGCTGGCTCTGGACAGGACAGCTGTCATGGCATAGAGGTTGATGAGCACATCTGCTACTCTCTTAAGGGCGATCTGTTCGTCCACTATCGTCTGACGACATCAATGTGTAAGAAAGAAAAATGTAATCAAACATCCATCACTTATGACTTCAAAGATTATAGTTGCTTCTACTTCAGCATGCCTTTCATAAATCTGTTTATTCAAAACATTTGAGCAAAAAAGTCCCACAGCTCTATTTTTTATTTTTTTATTTTGAGAACATAAAAATATAAATCCAATGTTACCTTTCCAAATCTGTACAACAGGGTCTCCACAGTCCATCCAAAATGAGTGACATTCAGCTCCAACATCTTTGCACTTTCCTACAAAAAGAACAATGTTGAGCCTCCGCTGAATAACTAAACAAGTCTTAAAGAAGAAATGAGACCGATTCCTTACTGTCATGCTGGGATGTACCACGCCATCTTTTCCTGTCAGACCAAGGTCTACCGAACTCGAAAACTTGTTCATCATTCTCTTGACTAACATGCTGATAGCCAGACCTACGTTTCCTTTCTTAATTTCACTGGAGGCAAAGCAGAAACAAGACTTAGGGCTGAAGCAAAAGCATTTTCTTTAAATGAATTACATAACCTTGTGATGATAAATATGAAGATTGGGAATAAAAATATTACTGCCAGACAAAATTAGATCCTTTTATTTTGCTTAAAAATAATCTTAGTAACTTATCTTTTACCTTAGATGTCGGAAAAATGTCTGAGAATTTTTTTAGAATTAAGAATAACAACCAAAAACTTTAAATTAAAGGGGACATCAATATTTTCCCAGAGGGGGAAACAAGGACAAACAGTGTGACAGAATGGTTGGTTTTAAGAGAAGAACAGTTGGTGAATGAGGATCATTGTTTGTAGCCTTTAAAATCATCTGTATACAAACAAACAGGCCAGCACCAGGCAGAAGACAAAGTTAGAAATTAGCTGGTGAACTTGAATTAGCAATGAGCAACACAAAGCTAAATGTGACTTTTTAAAATTTGGAGTTTATAAAATCAGACACTAACCTGATAGGAACCTAGAAAACATAGTGTGCGAGTGCATTGAGGAGATCTGTAAATACTGCTTTCATTTACTTTTATATTATATTTACTGCACTTTGCTTAAACTATAAGTAGCTGTTGAAGGGATTGCTCGTGAAAGATCCTTCATTTCATTAGTGTGTGAACAGTGCTGTCTTTTATAGTATCAATATTAAATGACTTTATTTCACAGTTTTAAAATGTCCATCCATCATATACTTACTTGATTTTCCATGTGGTAATTTTGCCAGCATACTGCATTCCAGTGAGAGCGATGTACATCCTCAGGACTTCATTGGTGCCCTGAAAAACACACAAGAAAAACAGTAAGTTAAACACTAACAATCTTACACTTATTATACTATAATGTGTATGATGGAGATGAACACCACACCATGTTTTCACATTCAGGTGTTCAACATCTATAAAAGTGAAAAAAGCTTTTCTCAGGGATTATGACACAGCTATTCAAATGTCTCATGAGCTGCAGTATTTTTATTCAAATACTGAACAAACTTTTATCCCTTAACAACAACAAAATAGTCAAGCATCTCATAGACATAGAGGAAATGGAAGAAGGAAGACAAATTATTGTAATGGCCGACAATATCACAGTACCTCAAAGATGGGCAGAATGCGACAGTCCCTGAGATAGCGCTCATACGGGTAATTCTTGGTATAACCCAGACCTCCGAGGACCTGGAGAGCTTCACTGACACAAATCCACGCCCGCTCTGAGCTGAACACCTAAACACAAAACAGGGAATACACATCATTACACTGTTTTTTGCATGAAATAATGTCAGTGACGAAGCTGTCGAACCTTGACCATTGCAGCCTCTAGAGAGCAGTCTGGAAGCCCGGGCCTGTCCATCATCCCCGCGGTCAGGTACGCCATGCTCTCCATAATAAACGCATTCAGGGACATGACAGCAAACTTCTCCTACAGTGACAGAACAAAGCCCACGCATTATTTACTGAGCAGAAAGAGATGTAAAGATAATTCACTATGTTCCTCTGAGGGGAGAGTCGTCTCTACCTGAATCAGACCAAATTCACTCAGGCTTTTGTTAAACTGCTTCCTGGTTGCTGCGTACTCCGACGTCATCGCTACAGAAAGTTGAACAAAGATGATTTTAGATTGTTATAAAAAAATACACAAGCTAGCCTAAAAATACACCTGCTCAGTTATCTCCAGTTGTGGTACTGGAGTTTTTACATACTTATGAGTTTTTTGATCATCCCAGCGGATGAACTGCCCATACTGAACCTCCCCGAGTTCAGGATGTTCATGGCAATCTGTCCAACACAAAGCAAACATTCCCATAACCATACAGGTGCGGATACAGGTATGTGAAAAAAGTGTGGCACCGATGACTGTAAAAAGCTCACCTTGAATCCACCACCAACTTCTCCAATCACATTCTCTACTGGCACAGGAACATTGTCAAAGGACACTTCACAGGCTGAAAAGGTCAGAGAGTTTCCATGTAAATTACATTAAAAAGCACAGACTCTTCCAAGTACCCATTATTTGACTCAGCCTTACTATTTGAGCCCCTGATGCCCAGTTTGTCCTCTGGCTTGCCACTGGTGATGCCTCCAAAAGCTCTCTCCACAATAAAAGCTGAAATCTTATCTTCCTTAACGCCATCTACGACCACCTCCGTCCTGGCAAACACAGTCATTATATCTGCCATCCCTCCATTTGAAATCCAAATCTGGCAGCACAGATCAAAAGACAGAAAAAGATGAAGGCCACAAGAACAGTGAGGGTGGATATTACTTTGTCAAAAAAAGGCCAGATCTATGGTTTGCACAGCGGGATTTCCTCTCACCTTGGAGCCATTGATCAGGTAATGTTTGCCGTCTTCAGACAGGGTGGCACGGGTCTGGATGGAAGCTGCATCGCTTCCACTAAAATGATGAGAGTGTAAATGAATGCATCTATATACTGAGACACAATCTACACATGCAATCATGCAGTGCTCAGTCATAGTTGGCAATGTCCTTTAATATCTTTTACTAAGACTCTTCAAACATTAAGTTGTAACAGAATAGTCTTCATTTAACTAGTGTTCAAAATTTTAATTGTCTTACACTGGGCCTGGACAAAGTTTTCATTACCCATGTGAGTTTTTCTGACACTGAAACGACCTAGATTGAAATTGGCTTTTACATCATTAAAACAATTTATCTAAAATCTACTGTGCCTCAAAAAAAAAACATATTTTCATATGATGGTACCTTGCATAAGGTTCTTGGAGAGCAAGTCTTCTCCCCAGTTGTAAATTTTACTCCAAAATGTTTACGTCTTTTAGTTAAACTTAAACAAACACCTTTGCATAATGAGTGCTATAAAGGCACTCGACACATTCGATAGGTCTCCACTCCAGGAACCACTATGACATCCCATGGTGTGCTAGAACATAAAATATCAGGCTAAGAGGACCACCTTTTCTGTTGGCTGTGCTTAACAGCATTTTGTGCATACAGGACAGTTCAAATGACTTGAATGTGTTTACCTTCCAGGCTCTGTCAAACAAAAGGCTGCTATGTGTTCTCCAGAGGCCAGTTTGGGCAGATACTTCTGCTTCTGAGCTTCAGTCCCTGCGATCAGAATCCCCTGAAACACACAGGACGACATCAGTGTCACCGGTACAGTAATCACAGACTAAAACCTTTGAGTTTCATTACTTTTACCTTCAGTCCGATGGCTTGATGTGCAGCCAGTGTCACAGCGATAGAGCCGTCCAATGAGGTGATCTCTGCCAGCCGTGCATACATGGTGTTGGACAATCCAAGACCGCCTGAGTTGGATAGACAGAGAGACATGGTCATAGCAGGATATAGCAAATTTAACATTTATTAATATTGATGACATGGCTGTGAGGGATACAAGATAGCATCAAGCCACGATATAAGGGGAACAACTGGTCCTGCGCTGTCATCAATCATCTCATCTAACTTCCTGCAAGAAAGTTCAGGGGTAATTTTTAGGATGATGACGACGTATCCCTTTAATAAAAAGCAATAAAACTGACTATGGCTGATTTCAGAATAATAATTCAGAAAATAAATAAGATAATAGTTAAAGTCACTCAATAGCGTCAGGTGCAGAGAGAGTGTAGTTCAAAAAGTGACACAAAATTGAGATTAAAACTTAAATCTAACAGCCAGGTAGGGTGTGTGCAGTGCACAGCCCCCTGTATCTAAGACATCAACTCTATAAACAACCTAATAATACAATCCCACTAAAAAAATGCCTAACTCTTCCTTTAATATTTTAATCTTTAGGTTAATTTTCAATCTTAGGGTAGATTAATTGGCGCATATGAACTCATTATAAAACCATAAAGTGTGCAAAAGTGAAGAGGTGCAATTTTTTTCCTCAAGCCTCTGTAACTGTGGTGTTCGTTGATCTCTACTGCAATATGTACAAATCTCACATTGTCAGAGATCAGTACATTAGGTCGATCCTGGTAACAATCAAAACTGCAGAGAGCAAAGAGCACAAATAACATTAACACCTTCATTTAGGTAATTGTTCAGTCGTCAAGAAATTCCTCAATTCCTTCATATACTGGCCATTATGAATTTAATCAAATTTATGTTGCTGTGATTTTTACCATACTCCTCGGGAACCATGAGTCCAAACAGCCCGAGCTCTTTCAGTCCCTTCAAAGTCTCCTCAGGGATTTTGGCTTCACGGTCAATCTTCGCCGAGTCAACTGAAATCACAAAATAAAGTCAGTCACCGACAAAACAGATGTCAGGATCATGACGGCCGCATTTTGATTGGACTGCTAACAGTATATGTATATTTAATTTTTTTTATTCAACACATTGACTAGTATTCTTCTCTCTCACCTTCCTCACTGAAGAATTTTTCCACTGGGGCAACAAGCTGGTTGATCTCATCCAGTTCTTCTTTTCCAATTTCTGGATAAGGGAAGACCTCATCCTAGAGGAGAAACCGGACAATTAATGTACCAGCTTCTTAGAGCAGATGAAGTCCACTGGCTGACACTTTTCTGCAAAATTAGCTTTGCTGTAATGACAGCATGTCTCAGGTCTAACTCTTACACCCAGTGAACATTCTTATTTTGCAAACTTTTAACATAAAATAATTAAGATTTGGTCCCAAAATATTCTTAATAAATACTATACGATTTATTTGTACTGCCACACAGTGTTAAGGTTTTCGAGACACTGTCAAACATACAGTACAATTTGATTTGTGATTTTGGTTCCACATGGGAACAACATTTTGGTTACACATATCAAAACGGAACTAACTGAACGTTTACTTTTTGTCCAAACGTTTTAAGAAATCAGGGGGAAACCTGCCTTACCTTGTTCAACGAACCCAGGAACAAATCCTTAGCATAAGCCAGTTGTCTGCAGTGAGTTCTGAACAACCTCTGCTGTTGGACCTGCTGTATCTTTTTCCCAGCATGTCTGACGTTACAGGCGAGCAGCCGCTTACAGGACTGAACACATTTGGACACAACGACAAGTCTGTTTGCGTTCATCATCATCGTTGTTCTGAGTTCTGCCTCTACGTCCTATTCCATTGATAAACCACTGACACACTAACACAGGCGGCTACCTTTCACCCCGTTCTGTCGCACACCAATGACGTAGCTGCAGGTTTAGAGCAGTTGTCAACACAAGGAGATGTCCTGACTTCTCCTTGATAAAACACTCAATGGCCCGTCCGGGGATCTCCGAGCGGAGTGAGGACGGTGTATGAGCCAAATATTATTTTGTATTTTATGGGGTTATTCCTCCTGAACACCTGGGAGCATATGGTAAAGACCGAGGCTGGCTAGAACATATGTCAGTTCATGTCACTGATCACACCGAGGTGTTGCTATTTTTGTCGAAGCAAACTGTTTTTGTCTGGGCTCGGAAGACTTGTGTGAGATTTTGTGGTTTAAAGACTTTGTATGGAAAATGTATTGGAAGTGACGTCGCAACAGAATGTGGACTCTATGCAAATAAATGCAATTTAAGTTTAAGTATAACAAAGTTTCGGCATCAGTTTCTCCTAGTTAGTCACAACAGACGGTTTACATGTTTGTGTGGTGAGATAATCAATCGGTAAATAAAATATGATGGTAAATGGTTTGTAGTTATATAGCGCTTTTCTAGTCTTGATGACCACTCAAAGCTACTGTACACTACCGTTTTGCCATTCACCCATTCACACCCTTTCACTCACACTTACATACAGCGCATCTATGTGCAGCGCATTTTCAATCACTCATCACTCACCCACTGCACTACCGTGGCTTTATTTTATGTACATTATCGTGTTGAAGATTTCAATCTTTTATTTCTTTTTTCCATGACCGGTTGTTGTATTCTATAGTGTGTCCATTTTCCATGTGACACATCGGCCGGTTAGCTCAGTTGGTTAGAGCGTGGTGCTAATAACGCCAAGGTCGCGGGTTCGATCCCCGTACGGGCCATCTCCTGTTTTTCATCGCAACAGTTCTGATTTTTCAATTTGTTGTTGACAACTTCTCTGTATTTTGTTCTATGTCAAAGAACGTCGACGGTGGGAGTTTATGACAGCGTTGAAGAAAAAATGCATAACTGCAAAAAACTTCGAACTCTTGCCTCAGTGTACAGCTAGTCGAAAATCATTGTTCATTATTATCTGTGAGTGAGAAGTCCCCGTGAACGTGACAGTTCTCCAGTTCGAGGAACTTTGCATGTTTAAAACCTTGCAGTTGCGTCATCAGTGTGCGACAGAACGGGGTGAAAGGTAACAGCCTGTGTGTAGTGGCAGTGGTTTATAATGGAGTAGAGGACGTAGAGGCAGAACTCAGAACAACGATAATGATGATGAACGCAAACAGACTTGTCGTTTTGTCCAAATATTTTCAGTCCGGTCAGCGGCTGCTCGCCTGTAACGTCAGACATGCTGGGAAAAAAGTGCAGCAGGTCCAACAGCAGAGGTTGTTCAGAACTCACTGCAGACAACTAGCCTATGCTAAGGATTTGTTCCTGGGTTTGTTGAACAAGGTAAGAGGGTCTGGAGCCTGATGTCTTGAGACGTTTGGACAAAAAGTGAACGTTCAGTTAATTCCATTTGGATATGTGTAACCAAAATGTTGTTCCCATGTGTAACCAAAGTCACAAATCAAATTGCACTGTAGCCTATGATTGAACGTGTCTCGAAAACAAAACCTTAACACTGTGTGGCAGTACAACTAAACCGGAAAGTATTTATGAAGTATATTTTTGGGACCAAATCGTAATTATTTTATGTTGAAAATTTGCAAAATAAGAATGTTCGCTGGGTGTAAGAGTTGGACCTGACATATGCTGTCATTACAGCAAAGACATTTTTGCAGAAAAGTGTCAGCCAGTGGACTTCATCTGCTCTAAGCTGCTGATACATGAATTATCCGGTTTCTCCTCTAGGATGAGGTCTTCCCTTATCCAGAAGTTGGAAAAGAAGAACAGGATGAGATCAACCAGCTTGTTGCTCCAGTGGAAAAATTCTTCAGTGAGGAAGGTGAGAGAGATGAATACCAGTCAATGTGTAGAATAAAAAAATTAAATATACATATACTGTTAGCAGTCCAATCAAAATGCGGCCTGACATCTGTTTTGTCGGTGACTGAATTTATTTTGTGATTTCAGTTGACTCAGCGAAGATTGACCGTGAAGCCAAAATCCCCGAGGAGACTTTGAAGGGACTGAAAGAGCTTGGGCTGTTTGGACTCATGGTTCCCGAGGAGTATGGTAAAAATCACAGCAACCTAAATTTGATTAAATTCATAATGGCCAGTATTTGAAGGAATTGAGGAATTTCTTAACGACTGAACAACTATCTAAATGAAGGTGTATATGTTATTTGTGCTCTTTGTTTTGATTGTTACCAGGGTCACCCTAATGTACTGATCTCTGACAATGTGAGATTTGTACATATTGCAGTAGAGATCAACGAACACCACAGTTACAGAGGCTTGAGAAAAAAATGTGCACACTTTATGGTTTTATTTGAGTTCATATGCGCCAATTAATCTACCCTCAGATTGCAAATTAACCTAAAAATTAAAATATTAAAGGGAGAGTTGGGGATTTTTTTAGTGGGATTATATTATTAGGTTGGAGGAGTTGATGTCTTAGATACAGGGGGCTGTGCACTGCACACACCATACCTGGCAGTTAGATTTAAGTTTTAATCTAAATTTTGTGTCACTTTTTGAAATACACTCTCTCTGCACCTGACGCTATTGAGTGACTTCAACTATTATCTTATTTATTTTCTGATTATTCTGAAATCAGCCATAGTCAGCTTTATTGCTTTTTATTGAAGGGATATGTCATCATCCTAAAAATTACCCCTGAACTTTCTTGCAGGAAGTTAGATGAGATGATTGATGACAGAGCAGGACCAGTTGTTCCCCTTATATCGTGGCTTGATGCTATCTTGTATCCCTCACAGCCATGTCATCAATATTAATAAATGTTAAATTTGCTATATCCTGCTATGACCATGTCTCTCTGTCTATCCAACTCAGGCGGTCTTGGATTGTCCAACACCATGTATGCACGGCTGGCAGAGATCACCTCATTGGACGGCTCTATCGCTGTGACACTGGCTGCACACCAAGCCATCGGACTGAAGGTAAAAGTAATGAAACTCAAAAGGTTTTAGTCTGTGATTACTGTACCGGTGACACTGATGTCGTCCTGTGTGTTTCAGGGGATTCTGATCGCAGGGACTGAAGCTCAGAAGCAGAAGTATCTGCCCAAACTGGCCTCTGGAGAACACATAGCAGCCTTTTGTTTGACAGAGCCTGGAAGGTAAACACATTCAAGTCATTTGAAAACTGTCCTGTATGCACAACATGCTGATAAGCACAGCTAACAGAAAAGGTGGTCCTCTTAGCCTGATATTTTATGTTCTAGCACACCATGGGATGTCATAGTGTTTCCTGGAGTGGAGACCTATCGAACGTGTTGAGTGCCTTTATATCACTCATTATTAAAGTTTTGTTTTTTTTTGTTTAAGTTTAACTAAAAGACATAAAAGTTTTAAATGTGTATGCTACAGCATAAACATGTGATTTGTAAAAAGCTGACATCCTTTAAGAAAATAGAAACCAAAAATGATTACTTTATATTAGATATTTGTGTAGAAAGTTTTGAGATCACTCCCCCTGGTTTTGCATGTTATTGCCCCAAGTCTAGGGCTTATTTTAGTGTAGCTGCTATCTGTAATGTACTGTGTATATACATCATTATCATCATGTAAATACAGTAAAGGGTAGGTGATACGATAAACCATACTTCAGAGGCTTACAATGCAGAAACTTTGTACAATCTTTAGCCTTTTGCTACACCAGAGATTTTCAGTTTCACTTGTAAAAACGTTCCCATAAAATAGGCTTTGAGAAAATAGACTTTCCCATAGCCTAGTCTGGGAAACACTGACACTGGCAGTATAATACAAAATGTTGTAGTAAAAATTACAACTGGGGAGAAGACTTGTTTTCCATGAACCTTATACAAGGTACCATCATATGAAAATATGGGTTTTTTGTGAGGCACAGTAGATTTTAGATAAATTGTTTTAATGATGTAAAAGCCAATTTCAATCTAGGTCGTTTCAGTGTCGTAAAAACAATAAATGAAAAACTTGCATGGATGATGAAAACTTTCTCCAGGCCCAGTGTAAGACAATTTTAGATTTTGAACACTAGTTAAATGAAAACTATTCTGTTGCGACTTAATGTTTGAAGAGTCTTAGTATAAGATATTAAAGGACATTGCAAACTATGACTGAGCACTGCATGATTGCATGTGTAGATTGTGTCTCAGTATATAGATGCATTCATTTACACTCTGATCATTTTAGTGGAAGCGATGCAGCTTCCATCCAGACCCGCGCCACCCTGTCTGAAGACGGCAAACATTACCTGATCAATGGCTCCAAGGTGAGAGGAAATCCCGCTGTGCAAACCATAGATCTGGCCTTTTTTTGAAAAAGTAATATCCACCCTCACTGTTCTTGTGACCTTCATCTTTTTCTGTCTTTTGATCTGTGCTGCCAGATTTGGATTTCAAATGGAGGGATGGCAGATATAATGACTGTGTTTGCCAGGACGGAGGTGGTCGTAGATGGCGTTAAGAAAGATAAGATATCAGCTTTTATTGTGGAGAGAGCTTTTGGAGGCATCACCAGTGGCAAGCCAGAGGACAAACTGGGCATCAGGGGCTCAAATAGTAAGGCTGAGTCAAATAATGGGTACTTTGAAGAGTCTGTGCTTTTTAATGTAATTTACATGGAAACTTTCTGACCTTTTCAGCCTGTGAAGTGTCCTTTGACAATGTTCCTGTGCCAGTAGAGAATGTGATTGGAGAAGTTGGTGGTGGATTCAAGGTGAGCTTTTTACAGTCATCGGTGCCACACTTTTTTCACATACCTGTAGCCGCGCCTGTATGGTTATGGGAATGTTTGCTTTGTGTTGGACAGATTGCCATGAACATCCTGAACTCTGGGAGGTTCAGTATGGGCAGTTCATCAGCTGGGATGATCAAAAAACTCATAAGTATGTAAAAACTCCAGTACCACAACTGGAGATAACTGAGCAGGAGCTTGTGTATTTTTTATAACAATCTAAAATCATCTTTGTTAACTTTCTGTAGCGATGACGTCTGAGTACGCAGCAACCAGGAAGCAGTTTAACAAAAGCCTGAGTGAATTTGGTCTGATTCAGGTAGAGACAATTCTCCCCTCAGAGGAACATAGTGAATTATCTTTACATCTCTTTCTGCTCAGTAAATAATGCGTGGGCTTTGTTCTGTCACTGTAGGAGAAGTTTGCTGACATGGCCTTGAGCGCGTTTGCGATGGAGAGCATGGCGTACCTGACCGCGGGGATGATGGACAGGCCCGGGCTTCCAGACTGCTCTCTAGAGGCTGCAATGGTCAAGGTTCGACAGCTTTGTCAGTGAAATTATTTCATACAAAAAACAGTGTAAGGATGTGTATTCCCTGTTTTGTGTTTAGGTGTTCAGCTCAGAGCGGGCGTGGATTTGTGTCAGTGAAGCTCTCCAGGTCCTCGGAGGTCTGGGTTATACCAAGAATTACCCGTATGAGCGCTATCTCAGGGACTGTCGCATTCTGCCCATCTTTGAGGTAGTGTGTCATTGCAATTATTTATTATTTCCATTTCTTCTATGATGATGATGAGACAGAAAATGGGTTCTCCTTCCTCTTGTTTTCCTTCTTTTTTTTATTTCTTTTTTGTCTTCTTCCAGTGCTGCTCCGCTGAAACATTAGTTCAGTTAAAGTAACACAATGTAGAATTTGCTCTCAGGTTCCCCCCCTGCTTGGTAAACAGCATTGTTTGTTAATTCACCCCTCGGAGTGGGAGTGAAGTATTGTTTTTGGAGGCTCTGTCTGTCTCTGTGTGCGCATCCGCACTTGCTTGCAATATGAGCAACGGATGGCCGACAGAGGCTTGTTGCGTGAATGGGGTGAAGTCTGCCATCTCTGATTGTCTTAAAATATGTCAAGGTAACATTGCATTTGTTGACAAGCCAATTATACTGGTGAACTCTGAAGCAGGACTTCAAATGTACAAACAGCCATGTCTACAGACCAGGTATTTGAAGGTTGAAATCCTACATTGTGTTGCTTTAAAGTAATGTAAACTAATTGTGGACTTGTTTAGTGATCAGCATTTTTTTAATTTACTTAAAAACATTTTTACCCTGTGGTTCGAAAATGAATTTGGTGTGTGGAAATTTAGCCTGTGAAAATCAGTATGTTATTTAGGCTTTAGCCACTAGGTGGCACTTTTGACTTTGGAATGAAATCACATGAATTACATTTACAGTTAAACCATACAGAATAAAAATACAGCACGTGTCTGCAGCTCATGAGACATTTGAATAGCTGTGTCATAATCACTGAGAATCCGATCATTCAGAATGAAATGTTGACATTTTAAAAAAGCTTTTTACACTTTTATAGATGTTGAACGCCTTCATCTTTGTCATACACATTATGGCATAATAAGTGTAAGATTGTTCGTGTGTAACTTACTGATTCTCTTGTGTTTTTTCAGGGCACCAATGAAGTCCTGAGGATGTACATCGCTCTCACTGGAATGCAGTATGCTGGCAAAATTGCCACATCGAAAATCAAGTAAGTATATGATGGATGGACAGTTTAAGACTGTGAAATATAGTCATTTAATATTGATACTATCAAAGACAGCACTGTTCACACACTAAAATAAAATCATCTCATTTTGTCTGGCAGGAATATTTATATTCTCAATCTTCATATTTATCATCACAATTAATTAGGTTGTGTAATTAATTAAAAAGAAAAAAACTTGCTTCAGCCCTAAGTCTTGTTTCTGCTTTGCCTCCAGGGAAATGAAGAAAGGAAACATAGGTCTGGCTGTCAGCATGATCTTCAAGAAAGTGATGAGCAGGACTTCAAGTTCTGTGGACCTTGGTCTGACAGGAAAAGATGGCGTGGTACATCCCAGCTTGAAAGTAAGGAATCGGTCTCATTTCTTCTTTAAGACTTGTTTAGTTATTCAGCGGAGGCTCAACATTGTTCTGTTTGTAGGAAAGTGCAAAGAAGTTGGAGCTGAGTGTCACTCAGTTTGGATGGACTGTGGAGACCCTGTTGTACAGATTTGGAAAGGTAACATTGGATTTGTATTTTTATGTTCTCAAAATAAAAAATAGAGCTGTGGGACTTTTTTTTTGCTCAAATATCTTGAATACCTTTGGATACAATTCTCATTTGCATGCATGTATTGTTTTGCAACACCACTAGAGAGCTGTTCATTACTTCCAATCAGAATTTGTGGGATGCTCATCTGTTAGACAGCTGCTCCATTCTGTGAGAAAGCCTCTGTATGTGACTACGCTTTTGTAATCACTGCTTTCCCAAAGAAGCTATAAACCTCTTGGAAACAGGTCGTTTTTTCCATATCCCCACTTCCTGTATATCACTTGACTCCAGTTTTTTCCTCTTGGTGGGCTTTTAATCTCAGTGGTGTCTTCATTATTAGAGGAAGTGGAGCAAATATGCCTTTTTAAGTTTAATGGACATGTGTAGATGTTGGTTTTTTTTCTATCATGCCTGTTGTTGTTGTTGTTGTTGTCGTCTTTATTTGTTAAATGTAGACCACCAGCAATAAGATCTTTTGGGAAAAGATGGAGACATAGACAAGCTACAGAGAGCAGTACCTCTGGAGGGATGTGTTTTGGGGTGGAATGTGTTACACTGGTGGTTCCAGTTCTTCCTGTTCACATATTGAAGTCTTAGAGATGCTGCTGAGGAACATGAGGGAGAAAATGGCCTTTCATTTTTCAATATCATGGACTGTAAATTTGACATTGTCTTCCAGCCTAATTCTCACTTGAAGTTTGACATCGCTAAACATTATCCTAATGAGTTAATGGTCTCAAATTCTTGTTAAGAGGAAAATACACAATAAAACATGGCACATATGATTTTGTTAGCAGTGCAACTGGTACATTGTATTTTACTTCATGACCACGTTATATCATACTCTGCGATTTTGGCATTACATCCTTTCTGATTAAAAAATAATCTGGTCTGACTCTTCTCTGCAATGTTTCTGTTTCAACTAGACTTTCTCTTATTAGCCAAGGTTTAATCCTGGTGGCACTACTGTGGTCTCTTAAAGAAAAACACCAAACACGAAAGATTATGACAACTCAAGAGCAAAATCTAAACAGTTTCCTAAGCACGAATAAAGTGTGTGTGTTTCCTGTAGTCCTACTTGTCTTTGGTAACAACCATCAATATGCAGCAAATGCAGATCAACCAAGAACTAATTTTGCTTTTCCTTGTTTTCTGGGTTTTGGTTTTTGAGAAAATCAAAAAAAAAGATTTATGAAAGGCATGCTGAAGTGGAATCAACTTTAATGTTTGAAGTCATAAGTGATGGATGTTTGACTACATTTTTCTTTCTCATACATTGATGTCGTCAGACGATAGTGGACGAACAGATCGCCCTTAAGAGAGTAGCAGATGTGCTCATCAACCTCTACGCCATGACAGCTGTCCTGTCCAGAACCAGCCGCTCCATCAGCTTAGGCCTCGAGAAGCATGACCACGAGGTGTGTACAGTACACACACACACACACACACACACACACACACATTACCCTAACTCATTTATTTTCCACTTATAAGGTTATCAAGTTTATTTGCTCACTCTTGAAATCTTTCAGTTGTGATATTCCTGTAATTCTATTTGGGAATCTTGATGAATTTTTTAAATAGCCAGATCACTACATAACTTGTTAGTTATCTTATAATTGGTCTCAATTTAGAATTGGTCAACAGTATTTAAATAGTTAAGAACACACTTAAATATAGTTTTTAAAATCAACTTGTGAGTTTAGTTGATAAATGGGGGAGGAGTTGATAAATATATTTTCACTTGGGTGTATCTATCTATAGCGACATTATGTTCCATTATAAACAATAAATCGGTATCTTATATGCAGCTTATACATTTTAAATTGAAAACCACTGCTTCACATCAAGCTTCTTAGTGGGTTTTAGGGACTATTGAGTGTCTGTATATAATATAAAATAATTAGCAATAAATTATAAATTGTATACGTTATCTGGCAGGACACCTGACGGGATGAAGAAATATTCAGATGCTTTTTTGACTGACATGACACTGAGCTAGAACAGACATGTGGCTATGTTTTAGAGGTGTACTGATGATGAGAAGTCTACTCTACAAATAAATGCTGTCACCCCGACTACACATTGTGTGCTGCATTAGCAGGCACTGGCAGATCTCCACTCTGTTTCAAATGCAGCCTTGACTGTTAATTGTGTGAAATGTTATTGCCTTTGTTCAGACAACTTTGCTTGAAAATAGATTTTGAACATGATGCTTTGAGACGTTGAGAGTTTTTGTTTCTTTTTGATGGTTAGGATGGGGTTAAAATGATGTTTAGGTTAGACAGGCAATAAGGCTTTGTGGTTAGGCATGCATTTGAGAATACTACAGAAAGAGAAAGGGGCCAGGGAATTTGACGACAAGTGTCCTCACAACAATAGGAAATACATATGTGTGCATGTGTGTGTAATCAGAACCAGTAATTTAGAGCAAAACAAATCCTCAAGAGTGAGACATTAAAGAAGGCACTGGATGCTTTGTCTCGTCGTCTTCTGTGTTTCAGATGTGCAGCTCTGTCCTCAGGCATCAGTGGTCCACTCATGTTTCTGTGTAAAGCATACAGTTGGATCTTATTCTAACTATTTTCCATTCCAAAGATAGCCGGTCACTTCTTTTAGTGGGACTGAGATGATTTGCTGAGTCACACAAGATCCAAACCATGATCATAAAAAAAGTTTCAGTCATATGGTATAGTTCCACTGTGATTCATAAACTTTGTAATCTTTACCAGTTGAATGTCACTTTATCCCATGGTCAACCAGAAATTGCTAATGTGACAAATATCTTTACAAACACTGACACGTTTCGTTGATGAAATTATGTTTTTTTTAGATAAATATAGAATAAGCAAATGTTTACAGTCTGTCTTCACATTTGAATTCACTGAACACTTTGAAGTGGCTGCATCAGTCGTTTTCATGTCACTGAGTCACATATCGTTTGTGTAAAGGTTCTAATGAATGCTTGTGTTGATCATTTTTCTAGATATTGCTCACAAACACGTTCTGCGACGAGGCTTTCTTCAGGAACAATTATGCGCTTGTTCAGCTGCAGAAACGTAAGTCCAGCACCACACATTAATTAGGAACAGCTCCATGTTTTCGTTGTTGTTTTTTTTTTTTTTTCTTTTTACAGCATGTCGGTAGAACAGACTTGCATGTGTTGCGGATTTTCCCCAAACCCAGCATACCAACACTGAAACCCCCGCTGCTTTTTATTGTCACACTGTGTGTACGTTGTTGTCTTTTTTTAATAATGTGTATTCAAAGTTATCAATTATCTCAGACAAATGGGGAATGTTGCATTTTGTATTAAATGAATGGGGAGAAAAAAATTGCCTTGTAATTCCCACGTCAATCTCTTCTAGACACTCCCGAGAACGACGAAGCCAACATCAAGAAGATCGCAGCGGCGGTGTTTCAAAATAGATCCTACATCTGCTCTCATCCTCTCGACAGAACATTCTGAACTCTGTCCCATGACCACAACACCACCAGTGTCTCTCAATCCACAGTCCTAGGGAATTACTGCACTCCATTGACTTTTAGTCCCTATTTTTTTACTGAAGGTATTTCAACATTAAATTAAGAGATTTGTGTTCATAGTTACTTATTAACCCTGGCCCGCAATTATACAATTTTAAATCTACTCTCATGGTTTTTCATTTATTCCTATTTGAAGTACTCTTTGAAGCTACTGTCAGACACGTCGTTCTTTTGGCATTCCCCTCTCTCCTTCTTACATTACTGCATGGACACACTTGGTAAGGGGGCATTTATTCATTGACAAACTTCACAAGCTTGTCAATCTTCAAGCTTGTGAAGATCTGGCTCCTAATTGAATAATTTTTTTTAAGGGATATTGGAGTAGTTCATACTTGATTTACTTTCAGAGCCCACTTAAAGGGTTCAACTGGCGTGAACCTGGGCTGGTTTGCCAGACCAAGGTCCTGCAGCTCCAGAATGGAACCAGAACCATGTCTGTCTGATGGCACTTTGTGAGAACCAGGTCACTCCCTCCAAATCAGCAGGAATAGGTGTGGATATATAGACTTTGGCCTATTTCACTATTTAACGGTAGCTTTAACTTTAGGGCAGCAGAGAATTATTGCACAAAATGTTAGTTTTAAAGGTGCCAAATGCTTAAGGTTGTGCTCCAACGTAGTTGCAGCTGGGAACCACCATGTTGGACCAACAGACGTGTATCATTCTATCAAGTTTTGAGTCCAGGAGAAGAGCTAGCTCAGAGTCATGTTGGTTTAGTCTTTTTCCAAATCCTCTTTAGCCAAAGAGCAAGGTTTCTTTGGAAGTAAATCCACATGGTCCCACGTAGAGTCTATTGCTGTGTTCAAGTGGAACTCATGAATTTGGAATTATGACATGGGAATTTGTGAATAGGACATCCTATTCAGAAAACTTGGTAATTACAGGTTGTGAATATGACAGGGCAAGGTTAGAAGCATTTTGAATGGATTCATGAAAGCAGCAAATGTATTTACAGGATCACACTATTCCACCGTTTAGTCAAATGTAACAGGCAGACTGGCTACTAAAACAGAGGCACGGTCATATCACACAAGACATCAGAACCTGATTATATATTAACAAGGGTAATATTTGTTTCCTGACATCTTGTGCACATTTACATTATTGTTCAGTTTAGATTCAATACAGATAACTAACTTTCATCTGAACACAACTCTCCTCAGTTGTTTGGCTTTGCTGTGCTGCTTTAAAAAAGCCACATTGATTCTAGCACATCGGATATACAGTACATCCAGTTTAGGAGCACTACGGAAGTAACACAAAATCGGATTTTGTCCATACAGCCCTGATTTAAAAAAAGAAAAAAAACGTCCCATCAATGGAAAAAAAAAAATGGACTCAAGTTACTTCAGCCTGGTAATGTGAACATACAGTCCTTGTGAGCCTTTTAGTCTTTGTGAGATCTTAATTCTGTGGTGTCTCTGGACAGCTGATATGTTTCCATGTTGGGTGTACGCTTCTGAAAAGTGAAGAAACTCTTCTCCTTGTCTGTCAGAGGCAGGGCCGTCCGTTTGTACAGGAAAGAACGCTGCTCATTCAATCTCCTAAAAGAAGCAGCCGAATATACCACATTTAAGACAACAGTTGTGCTTTATTTTCTATTTCATGTGTGGAGCTTAAAGGGGGTACTACTGACATGCGGGGGTCCTTGCTGTGAATACAGGGGCCTGGAGCCAGAGCCAGTCTCTCCTCTCTGTTGTCGACAGCATTCATCACAGACAGTTCAGGCAAAGGCTGCAAAACAAGAAAGGAAAAAACAGTTGTTGACTCACCAGGTAGGTGTTGTTTCATTCAATTGCAACCAGAACCAGAGAAGTCTCACTAAAAAAAAACATGTTAACAAGCATTGTTGAAAGAAAGCAGAAAAGATGCCATAATTGCCATAAATGTTTTTATAATAATTATAATAACCAACGTGACAATAACATAAATCTACAGCAGATTATCGCCGCAATCCCCTTGGATTTATGTAGATTTATACAGAGTTTATAGCTCATTGTTAAAACTGAACAACCCACAGCTTTTTGTTCACTCTCACCACACTCGCAGTCATTTTCAGTCACACAGGGCAGCTGTTAGACATTGTGGAACATTTCGCCGCTAAAGAGACACATATTTCCCGCAGCTGTTGGTGGAGACCAAAAACAGAGTTAAAAAGGAGTAAATACTGGACCTCAAATGAATATAGGACCAACAGTACATTTACAAGATCCCCATAATCCCACTTATTATTTGAGTAATGCCTGGGGATTGTGCTTTTTAGGTTTCTTTGAAGCGTAGGCTGAAAGAATTTGCTGCAGGTGTAAAAGTCTAGTTCTCTCATATCATTTAATTCTCATTATGCCAAAAGATTATGATGGAGTTAGTGATAAACAGTGCAATAAATATCCTTTAAATCTTTAAACACCCATGTCTCACACATGGCAGAAAAACATACTCCACATTTCCTTTTTTCAAAAAAAGTATCACATTCATTTACCAAAAACCTGAAATAACTACGAACTAAATCAACATTATAATTCCTAAACACATGTGGCAGACATATTGAAGCCTCACCCGAGAATTGAGAAAATATTATAAAATTACCTAAAGCAAACGTACTGTTTAACATTTCATATTCACAGAAAAGTCTGAAATGTTCCTTCTCATTGTTAAAATGTCACCTCACTAAGTTATACTCGACCTTCAGCATCAGGCCTGGTTTCCTCAGTGAATACTTCTTAGGTTCGTCTTTCAGTACACTCCGAAGAGTCTCCGAGTTTCCTCCCATGTGGCATTTGAACTGTGGGATGGAGCCGTTGTCTGGTCGCTCTGTGCCGCTGCCAGGAAGCAGCTTCCTCAGCCAGCGCCTGTACCGAGCTCTGGCTGCTTCGAGCTGCTCCTGCTGCAGAGACTCTCCTGAGGATCCACAACACTGTCAAGCAACTGGCGAACTCCACAAACCTGACACTGAGTGTTACTGCACTGAAAGGCTGGACAGACAACAACAGGACACTTATTAACTGGTAATTCTGTTTGCTGCTGATCATACTGAAGTTCTTCCATGTCAAAATGTTTTCTCCAGTGCGGTGTGGGAGTGTGACGGATACGAGCTCAGATATCCACCATCTGCAGCTTCAATCAAAACATATCAATATGAGCTTTCAAATGTTTACAGCAGAGACAGCCATAGGAAAAAATCCACTCTTGGATACAGTTTAACTCATATTCACTTCACTTGTTCCACAGGTATTTGTCAGAGGGGCTTAGGTTACCCAGTTAATAGTAGTTTTTTATCTAGTATTTTGTACAAACAGTAACTAAACCAGAGGTTCACAATCTTTTCAACCTCTTTCACCAAAAATAATGGTGATGGAGATTTAGGACCCACAATATCCTAAAGGACAGTGAATCGTGTAGTGTGCAAATCTATAATAATCACCTCAGAGGTCACATCGGGTCAAAGAACATAAGTAAATAAATATGTGTAATCTTTTGTAACAGGTAGGGATAAAATACAGACTGTCTAGTTGTTTTAATACTGTATTTGATTTATGAAAATACAAATGCCTTGCAACTCCCTAACCAGCCTCTGGTTTGAGAAACTTTAATCAAAGCTACAGTGACTGCCAAGAGCTTCTCATAGCTTGGCATGGCTGAATATAAACTGTGCGCAGACAAATTTTAAACATCTCAGCTGCACTTGACCTGACGGAAAGATAATATCTTGTCCAGAATGACAAGATATCTTGGACAGTATTTATTTACAGTATAGTGTTGATATCTGGTGTCTACTCTGCACCAAGGTCTGATAAAATAGTGATGGTATTAATAGTTAACCCTTTCCATTTTTATGTAAAATTGGACAAACACTTACAGGTAATCCTTTAAAGGCCCACTGTGTAAAATTAAGCCAGTTATCTTCATTTGGCAGAAATGATATAGATAAAATAATTTAACAATTAATACACTACATATTGGAGTGCAACCAATAAATGCTATTTAACTTTACACACAGTATATTTACATGATCACAAAATATGTTAACCTTTAATTGAACATTTAAACCCTTTTACTTAACATTAAACCCTTTATTTTTAACACTTTCAGCCTTAAACATTTTAACCCTTAAAATTAACATCGAAACCCTTTAGCTGAACATTTTAACCCTTAAAATTAACATCGAAACCCTTTCGCTGAACATTTTAACCCTTAAAATTAACATCGAAACCCTTTAACTGAACATTTTAACCCGTTCACTGAACACTTTTACACTTACCTGATCATTTAATACTGAACAAACCCTAACAACTCGTAGAAAAATGATAAAATTTAATCCATTACATTAATTAGCCACAGACATAGATCATACTTTGTAAATTGTGTACTTCTAAGCAATCCTTATGTGAATCAATGCTTTTGATCATGGCGCTTAAATAATTTAAGTCATTTAGCCTAAAGGAATACATTACCAAAGAAAAATATTTCCATTACGCAGTGAGGGCTGAAGGAAAAATCATGTATTGAAAATGCGATAAAGATGTTGCACTCTGTCTTGAATGTTTAAATCTTTTTCTTTTTCTTTCTTTTTTTTTTGGTGCTGTGTTGTGGTTTTCATTAACTTGGCTCCGTTTGCTGCTCTTTATATCTGACTGACAACCTTCTGGCTCCCTGGCATATATACAGTACTCTATCATCCACTGCATCTATAGCATCTAAATAACTACTCACACAAGCAGACCAAGAAAACCTCTAGTAAACCTTTAAGTCTAAAACCTAAATAAAGTGTAAGTAAATGAGTCACTTGCCAGTTTAATTTAAGTAGCATATTGTAATGTAATACTTTTTATTGAAGTGTAATTTCTTGGTACTCTTGGTTTTTGGCAGCTATGTTCCCAAGCCTGTCATGTGGCCTGCAGTAAGTAACACCATGTGGCCTACATGACATTCTGGTATATTAAGGCAGCAGTTAGTGTATACGTTTCTCAAGGGGAGGGAGTTACTCTTTTTTTGCATTGTAAACTCCCACAGAAAATGATGTCTAGTATAAAGATTCTCGGGGACTGACACCAAACCCTGACATTTACAACTTGTGTCTTCGACCACAAGGATAGAAATATTTAAATATGACATGTTGTTAACATCTGGCACAGTCACTCACTGGGAAAAGGAAAAAAACAAACAACAGAATGATATATGTATGATATGTCCATACCAGCCAAGTGAATGGTGAGAGGAGATGTGGTGAAGAAAGGGGGAGGTTTGCTGTAGAGCTGAAAGTCCTCACTGCGCCTGCCACAGACCCACATGTCCCGTGACAGCGTGGGCTTCAGTGTGTTCGCATGAAGGATGTTCTCTCTCCACGGCTGAATGCACAGTGAACAGTGTTAGCAAGTTAAAGCTGCAGCCGGCAGGAAAACTAACTTATTGTTGACATTTCCCGATTATCTATTATCTGCCCCGAGTCCATCCCAACAGATGCAGAGATTAACTTGTTTCATATGTGACCATAGGCTGTTTATAAAAATGGACATAGTCTTCCTCTTTGAAATGTGAAGCCTAGGAAGTAGGACAGGAGAAGTAATTAGCCACCAGGGGGCGACTCCACTGTTTGCAAGAGCTTACTTCACAGTTTATTTACAACATCAGTAAATATTTTACTGAGGAGTTAACGCTAATCTTCTTTCATAGAACATGATTTAAATTTTGTAGATTATGTTACTAATTAGGGCCACATGGATGGTGTAGTGGTTAGCACTCGAACACCCGGGTTTGCGACCCGGTCAGAACAAAGGCCTTTCTGCATGGAGTTTGCCTGCATGTTGTGTGCATGGGTTTCCTCCCACAGTCTTAAAACATGCAGATTCAGGTTGACTGGCGTCCTGTCCAGGGTGTACCCCACCTTTTGCCTTGTGTCAGCTGGGATTGGCACCAGCACAGCCAAATGTTCCCATTTAGAGTGGACACCAGTGTGATTGACAGCTGGTAGCGACCAATAGGTACCTGGTTGCAGGTGACAAATGTGAACTTCTGGTGTCTTAGGTCAAATTGTGAATCTTGAGGCTTTGCAAGTTTGTTTTTGGAACAGAAGGTTGTGTCCATTTTTTATATACAAATAAGATGTGGATGTCTAGTTCTCGCTCAGATCTCTTCATTTACATTATATTGAAAAATATTGTGAACTTATTGTACAATATTACCAAGCATGTCCTGCCTACTCCAGCTTTAACCCTCCGTTGCAAACACATACTATTACTGGACGCCTCTGGAGATTAATTAGATGCTTAAACCTTTTAAAAAATATTATTTTACCACTGGGCAGTAAATGACTGTGTGGTCAGGACAACTGAAACAACAGCAGGGCTAACAGCGTTAGTCACGTCATGTTACATGCTATTCTATCCTAACCTAAACACACAGGGTCACAGTGACTGAAGGACGAGTGGCTAAATGGTAATGAAATTGAATCCCTGCGCTGAGTTTCGTGGGAACGTCAATTAACTAAACACAGAGAGTGACATCACCTTTCTTAGCTCTTCCACACGAGCCTCATCTGGGTGTCTTGGGTGCACTCTGGACCTGCCACTGATAAAACCTGTGACCCAAACAGTGGAAACAGAAGCAGCCCTGCAGTCATTTTTAGGAGTCACGTCTCCAGGCTCTACTGTAGCACTGAGGTACTCTTGACTGTAGGTGAACCTCCGCCCGGGTACCTGAAGTTATCATCAGAGAAAAATAGCACACTTGATTTCTTACTTTCTGTCGGGACACAAAAAGGATGATGCCAGCTGTGTCCTTACATTGATTTCCATTTTATATAAACATTCTATTTCTGACTGTTTTTGAATACAGGTTGTGATTATTGCATGCATCCATCTTTCAGTTGGGCAGGTAAGCTCTGTTTTCCATTCCATTTGTCTGGTCATGCCCAAATATGGACTGTATTAGTCGACTCCTGAAATGTGCCTGTTTTGCTCATTAATGTTTTTCAGCCTTGTATTCAAGTGAAATTTGCTGCAAACCATGGGAAATGTTACTTCTTTTTTTTTTTCACTTCAGCAAAAAGTTACCACAAGAATAACTGACATGTGGCAGACAATCGTTCATAGTGATGGTGTTTTTTTTATCCGTAGATGTCGTCTCTTACTATCATTGTGAATCTAAATTACATACATTCTCTACAGTATTTTTATTTATTTATTTTTTTAATTGTGATTTTTTGGCAAATTGTTTAATTTCTGTGTTTCTAAAGTATTTGAGCCTTAATTCTCACCAGGACCACAGTATAAAGCCAAACATTGTGGTGTTATGGGCCCAGTTATTTTTCAACCCTGCGAGACACTGGGTTTCATGGGGAGGTTGAGACAAAAAACCCAATTACATAGTCACCGTGACTATCCATAACTACACTCATAACCTAAATAAATAGACATGGTTTAATTGTTAAATGGCTGAAATGGTTATTAATAAATTGTTTTTTTTGGCTCCACATTTGGTTGAAACACTATCAAGTTGATATATATATATATATATACACGTCTACAGTGGTTTCAGTGGTTTTGTGATTCAGATTGGGTGGTCTTCCAAGGGTTGGATTTTTCTCCAGGGTTTTTTACCTGGCTTTGTTAGTCTACATGCAGGGGACGCATGTGTGATAGCTGCATTTAAACATGTAAATATGCAACCAAAATGTTGGTTCAGAAACTTAGGCTCACATTTTGTTTGCAGGAACATGAAATGGAAACATAAGATCTTAGAGTCTGGGTTGACTTCAGACTGTGCAAGCAACACAGGGATATACAGAGAAGATCAGGCTAAGGTTTGGGGAGTTGAAGGACATTCTCACAAACTAGAAGTTTTAACATAAACTACAAAGCTATGCCCTAATATACTGAGCTGCACAAACTGTATAATGTGTATCTATGAAACAGCGCTGTTGTGTATGTCTCAAACCTTAGCCATCTCTTTGTGTAGCAGCTCCCGGCCTCGATCATGTAAGTTGAACGTCTGGATGCTGTAGCTGTGTGTTGGCCTGATTGTAGCCCAATCCACCATCAATGCAGCAGGCTTTGGCTTCTGCAGCTTCTCACTTTGGTCTTGCACCTTTTGAATATTTTCCTACGGAACAAATGAGTTGAAACAGATGAGTTGCTCTGTTAATACAGATGGCACTCTACTCGATTAGGCCTCCAGACCTGCATGAAGTCCCTGAAGGGTTGGAATGGCATCTGCTGGCTGTTGCGTTTCCATTGGATATATTCTCTGTTGTGTGTGTTGACAGGCGCATGTCTTTTCATCCTGACAGACGGAGTGGGTAAGTCCATCTCAGTGTGCGCTCTGGCTTTTTCCTCCCACTGCTCAGCAGATGTGCCACATTCCTCGCTCATGCTGACAATCATGTCAGCTGAGGGGAAGAGATTGTACCGCACCACATCTTTGAGTTGCCTCGCTTTGCACAACTGGCTTAACCTGAAGGTAAAACAAAAATAAAATGAAAACACTATTGTATAATGTGCTATATATAGTGTGTGTGTGTGTGTGTAACTGTTTCAGTACCTTGACAAAGCCTGGAAGCAGCGTTGGGGTACCACGTCTCTAATGTAGATCAGGGGCTGTTGAATGATGGTCTGTAGTGACTCATATAGATAAATGGGACTCAGACTCACATCTAATGAGTCATAGAGGCGCTTAAAGAAACCCAGATCCGAGTTGTAGAGGACGATCACCTGCTCCTCCTCACTCCCTCTCATCCTGCAAAACAGCACAGGATACTGAATGGAATTTAAACACTCTGTCTAAACTGACAGCACAGCTGAAAACTGTTAACACAGACTGGAAGAGCAAGGCAGCGTTCGTGGGCTTACTTCATCGGAACAGCCTCCCAGAGTCTCCTCACTGCTTTGTGTTTCAGCCCTTCAAGAACAAAGATGTGTGTCCTCTTATCTCGCACATGGAATCCTGTAACGAAATCCAGATCCTCGCTCTCATTACCCTTTAAATTCATTAGGCCTTTGTTATTCGATAGAGCTCTCTCTATGTATTTGTGTGAGAGGAAGTGGAGATTGAAGGCCAATGCATTGATTCTGAGGATCTCTGATCTCAGCTTGGTCATAACAGAGACGTTGTTGTGATGAAAGAGGAAGATGATGCGACCAAACGAGCCGTCGTAGGATTCACTGCCAGTATCCTTAGAATTCAGTGGGCAAGCTATCTCAACTCTGACTTTGAGTTGGGAATTGGCATCATAGTAATGGGCCTGTGGCATGGGTTCTCTTCTAGCAGCTGCATCTGTCGTCTTCAACGCACTTCTCTCCCTGTCCAGCTTCGGAGGCGGAGGGCCACATTTGATTGGTAAGTTCACCGTTAGACTCTTCTTACCAAGTAGCATCTCAGACAGGTTTAGGTTTGCAAGGCCATAGGAGTTAAAGCCCATTGTTTTGTGTCGTAAAAGTGCTGCATTGCTCTGCGTGTCTTCATCTGACCCCGCTGTACCCAGCGCAAGTGTTTCAGGCATTTCCTCCAACATCCTGTCACGATCATGAACTTCTATCTGCAGAGGTGGACTGGCGAGAAAGTGTTGGAGCTCTTGAGGACTCATCAAGCCAGTAAGGATCACATTTACATCTCTGAAGTAGATGTCACTGGCGTGCTCGTGATAGTTTGTTCTGTGCACGCTCAAGTTATGGAACTTGTACTGGCAATAGACAGGCGTGCACATCTCCTAAGGAAAGGAAAGAAAAAATAAACCACATAAAGAGTCGTGTAAAGCAAATTCTGTCTAATCAGACAATGTATTTCTTACACATGTACGTACATTTAATTCTACAGACTACATATGACGGAACCCACACCTGTAAGACATGGAAGGGCACCGGGGATGAAGGCATTGACGAGGCTGACAAAATCATGATGACCAGCGGATTGAGGTCAGATTTCAGTTGGTCAGATACTAGAGGACTGTCCAGAGAGACGTTGCACATGACCTCAAATAGACTTGATGAGCAGACTGGGAAACACTCGGTCACTGAGGTCTCACCTGGCAACCACAGAAATAACAAAGGAAAATACTTTTTTTTTAATTCATGGTAAACCAGACGTGGGTGTACGTGCAATAATTACCCAGTCTGACACTTTTGAATTACCTTTATTTTTTAAAGACTTGAGATGTTATAACTGTATTCGATCAGAATTTTTTATTTTTTTTAATGGGGGTGGGTATTCAGGGCCATCATATGACCATAATTTAATTATTTTACTCCCCAATAGCTTGGTATTAATTAACAATAAAGGAAGAAATATAGCAAATGTGATTGGACTAGCCGTAACAAGGAGACATGAAAACGATAATGATGGGTTTCAACACGTTGGTTTGTTCTAAATGAACAAATCAGTGGGAAGAAGTCTGACTTAATAGGTCATTCATGTGAAAGACTCACCTGCCAGAAAACACATGGGACTGATTTCAAGTGACGTGATGTTGTTCTCTTTTGTGTTCCCAAGGTCGCAGGCATCAGTTTTGGGTTTTTGAAAAGCTGCCAAGTTCTTTTCTATAAAACATGTCACAAACAAACTTATCACATTTGACGTGGACATTTTGTTTGTATAAAGCAAGTCACAATTCCTCTGAGCATACATTTTCAACTGTGGCGATTTAAGGGGAAAAAAGGTATATTTACCAGTTTCTGAGCCCACATCTGAATTTGACTTAAATGACATATTGAATTTGTGTTTCATAGATGTGTTTGACGTCTTCTCACAGAGGGCTCTCAGCTTGTTCACCATGGACTTGGTGTCATCTTAAGGTAAAAAATAAGAATGTATACTTCATGTTAAAACATACCACATGTATTTAATGTTTGGTGAGTTGAAGTTGATGCGTACCACATGTGTGCGTTGCATCCTCAGGCTGATCTTGTGACAGTCTACAGGCTTTCAGTCTCTCATGACGAGCCTGGCTGGACAGTTTGTCCTTACTGGTCCATATCTGCAGCTCGATCTTATGGCGGAGTAGACCGATCAACATGTCCCTGTTGACTCTGACGTTGATACTGTGGGTCCAACCAACCCAGGTCTGCTCTCCTTCATGCCATGTTCTCAGGATCTGGTCAACAGCAAATTTCTGCAGTTGTTATTTAACACTGTTGCTGCTGCCAGAGATTGTTAAAGCTGGGGTCATTGTTGGACGACAACCCAATAATAGCCTTTTAGCAATAATGAAATTAAGTCATCTGAGAGAGAAATAGACTTCTGCACCTCCTCTATGCTCTAGAGGAGAAGAAATTAACCAATTACTGGACAGTCAAGAAGATATATATCTATGTCTTTATTGTGTTTATCCACTTTTTCCGCAAAATTGTAAGAATAGCCCACCCCTCTTTGCTCACTTAATGGATTAGTCTCAGTGTAAGGTTTTGATTACGAAGCGAGATGTTATGTTTTTCTTTTAGAAAGAAAGGTGAGCTATTTGCACACTTAACTACCTAGTACAACCACTACCTACACCCATGGTTCTTAAACTGTGGTATGTGTACCGCCACTGGTACGCAACAAGATTCCTCTGCTGGTACTTCAGAAAATCAAAAACATTACACAAATAAAAAATAAATAATAATAATAATTAGAGTCACCTTATCTCTTGCACCATCTCTGACCTACTCAACAATGGAGCTACCAATCCTCAAATAAGTCAACTTTGAGTTGTAAATGTGTTAATTGATATGTGTACATTTGTGTGTGTGCGTGCATGTGTCGCTAAAGGTTGCTATTCTAGGTGAGATATTACTTTGTGTCATCTGTCACAGAGCATGTGTTTGTCTGTGCTGACAGGAGCTCAGGACAGAGGCCTGCGATCTGAAAACATTAGTCTTTCAATGGGAATGAGAGTCAACAATCTACTTGTTTTCTAGCAAGCTTTCCCACTGCAGCTTTCACCCAATTATTTCAGTCAGAATTCCTGTGCAGTGACGGGGCATTTACCGTAACTCTAGACGATGTTTCTGCATCATTAATGTACATTCAGGACGTTCATGAATGATTAATTAGGGACACACACACACATGCACACATGCACAAGGTCATACTTACCTTGAACTCATCATCTTTGCACATTTTTGCGACTGGCCCAAACACTAGCAGATCCACTTTGATTGTCTCTGTATCACCTGGCAACAGCTTGTATTCAACATGATAGCAGCGCTGAGTTTTGTGGGCCTTCACCCAAACAATAGATGAGTCTGTGTTTGTTTTCTTAGCTTTTTCAGGAGCTGCGGGAACATCAGTGCCGTCCCCTAAACAATGATAAGTCTTTAAAAATGAGGCACATGATCAAATAAATCTGAAATATTCTTAAGTAAGTATAAGTCTTTTACAGTAGTAAAGTAGTGGTGACTTCATATACAGGATGTCAGACCAGCACCGACTTTACAGCACTTTATCTGCTCTGTATGACAAACCTACCTTTTGGAATAGCAATGGCAATGTCAACTGTCCATGTGACTTCATAGGCGCGGTCATCTTTTTGTGATTTGATATCCTCTGTTGAACTTGACTTATTTTCCAAACCGTCCTCCATGAACGACAAATCAGTCTCAAGAAAACTGGCATCCTCCTCGTCGGTCATCAGGTCTGATCCCACTGTAATTCTTTACCTTAAAAATATTTTCAGAAGTTTTCAGAATTTTCCAGCTTCATGTGAATATTAATATAATAAATCATGAAAACGGAATAATTCTGGTTTGTGGATTCTCATTTCCACGGCTGAAAAACACTGATCAATCATTTTCAACATTTTATGACATTTTATGGAGCAGATGTTTACTAAAATAAGCGTCAGTCGCAGCTCTACTTACCTCTGTGAGTCGCTAAATCCGTTAACAATGACAAGTTTGATGGTAAAGTTTTGAACTGGGGCAGCCAGCTGTCACACGCAAGCACACAGTAAACCTTGCCTGTATATGATCTGAGTGCAAGTGCGTCCCTATGGCAACCACTGCAGTACAGGAAGTCATTGTGAAGGTGCCTTCATGTGCTGCTGGTTCTAGCAGAGCAGGAGAGTTGGAAAGTTTATTTTACTTATTTTATGTTTTGTTTTTGTTTGTCTTGCCAGAGTCCTGCTACAGTTTTCTTGTTGGTGTTGCATTAATTTTAAAACTCTAACCATACACTTTTTGACATTTTTTTCATTTTGTCAAACACGGATTTGCCTCTTGTTTTTTTAGGAAAATGGGCTATGGCTATGGTGTGGCGTTTATGGACATGTGGATAATAAAATAACTTGAGTTAATAGAAACCAGACCATCACTCTAAACAAAAAAGCAGTAACTGGCTGTTTTTGATAAGCAAAGGTCACTACAATTTGAATTCAGTGAATATGAATTATTATTGCTGATGTTGTGCTGGCGTGTAAAACATGTACAGTACATTATTGCATTATTCCAGTACACATGTCCTTTAATTATGCTAGTGAATTGTTTGACGTTTACTTTGACGTTTACTTTCGGTCAATATAAAAATGTTTGATGGTAGGACAACACAGATGTAAAGAATATATATATATCAAATATGTGTATATATATATATATATATATATATATTTATATGTTTATATATCTATATCTATATCTATATAGATATAGATAGATATAAAGGGATTTGATGACTTTATACCTTTTAACTGCCTCAGACTGAGGGTAGTGGCATTTTTCATTGCTGGGACACTTGACCCATTGTGAAAAGCAGTTTCCTACTGCAGACATGTCATAATGTCAGAGAAACTTGCAAAAATGTACGGGAAGCCCCTTCAACCCTTTGCTGTAAAATTCTGGGGAAACAAAGTCTATTAGTCCCTGGGGCATCTTAACAAGGTCAACGTGAATGACAAAAGTTTACACACCTGGTGGTAATTATAATCAGGCAAAAGGCAGTATGTGTGTGTGGGATATTTGCAGCAGGCCTGAATTTCTTCATACAAAACATCAAAGCATGTAAAGCTATGATGAGTTTAATATCAGTGCTTCACATAAACTTACACTTCCATATTTTATGTACAACAAAATCTGTCAGATATATATTAGATCCATGGTTCTCATACTGTGGTACATGTACCACCAGTGGTACGCAATCTTCCTCTGGTGGTACTTGGAGGGAAATCATAAATGTGTGTAGAAAATGAAACAAATAACTTTTTTTTAATCATACATTAAATAATTATAATGAGTCACCTCTTCTCTCGCTCCATCTTAATCTAGTGTCACTATATCAGTGTCTGAAGAATATGTGAGGAAGAGGAGGAAATTATCTTAATGGGAATAAATCTGCCTCCCGTGAAAAGTCCATAGCTGACTGTGTTCGGCTTATTTACGCCACTGTATTTTAACGTTGGTGATAATATTTTCTCAGAACCACTGGATTAAAGATATGGGGAGATACAGACATACAGATTACATACTAGCTAATCATAAGAAAAGACTAATAATGTCTATTTCTGTTTATTTCTGTCGGGGGTGTATCTGTCTGTGATTATGGGTGAAAATGAAACAAAGACAGAGAGCCAAAGAAAGAAAGGGAGAAAAAAGATTTAAAAGAAAAAAGAAAAAGAAAGTTAGTGATTCAGTGCTGGGACCCCTAGATTTGAATTTGGGGGCAGTGCAACATTCAAATCTGTCTGTGAGTGAGCACACGTTTCCTCCCCCTCCTTCTCCTCCTTCTCCTCCATGCAGTCTTTCTCACTCACACAGAGAGAGCAGCACGTTCAGATGCTGTGGAAACAACCGCGGTCCACTCTTTCAGAGTTTGCGTAAATATGATGTTGCCCAGCAGAAATGATGGATGCAGCAGAGTCCTCTGATCCGTACGGCAGACCAGCGCGCAGGACGCAATGGATAGTCAGCACCTTGGCTTACCATTACGGACTGGACCGGGGAGTGGAGAACGAAATCATAGTGTTGGCCACCGGGTTGGATCAGTATCTGCAGGAGATTTTCCATCATATGGACTACCAGGGGGGAGGCAGGCTTGCCGTGGAGGACTTCAACATCCTGTGTGAAGTTCTGGGACTGAACAAAGAGTCCGAGGACTCGGAGTGCGCCGGGGTTTTGGACAGTTTACCCAGCGAGCTCACCTTCAGACACTTCCACGCCAAACTGTGCGGATACTTCAGCACCAAGGCGGGCTGTCAGTACGAGAATGGCCGGCTGCTGGTGGGGAAGGACAGCGAGCACATAGAGACTCAGATCCGCCTCAGGAGCCCTCTGAAGCGGCGAGAGAAGCTGCTGTGTGTGCGCTCCTCTGCCTCCGCGGAGGGGCGGCACGCCTCCGGCTGCAGACTTGGCTCCTGCACCAAAGAGTGCTACGAGGAGATCGTGTCGCTGGAGGAGGCGGAGGACCGAATAACCAAGCTGGAGGACGAGAATGCAAGTTTGAGGGAGCTGATCGAGGACATGCGAGCCGCGCTTCAGAGCAGCGATGCTCGCTGTCTGGCTCTGCAGGTGAGAGCACTGCTGCGCACTAGATGATGGTGCGTCAGTGTGTAGTACGAGTGAACTCTGCCAAGCAAAAGAGAACTCACAAAAACTCTTTTAAAGTTTCCCCCATGTAAATGTGTCACAGAGGTGGTAGTATGCAAAGCAGGGAATGTTCCGGGGGCCCCGAGCAGAGAGGGGGCCCCTAGAAGAGCTGATTACATCAGACCTAGGCAATGGCCATTTCTTGCAAGCGCTACAAGGGGGGCTGAAAGGGGCTTTGTGTTCCTAACCCCTTCTGTTTGAAACAGAGACTAGATGAAAATGGACAGTCCCCCAACTCCCATTTTCAATTCTCAAGGTTTGCACCATGTCAGTTTGTGGAACCTTAGATTCACAGATGTGGCCTGCAACTTTACCTACCAGCTGTCACTCACTCTGGTGTCCACTAATGAGAACATTGTTCAATTCAACAGACACCCCTTGGTGGTTTGGTACTAAGAACGTGTGGAGACTGGCAGAGATGAACTTACCATTTAGACCATTTCTAACTTTTCCTTGTTGAGAATAAAACTTTTGGCCCTAAGTTAATTCAGACAGTATTTAGCACACTGCTTATTATGTTTTTATTGACTGAGGTAGTGTAGGTTTTGGTGCAGTGCATGTTTTAAATGTGATGACATGGTGTTGTTGGATGCCTTAGATGCATTAGACGGCTAATACATAGATACAGTCATTATTATCAGGCTCAATGTCAATGTTTGGTTTTCTTTGGTTTTATGAACAACCATATGGTCTCTTTTTGCCCGCAGTCTCATGGAGCGTGTGTGTCTCTCTCTCTCACTCACTTATTTGTACTAGGCATTAAGAAAACCACTGCCACCAACAACCAGAAGAACTGGTGGCTTACAAGATGTAGTGTAGTAAGCATTAGTTAATGATTTACTCTCAGTACTACAGTATCAGATGGTGGTACTCAGGATTCTTAGTGTCCAATAAGACCTATAGACATTGTAAATATGTATCTCTAACTTATAGTATTACGTGACAGTCCACTGCTATTGTTCATGTCAGTATGTTGCTGACCAGTGGATTTCAGTGTGGACACCCTGAGACCCTTTAATCAAAGTAGTCTAACAGTCGTTGAGTGTTGGATTAGTGAGCTAAATTAAAGGACAAGACAAGTGTGATGTTGGACTAAGATAAACACAGTTTACCCTGGTGTTTTCTAAACATTATGGTGACCGAACAATGTAGACACGGATTTTCTGACATTTTACAGACCAAACAAGTTCTCCAGTAATCAAGAAAATGATCGACATTTTCCCCCGACATTTTATCTGACTAATATTTCTAAATTAAAGATCTGGATGCTTATTAGCAAGTGAGAAAGTCACTTTTGATGACTTATCACAAATTAGTCACTGGTGAGAATCTGTGTCCTGTTTTGAAAGAGTTCATTCAATATTGAGATTTTAGACTTAGTTTGTAGGTTATTCTCCATATATTGTGGCTTTAAATCCAAACACAATGGGGATACAAGTACCCAGTTCTAATGTTGTGGCTAATTAGTGTAAGACATTGGTCAAACTGGAGAACGCAGCAGCAAAAAAAGGCCTTTGTTAAGGACTTTCTTAACGTTTACAGCTGAAGAAATGCTAATCAGTGACAGCCAATCTCAATAATGACACTACTGCTGAACTTAGAAGAATGACATCGACTTGGCTATTGATATTTGGCACAACCTGCAGCCTTGTTTTTATTAATGGCTAATGTGTCAGTGTTGCCCCTGTGTCATCAATTTGGATTTATAGAGAATATCGTGATCCCTTAGGTAATCTGTTCCATTTCTCCTCAGGTAGGACTGTGGAAGAGCCACTCCAAACACAGACCAGAGGACGGCTGTTTTGTCGCCCAACAGAAACAAACTGCCCTTAAAACTATAAGCAACGGCAACCTGAAGAGCAGCACCCACAGCAACCTGAAGAGCCTGCAGAACATCATCCAAGAGATCGAACTGCTGCAGAACTCCAGAGACCGACAGGTTGAGGAAGCCATGCTGTTTAACCACAGACTGGAGCAGGAGCTGTGGAGCTCTAAAGAGACTGTTGCGACTCTGGAGGAATGTAACCGCGCTCTGAAGAAGGAGCAGGTGGGCATGAGGAGGAAGGTGGAGGAGGCCAGACAGGCGTTGCTCAGTGGACTGAGTAAAGTGAAAGAACTGGAGGCCAAGGCCAATCATGTGCCAGTGCTGCAGAGACACATCCTGCAGCTGGAATCGGAGCTCCTCTACTACAGGTAAAATACCCAACATAACTGCAGTATTTGATATTTCAGCATCAACAAAACATTTCACTTATTATCCGACACCATTTAAACTGGTAACTGGTTTCAGAGCTCACAATAACAGATCTACAGCTCTGTATAGTAGAGATGTCTGAGTCTGGAACCAGGCAAATGCTGTGGTTAGAATACTTAAAGATCCAGAAAAATTCTTTTAATTTGGCAGAAATAGAAGATAAATTAATTATATTTTTCAATCACCTGATTGCAAAAAGTATTGCTTTTTATAAGCCCAGAATAAACCTTTCATATTTATATCAGGAGCCAGGTCAGCTCTACAGAGGCTGCCAATTGAGAGACTGAACATCTTTTTTGAGTTTTGATGTGAACTGAAGGCTACATTATGTTCTCCAACACACTTGGAAGGTCTGATATGGGACTGCAATAAAAGATTATTTTAATTATTGTTTACTCCGTAAAGTCCATAAAATGTCGTAAAATAGTGAAAGGTATCAATCATTATTTGCCGACACTCAAAAGGATGATGTTCTCAATATATATTTTTGTCCAAAAATAGGCATAGAAAACATAGCAAGATCTAATTTTAAAAAAAAAAAAAGGGATTTAATTCACTGCCATAGAGGATCAAAGAAACCAGAAAATGTTCACATTCATGAAGCTGAAATGACAGAACTTGTTTTACTCTCTGGAGACGTGAACATGTTCATGGTATTTATTCAAGGATTTGATTTTTCACACAGCCACTTCCATCAACTTCAGCGTGTGTATGTTCGGCTAAATTAAACTCAACAGCACAAGTTTCTTTGAGGAGACACAGTCCAAACATCTGCTCTGCTTTTTCATTTGTGCAAACATTCACTTCGAGACAACAAAGACAATTCCAGAAGAGTGATGGCAGAAGCAGAAGTCTGACAGAAGGTTCTGACTATGGGTGTCACACTAGAATATATGCGTTTGCATTTAGACATTGTCCTGGACACTTGAATCTAAGTTTTTATTGACTGAGGTATTGACTGCTTGACCGGGTCTTTGAGGTCAGTCAAACCCACGTCCTCCTCATTTTATCTGGGAATTACAAGAAGGTAAGCAAACTACAGCAACAAACTAATTACCGTTATTATTGGTGTTATTTAGAAGAAGCAGAAGAAAAAAACGGCAAGAAAGACACACTGCCCTAAGGTCACAGAGAGTTCTTCTTCTTCATCAGTTTCAGTCAGCTGTCAAAACCCTGTGCCAAAACAATGGCTGCTCATTATGTCACAGGGAAGACAGGCTTGTTTTGGTATGTCACTGAATGAGGCAGGTCTTTGTGGTGAGAGGAACCATCGTGAATTATAGTTTCTCCCTGAATAAAATGACTCTGTTTACCTCTGGCTTCAAGCCTGGAAACTCTGCTATGCTATTTATGAAGCCTTGATGTGGTTCGCTGTTCCAATTTTCGGCCTTGTTGTGTTTGAGTTTATTCAACGAGCATCGTGTGTGGCAGGTGGGTTCTGCTCGAGCTCTGCTACCGTTGGGAACTGTTCATTTTGGTGGAAGTCGGGGTGTAATTGGACTTTGAAATGTTTAATGTTTATCTCTGTGTCTGTTGTCCCTGCTCCAAACGTATAATCAGTGTCTGCAGGTCTGGCTTTCCTAGATCGCAGATGTGAGGCTGTGAGTGGTTGAAACATCTACATCTAGTCGTATCCATATACGATTAAAGTCCTCACCACTACCTGCATACACCCATTTAAAGAAGATCTAAATAACACATTTAGCAGCCACAATACCCTGCCTTTTACCCTAAACTCCACTAATCTATGCAGACTGTGTTCCAAAAATCTTTTCACTGCCCTGCCATTGATGCCCGTTGGTAAATAACTCAACACCACAAAGGCTCTGACTTGTCAGGAGAGAGCTCCATTGAGTGAGGAGCTCCACAGACTGGCCGTTCCCATCAATCTCTGCTCACTTCTTTCACTCTGTGCCCACATGGACAATACCACACAGCCCCCCCCTCTCTCCTATGGGTCTTAGCAACTGAGCTCCGTGTATATATTCCCACTGAAGACATCAATGCTTACTCAGGCACGTCTCATCTCAAAGCACAGGCAAAGACACTGTGACGATTCTTCTTGCTGACTTAGAGCTGCCTTTACATTAAGTCATTACTCGCTCACCTCACTGTCAGATGTCTCGGATCATGTGTGGTAGGTTTTTGGAAGATGCTGCTATGTGTCTGGGGGTCTGTTGAAAAGACTGACCGTAACATTATCCCTGTGGCTTATTTCTAAACTGCTGTGACAAGTAATGAGATTAGGTCTCAGAGGAAAGAGTTACAGGGCCGGGGGGGGGAGGGAGTCGGTCCGGCACTGCTTCTGTGGATTTGACTTAAGCTCTGTGATAATAACGGTGGGCGACAGTGAGATATTCAAAGCACAACACGTTTTCAAGCCTAAATAGCCATATATGTACAGTAAGCTGAACTATTAATCGTTTTCAAATTGAAATTGCAAATTGAAACACAATTGGCATTTTCAATCAATAGAATTAGTTAGTTAGTTATGATTCAACCCTTATGTATCCCTGCCATCTGATGCAACTATAGCAGGAACATCTCCAAATGTAGTGCTGTCTGTACAGGGGTCAAGTGCGCGAGTGTGTGAGTTTCTTGGTTGCCACGGTTACAGTAATAGCTGTACAGAGTAAACTAGTGCTTGTGTACCAGCGGTTGCATAACGGTGGTGCCAGGCTGGAGCATCGTCTCCTGGGTAACAATAATGAAAAGGTGATCACGCTTATCAAATACAAATTCTTATGGTTTGGTTAGGTTTCAGCACAAAAACTATTTTTTATGCGGTTTTGGGAAGGGCTGAAATAATCATAACCTTAAAGTTAGGTTTGGTTGTCATGGTTACAGTCATACATACAGTGCAATCAATCTAATGGAATGGTCATAGATGAAAGAAGCAACATGGACAGTTATTATTAAGAGAGGACGGTCTTCATAAGCACTAAGTTCAACGTTTATTTTCACTCACGGCTCATCATTTCTTTTTTCATTTCTTTAAATGCGATAAATGATAAATCCCATTTTCTGAGTTGTGAAGTTACTCTTCCAACTTCAGCGTGTTTGTGTGCTTTGAAGTTGCAGAGTGGAAAAAAAACAAACTTGAATGCTCTAAACAAAACGTGTTAGTGTTTAAAACTTAAAGAACACCGTGTCACCACTTTCTATTTGCGGAACAATGAAGAGCAAAGAAGAGAAGCTCAGTTGTATATAAAATAAATGCATGTTGACATTTCACAGGTTCACATTGAACGCTCTCTTGCATCGCGATTGTGTGAATGACTCTCCCCGTCAAGAACACAGTTCCACCATTTTTTCCTAGATCATAAGCAGGACATTTTATTTAGACCTTTTCTAAATGAATTGATTAGTTTGGTGATTCTGTAATGCAATTTCTTCTTAGTTTCATTGAATTTATCCATAAAGTTTGGTTCTTAGTCTAGATTTAGCTACATCTTAGATTAATGTGGAACTGTTCCTCCAACATGTGATTTGAATTTGAGCTTCCTTTTCTTTTTTTGACGTACATTTTCTCATCTAGAAAAATCCCCTTACGAATGTTCTATCAACATCCCAGCAGAAAAAGAAAAAAAAAGAACATTTGTTCTTCAAAGTGAAACTTTAGATGTGTGGGTGTTGTTGCATAACGTCTGTGATTTTCAGAATCGTGTGTGAGCACAGGACAGAGCCGAGGTAGAGCTGCAGCTTCCAGAAGAGTTGATGAACACAGAGGAGTGTGACTCGACTGTGATTGTTCAAGGGTGTCAGTGGAGAAAAATGGGAGTCTAAATCATTCAGTCTAACCTTTTAGAGCTCTGTAATGACCGGAGGGATTAGACAATAGGAAGCACCGCAAAGAGCGAGAGAAAGAAAAGCGGGGGAGGAAAAGCATACCATCTGGACGAAGAAGCAAACACTCAACTGTTTGTTCATGAAATGACATCCATGTTTCGCATCAACCGCAAGAGCTGAATGGCTTCATTCAGCTCTCTGTCATCTTTTCCAAGCCCCAAATAAAACACATGTACACATCTGACATACAGAGTCACCCACTGAAATGAAGTTTGGTCGTCATTCATCCAGAATATCTTCAATCTATCGATCCTCTTGATTCCAGGTGTCTCCGTTTATATATTCCGGGGATTTATAGAGCGCCTCTATAAGCACATGTGTAGTAAGTGTGCAATTTTAAAGCTCAGTATCACGACTGCATTCTTCTTCTCTGTTTGCCTCTAACCCCTGGCCCTCTACAGGCAGGCCCCGGGGGAGGCATAATCTTCTAGCCTTTTCATTCACTCTGCATGGCGCCTGAAAGTGAAGGCGAGAGGAGGGTCCAGTGGACCATTTATCTGCCTCCACACAAGAGCTGCAGCATTGTGTGGAGCAGGTGCTGCCTTGGCATTCCTCCCCATTAAATAATGTGCAAAGGACACACTCTTGGGGATGTGTGGGACCCGTGGCATTCCGCTGCTGCTGCCTTACTGTTGTTCTTGAACAGACTTCAATAACTCACACTGCCAAGTGGACTAATTTTCACCTTGGGCCACTGCCCCACTCTCTCTCTTTCTGGTTTGCAGGTATGCTTACATCAGCAGAAATACATCACACACAAAATATCTTAGAAACTCATGCCACCCACTCTGGTTGGACTTCTTTTTCCTGTACTCCACTCCTCATTTGTTTGACGTTGGGGAGGGGGGGGGGGGGGGTTTCTTTGCTTTTTGCTTGCAGAAGGAAAGCTCTCGCTATAACCACCCTCTATAAATGTTACAAACATTGCTTTTTTTGGATTATGTCTTCTCCTGATACCAAGCATTTCTATCCCAAGACATGATTAGTAATCGTCAGCTATGTAAACACAACCCCTCACCTGTGTCTGTCATGCTGCAGGGCACCGACATGCCCTGACTAATGTTCAAGCTCAAGTTCACAGCATGCCCTTCATTCTCAGACCTCTCAAGAGAAAGAACACTAGCATTGACCGATGACACCTGAAAAGGAAATGGCTCCTCGGGGCAACTGGGGGGGGGGGTTGGAAAGTTCACCTCTTTGCAGCGCCTTGATAAACACAGGGAGGAGGATTCGCGATGTAACAACAAACAGCTGGAGTATACCACCCCCTCCCCCACGGACCAAATGCACATCTTTATGCTTTTGCTATTAGGATCTTATTAATTAGCAAATGCCCTGACAAAGCACAATAGAGCCCTTCGTGTTTACCTCTACTCCTACTGTGCACCTTTAGGGGGGTTGTAAAAATTAGGCCTCCATTAAACAGGCTACAAAATGCAGCCATACATTGTATATTTAACTATGCCACTTGTGCATTTTCTTTGCCAAGGTCTTAAATCTCAAGCTGGTTATTTTCTATTCTATTGTTCCAGTATATAATATACAGTCAAAGAGAAGTGGCACACATGCTGCACTGGGATTTTTAAGTTTCATTTTATTTGTATAGCCCCACATCTCTTAATACTTAAAACTATAAGATGGAGAACTTAGAGTTTTCCTGTTGGAGAGTGCTTCTGTGTTCTTTGCAACTTGTCGTTCTTTCCATGTTTCAATATAATTTTGGCCATAGATGAGTCGAGAGGTGCCTCGGCATAGGGATCAGTTTAAAAACAAAAGAAAGAAAGAAAAGGGAAATAAGTTTAAGTGGGGAGCAGCCACACAGTTCAGGAAATGTTAAATTGATTAACTGTCTCTGCTCCACATGTTTAGTGCTTCCTCGAAAGCGACTGTTTGCAGGTTTGCAGCAGCGTGTGGCTGCAGTTCTACCTTCATCCTCCTTGAAGCTGCTATGGCAATAACTTTATTTTTTCTATTTGTGATATTTGAAGCAGCACTCATTTTTTTCCCCCTTTTTTTATTTTTTTGAACTTTAGAACTAGACTTTGCTGACAGACCCAGTTCGTTCTTTTTTTCTTTCTTTCTTTTTTCTTTCTTTCTTTCTTTCTTTCTTTCTTTCTTTCTTTCTTTCCAAGAGAGCTGTTAACCTACATTATCCTTAACATGTGCCATAAAAACCCCCAGTGAGCTAAAATAAGCTAAAAATATTTCCCAGCTTTGTTTCAGTTGTTATACTTTTCTGCTAAATATGCCGGACACTAGCTATAGCTGAAACATGAGAAAACACTTGGCTGATCAAAGTCAAACTGTTTGTCATGATGAGTGAAACCATTCATCTTGTAATGGGATCAAACTTTAATATCAAATGATTGGTTAACATTGTTAACCTCAGTTTTAACTTGTTTTCTTGCAGACGATGTTTGTCATTCTGCAACTAGTCGTTAAAAATGTCAACCATCGCTGTATGCTCACTGTTTGTATACATTTGACAAATCCTTACTCACCGAAATGCAAAACAAAACACCTACGTTCACACCCATATTCCACTGCAAAGTCTGCAGCGTCGTTAACATCCTCTCTGTCTCGGCCTTTTGGCAGGTCAAACTCATCACATGCTGCTTTTGCATTTGCTCCATTGGCGAGAACTTAAAGGCCTGTCTAATGGAACACTGATCAAATATTTTTGGTGTCTGCTGAGTTCCCACAACCCGACCCACATCCAAGACGTCTGTCTGGACTACTTTCAGGTGTCTCTGCCCATTCAGACAGAATGCTCATACTCAGCACCACCACCCATCAAACCATGTAATGAGAAGCCCCACTTTAAAACAGTTTAAATCTTATTCCCAATTTGAAGACAAATTAGAGCCAAACATTTGTGTGATAGTGAACAGGTCATTCTTTTGACTCCCCCCCCCCCCCCCCGCTCTAAGCCTCAAAGTAATTTTGCATGTCAAAAGCATGAGAGAGAAGCCGTAGCCTTGCTACAGTATTCAGCGGACACAGGCTGCAGCCTCCCTGCAGCAACTTTCCATTAAAGTGCAATTAGTCACACCAAAAGCCTGCATTAGAAAAAGCCCTCCAACAGTTCATTCCAGAGGCCGGGCGTTTCTACAGCAACCGGCAAAGGTTTGAATGTGTTCATGTCCATGCACCGTGTTCCGTGTTGGTCCAAGTGCAGCTGCTCGCCCTCATGAACAAACTCTGACTTTACTCCACCACTGATTAAAGTAGGACTCTCTGATTGATTGCCTGAAATCCTGCTGTAATTGTTGACAATTAGTGTGGTCAGTTGATTCTCTCCAGTGTTTAAACAAAGAAATCTAAAGTCATACCCAGAATATAATGTTGTCCAACAGCATCTGCCTCGTGCCAACAGGATATAAACATCAGGGTGCTGTGCTTTTTTTTTTTCTCCTTTTTTTTCTCTGAGAGTTAGGCTGCTGAAAACCTTTTTGAGACTTTCTCTTCCCCCCCCCCCCCCAGTAAGTCATCGTCATCTGGAAACACTTATACAGTGATTTACGAAGGCCCCCTATCGGATTTCCCCCAACACAAAAGAGCAGACGGCTGGAGAAACCTAGAAAATTCAAACCGCTGCAGAGCGATCGATTGGCACAAACTGCAGCCTCAGACTTGTTTTAGGCCCAAATGTGAACGTGTCCGCGACATACGAATCACGCGTCGACATATACAGCATACACGTTCAGCTGCTGATGAAATAGTTGCGGCAGAGGTATGAAAACTATTTAAAGGAGTGTAAATTATGTTTGCAACAGTTCTGTTTAAACCAGTGCTTTTACCTCACAGCTTACAAGCTTACTCCTGCACTCACACAGCCGTTCTACCGCTGACCCACTTTACTGTAAAATGCCTCTAAGATACAATGTCTGGCTTCAATTACCCCACCCAGATTTGGCACACAACATCAGACGCCTCTATAAAATGATCGTGCTGCTTGTAGATGTGGCTTAATACATATACTGCCTTGTGTTACTTGATATGTTCTCTTTGATGTGGAGAATTGGATTGGACTGAACTTTTCCTCATCTGTGCAAATTTGAAGAGCATACGGTGACAAGAAGGATTCGCGACGGTGCAGAAAGGATCATGTACATGTACAGAGAAACCTGCTGTCGAACAGACTCGCTTGAACAGACGCTATGCCTTTCAGGTCGGAGGCGTCGAAACTACAACTCCCGAGTAGCACTAGTGCGGAGCAGCAGCAGCAGCAGCTGAGCGGCGGCAGCAGAATGGGCCAGAGATGCTGCCAGGATTCCCAACATGACCGCTGTTCTCCAACAGGGCGCGCTGTGACAACGCCAGACAAAAGTGAGATGACTTTTAATTTAAAAAAAAAAAAAAAAAATGCATTTGCTAGTGTCTCTTTACTGCAAAGGTAGGACTGACTCAAAACTTAGTGGTGATAACAGATTGTTGTTGATGATGGTCTAGTGGAGGAGCAGCTGTTTCGCTCAGTGGAGGGCCAGGCCGCCTCTGATGAGGAAGACGACAAGTGGACCAGAGATCAACAGAAGCAGGTGGACGAGGTGAAGAGGATCCTGACCAGGCTCTCCTGCTGCGGAGAAAGGTACAGCACAGCTCACAGAAAGCCTGTCATGTAAGGATAACTATTACACTGTCATTTTAGGATTGCATTGTTATTTTGAACTTAAAAACACCTAAAAGCATCACATATGTAACACATCATTTTTAGTTAGCTTTGGGAGCAGATCATAAGAGAACATGTTATGGCTTTTTTCCCCCCTCACATCAACATATGTAAGAGTGAAGTTATTGCAGAGAAGGACATGAATAATACACTGAATAATAATAATTCTAATAAGTCAGGAAACTTTCTCCAGATGACTGAAGATGTTTGCATAATGTCGTGAGCTCTGCACTCACTAATTTGAGCTTTTGCTGTCGTCTCTCATTAGCTGTAGGTCTGTGACTTCATCAGTCTTACTCATGTGCCTGACCAATCAGCTGCAGTCCACTACTCCACTCTTTTTTCTTTTTTGCCTTCGGAAGGTTCCTCACCGAATGAAATGAACCAGAAGTGTTTAGCAGCCGTGATAAGAGAACTAAAAACATGCTTCCTTTCTGATTTCCTTGAGCATGTTGGCATATTTTTCTTTACATAAGGAAGGAAAACAATACTGTGCCTAGGATCCTTTGAAATGATGTCCCATCCACTGTCATGTAGTACCATCTGCTACTGCATAATTAGAAAATGATCCAGCTGTTGCTTCACAGACCCATACAGACCACACCCCTTTCAAACCTCTCCCACTAACCCCACCTTTTTTTGGGAATCCAGACAATGGTTAACCCTTATCTTAACCCTAAATAACCTAAACCTTCATGGCTGCTCTTCACATCTGCAGCTGGATGCACTTAGATATTCATGCAACATAGTGCAAGTCCAGTCTCTTCGTTCTCTTTCACATTTTTCATTGACCTCTTAGTGTTTTTCACTGAGTTCAAGGGAAAAAATTATTTGGGAAAGAGAAACTTAAACCATTTTTTTTGTCCCCCTCTGGATAAGCCACGTCTCAGGTATGCTCTAATACGCAGCATTAGTATTCATAACCTTTCACCTGCCAAATGTAAATTATTGACTCCACCGTCAGCTCTTTGGTCTTTTCCAACTCTCCAAGAAATCACCCAGGTGTTTGCAACCTGACACTTCATTCACTTCCACACAGTTGCTTTCTCTGTCTGTGTAATCCAACTTCATCTTATTGACATTACATAGACCGAGTGTAGATGCTCCTCCCTATATTTTTTGGACAGCTTCCAGTGGCTTTACCAGACCTTGTTTTGGAGAAAAGTCTCTGCAGCTGGAAACAAGGCTGATGAAAGCGCACCACAGAGTAAATGTGCCATAAAACCAAAGCCGTGTGCTACAAAAGTCTTAAAAGCTCCGCAGCATTGCAGCCCTGGTTGATAATTCTGTTCTGCTTTTCCCTCTGAAGAATCACTTTGAAATTATCATTCATTTATTTATTCAAAATGGACATCATACAGTTCAAGGATAAATGTTACCATTCGATGACCTGCACCAGATTATAGCTCAGAGCCAATACACATCTGCGGTGCCTTTGCAGGTCCAAACATAGTACGGTGCCAAATGTATACAGGAGTGCAACATACAAAGTTTACACACATAATCACATCCGAGCATGTTGTTTAATAAACATATAAGGCACATCATAGATGTATGCTTGACAGGAATAACATTAAGGCATTAGGACCATTACGTTTCAAAATCTGTGAGTGCAGAGTTGAGCAGCGTTTGACAGACTTTTTTAGTTATTTTCAAAAGAACTAAAACGGCACCAGTTCCTCACATTGTCAAGCAGCGTTTTTGTTTCACTCGCAGCAGCTACAGAAAGAAACTGGGGTCAATTTAAAGTGTCCAATTAACAATGGGCATTAGGGGAACCTTGGCTGTGGCCAGGCAGGGACTCAAACTGGCAACCTTTCGGTTACAAGTTTCCTTTCCACTTGGCCATGGGTTGCCCCATATTTCTCTAGAAATATGCTTTTTAATTTTATTGTTAGTATCATACTAACAATTAAATTAAAAAGCATATTTCTTATACTAATAGTATGAGCGTAACGATAAAGGAGCATTACGTTTTCTCGTTAGGCTCCTGCAGGTAAAAGATTGGCTGTCATCAATCATGGAAAACAATGAAAATTATACTTTTACATAAGTTACAGTTTCTTTTTGTACCCAATTATTGAAGTACGTTCTACATCTGCTACTGCTTTGTTGGGTCATGAGGGTGTTGCAGCCCATTTGTATGACAGGGCTTACACATATAGACAAACAACCACATTCACAGTTATTTGCATGCCTCCAATAAAATATGGTATAAAATATGTTTTTTTTTTATATATAAAAATATTAAGGATTAACCTATGTTGACATCTAATCCAAAGCACAGAAAAGGAAACATAATTTAAATAGGCACTACATCCACCATAAACCCTTCACAGTGTTTTGTTGCTCGCTTACTCAGGACATACTACATCCTTCAAAATCCAGTTTCTGTGTCTCTGAACCTGATATACTCTGTGTCTTCTCACACATGTTCTCGACCAGGTGCGACGACAAGACATTCAAGAAGCTGCTGTCCAATTTCGGAAGTTCCCGGAGTGAGGAGAGCTGCAGCGCTGTGGTGGAGCTCCTGGAGAGGGTGACTAAGCTGCACAAGCAGCTGGAGCTGAAGGAGAGCCAGGCCGAGATAGACATAGACCAGGTACACACCTCCGCTGACCACCATCACACCAGGGTGGCCTACCAGGGTACACAAAGCCGCTCCCTCTGTGTGGCTTTTTGCCTTGCTTTACATTACAAACCATTGTGTGGCTGTGAGTATGGTGTTAAAGTAGATTATAGAGGACTGGGGAAGGTTGTTATGAAAGTCAACAGCTTCAAAAGCTAAACCACAGCGAGTGGCTTGAGTGTGCAACTTCCACCTAACCAAACCACCAGCAGTGGCTACAAAGCCTCCCTCTGTCCGTGTGTCTGTGTGTGAGCAGCTGTATCTCACTGGAGCTGACCACAGGAACACACCCCCTCTCCCCCCTCTCCCTCCTTGTCCTCCATGACACTTAAGAATCATAAATTAATGGTCTCCTGTTACAGCTGAGTAGTATTTTCACAACACAGGAAGACAAGCAGAAGGGGGAACGGTGATGTAATGTGTTCCCAGGACATCTCAGCACTCGGGGAGGAAAAGTTCAAAGTAAACACAGTCCTGACTGTGAGGCTTTGTTTATGTGCAGGATGTGTGGGTGAGACATTTGTCCTTCACTTCGCTCTGACGTAAAAAGGTGCACTGCAGGGATTTCCAGCATTTACACTAGATGCATTTATATTGCATCAAGATGTTAAGCAGCGATTTTGTTATTGTCATGTTTCAGTACCTAAAGCCTGATTTAGCTTATGGGCAGTAGAACTCCTCAGAAAACCAGGTGTCCAGCAACATTTTACCCACACACTAACCCCAAGCATCTATTTAATCTGTAACTGGTGAAGTGTATGTATGTGTATATTTGTGTATACTGGGGTCCAAAGGTCTGGGGCCAATCCTAACCCTAACCACATACACACAGAGGTTCGTGCAGCTCTACATTAAATTCCATTCATTTCGACAGCCTGACCAAAGCTTTATCCCCAAACTTAACCGAACCAATCAATGAGAAATGAGGTTCTGCCTTATTAGGAGCAGGTTTTTGTCTCCATGAGGACTACTGGTCCTGACAAGGTCAGTCTTTATGCCAAAAAAGTAACAAAAGTCACTCTGAACATCTCTCGCCAGCTCCTTAGTCTAATCCCTGGATAATGTCTGAGTGAGTCACTGTGAACATCACGTCTGACGTTGACCATCTCGTGCTGCACTCTTCACAATTTCCTTGACCTTTTCCGTAGTCCATGTCTTTTCTCTGACTGGTGCTCGTCTCAGATGAACCATCCTGTGAGCAGAGGGACCTGACTTACCTGTGCTGTGTGTTTTCAGATGAAGGATTCTTTGGTGCAGGAGCTGCAGCAGAAGGCAGAGGAGACGGAGCTGCTTCACATGGAGCTGCAGATGTTGGAGACAGAGAGGGTTCGTCTGTCTCTGGTGGAGGACAAACTTGTAGACATCCTCCAGCTCCTCCAGCAGCTCCGAGACCTGGTGAGTCACTGCAACTGCACCCTGAAAGGGAAGATGAGACCGAAGATGGGTTTGTCATATTCACATCATATTTGTGCCATGTTGCAACCCGAACATCTTGTTTTGATTGTTAGCACCATTAAGTCTCGTAAACACACAGTTAGGACATCAGACGAACTAAAACTTAGAGTAATCAAAATCATTTTGCAGTGTTTCCAGCTGAGATGAATCCACTCGCGCCGTACTGGAGTGATTTATGTGGTCAGTCAGAATGAAAAACAGACCATAAAATGCTGTTCAGGGACAAACCTTCATGAAGACATGGACATAGACGATACTCTGAAATTAAAAGTCATTAAAAAGAAAGACATTTTAAAAAGAACAACGTGGGTTTGAGTGAATCTAACCCACACTTGTTGAACAAGTCAGACTTTCTCTTTAAGGGCCTGTTAACTGCCTGACAGCCCATCTGAGAATCTCTGTCTCTCTCGTTTCAGAATGTCTCCCGCAGGTCTCTTGGGAAAATCTTACTCAGCACTTTGGAGTCCTGCAGCGATCCACAACACGGTTAGTGGGGCTCACACGTCCAATAAAAATTAATACAAGACCTGTGAAATGCGATAATGAAAACGTACAGGCACTCAGTGCCTGGAATCAAATGAAGCTCTCGTCGGCTCGTGTGTGTGTGTGTGTGTGTGTGTGTAACATGATTTCCACGTCGCTCACATCTGTTCCTTTACTGCTCAGGCAAAGCTCACATACTGGAGGTGCTCAACGCTCTCTATCACGAACTGGCAGCCTGTGAGATTCTGTCCAGTGGTGGACCTCTGGAGAGAACACAGAGTCAGCAGTCTCTCAACGCTCTCATCATCTCCTGCTAAACAACACTGCCTCCTGCTGGGCCAGTGTTGTTCCAGCAGCCTTTCTCCAGGAACACCAGACGTTACGCCTGTGATTTAGAATCAGGTTCATGGATGTATATAGTGTATCATTAATGTATTATATTGTAGCTTCTATACTCTGTAGACCCTGTCATCTATACAGGAATATTAGTCTTGACTAGAGAGTTAACGTCTTTCGTGAAATACTTTACTATACATACAAGTAGATTCATGCTTCAACAGCTATTATTGCACATGCGTTTCAGAATCCACAGGATTCTGAATGTGAAAATGTTGAAATAAGCTAAACTTTAAAGGGGCACACATTAGTCTGTGAGAAGCTTTGACCTTCACTTGGAATTATAAGATGACAGATAGAACTGTAAGGTGGGGAAAGTGACTGTATTCCAATATCTGCTAATATCTCTGTGTTTGGGAAACGTAGGACCTGTTTAGACCTGGTGTTAACATCCATCCTGAGAGATCGGACCACACTTATGTGGTATGACTGGATTGCCGTATGTCATGCATGCACCTCATGTGACCAGTCGTGATTAGGTCACTTCCCCTGCAATGTATGTAAATATAAACAACAATGTGACTCTTGTGTCCACACAGCTGCACCATTTCTATGACATTAGCATTTAAGTATCCTATGGTCACTGCCTCCTCACCTGTTTCTCAGTATTTCACCTGAAATGACAAACATGTCAATCTGAGTGGAATCAGTTGCAGTGTCATTGCTACCTTTCCCTGGATACAAAACCACTCACTGATGTCACTGAGTCGTGTCAATTAAAGACTTTCAGTTATGCAGTATTGTGGGTTTGTGATTTATTCGGTTTCGTAAACATAGACTGTCGACCTCTCGCTGCTGCCAGCTCAAACAATCTGACCGTCATACTTGCAGTGTTGGGAAAATTACTCAGAAAGTTAAATATATGACTTATTACACATTACTCCTTTTTAAAAGTAATACTATTACACATAAAACATATAACATGATAATACACACAGCTAGTTCCTTTGGAACATGATCCACTTTACTTTTTTAAGACATGTATTTCTCTCTGGATCCAGTGGTAGATGAAGGATTCAAATCTTAGTGTTTTTTTCAGCACAATGCACATTATCAAAAGTGAACTGGTCCAAAAAAGTATTCATCAAGGAGTCTGTCAGGTATGTGTTTATTTTATTAAAAAAACAATGTTGTTGTGAAATCTTAATGTGCAGAATAACTAGTTATTTACTGCTATCAATCTAATGAGATGTGTGTGTGTTGAAGTATAAAATAATAAGTATATTTGGTAAAATATACCGAGAATCTTAAACATGAACCTCGATTGGTTATTACATTGGCAGACGATCGAATCGAGTTGCTAGGCAACCTTTGAAATCCCGCGAGATTAAGCGCGTCTTTAAGTATGTAATACAGATATGATGAATTGGCTGGCAAAATAGTTTCCCTCGTACGCATCTAAACGTTTGTGGTGTAAATGCAGGAAGCGGTAAACAACAATTTTTGGAGGATTCTTTGGGCACTTTTCATGAGTTCTAGGGTTCTCGCGAGATTTCGTGAGTTGCCTGGCGACGTGACGCTAACCTCGCTCAACCTGTCGCGGTGAGTTTGCTACGTCCCTTGTGCGCCTCTCTGACTTTCAATAGAGTTCAAAGTTTTTATGTTACTTGGAGTTTTTTTCACGGCTTTAAATAATAATTACGGTGAAAAATGACGACTGTCGTCGCTCAGTCCCACTTCATCTTTGGTCTACGAACAGGTGTGACTAATAATTTGTGTTTCTTCGACGAGCAAACCGTGGTTTTTCCCTGTGGAAACAACGTTGTGTGTTACAACACGGTGCAAAGATGTCAGAGGTTCATTCCAGGTAAGAAAGTGATCCTAAACGTCACAGTCATGTCATGTGTGTGAGATGAGGAAACGAGAATCTTAAACAGGTTTAAAAAAACATGGAAACAGTACTAAACAAATCAAACAATAAGGAAAAGAAATAAATAAAATGCAGCAACGTTTCATTCTTGTTGTTCTTGTAAATCATCTTTTCTATGTAATATATGTGCGTTAATGTCTTTGGCAACTTGTTTACTGTGAGAATTGTAACTTTTTTCAGCATCTTGTTATTTGTGCTAAGAGTGTACCCAAGAGTATATTGTGGTGTTTTACTTTCTCAGATATAACATTTTCCCAGCTGTATCTTTATGATTTGGGGCTGAAACAATTACTTGGTTAATCAATTATTAATTATATGATTATAATCATTTAAGTATTTTTTTAAAGAATTAAAAAGTTTTCTAATTTTCAGAGGATATTTTTTGTTTTCCATATACTGTAACAACCAAATCAGTAAAACGGAATCATTTTGGTTTGTGGAAAAAAACAAGACATTCGAGAACAACATTTACATGTTTGAGAAACACTGATCAACATTTTTCAACAGTTTATGGACTATTTGATTACTTGATTAACCAAAAAAAGTACTGACAGATTCATCTATTAGGTAAATAATCATTAGTTGCAGCACTAATCTGGTTTAAACCTTTTCTCTAGATACCTTCTCCCTTGAAATCATGTCTATTTCAGTCCTGTTGGTGTTTGTTTGCCTCTGCAGGCTCAGAGAAAAGCAAGGACATGCGAGCTTTGGCCATCAGTGCTAACCGGCGTTATTTGGCAGTGTCGGAGCGCGGCGAGAAGGCCACCATCACTGTGTTTGACCTGCAGCACGAGCAGGGCAGGAAGAGGAAAGTCCTGACTGCAGGTGATATCCCTGTCGGAGAGTTTGTATGCATGGCTTTCTCCCCGGATTCCAAGTATCTAATTGGCCAATCAGGAGACCCAGAGTGGACATTGATCTTGTGGCTTTGGGAAAAGCAGAAAGTCCTGGCAACAGTGAAAACCAGTAACTCAAACAACCCTGTCACCCAGGTGAGACCTTTCATGCAGCGGAGCATATAGAGTGTCATCATGTACATGTTACAAGTGTAAAATAATTTCAGTTATTAGCTGGCTGCAGAGTTGCCATCATTCTACTGTCACTAAAATGTACAGCTTTGTTGCTGTTTTTGCAAATGCATTATATAGCTGTTTTTGTCTTTTATTGCACATTACCGTTGTACTGATTCTGTATTTCCAAATGACTGTTTAATGCATTTTGCCATTTTACAATTGATTTGAACATGAAGAAGAAAACTCCATATGCAGAACGATTGCACAGTGTATTTTGCATAAACATGTTTTGACAACATAATGCTCTCTTCAGAATAAAATGAAATATATTGTCTGTTTTACGTGGTCCAGCGCTGAAATATAGCTATTTGATAATGGCATGGACATCACTTACTCAGGTCTTGGGAACTCAGGGAGACGGAGTGAAAAAAGGAGAAACAGAGAAATTAGTATGAATTTGATATAACATCAACATAACATAAAAATAATTAGAAGAAGTATATCATATGTGAGTACTATGTAAGTTCACAAATCAAGCAAGATTGAGCCGTCTCCTCAGCAGCAACATACGTATGTGGATCGACTTCTTGTTCATGTTGTTGCCATTTTCCCTTTGACACTTCACCTTGTCCAGTCTGCTGTTCTTCTGTGTCACCAGCACTTTGTTGTAGCCGACAAGATAACAACTTCCTACTGTCACAATCCTGCTGTAATTTAACAGCATGTATGTTTTCATCAGGTCAGCTTCAACCCACACAACAACATGCAGCTGTGTGTGAGCGGAACTGGTGTGTTCAAGCTGTTCCGCTACACAGAGGGAGCCCTGAAACAGAGCAGCTTCCCAAAGGTGGAGTCCATCAGTTTCCTGTGTCATACTTGGATGACGGCAGAGCGGGTGGTGGCGGGGACGGACACTGGCAGGCTGCTGGTGTTTGAGTCTGGAGACCTGCGGAGAGAGATCAGCACATCTTACAAGGCTTTGCACGAGCAGCCAGACAGGTCACGATGCGCTCCACATAGGCCTATTTTAGGGTAGCCATTTTATGTATGTATATGTATGTATATATGTATATATGTATATATATATATATACATATATATATATATATATATATATGTATATGTATATATGTATATTTAGCCAGACATCCTGTAAGACAGGGGTCTCAAACTCAAATGACCTAAATAAAAGTGTTTGCTTTGATATGGAACTATAAATAGTTAACAATATAAAATGTATTTATGATGCAACATGATTCTGTAAATAAAGAAACTGACCAACATAATAATAATTATGACTTTATATTAAGTGGGGGGCCGGATCAAATTGACTGGGGGGCCCCGCAAGTGGTTTAAGAACCCAGCTGTAAGGGGTAAAGGGTGATACATTGTTAATACATTTTGAACATTAGGCTCACATTAGGAACATTAGCATCTGAAATAAAGTAGCCATTTACCAAAACTGAAGGAATTCTATTTTTCACATGATAATCCCCCTAGTTTTTACCCTAGTGAGTAAACAGGTTGTTATGCACTAGGATAAATGGGGAGAGAAAGAAAACATGAAGCAGTAAATGTTTTTGTTTTGCTTTTGCAGGCAAATTGGGACAAGGATGATCAAAGACCCTGACATGGATAAAGCATCTCCCGCCTCTCCCATAACTGCCATTCTGTCCTATTCGAAGGGCTTTGTGTGCTCAGTGGGTCTGGGCACTGTGTGTCTTTTTGAAAAGACAGAGGAGGACAGTTACAGGAGGAGCAGGGAGATTAAGGTAAAGGTTTTTGCTAAAAAGGCAACCGTGACACTGTAGCAGAATCAGTCACTTCCAAATGACACCCACAGATGTAGACGTGTCAGAGAGGACACATACTGAAATACACACGCTTCTCCAACAGATCCCTCCAGACCCACACAGCGATGAGGTGACCACAGCTGAGAGACAGGAGGTTGACACCATGTGCATCAGTCCAGCAGAGGAGACCCTAGCCATCAGCACAGACCAAGGACAGTTGTACAGCATCAGCCTGTCATCTGTGGACATCAGCAAGGTAGTACTTTTCAGCAAAGAAATGTATTCATTGTTGTGCCTTCATCCCCTTACATTTCCTCTGTAGCTGACTTTCTTTTGTGATAGTTTCTAGATCATTGTAGTGACCCTAACTCTTTTAAGTGTCTTGTTTTTTTTTAGGAAGAACAACCACACTTTGAGTTTCTGTCCCAGTCCTTCCACTGCAAGTCCATCACTGGTTTATCCGTCTGCCTTTGGAAGCCCCTTGCAGCCACCAGCTCTCTGGATCGCTCTGTTCGCATCTGGAACTACGAGACAAAGTAAAGTTGACATGATTACACCCACATCCTGTGGGTTACTCTATTTTATATCTCACTGCCCTTTTCATCCTTCTCTTTGGAAAGAAAGAAAGTTCTTACAGTTCAGGTATGCCAACATTAAAACATATTTAGGAAAAGTATCTGCAGACAAGTTATTTTTCATAATTTCTGCAGTGTTTACTAAATTAGAAGAAACTAAAAAATGTGAAGATTTTTCAAGAAAATGCAATACTTGCATGTGCATGGGTTTTCTCTGGTTTCCTCCCACAGTCCAAAAACCTGCAGAGGTAAATTGGACACTCAAAATTGACAGTAGGTGTGAGAGTGAATGGTTTAATGAGATAAATTAGGTCTACAGTTATTTACAAATAACATGTATTTACATTTATATCACACTTTCTTTGTGCTTAGGCAGCAGTAAATTGAAGGACGGCTGTACAATTTAAAATTATGATCTATTTTATTCATTTAAGCTCTTAATAAAAATGGTTTTGCTGACACTTGAAGTACAAATGAACTACTGTTACTGTTTTTAATGCGTAACAAAAATATTCCCTAAGGAAAAGTAAATATGATTATTCTTTTGACCTTTTAAGGTGCAGATTGATGTGTTTATAAGCCAAATGATAGCGAACATCGGGCACACATAATGGGCTGTTGTCTTTTCAAGTTAAAGGCATGATGAATCTGAGGTTCAAGTGTTAAACATTGAAGACATGCTTCATTGCTGCTCTGTGTCAATTGTCTCACAGAGTGTTGGAGCTATACAAGGGATTCCAGGAAGAGGCACACAGCGTAGCTCTGCATCCCTCCGGCCTTTTCATCCTGGTCGGCTTTTCAGACAAACTCAGACTTATGAACCTGGTTCTCGATGACATCCGCACGTTCAAGGAGTTTAATGTTCGCGGCTGCAGAGAGGTGGGCTGTATATTTGTGTTTTGTGTTTGTTCCCACCGTCTGCCTAGCATGGATGACCTCATGGACTCTTTCAACCTCCTCCCTCTTCAGTGCGCTTTCAGCAATGGTGGCCACATGTTTGCAGCTGTCAATGGAAATATAATTCACATCTACTCAGTCACCTCGTTTGAAAATATCCTCACTCTGAAGGGCCACAATGGAAAGGTGAGACAGCCGTGACGACAATGCACCGCACATTCTACAGCAGGCCCACAGTCACATTTGACATTAAGCGGACATCTTTGTTTTGGGCAGATCCGTGGTGTTAAATGGAGCCTGGATGACAGGCGGCTTGTGTCATGTGGGATGGATGGTGCGGTGTATGAGTGGAACACACAGACTGGCAAGCGTGAGTCAGAGAGCGTCCTCAAGTCCTGTGGCTACACGGGCGTGGCCTTCTCTTCAGACTGTGCGACCATCCTGGCTGTGGGAACTGACCTCACGCTGAAGGAGATCCAAGACTGTCAAGTCAGTAGGAGCAAAACTCTACTGTATCTCTTAAATGAAGTTGTTTGGTTTTTTTTTACATTTAAATATACTGACTATTATGTTCTTAAGCTATAAACCTGATCCAATCAAAGGTTTAGGTGTGAATGTAGTGGAATATGCTTTATGATCTGTTCACGATTATTGTTTTAAAGAGTCAGGTTTGGAAACTTGGACCATTACATTTGACAATAACAATCAACTAAACCAACAATATTGACAGTTGTTGTCTTTTGCCAATAATGTTACAAATATCACATGCTTTTATATGTTATTATAAAGCAAGAAAGAGCAAGAAATGTAGTGCATTATCATTTCAGGTAAGTCCATTGGTTTATATACACATTCAAGACACACAGACATTTCCCTGAAGTAACTTATTCAACAAATGAGTATGAATGTAAATATTTGTGCACATCCTCTGCACCAATATTATAATATATTAAACACATGAAGTCATGTAACACTGTGAGAGTAATTTGACAGGGATGTTCTTGTTGAGGACATGTAGGATTTGTTGTTTGTACAGGTCCTGAGGGAGGTTCCTGGTGATGAGATAGCTCAAAGTGCCGTCGCCGTGTCACACTCTGGAAGGGTCATCTTCACTGGGACCTCCAGTGGAACCATCAGGGCCATTAAATACCCATTACCCATTCAGAAGGACTGGATCATGTACCAGGCTCACTGTGGCCCAGTTTCCAAGGTGGGTCAAGTATGACTGTCAGGTGCGCCGCCATTTAACTGAGATAAAATCCACTAACCCTATACTGTACGTACCTCAGATGGAGATCACGTCCGATGATCAGTTCCTGCTGACGGCGTCTGACGATGGCTGTCTCTTGATATGGAAGATCATTGATAAGGAAGGCCGAGGATTGAAGAGCAACAGGCAAATCATCCACACCGAAGAGATTCTTGTCACCAAGTCAGACCTGGAGGAAAAGGTCAGTGGATGTTGGCATTAGGCCATTTTACTTTCATTCTCCAGCTGTAGACCATGTGCTCATGGTACAATTGTTTATGCATACATAGATGTAACATATGTGTTGATTCATTTCATCCATATGTGATTTTTTTTAAATATGTTGAGATCAGTTTTGAGGCAAAATGTGAGGTGTGAAGTGAAGGCAAGATGATTTCTCACACAATTACAATATCAATATCTTTAGGTTAGGTGTCATGCACTGTGAATAGGCAATGATTGTGCAGTAAATATTTAGTACCACAACCATCAACTACATTTTGTGTGTGCGCGCATTTGTGTTGCAGACGCAGAACATGCTGGAGCTAAAGATGCATCTGGAGGAGATGCAGATGGAGAACGAGTACCAGCTCCGCCTGAAGGACATGAGTTACAACGAGAGGTTGAAGGAGATTTCGGACAAGTTTACGCAGCAAATCGAATCTCTGCAAAATACACAGCAGGTCTGCTAGTAACCCCCGACTGTGTACAATTTAATTTTTAAGATCAAAGAAAAAATATTTTTATTTTGTAATATTTACATAAGGGATTTCCTTTTTTTGGTTTTTGGTGTTGTTTTGAATTATTATTGTTTGTTCTCAATACTGTCTCTATAGGCCATGAGGACAGAGATGGAAAAGCAGGACTGTGAGCACCAGCAGAGCTCTGAAGAGCTCACTGTGACACATTCCAAAGAACTTGAAGATTTAGGTGAGTGAATTGGTGTCATCACTATCAACAAAGTATTCATTTTCCTTCCTACGATGATAAATTGTGTTTATCTGTGATATGAAGAGACGTCCTACAGCCAGAAGCTTATTGTGGAGCATACGAGGTTCCAGGATCTTCAAGCAAAGTGTGAGAGGATGCAGGATGACTTTGAGAAGCAGCTCAAGTCTGCAGAGGAGCACAGAGTCCAAGCCCTGGAGGAACTGACACAGAGTTATGAAGCCAAGCTGCAGGAGAAGACTCAGCTCCTGGCTCAGGTCAGTCAGCACGCAGGAGGATGGCAGAGCTTTAGTGAGGCGTGACCACTGAGCTTTGTCATGCTTTGATGTTTTTTTTATGCAGTGTCAGGAGGATGCACAGCAGCAGATCCGGGAGTTTAAAGAAATCGTAAAGCAGGTAGAGGAGGATGAGGACAAGATGATCCACAACATCCAAATTAAATATGAGAAGCAGCTACGCACGGAAAAAGAGACCAACACAAATCTGAAGGGAGAAAGCAGTCTCATTGTCCAAAAGGTAAAAGACTTTGACTTTTAATTTGAGTCAGAGCAATGTATTCTTTATCTTTCGCCTTGTGTGCTTCTCATTCAGGTCCACAGTCTGCAGAGGCAGATTGAAGACAAGGGCACAGACATAGACAAACTGAAGCAGGAGCGGCAGCGGCTGCTGAGACTGATCCGCTCCCTGGAGAGTGACATCGAGGACCTGAAGAGACAGATCGCTGGACATGAAAAGACCAACCAGGACAAGGTGTCTGTAATCAGGGCTTCACACTGCACTACCTTGAATAAGATAAGCAAAGTTATAAAACTGTACTGTGTAACTTTAAAATAGTGACAGTGACAAAAACTTTTTTATTGATGGCCATCAGGATGAAACAGCTAAATTGAACTAATTAGATTAAATTGTGGACCCTGGCTTTGAAGTAGTAATGTCAATTCAATTGTGGGAATGCGACATGGTTTTGGTCCTGAACATGCTCTCCTAAAAAGTGTCTTATCTTATAACCTCCTCTGAAATCCCTCCATACTTCTGTCCTGATGCAGGATAAGACCATTGCTGGCTTGAAGAAGAAGAACCAGGAGCTGGAGAAGCTGAAGTTTGTTCTGGATTTCCAGTGCAGTGAGCTTAAGAAGCAGACTGAGCCACAACAAGACGAGATCATTGAGAAGAAGGAGAGGATCCATCAGGTTTTGAGAGATATACTCCGCTTTCATAAAAGAAAACACACGAGCAAGTAAATGTTCCCAATAGTAAATGTCCCATGCTGTTTGTGCTCTCTGACAGCTGCAGGAGGAGCTGGTGCAGAGCCAGAAGAGCAACACTCAGCTGAAGCTCACAGTGACCGACCTGAGACTCAAACTGACCACCAGAGATAAGGAGATGCACAAGGAGATGCAGAAAGTCAGTGCACATACTAAACACTAACACATTGCAACATGCTAACTTTTCAGTTCACATATGTACTTTTCAGGCTCCACCCATGGAGCAAATATGTAATATGTATATAATGTGTTTAACTTTACTACAACTACTAATATCAAGAAGCAGTAGAAATCCACCCTTCTTATCATTATCCATTTATATTTTACCTGAGTTCAATGTGTTGAGTGAGTGTTACACACAACAACATTGGTCACTGGTCACCACATATCACATGTGTCTGAAATAACCAATCAGAAGCTAGGAAGACTTAGACTGAGATAAATGTCTGTACTAAAGAAATCTACTTTGCAAGTGTATCTTAGAAAAGCACAGCTGTCCTTTGGAAATGCTCTATGCTGTAACAGTCTGAAAAAGTATAACTCATGTTTATATGTACACATATAATACAAATATGTATGCAACGTTATTTTATTGTGTAGAATTAAACATAAATGGGTGTTGTCTGTGGCCAGGTGAAAGATTTGGAGACACATCTTAAGCGGTTCAAGTCAGACCTTCATAACTGTGTTGGCTTCATTCAAGAGCCAAGGAAACTTAAGGACAGTGTGCAGATGATCTATGCCCGCTACGTGCCACAGGCTGATGGAGTGAGTGGTTCACTTAGTCTTTTAGTACTTGTGTGTACTCTCACATACACTAAGAAATGCAGTCCATATGCAAACCTTGTGCCTGCTGTTTCCAAGGTGGACAAAAGCAGCGTAGACGAAGATGTTCAGAGGGCTTTCTGCCGCCACCGCGATCACCTGGAGAGGACGGTGAACAGTCTGAAAATGAGGCTGACCAAATCCACCGAGGAGCATGAGCGAGTGTATGCCAGGATCATGAAGGTGAATAAACTCTTCACTGCACACGCCGTTAACACAAACGGTATTCTAACACAGTGACTGTCGCCCCTACAGGAGAACGTGACTCTGATCACTGAAATCAACGAACTGCGCAAGGAGCTGCGTTTAGTGAGGAGTCAGGTTAAAGACTACAAAGCTCAGCTGATCACATACAAGAGATCCAACAAGTCACGTCCAAACTCAGAGGAAGGACCAAACAAGGAACCTGAGCGTGAAAACGTCAGTTAAAAGACTGTTGTCAAACTATTGGAGCAGCAATGGGACAAAGTACTTCAGGGATGATTAAAAAAACATGATAACAGTAAAATGACAACACAATTTAATCTCATATTTACAATGAAGATAACCTTGAATATTAAGTATTATATTTCTACAATTCAGTGTAAATGTAGATGAAATAAAGGGGTCATCTGAAGTATGGGTTAGGATGTGTTGTGGCTCATTCATTTTAACTTTTTTATCCTGATCATCTTTCATTGCTGCAGGACATAAATTGTGATGTTTTAAAGATGCCATTATTCAAATTACTGCCATTCACATTTCTAAAATGTACATATACATATACATATATATATATATATACATATACACTGTATATATATACAGTATATATAGTATATTATGGGATGGTGGATAACTGATCCTGTCTGGTGGAACTCAATTTGGGTCAGGCTGTATTCAAATCATGAGTTCATTAAAAATAGGTTCAGTCGGTTTGTTGGTGTGGCATGTTTTTAATGTGATATCACAAATTGAAAAAAATACATTTTGGTCAGTAGCTTCAAACTCAGGTATGGTTGGTCTGGCTAAGGATGGAGGACAGAACTGTGTTGGGTTTGAACTCAAAGGTTCAGGTTTTCTTTTTCAGGATAGTACAACCCCTGGCAACAATTATGGAATCACCAGTCTTGCAGGATGTTCATTCAGTTGTTTAATTTTGTAGAAAAAAAAAGCAGATCACAGACATGACACAAAACTAAAGTCATTTCAAATGGCAACTTTCTGGCTTTAAGAAACACTAAAAGAAATCAAGAAAGAAAAATTGTGCTAGTCATTAAGTTACATTTTTTAGACCATGCAGAGGGAAAAAATTATGGAATCACTCAATTCTGAGGAAAAAATTATGGAATCATGAAAAACAAACACACTTCAACACACCACTAGTACTTTGTTGCACTACCTCTGGCTTTTGTAACAGCTTGCAGTCTCTGAGGCATGAACTTAATGAGTGACAAACAGTACTCTTCATCAATTGTAACCCATTGTAACCTTGTTTTTTTCTGTTTAGGTGTTAATGATGGCGTTCGTTTAGCTTTTCTGCATGTAAATCCCATTTCCTTTAGGCGATTTCTTACATTTCGGTCACAGACGTTGACTCCAGTTTCCTCCCAGTTGTTCCTCATTCTTGACGCTTTGATGTCTTCCTTGGTGTACCAGTATGCTTGCCTTTAACAACCTTCCCATGTTGTTTGTACTTGGTCCAGATTTTAGACACAGCTGACTGTGAACAACCAACATCTTTTGCAACATTACGTGGTGATTTACCCTCTTTAAAGAGTTTGATAATCCTCCAATTGACATCTCTCGTGTTGGAGCCATGATTCATGTCAATCAACTTGGTGCAACAGCTCTCCAAGAGGTGATCAATCCTTTTTAACTGCAGACTAACACGCAGATCTAATCTGATGCAGGTGTTAGTTTTGGGAAAGAAAATTTACAGGGTGATTCCATAATCTTTTCCTCAGAATTGAGTGATTCCATAATTTTTTCCCCTCTGCTTGGTCTAAAAAAGTAACTGTTACTGACTGCCACAATTTTTTTTCTTGATTTCTTTTAGTGTTTCTTAAAGCCATAAAGTTGCCATTTGAAATGACTTTAGTTTTGTGTCATCTGCTTTTTTTTTCTACAAAATTAAACAACTGAATGAACATCCTCCAAGACTGGTGATTCCATAATTTTTGCCAGGGGTTGTACGATGCAGCTTGAGCAGAACTCTCAATACATCTAACTATCCGTTCTACCACACCACCTAACAATAGTTAATCACAAAATTCAACTGTGTTGATATTTTCTAACTGACCAAAACATTTTTTATAGTAAAAATCAAAGTAACAGTGGGCTTACATTTGGGGTGTTCACGAAACATTTACATATTACACAGTTCCAACGTACAACAAAGTATGGTTGAGTGATCAAACTACAAATTGTAGTTATCTTACAAATATTGAAAATAAGACATGTAAGGTTAAAACATGGATACTATGTACATCAGAAAGGTCAGAACAGTAAAACATGACAGATACGCAGTAACACAAGAATAGAAATGATGAAAATGACTGTGTAGAATTAAACATAAATGGGTGTTGAAAGAGGATCTATTTAAAAGTTTGCAGACATCCTGACGACATCCTGCTTCAGGTCCACGATGTGTGTGTCGATTCTTCCGTGTAAATCATCCATTGAATTGGACAGAGTATCGTACAGAGCCTGAACACAGAGGAACGACAGGTGAGTGTCGAAACATGAACGAACACACTGGACACAGTGAAAGCAGACAGTTGTGAGTGATTGTACCTGAGCCTTCTCCGTCTCTTTGCTGCAGACGTCTCTCAGGCTCTGGATCTTGGCCTTCAGCTGCTGCGTCTCTCTGGAGATCTCTTGGATTTTTTCAGCCATTTCTTCGCGCTTCTGATGGATTTGGTTACACTGCCTGGAGAGTAAGTAAGTTTAACCTTTCAATACATTTATTTTACAGATGATCACGTATCTACTGGAGAATCAAATTTCAAGATATTTTCAAGATTTCATGTTTGAAAACAACTTATTTCATTTCCATAATGTTGTCAAAACTACTACATACCCCATAACATCCTGAACATGCTGTTCCATGGTCTCTTTCTTCATCTGTCTCCGGATGTTTTGTTTGGACTCTTTGTCCAGCTTCATTCCCTGAGCGCGCTTCATCTGAGCTTCCTCCACACACAGGTTTTTCAGCTCCTTCTGCTTCTTCTCATACTGGGCAGTCAAGTCTTGTTGCTGCATACACACACACACACACATCAAAAATAAGCTTACTCTGTAGGCACAATGACAAGCTGTAAAGCAGGGGGCGGGGACCATATTTGCAGAGAATGATGTGAAATATGAAATACAGAGGACATGAACACTTACCATCTCGTGTCTCTGCTTGGTGTTGCTCATGCTGCTCTCCAGGTCCTGCAGCAGGTTGTACATCTGCTGGATCTCAGCCTCAGTGTGAGTCACACCCTGCACCATGTTCTGCAGCTCCACCACACGCTCGTCTGTTTCTTTCTGGAATCAGTGATATGGAAAACTCATCACAGCTCGTTCCATACATCATGCCAGCTCCCATTTTCCCTGGTACTTACGATGGAGTTCTTGACATTCTTGACGTTCTCCCTCATCTTCTCCATCTGACTCTTCAGTTCCTCTGGAGACTCCACGATCTGAGACTTGAGTCTGCCGATGTCCTCCTTCATGTTGCTCACGTCCACTTTCACCTGGGCCTGATACACACACACACAGAATGAGGAGATTTGGTTCTTACTGTTTGGATGTCTTATCATCTTTCAAACAAAAATACACATTAATTAATAAAGATATAAATCACAGTCACGTTACCAGCTTCTGAGACTTCTCTGCAATTTTGGTTTTCCACTCAGCGATGCAGTCATTCTTCACATTCTGAAAAAGGACACGTTTATTTCACTTTGACTTGACAGCAGGGTTTGTTATTGTGACCATATTTTTTGTCGTCACTTACCACTTCCTGGTACTCATGCATGGTGGTGGCCTGCAGCTCAGACAGCGCGGCCGCCAGCTCCTCTGCCTCAGCCTGCTGCTCCGGTGGGATGGTACTGAACGAGAAAGGACAAGAAAGATCTATACACATGGACATGTCAACCGTGTTTCATGTTCTAACCAAACAAACAAGAAAAGTATCACAAATGTCACAAGGTTCACCCAAGACCTACGTCAGCGCCTTGATCTTTTTCTCAGCTTCTTTGTTGCCTCTGGTGTAGGCCTGCAGCCTGTCCATGTCTGCCCTCTGAAAACAGAGCGGCTCACTGTTACATTGTGTGAAACTCCAAACACAAAGCAGGATAATGATTCCCAACATGTCAGTGTTCAGAAAAACTTGCAGTAAGAAACCAGGTGGCCAACAGTGTCGGTTATTTTTAGAAAAATGTCCAAGACTTAAATACCATGTTAAGCACAAATGTTTAGTCAAAGGATTTTTATGCATTTTAAAATCAACTCTGTTTAGACCATTGCCACCAGAAAGGCAGTCATCAATCTATTGAGACATTTTATTGTAGCTCGACAAGTCATTTCAAATAGATAGGTTGATATAATTGTCAGATTTGAGCATGGCCACCCCCATGTATGTGTGGGTGTGTGTGTGTGTGTGTGGGGGGGGGGCTAGGAGCTAATGTAACATACATATTTGGCCTGCTTCTCCAAGACCATTTCCATTCTCTGCTTCCTGAAGTGAAGAAAGTTCAAGATTGCACTGAGAACAGTGATAGTCTTCTGTTTCTCTGTAAAAGAACAGAAGGGCTGTGATTATCAAAGCACTGATTACAAGTAAATGCTAATAAAGTATTAGTGTAACAAAATGAAAAGACATTTACTGACGTGGGGCTAGAAGGTCATTGAGGGAGAAATCAAACACCAAGCACATAGGCAGAAACTGCTGCCTAAAACAGATAATAAATGAAGTTATTATTTCATCGATACAAATGATTAAATGTATATATCAACCATAAAAGAGGTATCTATTCATGTTAAGTTGCCATCAACATTTTTATCATAAGTGCATAATGTGAAATGTCCCAAGTAATATTCAATAATCTTGGAAAACAAAGCTGTCATTGACAAAGGTGTTAAAAAATGTTTTTTCTTGGGACTGGTGAATCAGTTGGGTTAATAAATATGCCTTAAGCCCTGTGTATATGTTTACCTCTGGTAAGAGGGTTATGTTTCTGCCCATATCTATTTGTGTATCAGTCAGTGAAAAGTATTTCTCAGAAACTAAAGGAAGGATTTTGATGAAAGCTTTTTTATTTCTTCAAATCAATCATGAGAGATAGGGTAGTTTTTGACATTTTCATTAATAACTCTGCTAAAAATGTTAGTTTGGTCAAAATCGGGATCTTGCTGCTTATTAACACACACACACAGAACTCACATTCGTATGTAGACACTCATGATAGACGTCGCACCCTCCTGATACGCTGGATACTGAATGTTCTCCAGAAGTGGAACCTGTCGGAAAACAACAAACACACCAAGCTTGAGAACAACATCCAGACTGTTCACCACTTGATTATATCTCATGTAAATATTAGCTGCTGAAGGTGACAAAAGTTGAACTGATTTCCTTGATGTGGAGGTTGATGAATAAATACTGTTCTCACCATGGAGTGACACTCAGGTCTGAAACGATACAGAAGATGCAGGACTCTCATGTACAGTGTTTGAACTGTCCCTGGCTGGAAGAGAGAATTTTGAGGTTAATATTTAAAAAGAAAAAAAAGAAAAAAAAAAGAAAAATTTAATTGATGATGATAATTTACCAATGCTGTTAATTTGGGCAGATTTTGCTTTGGGTGCTAGTATAATAAATGTGTGTAAGTGCTATATATTTAATTCTCTTTCATTCACAACTATGTAACATGTACTTTTTAAACGAGTTATGATGTAATGATACAAGTAGTGACTGTCTGATGAGTTATTCATATTGTACTCCATAGCTAGGGCTATAGCTTTGTCTATAAAAGACAAAGAAGAAGAAAAAAAGACTAACGGCACACTGCACAAAAGCGACCACAAAATAATGCCATACAAAATAATGCTACTGTTATTTACTAGTAATGTATTTTACGTTGTTACTCTCATTGTTACACCCAAACATAGTTTGACAAAGAGGATGCGCCTCTTTATCATAACAGTATATGTCTGAGTTTTAAATAAATGGTTACTTTGAAGGCACGAAGTCCCGGTTTTTGTCATAAGCCGCAAATTAAGACATTCGTTTTAAAGTTCAAAACACAAATAGTTGAGTTGACTTGACAGTCTCGTTAGCAGCGGCGGACAGTCACAGCAGTGAGTCGGGAAACGAACGTTACCTTCGGGGTAGGAGTTAGGTCGCCCTTCGTTAAGTGTTTGGCTTCTTGACCAGTGAGAACTTCTGTTCGGTAAAAGTTCACTATAGCATCCGCACTGTACACGGGGAACGTGTTTTCAGTCATTGTCGCGATGTTGTTGGTGACACTCAAATAATGAGAAACACAGAAAAACGTCGGCGATTTTCACAAAAACAAAATTGGCGCCTTGCAAATACTTCCTTGTTGATTCGTAAACGACGCTTCTGATTGGTCAGTTTGTCCTTCTTCTTCTTCTCCTATAGTGGAAAGCGGTGGCACATTTACTCACCAGCGCCCTCTGTGCCTGCGCCTCTTGTAGTGCAAGACACACAAGGAAAGATAAAAAAATTGTTACAATTATTATATAATTATACAGTACCCACAATTATATAGAAGCCCTTTTCATCCACTTGAAAAATAAAAACATATGTCCATACTATGTCATAATGAGATAATAAGTCATAATAATGAGATATCTCATAATTATGATAACTTAGCATCTCATAATTATGACTTGGGTATGCATTATTTTTTTTCTCTACGTGGTGGAAATGGGCTTCCATACAATTCCAATTATAACCATGCACCAAGTCCCATGTAACAATACCCACACATATCCAACGGAATAGTTATATCACACCTTTTCAAAGCCACAACACAGTGTTTCATAATGCAACACAATATGAAACACTGCTGTAGTAGACTCCAGGGATCAGTGCAGTAAAGATGGCAGCTCTTGAGTGTACAGCAACTCTTACAGTCCAATGAATGACCACCACTAAAGACCGCTCTCTCAAAACATATACAACTCCGGAGCAGCAGGGGGCGCTAATATGACACCGCCAGAGCTACTAACGATGAACGTGCACGTGACTCACAACACGGAAGTCCCCTCCCTGTAAGCTGGACGTCTGTGTTAAGAACGTTGCGTTTCGCTTTAAAGTAAATATATAATGTGTGTGGGAGAGAAGTGAAAATGGCAGTGAACTGGGCGGACAGGCTCTCTGCTTTCTCCCGCAGCCCTACGGAATTCCTGTCGGGGACAACCGTGGACGCTTTTCTGGCAGAGCTGCTGAGGGAGATCCGCGATGACAGAGCCAGCTACGCTGTTAAGGTAAAAATAAATCAACATATTGACTGAATGGATAAACTAATGCATCAGTTCTCTATCCACTGTATTAGGATACAATAACTGTATTCTGCGTTGTGTGTACAGCTGGCGACACTAAACTGACAGTTTTTGCATGTGACGTTTTGAACACAAACGAGTAAAGTCTTGTATTTATATATGTATAGGATTTGGACTAAAATAAACACAAGAGTAATGAATCTTTTTTTAATAAATGAATAATTGATTGTTTTCTTTCGTAAGAGAGGTTTAGTCTGTTGACAACAATTCAGTTTTTTTCTTTTTAAGCAGCGTAGCTTAAAAAGTGAAGGATGAACAATTGTCAACCTTGCAAAAGTGTACTGACAATGTGGTAAACTAAGCAACCTTGGCAGTTGTTTGTGCTCCGAGTACTTTCTCTGTCTTATTTATTCTTTATTATGCATGTTACATGTTTAACTATATTTTTAGTGTTTTCCATTAGTTTTTAATGTATTTCGAACTAGTGTTGTGAACACTAATGTCTGTTACCCCCTTCTTAGGTCCTCCTGTTGTCCCCGTTATGCGAGTACCCACACCTGCTGTGTCCCTCAGACTCTGTGGGTGAGGAAACAGCCCTTGAGCTCATGTCAGTGTTTGCCCAGTGCCCTCCAAAGTTTGTACAGTTTCGTTGTCATGTCCTCCTGGCCCTCACCTCTGTGCTTGTATGCACTTCTTGTATGAGCAGCCGCTCCCCTGCATCTCAAGATTTCCTGGACGTGCTACTAGAGATATCCCAGAACACTGTTGACCTCCACGGTGATGGTTTGTCGCATTCTCTCCGGAACACAGCTTGTGACTGTTTGCGAGAGCTGGAATCTTGCTCTCCTGGTCTTCTCTCCCAGCATCTCGAGCTCTTGGATGGACTAAGGCACCGTGAAACCTCCCACTTGCACCAGGCGTATGCAGGACTGTACACTCTGGTTTTAAGAAATGCTGTGTACCAGCTAACCCAGGAAACAGGTGCTGGTGGCGAGCAGCTTAAATCTCTTCTTGGAGGGAATACAGTTGTTGCTTGGGAGGCAGACCGAGACTCAATCCTTTCGAAGGACTCTGGTGTACTGTCATCTCTCATCCTGGGGCCTATGGGTTCAGTTCCGATCCTCCAGACCGGGCCTGATTGTAAGGAGCTGCGTTCCATCCTGTCCTCCCTCCTAGAGGAGTCCTACCTCCTCACTCCTTTGTGCCAGGCTGCACTGCTACACAGACTGACAGAGGTGGTTGCTATGGTACCTGGTATCCCTCCTGCCATATTCAGAGCTCAGCTGTTGCGACTGCTGGGCACGAGCAAGGTTTGTGTCAAATGGAGGAGAAGAAAAGCTTATCACTCATTTTTTTTATCAATATTCTATCCCACTGATTTTGTTTAGCATTCACAACTTGTATATCACAGGAGACAGTAGCTCACAGACTGTGCAGCAGTTTTATCAGGAAACATCTTTTATAAATAAATTAAGAGTGTACGTGTAGCAGCTTTGTGTGAATTTATGCCCTTGAGATGTACAAAGATTTCCTGAACCAGAGTTAATGTTTTTCTTCATCCTTTCAGGTGTGTCTCTTCCACACCACTCTTCTGATGAAGTGTGCATTCACAGACAGCCTGTTTAGTGCAGAGGACGAACTGTTTATGCTCAAACGACTAGTTGTGCTCTCCCAGCATCCCCTGCTGACTACAGCTGACAAGCTTTTCTACATCGACTGCATCCTGCACTTTCCAGAGAACCGGCCCATCAGTTGCAGTGACGGTGATGAAGCACTGCCTGTGCTGCTGACTCCCCAGCTGGCCTCAGTGCTCATGCCCACTGTGTTCAATGATAGTGCCACATTGCTAACCAGACTCAACCTGATGTCTCTGGTCTATCTTGAGGAAGGGGATGATGGAGAAGGTAAAGGCCCAGCCTACCTCTACGAACACCTCACCGCGCTGCTACACATAGTGGAGAGCAGAGGCAGTAGAGAGAATATTGTCACCTTTTTCAGGGCCACCTTCCTTTTCCTTATATACTTCTGTCAAATAGAGAGCTACTCCAGCAGCCTGGTAGAGAAGCTGTGTGAGCTCTACGTCCACCACACCCATCTTGCACCACACCTCATTAGCTTGGCCGACTACATTCAGGACAGGCTCTCTGAGTCTAACTGGGCTGAGAGGCTTCTACAAGCTCTGCAGAGAGCCATCACTGAGGTGTCACTCACCCAGCTCACCTTACCAGACCTCCATTCACACCTCAAGATGCTGGGACGAGTAGCAGAGGAAGGAAAAATCCCCCAGCAAAGCACTCTCCGCTTTCTGTACTGCATCATCACTCCATCATCCTCCACGCTGTGCATGAGCGGTGATTGGCATCTGGGGAACAGAGTGCTGGCAGTTTGCCGCCGCCTGCTTGTCCACCCCAGCCTGGACTCGATGCTTGTCCCTCTGGCCGACATCCTGCAACATCTCACCTGCCACCACGGAGACACAGACATCCAGGACCATGCACGCCTTTACTACACCCTCCTCACCACACTGTCTCAGGAGAAGCTGGCCGGGGTATTGGCACGGGGTGCGACTGAGAGAGGCAGGCAGATTAAGACACGATCTCTGTCGTGCATCGTAGCTGAGAGTGAGGGGCTGACAAGAGCGCTGACCATCCACCAGACTGAGAAAGCAGTTTTTAGTGTGGTTGTGGTGAATTCTGAGACACGTCAACACACACATTCAATGCCAGAAAGTGACCTACCACAGAATGATACGGACAAATGCCCAGATGATGCCAACACAACAATAGAAGCCTACAGAGGTCAGTTCAACGACCCTGACTTTGCCTCAGAAATTACTCTGAGCTATCAACTGGTTCACACTCAGGCTAATGACCGCTGCTTTGATCAACTCTTCAGCATTCGCCTGCATTTCAGCCTCACAGATGACCACTATGAGGAACTAAGCGACCTTAGCATCCCGTGCCTTTTTAGAGAAGGACCGTTGCCAGTGGTGAAGCTGAGACTGAAGCCTAGACAGCCCTTCCCCACTACCCTCCAAGCCAGTGCCATCTTTACCACCCAGGATGGCCTCTCCTGGCACACAGTCCTGCCTGCCATTTGTGTGGCTTTTCAACAGATCTTTGCACCCTTGCCTGCTCCCTCTGCCTGGGGACGAAGCAGCAAACTCATTCTGTTTGAGAGATTATGGGATGACATTTGCTCAGAGAGTCGAGACTGTGCTACCAGCCTGTTCTGCTGCCAGCTGAAGGAAGCTGCCCTTTCCTCCTTGTCAGAGAAACACTTCCTGCCTTATCTTATTTCAGATTTGTCCCACAAAGAAGAACTGAAAGTGCTTTTCTTCCTCCCTCCACAGTCTCATGTGCTGCTGAGAATCAAGTCAGAGGAAGACGCGGCACATTTCAACATTGCTACGGATAAATGGCAGCTTTTGCCGCACATTAATTCGTATCTACTGACAATCACATCCTCACAGGAAGATGCTCACAGCTGACTGTGATGCATCTTACTGGCCCCCTTTTTAATCAAACAAATAGCTGGCTTTTAGCAAAATCATTTCATTTTGTCACCACTTTAATAACTTAAATTGTACTTAAAATAAAAGAAAGGAATGCAGACAGTTGATTTAAAATAAAGTTATTGCACTTTAATATTCTTGACCTGAAATTGTGTGTGTGAAACTAAATATTTTGTTGTTTGTGAAATATGATCAAAACAATTCTTATTGATTACACCTAAAAACAAGGAAACAAAACTTAAACATGAGCTGACCAGTGACTCAAAAAGTTTTATAGCCCCTTATAAAAGCTAAAGCTCTAAAAATAATTAAGAATCCATTAAACTAAACTACTAGCTAGAGAGGTTCAACCCATCTTCTCAAAATAAGCTGTTATACATTCTTCTGCAGTTACCAGGCTTGCCAGTAAGATGACAACTGTAAATCAACATGAATTAAAAAAAATTTTATTTTGGATTTAAAAGGAGGAAAATTTATTGTTCAGCATCAAAACACTTGCGTATTTAGTTTTCTTTTCAAGAACAGACATGGTTCTTAATGTTGTGACTGCTTCCAAACAAAAACCTTTAGTGAGGCAGTCCAAGTCACATTGTGACTTCATTCAATCCATGTATGGATTTCTCACAGTATTCATTTATGTCCATTAAGACCATGATTTGTCTTCACCGTGTGTCCACCCCGTCCTTTAGTTAGAAAGGCCATTGAAGTTTGGCTCCGTGCACGGAGGTAAGGCAGTCTGCTGACTTAGAAGTTTGTCCATTATGGCGATCTCTGCATCCCTCTTTTCCACCTCATCTACTGGGGTCCAGGACATGTCATGCTGGAGTTTGAATCCACCAACAAACTTGTGAGGGCAGCTTGTGCCCCATTCCTACAGAGAAGTAGACAGAGAAGGTTATGTCAGGAATAAATTCACACAAGAAAAAAAACAAGTTATTATCTGTGTATTCCTACAAATCACTTGTGTGCTAGCTGCTCTATAGCCATTCAAATCCAACCTAAGCTGCCTCTGTTCTGGCCACCTGCTATATCAGCTCTCTCCTCGGTTAAACAACCTTTGAACCTCCAATGTTATCCAGTTTTACAAGTACCAGGCGAGGCATTCATGTGTATTAAGTAACAGGCTCTGTATTGGTATTTTGCAACTCATATCCACACAGGTGAACACATGTCAGTATAATACCGACCTTTGGGGAAATGATGGAGAAGTATTTCTGTCCAGATGGTCGCTCGTATAGATAGTACATGTTGCCTGGTTTCTTGACTATGTTACAGGCAGCATGGTGGAGATCAGCATCTCTTTTAGCCGCTTCCAAAACCTGGAGTAGAATAAAAAAAAATATATATTACATTTGAATACCAAAAAAAATGTAATACCTGATTGACTTTTTTTTCCTGCTGTCCCTTTAAAACATTTTTTTTCTTTTTATAAATCACGCAACAGATCTAAATAACATTCTTTAGTGAGGTCTTTGTCAGTACTATATAAGATTATGTGGGCAGGTTGTGTGTGAAGTATGTATGCTCTACATAACTTTCTAACACAGTCCAAAACATGGAGATAAGATTTAGATAAATTGGCGACTGTAGGCATGAGGGTGAGTGAGATGATTGTTTTGAACTTGTCCAGTTTTTGTGTATACCCCAAATAGAACAATGGCAACATTTATGCCATTCTGTGTATGAAAACAGCTGTTTTAGTTTAGCTTCTTACCTTTCTCGCCTGTTCCTGTAGGTATCTTATCTGGTCAGCGATGACTGTCAGTTTGTTGCAAGCGTTGGCTTTAATGAAATCATCTCCCTAATAAAAATAGACTTTTTTGATTATTGATATTGACTTAGATGAGCAGGTAATGGTGCAAAAAAACAACAGCAATACAATTCTAACGTAAAAAAAATGAAGAAGAATAGAAGTACATTAAGATGACTGCACCTTCTGAACTTGTGATGCCAGAGCCACCAGGTCCGTGGGGTCTCCCACTCTGTTGGTCTGGTAGGAGCTGACCAGTTCCAGCCCGCCGGGGGCACCGCTGTTCTCAACCAGAGTCACTGCACAAACACACAGGGACAGTTACGTCACACGTACACATGTAACTCAGCCGGCTGGGTGCGTCGTTACTACAATTTAATTTATCACTGCCACCACCGTCACTGTCCCTACAGAACCTATTATAAAAGCTACAACCGCTCAAATACATTGTACGTGTAATGCAGCGATGCACTTTAATTTACAACATATTTACAAACAGGTCTAGTCACTCCCATGTAAATTGTTCCAATTTCGGTTCTGTTGTTAAATAATACTATATTACAATGTCGCCTGCAGATCTGCTCGTTACACTTGTCAAAGGTTACAACACAGCTGTTCGCACAGTACAAATCCTACTATTAATGCTAGTTGCTAATTTAAGTTTAAATGACTTTACGTTACCTATGGTTGTTTTGTTGGGCTGACTGGGGAGGCTGACTGTCCTGTCCATGGTCTCGTGTTAACGGTTGTTCCGAAAGTCTAGTTTGCAGTGGGTTATATGACGTCTATCACCTAACATGCCGCTTTTGTAACCACTAACCAGCTATCTTACTTAAAATACCGGAGGCTTCGCGAGGTCCTAATTTGCTTGAATGGCAGTCGTATGTTTGCCTGTGTAAAAGTATTTGGGAAAAAAAATCCCATTAACAGTTTTTTATTTTGTCAACGAATTTATGTTGTGAACATGTTGTTTTTCATCATGACTTCAACTAAAAATGCTCCTATTTAGCGTATTATTTGATCAGGATAACTATTTTTTTTTGTCAGGCACAACACCAATTGGCCAAGCCTCGTCACATTTGATGTTGAGTTTCTGTAAAGTTGTAACTCCACTTTTTCCAATAACATAGATATTTCAGATATTATAGGGCTATGTGTGCTCCTACATTGCTTACTTTGTCAGGTGAATTTTTAAAAGTAAGATTGTGTCATTTTTTTCATAGAACCGTCTCTTAACATTTTTTCTATTTGTAATAATCCTAACCTTTTTTCTAATTGTAATAATATGCATTATAATATCATAATTGTGAACAAATAGTGACAATGTGTAAATATGTATGTTTTTATTTATGCTAAGATTCACTCAATGACTATCACGTAGACAAGTGTGGAAGTAGTGGAGAGCAGTTTAGTGTTTTAGGTATAATTTTTGTGACTGTCACAGAATGACAAAAAAAATAGTAGGCCTACATTATAATTATTTTTTTACAACAATATGTTTACAACACATTTGGCCATGTGCTGTTCTGTGAAGAAATATAAACAGAACATCTTGTTCATAAATTGCAAAAATGTTGCAAACAATTTTTCTTTTCTTAGTATTTGGCCCCTAAAAAACAAAAACGTATGAAAAGCCAATGTATTACATGTAGTTGTTGTTTTATTGTGAAGTTTTGTTTTCTTTGATTTTACCCACACTGTAGCTCTGATTACTGCGTGGGTCCGTGGGGGTCAGAGGGGGTGTTACTGGGGGCTGAAACCCCACCTCCAGACAAGTTACAGTCTGAGGAAGAAATAAGTTTTTCCCTTTCTCTGCACCGGCTCCTGATTTCTGGCCCGCAGCCTCTCTGTTTCTCTGTCCCGTTGCAGAGCTGTGACAGTTCGGCATCATGGAGCTCCATTTTGCGCTCGTATATCTCTCCCTGCTTTTACCACTGTGCACATCGGACAATATTCAGAACCAGAACAACCACTATGTTTTGGAGCCGTTTGATTATCTTTTTGACACGGCAGTGGAAGCGTACTATAAGGGAGACTGGCTGTCGGTCATCCTCAACATGGAGAAGGCGCTAAGGAACAAAGCTACTGTCCGCAACGTGAAGGCTCATTGTCGGATCAGCTGCGCCAACCACACCGCTTTCGGCGACCCTTTGGCCGGCTTAGGAGTTCCCGTTCCAGGGGCCGGGTCTGTGGATGACCTGGGCTTCTTCCAGAAAATCCTGAAACGGGCGGATTGTGTGAACTCCTGCGAGAGCGAGAAACTGGGTTCCCCTACTATGCACAAAGTCACTGAAGACGTGGAGCTGGAGTTTAGGAAGAGGAGCCCATATAATTACTTACAAGTCGCCTATTTCAAGGTACACAACTCGAGACTCAATGCTGTAGCAAAGAGTGGAAAGTTGTTTGATTAAAAGTCATCATCATACTCAAAACATAACGTTTAAATGATGATGCAGGCCGAGCTTTATGAGTGAAAATCTGACATTTTAGTTGGGATCTCATTGAAACTTAAGGTCAGAGTTGTAAAACTGTAAATACCCCAACCCCCTCACCAGCAACAGCAGCAGCACAGTCATGCCACGTCTTAAGGTGGAGTCACATTCTGCAGAGTCTGACGTGAGGACGTAGATTTCTGGGATCCAGTGGTTTTAAAAGGCCCAAACTGCTGCTTTCAAGTGCTTATGATAAACTCAGACTTCTAAAACACACAGTAATCATTTGAGATGGGAATGTGTTCACTGACCACTGAGTAACTTTCACAGCATTCACAGGGTTTTTTGTTGTTGTTTTGTTTTTTAAATGATTATTATTGATATTTATTTGGAATAGAAAATAGATGACTTGCTGACAGAACTTTAAAGCAGCAACATCATGAAAAGAAATCTGCACCATATTCTGGATGTGTAAGATACAATCTCAGATAGTATTTCCTTGAGCAGAACGACAAAACAATAGTAACAAAAACTGTAATATACTGTAATTATCCTATGTGATACTATATCACAAGATCAATATGCAGTCTATCAATATTAGACTTACAAATTTAATGTTAACCCTACATACAGCTTTTTTTTTTTATTTTTTTTTTTTACATTTTCTGCCTATGAATCATTCAATGTCACCCAGGAGACAATAGATTTTAGATATGAGGAAAATAACTATCTGATGGTTATTCTGATAAATATTCATAGATATTTTTTTTTTTTTAAATCGTCCAAGCCCTCATGCCTGTCCAATAATCATAATTTTAAAAAAACATGCATAAAAATAGTGGGCAGTTAAAGCTGTTCATCAGCTAAACATATTTCTAAAAACAATCAACTCCTTTAGGTCAAGTGTACTGGATCAAATAGCAGCCAGAAACACTAAGGTCAGGTCATTGTTAGATGTCAATCAAAGGTACAATATGCTTAATCTGACTTGAGCATTGACTCTCTTGGACCGAAGACATTTTACTAGTAAATTTACAACTCATTATTTCATACTGATCATAGGAAAATTTGGTCTAGTCTTTTCTAGCGCTCTAGTTTAGATTTTGTGGATCTTTAGCTTCCACACTTGTTAATTAAAGCTGCACTAGTGAAAGTTGGTGATGGTGATGAAAATATCACCAATGTTGAAGACTGTCTCATAAGTCTTTTAGTCTTGATGGATGGATGTATAGATGATCTCAAGTGCCTCAACAAAACCTGGATGAGATTAATTCATGTATTCTTGTTCAGATCAATAAGCTGGACAAGGCAGTGGCAGCAGCCCACACGTTCTACCAGGCCAACCCGGAGCACATGGAGATGAGACAGAACTTGGAGTACTATAAGATGATGGAGGGAGTGAAGAAGGAGGACTTCAAAGATTTGGAGGCCAGGCCACATATGGTGAGAGCAAACTCAGTTTCTTATGAATCAATACAATACAACATTTTTGGCATCTTAAAGCTATTATTATTTTTTTTAGTTATTATTGTTGCTTGTTGTAACACTCTTCACACCTGTGTAGCCATCAATAAATACATTTCTCTAGGGGAATCAATTGTAGGCGGAGTCTGGGAATTGTTGTAATCCACTGCAGCAGTGCAAATGATACATCCCAACATGTACTTTGTGCTCTCAAAACACAAAAACACACACTGCTAGAAGCCCAGTGGAGGAGTGAGTGCCCCGAGGATAGTTCTGTTGATACTGACTAGATCGTGTTTGATTCACTGTAAGAAAAAACATTATCATAATGGACAGCACAGGAAGGCAGGTTGATGACTGACATTTCAGTTTGAACAAAACAATTGATCATGTTTATTACTTAATTCCGAGGGCTACAGACACAAGATTTTTTAAATGTATTTATTTGTGGCTCTTCAATTGAATTGAGTTGAATGAATTTCAACAGATAAAATAAAAAGTGTTTTAGGAAATAACTATGATTATTCTGCCAACTTCATGCAGTCCTGTTAGATCTGTTTGATAAATCCTCTGACATGATGAAGTCCATTAACTGCTGCTAAAGTCTCACACATACCTGTGGTTGTTGCAACTGGCCAGCGACAGAGTTTTTAAATACTTGAACAGAAATCTCCGCCTGGGGAATAACAGTCGTAAAGAAAAGTGGAGAACATCCTCGCCTCCCTTTTATAACAAGTACCTTCTGTGTTATTGCTGTTAGAGTAAATGGTTCATCAAAGAGATTGTTACCCTAAATAGAGGAACAAGCTTTATTTTTATTTTTATTTTTATTAGGGGTTAGGGTTTATTGTTTATTTAGATCCCCATTAGCAATGTTGGTTGTTAATCTTCTTGGGGTCCACATAAAATGAATAAAATGTAAACATTTACTATCACAATATCAACTAGTCTGCAAACCATATTAAAGATAGAGGTCAGTGATGAGATCAAAGTAATAATTAAACCAATGCATAACTTTTGAATGAATGTAAAGTCTAAGCATGTTTTATGTGAGAAGGTAATGTAATGAAGAATGTTCCATAGACTCGAGACACTGTAAACAACAGAAGTATTAAGTTGATAAGGTTTTGCCTTGGTAAGTTTAAGACGACCCATAGTAACGTATCAGATGATTGTGTATTTATTTATTTATTACTGTTGTATCAACATTACACATGTTTGGTTCTCCTCAGGCTAGCTTCCTGCAAGGGAAGAGTTTCTACAGCCACGACTCCTTCGGTCTGGCAGCGGAACATTTTGAAATGGCCGTAGATGGGTACTTCACAGCCGATAAGGAGTGCAGAGCTCTGTGCGAGGGATCCTACAACTATGACGGATACAATTACATGGAATATAGCGCTGACCTGTTCCAGACCATGACAGGTAGAGACACTGTCCCGCTTTTATACAGAAGATTAAGAATGTGCAAGCTGAATCTTTGGTGACATCGTGGGCATGTGTGCATGTGTTTGTGTCAGACCACTACATGCAGGTACTGAGCTGTAAGCAGCACTGCTCTGTGGAGCTGGCATCTACAGCTGGCAAAGACAAGCCCTTTGAGGATTTCATCGCCTCACTCTTCAACTACCTGCAGTTCTCCTACTACAACAGTGAGTCTCACATTACTCTCTTCATCAGCCTGTGCATCTATGCTGCTCTTAACGGTAACGAGAAGTAGAAACCAAGGTTATAATAGATAACGTTTTTAATTCATTTAGTTTTTATTTAGTTTGGACCAGGGGTGTCAAACTCAAATGACCTGGGGGCCAATGAGCATATAGTCTGGTCAAGCGGGGGCCGACATAGAGGAAAAAAAGTGGACTATTTAGTAGCCGGTGGGCAATATAAGATATTCATTATGATATTAGACAGAATTGTAAAGTAAAAGTGCTTGTTTTGATATAAAATGATTCACAATAAAAACATATTTATGATGCAAAAAAACGGAGAATTAAATTGGAAAATGTAGCAAATAATGACGAGGATAATTGTGATTAAAACAGCTTAAATATAAGAAATTTCATGTTTAGTGTAATACATTTAATAAAGCAATGTTTATGACTGAATGTCTTATTACTATTATAAAAATATTGCCGGCAAATACATTTAGTCTTATATTCTGTCTCTATTCCATCACCTTGCACAGTGGTGGGAGGGCCGCATGTAATCGATTGGAGGGCCACATGTGGCACCCGGGCCACCAGTTTGACACATGTGATTTGGGCTTTTTGTTTCTAAAATTAGTTTGTTTTTATTAGTATTAGTGTTAGTTTATTGGCAAATACTGTACCTGGAGTATATAGATTCAAAAAGGTCATAATAAGTATTTTGTCAAAAAACCCAGCAAAAGATGCCATTTTAAAAGTTACCTGAAGTGCATAATGTGCATCATAGTGCTGAGGTTGGATGTAGTTAGTGTGAAAGGTAAAAATATAGCCAATAGACTAAAGATGCACGTAAACATAACAACATAAATAATAAAAAGATAAATAACCCAGGAGTAAATAAATAGCCAGGAGTCACAGGGAGTTCAATCGGAGGAAAAACCTGAGCAAACCCCCCCAAAACAATAAACCCAATAAAAGACTAGATGTTTGATTCACAACCAACTCATTATATCAATAAAAATTGTTGGTTGGTTTGTCACAGTTTGATGAACTCCTTTCAAATGCTTCACCTGCAGTTTTCATCTGTAATCTCCACGGCTGAGCAGAGACAAATCAAATGACATCATCAGACTCATCTTTTCATTAAATATAAACTCTCAACCTTACAATTGTACAAAATTACCATGAGATAATGTCTGTGTTTTGATTTGACACAATACAAATAAAAAGTGAAACAGACCTTCTACCTGCTAATCTGTGATCTCCTGATCGTACTTCTGTCCCCTGTCTCAAGGTGAGAAATACGAGCAGGCCATAGCATGTGGCAAAACCTTCCTGTTGTTCCACCCTAATGATGAGGTGATGAACCAGAATGTGGCATATTATTCTGCTGTGCTGGGCGAGGACAAAGCACAAACCATATCAGCCAGACAGGTACAGTAGTTCTAAATTAACATCACATTGTATGGAACTGTGTGGCTTTCTTTCAAAGCAGCACGTGTTATCTTAATGCATAACAATCAGCAGCACATCAGCCCGGCACAGCATATGCTGAGAGAATAATATCCCTCATTAGCTCTTAAACACACTCAAGTGCTCAACAGAAACATTAAAAGCACTGATGTGAATCCTAACAACATAAAGGTTTCCTGCTTCTTTTTAAAGAAGCAATAACTAAGGCTTTTTACAAACCACAGGCACTAAATGTCCATATTATGCTGTATTTATATTGGCTTAATAGGACTCCTAGTCAATACAATAAAGTGATTTTTTTTGTGCTGAGATTGTAGCTTTGAACAACTCAAACTGTGTGTAAACTGTAAGGTCTGCTGCCAGTGATATATATTTTTGTTGAAATGTGTGAAACAGCTGTCATCGATCTAGGTGCTCAGTGACATGGGTCTCTTAATCAGAATGGGACCAGAGACGTGTACCTTGCCACTGGACGCATACATATTCTTAGTTGCATCAGTCTAGCATTCCACACGCGTGTGCTCAATCGCCGTTCCATTCTAGTAGTGACGATTTTCTCACCCTCATTTGTATATCCTTGTATTCCTTCAGCAGAGTTGCACATGTGCAGGTACCAGACGTCCTTGCACAACCTCAAGCACGTTACAAGATACAAGAAGTGTCTTGTTATATGCACAGTGAATAATACACTGTGGTTTAAATTGTGCATTGAAATTCTTACCTATGCAGAACTTTTGCATAAATACTACAATTAAAATGGAGGTGTGCACATGTATGCCCACCTAGGGTCCACCCGGACCACCATTGAAATGGGCTAATTAAATGACTATATTAAATCAATCGGACTCTAGGACACATGGACATGAAAAGTATGACCTGAGGCCTTTAACAGTAAACACATGAATGTGCAGACATACTTCCGTCTAGTTAAGCCCCCCCTGGTGCATGCATTCCTAAAAGACATATGAACAATCAACCTCTGCATACTACCTGGTTTCTCATTCATGTGGACTGTTTTTTGTGGTAATTTTCTACAGATGTTGTCAACAACTGCTTTTTTCTTGACCTTAGGTGGTGAAGCGGTACATCCAGAAGTCCATACTGGAGAAAGAGCTGCTCTATTTTGGATATGAAGCTTTTGGCATCACCTTTGTAGATCCAGTGAGTGGATAAATCAATTCATCGCCAACCACTTTGTGGTCATTTCATGCTGTGTTCAATTAAAAAGGGTGATGATGGACACATTGCTGTTTTTTTTTAATTTAGGACACATGGACACCTGAAGACGTCATGCCCAAGAAACTGAGAGAGAAGCAGAAGTAAGATATATAAGAAACAAATGCATTTGTGGCAGGGCAGATGTGATTTTACACTTCGCGTGATGGATATTCTGTCCTCCTCTGTGTCACAGGGCTGAGAGAGAGACCGCGGCGAGGATCACGGAGGAAATAGGAAACCTAATGAAGGAGATTGAGACTCTAGTTGAGGAGAAGAAGAAAGATTCTTCTGATATAGCAAAGGTCATCGTGCCACAGGAAGGTCAGACACCAAGTGTTACTTGAATGTCTCAGTCAGAACTTGCTCTCATGCAGCTAAACCAAGTGCAGCCTGGTAACCTGTGACCTACCTCCTCTAGGTGACGTCGTGTTGCATGATAATATCAAGATAACCATGACGTCCAAGCAGCTGAACGGCTCTCAGCGGGTGCTGCTGGATGGAGTGATCAGTGATGACGAGTGCAGGGAGCTGCAGAACCTCTCCAATGTAAGTTATCATCAGAGTGAAGTACAGGATCAGATTGTGAACTAGAGAACCTACACTTAAGTCTGCTTAGTTTTTGCATTCAGATCCAAATCAACATCTTATCATGTCTTCCTTGACCCCAGAAAATTTCATCAAAATCCATTCTTAACTTACGCTGCTGGAGGTAGTTAATAATAATACATGGCCAAATTAATTCACAATATATATTTAACACAATGGCTACTTGACATAATAATAATAATAATAATAATAACAACATTTTCAGTCCCTTTTATCTTAAATATGCACATATTTATGGTTTCTACTTACTTTTTGAGAGAAAGAGGGAGAGAGTGAGTTAAAGGTTTGGAAGCCATGATTTAAAAAATTAAATTACTATAATATCTTATTAATGCAACAGGTTTAGAATAAAGTTGCTGGCATCTCACCCCTGATTTGAGGCAACTCAATGACAGTACACAACTGGAAAACAAATTTTATTTTGTAGTAGAAGTAGTGAGAGAGATTACAGACAATATAATAGATATATACATATATATATATATATATATATATATATACATATATATATATACATACAGTATATATATAATATAATATACAGTATTTTGTCTTTGCAACATTGTTTTGGTTTCTTTTTAGTTTATTTAGTTAGAATGTTCTTTAAAGATTTTTTTAAAATCATGTCTTAATCTATTCCCAATAACGTTAAATGTTTAAAAAACAAACAAAAAAAACCTCCACCACCTTATATTTCTAAATATAACCATAAAGTAATTGGAAGTCTATAAACCATAAGAGAACACAACGTTGGTGCTTTAAGGAAATACTATCAAAGGTTAAATTTTGCACGATTGTATATTTTTACACATGTTTTTGTCTTCTTTATTGAAGCTCTGCTCATGTCACTGGATGTCTGTTTGTCTTCTGTCTATGTGTTTTCCATTGTGTGTGTGTCAGCCCGTCTTCACATGAGTGAATATTTTGTGAATATTTTCCAGGCAGCTGCACTGAAAGGTGATGGCTACAGGGGGCGCACTTCCCCACACTCTCCCAGCGAGACGTTCCAGGGTATCACCGTCCTGAAAGCTGTCAAGGTCTGTAGCTCTGCCATGGTGGAAGCAGTAAACACGTTGGGTTTGGTTAAACCCGAATCAATTTTCTACACTTTAGTGTATTTATTGTATTGTATTTTTTTATTTTTTGCTCTCACTTCCTGCAGCTCGGTCAGGAAGGGGCGGTTCCTCTAAAAAGTGCTCATCTCTTCTTTGACCTGAGTGAGAGAGTGAAGAAGGTGGTGGAGTCATACTTCATCCTGGACACGCCGCTCTACTTCGCCTATTCCCACCTGGTCTGTCGCTCTGCCATTGATGGTGAGTCAGTGACTGTTCTAGTACCATTGTACTGTATGCTACGTGGGCGTGTGTGTGTGTGTGTGTGTGTGTTTTGGAAGAGACCAGCTCAGCACTCTTATTTTCATTTCACTACAGCTGTATTAATCCTGAGAGCAGTTTGGTTTAGGTCAAATATACAGTTGTTACAGATATGAGACTGATTTGTTAGAAAAAAAAAACTACTTAAAGTTCTACTCATTATTGAAAAAAATCCCCAAAGGCTGTAAATATGTCTGTTGGTTTACTTAATTATCAAACACATCTAGTAAATTGATGCTTACAACATGTGATTTATTTTTTTTGTACAATAATTTTTTTATTGAAAGGCTGATTATTTCTGGTTCATGCAAGTTTACACATTTTTTTTTATGTATCTAATATTTAGTTGACATTTTTATTTAAACTATTTACATGCATGAAATAAAGACTGGAGAGACAGACCATAAGTGTTGCTTAATAAATGTTTATATAACATGGACATCATATAATCAGCTGTTCTTCGTGGCCCCATCTCAGTTTGGGGCTCCAGGCAATAACCGCATTTTCCTTCCCTGCAAGCACAGTGATCCAGGTGTTGTGCTTCTTGCTGATAACAGTACTTGTGTTACGTTTTGTTTCAACTTGTCTCTGGACTGTTGTTTTCCAGACAAGCAGGAGGACCGCGAGGACCTGAGCCACGCTGTCCATGCGGACAACTGTCTGCTGGTCTCTGAGCTCAATGAGTGCATCAAGGAACCTCCTGCATACACACACAGAGACTACAGGTGAATGCATGCTCAGAAATACACAGTGACAGCACAGATCATGAGCAACCACATGACACCAGTATGTCGTCCTCTATCTGCAGTGCCGTTCTTTATTTAAATGGTGACTTTGAAGGAGGCGATTTCATTTTCACTGAGTTGGATGCAAAAACTGTCACGGTAAATGTTCCCCTTTTATTTCCACACTCTAATATGTGTGGATGAAAGCAGCTATAATCATCAAGCTGTACCTCTCTTCTATTGTTCTATGTTGTATGATCTATGTTTTTCTTTGCTTCTCCAGGCCGAGGTTCATCCGCAGTGTGGCCGTGTGGTCGGATTTGGTGCAGGGAAAGAGAACCCTCATGGTGTCAGAGCTGTCACTAAGGGTCAGAGGTGTGCTTTGGCACTGTGGTTCACACTGGACCCTGCTCACGAGGATAAGGTACAGATGATCTTTCCAGGGTAACACCATGATTACAAAGGCTCTCTCTACAGCCGTACTCTCTACCAACTCGCAGCCACGATATGTGGGCTCATCCATAGGTGTGAAGAAACCTGGAATAAAGTAATTTATTGCCTGGATCTAATGTGTCAACATTAATAAGAGAGAAGTTAAGAAAGTAGACTTTGAACATCTCAACATAATCAAGATACAATTTGTGTCTTTGTGAATAACTAAAAGAGGCAAAGCATAATTTAAAAAGAAAAAAAAAAAGGTCAGACCTGGTAACCCTGTAACAAAAACAAAACAATTATCTGTGCCTACAAACCAACAAATCAGTATTAAAAAAAACAAAAAACTTTTTCCTATCTGTGGGTCTACACTATAGAGGTGTGTATGAGCTGATGACAACAGTTTTTTAGAATATAAAAACATAAAAACCTTATTGTTGGGGTATTAAAAAACCCCAACAATAATTGCATATATAAATAATAAAATAATAATTACATTATAAAATAATTATAGTTATTTTGTTCTCAGTTTCTGAAAATAATTTCACCAAAATTGTACACGCTGGACCAATAAAGGCACATTTATTCTAAAATCTAACTTAATACACATTGGATCATTGTTGCTGCACAGAAAACTACAGGCGTGTAATTGCAAAATAAATATAGCTGCAGCAGTAATTTGAAGGAAATTTGTCCTGCCTGAGAAGTTGTCAGGAAATACACACCTTCAATGGAAAACAAATCTGATTACAGGACCTTCCTCCCACTGTGGTACTAATCGTGTGTGAATAGACCTTTTGTGTTTGCCTCTGGTTCTGGTGTTTTGATTCCTAACTGGATTATTGTGCATTCACTGTTTCCCTTCAATGCTGCCTCTGGTTCTGTAGGAGAGGATCCAAGCTCAGGACATGCTGAATATGTTCGCTACACCAGTGAATGCCGAGTTTAACAAGAAGGAGGTGACCGTCAGCTCAGAGCCCCAACCAGCCGCACCAGAGGCTCCTGCACAGGCTGCCCAGGAGACAGCAGGCGCAAAGCAAGAGGACAAACCTGCAGAGACAAAGGTGGACGTGCAGGTCGACAAACCAGCGGACACACCAAAGGACAAAACAGAGGAGAAACCTGCAGAGACGAAGGAAGACGTGCAGGCCGACAAACCAAAGGACAAAACAGAGGAGAAACCTGCAGAGACGAAGGAGGACGTGCAGGCCGACACACCAAAGGACAAAACAGAGGAGAAACCTGCAGAGATGAAGGAGGACGTACAGGCCGACAAACCAGCGGACACACCAAAGGAGAAAACAGAGGAGAAAGCAGTCAAAGCGACAGCAACAGGCACTAAAGCCAAAGCTGCTCCGAAAGCAAAGGCTAAAGCTGGAGAGCAGACAAAGGGCAAGAAAGCAGACAAAGGTAAAGCTGCTGTGAAAAAAGATGCAAAACAGAAGGATAAAACTCAAACCAAGCAGGCAGACAAAAAGGAGACAAAACCAGCTGTGAAAAAGACAGTAAAGGTCGCCAAAAAGGACTCCAAATCAGACACATCAGACTCTCAGAATGACAAGGTAGAGCTGTGATGTAACAGCACCTGTGACTCTTGATTTGCCATTGTCTAGTTCTTCTTTGTGGGTGCAACTTCGATTTTAAATTTGTCTTTTTAAAGTAATTGGGGTTGTTGGGGGTTGTTGGGGTGGGTGATAAGATATTTTACTGCAGATGTCCCTCAGATCAGATCAGTATTTTTTATATCCATTTATTTTGCAATGGTGCCTAAATTACTGTAACTGACGTAATTTGGAGTCTTTTCATCTCTCGTCATATGAGCAGAACTGTTCTGTTGAGAAAGCCCTAAATCAACTTTGTTGAATGAATGAAATAAAAAGTGATGTTTCTATATCCTGATGAGTTTTTCGTGCCAGAGCGACACATGGTGCGATGCGTGGAGCTGACACTGGGGGGCAGCAAAAAATACCAGACTTCTGCTTATTGAACAAACCATAAGCACAGACACTCCTGATTGAAATCACCAGAGCGTGGACTTTGAGGATTTGGGAAATCCCGCCGCTGTCTTACTGTGATCTATTTTAAACTGGACACACTCAGAGCCAGACTTCTCATTGTCTCTCACATCATTTCAACTCAGTTGAATCTGAGCACATTTATACATCTGCAGGAAATCTGGCTTTGTGGATATTATCTCCCTCCTGCTTGGACATTGCTGGTGACATGGTTATACAAACCATGTCACCAGCTATGCCCAAGTAGTATTATATCATGTCATAAAATGTATGTAAACGCACTGTCACTTATTGTGTATACTACTACACAATAGGTTACAGTAAGTTTGAATTGAGGTGAACGGACAAACTCACAAGTTTATTTGTAAAACACGCCTGTCTATTCTCTCTCCCTTATTATTATTATTATTATTATTATTATTATTTATATCACATTAAGACATGATATCAACTTTGTTTTACCTTTTTCTCTCTCTCTCTCTCTCTCTCTCTCTCTCTCTCTCTCTCTCTCTCTCTCTCTCGTGTCCACTCTGTGGCCTCTCTGTGCTGGCATGACTTCATCCACATGCTAAACCCACACAGACATCACACCACATATCCCAGAGTCATAGTTGCCTACACACACCACAAAAGTACAGCAGAGAGAGAGAGAGAGAGAGAGAGATAGCATGCATGCCTGTGTTTCACTTAACATCACTTAACATTTGACTCAGTCAAATATAAGTCAAACATTCCCTTTAACTCTGTTCAAACACTCCAGTCAGTCACACAATTGTTTCCAGTGACATGTTGTTAGTGCAAATTTACACTGTACACCCACCCGTCCACCATCACACACACACACACATACTTATTTTATACGCAAATATATACAAGTGCTTGTCTTTTATTTGTGACTGAGCTCTTGTGATTAATGCAAAAGTGATCTTCATGCATTAACCAAATCCCAACCCAGCACAGGACATGTGAGTTCAGGACTAAGTGCAGTGTGTGTGTGTGTGTGTGTGTGTGTATGTGTATGTGTGCTGTCAGTGCTTTCTTTGTGTCTTCTTTTGTTCCACTGAAGGAGGGAGAGAAACACACACTGGCCACTTTGTTTTTCTGTGTATTTGTGGCCTATGGATTTGACCATTGTTTCTCCAAAGGATAGTGGGAGAGAAAAGGAGGAGGGGTGTATGCCAGAGTATGAGAGTACAGTAGACAACGGAGGTCTCGTCAGTGATTGGTACAGCCATCTCTCACTGTTCTGCCTACAGACACAAAACAGTCGGGATGTACAAATCAGGATTTCTTCCCTTTTTTCGTAGATAAACACCCCCAAGTGTCCTATGTGTGTGTGTGTGCCCCAAACTGGTTTCTTAATTGTCGCCATGGTAAAGTGGTGAGCATGTAGACGGAGGTGGCAGGTTGGGGTCGGGCACAGTGGGTGCAGAGCTGAGATTAAATACTGCACAGGGAATAAAGCAGCAGGCGATCAAGAACTGACATGACCTCAGACTCTCTGCTCCTCTGCCTAAAAATAAAAAAAATATTCTCATTGTCTCAACGCTGTGGCTGCTCCTCTCAAACCCAGTGCAGTGTCATTGTGGATGAACTGACCCGGTGGTGTTTTTACAGTAGAAGGCAAGGTCAGACTGTAGCTGCCATTTTCATAGCTGCTGCCAGTCCATCTCAGTGCTCTCCGGCCTTGTGGTAGCAGGACAGAGGGGTTTATTGTTTCGGTGGCTGTTCTGACAAATGCCTGGCTGATGACTTCAGCTCCGCTGTGAACTGTCTCCTTATTCTCCTGCTGTAGGACTGGGATCACAGCCGTGCCGGTCTGGGCATGGGACCACAGCTGAGAGGAAAGCAATGGTCCAGTGAGATGCTGGGCATTCATAGCTGCTATGGAGGAAGACAGATCTACAGTGTATACTATATATATGTTTAGGGTTTCATTTCCCATTTCTAAGTGGCCATTTACTGACCAGCCACTTAATGGAGTGGCAACTGGTGTAGTCTTCAGCAGCTGAACCCCTTCTGCTTCAAGGTTCAATGTGTTATATGAGATGATCCTCTGCATACCTTGGTTGGAGCAAATGGTTATTTGACTCACTGTTGCCTTTTTATTATATTAAACCAGTCAGAGACATTTTGTGATATGACGCACCTTATTCATGATGTTAGGGGGTATTTCGGGAGTTAAATGCCACACTGATATATTGCTACTACTCCAGGAAACTCCACCTTTAGTTCCTTTCTCCAAATCTCCAGCTCTGAGCCTGTATGCAGCTGGCCAGCACCCATATGCCCCCGGGGGAAGGGCAATGATTTTCCGAGGCCTTTTTGTCCTATCAAATGAAGACCTGTCGGCTGGTTGTTATGGTGAGTGCAGGTCCACCAATGCTTGGCTCAGTGCCACCTTCTTACAGAGAGACAGATGGGAGAATAAACATTGGCGTGAAAGGAGCCGAGAGGATCTGGAGAGGCAGAAGTCATGCAGGGAAAAACATGGGGACAGAGTGAAAAAAAGACAGAATGCAACATGAAGATAATGAGGTGTTTTTTTATTTACATGTGACAACATGTGCAGGAGTTGGTGGGAAAGACAGCATTGAGGGAACGTGTCAGAGACAGAGGCGGAGAGTCATCTTCGCGAGACAGCAGGTACATGACACATTTTTGGAATAGCAACCAATAAAAAAGGTGGTAAAGAGTGTGAGAAAGGTTTTTTAGACACAAGTAGCTAAATGTTGGTCAAACTGCTCCCAGACATTTGTAACATCTTTTCAGTGGATTCTCTATCAGCTGTTTTATTTTGATATGACTTTGTAGCAGATGTTTTTACCCCTTCGGTCAAATGTTTTGCTGCTTTAATACACTTTAGACTGCACCGTTGTCTATTTAGCCTTACACAGGGCATTAGAAATATAAAAATACTATAAAGGTTCATTAACATCAAATCAAATACACTGGATTTGGTCATTAATTCCCTCCTCTTGACAGGAAACAAGTCACCACTCCGCTTCTGTCTGTATTTGTGTCCAAGCCATGGCCGTCCCTACTGAAGTGTTAAAACCTGACGTCCAACATCCATCACATAACACAAAGCCCCTGACTAAGAATTTGCAGAACAAGGAGAAACATTTTGCTGGCGATTTGACCTACTTCACTTCAAACTCAAAAAGAAGGGAAGTGGCAGTCAATAGAGAAGAACAATTTAGAAATTCAAGACAGGCATATAGCCTTAATCATTAACTTAGAACATTTATTTAATAACATATACAATCAATTACACCTTATTTCCATTATATACATTGTGAATATATATTATATGATTATAATATGATTGATCATTCTATAAAATAATTTAAACTGATTCAATTAGTGAACATCTTAATGTGAGAATAAACCTCACTTTCACAGGCTATAGTGTTAAACTGCCTGTTATTGTGCATTATAATTAGCAGTATTAGTAGTGGTAATAATACTAATATTGTTATTATACAGTAATGTTAACTGACAAAGGCCGTCATTTGTGTGTCATTTATTCTAACTTGAATAAAGCGTATGAGTTTAAAGGTACTTAGAAGCTGGATGGAACTGGAGTTGAGGGGCTGTTCTGTCTTGGGTTAAGGCCAGATGGCAGAAGAATGGTGTCTGCAGCCCCTGGTTCATGTGCAGTGCAGCTAGAGCTGAGAGAAATGCTCGTCTCTTCTTTACACACTCTCAGAGCACATCGATGTAATGGTGAATTACAGTCCCATATTCCCTATTAGTCTCTGTATATTCACTTTCAGCTGTTTAGTCCCAGGACTCCTCTACCTCTTACTGTCTGTGGATGCTGGGCTGGCAACGACACACACACACCATGGAGTCTTACTCTTACCTTAACCATAACTATTACAGGCCTAATCCTCACCTCATTCTAATTTCCAATTGTACAACATGTCTTCACCACAACATGTAATAATTTACATGATGGGGACTTGCGATTTGTCCCCATAATGAAGGCAAGGCCCCATAATGTGACTGTGTAAACAGATTTAGGTCCCCACAACATGAGTAATACCTGGAACACACCACCATCAGTATTATAAACACATAACTCAGGGTTATGGCGATGGTTATGGAGTTATGTGTTTGTGACAGTAGGTCATCTTAACAAGAGATTTTGTCCTCCTTTTAATATCTATAACACTTAAAATTCACTCATGTTAGCTGAATAAAAAGTCATGGAGCTTAAAGAAATGCCACAGTTATGTGGTAAATTGTGTAGTATGAATGGTTCTCTGGTTTTTCTCAGTACAGCGTTGTTAAGCTCTCATGTTGCACACATTCCCGTGCTGCACACAGAAAGATTTGCTGTATGTTAAGACAGACAGCAACAGCAACAGACAGCTGAAACAACAACAGACAGCTGAAACAACAAAAATAAAACAAAATACATTGTAAAATCCAACTTAATAAAACATGATTATGAGTTAATACTCTGATTCAATAGCCAGTTGAAACCATTACGGTTTATCATAGTTTCTTTATCAAGATGAAATCCTGCTGCAAAGATACAGTAGTTGTCATTGAAATAGTTTTTACTGGTTTGATACATCAATCACCATCAGCATTAAAATCCAACATATGCTCTCGAATCACCCAAAGATTATGTGTCCAGGTGGAGCTATTCTATGGTACTTCAGAGAAACAGGGTCATGAGGCGGCCCCACTCCTGACCAGAGAGCCTTTTTCTGAGGGGCCCTGTTAAAAACAATTATTTTCCAGAACCCTTGCTGAACCTTAGGTTACAATAAAGGTCTTTCCGGCTCCAGATAAATGCACACATATAAGAGGAGTCCTCTACACTGCCACCAGCTCTGTAGTACCACTAAAAGAGTTCCTGCTCTCTTCGCCGCCCCCTGTCTCCCTGTGTTTCTTTAAGGGTGAGAGCAGCACAGTCCTTTGAGGAATTCAGGGAACCAGAACAAGTCTAGTTATGCAGGTGCAGGAGATTTAGTTCCAGCAACTGTATGGTACAGGAGGAGGCAGTTAACAGGGAGCCAGGAGGCGGAGGGCAGGAAGTGATTGACGGGAGAAGAAAAAGACTTGGATAAGCTTAAATTTGTACTAGGAATAAAGAGAAGTAGGGAATGACAGAATGAACAAAGACAGGATAAATAATAATAAAAAAACATTATCATTGAGACACAAACCTGATTGACCACCATGATTTTGCCACATTTCGCACATGGAAGAAAATCATTACATGTTTTCAGAAAAAAAAAAAATTTGTGTAAGTTTTGAACCTAAATGTTCTTGACGGTAAACACAAGACTAATCCATGTAGTACTGCAATACTCTGTATATAATATGTATAGATGTTTGTGTACATGAATAAAAACTCCTGGTCCACTCACTACTCTTTTTCCTCATCTTTCAAGTACATAGAATGTAAATAAAAACTAGTCTTCTGGTTACTACTTTGGGAGGAATTAGGCAAACTCCATCCTACTTGCTACTCATTAGCCAATACACTAATGAGCAAAAGGTCTCTGCTCTTTTTCCTTTCCTTCAAACATAGAATATGTCATATCAACTCAAGTCACATAGTTCAATATATATATATAATATATGAGCCAAACTGCGAAAAATTTCCACATACACAGGAATGGGAAATGGAGACAAATCAAGCCCACGTTGGAGCATCACAGTGTTGTCATACTTTACCGTAGAAACCTGATTGTAACTTTAAACGGGTCACAAGCCATGGGACTTTTCTCTCTTAAGTCAACGTTTTGATACATATTACAGTTTTTATACAATCACAGTTTAGGTTTTGTACTTTTTTCTTTTGACGTTTTCAGTTTTTATAATGAGTGTGTATTGCGTGCGTGGGCGTTGAGCTACACACACTCTGCTGAGATCCAGAAAAATAATCACAAAAATCTCGTAACAAACTCTTCTCCTGTCCACGATTTCCAAAGTATACAGATAATGTTTACATCAAAATGTTTTTTGTTAAATTTGGACGACATACTAAACTATGACATTTTGGTCACATTTTGGACCACATACTAAACTATGACATTTTGGTCAAATTTTGGACGACATACTAAACTATGAGATTTTGGTCACATTTTGGACGACATATTAAATTATGACATTTTGGTCAAATTTTGGACGACATACTAAATTATGACATTTTGGACGACATACTAAACTATGAGATTTTTGTCAAATTTCGGACGACACACTAAACTATGACATTTTTGTCACATTTTGGACTACACACTAACCTATGACATTTTGGTCACATTTTGGACTACATACTAAACTATGACATTTTGGTCACATTTTGGACGACATACTAAACTATCACATTTTGGTCACATTTTGGACGACATACTAAACTATGACATTTTGGTCAAATTTTGGACGACATACTAAACTATGACATTTTGGTCACATTTTGGACGACATACTAAACTATGACATTTTGGTCACATTTTGGACGACATACTGAACTATGACATTTTGGTCAAATTTTGGACGACATACTAAACTATGACATTTTGGTCAAATTTTGGACCACATACTAAACTATGACATTTTGGTCAAATTTTAGACCACATACTAAACTATGACATTTTGGTCACATTTTGGACCACATACTAAACTATGACATTTTGGTCAAATTTTGGATGACACACTAAACTATGACATTTTGGTCAAATTTTGGACGACACACTAAACTATGACATTTTGGTCAAATTTTGGACGACATACTAAAAATGACGTTTTACTGTAAGACCAAAAAGGCATGGTGGCGTAGTGGTTAGTGTGTCTTAACTATGTTACCGTTGCAAGAGAGTGCTGGGTTCAGTCCCCGGTCTGTGTGGACAACATATTAAACTATGACATTTTGGAGTACATGCTAAACTATCACATTTTGGTTACATTTTGGACCACATACTAAACTATGACATGTTTGTCAAATTTTGGAAGACATACTTAACTATGACATTTTTTGTCAAATTTTGAACGACATACTCAACTATGACATTTTCGTCACATTTTGGACGACATACTAAACTTTGACATTTTGGTCAAATTTTGGACAACATACTAAATTATGACATTTTGGACGACATACTAAACTCTGACATTTTGGTCAAATTTTGTGACCACATACTAAACTATGACATTTTGGGCAAATTTTGGACCACATACTAAACTATGACACATTTTGGATGACATACTAAACTATGACATTTTGGTCACATTTTGGACGACATACTAAACTATGACATTTTGGTCACATTTTGGACCACATACTAAACTATGACATTTTGGTCACATTTTGGACGACATACTAAACTATGACATTTTGGTCAAATTTTGGACGACATACTAAACTATGACATTTTGGTCACATTTTGGACGACATACTAAACTATGACATTCTTGTCACATTTCGGACGACATACTAAACTATGGCATTTTGGTCACATTTTGGACGACATACTAAACTATGACATTTTGTTCAAATTTTGGACGACATACTAAACTATGACATTTTGGTCACATTTTGGACGACATACTAAATTATGACATTTTGATCAAATTTTGGACGACATACTAAACTATGACATTTTGGTCACATTTTGGACCACATACTAAACTATGACATTTTGGTCAAATTTTGGACCACATACTAAACTATGACATTTTGGTCAAATTTTGGACAACATACTAAACTATGACATTTTGGTCAGATTTTGGACCACATACTAAACTATGACATTTTGGTCAAATTTTGGACGACACACTAAACTATGACATTTTGGTCAAATTTTGGACGACATACTAAACTATGACATTTTGGGCAAATTTTGGACCACATACTAAACTATGACATTTTGGTCAAATTTTGGACGACATACTAAACTATGACATTTTGATCAAATTTCGGACGACACACTAAACTATGACATTTTTGTCACATTTTGGATGACATACTAAACTATGACATTTTGGTCACATTTTGGACGACATACTAAACTATGACATTTTGGTCAAATTTTGGACGACATACTAAACTCTGACATTTTGGTCAAATTTTGGACGACATACTAAACTATGACATTTTGGTCAAATTTTGGACCACATACTAAACTATGACATTTTGGTCAAATTTTGGACCACATACTAAACTATGACATTTTGGTCAAATTTTGGACCACATACTAAACTATGACATTTTGGTCACATTTTGGACGACATACTAAACTATGACATTCTTGTCACATTTCGGACGACATACTAAACTATGACATTCTTGTCACATTTCGGACGACATACTAAACTATGACATTTTGGTCAAATTTTGGACGACATACTAAACTCTGACATTTTGGTCAAATTTTGGACGACATACTAAACTATGACATTTTGGTCAAATTTTGGACCACATACTAAACTATGACATTTTGGTCAAATTTTGGACCACATACTTAACTATGACATTCTTGTCACATTTCGGACGACATACTAAACTATGACATTCTTGTCACATTTCGGACGACATACTCAACTATGACATTTTGGTCAAATTTTGGACGACATACTAAACTATGACATTTTGGTCAAATTTTGGACGACATACTAAACTATGACATTTTGGTCAAATTTTGGACGACACACTAAACTATGACATTTTACTGTAAGACCAAAAAGGCATGGTGGCGTAGTGGTTAGTGTGTCTTAACTATGTTACTGTTGCAAGAGAGGGCTGGGTTCAGTCCCCGGTCTGTGTGAACAACATATTAAACTATGACATTTTGGAGTACATGCTAAACTATCACATTTTGGTTACATTTTGGACCACATACTAAACTATGACATTTTGGTCAAATTTTGGACAACATACTAAATTATGACATTTTGGACGACATACTAAACTATGACATTTTGGTCAAATTTTGGACGACATACTAAACTATGACATTCTTGTCACATTTCGGACGACATACTAAACTATGACATTCTTGTCACATTTCGGACGACATACTAAACTATGACATTTTGGTCAAATTTTGGACGACATACTAAACTATGACATTTTGGTCAAATTTTGGACGACACACTAAACTATGACATTTTGGTCAAATTTTGGACGACATACTAAACTATGACATTTTGGTCACATTTTGGACGACATACTAAACTCTGACATTTTGGTCAAATTTTGGACCACATACTAAACTATGACATTTTGGGCAAATTTTGGACCACATACTAAACTATGACACATTTTGGATGACATACTAAACTATGACATTTTGGTCACATTTTGGACGACATACTAAACTATGACATTTTGGTCACATTTTGGACCACATACTAAACTATGACATTTTGGTCAAATTTTGGACCACATACTAAACTATGACATTTTGGTCAAATTTTGGACGACATACTAAACTCTGACATTTTGGTCAAATTTTGGACCACATACTAAACTATGACATTTTGGGCAAATTTTGGACCACATACTAAACTATGACACATTTTGGATGACATACTAAACTATGACATTTTGGTCACATTTTGGACGACATACTAAACTATGACATTTTGGTCACATTTTGGACCACATACTAAACTATGACATTTTGGTCAAATTTTGGACCACATACTAAACTATGACATTTTGGTCAAATTTTGGACGACATACAACTATGACATTTTGGTCAAATTTTGGACGACACACTAAACTATGACATTTTGGTCAAATTTTGGACGACATACTAAACTATGACATTTTAGTCAAATTTTGGACCACATACTAAACTATGACATTTTGGTCAAATTTTGGACGACATACTAAACTATGACATTTTGATCAAATTTCGGACGACACACTAAACTATGACATTTTTGTCACATTTTGGATGACATACTAAACTATGACATTTTGGTCACATTTTGGACGACATACTAAACTATGACATTTTGGTCAAATTTTGGACCACATACTAAACTATGACATTTTGGTCAAATTTTCGACCACATACTAAACTATGACATTTTGGTCAAATTTTGGACCACATACTAAACTATGACATTTTGGTCACATTTTGGACCACATACTAAACTATGACATTTTGGTCAAATTTTGGACGACACACTAAAAATGACGTTTTACTGTAAGACCAAAAAGGCATGGTGGCGTAGTGGTTAGTGTGTCTTAACTATGTTACTGTTGCAAGAGAGTGCTGGGTTCAGTCCCCGGTCTGTGTGGACAACATATTAAACTATGACATTTTGGAGTACATGCTAAACTATCACATTTTGGTTACATTTTGGACCACATACTAAACTATGACATGTTTGTCAAATTTTGGAAGACATACTTAACTATGACATTTTTTGTCAAATTTTGAACGACATACTCAACTATAACATTTTCGTCACATTTTGGACGACATACTAAACTATGACATTTTGGTCAAATTTTGGACAACATACTAAATTATGACATTTTGGACGACATACTAAACTATGACATTTTGGTCAAATTTTGGACGACTTACTAAACTATGACATTTTGGTCAAATTTTGGACGAGATACTAAACTATGACATTTTGGTCAAATTTTGGACAAGATACTAAACTATGACATTTTGGTCAAATTTTGGACGACACACTAAACTATGACATTTTGGTCAAATTTTGGACGACATACTAAACTATGACATTTTGGTCACATTTTGGACCACATACTAAACTATGACACTTTGGTCAAATTTTGGACCACATACTAAACTATGACATTTTGGTCAAATTTTGGACGACTTACTAAACTATGACATTTTGGTCAAATTTTGGACGACATACTAAACTATGACATTTTGGGCAAAGTTTGGACGACATACTAAACTATGACATTCTTGTCACATTTTGGACGACATACTAAACTATGACATTTTGGGCAAAGTTTGGACGACATACTAAACTATGACATTCTTGTCACATTTTGGACGACATACTAAACTATGACATTTTGGTCAAATTTTGGACGACATACTAAACTATGACATTTTGGGCAAAGTTTGGACGACATACTAAACTATGACATTCTTGTCACATTTTGGACGACATACTAAACTATGACATTTTGGTCAAATTTTGGACGAGATACTAAACTATGACATTTTGGTCAAATTTTGGACGAGATACTAAACTATGACATTTTGGTCAAATTTTGGACGACACACTAAACTATGACATTTTGGTCAAATTTTGGACGACATACTAAACTATGACATTTTGGTCACATTTTGGACCACATACTAAACTATGACACTTTGGTCAAATTTTGGACCACATACTAAACTATGACATTTTGGTCAAATTTTGGACGACTTACTAAACTATGACATTTTGGTCAAATTTTGGACGACATACTAAACTATGACATTTTGGGCAAAGTTTGGACGACATACTAAACTATGACATTCTTGTCACATTTTGGACGACATACTAAACTATGACATTTTGGTCAAATTTTGGACGAGATACTAAACTATGACATTTTGGTCAAATTTTGGACAACATACTAAACTATGACATGTTTGTCAAATTTTGGAAGACATACTTAACTATGACATTTTTTGTCAAATTTTGAACGACATACTCAACTATGACATTTTCGTCACATTTTGGACGACATACTAAACTATGACATTTTGGTCAAATTTTGGACAACATACTAAATTATGACATTTTGGACGACATACTAAACTATGACATTTTGGGCAAAGTTTGGACGACATACTAAACTATGACATTCTTGTCACATTTTGGACGACATACTAAACTATGACATTTTGGTCAAATTTTGGACGAGATACTAAACTATGACATTTTGGTCAAATTTTGGACGAGATACTAAACTATGACATTTTGGTCAAATTTTGGACGACACACTAAACTATGACATTTTGGTCAAATTTTGGACGACATACTAAACTATGACATTTTGGTCACATTTTGGACCACATACTAAACTATGACACTTTGGTCAAATTTTGGACCACATACTAAACTATGACATTTTGGTCAAATTTTGGACGACTTACTAAACTATGACATTTTGGTCAAATTTTGGACGACATACTAAACTATGACATTTTGGGCAAAGTTTGGACGACATACTAAACTATGACATTCTTGTCACATTTTGGACGACATACTAAACTATGACATTTTGGTCAAATTTTGGACGAGATACTAAACTATGACATTTTGGTCAAATTTTGGACGACATACTAAACTATGACATTTTGGGCAAATTTTGGACCACATACTAAACTATGACACATTTTGGATGACATACTAAACTATGACATTTTGGTCACATTTTGGACGACATACTAAACTATGACATTTTGGTCAAATTTTGGACGACACACTAAACTATGATATTTTGGTCAAATTTTGGACCACATACTAAACTATGACATTTTGGGCAAATTTTGGACCACATACTAAACTATGACATTTTGGCCAAATTTTGGACGACATACTAAACTATGACATTTTGGTCAAATTTTGGACAACTTACTAAACTATGACATTTTGGTCAAATTTTAGACCACATACTAAACTATGACATTTTGGACCACATACTAAACTATGACATTTTGGTCAAATTTTGGACGACATACTAAACTATGACATGTTTGTCAAATTTTGGACCACATACTAAACTATGACATTTTGGACCACATACTAAACTATGACATTTTTGTAAAATTTTGGACGACATACTAAACTATGACATTTTGGTCACATTTTGGACCACATACTAAACTATGACATTTTGGTCACATTTTGGACCACATACTAAACTATGACATTTTGGTCACATTTTGGACCACATACTAAACTATGACATTTTGGTCAAATTTTGGACCACATACTAAACTCTGACATTTTGGTCAAATTTTGGACGACATACTAAACTATGACATTTTGGTCAAATTTTGGACGACATACTAAACTATGACATTTTGGTCACATTTTGGACGACATACTAAACTCTGACATTTTGGTCAAATTTTGGACCACATACTAAACTATGACATTTTGGGCAAATTTTGGACCACATACTAAACTATGACACATTTTGGATGACATACTAAACTATGACATTTTGGTCACATTTTGGACGACATACTAAACTATGACATTTTGGTCACATTTTGGACCACATACTAAACTATGACATTTTGGTCAAATTTTGGACGACATACTAAACTATGACATTTTGGTCACATTTTGGACCACATACTAAACTATGACATTTTGGTCAAATTTTGGACGACACACTAAACTATGACATTTTGGTCAAATTTTGGACCACATACTAAACTATGACATTTTGGTCAAATTTTGGACGACACACTAAACTATGACATTTTGGTCAAATTTTGGACGAGATACTAAACTATGACATTTTGGTCAAATTTTGGACCACATACTAAACTATGACATTTTGGGCAAATTTTGGACCACATACTAAACTATGACACATTTTGGATGACATACTAAACTATGACATTTTGGTCACATTTTGGACGACATACTAAACTATGACATTTTGGTCAAATTTTGGACGACACACTAAACTATGATATTTTGGTCAAATTTTGGACCACATACTAAACTATGACATTTTGGGCAAATTTTGGACCACATACTAAACTATGACATTTTGGTCAAATTTTGGACCACATACTAAACTATGACATTTTGATCAAATTTCGGACGACACACTAAACTATGACATTTTTGTCACATTTTGGATGACATACTAAACTATGACATTTTGGTCACATTTGGGACGACATACTAAACTATGACATTTTGGTCACATTTCGGACGACATACTAAACTATGACATTTTGGTCACATTTTGGACGACATACTAAACTATGACATGTTGGTCAAATTTTAGACCACATACTAAACTATGACATTTTGGACCACATACTAAACTATGACATTTTGGTCAAATTTTGGACGACATACTAAACTTTGAAATTTTTGTCCAATTTTGGACCACATACTAAACTATGACATGTTTGTCAAATTTTGGACGACATACTAAACTATGACATTTTGGTCACATTTTGGACCACATACTAAACTATGACATTTTGGTCACATTTTGGACCACATACTAAACTATGACATTTTGGTCAAATTTTGGACCACATACTAAACTATGACATTTTGGTCACATTTTGGACCACATACTAAACTATGACATTTTGGTCAAATTTTGGACCACATACTAAACTATGACATTTTGGTCACATTTTGGACCACATACTAAACTATGACATTTTGGTCAAATTTTGGACCACATACTAAACTATGACATTTTGATCAAATTTTGGACCACATACTAAACTATGACATTTTGATCAAATTTCGGACGACATACTAAACTATGACATTTTGGTCACATTTTGGACGACATACTAAACTATGACATTTTGGTCAAATTTTGGACGACATACTAAACTATGACATTTTGGTCAAATTTTGGACGACATACTAAACTATGACATTTTGGTCACATTTTGGACCACATACTAAACTATGACATTTTGGTCAAATTTTGGACCACATACTAAACTATGACATTTTGGTCACATTTTGGACGACATACTAAACTCTGACATTTTGGTCAAATTTCGGACGACATACTAAACTATGACATTTTGGTCACATTTTGGACGACATACTAAACTCTGACATTTTGGTCAAATTTTGGACGACATACTAAACTATGACATTTTGGTCAAATTTTGGACGACATACTAAACTATGACATTTTGGTCACATTTTGGACGACATACTAAACTCTGACATTTTGGTCAAATTTTGGACCACATACTAAACTATGACATTTTGGGCAAATTTTGGACCACATACTAAACTATGACACATTTTGGATGACATACTAAACTATGACATTTTGGTCACATTTTGGACGACATACTAAACTATGACATTTTGGTCACATTTTGGACGACATACTAAACTATGACATTTTGGTCAAATTTTGGACGACATACTAAACTATGACATTTTGGTCACATTTTGGACCACATACTAAACTATGACATTTTGGTCAAATTTTGGACGACATACTAAACTATGACATTTTGGTCAAATTTTGGACGACATACTAAACTATAACATTTTGGTCAAATTTTGGACGACACACTAAACTATGACATTTTGGTCAAATTTTGGACGACATACTAAACTATGACATTTTGGTCAAATTTTGGACGACACACTAAACTATGACATTTTGGTCAAATTTTGGACGACATACTAAACTATGACATTTTGGTCAAATTTTGGACGACTTACTAAACTATGACATTTTGGTCAAATTTTAGACCACATACTAAACTATGACATTTTGGACCACATACTAAACTATGACATTTTGGTCAAATTTTGGACGACATACTAAACTTTGAAATTTTTGTCCAATTTTGGACCACATACTCAACTATGACATGTTTGTCAAATTTTGGACGACATACTAAACTATGAAATTTTGGACCACATACTAAACTATGACATTTTTGTAAAATTTTGGACGACATACTAAACTATGACATTTTACTGTAAGTGGCATGGTGGCGTAGTGGTTAGTATGTCTTGACTAACTATGTACAAAAATGTCATAGTTTAGTATGTCGTTCAAAATTTGACAAAAATTTCATAGTTTAGTATGTTGTCCAAAATTTGACCAAAATGTCATAGTTTAGTATGTCGTCCAAAATTTGACAAAAGTGTTATAGTTTAGTATGTTGTCCAAAATTTGAGCAATATTTCACAGTTTAGCATGTCGTCCAAAATTTGACAAAAAAAACAACCCCCACACATTCTTTATCAAAACGTGCGGTTTGATCGAGAATGGCAGGCTATTACTTTTCTAATTTCCACATACACATGTATGGGAGACGATCGACAAAATGATCACAACATAGCCCAGTTTGGATCCTCACAGCTTAAGAGTCTCTTTTAAAGGGTGATTCCAACTAAATATTACTCCTTTACCAGCACATGTCCTGCACCCGACGACATCGGCAGCAAGAACAGCAGGCATGCTCAAAATTTCGCCGCAGAATATTCTGTCCTTCGAAGCCAATTCTTGTTACAGTAGGCCTATGGTGATGGAAACCACTGGGAGGTCCTGTGTCGTTGAGAACTCTCTCCCCTTGTTAGGCACTACATGGGTATGGTCTTTGATCAACTCAGCTGACTCTTAAGCTCTGCTTAGTGCAGCAGGGGTCTGGAAAATCTGGGGAGATGGAGAGACAACGGAGAACGGGAGCAACCAATAGCACCCACTGAACCATGTACCAACCTGGTGAGGAACTGGACAGAGGGTGAGGGTGGTGGGGGATAAACTGGTTGCAGGGTTACTGGGTTGGAGAGGAGAGAGAAATGTCTCCCCAAGCAGTAGCAATAGCTCTACAACCAGTATGACCAGAAAGTGCTGACCCTACAGCTGAACAGAAAGCCAGGCATGAAAACAAGGGTGGGCACCGTGAATTTAGTAAACAATGGATAAAGGGAACACTATGTATGTGTGTTCAAGACTCTGAAACATTCATGGAAATTGCTCACATCAATTTCTCACAGTAGCTTTTGGATGGAGGAATCCAAACTGTCATTTTTTTCACCCCCAAACTCTCAGTGGTGTTTTTGTATGTCACAGCACTCAAAGCTGCTGTCTACTTTGGGGAAAATACACCTTGTTCAACTCCATAATGAGCAGAGCCAACAGTCTCTTCAGGGGCACTTGAGGTGGGCCAAAGGAGCTCTCCTCAGGACGCACCCATACATTATTCATTTTTCTGCTTAGTTAGCATTCATTCAGGAACCACATTCTTGTCTGTGCTCTGTGGCTGCAAAACCGGAAAGGCTTAACATTCTATTTCTATAGTTTGCTAGAGAGCACTACATGGTTATAAAAGATGCACAGTATATATGAAAACAAAAACAATAAAAAGAGACATTTATAAATATCACATTAGGTACATATTTCAGATGAAATTGGAACTCAGGTTTCCACACTCATTGTTTGTTAAAATAAGCTACACTTTGAACTTACCAAATCCAGTATCACGGACAAAATAGAAGCCACAGGGAACCCAAAATATCACTCTTAAAGTTGCATAAAAAACAGGGGTTTTGGTATATGTCAGCCCATGTCATGAGCACCCCATAATTAACAGTCATCAACATGGTACTGTCTGATGCTGCTGCTACTCTTGTTACTAGACAACACCTGTTAAGTAAGTACATCTCACAATTTCAGCTGCAACGAAATTGAGCTCATTTAGGGTTTGGCGAACGGGCGTCTTGCAAATGAATTGATATTGGAGGCCAGTGAGTTTCTACAGGTTTGCCCTGCTGATTGAAATAGTTTTAGAGAACCTTTTAGTTGCAGATGGTTAAATGACCATTGTCAGGTGTTGCAACATGTGTCACTGGTGTAACGGTAGTAAGAAATGCAGTTCAACTGATTAAGTTACTAAGAGGTAGCATATACAATGAGAAGAGGATTGGGCCCAGAATTGAGCCCTGTGGAACTCCAGATGTTATAGGGCCAGGTAAGAAGGCAGATTTTTCAATGACAGTCTAAAATATCAGTATATGTATATGTGATGAGCACAAATTAAAGGCAGAGCCTGAGATGTTGAGCCACTTGTTAATAGATCAATTGAAATGGCATAATTAGTAGTATTGAAAGCTGCTGTTAAATCAAGGAGAACTTGAGAACCCCTCTCAGGATAACTTACGAATAAGCAAGTAATTCAAGTCATATTAAAAATATAGAGTTTTCCATGCGTATGCTTCTGTATAAATTTGTTTCATGTGACATTGAAGTGAACCTGCTTCAAGAATAATGAGTAATCCCTGTGTTTCTTCAAAAAGACTAATCCACAACCTGCCTGTTGTGTTACATAATCCTTCCAATACTGTTTACATGTCCACATGTGTTTTACAGTAACCCTGACAACACCAGCTAATCTGATTGACCCCTGATGCTGTAATAGTGCGTGCAAGAGACTGTGCAAATCAAACTTGCTGGTTTCCTGTCAGGAGAGTATATATCAAAGAGATAAGAGCTGAAAGTTACAAAAGGGTGTATCCACATCAGTAATTCTGGTGGGGCCCATGGACAGTGTGTAAGAAATTACTCTGACAAAATGATGACTAATTGATTTTCACCAAAATCAATGTCAGTTTACTTTTATTCTGTTATTTTGAATTTCAATGATCAATGATTTCGAGTGGAAGGTTGTTTGTCTCTATGTGGCCCTGTGATGGACTGGTGACCTGTCCAGGGTGTAACCTGCCTTTCAGCCTATGTCAGCTGGGATTGGCACCAGCGCCCCTGTGACCCTCATGTGGCGGATAAAGCAATAGAAGATGAAGAAGGGGATAAATGATTTATTTGACCAAAACTATAGAGATAGAGAGATTTTGTGATATCACAAATAAGATGAATGAAAAACAACCACAAATGTAGTGAGTATTAAGTTATCTTAACTCAAACCACAACATGATCCACTTAATCCAAACAGCCAAACAGTTTTGGTGTTTTTTCACTGTGAATGACTGTAATTGAGCTTAACGAAATGAATCAGTTCCTTCCAGTGTGTGATAAAGTGACTATACTGTCAGGGCTAGTAGGTGAACTGTAGCCCTGTTGACTCAGTTCTGGAGTAATAGCTCCTATTCTGTCCTGCTTTGTTTTGTTAAATGTAATACGTTTATTTTAGCTATAAGTTCACAGTTTATACAAAGATACCTGTGCCATCAACTCCTGTTTCTTTATTGTCTGCAAACTGACTGAAACAGCAACACAGCTAAACGTGTTTCCTCTGCCGTTCTGTCCCCTTAAAGTTCAGATTCTTATAACATTAGGAGGTCTAAAAAAAGGAATCCTGCGGAAACATGGCAGACACTTTTTAGGCTGTACGCCAAAAGACTTTGACATCACATGATCAGCACTGTTCAAATGGCTTACTGGTTGGGCATAAGCCCATTTAAACCAGACATGTAACATTTGCACAGGTTCACTCAACCATGTGAACAAATTCACCCAGTTGTAGTGATTCATTTTCAAAGGAAGTTTAAGATCCTGGTGTGACCATGCAGATCTTTGAGAAGCAAAGGGAAGACGTACTATAGCATCTTAAAGTGTGTGACCTTCCTATGTGAGGCACTGTGGTTTGTGTCGTGTTTCATTAAATAGGACCAAGACCTTCCCTTTAATTTACCTATCGTTTCAGTAGCCTATACTCCGTTGTGGAGTTTGCAGGCATATCTGAAAATATGAATACTTTAATAATTGATCACATGATCAGCAGCACATAAAAAACAAGGCAATAACCAATCTGATTTGTCAGTGGTGTATGAGCATGTGTTGCTCGTAAGTCTATGGTCAGTGACCGTTTATAAAAAGCTGCTCAGTTGGGTTTTACAACTTGAAACCTTTTCTGCTTTAAACCCACCAATGGTAGTTTGTTGTTATGATTCAAAATCAGACAAGATCTCGAGAAGGGCTGTTGAGGACCCTGCCCCTCCACCCACTGCACTTGACCTGAGCACTTGTTTTGCACCTCTTTCATCTCTTCTCGCCTCCTGGGCTCAGCTGACCTCTGTGCTTTTACTGCAAACCCCAATGCACACACTCACACACACACACACACACACACACACACACACACACACACACACACACACACATTTACTCACACTCTCTGCAAACGTCAATGCATAATAGCTGTGGTCAGGCACACACACACACGCCAAATATTCAAACTGATGGGAATAGTGCGGCTGATGAATCAGATGGTTCCAACTGTGGTTAGACCACAATGTGTGTGTTTGTGTGTGTGGTGAGGTACTGGATAAGTGAGGTCACATGCATGTTCACATGTCCTGGTGTTTTTGTGAGATTACAGGAGATCAAGTTGAGGTTCAGGTTCAAGGTTGAATTGGTAGGTTAGACATGAAAGGGAACAAAAGGGCGAAGGGAACATAAGAGAGACTAAAATCCCAGAGGGGAAAGTACAACAGAAGAGCTCAGAAAACCCCCAATAACCTCTGGCTTTTCCATGTGTATTCCATTATATTTCTACAATTTATTCTTATCAGAGTCTCTTTTTTTCTTTCTTTTTTTTCTCCTTCTTTTTTTTAACACCCAAGGTCTGTTGGCGAAAACTGTGAGAGTAAAAGCAAAAACATGCTTGTAGGACAGACTGTGTGTGTGCGTGAGTTGGGGGTGAGACATGTCTCTTACAGATGTGAGAAAATTGCAGCGTCTGTGTGAGTGCGCACATTGTCAACAGTGTAATCGGCAGAATAGAATTACTGAGTTCGTCTGAAGTGAAGTGAAGCTAATTTAATGAGTTGAGTTGAGTTGAAGGAGAGCTGATGGGAAGAACAACTGTGGGAAAGCAGGTTTCTGCCTCTTCCGCAGACACAAAAGCCTGGAGTGTGTCTGCGTTTACAGCTCCTTAGGATGTACAGTTCAGCAAACTCTCACTGGCTTGCCCCTTTTCCCTCTTCATTTGTCCGGGTGTTGTCATGGCGATGGAAGAGGCTTGCCTCAGAGGCCCATAACTTCTGGAGAGCCTGTCTGGATGTGACACTTCCTTTTCAGACGGACTTTGTTTGGAGCCTGATTTACTTGTTTTTTTTTGTTGCACTTTACCAACACATCATCCACAACACCAGCAGGGCAGCCAACTTTTAAAGGATCAAAAGCATGCTGCAGTCTTTCAGAACGGGATTGGCTTTTTAAATTAGATGCAGAACCAAAATCAAGAATCACTTGACCATTTTGTAGTAACAAGCTTCTCATATTTATGTATGATTTTTTCGGTACTGAGCCACATCTTCTGCTTTTTGTTTCATTCCCTGATGGAAACACTGTTTCTTTTCCCCAACCAGGCCATCCCTTTTCCCTCCCTGTGGGCGTTCCTACCACACAGAGACGTCCAATCACAGTTCAGCTCATTTCCCCATCTCTTTGTGGTCAGCCTGTTAAGGACTTTTTGTGTTCTCTTTTTTTTGTTTTTACTTTTTTCCTCGCTACCCGTCATTGAGCCACTTAAGCTTGGAGCAGATGGAAAGATTGTAGAGAGGGGGAAGTAAGCAAGCAGCACAGTGAAAGAAAGAGAGAATTGGAAGAGGCTATGCAAAGATTGAGGCAGCCCAGCCACGATGCTTGATGGACTGAAACACTGACCATCAGAGAGCTTTTTTTTTCTTCCACTTTGACTGAGCCCCCGACAGCCCAGGACACAGCCTTAAGGAGAGACAAGAAGTCATCATCCCAGCGGAGACGGACCAAACAAGTCCAGGACGTGGAGAAACAAAGAAAGGCAGTTAGAGGCAAGGAGAAAAAGGGGACTTCTCCAAATGAGAGCTAAGGCAGAGGGGCAGAAGGAGATGCTCAAAGGGACAGGACAGTGAAGAGAAGTGTGAATGAAGTAACAGGATTGCTGCAGGTGTGTCCACACAAAGAAAGGGCGCCACACCAGAGTCACCTGAACAACAGTTGTTGCAAGAAAAACAGAGAGTGGGAAGGATAGAGAGAGAGAGACAGACAAAGTGAGATCAGACAGAGACAGAGAGACAGAACCAGATAAGGATGGCCAACTCAGGTCTCCAGTTGTTGGGTTACTTTCTGGCACTGGGCGGCTGGATCGGCGTTATCTCGACCACCGCCTTACCACAGTGGAAGCAGTCGTCATACGCAGGTGATGCCATCATCACAGCTGTGGGTCTGTACGAGGGGCTGTGGATGAGCTGTGCCTCACAGAGTACAGGACAGGTGCAGTGCAAGATCTTTGACTCCATGCTCTCGCTGGACAGTGAGTACAATGATTAAGTTTGAACTTGTAGTTCCCTTTTCTTTCTCTTCAACACACTACTTGGTATGACTTCTTTTTATGTGCTCATTGGAATAACTTTGATTCATGATTGTCATATTTTGAACATAATATAATGTTAAAAAAAAGTGATTAAGTGATATTTAGTGGGTAATTTGTCAGATGATGAAAAGACTAAATTAAAGCTTGAGTAAGCCAATAATCCTCTCCTAATGCATTACAAAGAAAGGTTCCTTTAATCACACTCTTTTTTTCCACACTATATTCTCACAAAGCTTTCTTCAATCGGATCCCTCCATTTAATGTTTTTTTGTTTTTTAACAATAATTTATTTGCAAATGATTCTTCTATGAAAACATTTGCCTTCCCTTTTCCTCCGAAGTTTTCCCATGAAGTGTCTGTGACTCTATGTTACAAATCACTGCAGTTAATGTAACCGGCCCATTCATTTGGCCACACTTATTAATCAGCAGGCAAAACAGAAGGAAAACAATTCCCCGAGCTTCCTTTATCTGGGATGTGTTGAATTCACAAGCTATAAATCTCCCTTAAAAACACTGCTGTTGAAAACTTTGATGGCACTCATCTCAAAACTCCAGAACATCTTGAAGCATAATGTGCAAAGAGTGGGAGGGGGACAGGAATGTGGGATTCTGACATAAATTAGCTGAGAATATGAGCCTCTTGTCATCTTCAATCTGTCTGTAGGAGCCAGTGACGCATAAATAATGGCACCCCGATTAAATGAATCCATCTATTGGCTGCTTAAATCGTCCTTTTATTCACTCATTAGAGATTCTAATGAAAGGCAACAGGGAGGTGGGTTCAGTCATTATCACCAAACAACTGAACACGTCGAGTTGTCCCGTGGTAGTTTTGGACCATTGTGTGTATAGGACTCTCGCTGTGGCACACGTTCCTTCTGAAAACAAATGAGGCACTTTGTAAACATTTTGGTGTCGTGGCGAGTCCTTAAATCAAAACATTTTTTTTGTGGTGTTCTGAGTGGCCCGAGCTGATCTCCCATCTCCTTTGGTTCATTGGAGCAATGAGAACAGCGTATTGTCCTGGCGGATGAATGGGGACTGTTACGAGAAGAAAAGGGCAGTGTTAAGCGAAACACCAGAGATATTCCCAGAATGTGCGCTGTCTTCCCCACACGTGCACATTGTTTCATTTATCCATTAACACGCCCAGTGAGTGCAAGATTGTGAGTGCAAGACAAACACCAAAGAAAACCCCTTCTGAAGAACTGCAAAGTTGGGACCACTCACAGGTTTATTCAGGCGTCTCCTATAAGGACAGACGGATTATGAAATGGAGCAGAACAGCATCCAGTCATGTGTCTAGACGGTCTGAAGAGACGGGGCAGCACTGAATCATGATTAAAAACCATGTTAGTGTTATTCTGATCTTGAAGAAGCTCAGATTGGAGTTGTGAAGAAACTCTCTTCACCGGCTCCATTCAAAGACATCAGCATGATTTTGAACACACAATGACCGGGCCTTGACAATCTGTTCTGCCACATTATATAATATGTTTGCATTCACTTTAATGTGAAATTAATAGATTATAATCAAGTCAAATGTATTTATATAGCACATTTGAAAACATGCATCCATTATCGGTACAGCATATCCTTTAAAGGGCCGTATAGGGGAAGCTTGAGCCACTCCCAGCCAGCATTGGGTGAGAGACTTTGATGAAAGTTACTGTTGATGTCACTGTGGCCTTTGTCGGCATCAATTGAAGGCTTTATGGCTGATTCAGCATGTTGAATCAGTGTCATCCTCTGTTGATGAGAGATTATTGTGATTGGCTGTTCCAGCGCAGGCACAGAATGTACGTGCTGGTTGCTCATTGGCAGTAGTTGTTTTTGCAGCATCACAATTGTTTGCCGTCTTCTTTGCTGTCAGCCAACCATCGGGGCATTGCGACCTAGCCCTCTTTAGAGACAAACAACCCCTCACACTCACATTTACACCTAGAATCTGCATGTTTTTTTACAACTGTGTACCCAGAAAAAGTAATAATCCTGCACACAGGAAGAACATTTAAATGCCCCAGCTTTCTCCCTGAGGCAAAAGTAGTGACCACCTCTCCCCTCTGCAGCTTGGGCAGAAAGTGACACTGTTACTGTTAATTCCATATATGCCCTTTTAATGGTTTACTGGGTAAAAAGTGATCGATATATTGTGGCCACATTAATTAATGTGTTAATAATAATTTGGACACAATTACTGATCTTTAACACAGAGGCTAAGTTTGGTTGGACAGAGTATAGGATAAATTGATTGAAGTTGATCTAGCTTACATTGGGTTGGTTGATAATAGGAAATCACCCTATTGATTAGACAGTTATGATGAGTACAGTTGTGTCACAATATCACACACACACACGATGTGGATTTGCTATCTCTCCGTATAAAGAGACAATGACAGGATTCGATGTCCGCACACAGTGAGCAGCACGACATCTCCGAGTTTCTGTCTGAGCACTAAATGAACTTCCCAAAGGGAAATTAACGAGGGAAAATGTAATAGCTAAATGAATTGTGGCATCGTGTTGTTTTTGGAGATGTTCAATAAAGACGCAGTTTTAGAGTTGAGTAGTGAGTGGGCAAACATATTGTGTGCAAAAAAGAGTCTTCTAAATGGGACACAACCATGCACACGCGCACACACACACACAAACCAGCAAACACACTCACTCAATGAGAGCTTGTGGCTGGTACTGCCACCCTGGAGAGTGGAAAGAGAGGTTCCTTGTGGCTGAGCCAACCCAACGATAACTTCATTCTTCCTTTTAATGTCTCCATCACTCCTTCTTGTATGTTTGTGGCTTAAACTGGTCAGAGTAATGTCACTTACAAAGGCCCCTGGACACCCACAGAGGACATGAGAGGATGAATTCCAAGAGTGAATAAAAGACAAAGAGAAAAAAAAAAAATCAAACTATACTCAACTATACTGAAGATCATTCAGATGCTTCATCAAAAGGAGCCATAAATCCTTCTTCAAAGACTCCTCCCCCCACCATAAGTCCTCTCAGGTCAGCCTCTGAAATGCTACTACAGTGCTGTTCTTTGAAAGATGGGGTGTGCATATTTGTCACAATGACGAAATAAATTCTAATTCCATATTTTGAAGTCTTGTTTCCAGTGCTAAAATAATGAAAAACAAGGAAACGAAAACTGAAGTCGAGGTCCACTTTACTTATTCTTGTGTAGCCTGAAGGCAAGATGTGATCAAAAGGCTCCAGGGAAAGGCAAAACAATTCTGATCCGTTCTTTTTTCTATAGACTCTTGGAGATGAAAGCTGCAGAAATATAGTTCATAAAGCTATGAGTCTCCATTAGCTTCTCCATAATACTTTTGCAGATAAATTATTCTGTTGTATTTTAGTCTGGCCTATTTTAAGGAGTCTTTCCTTGAGCGTCATAAGAGAAAGCCGAAAGTAGAAGACAGAAAGTCTATGCCATTCTTTTTTCATTTCATTGTTTATCTGCTCTAGTTTATTTAGTGATGTTATTTGTGTTGTTTTTATGGCTTTGGCATCATTTCTCCGATGTGAAACCCCTAGGTTACACTTAAGTCCTTGTTATAATGGCTACAACCTTAAATAAAAAAAGTATGGAAGCCTTTATTATTGTTACTTTAATTACTGTATTTGTTGGCTCTGTCGCATATAAGAATCAGGTGATTGGAATTTGTACGTTTCCTTCCCGCTGCTGGAATTTCAACAATTCCCTCACTCTTATCAGTATTTTTTACATCATTAAATCCGCAAGTGTTGCTTTTGCATCATCCATTTTGTGTGTGGCCGCGTTAGAGGCAGTAGTGTCTGATCGCTGTGGCGACAGCCCCATCAAAACAATCTTGCTTTGTGACAAAACAGCCACACTAATCCCACTGTGTGAAACATGTAAAGCAGGACCTCCTACAGCAGCTGCGTGTCACACAGAGAGCTGTGTGTTTCATCTGTGTCTGTCCCACCTACAGTCATAGTGTGTGCGTGCAGATATTGTGCACTCAAACATACATTTATGCGTGCGTAATTATTTGTAAGTATGTTCTTCCCACCATGTTATGTGTGCCGGGGCCAGTGTGGGCAGCTGTGTTAGATTTTTGAGAGTGCAAAGCCACAGTGGAATGATCTGGAGATGATTTGTAGGACGATTAAGGTCCCAAGTTATCACTGGACAATATAAAGTTTGAAATGTCCTGCTCTTGAAAAACAGGACAGTGGTGGACTCCCACTAATGAGCTTTCTGTCAAAAATGCATGTGGTTTCCCTTCAGTCCTACATTGCATGTTTAGCCTCGTCTCCTTATAATGATCACTTTTATGTCCATGTTTATTCCAAGGGAAGGGATAAAAGACTGTTTGTTTTCTCATCTCCTCAACACTTTCCTTCCCTTCTTTGCTCTGCCTTTCTTTTTGTTCTGTCCCTATCTGTTCCACCCCTGCCTATTCCGTTCCTTTTCTTTATCTAGTCCACATCCAAACATGCAGGGCCCTCATGGTGGTGTCAGTGCTGCTGGGCTTCATTGCCCTCATTGTCAGCGTGGTGGGCATGAAGTGCACCAAGGTGGGCGATAACAACCCAGCCACCAAGACTCGGATCGCCGTGACTGGAGGTGCTCTCTTCCTGCTTGCAGGTGGGATTTGTCCTGTGTGCTTTCCGTGTTTTGTTTGGTTTACAGCTGAAAATATGCTGCAGTATGTCCTGCAATGAAATGCATTTCACTGCAGTGGTTTTACATTTTTTCTGGCCTAATCTATCACTACTTGTTGTCTAATTAGACTCACTGCTGTAAACAGGAAGAGGCCATTTTAGAGGCATTAGCAGCTGATCCCAAACATAAACCATAAGTCTAGGGGAGAATATTAAGGATTCCCCAGTTCATTTGTGTGGTGTATGTGCAACACTGAATGTTTGACTTGTTTTAATCTTCTCTCCCTCCGCAGGTCTATGTACACTGGTGTCTGTGTCTTGGTATGCCACTCAGGTGTCTTATCAGTTCTTCAACCCAAATACACCGCCCAACGCCAGGTATGTAGCCTCCTGATGCCAAACTACGTCTCTCAATACAGCAGTGGATGTGACCTAAATCTACGGCTAAATCTAAAGGAAAATGTCCCCAAGATTTTGTCGGTTTAATCATTAGTTAGTTCAGCCTGGCTTGAGCATGCAAGAGGCCAGACACTCACCCACTTGCTTGTTGTGAATTATCTGGGGATTTTTCTCTTCCATTCTGACATTATTTGGACTTTTGACGCACTACAATTTAGGAAAGAAGCTAGAACGTGTTAATCTGTAAGCAGCTTAAGACTTTTTCTCAAATTGTCAGAAATAGTGTTGTCTACATTTAAACCGAGGTGTGAAAAGCACATTTCCTGTCATTTAAAATTGCCAAACAAGGAGGCCAGTCATTTTTCACCACGTCAGATTTGTTTGACCCCTTTACTGTCAGCATTACTCGCCTTATTTGAGAGGATGCTATTTTCTGTTACATACATTCCATTGTGTATTTGTCTAGTCTGAGACAAAATGCGATTCAGAGTGTATGAGAGTATGCTGTTAAGATGATTAACAACATCTGCATAAATGCATCTTAAAAGAGCATCAACTGTTAAAAAAAAACCCAGACACTTTAACACAGAACAGTTGACAAAAAAAAATCTGCAAATTACTGTGGAAAATTGATGCTGACAGGAGAGGCACCTGTCATCAAAATTCTGATGATGTTAGTGTTGACATAAATAATTAGTTGCTATAGAAGTTTCCCTCATTTCTCTCTTTCTCCACGGCTTTCATCTCCTCTCAGTTCATGTCAATTTACATAGATTATCAAGTTGACATCTGCAGTCAAACGCTGCCTGTGTAAAGCCTCTTACATGCTGTGAGATTTCAGCAATCTTAGAGGATCGTTATAAATCACACTGTGTGACGTGAATCTAATAAACTTGACTAAGACATCAAGTATGAGGCATGCAAACTACGACGCTGACATCTGTTGCCGACAATGCAAGTCATCAGCTACGCCATCGCCCCCCCCCTAACTATTTCCTGATCCGTTGCCAAGCCAACCCCACAGGTTGTCTCCTCAAGTGCTTACCAGAATAGATGCAGAGATTACTTTTTAAAGACAACGCAAACAAGTCACCAGAACATTTTAAAAACTGGTAACATATTGGAATTTGGCATCAAGACCTACAGTGTAAATTCAGCCTTTGATTGGACACCCATGGCAACAGCCACCTTTGAACCATGGTATGATGTACTACAACCTTTTGGGGGGAAAAAATAAAATGGGCCAGCCCAAGAGCAGCACATCTACATGGCAAAATATCTTGCTTTTCATTTAGGCACCCATGTTATCAGATTAGAGCAGCCACAATTTAATGAGCTGCGCTACTTTTCTTAAGAATATAACTCTCCTGTCTAATTTCTCTTTGAACAATGAGAGCTTCACAAAACACACATCCTTAATCACAGTTTTAATGTCTTTTAATATCGGGAATATGTCACAAACACAACAGTTTTGGTTTTAGTTTCAAACCACTCTAGCAGTCAAATTCACTTTGAAATGTGATAATATTGAAATAATATTTTCATTTACAAAACTGCATCAAATATTTGCATAATTTCCAGTTGCTGGGCCTTATTATAGTTTATTAATGAGGTAACAAATAGTAGAACCTATGTGACACATCCCTGACCTGCTCCTTGTTTCATATACAGGTATGAATTTGGCTCCGCCCTGTTTGTGGGCTGGGCAGCAGCCAGTCTGACAGCACTGGGCGGCGCCTTGCTGTGTTGCTCCTGCACCAAAGAAGACATGCGAGGGCAGCAATACTACCGCCAATCACAGCCTTCCACAGCCAGGGAGTACGTGTAAAATCCACCCCCCTTCCAGCAGCAACCCAAACAGAGAGCAGAGGACACACTTGGCACCACCCCCTTTACGACTAGCTTATGCCTGCTAAAACAATAGAAAGCGACTACCTTGCACCCATGCATGTAATCAAACATCACTCACACACTGGGGTTCATTTACTTACCACACACTAGCATATTATATGTAAGATGTACTGTATGGTTGAGTCTAAAAAGTTACTGACAAATCACTTACTTGACATGTCATGCCATATATCCAGATAACAAGTGAAGTAACTAAGAATGGAAACCTCTCATGTGCTTTAATGTCATTATTCAGTCTAAATTAGAGTAGAAATCTGACCCCAACACAAAAATAAAACTGCATTTAAAGGTCCCATATTTTCCACTTTGACGACAATTTATCTCAACCGTTGGAATCCATAAAAAGGTATAAGTATAGATTTTGTGTTATATCTTGTGTCAACTTCTAAGACCATCTTTTCTGATCTCTCTGCCTATCTATATGAGCATACTTTCAGTGTTTACATACCAACTGTATCACAAAAAGCCATGGGAATCTCATGGTGTACAATATGGGACCTTTAAAGTGATTCCTAAGGCTTAGACATGGGGGCGTTATGGCAGATACACGGTGAGAATGGACATGGAGAAAGAAATACTATATAGTTCTGTCAAACACACTGATCTTTAATGAGCATGTCCTATGCTTCCTGGTTGGAGCTGCATCTGTGTTTTGCCTCTGTACAGCGTTGTGTATTCACACTCCACTGGTGCACAAAGATTGTGAGAAGAACGCCAAACCCCCTGTTACAAAAACATGACATTTTCGCTGAGCAGCTCCGTGGAGATACACGGTGTTTGCCTTGTGTAATCTCACTCAAGAAACACTCAGTTAGAAGGTAGGGATCAAATACGACACCAACTACTTTCTCAGAATAAACACAGAGGACATGATCTCAGTACCTTTAAGGCCCTGATAAAGACAGCCTACCAAAATGATCTGACAATAAAGAGTTGAGCGCTAAATGAGACACAATCTGAACTGCAGCGGTGGAGTTGAATTGTTAATAAAAAATAGTGTCTGCTTGGATTGTACTGAGGGTGAATGCTGTTTTGTTGTAATGTCACTTCATTTTACTCAACACTAAGTGAAAGTGGAGGTTCCCTTTGACATGTCCTCCCACTGCATGTACTAACATTGTTATTCCAAATGCATGTACACACTTTCATTTTATAATCTCTTGCGAAATCAAGCTGATGTGATCTCACACAAGTATAATTTTATCGGGAATCATAAGCTAATACACCGGCGCAGTATTAAGCATTATTTTACAGCAGTACATAAGCTAACGTGGCACTGGATACACAGTAAATAGCAGTAAATGTCATTTTTAACTTTATGGCATGTGTTTCGCAAACCGTTGACTGCTCATGGGAGTAAGTTACAATAAATATCTGTATTAGTCTTAAAATCCACCCCACATAACAGCCCATAAAACACAACAGCAGGTCTAAATTGGCACTTGAGTTCCCCCTTTGTGCTCCCACATCACTTTGCCCTCATTTGTGTTTCTAAAAGAGCTGCTCCATCACTGTTCCACATAATAAAGCCATTGACTTTTCTTAGAAAAGGTCCCAGTCCCCTCGTTTCCTGGTCGTACTGCCCCTCTTCTTGGTAGACACTTGTTTGTTGAGAGTGCTCCATTATGGTGAGATTAGGAGTACTGGTGGTGGTGGTGGTGGTGGTGGGGGGGGGGGGATCTGAAGAAAATTCCTTGTGCCCTTGAAATAAAGGGGGATGTCAGGCATCACTGCTCTGTCAGTGGCAGCTGTGTTTTCAATCGCTATTGCTCAACAACAAGTCTGAGAGAACTACCTGTTATTTTATGGCCAAAGAGAAGAAAATACTGTATAAGCTACGTTTAAATAGAGTTTCATTTTTTTTTGGTGAATTGCACACTTGCTGGCAGTTAGATGAGTAGATTGATACCACTCCCATATCAATCCACTTACAACCAGAGAACTGTATGCCTGGCACATGTATACTGGAAAGAGGGAAAAGCGGCTTACTGGGTTCTTGCATTTTAAGGAAACACAAATTGTGGTACGAATTATTAAACAAATATTTGTATATAGTATATTTTTATTTGTGGACACATGCAAACACAGTTTAGTTTTTTCTGGGATGATTGTGGCCCAATTAAACTCAGACTGGTATTGGTTAAGTTTATACTTTTTTTTTCTGGGGTAAATGCATCCCAGTTTTGACAATGCAGGTACACATTCAAATGTTGGTCAGTGCCCTTGGATTGATTCTTGGCGACATGGCAACCGTACATACATACAACCAGTTTATTTCTTCTGGCCTGTCAGATTTTGCCCATTACTGGACCAAACCAATTGGGTAACTTGATGAAGCAACAATGGAAAACTAACAAATAAGACGAAAGAAGCAGAAAAATGGAACAGCATTTTCACCCTGCTTAACTCACCTCTATAAGTTAACGACATTTTTAAGTTACAATTTCCCAAAATCTCAAACACTAGATAAACTAGCAGCTTTTTGCCATCATCACTCCATCATTTCTAATCCACCATGTGTAGCTGACACATTGGAGTGTAGGTTACCAATCATGTGACATGTATCAACATCAGCCACGTTTCTTTTCATTGATTTCCCCTGACTTTTCTAAATGTTTACAGTCATTGACCACCTCACTGTCTTTCTAACACTCCATGGTTGTTGTGAGAATCTGGGCGGTCTTGATGTGTCTCTTATTTCCCTTTCTGTCCTCTAATCCTGTTCTTCTTCAACTGTCTTCTTCTCTTCTCTAATTCAGGGCAGAGTTGTTGAGTGAAACTAGTTTCCCTGACTGATCAGCCCCTGCCTTTTTATCGAGGACTGTCCAACTGTCAAACCACTGTCTCCCCTTCCCCCCTGTTGTGTCTTAGACCCAAATTTGGACCTCTTGTATTAGAACGTTTCCTTTTCCTTCGTACCATATCTGCATCTCCTCGTTATTCCCTTACCTTCTGAGCCTTTTTCTGTACATATGGACTCAAGGACACCTGATCAGATCTTTTCTTTAAGAAATGACATGGCCTCACTCATTTCAGCCTGTAAACACCCCTCACACCCCTGTGTCCCATTTCCAGCTGTAAGTTAACAATGATTTGAAACTCTCTGTGGAACTGTTGCATTGTTTGATGATTTGACTTATATCCTATGACCTCTGGGTGTTGTTTTTAAATGTGTTTTGGGTTTAATTTGTTCTGTCTGTGACTGAAACATTTCTTTTTTTCCCTTTTTTGAATTGCAGACCAAATGTTAAAAGTACCCCACCAGAGAAAAGGGAGCAGTACTTGTAGTTTGGGAGAGTCTTCAGGCCTTACCATGGTTTAGATTGTGCCAACAGACCAAACCCTCTCACTGAGGTATTCAAAACAGACACTAAACACAGAATATATGAACATAAATTATGTTGAAGCAAAAATGAAATTGCTTTTAAAGGTTTAAATGAAGGATTTAAATGAAAGGTTTAAAACAAGCCAATATCCAAGTCTTGTCTGTTTTGCTGACTTTGGGAGAGACATTCATTCAGGGTATGTTTTCTATAATATTTTAAATGCCCAGGTGTATATACCACCTACTCTATTCATCTTTGTTTTTTTTGTTTTTTTTTACTACATATATAATGTCTTACTACAATGCCTAATAACACGTTTGTGTACATGTATGATTTTGACTACATGGATTTCGTCATAGTTTCACATCCCATCTGAGGGACGTGTGTCCACATCTGTATACCTGTTTTCTGTTGACAGATATCTGAAAATGAATGTGAAGCTACTATACAGTACCACTTATGAAAGTACAAAGACATAGAAATGCTAGATCTTCAGTATAAGGCCTTATGCACTGTTGTTGCTGTGTGTCTGTTTCTAAGTAGCCTAGATTGAGGATATAATACCCAGCACATTCATTTTTTTTTTTTGTTAAATGCCAACATGATTTTGTGTGAATGGTGGAGTCGTTGTATTTTTGACTCCTAAGAATATACTGTACTGTGTGCTGTTTTCTGTACTAAGGAGCACCAGTTTGCTGAGTGTTCAAATACCCTTCTTATACCTGCATTTATTTACCATGCCATTCCTGTCTCTAATATATATCCCATCCATGTTGTGTATCATCTCATTTACAGTATACCCCTGTCTGTTTCTTTTAGAATAAAGAACAGCAACATAAAAAAAAATAAAAGTATTTGGCGGTGATTTCTAACGTTTCACTTTTTCAACTCTCCATCCACTTGTTCCTCCTTTCCAGTTCAAATACTTTGTTTGCACCCTGTTGTTCAATAATTGCAGATGCTGAATTCCACTTCTGCTCCACTGGACTGTGGCACATTCTCAAGAGTGGACTCACAAAGTTAACTTGTGCAAGTGCGACAACTGACTACAAGTACAAATCTAAATTTGCATTTAATCCCTTTAAATGGAAGGAAAGTTTCAGACTTCTATATGTTTAATCCAAAGTCCAGACCAATTTTTGTTTTGTGGTATAATATCCACATCTGCTCTGTCAATCTCTTTTTCTGGGCTCTTTTCCATGGCACACACAAAACAATTAAACCAACTTGACATGATTTGGAGCCAGACTCTGCACATTAGTGAGCAGGGAATGGATTTGCAGCATGAAGGTCCAGCAGATACACGGGACCATATCACTCACAGACTGTGAATAGTGCGCACAGTCTTCTGGTTTGCCAGACGAGGCCAACCAGAAAGAAAAAAAAAGAATGAATTGCCATGAAGGGGTAGCCAAAATAAGTCATTTAAATTGAAGTCGATTAGGAAGTGAGTCTACTTCTGAATATTTTCCTGATTAATGGTCCCAATGGCTATAGTTTCAGGTCTTCCTCAAAAGCACATTATGTCAATTTGTAAATTGTGTTCCCATTTAGAGAAAAATAGATAAGAAGGCACACGTATCATCCAATAGATGCCTGTTTGGGCTACGGCGCTGGGCAGTGGCCAATCTCAAGGCTTCAAAATGGGAATTCGAAGTCTTACTATCATTATCTGTTACCACCCCCTTTTTTTTATAGTATTAAGTAAATCAAACCAAACTTAACAGAAACATCATCACTGGAATAAACCCCAGAAAACATCTTTTCTGGACAAAATCTACATAATATGCTGGTATAACTTGTATAACTACTTTAGAGCGCTGTCATGCAATCCATTCTTTCAGTATGAGGACTTAAATAGAACAATAAAAGGAAAACGACATGTCATGTCAAAATTATGCAAATGCCTGGTGTGTGAGAGAAACAAGGATGATTTTTGACTCGAGTCCATACATGTAAACAGGCTCATTGTAGTCACAGAAAATGAACTCATCACAACCAGCTAAGAGAGAAGACACGACCAGAAGCACAGAAAGATCTGTATGGACACGTTGATACTTTATGGAGACAGACTTAACAGATTAATTTGGCTTTCCTTAAAGAAAACACATGCATTAAGATTTAACAGATTAATTTACCTTTTTTCTTTAAGGAAACACATGCATTAAGACTTAACAGATTAATTGACCCTTTTCTTTAAGAAAACACATGCATTAAGATTTAACAGATTAATTTACCTTTTTTCTTTAAGAAAACACATGCATTAAGATTTAACAGATTAATTTACCTTTTTTCTTTAAGGAAACACATGCATTAAGACTTAATAGATTAATTGACCCTTTTCTTTAAGAAAACACATGCATTAAGATTTAACAGATTAATTTACCTTTTTTCTTTAAGAAAACACATGCATTAAGATTTAACAGATTAATTGACCCTTTTCTTTAAGAAAACACATGCATTAAGATTGAACAGATTAATTTACCTTTTTTCTTTAAGGAAACACATGCATTAAGATTTAACAGATTAATTTACCCTTTTCTTTAAGAAAACACATGCATTTAGACTTAACAGATTAATTTACCTTTTTTCTTTAAGAAACACATGCATTAAGATTGAACAGATTAATTTACCTTTTTTCTTTAAGGAAACACATGCATTAAGATTTAAAAGATTAATTTACCCTTTTCTTTAAGGAAACACATGCATTAAGATTGAACAGATTAATTTACCTTTTTTCTTTAAGGAAACACATGCATTAAGACTTAATAGATTAATTTACCCTTTTCTTTAAGAAAACCACACATGCATTAAAACTTAACAAATTAATTTACCTTTTTTTCTACATGCATTAAGATTTAACAGATTAATTTACCCATTCTTTAAGAAAACAGTATTCAAAGATGTCAAGCATGGGTATCTGTTATAGATGGTGTAAGTAGCAGGGAGACAAGCTGTCTATGAGTTTGTGCACAGTTAAATTTAAGGCAGTTTGAGAAAAATATGCACATAGAAGGCAGCAGTGGTGCATGGGAGCAGAGTGTGGACGTGAAATCTCACACACACCTGACATGCACAGATGAACCTACACAACAAGACTGCATGGTCTGTTCCATAATAGTTTATAGTGTATACACTTAGACTGTCATGCAGGAAAAACAAAAAATGTGTGGAAATGTGTTTTCAACTGTATGCACAACTCTATAGCACGGTCATAAAAGTCCCATCTGAATTGGCATGGGTTTGGTCCCCCTGCTAAGCTGTGTGAGAGTTTTTTTCTCTAATGAATGAAACCCCAGTCAGACATTCTGCAACTCACCACTCAGGAATCCACAAGACCATTAGCAAAGTTTGACTGTTTACATACATGCAATAATAATACATTTACAAAAACAACAGAGAGAGCGGGGTGTGTGGAAAAAAAAAAACTCCATGGGGGTCCCCACAACGTTTCAGACAGTACTTCAATAACAGAAGCTACACATCCATACTCATCATGATCTCACAATACAACACAGACACCACAACACACAATAACACCAAAATCATAGCCTGTGTAATTAGTGAGAGAATAAATCTCTCAAATGAAAATGGTAAAATAGGCTCCCTACATTCACATCAACGGCATAATAACAAAAATAAACATGTATTATTTTACACAACCTCTATTTCTTTGAACATAATTGTCTCATGTCAAAAAAAAATAACTATGCAATTAATTCCATGCACTACTGCTGCTCAAAATTTAACTGTAGTGCAGGCAAAAAAGATTACTCCAAAATATTTGTGGGCTTTTCTAATAAATTAGAGGGCGATTCAACCACTTTAATGATTATTATTGATAATTAAGGATTGTTTTAAGGAGCCAGCATTTTGAAACATTTTTGTTATATTGGGTGTCCATACCAAACTACCTAAAACCTATTTAAATGAATTTGTTGATGCTGACACGTTACTCACATTAAAAAACCCCAATAAATCAATGATTGCAGCTTAAACCAAATCAAATCATCGCAAACAGAGAATGTGTTTTCCCACGTTTAGGATTGGGAATGATGAATGATGTGTTACACATGACTGGTTTGACTGGAACTTGCCCACTGTGGTCATTTAGGAATGTGAGGCTGCTTAACTGTAAACATCATTACAACAATAAAACATGTTGTCAGAGTGCATCATTCGTAGTGATCACTACTGAACAGTAGAGTAACCCATTTTAGGGACTGTTCCTTACGTTAGCAGTGCAGATTTTGTTTTTTGCGAAACTTTAAATGAAAGTCTTCGACATTGCAGTATATGATACTGTTTATGTCTGGTGTCTAATGGTGTCACAGCTCTCATCCTCAGAATTCCCATTTCTTTAATTTATAGGCATTTGATGTTATCTTCCTTCCTTCCTTCACTCAGTTATGCTTATTAAAATGAAATCTGGAGGAAAAAAAACATTCATTATAGCTTTACTTAGCAGGTTAATAGCTTATTTGCATTTTATAGTTTGAATAGAGAAACATGGCAGGCACGTTTGTGTCTTTCCATGTGTGTGCATGTTATTCTGAAAAAATTAAATATAGAATGAACATTTTTTTTAAATAATATCTTATCAGTCTTGTTCTCATATTGTTATCAGTATTAAACTCAGGTATTATCCACACTGCTAAAACACTGGGTTATTAGGGACAGTAGAGGTCAGTCATGGCACGAGTATAGACACTAATCAAGCTACTGATAATAATTAATATATTAGTGTTACTCAGTTGGGTTTGTATCTAGTGCTCATCCCATCACCACAACGTGCCCCAGAGATGACAGGTAGCCAGAAAAATGTCAACAGTTCTGATGTAAATTAAAAATGACAAGAAAAACTAATCGTGTGGCAAAGTGTTTGAGCGAGAGACTTATATGAAACGAAAGGAGTCAGCCACTCGAGACTAAAACCACAGACCAAACAGCTTCTGCCTGATAAGCTGTTTGCAGAAGGTAATGAGCAGTAGTGACAACTTTCACCCAGCTAGGGGGCGCCAGAGACCTGCAGCAGCCTGTCCTGGTGTGGCATTGTAAAGATCAGTGTTGTGAGAGGGAACGATAAGAAAAACATATCTCTAAGAAAAAGTTTTGTACATCTCCACACATTAGCTGTACATTAATGTATAATCTTTGTTCAGATCGACAGGAGCACAGACTTCATGATGAAATCATGTTACTGTACACACTGTACTTTTATATTTTTATATTTTGTTGGGTCTTACATTTTGTTGTGTCTCATTAAGTGTTAAGTGTTAAGTCTCTTGTTGTGTCTTATTTAAATGCCTTTCGTTATGTCTATTTAAATGTCAAGTCCTTCGTTTGTTATTTTTGCTATTTTATTGTGTACCTCAAGCCGGGAGTCTCTGCAAAAATTTCATTATGTCTCATAATGACAATAAAACTTCTTGAAATCTTGAAATCTTAAACATGTGAGAGTTTTAAAAGAGGAATCAGTGTCATAAAGTAGAAAGCATGTTTTTTTTCACTGTGTTTTCATTGTTGGTATAAATGGTAGATAATATCTATCAGTTATGAAGCATTTCTGTGAATGTCAGTTTACTGTTTTCTTTTCATCCAACTAGTACAATTTTGTGAAATACAGAATGCTGAATAGTTCTGAAACACCAGGTGAATGTGTTACTTTTCAGAAGCAAATATTCATGTCACAGCTATTGTTGTGCAGATACAGTGCTTAACACATTTATTGGACCACCACCCAAAGCCACAGCTGCCCTAAATTAGCAGCATCGGTAATTATCAAAATATATATATTTTTATGTTTCTGTAACGTTAATACACCAGTATGTAGAAGAACTATAATGGAAATTCTTTTTTTAATGTTAAAAGATAATTGCCATTATTATCATGAATTTTCAAATGTACTGTTTTACAAAAAACAAAAACAAAAATAGAAAGAACAGTCTTGATTAAGATGTCAAATTATATAGTTATTAGCTTGAAATAATTTCTGACTTCCGAGAGAAGCCCAGTGAGCTGTCTCAAATGTGGGTGTAAAAAGATGAATTCAGCTTGTTATTTGCGAAATATATAAGAATAAAATTTTTAGTTTTAAAACGTTTGTGAAAGATTTCTGAAATATTAATGTTTTCCTGTTTTTATGACAGGCGGTCTGTTAAATGTGTACATTTTTGATATGCTACACTGTTAAATCCAGTTGCACATCATTCAACAATAGCAACATTAAAATGCTGCTTACACATTCATGGATCAGTAATAATGACCCAAATGGACCCACAGACCATTTTTATATGCAATCTAACAAGACCGCTGTGGTCTATTACTATTACTCGACTACACATTTGTTATATTACTGTATTTAACTTCTAATTGTCTGCTGTCTCTAACAATTCATCTTTAATTATTTACTGTATTTTGCTGCTGCAGCATCCTTGCAAAAGTTCTTCTACCAATTTGTATTTATAAAACAAATGTGACAGTTTACATCTTGAATGTTGAATGATAAATTATTTACTGTGTCAAAAGACCTTGAAGCAGTCCAACAGTGCAGCAGTGGTTAGACACCTCATCCATCTCCTTAACTTAATTACTATGGCGTGTTCTGGAAAACTTATAACTTCTAATATGATTTCTTCAGAGTTTTCTGTCAATTATTTGAATAAGGAGCAATAAGTGTATTGGCGTAAAGTCCTAGTCCAGTACCATTAATTACTTTAAAAGAAGAATTCTGTCTTGATGAGTGCAAATGCAATTTATCTAAAAGGGTGCCGTGCTTCAATGTGTGTAAGTGGTGTTATCATTAATTTAATTGGAATGTCTTTAAGTTGATAAGTATGAAAAAGGTCTGATGTGTTACATCATTACATTTATAATACCTGGGTGATGGGTCAAATTTCTATTCTGGTGAAACGGGCATTTTTTTAAGAAAATATCTTGAGTAAAAGAATCTTAGTGAACTGGTCCTTGACATGATGGTAAAAAACAAAACAAAACAAAAAACACCTCCTAGAAAATGCTTTATTCAAGGACCGATACTCAAAGGGGCTCCACTCAGGAAATAACTTTCTTCCCTCAAACATGAGAAAATCAGTTCATTGTCATCCAGTTCTAAAGCTGCTCTGACGTGCTGCAGATGTCAATATGAAGACGACACATACGAGTGAATGTGAAAGACAGACAGAGGCACACTGACGTGTTCAGACAGATCACTGTGACGGACTGAAGAGGGCAGTGTTTGTCTTCGTACTGCAGCACACCTCTACGGCAAACGTTAGAGCAAAAGACTGACAAAAATGCTCTTCCATAATTACTTCCAGTGATGTATACTGAATCCCAAAAGCTCTCTGCATATTAATGTGGAGTATTAATTAGTTTCACAATAATTAAATGTGGGGGAAAAAAAAAAAAAAAAAAAAAAAAAAGAATTCACAAAGATTAGTTTGGGGTCATAAAAATAAATGTTCTCCCAGAAAGAAAATGAAGGATTTGGTTGCAAGAATTTCTGCCGGGCCGGTCATTAGTAATGGAGTTGGACACAGAGGCTTAAAGTGTCAAGTTGGCCATTTATATATTTGATTTGTGTGACTATGGTGTGCACCAGTATTTTTGCATCAGTGTGCTTGTGTGTGTAGTCATTTCAGTGTACGTTCTCTCTCTGTGTGTGTGTGTGTGTGTGTGTGTGTGAGACACTTGCAGGCATGTATGCATGACCTGGTGTTAGATGTCTCCTCCATAAGTGTGTCGTGCGTAAAAAGTAATGCATCTCCCTCCGTTTCCATCGTCCTCCGCTTCTCCTAACGCTACAGCTTAAACCTCATAATAACTTATTGATTCCTCATCATCATTACCATGGTTTGCGTTGTCTATCAGGGCCTAATCTGAATGGGAGGCTGAGGCTGAGCAGCAAAGTACCATCCAACCCACTTCCCTCCCTCCTCCCCTCCCCGCCTTTGATTCGAACAAGGTCAGAGGAATCGATCCCCTTTGATCAGAGACTTGCTCAGAGAAAGTTTCCAGAGTCGCTGCCAGTGGTGTGCACAGTCTGGAGCTCCTCAGCCCATATGTCTGCTGGCACAAGGCTACACAAGGAGATTGTCCCATGGATGCACTTTGTTTATTTGTGGAGCACCAGTGGAAAGAACAAACGCTGATTCATACTGTAACAGGTGACAGACTAAATATTAAAATAGACAGTATGACATTATGGATCACCCTTTGTTGCAGCATTAAAAATCCTTATTTCACACATAATGTTCAAGTGTTTGTGTTTCTGATAACTTTTTTTTAACTCAATTTTTTATGTGACTGTTAAAATGATATTACTGACTCACCTCACTGCCTCTGATGTTGTGTTACTGCTACACTACAAAGGTATTATTGGAAAAAAACACACAAAACAACTAGACAGATTTTGAAAGTATAACAACCACAAATAATCGAGGCCTTTTCTCTCAGTGCTCCAGTCAAAGCAAACACATGGACGTTCATTAGAATGTGGAGCAGGCTCTATTTTTGTGTCAGGCTTTACAGTTATACAGTTATAGCTGCAGTGAGTTTGTTTCCCTGACCCTGACATGCAGATAGGCCATCCAATCAGTTTATCTTAGAAGAATAGATGAGCTTTTCACAGTTCAAAGGAGCTTCATTTAGCGCAGCACAATTGCTGCTCTTATCGTGTTGAGGGATGGGAAATCAAGGGCCTGGCTTGACCTGCTTGTTGAAATCTTATGTTGCCTGTCCAGGGTTATAATATTTATATAATTATATATTTAATTTGTATTATTATTATATATATGATAATGTGTGTGGGCCTCTGGACAGTTGAAGGAAATTAAATGTCTGATTAACTGGCTAGAGAAGCATTGACCGGGGGCATGATAGATATAAATATTTTTCTTGACTTGAAATTCTTGTCAGATGTCCATCATAGATTCAACATTGCTGTGGGTGGCGGTGGCCCAGTGGGTTGTCTTTCCACTGGAAGGTTGTAAGTTCATCCCTGGCTCTGCCAGTTTACATGCTGACACTTCCCTGGGCAAGACACTTAACCCCAAATTGCTCCTGACGGCCATCCTAGCAGCGTATATGTCACTTGTAACTCACTCTCTCATTGGGAGGCTGCGGCCAATCCCAGCTGCCATTGGGTGGAAAGCTGTGGGAAACACCCTGGAGAGACACACCTGTGGTCAAGAGTGTGTGTGTTAGAGTGTCCACTTAAACTCAGCATGTTTTTAGACTGTGGGAGGAAACCGGAGCGCATACACATATATATATATATATATATACACACATATATATATATATATGACCATTTGCAAACTAGTGTTTAATGTGTACATATACACACATATATATTAATATATAAATATACATATATGTGTATATATGTATATATATATATATATACACATATATATGTGTGTATATGTTCACATTAAACACTAGTTTGCATACGGTCATGTGTGCTAGATGAAATAAGTAGTCCTATATTAGATTAGGAGAAAAAAATATAGTTTTCAGTGTAATGTTAAACTATTGATCAACTTACAAGAATGTATTTTAATTGCAATACACCGAATATGTAACAGACAGATACATCCCGTCCCCCATTAAAAGGCGTAGTTCAGTAGAAGCAGAAAACAAAGCAAAAAAAAAACCAACAAAAAAGGTTTTGTATTTAGATAACCTGCAACTCTGTCTAGAGAAACCTGGAAAATAAAACAGCTTTTACTGCCTCCTCTTCCATCAGCCACTGAGAGACAAACAATTAGAGGATTCAGAGGAGTATAAAGTGATGGAGTCCTTCAAACTTTTACAGTTCCAATGGTGATGTGTCAGTGCTGCTGTGTGTGTGTCTGTGTTGCCTTGGGCGGAATCACAAATAAAGCCATCACGGCATCTGTTCTGCTGTCTTGCTGATCTTGTAAGTCTTTCTTTTGAGGGGCAACAGCACTGAAAATCCACGCAAGACTTTTCTCTGTTTCCCTCTGCTTTGAGATTTTGTCTGAGTTCTTATTCATCACTCCTCCTAACACGGAGGCTGAAGGCTGGGGCTGTTGCTGCAATGCCGTACTGCCAACGCAGCTGCCAGGATACGCAGTCACTGCATGTTTCTGCAAATCACAGATATGTGCGAGTTCATGTTTCTGAAAACTCTTTTACTTATTTGCATGTCTTGTCAGATGTGCGTATCAGTGGAGGTGTTTTCTAGTTACTTGATTTCTAGTTACTTGAACTGTGTAGCAGGTGTCTGCATCAAATCTTCTGATATTTGATCTCCAGTTGTGGTCTGTTGCTTTCTCATTATGTCTCACTTGCTTTGTTTCACACCAGCACCACCACATAAAGGTGAACCAGGTGACTTTAATAATGTTAAGGTAAGAAAACACTTTTGCCAAAACCAAACATTCAGTTCAGCACAGATGTCATACTGGCGGGAAAGTAAAATAGCAATATTTTTCCTGGGAGATTTCTCCGTGTTCACTGCACATACACGGTCCAAAAAGGTCAAAGGATTTCTGAGTGATTATTAAAGTTTAAAAAACTCTACTGCTCGCTGCAAAACTGAGTGACGCTTTCCACAGTGAAGTTAGCGTAAGTCAGTGCTGCTGTTTTCTTGCCTCCTTCAGGTCTGCAGTGACACACACTCTGAGGGACATCGTCATTATATCAACTGCACACAAGTGATTACTCCCAGATGCAATCACCAGAATCAAAACGTTGGCTCGTGTTCATGCACAGATGCATGTGCACACTTGCATAATGCAAGAGTAAAACAAAACCCGGTTGAACCCACAATAAGTCAAAGATTCGGTTAAAAGTGTGTTTGGGAGACCTCTGCAGCTGCATGGCCAGCAGCTGACAGCTGTGATGGAGAGCACTGGTCATCGTGTGCAATTTCTGTGCATGATAAGCTGCACGCGATTATCGTTGTTGTTGTACCCCAGTTTATCTCACTACAGGAGAACAGTTACACTCACCTGGCTGCGCTTTTTGTGGTAGCATCATCCTTCTACACACACACACACACACACACAGGCGTAACATCTAATCTGTGTTTTCTCTCCGCTCGCTGCAATAATACCGTGGCCTAATTGTCTCTGACAACGTAGCCAATCCAATTCCAGCCTGTCTCGTCCGTAATGCCTCTCTGTGTCTCTAATTAGGTCCAATCAGAAGGAGTGATATTTATCGATTCACCTCATCCCTCTTTCTCTCTGTCCCTTTCGCACACACACACACACACACACTCACTTTCTCTCCTTCACACCGGGCTCCCTTCATTCTTTCCGGTGTGTCTTTCTGAAGGAGACTGTGTTCTCTCTTTAGCTAATTTTAGTATGAGTAAAATAATTATGATCGATGCAGGTGCCTCTATTTTCCTTCAAAGCCCTTTAAATAGATAACTCTCCCTCCTGCAAAAGAAGCTTGAAGCTAATTACCATGCTAAGATGAGTAAGGAGAGAGGCCTTATTGAGCCGTTATCAGTTCACCTGCCCCACAGCTTTAAGCGTCATATTAGATATCTTAATCATTCAGCATGACAGTATAGCAGGCATAAACTTTCTTATTTTCACGACAATTTAATGTTCCTTACTCTTCCCCCCCCGCCCTCCTTGTCCTTCTCTTTTTTTTCTAAGAGATACACAGCTGCCAAATACGTGTTGCGAATGCTTGATGCTTTAATTCATCCAAACAACCTTTTAGCCGAGCTCTGAATAGAATGCAATGTTTTAAGGAAAGTCATGCGTGCGTTATTTTGGGAGTATTGACGTGCACGCTGCATCTGCAGTGACATTGATGGTTGTTTCTCCAGCTCTGAATAAAAGGTACATGAACAAGAAACGTCTGGACAAACCGTAGATTTATATTTTTTGTGCGAATCCTGAACTTATAATTCAAATGTTACCTGATTTTCTGTTGCCTTTCTTGTTCATTCTTGTGCAGTGTAAAGTCACCATCATGCATTACATTTATGTGAGAATACAGATATAAAAAAGGAAAGACTTTTGTGGAATACCTCTTTTCTCAACCAGGGTTTATTTAGATGAAATGTATTTGTAGGTGTTTTGGAGCTCAGTGTGGAGTTTGGTGCAAATGCACCTTTTCCTCAGTGAGTTACAGTGTACTGTGTGTACACAGGGTAAAATAAAGTCAAACTGGTTTTAAAGTTTTTATCTATCAAAAATGCTTCTGAGGGTATTCAGTGTTTTGTTGAGCGCTGTGTGGGCATTTGCTTCTTTGCTCATTCTGACACATCATCTGAATGTTGGAACAGTCCCAGTGCCGACTGTGCTTCCAAAACCACCGCATGATGCAAAGTCAGAAATATGAACGATGCAAATGTAATGTATTTGTGGGTTTTGTGTTGCAGCATTTGCACTGTTCATGTAACGTCATGTTCCAAATGATGCAAACTTCATGTCAAAACTCAATTGCACTGACTGTATAAAATAACATCGTCTAAAAAAAATGTGTATAGTTGAATGTGAACGAAAAATGTGTTCCAATCTCAATTCAACTATTGTTCTGGCTCCTGGAAAAGCCAAGATGGTGCAGACAAATTTGAAACAACACTTCAGAACAGTAGTCACAGTTACAGTGTGCTGCCACTTGTTACAAACACTGCAGGAGTTTTGTTGTTTTCAACATTGCACCGGTAAGAACATTCATATGAGTAAATACTCAGGTTCCCGGGGCTGTAATGAGTAGATAACAGGTTACCGATTAACCCTTGAATGTATTTCTGCAGGATGATACAAAAGAGTCATGTTGTTTTCCTAAAATAAAGCAGCTGTCAACAACCTCTAACTGGGTCTCTTCTCTGACTTACTCACACCTTCAAACGGAGGTGAGTGAGGAGCAGTGCTTGCTGAAGCTTTGACCTCCACATAACCCTACTTTAAGACAACAGAATGATGCTCTCTGATCTCTGCAGCACACCCAAATCTCTCTCTCTCTCTCTCTCACTCTGCTCTGTGCAGTGTGTTTGTGTGCAAACTGAGAGACTGCTTTGATCAGGTCCAAGCCCCCAGGGCAAACACTCTGTTGTCTGTGTACACACATGCACACGCACACGCACACACACAGACACCCAAAACCAACAGTTGCACTCCCATTCATGCACCCGTCACAGAGAGTGTGATGATGAGCGATAGATGGGGGGGGATAGACAAAAGGAGAGAGAGGAAGACAGCAAAGACTTTGAAGTGCTCCAAACTTTCAGTGTTTCAATCGCAACACAGCAGAATGTAAGAGAACGAGGCTCAGCTGAGATAAGATTGAATGATGGTCGATTCACTCTTTAGACCTGACCAATTATAGCAGGGACTGATGGGGGGAGAAAAACAGAGAAGGTGGTCATGGCATCTCATGGCAGCGTGTTCTTCATGACCCGGCTCTTGATCGGCCTTCAAACTGACAGACATCCTCTGCCAGGCTCTCGAAGTGAGCACCCTGCAACGGTGATTAGCAGTTTTCTGTTACACTGCCGGTGTGTGTTTGTGCATGATTGTGCGTGCGTGTGTGCGTGTGCGTGAGATTAGATACTTGGAAAGGTTCTGAAGTGGCCTGGCTCTGACCTCTCTTCAGTGAGCCAGCAAGCAGATGGCACTCAAGTGGTTTGACTGAAGGTGGATGAAGCGGGGATTAAGGGTGTGGTCGACACAATTAAGTGGAAGGTTATTTCACTAGTCTTTCACAAATCCTTTTAAAAGAGGTATCCGTGGTCCCATTAAGGGATTTTTACTTGGGCGATTTAACTGTCTATTCCATGAACCAGTTGCATTCCACCCCCTGCTGCACCACAGACATGATTATGGAGGTCAGTTTTCTCTCTCTGTGGATCATCTCCTACTCATCATCTTGAGCATTCGCTTGAATATCATCCCTGCATCGTGCTCTGCTATCTGTTGCATCAGCCCCCAAAGTGCAGATGTGTCATTTATTCCCCACCCCGATGCCTCAGCTAATGCAAAAATGATTTTGTGTCCAAGTAAATGTTTCACATTCAGGACATGGATCACTCTGGGGGAAGCTAAGTCTCCCTGGACATTTTTTTCCCTGGCTGGTAAAACACTTCAAAGTTCCAATCAGAAATAATGATCCCCAGTGCTGTTTTGAGTTTACATGACGGTGGTTTGGTGCTATCTATTTGCTGTGGAGAAATGCTTCCTCCCAGGTTGCAGGTTATTACCTGACAACACAGGGTGATGAGGAATGAAATATGGCTGTAGCTTCCACAGTGGATCTAGGTCAGGCTAGTCCTAGACGGGGAAGAACATTCTGGTATGAGATGAGCTGTGGTGCGACAGGGGGGTAGACGAGGCCCAGAGAACATTTTTTTTTATTTTATTCTATTTTATTTATTTATTTAAACATTTTTCCTGCTCAGTTACGCACTCGCAGTCTGACGCCAGTTGGAAGAGAGCCAGTGTGTTCTGCAGAGAAAAAGCAGGTGTCTACTGTATGAATGCGTGCTGAAATAACAGACTACGATCCTTCTTGCTCATTCTTACATCCTATTTTGGTGGACTGCTTTGTCTTCTGACAATTAGCAATGAAGGGAGGAGGGTTTTCTTGTAGTGGCCAAGCTTTTTGTGGATATAACACTGTGCAGATAAAATGACATTGTCTCTGTGGATATTTCTGGACTTTTTGCTGACATTGTCCCCAGGGACAATGCTAACATGGTCCCCAAGGGACCATGTTAGCATTGCCTCCTGCCAGACAACTCATAACTTGAATATAATTGACCTGAGTTCCAACCTCAAACTGTTCCGCAACGGTTTTGCATCATATGCAAATAAGTGAGAGCCTCGTTAAAAGATGGTAAATCTTTGTAAAGTGGGAACATGATGCGTAGGCTATAATGTTCGTGTGATTAACATTGCACACTTTCTTTTTTTAATTACTGATATTTAGAACTTTTGTGCAGAAAAGATATGGTGACATATTTGCTCCTCACTTTACATGAATAATACATTTATTATATGATGGTATATTTTTTCACCATGACCATTCATGCACGGTAGATTTGCCCCGAGTTTGTGGTGGGAAGTGGGAACTCTGACCTGGGATGCCATTCCATTTAATTTTCATTTTCTTTTTTTTTTCTCGTAGGATGATGAACATTTTCATGTTCTGAGTTGTCTGTCAAGACACAATGTCAGCCATAGATGACATTTAGCAAACAGCTGATCAGGAGAAATCTATTAGGATGTCAAAAGCAGCCATTTTGACTCTGAGAAAAGAGAACTGACCTGCAGCTGCCACTTTTCATACAAGTTAGTAGATCACAAAGTCTTATATTTCCTGTGGGGACCATGAGTATCTGTACAATTCCTTCATGAAATCCATACAGCCTTGAGACTTTTCACCAAAACCCAACAGAATGACGGCTTTACAGGAATGGTAACTACTTTTACAAAACATAAAAAATCACGGTGATTTCTATACATGCCCTTTATGACGTCATCATTACTATACCTGTCCCTATAGAGTCATGATGGTAGGGAAAGCAGATCATTACTACAGTGAAGATCATCACCTTGAAAGTGAAATCACAGGTCCGTCTTTTAACCAGAAACTAATTATATGGTAACACTTTACAGTAACATGAGAAATGATGGTAGTAGGGAGGCAATATTACAGTAATTTCCAAAATAATATCCAGCAAATGTTTGTAAAAATAATTATGGGCTTCCTCCATCAGTGTAATACCTTCACATACAAATATTTGTGCAAAATTAACAATTATCATATTAGTCCGATTACCTCCTCCCTTGTGTCCTTCATACATTTCACATTGTTATTAACAAGCTATTACTTGCTATTAGTATAATTAGCTATTACTTTTTATTATGAAATAATTACAGATGGGATGATGCCACTTTTTTCTGTCCAATACCAATACCGCTATCACAAAATCAATACCGATATTAGTCCGACACAGTCATTTTAGACCATTTATAAACTATGAACCTTTTCGTAGTCATTTCAAAGACATAATTCTCCAATGTGTAAGTAATAATGATCACCTTAGAAGAGGAAATATAACATGACTCAGCTAAAATGCTGTTCCTGGTTTTTATTTACATTTTTACAGTCTGTGCATAGTGAAGCATACGATACATAGGATTTTTGGATTGTATCAGTTTTTACATTTTTATTTGTCTGATATCTGATCTAGTGATTTGACCAATATCGGACTGATACTGATACTGACCAATACCGGTTCCCATGGTATTACTTCCCTTTTACAAAATTATTACCACAGTATCACCATACTGTTAACTTATTGTTACTGTACTGTAATTCAAATGTTGAACTGCTGAATGTTATATTTAACATTTTCCATTATAAATAATGGTTTGATTCCACGTTTTGTGAGGGTCGCTGCCATTTTGGGGCTCTGTAATTTAGCTTTAGTATTCATCTCCCTTTAATTGTACTGTGTTTACATTTGTCTCGAGGTATAAGTACACACACAACAGTGAGATGTAGCCCAGTTGCAGTTGGTTATCGACTCCTGGGTTGCATCCATCTGCCACAGTTTGGGTTGGTCTATCTCACATGGATGATAAATAAAAGATGCAGAATGCATGGAGTTTTAATTATGCAAACAGAGCAATATGTCTTTTTCCTGTTAAGCAATGTTCTTTAACAATGACACAATGTGTCTGTATGTATTACATGTGATTTAAATATATTCTGCCATGCACAATGTTTGTTAATTTGCATTATCCATTTAGTTGTAGTTATAAATTCAGTGTGTGGTAAGGGATCAAAACGCACAAATAAACATTTTGCATTTGATGTATTTTCATGGGATTTTGTCAATCATGTGTGTATTTACACAACGAAAGACTAGAAAATGTCTTTTGTGTATTCACTGTGAGGCAAAGATAAAAAAAAAAGATATTATGAAGTAATCAGGGGGTGATTATTAAAATATTCTGTTGCAGCACAAGCAATTTCTTTTTCAGCCAGTGTAGGATCTCTTGGCAACACAGATGCAGCTTTCCTGCCTAATTAGGTCGATCGATATGTTATACCTTTCTATTTCTGTCATCTGTTGTGATGTTGAGATGCATATGCTGCATCACAGGTTTCAAAGCCATTCACCCAGCTGTGGAGCCGGGACAAGGCTGAGGCGGTCTCTGCCTTGGCTGACAGCATTGGTCCTGACTTCATTACAGATGGTGAGTCCATCTGCAAACGGCACAAATAGTCTCTTCAGATAACACTTGCACATGGCACTTGCACATGGAACGTAAGTTCGGATGAGACAATTCCAAATTAGGAAGACATGTAACTGTTGAAAGATTATCTCTGTCTACAAGATGCATGTATATGTTCCAATTTCCTCTGAGTTCACAGCTGACGTGGAGGACACTGGCTTTTGGAGCTTGTGCAGTCTGTAACTGGCCATTACTCTCTTTTGCAGACTCAATAGAGATTGCAATTAACCTATATGAAAACCCCTTTATTTAGTTTAAATCATTTAACTGAAATGAGATCATACATTAGAGACTCAGACATTTCCCTCACCACACCTGGCTGTGAGTAACCAGCCAAGGGACGTCACGTCCCTTTCAGGGCTCAGAGGTCAAGTAATTGAAGTGGAAATAAATGCCTGCATTCCCCAGTAGCTTTAAGAGAAGTGGAAAGGAAAGGAACATTTCAAACAAATAAATAACATTTCAAGGTGCCCTCCCCACTTCACAGCTGTGGATAGATCTTGCCGGTTTAACGGAGAGAAGGAGGTAGAGAATGGGAGAGATGAGGAGCTCCTCACACTGACTTGCTCTCTTTTCCGAAATGCGTTGGAGCCATTGAGGCTGGAGCTCTGCAGTCCATCCAGAATAGAAGTGTAATCTACTTCACACACAATGTGGGATATAGTGTATACTTTCGTACACTCACATCAAACAAACTTTCAAAATGATATCTTTTTAAGTTCAGTTAGTGCGGGAAACTTTGTCACAGAAAGAGAAAGGTAGCTGGGGCTTACGTTTCATCTGTGCATGAGGCCTCGGAGGAAATATGTTTCACAGTTTTCTCTGGGACAATACAAATGTAGCAGTTGTAACTAGCTCGAGTGAAATTGGAATAAAAATAGTTCAATTAAATCTGTTTCACAACACAGTCGCCAGAATCACATGTTGCCATTGTATGTTTCTGCAAATCGCAGAGGTCTGAAATTAAATTACATGACTTATTTACATATATAATTAGGTGCATATTTAATTTGAATCGCTTGTGGCACTTTTGGCTGAGATGTATAATTGAGGATGATTGAGGGTTTAGGCACAAATAGCACCTGTTTTGGGCTAGAAAAAAAATCATGTTTTTCAAGAGCCTCCATGAGAAAAAGTGTAGCAGGGTTAAGACAGAATGCCATAAAAACTTGAAAACACAGAACTATGGTCTGCTACTGACCAGACTTTCACCCGACCACAGTGAATCTTGCCTGAAAATACCTGAGAACTGATAAAACGTGAAAGAAACAATTTGCCAAAATGTACCAGTTTCTTCTGAACAGAATGCAACATTTCCCATGGTACGTAGGGAAATTACTGGGACACTAGGCTGATCAGAATTCAAATTCCAGTCATTGAAAAAAACAAAATAAAAACAAGCAAACAGCAAGTTACAATAATCTATTGATTTTACTTTTTAATTTTTCATAAAGCATTATGCAATCTCAAAAAAACAAAACACAATTTTGATGGATTTTTCCTTGGCTACAACCCTGATTAAGCGATGCATTTGGCAACAATCCCGCCCAAAATCTCCCCACTCCTTCCATATGAATCTGGGTGCCATTTTCCCTGAGACTGTTCTTGTGAGCTCTCTCTGATGTGTTGTGTTATCTCCTTGGGATACATGCATAGATCAGCTTAATACCAGGCCACTGACCTTGGAGACCTATCTTTGGAGTGACATTTCTTTCACTGCTTGGCCTTGGACAGATACATTTCAGAGAGAACAAAGACCCCGTCTCTCATATCCGCTGTGGCTCTCATGGATGCAGCACACTCCAGTCTCTCCAAATTGTTTTTTTTTGGTAATCCGTGCCCTTGGCTGGTATGAGCATGGGCAGAGTGGGGTTTAGTGTGTATTGGTATGATTATGGCATTTGGTAGCCTAAATTCAGACTCCAGCCAAGGTGAATGACAACTACACCAGTGCCAAAGATACTACCAGAGCCATTACAAAAAAGGATTCAGGAGAGCTATTATTAAGGAATAAATATTGGAGAAAGCTTAAATGTAGTTAATTGCTTTATTCCACACAATTGCTTGTTGTTAGAGTATTTTTTTGTATTACTGATCAGTTACTCCATAATAACCTTTCAAAATAATGTAGATCAAGTGATCAGCGACAGAACTGCGTTACTGCACCTCCTCAAAATGTGTTGCCAAGACATTGAGCAACTGGAGGGCAGTTTAAAGAGAGACTTCATATGCAAGTAAAACAAGACATATGGCCCTTTTCCACTATGGTCCCAGCTTGCCTCGGCACAGTTTAGGTTGGTTTTCCACCATAAAAATAGTACTTATTCAACGTGGGCGGAGTCATCACTGCTCAGCTGCATGAAACTGCCGTGAATTTGTTTCGCTAGAAACGCAACTTGACCCAGCCATGCCGAGGTGAGGTGAGGCGAGCCAGTGGAAACACACCAGTAGTGAAAAAACAAGACAACTCTTTTCACATGTACATACAGTAACTCTAGCCTGGAAATAAATAAGCATCCAAAAACAACAACAACTGTGAGAGGACATCAGCTGAGGAGGTGAGCTCTAATTAGTCCTGAGGACAGATTGTGTTCGTACATGCTCAGGGATGTGGAAATATGTGTCCTCAAACCACATCCAAATGTGATTTGCGTGATGGATTGGAATAGTCCAGACCTGTACTTGGTGGAATTTAGAACTTTAGTTGTTCAAATAACACCGTTCCCCTTTAAAAACCATTCTGCTTTTATGCAGAAGAAAATAACATGATAAAAAAAAAGTTTCTGAACATTTGCATATCTCTGTGATTACACAGTGTGCTATCACAGCTTGAGCTTGCAGGCTTTAATGACAGTTGACATACATTAATTGTACGTTCCTTAGTTATGGAATACAGGTGAAATTGAGCGCTTTTATTAGATGCGAGTCCTTGAATTCAGATTAACCCTGCACTTGCTAATGATACTGAAATTCATATATTGTCAACAGTTTCACCTGATGTCATCAGACTGAGGTGCCACATGCTGATAATTTTTTTTGACTTTTTGTAATTATGGTTCTAACAAATGTCTGAATAAAAGTCTTACGCCCATTACACTGGAAGAAAATGGATACAAAAAATAAGTAAAATAAGTAGGTAAGACGGTATCTTGTTGGAGATGGTGTCGTTTGGGTCATGTGGGGGTGATAAAGATAAAATGCCACTCAGTAGAAGGTGGAAAAACACATTGAACCACTAAATGTTCATGTCTGAATTTGTTTTGCCATCTATAACAGGAAGAGCAAAAATAAAATGTGGCAGGACCAAGGGGAGGAGACCAGCGACAACGCCACCTGGGGGAATTTTGCCCCCAGGACTTAAATAGAAACAAAACATAAAAGGGCAACACGGGTTCATTGACACACAGGACAGAGAGTGGGTTCTATGTTGCAAAATATAATTTATTTTATTTAATTACATATATAAGTTATCACAATAAAAGTGCTTCCAAAGGAACAACTAATAAACCATTATAAGAACAGGACTGGGGCTTACCACAGCAGCAGAAAATCAAAAAGGGAGAATCCAACACGACACCACCCATGACAAAACACCAAACACAGACTCGTGAAAAGATACCACCACCAGGGAGTTGGCACCTGTTCAACAAAAGAGAAAAAGGAAACAAATTACTCAAATATAAAACATACACAAACAAACCCAAATACGTAAACACTTAAATCACAACACAACAAATATAACACATCTTAAATTACATCCAAAGTAATCTTATAATAACAGAAAATTATAACTACTAAACAAAAACTACTAATAAAGATCAAGTAAACTCAACAAAGAAATCCGAATACTATATCCAAGGAAAATGAACATTGAAAAATAATAAACTCCATTACATGGCAGTGCATACTGGAGCTATTAAAACAATAGGCCCAGCCAACAGTTAAGTGAGTTGAAGACGGCCGAGTGACTACTCCTACAAGGGGGGCAGGAGCAGAGTAACGGCTGTACAGCCACGTTATGCTAGTTATGCTAGTTATGCTACAAAAGGGCGAAACAGTACTGCTAAGTGTACTCGTCCTGTGCGGATGTTTACAGGCAAGGGAAGTGAACAGACACCTACCTGGTATTAGCGGACAGAGGTGCGCTGTACACGCCACGCCAAACAATTCGCCGCACCAACCGCAGCCACGTAAACCGGATGTCACTCACTGGAAGCGTAAGGGGCGCACGAGCTCACCCTGGCCGTATTTGTACGCCGCTCCGCCTGTCAATCATTGCCGGTAACCCCGCTCACGGCTCCGTGTAAGGGGGGGAAAAAAAGGGGGAAAAAAGACACGTAAAGTATTCAGTTATATGAATCTCAGCGGAGCCATTTGCACAAGCGTAATGTGCCATTAAAGGGTGTTAGGTTATATTATGCTCTGAAGTAAGGACACACACCGGGTCTTATTTACCAACCTATTTACTGTGTATAAGCGTTTTCTTTTTACAAACACTGAGATAACACTGTGACCTTTACGACACATTTTAATTTTCAAAAGACTCTGTTTCCTGTCAATCAATACATGCAGAGATATGTGATGAAAGTCGGTCACTTTGGTGCAAATGTCTTTGCCAGCTGCAGCTGCTCAGTTATCAAATCTGCTGAAGGCTCCCAAAACAATGCTCATAATAATGAGGATTTTCCTTTGACCAACACTTTACTCTCGACCTCACTGTGTACAGTCATTTGGTGGTGTACAAACAAACCTTTAATCTTATTTCATTTACACGTCTGTCCTTACTTTCATGACCATGACCTCTCCTCTAATTAGTGTGTTTACTTGCTTCTGGTAAAATAAAAGCAGCTAATCCACGAATAAAACAATATAGGCTTAAATTTCAGTTAGTAAAACAAAGACAATAACCCAAACATGACATGAGAGAATGTTTGCCTCTGCTTTCTTAGAGGACACACGTTGGTTTGGAGGGACAATTTGTTTTGTTATGTTATGGGTAACTGCTGTTATACTGTCACAAAATCCATTAATATCAACATTTCAAAGCTCTATATGATATTGTATAAGGACATTCACATTACATAATGCAAAAAACACAACGTTACCTTGTGTTGTGATGGAAAATGATCCACAGTGGTGATTCAGAAACTCTCATTACACTTCAGTGAGGTTCATTCTCTCACCCCTGCATGGAATATGCTACGGATGTGTTTGCGCAGTAATGTCATGCTACAACATGAAAGTTAGCTGGATGAACTCCGTGTCAACCCTATATAGATATATATGTGTGTGTGTGTGTGTGTGTTGTATGTGTGTGTTGACTTTGCTGTGGTTCTTTCAGGTGTCTGCCTGCCTTTGCCTCATCTCTGTACCTCGCTGAGAGGAGACTTTGAATTAGTCTAATTATCATTGCCTGTGTCACGGAAACATGAGGAGGAAGGTGTCGTCCCCAGGAGGCCTTCATAGATTTAACACAGTATCTGTGTGTGTGTGTGTGTGTGTGTGTGTTTGTTTATGGTAATGTGCGTGTGCGAGTGTATCTTTTATGAATTGCCACAGCTGTGTTAGACAGCTGCTAGAGGGGCTGCATTCAGCAGAGGCACCTCCCCGTTTGTTGCTGCTGAAAACACGGCCTGTCTTCCCGCGCACAAACAATTTTGGGCACAGTCTATCGCACACACTCAGGGCTACACATAATTACAGAGTTCAGTGCTTACATTTAAGAATATGCAAATCCATTGTGATCACCCTCAAGAACAGTGTGCGAGGACGACGGCGGCAGCAGCAGCCGATTGTTTGAGTGCATTCAGACGTGTGTTTTTTTTGTTGTTGTTGATATTTGCTGATGTTATGAAGACCACTTCGTCTTCAGCCTTGGGACATGTTTTTGACAGGGACCAGAGAGAGTGCAGCAATGAGGAATCCTCCCTCTCTTGTTGCAGTTGTGTGACATTAGCTGTGGGCAATGGTGGGCTGCTGTGCACTAACACCAAAGGAGTTTTTTTTTTTAAACCGCCTGCTGTGATCACAGAGCTGCAGACTCAGCAGACAACTCTGTCATATTGTGGCCCGGGAAAAGTTCATAATGTTCACACTACACCAGCCACTCACACTGGGCCCTATATGAAAGAGAGGGGACATAAATTATCGCACCGTGGCGGAGTGTGAAGCGCTCTTTTGGGTCATGTGCTGATGTTGAAGTGGACTCATAAGAGCAGCATTAAAACTGCATTAATGCCCAGAGAGTTTGTGGCCAAGTTATAAGGAGGCTAATGAAAAGAGGTTAGCTCCCTCATGTATAGCTGCTTCTTTTCAGATATGAACTCAAACCTCACATTTAGGATGTTGGCCACCATGTTGGGTTCTTTAAAAATCAGGAGTAACCATATTTGGAAAAGGTGTGTGTCTGTTTATCTACTACACATTCACCTAAACCTCCATTCATGTACCCCAACAGTCACAATAAATGCCATTTACTGTATGTTCTATTTGACTCACAGTAGGACCATCATGTCTTAGTGAGACATCATGCCATTTTGAAGAAGACCTGAAAGTGGAGATTGAGACTTTGAACTCTACTGACATAAATCAAATGAAAAGTAGTCTCATTTTGTCATAGACTTGCATACAAATCAGCAGTTTTGACCCCTGATGGTAAGGATTCACAGGTTTCATATACTTGATATGCAATGAATGTGTAGTACAATTTGTGCACACTTAGAAACATATACTGTATACAATGAGTTTCTATATTTTTAAGATTAAATACAGCCCAGCTGCTGGTATAACATTATTTTACAATTCATCATGTGCTGATGGGCTGCTTTTTTTTTTCCCACCCACACTCCTCCTCTTGTTGCCCTAAAGATTTCACTGATGTGCACCCTGCCATGATACCAATTTCCAGGTGCTACCATGCTGTTGTGATTTACGCAGCTATGAAGAATATCTGTGTATTTGGAAATAACTTTTTTTTTCTCCAAGGAAATTGATGGAAACAGGATTATGTGAACCAAATTTTCAGGTCCAGATATTGGATCCCTATGTCTCCTCTTTTTCATGATTAATTTAAATTTCATGTCTGTCCCTTATACATGTATACACATATAGAAAATACCAGCGCTCATGCTTTCAATATTCTATCAGGTGGTGAACTATCTGTCATTCTGTAACACATGGCTAATTTATACTATTTACTGCCTGCATTAAAAGAAATCCCACATTTGTCGTCAGTGAGGTTTATAAACCATCAGACATCTGGAGCATTTGTATACCTGAGATAGGATTTCACTGTTACTTACTGCTTTAAGGTTTTAGCATACAGTAAAATTTGTCGCTGGGGCTTTTTTATTTTACCCCAGGTTTTCCTATCACATGCAGAATTATCAAACCATTACCTGCAACACACTGATACCGACTTCTCACCATCTGTTATTTATATTCACTACCGGGCTGCAAATGACATGATGATCAAGTAATCCCTCTGTTATTTTCTTGATTACATGATTGAGTTGTTTGGTGCATAAAATGTCAGAGAAAATAGTGGAAAATGTGCAATTGATGTTTCCCAAGCCTCAGCGACAATGCCCTCAAATATGTTGACACAGTTAACTGCCTTGGAAGAGCAAGCAACCACACAATATTCTGAACTCTGAATATTCTTTAATTAAAAAAAAAACACTCAAATGGACTAATCAATTTTCAAAACAGTTGATTAATTTAGTTGTTCATTACTAAACGGATAATTTCATGCAGAATTCTTGTGCCTAGCTCTTTCATGTAATGTTTTCATGGTAGGAAAAAAGATTTTTCTGCACATTTACATTTACATTTCACATTTTATTTACATTGCCGCTAACCATTACACCACTATTCGGGGGGAAAGATTTAATATTGACAGTTAAGGGAATTCACAATAAAAGTTTTGAGTTTTGTATAGCACACATCCCAAATAAAGAGTGTATACGTTTGACTTTTGTGTTCCATCACACACTGTCTGCTGGTGAAAGGTGGGAGGGGAATTGGGGAAAACTCAGACAAAAGTTGAGATGAGACCTAGAAGCTGCATGTCCACGTCAGCTGCATGCTTTTTTTCTCTTTGGTCTGACACTGTCTATTGTTTGAGTGGCAATATGCTCAATTTGGTCCACTTTACTTATGTTTCACACAGACATACACACAGACGCCACTCCCACGCGCCGATGCAGACACTCACACATACAGATGAGGCCGAGTCTCCTTTCCCTCCCAGTTCTAAAAGCCCTTGGCACTGCTTGTTTACCCTTCACTGTGACAGCTGTGTGTGTATCTGTGCGGTTGCGTGTGCGCGTGTGTGTCAATCTGAGGAAGGAGATATTGCGTGTCAAGTGCTCTCCAGGGCTAAACTATCATTTCTGAGTGTTATCACACCATCCTACTTCCCAGGGGCTGGCTGTCTTTCTCTCTGTCTCTCTATAACACACACACACACACACACACACACTGGAGGAGCTCCAGACAGTGTTAGCCCAGTGAGGCATGCAGTCAGAGAGTAGAGAGGAGACTGGAGTAAGCTGACCAGTTGGTGAGCACACGCAAACACACACAGTCTTTCAGAAAGAAAAATCATGACAGTCATGCAATGGGCCTATTTAGACACACAGCACTGCCAGACCTCTGACCTGCAACTAACACGCAGAGTACAAATCCAAGTGTTACAACAGTGATGTGCATGGACCACGAGTAATATATATATAAATAAATACATACTTATATCTTTGGTGCCAGCTCCCCCTGTGGCCCCTAAAGGATGAGCGGTATATAATAGGCCGATGGATGGAGATATATATACACATATATATATATATATATATATATATATATATATATATATATATATATATATATTATATTATGAACAGGGTAAAGCAGAGCTCCATTCATAGCCTTGTGCGTCTCAGAAACTCTAACAGAGTTGAAGTAGAGTTGAAGTAGAAGCAGATGCTGACAGTGCTTTTCAGTGGAATCCAACTGTTTCTGCTCACAATGGTGAAGTTGAAATATGACAGTCACATTCTCCTGATTCCATCTTTTTGCAAAGTGATTCAAAATTTTATGCATTAAAAAAATGCCCATTTGAGAACTGTTATGCCCTTTGGTGAGAAAGGTTCCTCCCTCAAGCTGAGACTCAGAATGCTGTGATCCCTCACCAACTTCCCATCAGCAAATCAGTGGTGCTGGATTTCTTTCCTTTTATATTCGTATGCTTGCACATTTTTTTTTTTAAAAATGAAATGAAAGACAATAGTGAACACACAAAGACAATACATTGAAGCTGAGTAGGCTTTTCCTCAATTATTATTATTACTTTGGGTTGTTAGCTGAGCAAGACAAACGTTGCAATTCCTGTTCACTTTAGATGGATAAACTGTAAACGCATGTACTGAGCACCCCTAGAGCCAGAGTGGGAAAGTTTTAAAGCAAACTTTGGTGTTCCCTCGCAATAACTTTTGTGTTCTTTCCCCCCGGCTCTCCTTGTGCCTCAGGCAGCCCTGCCCGGGCATGCACGGTACTTTCTCCCCGCGAGACCTCCCCTGAGCGCCGCGGCCCCCTGCCTCAGGCCGGCACTCATATTCCAGCCGGAGCTCCATAGCCACATGGCCAACTCCACACTCCTCTGCGGCTCCAATAAATGGAGCAACATATAAACGGCTACAATATACGGAGCCCAGTTCCCTCGCAATAGATAGCCTGGGAGTATGAGTGAGAGAATGAGAAGAGGTTGACTTGGGGGAGGTCTTGTAGGGAGCAAGTGACTGAGAGCTGACTGAGAACCTGCAACCAGGTTTCTAACAAACAACCAGGTTCTAACCATCAATAACATTGTGTCCATGCATGCAGTGCTTTATCATTTGCTTGACATTTGGCTCATGGTTTTAAACTGTCATAAACTCAGGTAATGGTTTACTGATATAATAAATGAAGTGTGTCAGCGGTGCCACTCCCTGATGGCCATTAAATATGATGCAGGTTTCAGGCACTTCTGCATTGGCTTCACTTTCTGGACCTGGTGACTATGTTATTTTAATACATGGCATGAGACAGTATGTCAGTATAAAAGTTATAATATCAATAATAATAATAATAATAATAATAAGGAAAGAAAAGAGACCAAGGAAATTATTATTTCATGGAAGAAATAAAATAATGGATCTCACGGTGGAGCCTTACCATCTGTTATTAAATCACAACAAAAGTGAACTGCATAATCATTGCCTGTTTCTCAAACAACCACGAAGCCCGTGCCAAGAGATGAAAGGTAGAAAAAGCCCTACTGATTAACATTATGTTATCAGCACAACAGTCTGCCCATTGTTTTGTGTCAAGAAGACCTTAATCCTGCTTTTAGCAGTCTGGAGGAGATGGAGGCCTTTGTGTTTTTTCTATCACGCCGGGTTCCAGGCTCGGTGAATTTACTCTTCCTGCTGAATTTTTCTTCTTTTCGCCAATAATGACTTATCCGCAGTAAGCAGGACTGGAGTAATGCAAACACACACACGCTATTTTTATTTGCACTCCAGTATAACTAGCACTCATCATAACTGCTATGCATTGTCCCAGTGCATCCAAATGAATCTGGCAACTGGGTTAAAACACTCGTTGACCCAGACACTCATGTGAAGTCACCATCTCAGCAAAGTTGCAGTGTAAGTGGATTCTCTTCGGGCAAATGGTGAAGCTCACTGCAGAAAGATAGCAGGCATTCAGCTCAGCATCAGACTGCCACTGAGAAGCACAGATGCCACTGTTTGTCCACGGACTGTGAGCGCGCTGTTTGTGTGCATGTGTGTGTGTGTATAGTTGCTCGGAGGTGTGGCAGATGCCTCTGTTTGAGGTGTCCTTGAACAGTGTCCCTAATCACCAGTAAGCTTTGCCTTATTTGCCCACTGCTATGGCACCCCAATTAGCAGCAAACCAATACCAGCTACGACCTACTGGAACCACAGTGAGACTGTGCTGCACCTCTGCTCCACCACTTAAGGCATTAAGACCTTGGGTCACCGCTGTTTAATGGCTGTCACCACGCATTTAATTATACTGCTGCTAAAGCTAATGGAGTGGCTGCCACTCTTATTTGTAGGAATAAAGTGATGTGGTCACATTTTCTGGGGTTAGAGGGACTATCTGATTGGTCTGCATCCGCTCATTTAACCATCCATTCCTCAGTGTCCTATACACTGCAGAGATCAGATTGTGAGGAAACAATTATAAGTCATCTGAAAAGTGATTCCCCACAGGGTGGAGCAGGTGTAGGGAGGGGGAGGTGCTGAGGCTGCAAAGTCAAAACAAGGGCATTCTTTTCATCATATTCACACACTCATTACCAGTAATTAACATGTCAGTCTCTTCCTATAGTTCCTTGGGCAAGTGCGAAGATTAACAGCACATACTGGAAAACTAATTCAAGGTCCACACTAATACGGAAATTATTTGCCACATTACTTTCTTGTGTAACTACACATCAGTAAACCAGTGTTCCCTGGAGACCTCATAATCGGAATCAAGAAAACCAAAGTTGAAACCCAGTGACTTTTTTTTCTACCAAGAGAAACTATGTAAAGGGGGACCCGAGCACTGGTTGTTGTGTGTCGACAAAAGCTAAACATGTAGATGAAAATGTTTGCTTTGTACAACATAATACGCACATCCATGTTAGTATGGACAAGGTCCAGGAATCAGAGATTTGGACATAGTGTAGATTAGATATGACTACAAGTCTGGAGGAAAATGTATCCCCTTCCAACTTGATTTATAATGTGGGTAAACGTTTTCCTGAGGAGTGTTCAATCACTACATTTGGGTGTTGGACAAATGACTGAACATCACTATGTTTGGAAGCTGGTATGTAGTCCAATAGGTGCTTCATTGCATGTGAGTTCTGTGAACGCCTGTTTGCAAAACGTCAACATGGCACCGTTTATATTGTAAATCTTTCAGCTTCAAAAACGGGAGGTCAGATTCCGAAGGGTGACATCACTTGCCTGGCCGTGTCAGATTGACCAATCCATTTCACCAGGGAGAGGGGGGTGACTGCTTATCAATCATAACTATCTGACCATTTATATAATATAGAATTTACATTTTTAAGACTTTTATTTGAGTATATATATTCTGGCAAGCTTTGTTTGTGGCTTTGGCACGTGAATGACTGGTGAACATGGGCGCTGAAATGCAGTGTGCCCTTTCTGACATTATACATCTAATGTGGTGCGTCCTTCTGTGACCAACAAATAGGATACTGTTGTAGTGAATGGACGTACATAATTCACCCTTGCACTTTGTGTTTTTATACACTTATGTCATGAGATTATTCCCTATTGTGTTATGCTGGTAGGAAGGACTGTTCCGGGATCATGGTCCCTTTAAGTAACCATGTTTGTGATGACGTAGAGCCCTGTGTTGGTTGGTTGGTTACTGTGCGCCCTCATCTTGTGTTTACTTCGGTTCTGCTTTTTTCAATAAACGAGGCACACAGTTTGTGCACTCAAACTGAGAAATTGTTTTTACCTGTTCATTGCAATTTCCACACTGTAATGTTAATTATGGGCTAAATACGCATCTCTATGCTGCACTTTATTGTAAAGTGGTGTGGTTTTTTTAACGTTGTATTGTCTTGCCCTTCATTTGTATTGTAAGGTCCCCTGACTCAAGTGTAGCCCTTGTTATATTTACCCTTCTGGTCACTGCACTGCCCAGTCATCTTTTTTAAGACATGAACTAACAGCAATCTCAGCAAACCCCCCCCCCCCCCAAAAAAAAGTGTCAGCTTTTGCAATGTACATCTTTATATTACATGTGCCATCTGCACAACATGTCAGATCATCATTACTTGAACAGGACATAGAAGCTGGTGGGAAAGTTGCTGACTGTGATAAAGTCACATTTGTGATAGCAGCTAATGCACACTTTCTGAAGTTCTTATACAGTCGCTGAAGCCACGAGATATGTTGTTTACAAAAACTAGGAAGTTTCCTTTCCAAGTCAACACATATCAAAAAAACATTTTATACATATTTTTATAACATATTTTTGGAAATCTGTCAGTATGTTATTTGGCTTTTATGCACAACTGTCCATGAAGGTCAAACCACAAGTTTGTTTTTAAGAGAGTGATGACATAATTTGTATTTGTAATATTGTATCTGACAAAACAAATTTGATAATTATAGAGCATATTTGGGCACCTGAGAAGTGGCGTTTGTGTTTTGATGATGGTGCAGTGTGACAAGACATATTGGTGAATAATACTAATATAATAATAATACTCCTCCATAAACCAGAATCATTAGGATAATGACCAAAGCTGCAAAAAAAGGATTTTGCTGTAATGTGGTATAATGTGGTATAATGTGGTCCATTGTGCAAAACTTCAAAGTCAGACATTAATAGTATCATTAATGAAGGGATGTTGTTTGTGATGTGAAGATTTTTTTCACAATATGTTCTATTTCGTCCTTTAAAAGCTCGTATTACATGTCTTCATTATAAAACAAAACGTATTTGCTTTGGTTTATGTATGACATGCTATCTTGAATGTTCTGTCCTGCTGCTTGCGTGTGTTTGTAAGAGAATGCATGTCTGTTTCGAGAACTCGTGACTTTGTCGCTGTCTGAAGTTTCGTCCATTCACCCTCACGGTATACGGCACGGTAGGGGAATATATTTCATTCATGAACATTCCCCCTCCTCACTGCTCATCAAAAGCATGGCAGTCACGAAATGAGTCATGCCCACACGCATGCAGGCACTGGATTTTGAATGCATGCATTTTAATCTGAAGAACAGATGAAAGGAAGAGTAAATATACAGAAAAGTTGGAGCAGTATGTCTGTGTAGCAAGATCTTCCATGTACCAGGTGTTTGTGTGTTTCTGTCTCCGTGTTTGAATGCTTATAAATCACTCATTAACCCAATGTCACCCCTGAGGATAGCTTCCATGTCCTGAAGTCATGTTTTAGGGGCACACACACACACACACACACACACACACACACACACACACACACACACATCTGGGCCAGTGCTTGCGTACAGCACTCTTTAACCCAACATCATTCCAGATTAGATTTACAGTACATCCATTTCATATTCAACGACAGGAATACCAGACACACACACACACACACACGCTATCACAAAGTCTACAACTCGTATGCACATAGAAACAAAAGAAGAGAAGCTTAATAAATGAGTGGAGGAACATAATGTGAGTAAATTCCATAGAGAGGAAAAAATGTGAAAAATGTGAAAATAAATATGAATCACATTACATTGTTCACAGTCACCATAGACCCTAATATGATCTATATAAGTTCAAAGGCGTTATCTGTAAACCACAGTCTGTGTTTATGTTCTATGTTTTATAGTCTATTTTCCTCTGAATGGGAACATTTAGAGGAAAGTGAACATCAGGTCCTATTGAAGAAGATCTGACCTTATAGCAATTGAGACCATTAACTGATTTTCCCATAAACTTCCATTAAAATGTATAGGTATTTATTTATTTTTATTTTTTTATAACCAGCAGTATCAAATCATGGTGGCTATTCAATAATATGTTTCTCCCTGGTTAGACTCACCCTGGAATTTGGAATCCTAAAGCCTGAAACTGAGGTTTAAAACTTAAATGCATGGAATACTTTGCATTGTGCTGACAGTTTTGGGTGCTTATATGTGTTTGATGGACAACATGTGCCTGTCTGTGTCTTAACAGGACAGAATCAAGAAACTGTGCAACTTTTGTAGCGTAAAAAGCTACAGCTTCAGAATCATTTTTATGATTTAGAACTGTCAAAAGTTGGAGCTCTTTCATTCCCACTCTGCACCTGAACTTCACTCACATTGAGGGATGTGTAACTTAATGACAATCAGTGACTCAAACTGACAGAAACAGCTCGGGCAAGCTCAAGAGTTATGCTCAACTGAGGGTGAGATAAAATAATTACAAGTCATGAAAGAGACAGCAATCATCTCTCATATTTAGCGAGGAAACTAACTCACGGTTGGTGCGTTTGGGTGAAAGGTGGAGGTAGAAGCTGGGGATTATACCGTATAATGCCATTTGCTGTGGTGGGCGGAGCAGTTGCAGCTAGACCTTTTCAGATTATTTTCATGAAAACAGTTAAAGCTGCACACACACAGCATATTTGACAACCACTCATGGCCACAGAGGGCAGTGTTCAGCAGAAGTGACATAGTATTGCATTTTTTTTTGTACATAATATGCACAATCACTTGCATGCAACAAGGCTAAGAAGTCAGAAATACTAACTGGTAGTCTGAGGTGTTGGTTGCCATTATATGTGGTACATTTACAGCCTTTAATGGGCATCGGTGAAGGCTGACAGTATATGCAGGGACTGACGTTTGGCAATGGGGTATGTGTGTGTGTGTGTGTGTGTGTGTGTGGGGGGGGGGGGGGGTTAACTTCAAGGTAAAACACTTCAGTTGCTCTTCAAAGCAGTGGTAACCGATCTGTTTGCCACTTGAGGGCAGCAGAACAAGCTAATACATTTCAGCTGCATGAAGGTTTCCATTTGTAGTTGCATTTCTGATAGTCTGATAAAAGATAGATAGAAAGTAATATTTTCTTCTGTTTGGTGCTGAGCTGTTACTTTTGCAACGGTTTTGACCAGGCTGCTGTTGCTGCTGCTGCTGCTGCTGCTGCTGCTGCTGCTGCTGTTGCTGCTGCTGCTGTTGCTGCTGCTGCTGGAGAAGTGACAGTGACACAGTCACACATGAAAGTTGCAGGCTGGAAAAAGCTGAACAATTCTAAAATGTCCCTACAACTACTCAGTATATTAGTAATCTTTATGTCACATATCATAACGTCACAGAATATAAACAGGCTTCTGACATACAAGCTTCAAAAGTCCACGTTGGCTGAACTCTAGTGATCAGCTTGTTGGAGGAAGGCTGGGATTCTGCTGATGTTGGTCAATTTTATTTTGGGAGCGATTAGTCCCCCTTGCATATGGGTAGCGCCTGATCTCCCTGGCACTTGTTCATTCATCCATATGCAATACATCTGGAAAGGAATAATTTTCCTTCCCCTAGCTTCAGGCTCTTAGTAAAGAAACACAACACCTCAAGAATTGTGTGGTGCTTGTGTTTAATGTATGAATTATATGCATGAAGACATTTTTTTTTACAGTTGATTTGACTTCCAAATTAACTGGAGGATATGAAAGGAGCGGGTCAACAGGATCTGTACTTGGAAAAAAATAGAAAGGCTTCAAAGTGTTTCTTATTGTTCTCCTGAGGTTCGGCAAGAAGAAAAGGTTAGAAAACACTCACTTGATCAAACGGATGATGCGACCAAATGATGATTTGATAGCCGAATATAGTCCATTGCCTAATGATGTGTAAACCTATGTTTGCCTTGTGCTGGTTATCCAAATACTATTACTTTATATACTATTTAGTTGAAGTAGTAACAGTGTTTGGATTTGATTTGTGTTCTTTTCATATTTACATACTCTATTCAATGAAAAATAAAGTCAACTGCTCTAGATATGGGATTGTGGCCTGGCTCCTTTTCATAATGTCGTACAGTTTGCAAGCTCCTAGAACAGACTTTTGGAAATGCTGTCCCATTTTTGTAAGGAAACATGGCAGAGTTGGATTTCAGTCTCTTTGTGAAATGTTGATGTACGTCATGATAGGGTCACAAATAAGTGGCGACCCATCCCATCATAATTTAAGCTCCCATTTTGAAGCCCTGAGATCCTTGCAATTTTGGCCTGCACCATGAGGTTTGACAAATCGTAAATTCACAGACATCACCTGCAACCACGTTCTTGTTGGACGATAAGCTGTGATTGTTGTCCAGTAATATGTGCTGTATACCTCATCTATCTGTTCGTTGTTCATTTCCCTCTAAATGGGAACATCATTTACAAAATGAACATATTTGTTCTGTTGAGAGAGCTGGAACTAGTGATTGAGACCATTAAGAAATTGTTAACTAATGTTATCAATCAAGTGGGTTAGGGTGGTGGTTATTTAACGTATTCTTACTTCCATGTGTCTTCCTCTAGCAAACCTGAACACTATGTGCAGTTTTTACTGACAGTATATGGTCACAACAACAGTCCACTCCTATCAGCGCTGAATGTAACATAGATAATGAAACACAAGCCTTGCTGATCTCTCTGATGTCTTTTCCACCAGGACATGTGAGAAGGTGATGGCCTATTATTCAAGCAATCAGTGACACTTCAAATGATCCGTGGACTTGTGAAATGTTTTCAGGCGTGTAAAAGCATAAACTATGATTATCATGCCAAGATCTGTGAACTCTGTGGGCACATGATTTCCCCAATGTCAATGACCTTATAGATCAGTTTAATGCCCGAGCAACGCGGGATATGTGCACATTGCGATGGGCCTTGAAAAGCGTCTATGGCCCCACTCTCAGATATGTGTTTGCCTCTGCCATAGAGAGAGCACCTCTTTTCTGTCTGAAGCTATGAAGTGTCTCACCAAATAAAATAAAAAAATAAATCAGATTTTTCCCTCTTTCAATAAATGTGACAGGCTTTCACACTCAGGTGTCATATTATTATGAAGTGGCTATTTAAGCTTACTTAAAAATTTTCAAAATATTAGACTCTGAGAACATATTCTTTTTACGATTGATAACATTTCAACTTCTTTCATCACTTTCCTGCCATTGTATTTTACCCCCATGAAAATGGATAAAAGATGGAGGTCAGAGATTGTGCGCATGAGAAAATGTTCACTGTTAGTTTCCCAGACTGAAAATGTTAAAATGTTAAAATATCACTGCTAGGTTGAAAATGTGATTATGCCATGAGTTCAAAAGAATAGACTTCAGTCAAACACATGGAAACAAACACACACACCCACTCCTGTAACAATTTACACGCATTAATTACATTAATGTAATTTTATTATTTCCTGTAAATAAAAAAAAAAATATATATATAGATGTATTACGGACATATTGCAATATTGGAACTTCTCGGAGAAACTGCACCATTTGGCACATTTCTTTTCCTGAGCCTACTTCTCAGACAGTGTTTGTACGCTGTGAACCACTGGTGGAAAGATTGATGGGGAAAGTGGGACATTCCCCACAAAAAAGCCCACATACACGCTATACAGTGATGTGCTGATACATTTAAATACCTACAAACTTACGCGCGAAGTTGCACACATGACATGCAAAGTGCTGACAAGGCAAACTCTGCAGGAAGTTATACAGTGTCTATCTGTCTCCATAAACTACGTGAAACACTAACTCCTTTCCCGTCATGTCCTGCTTTTACTTGAAAAATAGAAGAATCATTTTGTTATTGCTGCTTTAGTATGAGCGCTCTACATCTCCTGCATGGAGTCCATCATATTGCATTGCCATGTTTAGCCCAAACCAAACACTGGTTCCAGGGAAGGCTTTTTGGATTTGCTCCCTGAAGGTCACCCACAGTGGACTCAGTTAGATTGTATATATCTATTTAATAACGTATAAGTCTGTGAGAAAGTCCTAGGGTGTGGTTTTGGTTTAGCTGACAGCGGATCAGGGGATGTGTAATGTAATCTGGCTTCATGGTGAAAATAGTGGCTAACGCTGTTGCCTTACAGCAAAAAGATCCAGGTTTTCGAACCTTTCTGCATGGAGTCTGCATGTTCTCCCCGTGAGAGACAATGAATGAATTAGTATGTAACCTCATCGCCAAATTCACAGAGGCAAGTTAAATCACAGCAGGTGGTGCACATTTCAAAACACCACTGTCTTAACGCACAACGTTCAAGGTCAACAACCTATAAAAGGCAAACTGGCACAGAACAAAGGAAAGCGCTTGGACTCGCAGCAGATTCCAGGTGAGGATGATCAAAGGAGGAGGAAACACATGAGAGCAGGAAGTGAAATAATAAAGAAGATCAGCTGACAAAGAAATAAACCTGCCAATAAGACAAGTTACTTCTCTTTCTCCTGTTGTATTTGTGGACTGTCTGGCATATCAAATACATTCATTCTGGGTTTAATCTCACACTGAAAATGACATTCAAAGGGCAAATTTAAACCATAATAAGTAAAATGTTAGGAAACTAAATGAAATGAAATAGCTGTAAAGACAAGAGGACTTCACCAAAACTGAACTTATAGTACATTGAAACGTTTCCCATGATTTTGTTTGCAATTAGAGCAATTTCTTTCAAATGAAAATTATCCTTTATTTTTTGATCAAACAGCTGCATTTACATTCAGCTTGTCCAACTTTATAATATGTTTTAATATATAAAAAAAGGTTTTGCTGTTGTGTGACGACACACCTGCTTGTTTTCCTCTGCTCCTGCGCTAAACAAAAAGCCATGCCATTCGATGGAATTCTGTCGCAGAAATTCTTATAATTGTATATAATTAGCATTGCATATTTTTTGCTGAGTAGTTGTTTTTTTTTTTGCATTTGTACTTGTCTCCTTCCTTTCCTGAACTGCTCCATTCTTTCCTCACTGGAAAGAGTTAGTTTAGTCAAGGCGACAAAATGCCGTTGGCACTGCTCGAAAATCAGGTTTCCCATTAAGCCCTGGAAAGTTGAATCTGGGGGCAGAGTGTGTGTGTGTGTGTGTTGCTCTATTTTAAAAAGGTTCTTAGCAGAGAGAACCGGTTTAACACCACTAGCCTTTGAGCCTCAGTTCAAAATATTGCATGAAAATATTGACTGAAATTTAATTTACGTCGTCTTTGATGCTTTTTCTATGTAAGAAAGTGTATCATCACAAACACAACACAGATCTTTTTTTGAAAACCAAACACACCTGTCACTGACCAGACATCATCTGTGTATATCATAAATAAACAAGTAGCTTTTAATCCACACACACACATAATGATGATTTTGCCCTCGAGCACTTTGGACTGCTGTTATCTGCTCCTGCACATCCAGCTTTTTCAATCTCTGCTGAGTTAAAACTGACTGTGAGCACGGGCAGTCGTCGATGACACATCGTGAGACGACAGAGAGACGAGCGATCTGTCTTCTCAGGCCGTCTCCTATCCTTTTTGGTGCAAAGTAGCGTCCTGGTTTGTTGCCGCTTGCACTCAACCCTTGTCAATCCGTGTCACATTTCTTAAGAGGGACTACCATGGTTCTCAAACTGTGGTACGTGCACCACCAGTCTGCAAGCTTCCTCTGGTGGTACTTGGGAGGATAATTAGAAATACTGTTCTGTATATATACCAGGGTATGTGATTAGAGTGTGTTTAGAAAATTAAACAAATAACAAAAAAATTATAAGAAATCAAATGATAATAATTAGCGTCACCTTTTCTCTCTCGCTCCATCTTAATCTAATTTCACTCTACCAGTGTGTGTGAAGTATATGTGAGGAAGAGCAAATCTATCTTTTTGAGAATAAACCTGCCTCCTGTCAGTCCTCGACTTACTTACACCAACGTTGGCGATAATGGTGTTATACTTTTCTCAGGTGGTAGTTGATATAAAAAAGTTTGACAAACACTGGCTTTCTACAATCCCCAAAGCAATTTGTGGTAACCTTTCGCCAAAATGCAAAAGGAAGGTTACTTCAGTGCAGCTCTCTGGGCATTAAAAGACTTCCTTTACCGCACTTTGACGCCACCGACCAGCGCTGGATATTTTTGCTGTTCATTTATTAAAAAAAACTTTGAAAGTCACCTTCTGTGTTTTATTTTCTATCGCTTGTTTTTGTTCCAGTTGTACCAGACTTCTCATCAAACTAAGCATGTTGTCTTGTTGGATTACTGCATGAAGTTTAACTTGTGGATGTCTATTTTATTGCAGGAAAGGAACTCTTAGGCTTATGTCTGACAATTGAACCTTGCTGAGTTGCAAGTTCAAAGTTTATCCATTTCATTTTCCACTGGCCGCTTCGAACCGTTGATTATTTCTTCCGAGTCCAAAGTTGTCTGCTGCAGCTTAACAAAACACATGTGGCATCATCTATGAGGCAATGTCGGGGAAAAAAAAAATGGTGAGGCAAAAGTGGGGTGACTGGGAGGTCGACTCCTGCCTCCGCCTTGATAGGGGGATTTTACCGCGTGTCGAGGAAAGAGAGGATGAGCAGGAGGCAGAACAGAAGCAACAACACTGCAGACCAGATGTTGGACAACATTAGTAAGATCTTGTAAACTTGTTGGCTAGTTTGTGTCCGTGCTGTAAAGAAGGGGTCCTAACAGAGAATCTCCAACTTCAATAATTGATTAATATTCATTATTATGATTATTAATAAAGCAAATTAAAACAAGGTCTCTGTTTTTCAGCTTCTTAAATGCAAATATTTCCAGGTTTCTTTATTATATGCATTTGATAGTTTGTTTGTTTTTAAGTCAAGGGAACAGAGATCATTTTTTTTAACATTTACTGTCATGGATTAAACAATGAATTAATTGATAATACATATATATATATATATATATATACATATATATGATATGATAATAAAATAAACCAATGATAAAAAATTATCATTACTTGTAGCCCTCTTGAAGAGCATTTGTGTACTTTGCAGTATTTATTTTATTTTACACTTTATTTTTCTCTCAAATGATTTACCAATATATATCTATATTGTATTTTAGTGATAATGTTTTTATTCTTTTATAACTTAATTTACTGTATTTTCCATCGTGTCCATGCTGTTGTTTATTTTATAAAGTTGAGTAGACACAGAGTACAACTATTTAATTACTGGTAATAATGTTGCACAGTTACTTAAGTAAGAATTTAGAATTAGAACATTTTTCAGTTATTTATTTATTATGCTTTTATTTATTCAGAGCAAATGCCAAACAGTAATCAGAAGGAGCCATACAAAGGACAGAGAGAAAAAAAGCCGAACAAACTGAATGTAAAATAAAAATGACACTTAATATAAATAACAAGTAAAGTAAAAAAAAAAAAAAATGCCATTCATAGATATAATTTAAAGCACATTTTTGGAAATGGGTTTTTAAAAAAGATTCATCCAATACAAACGCAAAGAAAGGGTTAAAGCCAAATGCCTGTTTCTGTATAAACTAAGTGGTTAAACAGGACCCATGATGGATTCATGTGTGGCCCCTAAAGCTGCACTGTAAGCTATGTAAAGGCTGACAAGCATCTCGTTAAAAATGTAGTTACATGCTGGGGTTATTGTGCTACGGTGACAGTATGGACTGTATGAGCTGTAGTGTTTACTCCTTCAGTTTCTAACGCTGGTGAAGATCACAGAGTGCACACAATGTAACCGACTCAACACTATTTCAGTATCACACACTTAGCAAAACCAGTTTCACCGATCGCAAACTTTGTACAGTGGAAACAACAACAAAGAGCATAAATAAGGTACATTTTGTCGTCTTGTTCTCGGCACTGAAGGCAAACCCTCTCACTTCGACAAAGAAAGAACACAGTTACTAAGAGTCTGGTCACATGAGATCACAGATTTCATTTAGTGCTGCCGAAATGTGATGCTTAACTGTATATGAAAACGCACATCAATCATGGCTGTCATATGGAGACTACTTCAGTATTAGCCTCCTCGGAGAAGCTTCTGTTTTAAATATTTCATGGATCTTAACATACTTTCTATCAGTTGCTGATTTCCAAAAGTGTTGCAGGCTTTATCTCTCCTCGGCTTACACACAGTATCTCTCCACCATCTCCTGTTGGAACAAATCGCTGCTGCTCAGCTTCTTACCTGGACAAAGAGGTATGAACACATCAGTGCTGTGCTTGCCTCTCAACACTGTCTTCTTTTAAGACTGTGCATTGATTTTGAAATTGTATTGCTCATTTTTAACACCTAAAATGGCCTTGTTTTTTTTCAGATTATTGACCCTGCTGATGACTCCAGCTTGTGAACAGGCGCTTGCTGTTAGAGCCGACATAAAAGTGAAACTCTCTGACTACAGAATGCAGACACCTTCAGTGTTTTATTCCTATTTATTTCAGCCTATTGTAAGTTACTGGACAGAAAAAAAAAAAAAAGTCAAGGTCAATAAAAAACTAAAAAACATCCTAGTCATCTTGGCAAATAAGATAGGACAGTTAGACACAACCTGAAGCTTACATCACTTGAGTTACATCATCACGATATAACTATGAAGTCAGAAAACGCTGTAGTGGTAACATTTGTGTTCAATAAAGACACAATCTTCGGATTTTTCTTATTTTTTTTAATCATTTGATAATGACATGATTATGAAATGACATTTCGAGTTCAAAATGGTGCAGTGTCTGAGGGCTCATTTTCCTGTTTTTATTTTGTAGAGAACATTAAGACACATCAGCACATCACATAAAACACATCAGCCCCATTCAGACAGCCATTTTGGGGGCGTCCGTCCCTCTTGAGCCCTATTCCGACGGGATTACAACAGCAGAGGGAGGAAATATTCACTGCACTCTGTAATTTAACCCATTGTCTTGAATGACATTTTAATGAATTTTTTTTTTTAAACAATGGAGGACAACATGGTTTGGTTTGCTACAAACATGGATATTCCACTGACAAAGCCAAATACTTCCATACCCTGGGGAAGACTATTGTGTCAGGGAAGCCACATGATCAGCAGTATTTCTCAAGACCCATATTATGAAGCGCATGCCTTTAATGTGGCCAAACCTAATATAATTAAAAAAATAAGACTTAAAAGGAACACGAGTACCCCCTACAGCTGCCATAACAAGATCCAGTATTAACTAGATTAACTTCTGTGGGATGTTGTTCTCCTGATAGCAAGTTTCACACTGAGCAGGAGAATATCCAAAAAAGTAGGACAGCTCAGAAAAAAAAGAAATCCCCCAAAATTCATAAAGACACAGCTCGAGAATGGAAATTAAATGAGTAATTGTCTGGTGCATTTAATGTTAATCATCTCAACCCACCTACAAGGAAATAAAACCCAAATGGTGTGCATGTGCTTGTTGTGCACTTGACAGACCATGAGGGGGCAGAGGATGATAACAGCTTGTTCCAGTGAGTGGAAGTAAAAGTTTATTTTAAGAACTTCATTTTACTGTCAGATAAGGTTTTGCGGAATTTTCGGGAAGCAAATCTCTGCTGTGTGCCCAGATAAAGGCTGTCTGACTCTTCCTGAAGATGGAAAAGACAGACATTTCTATCCTTGATGGCCACTTGATTATTACTGATGCTGTGACACCCGACGCAGCACTCTCCTTTGTTTCTCATCACTGTAAGAGGTTGTGTTGGTTATTTTGCTGACCATGTGAACCACTACATTCTCCTCAAACTCCTGCTCCATCTTCTTGTCATAAGTGTGTCCCATCTCCTCACTTCTAACCATGTTTGCCTCCTCCCCCCCCCCCCCCCCCCCAGACTGAGCGCTGCCCCTTTGGCTGTGTCGCAGGAAGACGAGTTTATCATCATTATTATCGGCATGTTAATTCCAGAGCCTTATCTTCCTAAATAAAGTGTGTGGTTTTTGTCTCTTTGTGCTGACATCCTCAGGCTGCAATTGAATTGTGGCTCATTTCTATCTTGCTCCACTTAGCAATCGAAATGAACCACTTTTTTTTTGGGGGGGGGGGGGGGGGGGGGGCTAGCACTATAACGTAGCTTGCATCAGCTCTGTGGAAGCTAATAGGGGTATCAGCAGTTGCCTGCATTGGAGAACATCAAAGCAAGCAATTCCCTCTGAACACAAAATCTGAGTGCATGCAGCGGGCATGCGTGCAAGAAACACACACTCAGGCATTCACATACACACACACAGACTCGGGTGCATACAGCGGGCATGAGGGATGGGGTAGGCACTTGTTTTCACAGTATTTCCATATATGTTAATCGCATTCTTGTTATTGTGCAGAAACAGCCGGTGGTGTAATGAAGTGATGAGCTGTCCTGGCTGTAGGGAGGAGGACAGATAGACAGGGTTATAAAACAGTGCCGTCTAAATTTGATTTGATTTTTGTCTCGTTTCCCCCCGCCCCCCACCCCCCGATATTGATTTTGCTCCAAAACACACAAACAAACAAAAAAAAATAACCTTACCGTCTTCATTTGACTCTGCTGAAAAAAGACTGCATGGGAACTGGGTCATTGAAATACGGACGCTGGAAAGATCATACAGCAAAGCCACATGAATGGAGTTCTATTTTGAACGAGCTCAGCTTTTGACCAGCCAGCGAGTGCATTATGAAGTGTGACAGGAGCAATCCCTGCTCCTTTATCTGCACACCACTGTGACAACCCAAACACATCAGAGCTCCCAAAGTCCTGTAATCATATTTCTCTCCTCAACCATTTGTTGTGTAATTTCATTTGCTCGGTATAAGCAGCAGCCGTGCGTCGTTCGTTATCCTCTGAATGATTCATTATGAATTATGTTTGTGATTTCCGCTTCGTTATCACATCTCTTTGATGTCATGGAACATGTACGTTGAACAGATAGAGGTTAATATGCTTTTGACATATGTTTTCCTGCTTGTGGTGTTTAATTTTAACTAAATGTTATCAGGGTTTGACAGCCTAGATCTTAAGCCTCTGGTGTTTATTGTTTTTGTTTCATGATTTGGAGTGAAACCAGCACTTAAACCTGATGTAGGCAACATATTTTTGGCCTTTTGTGAGGAACATTGAAGAGGACTCTCTCAGTCATCGTCTACTGTGAGGGTGCTGGAGACAAGTTCAGCTGATATAGGACGAAAGGCAGGATACAGAACTTTGAGGATGGGAGGGCAGATGATGATGATGAGGGTAGGACTGAGGAGATAAGAGGAGGCTTTGAGGGAAGGGAAGAATCCAGATAAATCTCTGATAAAGACACCGAGGAGGCGAGAGGGCAGTTGGGTAGAACTTTGAGCCGTCCAACTTTGGACTGCAATAAAGACAGCAATGAAGTAGGATGAGAAGACTGAGAAGATGAGATGATGTGAAGAACTGTGACAAAGAACTTCAAACTGCGATTAAGAAGTGTGCATGTCTGTCCTCATTTAATGGTGGGAGGGGCTCACTATTTATTGACCTGACATATTTTTAGCAGTCCTTTTACAGCCCAGATTTGAAGAGATACTATATAACCACATCTCTTGTATACATAAATACCACTGTTCCCATCAGGACAAAAAAATCCTAATTTAAAATGTACATGTACTTATTTGTGGTGTTGAGTTAGTAGTCTTATAACCAACATACCAAGTCATCCACCCGGCAATCCTGCACAAATATGTTGTCTAAGAGCTGTTTGGTCTTTGCACAACTTTATAGACACAGCTGTGTCTGAAACTTCTGCATTGAAGTCTAGTCAGTTTTTCACAGTTTTCTCGATATGGATCTCCCCCTTGTGTCTACCGCTTTATCCTCATCGTCATAAAAACTCAGTGCTGACGCTGCACAGGGGGGGGTGCAGAACTTATGTAAAAATAACTGCACCTGAAATTAGCTTCCCCCGTTTCATGACCGGCGAACGCCACTTGTGGGAATAAATCCTCCCACCGATTGTATCAAAATGACTGAAAAGAGGTGGAGCCAACGCCAAATGTGAAGTGGCAGTCATTGGGCGGGAGAAACTAAATGAAAGAAACACATAAAACACACATTCGACTGAGAATAATAATAAAAAAAAGACACAGAGTGTCAACTGAAGGTGGTGGCTCTCCTGAAATGACAAACAAAGCAACTGAGCAAGGAAACTACCACCTGCCTATATAACCTCGCCTCCCAATCACACTGATTGTTCTCAGCTGCACTAATCTCCTGATTAACAAGGAATCCCATGATCTGGACTCTGTCCACAACAGTAAGAAACTCGACCTTTATTAGTGGGAGAATATGGAGGAAGCTTCTTTTTTTTAAGTTACATAACTGAAAAGTTACATTACAGATTATATCTGACCTAAATAAAGTTGTTGGTTTGTTTGGAAACATTTGGATGTTTATTAATTTGGTGCAAGTTGTAAGATTGACTGTGCATACATATATATATCTATATATATATCTATATCTATATCTATATATATATACATATATATATGTATATATACATATATATATACACACACACACACAATACAGTATTATACCAAAGCGCTGACCATGCAGGAAAGCCCTGCTGAACTATAGTGGTTGTAACTGTAAGATTAAATGACAGATTAACTGCAGATACAGTTGTAGAAGTGACTTTAATTTGCGCGGTGGATCAGATGAGATGAGTGGCTGCTCCAGGTGAGGCAGCTCAGCAGCTGATCAAGATGTCAGCCAGATGTCTCCCGGTGGAGTTATTTCAGGCAGACTGGGAGGAGACCTCAAACAAGCTGGAGGGATCAGAATATAAACTCAAGCTGACCTGACAACACCTCAGGAGTCCCCAGAAAGACTTGGAGGCATTTACTGTTGGGGATAGTGATTAGTCTGCTGCCATGTGAGCAGAAATGGGTGGATAGGTGAATGAGTGTGTAATGCACCATTTATCACATTTTAGCTACTATTTCTTCCGTCTTAAAATGAGTTTAACTAAAAACTGGTCTAGATTCTTGTTCTCAGGCCTCAGAACCAAAGAACCAAAGAAATACATTAAAATCAATTATTATGGTCCATAGAGGAACTACAGAATTGGGTGATAATTCTATTTAACGTTCATCATGAGGAAGTCACATCACATTACACAGTCATTTGAACCATCCATCCACCCATTGTAAAGCTTATCTTTTGAGGGTCACAGGAAAAGCTGGAGCCAGTCTCAGCTGAAATTGGACAAGAGGCAGTGTACTCCCTGGACAGGTCACCAGTCTGACACAAGGACAACATACAAAGACAAACAACCATTTTTGTTAGGCCCAATCCCATTTCTCATTTTTACCCCTTGGCTCTGGAACTGAGTTACAAAGAGTAGTGGTCAAAATTGAGCTCTGAGAAAATGAGACACCCCTTCAGGGACCTGATACGTGATTATGTCGGCCTGACATGTCAGAAAAGCACCTGAGGGCACTTGATGTTACAAGAAACGGGTTAATCTGGGAAAAATCTCATAGTCCTCTGTTTAAAGTGTGCCCCTGAAAAGTTTGAAGGACTAGTTAACCTTCGCACTCCACCCTACCCGTCTACCTCCACCTGAAGCCTGCAAGTTAATGTGCAAAAGGGAGGTGAGCTAAGTGAAAGGACAAGAGGGGAAATGGGATTGCACCTAAGGCCGGGGTTCACACAGATGCGTTGCAGTGCGTAAGGGCATCAGTGCTGATCTACTGCATCTCAAGCATGTCTATCACTCACACTCTTTTACCTAGAATTTGCCTTTGAAAATCGTTAAATATACCCGTACTTTGAAATATTCTAAATTCTCCTCTGTACTCGGTGCTGCACATAATATTTCACAATCAAACTTTGAATGGAATCATGGAATGACTCAGGGAAAACGCTTCAGTGCTTTTATTTTGAAAGCGGAACAGGACATGCTCTGAAACTGAAGAAAGACAATTTTCGGCGGATGTTCCTGCAGTGAGCCGAGCGCAGCTCCTGTGAAAAATAGAAAAGAGCCTATAACCAAAAAGAGCCGCATGGGTCACACATGTGAACAGTCTCTTAGCTCATGTGTGCTGAAATGAAAAGAGAGACACGCCACAGCTATAAAGCACCGCACCTATCCATACAGTGTGATGTGGGCCTTAGAGTTTCCCAGTCTGCGTGTCTTTAGACTGCGAGAGGAAGCCAGAGTCAAACAGAGCGTTCTTTTGCTGTAAGGCACCAGTGTTAGTCACAACCTCGCCGCGCTGCTCTCGTTTGATCCATTGTTAATTAAAAAGTTTCAAGAGAGTAGCTTTTAATTATTGATTAAACGTAAGCCTCTGCTTTATCAATATCACAGGGCCAACACTACCCTTCTGAAGATCTTTTGATGAGTACACATCTTCATATCTTCTTGTTACTGCTCCACGAACACGAACGCAACCCAAACAAAATCAGCAGGCCGTCGTCTTTTTCCTCAACTGATTGGGAAATTGGGCTAGTATCTCTGGGACTGTCAAGAGTTTATATTCTGTCTTAAGGATTCCGTTTCTTCTGTTTTATTGATTATCTACATTCAGTGGTGGACATCAAAGCTTAATTTCAGACCGATAATATTAAAGCAAAGTATATATTGCAGAGTTAATGATAGTAGCTATAGATATGTGCTATGGACCAATTAAACTGTCATAGATGGTCAGGTACACAAAGAGAAAATTGCTTTAAAGTGGCACAATATAGGATTTATACCTATCTATTCAATGACTTGACTTCCGTGTCCAATTATTGAACTCTATTTTAGCCCAGTATTTTAGCCCTAGCATCCAAAAGTGGAGTCTGATTGAAATCTTCATATTAATAAAATGACTTCATGCAATTCATTCTGAGCAACCACACAAATAATTGGACTGGTGTTATCTGTTACCATGTGGCAAACATTTACACAGTGATTATTATTCATTCTTCTGCATAAATATGTTATTAGGTAAACACTTATGTTGGTGACACTTAAAGAGCACAGTGAAGGAAAGATTCAACAGACTCTTTCCTCCTAGTCTATCTTCCCCTGTGTTGACCTGACCACATCTGCACCCTGTGACACTGAAACACAATCTTTAAGACTCAGCACTAAATGTTGAGACGTGTTTCTTTTAAAATTGATTTCATTCGTCAGTTAGTGTGTACCTCCTGAATTATATATGGCATATTTACAGAGCAGCGTCATTAAGTCACGAATATATGCACAAGATAATAGTTTGTGCAAAATGATGCATGCATGGACAATATTTTCTGTTTTGCTGTGTGCTGTGACAATCACCGCTTCTGTTATTTAGCCTTTATTAGGGCCCCGGCATAAATGGCAGGGGCCGAAACGGTACCTACTGTTATCCTTCAGATCTATAATTATAATTATAATTATCTGAAGCTTTACAGTCATTTTTGAGGGGGTTAATATGCATAACAACTCTTAATAAAAAAAAACTCTGTGATAGCCCAGGGTATCATTTGGTCACGTCAAATAAAAAGGATGGGATCAGACTGTTGTCACGTGTGGTATTATCTTGTAATACATGTTGAAAGGGGAAAAAGTCAGTCCTTCAGTCAGACTTCTCTGTTTGATTTGGAATGTAATTAACACACAAATAGCTGTTAAGATCACCACCAGTTTATTTGAAGAATGCATCAATTGACTTTGTATCCTTGTTTATTTCAACTCGGCAGAAATCAGTATACTTAAAACCATATAAACACAATGACGGCTGGTATTTTATCTGGTAGAAATAAAACCTCTGTCCCTCTTTTAAACATTCCCAGAGATCATTAATTTCTTTGCCTCCATGTTATTGCTCTTTACTTTGTAAAGGCAGAGTGGCCTCATGCTGAACCAAGAGCCTCAGGCTTATACAACAGTTTGCTATTGAACACAGAGCATTGTTTTTCTTGAGTGACTTATTAATCATATTTAGTTTTCAACGGCAGCAGGTCGACGCAATAAAATCCAGCTGGTGATTCATTTGCTCGGCTTATTTTATTCCCAATTCTGACAAATAATAATACACTGATCTGAAGTCGTGTTAATGAATTTATATTATTGCCAGCATGACATTAAATACTTGAGTGTTTAAATCCTTATAGAAAGTGTTTAAATCTGTTGGTATTGTCTGGTTTGGGCCCGTTGTGAGGCGATAAGAGACGACAAATCCGTGCATTATTGCTGGCTTTATGCTCATTTCACAGTCGACCACAGAATATACAGGCGGCACAAGGATACGGACATACCAGAGTGTTCCTGACCACAGATACTAATAGCTATGGCCACAGTTCTCAGAGAAGTCAGTCAGGGGACAGTGTAGATTGTCATTAGTGATGGGGGGCTTTGTGTCGTCTTGGGGACAAGGCTGCAGCTGATAATTGGGCGTGGGACTTGATGGCAACAAAGCAACACGGCCTTGGTAATGAGATTAATGATGTTGTGTTAGGTCTTGTTTCACCAAGGAGAGGATTATCTCCTAACAGCCTTCCTAAGGTGAAGGAAAGGACAATTACTCAGACATAGAATCATCAGGCTCATTCCCTATTCAGGCTGAGCCTGAAATGATGTTTCAGAGCCAGGTCAGGCCTCATTCACGCAGACACACACACACACACACACGCACGCACAAAGCAATTTACTCAAAAACTCAGCAATGAGAATTTAGGGATGTCAAAGTCAATTGTTTTCAACCCATGTTGCAGAGTGAGCATAATGGCACCACAAAGTTCCGATGGACTCCTGATCAAACACCTCGGGGTGAATATAAATATGCTCCGTGTATATGGCCCAAACCAGAGAGAGTAGCGATGGTTTGCTTTGTCAGAGATGTGTCTTAGACGAATACTCCTGCAGCTCTGCCCGTTGCTGCACACGTGAAAAATATTCATTACAAAAGACCTTTGGACCATGTGAAGCACGAGGCTCATGATGCACCACTCCTACAGTGAATCTCCCACCAAAGCCTTTTTGAAGGTCCATGTGTGCAGAAGCACACGCTTGTGGATTTCAGGAAAACACACACTGGGAAACATCAGGGATGCATCAGGGAATCAATAAATGAATAGAGTTTCTGTTTAGTCTTGTTTAGTTTAAGAGGAATCATTGTTGTATATTCTAGTGCTGGATTCAGTTCTCAATATAAAAAGTGCTTGTTACAAAAGCAAAAAAATGAAACATTTTAAATGTCTTCTTGTTTAGCTTTTTAACTGTATTAAGTTGAGGACTGTGTTGACCCAAAAGTTTTATTTTAAGAAAAACTAAAGACTTCTGCACTGGAGTGGCTGGTTTATATACTGTAGGTAGGGTGAGGAGTTGATAGGAGTCAGGTGTGTGGATTGCAGCCAGGTGAGCCTCATTGCACTCCAGAGAAAGTAGGTCAGCTCCGCCTCTGCCATTCTCCAGATCTGCAGGAGAAAGAGAAGAAACCAAACAAAGAAAAACAGTGGCCCAAAAATACAACCAAAAAACCAGACCATCACAAGTTCCCTACTTACTCCATTACCTTCACTTTCTCTCAGTTTTAGACTCCACCAATCACCAGTGACTGTGTTTCTTGTGACCTCATTTGGAGCCAGAGTCCATGCTCTAACGATCGTAGAGTAGAGCCGTGAGATTTAAGTCAAACTTGACCGATTGTGAGTCACTCTTAGTCAAACATGACAGCTCAGCTGTTTTTAGCATCAAATAAGTAATAAAAAAATAATCTTGAACTTAAAGGCTTTACCATCCATCACTGTGATGCACACTCAAAAATAGATGTGTACCTAAAGGGGAACAAATGCTTGTCGCTGGGGTTTTTGAAAGAAAAATGTGTACCTTTGATTGAGTAACCCTTTACAATACTATGGTGCACAAACGTGACCAATCATTTTTCACTCAATAATTGCATTTTAACCATTTTTTTAAATGAATAAAAAGTTAATGTATTTGGTAGAAGAATGCAAACATGCACATAAACTGTGCAGTGCTAATGCAAATAACATTTCTAAGGAACATTTTCTTTTTTTTACATTTTAAAAGGAATTTTTAAATGTGTTTGTCTGTAGCCTTTGTGTACAAATTGTGCTCCTGCTTGTGATTTTACTCACTTTGTAGCCTTTCTGGGAGTCAAATGGTACATTTCTGTTATTCCCAGCCCAATATTGTATTAACGAGGGAACATTTTCCAAACGTGTACCTACAGGTAGAGAAATGTTCTTGTTTTGACTGTGAAGCCATCTTTTGGAAAAAGTTAAATGGCATCTCATTTGGATTTTTAGTTCAATCCATGTCCCATCCTCTAATGCCAAGGTCACATCATATGACTTTCAGAGTCGGAGGATAACTGTGCAGTTTACGCATCAAGGTATTTTCATTTCACGTTTGTTTTTTTTGTCACATTCTTGTCCATCCTAATACACAGAAAGTGGTCTTACTATTTCCTGAGAAAACACAATGTCAGTTGCGTTTGTGCAGCTTGTTGCCTAAAGGGTTGCTCTGGGCAGTTTTTGGACAAGAAAACCAAAACAAAGAACTAACATGCTTCATAAGTTGTAGATTTGCAACAATTAGTGCCATCTTTTACGTTCCATCATTAACATAATATTCATCAGTACAGCGATGAAACAATCATAACACAATGATCATTTTGTTTGCATTCAGCAGCTACAGCTCCCATGTGGTTTGGGGGAAGTATTCGTTAACAAGTGAAAGCTGGTGGAGCTGAAGGGCAGGATTTTCACTCTGTTGTATAATAAATGGGCTGAAAATCACTGTTGCAGTCACACACAAACGTTCCTTTATTGTGTATTTATGGACAGTTTGCACATTGATGATTTATCATAGCAACAAGGATGATGCATCAACTGTAATAAAACCCTCTCAGAGTTGTATTATTTGGAAAATAAATAAACATGAATAAACAATGAAGAGTGAATAAATCCGTTTGGTGTAGTTTTGTTTTTTCTTCTTCTTCTTCCTCCCAGTGACTGAACTTGCTGTATATATTATAAATCAATACATCTAGCAAAAGCATATCCTAACTTTATAAAATATGTTGGGTTTTTTTTCCAGTTCAAGTCCAGTGTCTTCAAAATCACCCTAAGAAAACAAAAATTGAAAGCAATCGTGAAATGTCACTATAATACATAAGAAATATGAGGTTCCTGTCTAATAAAAACTGACATCAACCATCTAGAGCAAAAACCTACCGAGGTGCACAAGAAAAGACATTCTCTCGATGGCACAGGAGTGGGGTAGAAATCAGGGCTGAGTATGTATTTCAGTGAGCCTTTAGATATTAACATTCAACTTACATGTTCATCTTGACCTTCTTCATCAACAATGAGGCAAACAGTGTCACATTGCATCAGAAGTTACACTTTATTTTACAGTCTGTGTAGCTTATGTGCACTGTATTTCCAGCATTCACAGTAAAAAATGTGTTCAAATATGAACTCTGGATTGCAAGAAAAAAACTTCCAAATAATAATAATAATAATAATAAGCTTGTGGAGCATTTTGTTCATGATTGCCCAGAGAGTAACAGAGCTTTCAGGTGTAACAAACCCCTCCCAGCAAAAAAATATTATGCAGATGCTGAAACACTACCTTGGGGCCACTGCCTTAATTATGTCTATTTTGGTAGAGGGCTAAAACAATGCACATCATATTAATATTGGGATTAATGTTTAAGGGAATTTAAGGATTAACATTTGGGGGTAAAATATTCTTCATACTTCTCCAGGAGTGGCAGTTGTGGGCTGCTTTAGGCTAAATTGTGATATAAAGGGCTTATTGAGTTATTCGAGGCTTTAGCCAACACTGTTCACTTGGTGGAAGACTTTAACAATCACTGTCAATAGATTCTGCTTTATGTCAAAACAGAATTTAGCAATTTTTTTTTTTCAAATCTTTATCAATATTTTTATATTTTTTTCAAAAACCTGTGACTAATTTCAATTCAAGAACTGAATGTAAATGGGGGTGCAGTCCTTGTCCCAGGGCAGATTCTGGATCCAGAAGGTGTCCACGGCAAACTGCACCACCAGGATAATAACAGTGATGGCTGACATAACCAGTTTGTACAGCTAGTTTGGTCATTTTGCCCTGGAGAAAGGACTTTGGCCAAAGAACCTGGTTCTTCTTCTCCTCTGCGTCATCTCGCTGCATTTCCATCGCCGCGCCATCCTGTGCTTTAGCCTCATTTTATAAATCAACTGCCAAATCAATATATCAGTTAGTAAAAGCTACTTGCTGATGACTAAACTATGATAACAAAACTTGAGATTCAGAAATGACAATTTTATACAGTATTTGATATTCATTTCAGAATTCATTGCAAAATGTATTTCTTTTTCTGAAGCTGATTAAGCCTGACAGGCTTTGATAACATAATATTCTTATATATTAGACAATATATTTATTTTGTCTATTACAATATATCTGATATGTAAGAACAAAATCATTTCAAAAAAGGGTTTAACAGCTCACCTCATATTCTTCATTGTAACCATTAGTGCTAATGAGTGAGGGGTAGCTAAAAAAAAGAACACATTTTCAACACTCAAAGTTGGAACTGAGTTGGAGTGTAAATTGAAATGCATTTGAAATATACCGTATGAAATGTATTATAAATTAGAGCAAATCTGGAATACATTTAAAATAAGAGCGCGTAATAATCAGCCCCCCCCCCCCCCCCCCCCGAACACAAGTGTACAAATGCACCAGATACATTTTTTATGATAGTGTTTGAAACGGCCCAAATTATTTCGTATGCATATCTAAACACATCTAATTCAAATACATTTTCCTTTGAGGTCACTGTTACAGTGAAGGACATTGGTATGGACCGAGTTACTTACAACACGACTGAATTTCATTCATCTCTTTTTCCTCTTGGTGTTTTTCTTTTTTTTTTTCAATTTGTAGGAATTTGATATGATGTGTTTTTTTCTCCCAACATCTAACTTTTGTTCTAGTTTGTGACACAACTGCAAAGCCGCCACAACAAAGAGAGATTGTAGAATAAAGTGCACTGTAACTGAATTATATACATTTTTTTCCTGGTACAGCAGTTGAGCGCCGTGCAGCCGCAGACGGGGCAGAGGGTTCCAGGGCTCTCCTGGGGTCATTCATCAAGGCTGGACCTTGGAGAAATGTGCCTGTTGATGGTATTAATAGCCTGTGGTGATATAGGTCTTCTCCACAGCAGAAACGGTCGGGTGAACCGGGTGAGCCCTATCTCACTTTTCTCCTTTTTTTCTTTTGATGTTTGACTCGAGCTTAATTCTGAGTCTCCCTCTCCTCAAGCTGTCACGACAGGAGAGGTGGCAGAGTGTTGTCAGTACACCCATCCCTCATCCCCACCCTGTACGTCACACCATCATATTCTCTTGCAGTTGCCCAGTTTCCGAAAATCATATTACTCTCATAAATTCACGATTGATAAATTATCTTGTAGGCAAACATTTTAAAATAACCTGTGATAATTAAGGCAGTCTTTCCTTTTATAAACAAGACATTTAAATTCAGAAAATGTAATCAGATAAGGGGGAAAAAAAATGTCACCCATGTCCTTAAGAAGTCATGTTTACTTGCTCCATACTTCAATCCTTTTCTTGTTGCGTTCCTTAATCTCTTGAGGAAATAAACTTTAAATAGTCTTGCAAAGTTCCCGAACATCTTCTTTTCCCTTTTATCCAATCATTTTGTTTCCCATGGAGTCCGGCTAGACTTAAATAGAAGCCTGGCTTTCTAGATTTGAGGAAGAACACCTCAGAGGTCGGAGTTATACGTGCACAGACGGCACGCTCTTGTTGAGGACCTGCACCCTCATCAGCTGGACGCTGGTCATGATCTTCTTCTGGTGGCCCATCAGCGTCACACCGAGCCTCTGGATGTCCCTGCACAGCAAACGCAGAAAAGTCTCAGTGTGTGGTTTTACCCTTAAATAAAAACCCTTAAGACTTAACATCAAGCATTGGAGTTAAACAAATCATTTGCATTTCTAAATGGTGGGTTAAATTTACTGTGGAGTCATTTATGTAAAAAATATGATATACTTTCAAAGTATATTTGACCAAATTAACTTATGTGACACTTGAATGTGCAGCATTAATTCTATAATGATGGAAACACAGTCTTTTAACTTCACTGATGTGTCTTTTATCTCTCACGCAAAAACTGTGTGCTAGTGTGAAAGTCAGTTATTCACAGATCAGTTTCAGACGTGTTCACATTTGGGGGGTCTTCTGGGACACAATTGTGTGAATGCATGTGTGAACGCAAAAAATTGTGGAACGCAACAGTGTTTATTCAGCTGGCATCCTCTGATGATGTATTATGTTAGTGTTGTGTTCGTACTCCAAACAGTTCAGTTACTGCTGATCCAAATATCTATGTAGATACAGACAGGAAATAAGAGGAGAGAGAGAGAGGAGGCTGTGGGGCTTCTGTAGATATTTCAAATTAAAAGCCCTCTAGTTGCTCCAGGTGTTACGATCTTCCCCTCTGAGTTATTTGGCCATTCTTTTGGACTCTTATTATTCCCTGTTTTGTTGTGGTATCTCATACCCTGTGTCTCTGCTAGAGGTTCTACCTGTCTTTGTCTAATTTTCTGCTTTTGTGATTTAAAGCACCACCCTGAAGTGTTTTGTCCCCGTTAATCAGGCTTCTGTTGTCTTCCCTAGAGTTTATCGATGCTCCTGATCCCCGGTGTTTCTCTCACTGTTCCTAAAAGCCTTGTCCTGTGTGTGTGTGTGTGTGTGTGCATTTTGGTTCCTGAGCTCCTTAAATCTCAACACCAGAGACAAAATCCAACTCGTCCCTCATGGGCTATACTTTGACACTGATCAGATCATTAAACTAGAAACAATCTGCATTTGCTGAATTTTTTTTTATTGGATCTGGAGGAAAAGGCAGTTTACAAGCATGGACGAGGCCAGGATTCACTTATGTTTGTCAGTCAAACTGTTAAAGCCCTTAGGGGGGCTTGTTAAGACGCTATAGAGCCCAGTAGTTAACCTCTGCACCGTTATCAGCTCACTGTCACCTCCGAGCTGTTATCGCTCTCTATCACAGTCGGTCCTCACCCTTGGTTCATGCTTATGACGTGTCCCAGAGTGTGGTAACCCCCTGCAGCAAAGTGATCCTTGTAGCGGCTCATCTTAATGGTGTCCAGCCACTCGTCTACTGAGTTACAGCTACTGAAGTCAGGGATGGCTCTCTCCATCAGCGGAGGACTCTTTAAACTGCGGCAAAGACAGAGGCAGAGAGGGAGAGATGGCGATAGAAAGATATAGATAGAGAGAAGGAAGGAAGAAGATGAACGAGAAGACAAGAAGAAAAGTTGGGAGGCAGTCCGAGAACAAGAAAAGAGTCAAAATGTGAGCAAGATGGAGAGTAACTGAGGGAAAGGCGGCTTTGAAATGCACTAGTAAGGGAGGCAGAAAATCAATAGCAGTTAAAGTGATGGAGAAAAGGTGGCGGCTGAGGTTGTAGGATGGCTGCTTTGAGTAGATTAATAAAGGGAGAAATCCTTAACACTGCTCCTTCTCCATGGCCTCTCCCTCTTACTCCAGGTCTCCCTCACCTCACAGAAGCACATCGCTACGCACCACTGACTCCATACGACCTGGGCTCTGACCTGAGCAATTTACACTAGTCCAGCCTCAGTCCTGGTGTCGTCTAAAAAAACCTGCTCCCACATTCACCACAGATGAAAGTCGATATTACAGCAAGGCTTTTACTTAATACACAAGGCATCTACTGTATGAGAGATGAGTTGATTGGAAAATAAACACGCCGACTTGGCTTCTTCTGCCACAAAAGTTTGAGGGAAACTTTACTCTGCAACTGTATCCCACAGTGCTCACATTTCATAGCAGTGGGATGAGACTAGATTTGCTTTGTCTCCTACACTGGGATAGTTTTAGATAATTGTCCAGGTCCGTCTTCTCAGCCCCTCATAGGCAGAGTCTTGCTTTGATTTGCAGCTTAATCCACTAATCACATGAACCAATATTTGACTCAATTAAATCAAAAGACTCCTCAGCGTGCAACACCACGCACCCATGAAGTGTCACTGCAAATATGGATCCATTGAGCGAGCCCACCAACCTGCAGAGCGTTTCCATGGACTTCAGGTTTTCTGGGTTGCGGATCAGCTTGTCGAGAACAGTGACTATCTGGCAAAAGCGCGGCCTCTCGTTGCGATCCTTCTGCCAGCAATCCAGCATGAGTGTGTGTAGAGCACCAGGGCAGCCCATAGGTGCAGGCAGCCTATAGCCCTCCTCCACAGATTTGATCACCTGCATGTTGCGGAGCAGAAACATGAATGAGACATGGATGTGTGGCCGACCAGCAGAGCAAACTGGAGTTTGGCTACGGACGACAAACAGTGCTCACGTCTCTGTTGGTGAGGTTCCAGTACGGTCGCTCCCCGTAGGACATCACCTCCCACATGACCACACCGTAGCTCCATACGTCACTGGAAGAGGAGAACTTCCTGTAGGTAATTGCTTCTGGGGCCGTCCAGCGGATTGGGATCTTCCCACCCTTCAAGGAACATAAAGAAGTTCAACCAGGATGTATTAGACATCCTGCTACACAGTGAGGTGACACTTTTTCCTCACTATATTCCGTATTTTTCCCTTTTGTTATGTCACAGTCGCACTGAGTACTACGTTCATGTGTGAGTGCATGTCCCAAGTGTTGCAGTGCTCCAATCTAACTCAGTAAGTATTAAAAAAATCCAGTGAAAGCATAAACATATTTCGATTTTTCTCATTATCAGAAACAGATGATAACTCTTTACCACAATGTTACAAAAACTTAATTGCAAGTGAAAGTGTAATCAGCTAAATGTCGATAAAATATCGCGAGTAAGCAGAACAGCGCCGCACGCAATGTTGTGTCATTAGGTCAATTATGTAATTATTGCTTTATTATGTAAATAGTATTTAAACTGCTTTATATTCTGTTGAGCAGTGTCACTGTACGAATGTCCATCCATCCATTATCTGTATGTACAGAGGGGGTAAGTGGAGCCAGTCCCACAATGGCTCTAATTTGAATAAAGAACTGTATTGTTGTTGCTGTATTGTTGCACCAGTGCTAACCAACACACCACAATGGTACCTGTGCCAGTAAATCATATAGCTTAAGTTTTTCATATGTTTTCAACATATACGCCTCTGTCGCGTTTATTGACTTCAGAATTGAATACACAATTTGTACAAAGGTATTGTACTTTACCTGATGTACTTAGTTACTCTGCACTGCTGTGTAAATGTCCACCGAAGCAGAAAGTTAAATGCTGCATTAAAGACTGAAGGAAGCCAGTGTGGACAAGCAGTCGGGACAAGAATAGACTTGCAAATGTTAGCAAGTATGTGAACCACTTAGATTATTTTGACATAAAACTGACACTTAATTAGGTTGACAAATGGATACATCACTTCCAAAACAAACACACACTCCCTGTGGGTAATTTTAAAACATCTGAAGGTTACACTTACAATGCGTACCTGCTCTGTCCCGCGCAACGATAAATCCAGCAAACACAGGCCACTGGAATTCACTAGCCTTAATTGTTTAACATTGTTTGTAACAGCTGGTAGATTCTTCAAAGTGACTTTGCTGCCACTCTGATCCCACGCAATAAGCAGCATTATTTCGTTTATTCAAATTTGCAGGCAGCCATGTGAGTCTTCAGCTGTTATTAACCATTCATTTGAGATGTACTGTAACGACACCACGGCGTCTGTGATATCCCAATCTACAGCTCTGGTCCCCTTCACATTGTCACTGAGCGATGCTGCACTGTGTGGCGGGGTTCTCTAATCTGATTGCTGTGCTTTAACAGAGTGTAACAAACAAATTTGTCAAATGCCACTTTCCATCAGTGTACTGTGGACTGATAGCATCACACTGGAGGCGTCAGCATCTGCCTGTTTTAGTTAAGACCTAATATATCTGTCTCCATCAAGCTGCAGCTTTTAGATCAGCCTCCTCTTTAACACTCAGCACTTACACGGAGGATTTTACACTGCTCACACTGTACAGAGCATGTATATCACTGTTGTACAATTGTATTTGTGTCTTCTTTTAAGTTTGGGTTCTTCCTTTTCTTTGCTAACTCTCCTCAGATTGAAAACACAAAGAGGCACCCATGAAAAACCACAGAGAAGGATCATGAATGTTGTTGAACTGAACGTCATCAGGTTAGTGAACACAAGGCTGTAACTATAACTTCAGCATCTAATACCTTTACTAGAAGTAGAATCGACTTACAGTCTAAGTCAAGGGGCCTTATATCTCCAACAGCCCAAATGATCTAAGGATTCAGTGTATGCAGAGATGGATGTTTGGAGTTTAAAATGTAATGGTGGACAACAATGTCAGATAGACACATTTTAACTACCAGGCTTCAATTGAGTAAAACAGTGAATGGTGTAGAAATTAAAAATATTCATGTGTTACATTATATACTGTTATTGATTTGCACTGTGTCCAGAGGCAGCTTTTCAAGAAATTGCCAGTAGCCCAAACTGTCTCATTTCACTTCAGCATCCGTGGTCTATAAACAATGAAGGTGACCTGCCTTCATCAGTCACAGAGACTACATGCTTTGAAGGAGGCAGCCTTTGAAGTGGAAAAACAGCTTATACTATATAGGTCTTCTGTATATACCTCCTACGTGATTTTATGCTGTGTGTTGTGCTCTCTCCACTGGCTTCCTGTTCGTGTTCGGATTGATTTTAAAATGTAATTGTTGGTTTTTTAAAGCTCTTTATGGTTTGGAACCATCTTACCTCTCTGAACTTCTTCTTCTTTACGCTCCATCCCGAGCTCTGAGGTCTTTTAAGAGGCTGCTTTTAGAGGTGCCAAAATCATGACTAAAAACCTGGGGCGATCGGGCCTTTTCTGTAGCTGCCTTTTAAACTTTGGAACGAGTTACCCATGGAAATTAAATCTGCCTCCACCATCGGACATTTTAAATCGCTTTTAAAGACCAACCTCTTCTCCATGGCCTTCACTTCAGGATAAGAGTAGTCAACCCGGATGCTTCTATGTAGTTTTTACCATTTTACTATTTTATTACAGTATGTCTTTATGTTGCTGTGCCTTTAAATCTGTAAAGCACTCTGGTCAACCTTGGTTGTTTTTGAAATGTGCTCTAGAAATAAAGTTGACTTGACTTATATTTTTTTATTTCAAGTCATTTCTACCCACTAAAAGTGGCCATATCTCTTAAAGAACTGTGCATGGATGTGTGTGTGTCACTGCATCAATGCTTGCCTCAATGTGAAAACTCACACTGGTGGTGTATGCGGCATCAGGGTCGTCCTCCAGCACTCGGGAAAGGCCGAAGTCCGAAACTTTACACACCAGGTTGCTGTTGACCAGAATGTTGCGGGCAGCAAGGTCTCTGTGGATGTAGCCCAGGTCAGACAGGTAGGTCATACCTGCTGCGATGCCACGCAGCAACCCAACCAGCTGGATGATAGTAAACTGGCCATCGTGTCTCTAAAGGGAAGGGGCGGAAAGAAAAGACAAAGAAAATTCAAACATGGGGAGGCGGTGGGAGAGATTGAGAAAAAAAAGTGACAGTATTGCTGCAAAAGAGATGAAGAGAATGACAATAGATAAGATTTTAATTGAGATAGTCAATAGAGAAAAGATAAGAGAATAAAACATGACAGGGACTCACTTTTAAGTTATAATCTGTAATATTTTTATATAAGCAGGTACTGTGGCTGTGTGACATTATGTCACATCAACCTACGGTATAGTTAATTTTAGGAAACTGTCATGTGACGCTCACAAAACCACAGGTGGCTGATAATTCTCTCCATGTAACAATCCTTTATTACACAGGAACCGATGCGTGTCAGTGCACTGTATATGGATTGGTCTGGAGATTTTTACATTCTCACATAAATTAAAGACACACTTTAATGTCCATACGGACCATCTGAACCAAAGACTGATGAGGAGACCAGAACCTACTGTTCAGGTGAATGTATCGGTACTGACCCTGAGGAAGGAGTCCAGCGAGCCATTCTCCATGTACTCGGTGATGATCATCACTGGTTTGCCTGAATAAATAAACAACAACAACAGGCTGGAAAATTCCTGCATTGCAATAAACATTTAATTATGTACATGTGCATTTGACACCAATCTACTCTCTGAGTCGCTCACTTATGTGTAAAAGAAGAACCTTCTGTTTAGTTATCGATCTACAAATGAATCAGTCCCCTTGTTAATCCATAGGCCTGTCATGGGGACAATTACCTAAAAGAAATTAGATTAAACAAGTATTAGACAAATGGAGATGATATGTCATTGCTCCTCTAAGAGCTTGACACCAAGTAAAGGTGGATTGTTGTGAAGTTTATTACAAATATTCCTTTTGACAGGGTTTATTTATAAGCTCAACTAAGACATGGATGCAGCATGTCAGCAAAATAGATATTCATAATTATCTCTCACCACATTTTTAATCTTTATATGATTCTTGCTGTCAAAGTAAAAGCGCCCTGGCAATTCAGTTCTATGTATCCATTCATTTATTGTGAAACATTTGCAGAAGTGGCAGATGCAATGCTTCATACCACAGAGTGCTGGCATTTATATGTGAGCAGACATTAAAAAAACCAGAAGCTACGTATGAACCCCATGTATAGCAGCAGGAGTGATGCAGCCATCTGTGTCTTCACTGCTATTTTTTTTTTTATTATACAACATTCTAGGTGCAATGATTGAAAGATGCACTCATAGAGGACAAAACCACCACCAGGACCACTCAGTTTTCCACATTGTCAACATGGTGATCCATATCACAACCAAATGTAATAACTGCTGGTACATCCTCAGGAAAAGTCATCAAAACCTGTCCTTAGGTTCATCATAACCCATTGACAAGGGTAAATACACTAAAGAGATAAGTGTCTGGCTCATCACACTGCAACAAACTCTAAATACTAAATCCTAGTATGATCCATAAATACATTTGAGTTTTAACTCCTTCCAGCATGGCTTCATGGTGGTCGCACACCAGACACATCCACCCCTACAGTCACACAGTCAAACAGACATTACATTTGTCAGACTTTTTAAAAAGAGAATGAAGGATGCAGTAGCTGAGACAGTTACTTGTAGGGAGAGTGATGTTTATAAAATTGTTTCTGGTTAAATTTACACCAGAAACTGTTAAAATAATAAATAATAATTATAACTACAATAAAAATTATATAATAATAATAATAATAATAATAATAAGCATGGATCGTCTACGTGGAACTGTAGCTTGACACAGTGCAAACTGGCTCATGATGAAACCGATACCCGCTGCTTTCAGATCACTGTAAAACGTCTCCATAATGGAAAGTTCCCTCAGCATGTGACTGCCTACTAACTGTCACACATTACAGAGCTCAATAATCTTTATTCTGCCAAGCTGGCATTGACGTTGAACTGTAACTAAAATGAAAGGGAAGTGGAAAAGATTAAAAAGTGGGAAGATTGGTGTCGTAAGTGCTTGATAAATAGGGCAATATAGGGGGAAAAAAAGCCGTCTGTAGCACGACGTGTCTACACTCGGAATAAAAGCTCTATTCTGTTTGATTCTATTCACAAAGACATTCACATAGAGGTGGCATACTCTGGGTTACCACTCCTTCCAGGCGGATGACGTTGGGGTGATCAAACTGAGCCATGATGGATGCCTCAGCCAGGAAGTCCCTCTTCTGCTTCTCCGTGTATCCCGCCTTCAGAGTCTTCAGGGCCACTGGAATGTCTCTTTTCCCTGGGAGCCTCATTCGGCCATAACACACCTCCCCAAATTCTCCTAAACACAAACAGCAGGCCAATTCAGCAAATTACTGTACATTCATCTTTAAACATTTTGTACATATTGTCCAGTACAAAACATATTGTTTGCTTCGCTGCACCTGCGCCCCCCTCTAAAGACACAGCTGCGATGAGAATATGAGTTCAGATATTTCACTTGGTTAGATAAGAAGAAACAAACCCACTTCAAGGCTGTGTGTCCACTCGGAAGTCAGCTAATCAGCCATCCATTATTTCCCATTAACGCTTATCTTTAGCTTGGAAGAAATGTAATTGTGCTTGCTGTTATTTGCTTCCCTCAGCTTTGTACTTCATTAGGGTTCGAGCAACAAGGTTGCAAGAACCCTATTGAAACTGGAAGGATTATTATTATTAGGGTTCGAGCAACAAGGTTGCAAGAAACCTATTGAAACTGGAAGGATTATTAGGGTTCGAGCAACAAGGTTGCAAGAACCCTATTGAAATGCAAAAGATTATTATTATTATTATTATTATTATTCCTAAAAGTAAATCGCATTTTTGAGGCCTTTCCCATACCCCAAAACTCACAGATTTTTGTGACCGCATCAATCCTGGTGTAAATTTACGTCTGAAAGTCGTTCGGGGAAAATGCGTGGAAAATTGGAGGTGGGAGGGGCTAAAAAGTCACGCAAAAAACTTCTATTAGGTCAACTCATGTCGGGTTTAACGTACGTGAACGAAACTTGGTACACACGTTCAATAGGTGGGGACGGTCAAAAAAGTCGATGACGACTTTCCCGTGAAACCTACAGGAAGTCCGCCATCTTGGGTTGATTGGCGATTTTTTGGCGATTTTGGCGAATTCGCAGCAATGGTATTTGAACTAACTCCTCCTAGAGTTTTCGTGCGATCACCTTCAAACTTGGTGAGGTCCCTGTGGACCAGTTGAGGAGCTCACGGTATCAAAAGTTTTTTCAAATGTCGCATGGCGCACGAGATAGGGGGCGGCAAAGTTCGTGATGATTCTGATGTTTCGCATCAGAAAAACAAAACTCTTATAACTTTACGATGGAAGGTCCGATCCGAACCAAACTTGCTACCATTGATGATGGGCCATGGCTGAAGACGTCTATGAAAAAACGGTTAAGTTTGAAAACAGCGCCTCCTTGTGGTGGAAGAAAATACACACAAAAAAAGTTTTTTTACGATTTCGGGAATAACTTTTACACAGATAATCGTACCGAACTCAAAATTGGTGACAACAGTCAAAACACATGGTAGATGATGCGTGATCAATATGACGACAAATCGTTTAACGGTGTTGCCATGGCAACGACGCAAAGTCGGATTTTTGGGACAAAAAATCAAACTGCTACAACTTCGCGAATCCTGGTCCGATCTGAACCAAACTTGCTAGGATTGATGACAGTCCGGCCCTAAAGACGTCTATATGAAAATATTCAATTTCGAAAACAGCGCCCCCTGGTGACAGCAGACAATATGACAGCTGGTATTTCAATTATCTCCTCCTAGAGCTTTTGTGCGATCACCTTCAAACTTGGTGAGATCAATGTGGACGAGTTGAGCATCAAAAGTTATCAAAAGCTTTTTAAAATATTGTATGGCGTACGAGATAGGGGGCGCCAAAATTGGAGATAATAATAATTTTTCACAACAGACAATGAAACTCTTATAACTTCGCGATGGAAGGTCTGATCCCAACCAAACTTGCTCTAGTTGATGATGGTTAGTTCCTGAAGACGACTATGTTGCTGAAACGGTACATTTTGAAAACAGCGCCTCCTGATGGTGGTAGAAAATTCTAAAAAAATAAACTGTTACAACTTTGCCAATCCTGGTCCGATCTGAACCAAACTTGCTGGGATTGATGATAGTCCGGCCCTGAACACTTCTATATGAAAATATTCAATTTAAAATACAGCGCCACCTGGTGACAGCAGACAGAATTACATTTATAGTTTTTGATGCTGCTCCAACAGGGATTGTTGTATCCACTTGAAACTTAGTATGTGGGACCCCAGACCCTTCCTCAACATGTCCGTAAAAGGTCACCTCCCTACAGGAAGTGGATCGCCCGAAACAGGAAGTAAAGTCTTACATTGTCCGATTGACACGAAACTAGATATGTGAGTTACGGGACCTTCCCTGAACATGTTTCTGGAGACGAACAGGAAGTCGGCCATTTTAAACAGGAAGTGCCCTCTAACTTTGCCATACATTGTCCGATCTGCACAAAACCTTATATGTTACACCAGGGACCTGTCCTGAGCATGTCCGTAATAGGTCACCTCCCTACAGGAAGTGGAACGCCCGAAACAGGAAGTAAAGTCTTACATTGTCCGATCTGAACAAAACTTGATATGTAAGACAAGGGAAGTTCCCTGAACACGTTTACGTACACGCACTTGACCGAACAGGAAGTCTGCCATTTTAAACAGGAAGTGCCCTATAACTTTGCCATACGTTGCCCGATCCCCCCCGAAATGTGGATCGACATGCGCGGGGACGCCGCTGAAAATAACTAGTACTGAAAATAACTAGTACCGCGCGCGGTGAATGAACGGGTGAGAGCGCGAGGCACGCGGGGAGCCGTGGCACACGGCGACCCGCGTGGGTCGGCTCGAACCCGTTCAGAACCGCGCGCGGTACTAGTTATTTTCAGTACTAGTTATTTTCATTATTATTATTATTCTTATTATTCCCCCAAATGAATTGCCTTTTTGAGGCCTTTCCCATACCCCAAAACTCACCAATTTTTGTGACCGCATCAATCCTGGTGTAAATTTACGTCTGAAAAAGGTTCGGGGAATGTGCGTCGAAAATTGAATGTGGGAGGGGCCAATAAGTGCGGCGCCACCTGTCCAAATTCACCATGACCAACACAAATATCGCACATGCACGAAATTCGGTACACATGTGTAGTGGGTCAGGATGAAGAAAAAATTACATTATGACCATGATCCAAACCCAACAGGAAATCCGCCATCTTGGGTTGATTGGCCATTTTTTGGCGATTTTGGCGAATTCGCAGCAATGGTATTTGAACTAACTCCTCCTAGAGTTTTCGTGCGATCACCTTCAAACTTGGTGAGGTCCCTGTGGACCAGTTGAGGAGCTCACGGTATCAAAAGTTTTTTCAAATGTCGCACGGCGCACGAGATAGGGGGCGGCAAAGTTCGTGATGATTCTGATGTTTCGCATCAGAAAAACAAAACTCTTATAACTTTGCGATGGAAGGTCCGATCCGAACCAAACTTGCTACCATTGATGATGGGCCATGGCTGAAGACGTCTATGAAAAAACGGTGAAGTTTGAAAACAGCGCCTCCTTGTGGTGAAAGAAAATACACAAAAAAAAAGTTTTTTTACAATTTCGGGAATAACTTTTACACAGATAATCGTACCGCACTGAAAATTGGTGACAACAGTCAAAACACATGGTAGATGATGCGTGATCAATATGACAACAAATCGTTTAACGGTGTTGCCATGGCAACGACGCAAAGTCGGATTTTTGGGACAAAAAATCAAACTGCTACAACTTCGTGAATCCTGGTCCGATCTGAACCAAACTTGCTAGGATTGATGATAGTCCGGCCCTAAAGACGTCTATATGAAAATATTAAATTTCGAAAACAGCGCCCCCTGGTGACAGCAGACAATATGACAGCTTGTATTTCAATTATCTCCTCCTAGAGCTTTTGTGCGATCACCTTCAAACTTGGTGAGATCAATGTGGACGAGTTGAGCATCAAAAGTTATCGAAAGCTTTTTAAAATATTGTATGGCGTACGAGATAGGGGGCGCCAAAATTGGAGATAATAATAATTTTTCATAACAGACAATGAAACTCTTATAACTTCGCGATGGAAGGTCTGATCCCAACCAAACTTGCTATAGTTGATGCTGGTTAGTTGCTGAAGACGACTATGTTGCTGAAACGGTACATTTTGAAAACAGCACCTCCTGGTGGTGGTAGAAAATTCTAAAAAAACAAACTGTTACAACTTTGCCAATCCTGGTCCGATCTGAACCAAACTTGCAAGGATTGATGACAGTCCGGCCCTGAACACGTCTATATGAAAATATTCATTTTCAAATACAGCGCCCCCTGGTGACAGCAGACAGAATTACATTTATAGTTTTTGATGCTGCTCCAACAGGGATTGTTGTATCCACTTGAAACTTAGTATGTGGGACCCCAGACCCTTCCTCAACATGTCCGTAAAAGGTCACCTCCCTACAGGAAGTGGAACTCCCGAAACAGGAAGTAAAGTCTTACATTGTCCGATTGACACGAAACTAGATATGTGAGTTACGGGACCTTCCCTGAACATGTTTCCGGAGACGCCGTTGACCGAACAGGAAGTCGGCCATTTTAAACAGGAAGTGCCTTCTAACTTTGCCGTACATTGTCCGATCTGCACAAAACCTTATATGTGACACCAGGGACCTGTCCTGAGCATGTCCGTAAAAGGTCACCTCCCTACAGGAAGTGGAACGCCCGAAACAGGAAGTAAAGTCTTACATTGTCCGATCTGAACAAAACTTGATATGTAAGACAAGGGAACTTCCCTGAACACGTTTACGGAGACGAACAGGAAGTTGGCCATTTTAAACAGGAAGTGCCCTCTAACTTTGCCGTACGTTGTCCGATTTGCACGAAACATTTTATGTGACACCAGGGACCTGTCCTGAGCATGTCTGCAAAAGATGACCTCCCAACAGGAAGTGGAATGCCCGAAACAGGAAGTAAACTCTAAGATTGTCCGATCTGCACAAAACTTGATATGTAAGACAAGGGAAGTTCCCTGAACACGTTTACGGACACGCACTTGACCGAACAGGAAGTCTGCCATTTTAAACAGGAAGTGCCCTATTACTTTGCCATACATTGCCCGATCCCCCTCGAAATTTGGAACGACATGCGTGGGGACGCCGCTGAAAATAACTAGTACTGAAAATAACTAGTACTGAAAATAACTAGTACTGAAAATAACTAGTACCGCGCGCGGTGAATGAACGGGTGAGAGCGCGAGGCACGCGGGGAGCCGTGGCACACGGCGACCCGCGTGGGTCGGCTCGAACCCGTTCAGAACCGCGCGCGGTACTAGTTATTTTTATTCTTATTATTCCCCCAAATGAATTGCCTTTTTGAGGCCTTTCCCATACCCCAAAACTCACCAATTTTTGTGACCGCATCAATCCTGGTGTAAATTTACGTCTGAAAAAGGTTCGGGGAATGTGCGTCGAAAATTGAATGTGGGAGGGGCCAATAAGTGCGGCGCCACCTGTCCAAATTCACCATGACCAACACAAATATCGCACATGCACGAAATTCGGTACACATGTGTAGTGGGTCAGGATGAAGAAAAAATTACATTATGACCATGATCCAAACCCAACAGGAAATCCGCCATCTTGGGTTGATTGGCGATTTTTTGGCGATTTTGGCGAATTCGCAGCAATGGTATTTGAACTAACTCCTCCTAGAGTTTTTGTGCGATCACCTTCAAACTTGGTGAGGTCCCTGTGGACCAGTTGAGGAGCTCACGGTATCAAAAGTTTTTTCAAATGTCGCACGGCGCACGAGATAGGGGGCGGCAAAGTTCGTGATGATTCTGATGTTTCGCATCAGAAAAACAAAACTCTTATAACTTTGCGATGGAAGGTCCGATCCGAACCAAACTTGCTATGATTGATGATGGGCCATGGCTGAAGACGTCTATGAAAAAACGGTGAAGTTTGAAAACAGCGCCTCCTTGTGGTGAAAGAAAATACACAAAAAAAAAGTTTTTTTACGATTTCGGGAATAACTTTTACACAGATAATCGTACCGCACTCAAAATTGGTGACAACAGTCAAAACACATGGTAGATGATGCGTGATCAATATGACGACAAATCGTTTAACGGTGTTGCCATGGCAACAACGCAAAGTCGGATTTTTGGGACAAAAAATCAAACTGCTACAACTTCGCGAATCCTGGTCCGATCTGAACCAAACTTGCTAGGATTGATGATAGTCCGGCCCTAAAGACGTCTATATGAAAATATTAAATTTCGAAAACAGCGCCCCCTGGTGACAGCAGACAATATGACAGCTTGTATTTCAATTATCTCCTCCTAGAGCTTTTGTGCGATCACCTTCAAACTTGGTGAGATCAATGTGGACGAGTTGAGCATCAAAAGTTATCAAAAGCTTTTTAAAATATTGTATGGCGTACGAGATAGGGGGCGCCAAAATCTAAGATAATAATAATTTTTCATAACAGACAATGAAACTCTTATAACTTCGCGATGGAAGGTCTGATCCCAACCAAACTTGCTATAGTTGATGATGGTTAGTTGCTGAAGACGACTATGTTGCTGAAACGGTACATTTTGAAAACAGCGCCTCCTGGTGGTGGTAGAAAATTCTAAAAAAACAAACTGTTACAACTTTGCCAATCCTGGTCCGATCTGAACCAAACTTGCAAGGATTGATGACAGTCCGGCCCTGAACACGTCTATATGAAAATATTCATTTTCAAATACAGCGCCCCCTGGTGACAGCAGACAGAATTACATTTATAGTTTTTGATGCTGCTCCAACAGGGATTGTTGTATCCACTTGAAACTTAGTATGTGGGACCCCAGACCCTTCCTCAACATGTCCGTAAAAGGTCACCTCCCTACAGGAAGTGGAACGCCCGAAACAGGAAGTAAAGTCTTACATTGTCCGATTGACACGAAACTGGATATGTGAGTTACGGGACCTTCCCTGAACATGTTTCCAGAGACGCCGTCGACCGAACAGGAAGTCGGCCATTTTAAACAGGAAGTGCCCTCTAACTTTGCCGTACGTTGTCCGATCTGCACAAAACCTTATATGTGAGTTAAGGGACCTGTCCTGAGCATGTCCGTAAAAGGTCACCTCCCTACAGGAAGTGGAACGACCGAAACAGGAAGTAAAGTCTTACATTGTCCGATTGACACAAGACTAGATATGTGAGTTACGGGACCTTCCCTGAACATGTTTCCAGAGACGAACAGGAAGTTGGCCATTTTAAACAGGAAGTGCCCTCTAACTTTGCCGTACGTTGTCCGATTTGCACGAAACCTTATATGTGACACCAGGGACCTGTCCTGAGCATGTCTGCAAAAGATGACCTCCCAACAGGAAGTGGAATGCCCGAAACAGGAAGTAAACTCTAAGATTGTCCGATCTGCACAAAACTTGATATGTAAGACAAGGGAAGTTCCCTGAACACGTGTACGGACACGCACTTGACCGAACAGGAAGTCTGCCATTTTAAACAGGAAGTGCCCTATAACTTTGCGATACGTTGCCCGATCCCCCTCGAAATTTGGAACGACATGCGCGGGGACGCAGCTGAAAATAACTAGTACTGAAAATAACTAGTACTGAAAATAACTAGTACTGAAAATAACTAGTACCGCGCGCGGTGAATGAACGGGTGAGAGCGCGAGGCACGCGGGGAGCCGTGGCACACGGCGACCCGCGTGGGTCGGCTCGAACCCGTTCAGAACCGCGCGCGGTACTAGTTATTTTTATTATTATTATTATTCTTATTATTCCTTAAAGTAAATCGCGTTTTTGAGGCCTTTCCCATACCCCAAAACTCACAGATTTTTGTGACCGCATCAATCGTGGTGTAAATTTACGTCTGAAAAAGGTTCGGGGAATGTGCGTCGAAAATTGAATGTGGGAGGGGCCAATAAGTGCGGCGCCACCTGTCCAAATTCACCATGACCAACACAAATATCGCACATGCACGAAATTCGGTACACATGTGTAGTGGGTCAGGATGAAGAAAAAATTACATTATGACCATGATCCAAACCCAACAGGAAATCCGCCATCTTGCGTTGATTGGCCATTTTTTGGCGATTTTGGCGAATTCGCAGCAATGGTATTTGAACTAACTCCTCCTAGAGTTTTCGTGCGATCACCTTCAAACTTGGTGAGGTCCCTGTGGACCAGTTGAGGAGCTCACGGTATCAAAATTTTTTTCAAATGTCGCACGGCGCACGAGATAGGGGGCGGCAAAGTTCGTGATGATTCTGATGTTTCGCATCAGAAAAACAAAACTCTTATAACTTTGCGATGGAAGGTCCGATCCGAACCAAACTTGCTACCATTGATGATGGGCCATGGCTGAAGACGTCTATGAAAAAACGGTGAAGTTTGAAAACAGCGCCTCCTCGTGGTGAAAGAAAATACACAAAAAAAAAGTTTTTTTACAATTTCGGGAATAACTTTTACACACATAATCGTACCGCACTGAAAATTGGTGACAACAGTCAAAACACATGGTAGATGATGCGTGATCAATATGACGACAAATCGTTTAACGGTGTTGCCATGGCAACGACGCAAAGTCGGATTTTTGGGACAAAAAATCAAACTGCTACAACTTCGTGAATCCTGGTCCGATCTGAACCAAACTTGCTAGGATTGATGACAGTCCGGCCCTAAAGACGTCTATATGAAAATATTCAATTTCGAAAACAGCGCCCCCTGGTGACAGCAGACAATATGACAGCTTGTATTTCAATTATCTCCTCCTAGAGCTTTTGTGCGATCACCTTCAAACTTGGTGAGATCAATGTGGACGAGTTGAGGATCAAAAGTTATCAAAAGCTTTTTAAAATATTGTATGGCGTACGAGATAGGGGGCGCCAAAATTGGAGATAATAATAATTTTTCATAACAGACAATGAAACTCTTATAACTTCGCGATGGAAGGTCTGATCCCAACCAAACTTGCTATAGTTGATGCTGGTTAGTTGCTGAAGACGACTATGTTGCTGAAACGGTACATTTTGAAAACAGCACCTCCTGGTGGTGGTAGAAAATTCTAAAAAAACAAACTGTTACAACTTTGCCAATCCTGGTCCGATCTGAACCAAACTTGCAAGGATTGATGACAGTCCGGCCCTGAACACGTCTATATGAAAATATTCATTTTCAAATACAGCGCCCCCTGGTGACAGCAGACAGAATTACGTTTATAGTTTTTGATGCTGCTCCAACAGGGATTGTTGTATCCACTTGAAACTTAGTATGTGGGACCCCAGACCCTTCCTCAACATGTCCGTAAAAGGTCACCTCCCTACAGGAAGTGGAACGCCAGAAACAGGAAGTAAAGTCTTACATTGTCCGATTGACACGAAACTAGATATGTGAGTTACCGGACCTTCCCTGAACATGTTTACGGAGACGCCGTTGACCGAACAGGAAGTCGGCCATTTTAAACAGGAAGTGCCCTCTAACTTTGCCGTACGTTGTCCGATCTGCACAAAACCTTATATGTGACACCAGGGACCTGTCCTGAGCATGTCCATAAAAGGTCACCTCCCTACAGGAAGTGGAATGCCCGAAACAGGAAGTAAAGTCTTACATTGTCCGATCTGAACAAAACTTGATATGTAAGACAAGGGAACTTCCCTGAACACGTTTACGGAGACGAACAGGAAGTCGGCCATTTTAAACAGGAAGTGCCTTCTAACTTTGCCGTACGTTGTCCGATCTGCACAAAACCTTATATGTGACACCAGGGACCTGTCCTGAGCATGTCCGTAAAAGGTCACCTCCCTACAGGAAGTGGAACGCCCGAAACAGGAAGTAAAGTCTTACATTGTCCGATTGACACGAAACTAGATATGTGAGTTACTGGACCTTCCCTGAACATGTTTACGGAGACGCCGTTGACCGAACAGGAAGTCGGCCATTTTAAACAGGAAGTGCCTTCTAACTTTGCCGTACATTGTCCGATCTGCACAAAACCTTATATGTGACACCAGGGACCTGTCCTGAGCATCTCCGTAAAAGGTCACCTCCCTACAGGAAGTGGAACGCCCGAAACAGGAAGTAAAGTCTTACATTGTCCGATTGATACGAAACTAGATATGTGAGTTACGGGACCGTCCCTGAACATGTTTCCAGAGACAAACAGGAAGTTGGCCATTTTAAACAGGAAGTGCCCTCTAACTTTGCCGTACGTTGTCCGATTTGCACGAAAGCTTATATGTGACACCAGGGACCTGTCCTGAGCATGTCTGCAAAAGATGACCTCCCAACAGGAAGTGGAATGCCCGAAACAGGAAGTAAACTCTAAGATTGTCCGATCTGAACAAAACTTGATATGTAAGACAAGGGAACTTCCCTGAACTCGTTAACGGACGCGCATTTGACCGAACAGGAAGTCAGCCATTTTAAACAGGAAGTGCCCTATAACTTTGCCATACGTTGCCCGATCCCCCCGAAATTTGGATCGACATGCGCGGGGACGCCGCTGAAAATAACTAGTACTGAAAATAACTAGTACCGCGCGCGGTGAATGAACGGGTGAGAGCGCGAGGCACGCGGGGAGCCGTGGCATACGGCGACCCGCGTGGGTCGGCTCGAGGGAAGTTCCCTTGTCTTACATATCAAAACTTGATATGTAAGACAAGGGAACTTCCCTGAACACGTTTACGGAGACGAACAGGAAGTTGGCGATTTTAAACAGGAAGTGCCCTCTAACTTTGCCGTACGTTGTCCGATTTGCACGAAACCTTTTATGTGACACCAGGGACCTGTCCTGAGCATGTCTGCAAGAGATGACCTCCCAACAGGAAGTGGAATGCCCGAAACAGGAAGTAAACTCTAAGATTATCCGATCTGCAGAAAACTTGATATGTAAGACAAGGGAAGTTCCCTGAACACGTTTACGGACACGCACTTGACCGAACAGGAAGTCTGCCATTTTAAACAGGAAGTGCCCTATAACTTTGCGATACGTTGCCCGATCCCCCTCGAAATTTGGAACGACATGCGCAGGGACGCCGCTGAAAATAACTAGTACTGAAAATAACTAGTACTGAAAATAACTAGTACCGCGCGCGGTGAATGAACGGGTGAGAGCGCGAGGCACGCGGGGAGCCGTGGCACACGGCGACCCGCGTGGGTCGGCTCGAACCCGTTCAGAACCGCGCGCGGTACTAGTTCTTGTCATTATGTCTGTAGCAACAGTGCATTGTGGGCCTGACACAGTGTTAGTATTCCCTGCCAGTTGGAGGAGCTTTGAGTGACAGCACCACACAACGCTCTGATTCCACTCTGCCATCCTCCTCTCTGCTGCACATCACAGCCTTGACACCAGCCAATGATTTTAAGTTAGCTCAGCCGATAATTCTTATTTTCTCTCTTTTTCTGTGTATATATATGTGTGTGTCTGTGTGTGTGTGTGTGCGCGCAGGGTGCGTGTGGTTTTACCTGAACCAATGATTTTCTCTATTTTGATCCTGGAAGCTTCAATTTCTCGGGCAAACTCGTGCACCGCCTGGCAGGGGTCCTCGTATGTGTGTGGGTCGATATAGAACCTTGCATCAGGGAATGACACTAAGATAAACAACATTACCATTTGGTCACATATCAGCGGAAGAGAGCAACATCACATCTAAGGCCCCTGCCACTGGTGTGTGGAGGGAAAGTTGATGAAAGGAGAGCGATGGCTCGGAGAAAAAGAGCAGACAGAGAAAGAAAAAGGGACGAGCGGTGAGACAATGAACAGGACATTAGGCCTGTGTGCTCCCGAAATCACTCAGCGTGATGAAGATTGTTTGCTCTGAGGATGAACTTTAATAAGATCTAATCTATTACTGGTAGTAATTGAGGAATGGGTTAAACATACCATGACCGTTCTGATAATGCATCTTCTCCTCGTCAGAGTCCTGGAAAGCTTTGCTGTAGCCACAGTGTCTGTACAAACCACACACACACACACACACAATGCCAGTCATCCAAACAGACACATGCACACACATAAACATACAGCGGCGTCAATACAGGACAAAAGACTTTCATTAATCAATACTTCTTTATAATGGAATATTAATTTCAACATCTGTTAGTCGTCCACTGGCTGCAAAGGGGATCTTTAAAAGGGTCAGCAACACTCAAATGATCACTAAAGACATAAGCTGTGTCTCAATTCAGGGGGAGTTCACATTTGAAGGCTGATTGCATTACACGACTTGGCTGCTCCATTGTGAAGGTCCCTCAACAACATCCACAAATGAGACAAAACAGCATGTGAAGATAAGCATGAGTGCCAAGTAGAAACACTCGGAAAACAATTCATGGTCACATTAAGAAAAGAAGGAGCCTTATGAGATGTAATATTTTTGTGTTTACATGTTATGTTACTGTTATGGGCCATAAGGTGATCTGCTACATCGCGAAGCAACAACAGTAACAAGACAGAAAAATAAACCAGCCATTATTTCAGTTCAGCCTCTGTGATCTACACGTCCTATGGGGGCAGTCCCTGAATTAAGACACAGCTGTGGTCTACCGCTCAAGGTAAGAAAGAACATCTTCATATGCATTGTATACCCATTAAGTTTATTTGGTCATTAGCGTTTTAATACTGCCTATTACCATTTAATAGTAGCTTTTCAAAGTAAAAGCAATAAAAATCAATATTCATGTTAAGAAGTCACAGTAAACACACCTCATTAGAGGAAGGGGAGAGGACTTAACTGGCCAGAATTGAGACAGGCTGCTACTCATTGTGAATGAAGCCCCGTGGCGCTACGGTGGTTGTGTACAGCTCGACTTTATGCAGATGCGCTGGCAATGTGAGTAAACCAATCACACAGCAGAAACACAAGCACAGAACTGTTTCTCCTTCCAATAAAGATCCAACAAAGTGAACCAAGGAAGTTGCCGAACTACTCTGGCAAGACACCTTCGTTAAAGGTGTGTAACAAGTTCAACTACAGAAAAAGTAGCTTCACACACATAAGCTTGTTCTGATTACTTGAAAAACAATAGCACTGTGAACTTCCAACACACAGCGGGAGTTCTGTCTATTTCAGTGTTTAGGTCTTGTAGTGGAACAAAGAAGTTGTTGTGAGTAATGAAGTCATGAATTAATGATGTCATTGTCTATGCTTTCTGCTGCGTGTTGTGTAAGTAACATACCTCTGCCTTACTATACTTTCTAGCATTTCCAAGAGATTCCCTCCATGGCACTGGGTCTACTCAGAGGATCTCCTAAGGAGAAATCCTGACTCAAAACCTGAACCAACAACCCAAAACTCCTGGGGTTGAAACCTACATTGACTGATCACTTGAGAACTTTGCTTTGCTCCAGTGCAATGTCCACATTACTGCTGACTGCCGCACCAATCTGCCTATCAATCTCATACTCCTCCCTCATCTTGAACCTGAGATAATTGAACTCCTTCACTTGGGGCAGCAGGAAGCAATCTACTGTTTTCAAGATAAGAACCATTGCCTTGGACTTAGAGGTGCTGACTAACTCTCAACCTACACCACCTCACACTCAACTGCACATCACCGCAGTACATCCTGGAGGTCACGATTTAATGCAGCAATCACAACTACATCATCTACAAAAAGCAAAGATGCAGGTCTAAAGTGCCCAAACTGGACACTCTCCTCTCCAAATAAGAAAACAACAGCTCTGTGCTTTAGTTTCTTGTGAACGCCAGTGACTCTTTGTCTGAGCTTTTTCTTCTCATTTAAAATAGCAGATTTTAAATGATAGCAGGGAACTAATATCTCTTTTAGAGAGCATAGACTCTAATTCATCAGCCGTGTGGTGAAGTTTCCATTACCCCTCATCCTTCACCTACTGTGTACTCAGTAAAACTGTCTCTATGGTTTCTGTCACTAGGGATTTATGGTATTTTCTTACTAGTGAATTCCCTAAAAATAAACATTTTAACATTTACACTTAAACAGTAGTCTGTATTATCTCCCCTTGCATTGGTCTTATGTCTTCTGGACATTGTAGTCGCAATAACTTATTCAAAACCTAACTGAGATTGAAATGTAAATTAACTAAATGCAAAATGAACGATTCTTTACAGTTCTACATTACAGAGATGTAAGATGAGGACACCAAAGGGAGGGAGAGATAAATGGTTTGGTTTGAAAGTTACTGAACATGAATCAGCGTCGCTAAAGCCATGATGAGGTGGACATTACAAGTTAGAAAATTAGCCTTGCAGAACACTGAGACGCAGATAAGGTATTACTCCCCTCCACACGTCGCCTGTATTACTAATAGAAAACCATGCACTTATTTTAGCACAGTAAGTGGCACAGGAGTAAAGTAAGATGCTAGGATGTAACAACCTTACTCTCATTTCACTGGCAGCAAAAACAACATATGGCACAACAACAACATTACACAAGGAGAGGCATAGTAGAGTAGTGTAAGAAAAGTGTTCCACACACAGCAGCGATGGGTAGTGTGGTAAAGTGTAGCCTTGCCGTTTCCTGCAGATGATGATGGCCAGGAAAGCGACCAGGCCGGACACCAGGGCCATGCAAATCCATATGATGGTCATGGTGTTGTAGCGCAGAGGAGCTGAAAAAACACACACACACACAAACACCATGTGTCAGCTGAATGACTGCAAACAGTTTACACTTAGAGACACACACAGGAGGCAGGTAGAGAGGCCCTGGATAAACAATGTAAACATGAATTTGGAGCTTCATTAAAGGAGCTCAGCATTTTCTAATTACCTCCTGTTTGTGTTTTGAAAAGTGAGTCTGTGCCATTTTGAGTGGGAAACATTCCGTGCCAGTGTTGTCATCTGTCCTCAGTGATTGAGGTAATTAAGCCCCCATCTTTAAGTTGGCTGTTCTAATTACATGGAAATGTAAGAGTACTGTACAACAAATAGAAATCATAACAGCAACACCACAAAATACTTTTACCCATTTTAGGTCCAGTGTTTTCAGTCCCTGCTATGGTCAATGTGCTGTCATCTTGTGGGGATGTCCCTGATAATGTGATCTTGTACTTGTCATTGAAGCTGACTGATTGCTGTAACCCAGTACATTGCAGGTACACTGAGTTACAGCAATCAGGTGAATTCATCTGAAGCTGAAATTCTTTCTCAGTCTGATTTGTCTGCTCTGCTCCTCCTCTCCTGTCTCTCTGATGTGGCCTTCTCCACAGCCATATGACCTTTCATTATGTCGTTCTGCATCTTTTATTTTACTTTGCACTGTACAAAATGTACACACATACTTTCTATACTTTTAGGTGTACAGATTTGCACATTTCATACTGCTATGGCCTCTTGAACCGAATCCTGACAGCAGTGTTGCCAATGATAATGAATATTGAACTGCATTGGGTTTTTGTTGTTGTTGTTGTTGTTTCGGTGGCAATGAAAAGATAAGAGACATTTTCTGAAGAAAAACTGAATGTGCTTGTTGATGCACAACAATGTCATCAGTCAGGAATTAAACCACAATTGTTTATTACATTGCTGTAGAGGTACTTATGTAACAGTGGTGCTGTTGAAGTCCACATTTCAAAATCATTGAACAGTAAATCAAATGGAAACCACAACCCTGTAATGGGATGGAATTGTTTCCTAATGTAGGCCTAAGTAAGTTATAAAATGTTACCTCAATCGTCATTGATTGTTTTATTAACGACTGAAATTGTTTATAATATTATGGACACACTACTGCTCCTGCATCAATAGGCTCTCATGTAGAAGGCAACATATGAGGTTTTCAATGTTCGCTTTTCTTCATCCCGAAACTAAAGGCTCCGTATGTGTTGATGCCTGCAGTTTTTTGTGCACTGCCTCTTTTTTTTTCCCCGCAGATATACTACCAAATTCCACAAATACCTTCTTCATCCTGCTGTGCCAGAGCCAGAAACCACTGCAAACGCACTGACACAGCTGAAAAAAAGGATGCTGACAGCATGGATACATCAGTCACTACTGACTGGTAAAAAAAACAACAACAACAACACAACCTCCCGAACAAAAAACCACAAACATAAACAAAAACATGTTTTTCCTTCCCCTGAATATCCAATTCTAATTCTGCGATCACACAGACATTAACTGTTCAGAAATGTGTTCATAGACGAGGACACAACCCAGTACCAAGAACTTGCAGTGCCGTTTGCAAAGGAATACCAGAGGCGACTTAGCATGTAGGCTGCTGGGATGCGTGCGATCGTCGTATTTCCCGAACGTGAACAAAAATCATAATCAGGAGGAAGAGAGTCGGGGTTAATCTTGCCTGGATTTGCATTGCTGTCAAAAATGAAGCAGATGAAGGAGAATTTAGTGTTTTGTTAGTGTTAGTCATGTGTTCCCACTAACGCTGACTGGAGCTGAAGCTAATAAAAACCCACGTGCATTGTAGATTCAATTGCCAATTAAATACATTCCCACTGGTTAAAACCATGTTAAAACATGTTGTTTCTTTCTCGTGACTCTGGTGAAAAGTCTTGAAGCTGGAATTGGATGCGTTTCCGCTGACCCTCTAACAATGTACAGATCAGTGCAAAAGAGGGATGAACTGAGGCGCTTATCAAGCTCAGTGGTGCGAAGCCCTTTAGACCTGCACCATGCTGTTCAGTCTTGTCTGGCTTTGAGAAGCTTTCTTTGTCTTTTAACAGAACACATTATTAACTTACTTCTTTTTTTCATTCTCCATGCTGCAAAACAGGGTACAACTGCCAAAGACAGGCAGGATTTAAGCAACAATGAGTCTCGTTTCTTTGTCTTTTACACACACACACACACACACACACACACACACACACACCTGCTTTCCCGGTCTGAATCTCCACATTCTGGCTGAATCGTCCACAGCCTGCTGACGTTCTGGCTCGGACCTGGAAGATGTACTTGGTGCCCGGCTTCAGCCCTGACACTCGGGCACTGGTATTTTTAGACTTGAGAGTGGAGTAACTCTGCTCTTCATTATCCTGTGAGAGGAACAAGACATACTTTAAGATTAGCTTTGAGGAAATACGAAAAAATAAGCTCCACCACTCCATATTAGCATGTTAAATATAGAGGTCTGGACCACAGAAAGTATACTGTAATTACATTTCACAAAAAAAACTGAGCCAATTTTAATTATTTAATTCATTATTGTACCATACACGTCAGTGTACTTTACATGTCTATAAGATATCATATCCAAAACCTCTGGTTGTTCTTATCTCCAATAGTCAATAAGACACTTTCAGTGGGATTTAAATTGAGGGACACACAAATAGTAAGGCCTGATTTATACTTGATTACATAAGGCTTATTAAATGTGTGGGGTAACAGAATTGGACAAGAGAAAATGTGTTGCTCCACACATTCCTCTCATATTGCACATTGTGTCACAGATACCATTATATTCTGTGGCAAAATGGTATGTAAGTAAGTACAGTCTATTTATAAATATAGCACCTTTCACAGATATGGAATCACAAAGTTTTTCACAGGGTAATACAAGTAAAATACATAAAATACTGACAGGGTAAAAACAAAAGGCTTGTTTAAAACCAAAAACAGGAAAAACACAATAAAAAATAGTAAAACAATAAGATCCCTTGTCTAACTAAAAGCCTGATTAAAAAGAAAAAAAATGAAATGCTCTTTAAAAACGTCAACGGTGTCTAGGCAGCGAAGGTGCTACTGCTTCAAAGAAGCGTTCACCTCGCATCTTGAAATAATGTGCAGTCACTGTCTCTATGCAGGGGTTGTATCTTGTATCTGTAACTGTTGAATCAAAACATTCTCTTATTTGCTCTCTTGATTAGTTGAGAGTTGGATCATTGTCGTGTTGTTCACCTCCACTTCTTGCAGTAAAAATTTTTTGTTATGTTCATTTTAAACTTTATTACAATGTTATATGAATGTACAGTATATATTTCCTGTCGTTGTTTTTGGGTTCTTCCTGCTGCTGTGATTGGACAGTTTTCTCCAGACTGCAAGTTCCAGCTGTCAATCAACAATGTCAGCCTGGAACTTTCCGACGATTGAGAGTACGAGTGGATGCAGTCAATTATTTACAGAAACATCCTTTCTACGTGGCGTATGGAATAACAATGGGGACGTATGGGAGCTTGAGGACTGCCACTCTTGTTACGACGAACAGGACTGATTAGCTGGATGTGTATTTAAATACGTCCACTGCTATGTGATGCTAGGAGATGTTTTCCCTGATCTTGGTGGATTTGCCAGCGTTTTCAAGAACCAAAAAGTTGTGTCCCATAGACTCTTTGTTGATGAACTCAACATTGGGTGGAGTGTCTAATTATTATCATTCACCCTCTTTTATTATGATTCTTTATTTAATTATTTTATACAATCAAACTACTAACACAATAATAATATGAAGCAGTGACTTAAAACCTGTTAAATCCTATAAGTCCATTGTTAGCATAAACAAATATTTGCCAGTCAAATGTAATTGACAGCAGTCGCCTTGCACATTTTTTTTAGTAGGAAAAGTGACAGGTGCTTTGAAAAGTGTCTTGTGTTTTTGTTTCACATCACTTCTTCATTTATCATGCATTCATTCGTCCAAATGCAAACTGTCATTATTGTTTTATCTGCTCACCATTCTAGGCTTTGTTATTTTTATGTTCATTTCACTGGAAAAAAAAAAAGGAGGTGGGGCACGTTTTGCGGTGATGAGGTGTTGTTTTGTTTTTTTCGACATCTTGATTGAGAGTAAAGTTCATCATCATCACTGCTCGCCGCAGCATATTTTAATTGAGAGTTACTTTGTAAGTTTGCAAGTAAAAATAAGTTTAACTATAATAGGAGGCACAAGGTGCATCCAGACAGCACAACAAGTGAATCATTCATGTGTCCTTGCACAAGATAAGAGCCTAATTATGAAGGAGTGCTAGGTGAAGAAATAAAAGCCTTTTTCTTTTTCATCTGCATTATCAACCTCTGCCCGAGTGCTGCTGCTGCTGCTGCAGAGGCGGCTGACACCCTTGCTGTGACTCATTGTTGTAGCACAGTGCTACAGAAAACCCTAAGAAAGCACATTGCTGACTTGTCCACTTGAAATCCCCCACAGGCGTCTCGCTCCCCGAGCGAGGCCAGATTAAGATGCCGGTGCAAGAGACGAGTTAATCCTTCAGCTCTCCCTGCACTAGCCTGCTTGTATGGCTATGAGACTGCTCACTTGCTCAATGCTCCCTGTGCAATTAGCTGATCTCTATCATCTTGCACACATGCACACACACACACACACACATTGATGCATGGTTGCAGCAATTAGCTTATCACAAGGGTTATGCACCTGCCAGACACTTTCTGTCACTTCTACTAAGTTGGAATCTGCCCTGTCTCATCTTCTGTCTTGCTCTCCCTCTCTCGACCCCCATTTCCTTTCAATTAGCTCAGCTGCTAGTAGGATCTTTTTCTTGGATTAAGTTATCCAGAGGGCCACATGGCGGAATAGGGGTTAGCGCTGGTGTCTTGCAGTGAAAAGACCCAGGTTCATGACAACGATGAGGATGACCGTACGTGTGCGTGATGGAGTGAATGGTTGTTTGTCTCTACTGTATGTGCCGGTCCTGCAGACTGGCACCAGTGGCCATCCAACTCCCACTCCACTGAATTCACAAAATTTTGGCCCAGCTTGATACCTCTGATGAAAATGTCCCCACCTTTGACTCCTCTCCGTCTATTTTCTAAATTTCTATGATATTTAATAAGTTACAGTATGTGTTGTATATCTGCCCATGAAACAGAGATTCATTTATATTTTAAAGAGTGATGCACTACAGCTTTAAGCTGCCCCAGTAGTTTAATGTCAACTGTTTCTAGAAGGTAAACAGACTATGTTGACACAATCCTATCAGAAATTTTTTTTTTTCAGTGCTTGGTGTGCTTAAAGCAGTTTTTGTTTGAGAGATGAAGCAATTCATCGAGGAGTACCTTCTCATAGAACTTAATGTCGTACTCCAGAATTACTCCGTTGGGCTGGTCGGGCTCATGCCACAGCAGAATCACACTGTTCTGACTGGTGTTCTCCTGGCGGATGGCTAACACTTCAGAGGGGGCTGCAAAGGAAACAGGAGAGTTAAGTATGATGATCACATATACCAAGGTAAAGATAAGCAGATAAAATAAGGTGAAGATATTACCGCAGTTAAAAATGTTAAAAATGAATAAATGCATATTTAAGTTAAAGCCAACATGTTTTTGGCTTTATTGGGCTATAAGTTCTTTTACAACCTTTTAGCAGAATGTAAATCAAGTGATCTGAGAGAGTGCTGAAAGAGGGGCTTTCACACGTGTGCAATGCATAGAGTGTGGAACACGGCCCCCCTGGTGGACTGTGGGGGTATTACAGGTGAGCCATGAGGGGGCATAAAAATAAAACAAACTGAAAGCATTTTATGGCTAAATTATAGAGCACTTAGTTTTGTACCCCAAACATAAATATACCACAGGTAAAGGTACCAAAAAAAATTTAATAAACTTGCTGTTTGCAAGATTGAAATCACTTCACAAAATTATGTAAATTCAACTAAATCTTGAGTAGAGTCAACAAGTAAATATAAACTAAACAGTGCTCAAGACTAAACATTATATGCTTTTAAAGTCAAATTAACTTATCACATCTTACAGTAAAGATATGCAGAGGCTTGACTCAAAGCTCTGATGTTATTCTCTGTCCATAATTGGCACATAATATAATATATGACTTTCAGTAAGCCACAGAAGATTTTCAGAATTCATAGGACAACAATTCTCTTAAGTTAGGGACTGGTTGCTATAAAAATATGCCATGTGTCAATATTGGTCATCTGGTTTCAGACATAGAGAGATTACCTCAGGTCATCCGTTATGTATGGAGCTTCTACATTTGTGCCTACTCATCTGATACTGGGGCTTAGGACAGAGGAGCTTCCAAAAAGTTAGTTTTGAATTCATCTGGAGATTGTTAGAGAGACTCTGTCATGACTGACTCTATTTCTGCTTTAAACAAACTGTTAAAATGAAAACAGTATTTAAAAATGGCCTGCATGTCCCCTAGTTTTTCTCTTTCAGTCTCCCTCTCTAGGCAGAGCACCTGCTTTTTCAGTGATCCACATATTTGATTTGGCAGAGATTTTTTTATGCCGGATGCCCAACACTCCCATTTTATCCGGGCTCCCCCTCGCCTAGGCTGGGTCAATTCAGGGTGTCCAATCAACCCAATCAATAGGGAGAAATGATGATTGCATATCTCATTCCCTTGTATTAAAGACAGCAACCCTCTGGTTACAAGTCATGTTTCCTTTCCACTAGGCTCAAAATTGTCAGTGCATTTAAAAAAAAAAAAAAGGAAACTAAACGTGCAAACACTTAATCACTACTGAATAAATCAATAACTTTTACAAATGGAGTGGTGACGGACTTTACCATTGTTTTTAAAATAACCAGAGAAACCATCACAATCAGAAATTATGAATAAAATGTATTCTGCATTGGTCCCAAAGCAACAGGGAGAACTATAAAAAGTGGTTGAATTTGAAATATATATAAGCTAACTTTTTATCATCTGTAGTGAAGACAGCATCTGTGAGATCATGAAAATGGTTGAAGATGAAATCTATTGTTGCAGAAAAGACTACCTGTTCGTCGACAGAATCACTGAGTACAGCTATTAAGTTCTCAGGTTACAGTTGACCTTCTGCAAGTAGTTCTCCCAAATGACCTCACAAGTTTTGATCTCCAAGATCCCTTTGAAACACAGACTGAGAGTCAATCACAACGGGTGTTATATCCTTGATGGCAAGCTACAAAATCCACATTAGTTAGCTCTTCTAACGCCATAACTGCTGAATCAACGTAAGCTATAAAAGCACTGATTTATTGGTTGTGTTCACCCCTCTCAAGCTTTTTTTTTTAAGTGCTGGAAACTTTTCTTTGTCAAACTAACTGACTAGCTGCAGCAATAAGCTAAGTTTAGTTTAAAAGTTTAAAAGTTAAGGTTGAGCGCAAGTTAGACTGAACACTCTCATGAATGAGAATGTAGATGAGGCTGGGAGTATTTAGCCAGTATGGAGCAGAGAAGTGTCAGAGTTGGACATGAGTATTATTTGCTGACAGTGGCAGCCGTTCCATCGAGTCCTTATAGAAAAAAAACAGTATATGCCACAAATTGTTTTTCATTATCAGCACAAAATGTCCTTGAGACAGCACATTTATTTTAAAGATTGTTTTTTTTCTCTTTCAGTAATCTGACAGCAAATAGATAGAAAGTGAGAAAGAGAGAAAATAGAGAGAAAGATATGTGTGATCATGGACCACGACTCGATTCACATTCAAAATGATGTGGCTGCAGGTTAGCCATCAACAAGGCCAAAGGCTTCTTTTGGGTAATTTAACAATGAGTTATTCAAGGTCAGATTAATCCAAGAAGAGAACAGGTACTGTACATAGTATGTCATCAGAGCCATTTTGGATTGCCAGCAGCATAAACACAGGTTTTTCTATTCAACATTTTTTTTTTTTTCCCGTCCTGTCTCCTAAAGTCATTTCATACTGCAGCAATCAGCGACTTGCAAACTGCATGTTTCTGTTGTTGTCAGCACCTCTGAGTCTGAGACCACAGTTCTCTGCTGGAAAATAGCGGATCGTTCCCCTCAGTTTGTAGAAGTTTAAATATCTTTGGGTCTTGAACATGATTAAGGGGGAGGATAGTACAAAAGGCGATGAGGTAAATCAGCCGACATGGGAGCATGTGGAGTGGATCACTGTGATGAAGAGTAAGGTGAGCCAAAAAGCAACACTTTTGGTTGGTCCTTGTTCCACCTCTCATCAGTGGTAAAGGCTGAAAAACAGTGTTGATTCAAGTGGAGCCATTTTCTCCTTCATGATGAAAGTGGTACATTCATCTAAGTGGGACGTCTCTGGGGAAACTTTTGTTGAAGATTTTCCTCGCCATGTCCAACTGAAAGCAGAACTTGGGGTATCCATTTTTGGGAAGCCATGAAATTCTGTGGGATCCCCACTGGAGGAGAGACAATGTTGATTGATAGGGGAATGTTTGAAGTAACTGCCACCATAAAAAAATCCAGGAGAAACAGAGGAAAACTAAAGGATGACTTTTTTTTTTAAAAGGCGGCAATTCTCCCAATACACACTACTCTACTACTATACACTACTTGTTTGGTTCTGCCGTGTGTTTGTGAGTTAGGGTGGCAGACTGCACAGCAAATGGCAACAAAAGGTTGTGATCCATAAGTGAAACGGACACACAATAAGTAATATAGACAAAAGAAATGTAATTGTTCTGAACCCTACCTGCCTGGTTCGTTGTGATGTTGACCAACACATACGGTGACGGCTCATTACTCAGGTGCGTCACCGCATTCATAGCCAGGATGCGGAAGGAGTAGTTGGTGTGGGCCACAAGGTTGAGGACCGTCACCCAGGGCTCCGTCAGCCCGGACTGGCGAGGTATAAATCGAACCGCTGCAGTGCCTGAACGCTCCACCATCGCTCCTCCACCTGCCCCGATACTCACTCCTCCACCCGCCTTGCCTCCACCGGTGCCTCCCGGAGAGGATGTGCAGTCCTCGCAGGGCCCTCCTTCCCCAGAGCATTTCTGACACAAAATGCTGTACTGCAGGTCGCCGCGACCTCCGGTATCCAAAGGGCGATCCCATTCTAAGTTCACCGATGTCCCATTGACCGAGGAAATGACGTTTACTGGAGCAGATGGAGGGCCTGCAGAAAAGATAAATTTGAATTTTTTATTTTTTTTTAGCTCATTTACAGGTTCATTTATCGCCCAGTACAGTGATCGTATTCTTCAGGCATGGATAAGTTCAGCACATGATTCAGTGGTGGCTGTGGGTGTGTTTGTTTATACATGTCTTTGGACTACTTTGCGGTGTTCTTGCCTGTGGGATTGGGTGATCTTGTGTAGCATGTGTTTGTGCTTACGGGAGCATGGAGCTGCAGTTGGGTCATCTGCCGCTCTGTAGTAATTGGAGTCGCAGGGGCAGGAGAGGGCAGCTCTGGTTTCTGAGTGGCTGTGCTGGGGACATTTACCACACAGGCCATCGCCTGCCGCCGGCTTATAGAAACCCACCTCACAGGCTGCAGACAGACAGAGAGAGAGAGAGAGAGAAGACAAAGATAGAAAGAGAATAAGTACACTTGTTTTTTTATTTATTATATACAATGAGTAAATGGGGAACTTGCACAAATAGGCCGGTGCACGTCCATATTCACTGAAGCCATAATAAAAGAGAGAGTGAGTGCAGCCAGGAAGACATGAATCACAATTTCATAGCATGCTGTGCATATAGCGCCGCTTCAACTTTTTTAAAAACTGTCATCTCCTCCAATGCATTCATTTTAGGATAGCACTCCCCCCCACATCTATGTATAATTACAGGCCTTGTAACCGTAGAGACCGTGGAGCAGGAGAGATGAAAGTCTGTCCTTTCTGCTCAGATTTGGACTGAAAAGACTCTGCACTGTTGATACTCCCAGTGAGACCATCAAAATCCAGACCGTGTTTCAACCTTATTCAGCTTCTCTGATACATATTCACTTTTAACTCTGCACTGATTAATAATGGAGGGCACGCTGATAAATATATTCTCTTTCCAGGCAGTTAATAGGCTTCTGCTATGGTAAATGGGGCAGGGTTAAACCTCGGATAGCGCGGCAGACGCGGACGTGCTTATGTTTGCTCTTCCTCACAGGGTAGTTTATTTCTTTGTGTTGGTTTACAGATGCTGTGTTTCAACCTCTCCTTGGTAAGTTCATAAAACCATATTTAGTGTTTGGACTTCAAAGGTGCTAAAAAGACTCATACAATTGAATCATCAACACAAGCGTTTAAATGTACTGTGGATTTTTAAATGATTTAAAAGATGAGTAAAATGTTCACATGGTTGTACCTATAAATATGGATTTCTTTCAGTATGAATCACACACAGACACATTTCATGAATGTTTAACTATTCTACTATATTATATATCTTGTGTAATAATGATTTATGCCACTGTCGGAACCTGTAGTTAACCCCTTTTTTTAAATCATAATATGTGCAAAAGTTAACACCATTCCCTCACCGAATGGTGTCATAGCTAAAAAACAAAACAGGTTATGATTCCTCACTTGTGTGCCGACGGGAAATACCATCAGTTGTTTTTATTGGTACATAGTGTCCGGAGGTACCACTGCCTGGTTTCTATGGCAATGAGAAGTTGTCCTGCATAATGCATAAGTAAGTTTGCTTAGGCAGATAAAATTGAAACGGAAAGACGAAAGGTAGATTGCATAGATAAAAAAAAAATAGTAATAATAATAAAAAATGCATTTAAAAGCAAAGAAATACATTTTAGTTATGAGGTTATGTGCAAAGCAAGACTTCTAAGGTACCAGTATAAATGTGGATGTGTTGTTTTTCTTGCTTAATATCCTAATTAAACATTTAAGACGAAAAATAGTCTCTAATGCTAAATTGTAATAAGTATTTCATCTAGCTGTCTGCAGTGTGACATGCTTTGTACAAAAATTTTGTATGAAACTAGGAGAAAATGTCTTAATCTATGCGTATAGCACTGATAGTGGGAAATGAAGTCTTTAATTGATTTGCATTACATTTTCAAGGATTAAAGCTTCAAGGTTTATAACTGTGAGACTATAAGACAATAAGAATAATGTTTGCATACTAAAATGTCCAACACACCATATAGTCATACTCTCACATATGGACAGAGATGCTCATTTATTCACACACACACACACACACACACACACACACACACGCAAACACCCTACAGATAAACAGAATGTTGATGGTAGTGCTCCTCTCTTTCACTGCCAGACCCATGGAGCAATATTTATCCTAGACCGTTCTCTCTCCTTGCATTTTTTTTTAAATCCCGTTAATCCCTCCATGCTTTGATGTTTTTTTTTTTGTGAAGCTCCCTAAGTTGAAAAGCAGGTCATGATAAACATCGCAACAGCTAGTTCATCAAGGAGGGAGGCAGCAAGAGCTTTGAAGTCTTTGACAGATTCACCTGGAGTTTTGCATGCGCACACACACACACACACACACACACACACACACACACAGAGGGTATATGGAAATGGAAAAAGCTCAAACACAAAGGGAGGGTGGGAGGTTCTGATGCAGCCACAGCAACCACACAGACAATGAATTTATCAACACATGTGAATATGCAAAGGGACCGGGAAGGCGGTCGATGTCAAGGCCAGCTATTTTAACCTTTCACTTCACTTCTGTTTTGTGGAAAATGAGATTTATAATACAGGATTGAGAGAGAGAACTGAGATAAATATGTGGCTTTGATAAAACATTGAACATGCTCCATAATTACGATCTGCCTAAAAGTGATGTTTTTAGTGAAAATGAGCTGGACATTTTCTATTTCATGCATCCAAACTAGCTGCACAGCCCAGAATGCTTTTGTCATTCAGCTCTTAATGGCAAAAGCAAAGCAACCGTGTACTACCTGCATGGATAGGTTTAAGAGAGTTATGTGACATTTTTTTTCTGTTAGAAAAGGTGTAATAATGTAAATATTGCTCAATAAAAGCACATTTACATCAATATAACGTATAGGCATGCATAATGATACCCTTAGTCTGCTCTCATATTGGCTGCTGTCTTATTAAGAGACCCTACGAATAACTATTCTAATAATAAATACATTAAATGTTGAGTAGCATGGCTTCTGACGCAGATATCTCACAGAGGTGAAGTCACGTCAGTGAAGACGGTGATAATTAAACTCAAAGAAGCAAAAAGTTATCAGAGACACATCATATGTAGTTCAAAATCAAACAGTTGGTGAGACTCCAGAAAAGCAAAACTAGTTCATGGTTAGATGTCACAGACTGCCGAGCACATTTTGTGGGTGACAAGAAAAATCCATTTGCATAGTGAAGAGGGGAAAAAAAAAAAAGTGACTCTGTTACTGCACGGAAAGTCAAGAATGCTTCAGATTTGATTTTGCTGAAGCACAGACCCTGAAGAACAATACATGTGTAGCTGTCCAGATAATCATGTTGTGGCCTGTATGTTTGAAATGTGGAGTGTGAACCAAAAAAGCAACGGACATAAAATGAGAGGTTCAGCGTGAAGTGAGTTTTAGTACACGCACTTTACACAGAATGTGTGTGTGTGTGTGTGTGTGTGTGTGTGTGTGCTCGGGTGCGACTGCCTGCGTGTTGCTTGGCATGTCAGTGCCTGTCAAATGCAGCGCACTCGCTACAAGAGAATTTGCATTACAATTAATCTTAATAGCTGCGTGCAGCATTATGTGCTGACCTTGATTTATTCCCTGTAAAAGCAGGTAAATAAATACATTGGAACATGGACTGAGGGAGGAACGGGGAGCCGGGGCAGGGAAGCCAGGTCTTCAGTGCAGCCCAGCTTGGCTCGACAAAGCTCACGTTTAGTGTACAGTGATATGAAATGAATGAAACAATGAGCAGTAAATGCATTTACTCACGATAAAAAAGGGAAAAACATGAACGTTCCACTATTCTATGGAAACAATTAAAACATATAACACATTCTAAAGTCTGTTTGAATTCCAAGAATCAGTGCAGGTAGAAAACTGAAAATGCACAGCCACCACTTAAGGCATAACAAGCTGAATTACATACATTTTCTCTGGTGGTCATCAACTAACTGTGCTGTACTCCATTAGTTAATTATTCATGGAAGTCCAGAAGAGGCTGTATTGTGATTTCTTGGTCTATTTTATTCTGCTTAACTAAAGGCTATAGTACAAAAACAAATATCAGAGAGCCATTTTTTCATCACAGGGATTTATTTGTAGGTGTTGATGCTTTAGAATTGAACATCAGAAGGTTCACTAGTGTTAATTTGTGTCCCTGATCTAAAAGCAATCCAAAGCTGTACGTTCAGAAAACTGTGGCCATGCTGTTGTTTGTAATTAAGCATTCAGGTGTAATGTACAGTAAACTTGATCTTTGTAAAGTATGGTAATGTGTTAATAAATATTTACACGGGATAGCAAACATTCAACATTTGACAAAATGTATGAACTGCTACCAATCACGAGATGAAAAGCTCCTTAAGCCGAATAGCACTAGATATAATTAAAAATATAAAATATATTGCATTAGACAGAGTCAGCCCACAAATTGATGCAGATCAGCAGCAAATAAACATCCTGAACATCCAAAAAAAAACATAAAGCCAATAATCCACTTTAAAATCCCAAATGTTTGAAAGTAAAAGCCAATGAAAATTGTTGAAAGAAAGTTTATTTTCTTCAACTTTTGCTAGAAGGCAGATGCATATCTCTGAATCAAGGTACAGTATGACTGAAACAATTCTACAGGAGCACAATGGCGTCATTAATTATTACTCTGCTGTTTTTTTTTGCTTTTTTTTGCCCATCTCAATGTTGAACACAAGTCCCGCCAATAGTATTAAAGTATAAATGCTTATTTGCATGCGAAACACATACAAGCAACCAATGTTTTAGTTTGCTTTGTCTTCTACCATGGAACCCCTCCCTGTGTGCCACAATATCTCTGCCTCTGAAAGTCAAACTAAAGACAAAGCAAGTGTATTCTATCAAGTGGATGTTAGTATCAACACTATTACGCTGTGTTGTTCAATAACATAGAGAAGAGAGGCAGACATGTATTGACAAAAGATCCTACTTTTGAATGTACCTATGAACCCGATCTGTTGACACAAGCAAACACAAAGGTTCCATGTGGTCGTCAGCAACACATCCACTTCTGATGTCCTACACCATGTGCAGCGTTGACCTTGTAAAGGAAGTGAGCGCACACCAACATCTAGTGACAAAGTTAGCCAAAGGCTCCTTAGCCGGCTCCCAAGGGAGCACACGGCACGACTAACGAGCCGCTGAAGCTGTCGGAATGATGGATGAACATGTCGGCAAGATCAGCTGTGGAAATGGGACACTCACCATCCACACTGTCCCTCCTCTTACAAAGCTAGTCCAGATACTAACAGCTGGATTGTTACACCGCTGCAACCTGTTAAACAAAGGTCTCCCTCCAATTTATGGTTAGGTTCATTTGCTCAGTGTCGTGTGCAGGGGGCATGGAGATAGATGACCTTGGCGAGAGGAAGGATGAGGCTGATTAAGGGTCCTTACAGGCGGATATATGGGTGAGTTCAACATGATTGTGTTCAGGTCATTTTGAAGTAGCCCATTTTAAAAAGAAATATTCCCATTCAGGGCTGTCTGTAAATTGACAGTGTACACTACCGTGTTATCAGATACTTCTAATCTGCTCTGATTGGTGGAAATTATAGCTGAAGTGAGTTCTAATAGCTGTAAAGGTATGATATATGATATGATATGAAGACTACAGAAAATGAAAAATAAAAAACGTTATGCCTGTAGTTAAAAGGTCATTGTCCTTGTTATAAAACTGCAGAGAGCCAAAAACAATGTGATAACGACACGTCTTACACAGTCCCACTTATTTGTCGCACCTTTAGAGATGGGAAACTGTCCAAGTCCTGTCCTGTTCTGTCCATGTGAAAAAGCATTTGTTTAGTACCTGGGATTCTTTCAGCAATATGATCACAACACGTACAGGCTCAGTCAACCCTGAGAAAAAAACTTGACCGAATGTCTTCATCATTTATAATTTTGCACATTTTAAGGAATATTGTGGTTAATAATAAAGGAAATCGACACCCTTGTTTAGCGTCATGGTTCGACCTTGACTGCAGGATCATTTGCTGCAAAAGTTATGTTAGGAGTACTGTTCAAGAATAAATGTCATTTATACACGGGTCGATGCTGACATTTGTATGATTTTAAGCCATTTACTCTACTAAAAGCTCTTTAGCATTAATTAGCTAAAAAATAAAGTGTACCTCGCTTATTTAGTAGCTTCCTCAGCAAAAAAAACAACGCGACATAATGCTTGGTAATAAGCGACCCTAACGAGGAAGCTAATGTGCATTGTACTTCAAAGCTCTTTTTGCATTGTACGGCCAATTTGTGGCTGCTAATCAGTGTTAGCCACTCTCTCCCCACGCTCTCAAACACCAGGCTTTTAATGATCTGCTAATGCACTTTCACGTTTTTGCTTTTCACACTTTCACAGGCAGATCCATTTCCTCTGCCACGAGTTGTTGTTGGCAAATCCAGCATTAAAAAAAGCAATCCACCATGGTGCAAGCTGGCTCTTAGAGGGGATAGGAAATGGTATTGTGATTGGTTTATTACATGTTATGCCCAAACAAACCTACAATTAATTAAGAAGCTCAGTAAAAGCCTTTTGAATCATACACCTCATGCAGCGATGTTTTTTTTTTTTTTTTTGTCAACATCATACTAACGAAAATTGATTTGGACACACCAGGAACACAAGTCTCACTTAGTTATGATCTGATAATTAATCACAGAGCAGATCTATGCGCAGGCTGTAGCAACAAATCATGCAATTTAATTTGGGCGATATGCGCTTTCTTTCGTATTTCAGGGATAAGCACAGTTGTGGGGAGAAATACGTCATATTTCATGGCATTGATTTTGAGGTAAACAGCATTTGTGTCTGCCTGACGAATCTGTCAGTCCAGATACAAGACCTGCCTCTGCATGCGTCTCTGATGGCCTCCCTGCTGGGTTCAAATCAATTCCATCAATGAAGCCATCACAAAGGAAACATTATCGTCGTGTTTTCCTGTGAAAAAGGCCTGGTAATTACAAATCAAAAGAGACAAATACATCCCAGTTAATGAGCGTTAAACGGATGTTAATTATCCGATTGAATGGCTGTCACCATTAAACTGTGCCTGATGGAGGGAGTGGGAGAAGGAGCAGAGGAGGGGGGTCAGGAAGGGGAAAGGGTGGTTCAAAAAAAAAGAACGAAAGATGGGGATTGAGAAAGGCATATTAGCAGCGGATCGAGAAGCTCAGACAGCGGTGTGTGTTGGAAACGCAGGATGGGAAAGGTGTGGGGAGAAGTGGGGGGTGTGGAAGACGGGTGGAGGAGGAAGGTTAACTTTTCACTTTTTCCCCTCTGACATTAGCAACTGCTGCGATGCATCGGAGGGGAAATTAATCAACTGTTTTTGAATATTTATATATTGGAAAAGGACAAAGTATGCTGATGAGCGAGGCATGAGTCACAATCCACAAATATGGCCAGGAAGCTCCAGTCATATCATATCAGTCTATGAAATGTTTACATGCTCAACATTCAATACAACATATATGGACACTTGTTTTGAGTTAGATTATCATAAAATATGTCCAACAAAAAATAGAAATCCAACAAGAAAAGAAGTATGCATACTCCCAGAATAAAAACCAACACATCAGAGCAGTGCTTGACAAAACTGTTTCAGTTTGATATGATACAAGTTTTCACTGCTGTACAAACTTGAACGCTTGGAGACATATTCTGGTGTTGCCCTAAACTAAATGTGTACTTGAGTGGTATTCATACAACATTATGTACAAGTGTTAAAGACTCAAATACCATCGACTCTGGTGAATACGTACCAGTGCAAGTAAAACAAAAAATCAATTACGAGAAAGTGGCTAAATCCCATTCCCCCAACACTGGAAGATGGATATTCTGATATTCTGAAAAGAGAAATTCATAAAGACAAATTTCTTCAAATTTGGAATGAAATGATTGAATTTATGACCCCAACTCGACCCCACTGAGTTTCAGTTTCTCTTGCTCTTGATGGAAAAGTTCCCTTTGTTTGAATCAAGTTGCGTCCCTGAAACTGTAAGATAGATTGGGGAGGGTGGATACACACAGGTAGGCCCGAGCACATGTGGATAAGTGGGTGAATAGGGATGTGTTAGTGAGAAAATGTGTTAAACCTGACAGAGCAGAGGACTATATAAGGTCAACTTCTCCTGAGACTGAAGAGGAAGGTCGAAAAGCTCCTCCAGAACTGATCTATGAGACAAAAGCATCTTATCTTTTTTCCGACATTCTCATTGTACGTATCCACATGCATATTTACTCAAAAAAATGGAAAAGGGCATCATGTAAAACTACCAGTATCCATTTTTGTCTGCTGAAGAAGCCATTTACAAAAAGAAAAAGAAAAAGAAAAAAGTTTTCTTTGCTGCATGTCTTTTGTTTGTTATGGTTGAAAGGATAAATGAGCTTTGTGTTCTTACTTTTGCAGCAGTTCACATTATTTAAAGTAACTGATATTGTTTTCAGTCCATGGGCCACTCTGAAATCTAAAAGTTACCATTTTATTTAATAACGCTTGTTGAAAATGTTATTGATACATCAATCCCATCATCCTGTCCCATCCATCGGTATTTGTTTGCACTTAAAGAAGTCCTCCAAGTTTGGGGAATACAATCTTATCATTGCAACAATGGATATATATTGAATTTAAATCACATTAAAAGATTACAGTAAGGGACCATAGTCTGTTTTACTGGCAATGAAATTTAGATGATAATTTCAAGACTGAATTAATGAATCAAAGCACACTTTTTACTTTTAACACTGCAGACAAACTGATAACTTTGAAAATCACAAGTTTTCTAAATATTGTTTTAACAGCAGTATTTCTTACCAGGGGTTCACTGGTCTGTGTGTTGGTTTCCGAAAGCTATAGTGTGAGGTCTTTAGCCTTTCATCGTGCTGTGCTGTCATTTTAAATATGGCGTCTCCTCTTGCCTTCCTGTCTCTTCCTGTCTCTTCCTGTCTCTTCCTGTCTCTCATGCATGCCCTCCACTTCTCCATCACTGCTCAGTCTTTCCACATTGATCCAGATCCACAGCCTCCATTAACAAAGCCCACGCCCTTTCCACCAAGCTGTACAGTTCTGTTCAGTTTGCCACAGAAGGGTTTGGAATGGAACACCCTGAAAAGGCTTTCCATATGTAAACTACGTAGCTATTTATGGAAGCTGTGTCAGCTTAAAAAGTGGAATTAAAACACAGTCGTCGTCGCCCAGCTGTGTCCCGACAAACAAATTTGAAATGAGCAAAACCAGAAAAGGTTAGCATTTATGTACTTTGCTCGAATGACATTACATTAACAGACTGTAAAAGACTCAATGTGTTGAATAAGAAACAAAAGACAGATGACATAAGAGAACCTAACATTTCAGACATATTTCTGTAGTCCCCGTTTTATTAATACAAGCAGTCAACCGACGTCTCCTATTTGAAATGTCAACAGTAGTATGAGCCACACACACACACACACACACAAAGTACATTCTACCATCCACATTCATACAACCTCCACTTCCTGCAGCAGAGGACTGGATAGAGGGAGAAGCAATTGACAGCGTCCTGTGCACACATCAGTTTAACTCAACAAGGAGTCAGGGCAGAAAATCATTTGAAGACATCCCGCAGTCCCTTCAGATGGAGTCTGCCAGCTTCTCAGTGATCTGCTATCATGTTGCCTGTCTCTTTAGCGTCAGCACTAATAGCTCATAGACACTGGACTGGGACATGGGTGGCTACTGCAGGCCAAGGGTGGCACACACTCAATCAATAATTTACCCAGCAGCTCTCAGCCTTTTGTGTGTGTGTGTGTGTGCGTGCTTGTGTTTTCTGTTGTGAATTAAGCATTCGTGTGGGCTGCAAATAAGAGGATTTGTGTGTGTGAGAGTGGGTATGGGTATGCAGACGTGTGTGTGTGTGTGTCGGCAAAGTCGCTTTGTGTACAGATGTGTGGCACTCTCGACCTGCTGTGGAGATAGAGCTTTGGCCAATGACAACAAAGATTGGAGGGAAGTTTGAGTGACATAAAAGAGCTGTGTCTGACTGAGATATGATTGAGTCAGTTATCTCTCTCTCTCTCTCTCTCTCTCTCTCCTTCTCTCCCTCTCTTACACACACACACACACACAATCCTGACGGCTTAACAACATTAAAATGTGTATAATCATTACATCTCCTCTACTTTATTTTCCCCATCTCATTTCCTTTCCTACTCTCGTTTTATTTCCCATTGCTTTCCTCCTCTGCTCCCATCCTCTCTCCTTCCCATGTTCTGCTCTTCTCCTTTTTTACCCTTCCTTTCCTCTCCCGCTCATATTTCCTTTCATCATCCCTGTTCTCATCTGTCCTCGCTTCCTTTCCACCTCTCCCCTGTCCTTTATTGCTTTCCTCTGACTGACCGATCAGAGTCCTCAGTCTTGGACTAACCAGACACACAAACACACAGAGACAATAGTAACTCCTGGCGTGGTGACAAGAAATCCGTGGCACTTGCTCACGTTAACGCACAGATGTACTCACATTGTCTGAGACGTCTTACACACTTGAACATGGACACATGCACAAACGCCACCTTTCCCCCCCAGGTAAATACATTAAGAGTGTATGGATAAGCACAAACATTGTTTGTGGTAGTTAATCGTTCGGAGATTGATCAGACAGAATGTGAGTATACATTACATGAGGTCACAAAAGGCACACAACTGCTAGATTATTTTTAGCAAAAACCATGAAAAAGAATTGTCATGAATGTTGGCGGCTTGCTCTTTGGTCTGACAAAACCAAAATAAATGAGTCTGGATCAGATTGGGTCCAGCATGTGTCGTGTGTGCCTGGACTGAGCCACCACAGAGACAGAACAGAGGTGGAAAATAATTGTAAAACTGGGATCAAAACCCTTTTTGGCTTATATAAGCGTTTCATTCTAATGAAAAATAACACAATGCTTGTTCATACGGATCCTGCATGAGACTTGGTCTGCATTATTCCCTCGGCCACTTTGCATGATGGTGGCAATAATGACTTCAGCTTTGGGACAAGGGAACTGTGTCATTCCATATCATAAAATGCCGCAAAGACTAGACCCAGTTTCTAGTGGTTCTTATTTCTACACAACACAGACAACTTTTTTCTTTCTTTTTTTTTTTTTTCTTAGAGCCAGTTATCTTTTTAAATGTGGAACTTAAAATGATTGTCAGTCAGTCTCAAACCAACAATTAGCTTCATTTGTTTTAGGAGTGGGCTAAATTTAAATAAAAATTAAACGAAATGATACTAAATTGACCTGATCTTGACGTGAGTTTGTATTTATTGTAATTGCTGCATATATAGTCAATCAGACTAGATTGATTTTGTTCCCGTAACCATCTATTTAACATGTTTCTGTGTCAGACCTGAGAATTAAACTTAATGAGAGTAATCAGAAAATAGCATCCACCGAGCAATTAAGACAAATTAAAAAAGAGCGAGAGAGAGAGAAAAGATTACCTCTCTCAGAGTTGAAATAAAGTTGAGCCATATCCCTGGTGACATGGCATTAGAGGATCCAGTGTGTGTGTGTGTGTGTGTGTGTGAGTTTACATCCCCTCTTCATGAATGTGCTTGAATATGTGCAAACGTGTGTGCGCTCACACTGGGCAGCTTTCCTTCCCCGAGGCTCTGAGTGTGGGTGTGTTTCTGCAGCCTCTGTGTCATTAGCCTTCAAACATTAACAATGTTGTTGATCAGCAGTTGTTTACAAACCGCCAGGAGGATGGAACTAATTTGATCACTCACCAATCCCCTGTCTCCCCCTCTCTGGAGACCGCTTCAATTTGAGCTCCGTGCGCGGTCTCCACAGCAGACTGCCACAAGTTAATTCTGACAGCAATCATGAACATTGTGTTCCACTCCAAGTAATTGAGAGTCGAAAAAAATAATGGATCTCGCCAAATCATCTGTTCCCCGAATCACTTAGTTGCATCTTCATTAGGAACTTAGGGAATCATCACTATTTCTTTATTTCTCTGGCTCTCTAACACTATTATTGTTTTAACAAGCAGGTTATTGAAGATGCAATTTTTCTATCTAAGTCAAAATGAACTAAAACCTAAGCCACACAATTGGATAATACATAATGTTTTACAACTACATGAATATAGTTAGAAAACTAGGTTTCTTTCTTCTTTCTGCTCTATTTCATTCTGAACGTTATAGTTTTAATGTTCGTGTTCAGTTGTTTTATTTCTCGATGACTGAAATAAAGTAAAATAAATAATAACAATAATTTGGATTTTTGACCTCTGACAGAATGAGATGTATGAAAACATTAAAACTACAGTATTCTATTATATACAGTAATCCCAAAAGTAAAAGCTCTCCATTTTGAATGAAATCAATCTGCCAGTGTCATGCGCTGTATAAACTCCTCAAAGAAAGTAGAGCAGATTTACTTTTTGGCGGAAATATGACACCACGGCAGTGTGGCAAATTCTGCTTATTTTCCAACAATGTCGTTTTCCACTGTGTACAAACAGATTTCACTGAATACTCATTGTCAGACGTGTCCACTGCCTTTGTGACTCAGAGCGCTGCTGTGATTTTGTTGCCTAAAGAAAAGACGCGAGACTGTGGATGTTTGTAAACTCCAGTCCTCAGTCTGGTATGTCGCGTGCTTTGTTCGCTCACCATTCACTCCAACCACCTCCTGGTGACTCGAGGAAAATATCTGACCATAGTCCAACCAACAATAGTCTGTGAATAAATAATGTACATTTTTTCAACTGTGGCAAACTATTTGCATTAAAATTATTAACAGTTTACGACTTGTAATCCCCTCAGGCCGGGTCATTTCCATTTCATTTTCCTCTTTGTCTGATCAGTTCACATAACTCTGAGAAAAGCAAATATACTTAAGTATCAAAATAGCTGATTGAATAAACGAATGACTAATTTGCTTTTTCAGTGAAGAACAGCATCAATCATATTTACAATTCACAAACGGATGCGACAAAGTAATTAAAAGGTGTTTAAAAATCATTTTGTTCTCAGGGAAAAAAGAACTCCCTCTTTTCACCATTTACTCTCCAGTGTTTAATGACATCACAATGGTCATTAATCATACTGTATATTATAAGCAGACTATCACAGTGTTCTAACCCCCGTTTCCACAGCTGAGTGTCAGCTACTTTCACCTGTGTGGACCTCAGGGACCCAGGGCCAATGAGGCTGCTCCACCCTGTCAGAAACTGCCACACACAGCTCTGTCTCTGGAGTTTTAATGACCCGTGTGTGTGTGTGTGTGTGTGTGTGTGTGTGTGTGTGTGTGTGTGTGTGTGTGCACCCTGAAACCTCTACATATGTGGATATATATACATTAAAAGGAGTGACAGAGGAGGAAGGTGCTGAAACATCAGAAAGGACAAAGCCCTCAGTTTCTTTGTGTGTTTACACGTCCGTGTTTATCCATGTGTGTGTGTGTGTGTGTGTGTGTGTAATAGAGGAATAATAAATCCTTCTTGTCGCCGGCTGCTGTCTGTCTCAGATTGTTCTCCTCTGTGCCAAATGGACAGATAATGATCACATTATGAGTGTCACACCTTCTCTTTTCATAACCTCTCCGTTTTTATTCTTTCATTTCTCTTCTTCTCTCATTGTAATTCACACTTTTCTGACACTTGTTTTTCTGCCTGTAAGCCTCGATTGAAAGAGGCTCTGAGCAGTCCCACAATGTCAGTCACACACACACACACACACACACACACACACAATCAAAAACCAAATAGATCAAAAAAAGAAATTCTAAAATATTTATTGAGATGTCAAATAATGCTGGGGAAAATATCCGTTGCAAAAACATTTGGAAACAAATAACTTTAATTCTGTCATGATTCAGCTTTTCTCTTACAGTAAATCCAATCATTTTCCATCAGAAATGTATTTATTTTGCAAAAGGAACAACCTCACCTAAGTACAAGTACTAATTCCACATTGTTAGATAAATGTCTGACTGTTGAAGCTGAAGTACAATCAGAAGAATATACTTCAAAATATCAAAACTACAAGTAACCCACTGAACTACACTGAACTAGTATACAGAGGGTTACAACTGTATAAAGTTTATTTTGGATTAATCTGCTGATAATTAAATATTTAATTAAATGTTTAGCATGTAATCATCCAAAATGACCAAGTTCACTGCAATTTAAAGCGAGGTAAAGCAGCAGATGATTAATAACACATAAAAACAGATAATAATCATCACCTGAACTTTTATATTGTACACTGCTGGGTATAAAAGTGCACCATTGTTACTTTGTACATTTACATAACATATGCAGTAACTACTGCAAAGCTGATTAATGTAATATAGTAAAACAATATATATATTTAACTCCTGTTTCTTCATAGATGTAAACACTTCACTATTGGCAGTACAGTGGCATTCATATGTGACACACCACTGGATTTAATACTATAATATACCTAATAAGACATAATCCTTTAAAATAGCAAGGGTTTCAGACGTAACAAATAAACCTTTCTTTATACTGCCAGCTCAAACTGACAGAGCAATTTCCTGGATCTCATTATTTTTTTTTCTCTGATCATGATTTTATCGGAAAAAGGATTTAAACAAATCTGAAGGCTATAATCGTCCAGGGACGCTTTAACGCTTTGAAGAAAAAAGTAAACAATGTAACAGTAAGTAGAATGAAAACACTTCAGACTTTAGATAAGATACAAAGTGTCTGCTAGTTATGTTGTGCTTTTCTTTCTTCTTCAAATAACTGTTGAACTGTTAACTGTCTTAACTATTTTGTGTTTGAACACAAAGAGCCAACATTTCGGGTAATTACATATATTTAAATAACTTCAAACCAGATAATTTTTTCTAGTATTTTCTATGACCAATTCTCACTATTTTAAGCGGGTGTGAACATTTTAATTTTTATTTTAATGTTTTTTTTTTAATTTCTATTCTAGTAGCAGGATCATGTTTTTGTTTTTTTTTTGTTTTTTGCTGCACACTCAAACATAAATCACAGCAACAGTGCAGCTCACAGAGGGGGGAGGCCACGCTGTGGTCCATTGACTGAGCAACTGAGCAAAGGAGAAAACTAACCCACATGTACTCTATGCACCAATCCTTCTGTGTCTGTGTGTGTGTGTGTGTGTGTGTGTGTGTGTGTGTGTGAGGCACGGCTGGGTCGGCTGAGCTGAGTAGATGTGACCAGCCTAAGTGTGTGTGTCTCATATCAGTGTGTCCTCGATTGCTCTCACTGTATGGAGCACTTGAGCCTATTCTTCAGTGGCACTGGGGGGCATGCACACACACACACACACACACACATACTACACACCTGCAGACACACACACACAGCTGCACACACACACACACACATACACACTCAGTGTTTTGATGTAAACTCAAGTGGACGAGGGGTCCAGTCAACCACCCTCCATCGCTTCCCTCCCCGCGACACTTTTGATAGCATGTCACGCAACCCTGTGCTCTCACTCTCTCTCTCACACACACACACACACACACACACACACACACACACACAGAGACCCACACAGACACACACTCATGTCATGCTCTCAGCCTAAGATCTGCACCTTTGTCAGGGGAGAACCACTTAAGCACGCTCATATTCACACACATATTCACATCCATGCCTGACTTTCTTTTTCTTTTCTTTTTTTGTCTCCTCTCCATCTCGTGCAGGCCCCTCCCCTCTGTGCCCTGTCTGGTCTCGTGTGTGCGTGACTGCAGCTGACTTTGGTGGGGACGAATTAGCACGGCGACCCAGTTTGGTGCCAGAAGAGACGAGACATCAGACGTGGAGGATATACAAGTTTTTTTTTTGTTTGTTTGTTTGTTTATTTATCCCCCCCCCCCTTGCCCCGTCACTACAGACTTGCTTTCAACTGTAGTGGTGTGTAACACTTAATAAAATACAAACTGGAAACATCACCTCCTGTTGTGAATTACCATAAAGCAAATGTATGCTGTTTTCAAACGCTTTTATGTATTTTTTTTTCCCCCTCATAAACACATTTGTAACGTTGTGTAACTTACACCAGCGTTAAAATGTGGGTAAAAACAGTTCCATAAATGTGACTCAAAGTGGTTTTACCTTCTGCCCTTTCTTCTTCCTTTCGTTAGAGACTCGCTTTTGAATTTCTGTGCTCGTACTAATCGCCTGCTGCTAATTATAAACAGTGTGCGAGTGGCCACCTGACGCAGACACACGTACACACTCCACTGCCACACTTCCACATGTATTTTGACAAGGAGCTCTCATTGCCACTGGCCTCAGATTGGGAAAACACAAATAGACATTTGTTAAGGGTATGTATGCGTGTGTGTGTGTCTGTGAAGGTGTTGTGAGGAAGAGGAGGAAGGAGGAGGAGGACGGAGCAGAGGGTACAGGCAAACTGGTGTTGCGTGTCTCGTTCACCTCATTTAGCTGACAAACGGCTTTTAGTGTTTAATTATCCATCGCGCTGTGATTAATAGGTTTTAATTGCAGTAACCCATGGCAACCTGAAATATGCGCAGGTCTCCGAATGAGGTCGGCCCCTTCAAAACCCCGTGAAAAAAATTAAAAGAGGCAAAAGCAAACGGCGAGTTGTTAAGAAAGAAGGGAGCGAGGATCAAGAATGTTTGCATTTCAAACATCTCCTTTATTATTCATCAGCATGAGAAGAGTCTCGAGCTCAGACAGATGACACACACAGCTGTTTTCGCAGTATTTACCTACTTGAGAAAATGATTGCGCCTCAAAATAAAAAAAAAAGCTTTTGACCAGACCTTGAACTCAGTCACTTCATTTATTTATTTATCTTTTTTTTTTTACACGAGCCACAGCCAGAGCTTCAAACAGACTCTTTGATTAGGCAGAAGGGTTGGAACTTTTCCAAATTCTCGCGTTGTTTCAAAAGGCTTCTTTCTTTCTGAAGACACTTCTGCCGATGCTGTGAACTTGAAGACGACTTCTACACTGTTTATTAAATGAGCAGCTTACGTGATCTTTGCGACTATACGGGAAAGAGGACGACAGATTTGATTTAACAAACAAAAAGCGAAATAAACAAATGTGTCAAATGTACCGTTCTTCCTCCTGATCAGAATGCTTTCACACGGTCATCAAACGAGATAAGAGTCACACGTGGTTGCTTTTAAGTCCTGCTTCCCTCTTGGTCCTGTTTTTAACACCAATGCAAGAAGCTTTGGAACAGGTGGGTATTTTCCGTGACATTAAAAGTCACATTGTGCGAGTATTTTTGTGCCCAGTGCCGAGTGTAGCTCCGTCTCCAGCCAAATGAACCCTTCACCTACTGCACTGTTTACGACATGTCAAAGGTTCATTCTCTTGCAGTTATTAAAGTATCTAATGGTTCTGTTTGGACCCTCAAAGCACCTTCTTAATGAATAATCCTGGCCTGTTTAAATACAGAAAAAAAAAAGCAACCTAAAACACATTATTTGCATGTATGATTGCCCAGCCCAAGCCACTCACTGACTCTGCTGCTGTTTGCTCTGCAGTGATTCAATATGCAGCCGCTTTATCTTATTTCAAGTCATACTTTTGTCAGTGTAGTTCATTTCTATGAGACATGTGGGAGGTTAATTCAAAACAAAGCAGCCAAAGTGAGTTTTTGGTATTCAGTGTCATTTGAGAATAAACTCATAAGACACAGAAATAACAGAATTTTTTTTTAAATGTAAATAAACTATTCAAATCAACGTAACTGTTCTTCTTCATTTTAAACACTGAATCCCTGCAGTCATAAAGGCAGGAGTTTCAATCACTAACATTACCTTACGCTAAGTCCAAGTTTTCCCTGAGCAACAAATGGCCAGAAGTGAAATTAAGTGAATTGGTTCCCACTCTCTTTATGCAGATATTGTGAATCTGCACCTAGATAAGCATCTGCAACACAGAGCTGATTATCTCCTTCACCTCACACTGACACTGTGCACACTGATGTCACTCTCTCATCTCCTCACTCTCTCATCTGATGCTAACTGGAATGTTTCACTCATGTGTAACACATTCTCCATGTTCATCACTGCCATTACAATCAGTTACAAACTCATTGACTTAAGGCCCTGTGAAGTAAAAGTGTATATATATATATATATCTCCATATATCATCCTTCATGTTCACGCATTTCCAACATACAATGCTTCAAAACCACAAGAAGGATATCAATCATTTAATTATATATAACTTTTTTCTGCATCAGACAATAACTCAACTAAAACTGAGAACATTATTATTATTATTATTATTATGCAGGCAAATGTCAACTAATACAAAACCCATCACTCGCCCTGCTTTGAAAATACTTCATGACTCTTAAGTTAGAACTGTTGGAGGTGTGAGCAAAAACAAATAAGTTAGGATTAAAAACTAATAAATAAAAATTGTTCAAATATGGAGAGCAAACAGAAAACTGCTTATCAGGTTGCAGCTCAGAACCACAGCTTGGCTGAAGTTCACCTCTCTGACCTCCCACTCTCTGCAGAGTTAAAGCTTTGTGTTGCTCTCCATCCTCTGGATCACCCTTTTTCTCAGCATTTTGTTGTGGTAGAGAAACGCGGTTTTGTGGTGAGGTTTAATTTGAGTCTTTAGTGGAGACTGCGACCTACAGTACACCTATACTGTCAGTGAGAAACTCGCATAATAATAATAATACTTACTAAATACCCTTTTTCTTGCTCCTTTGCCATTTAATCTATTTTATGAACTTTCATTATTTTATAGATCACCTCAAAAAAAAAATCAGTTAACAGTTCCCACAAGCAGCGTGTGGATTGAGTGCAGTTGATTGAAGACATAAGAGAGAAGAGAAATTGTCCGTAACCCCAATGATGGAGAAGTATGACATATGTCCATTCATTCCCCTTTCCTCCCAGAAGCCAACTGTCTGCTTTATTACAGCTGAACAGGGAAATACTGTTTTTGATTGATTTGCGGCTGATGGATATTTTAACAGGATTACAAGGTGTCGGTTCTCTGGATAGTAAAAGCATGCGTGTGCATTGTAGCCGAAGAGTTTAAAACCTTATTTTGGTCCAAGTGCAGTCCATCTATGTAGTTTTTATGTCCTGTATGACATGTTTAGGCAAAAAGCTGTATTGATTCTAATATTATTCTTGCCGCATGGCCCCATATACGATATGTATATATATATATATATATATATATATATATATATATGTATATATATATATATATATATATATAGCTATAGATATTTGTATATATATATATATCTCTATATATATATATATATATATATGTATATATATAGCTATAGATATATATATATATATATATATATATATATATATATATATATATATATATATATATCTAACCCAGATCGGAGTCATATCAAAATATAGGGAGAAAAAAAGAAGAAGAATAAATTCACCTCAAAGAAAAAGTGGCAAATGTCCCTAAACAACACCAAACAGGTCAGATATGAGAGTACGTAAAGTTAACTCACCCACGCAGGAGTCTCTGTGCTCCTCAAATCCGGCGGAGCACACACACCTGCCGATGGGCACCAGCCACTCGCCCTCTGCGCTGCAGTACATCTTGGGTGTGTCTCGCTCTTCGGCGTGATCCAAACACTGACCCCTGACCTCCACCAGAGAAGAAGAGTCGGCGCCCGTGACCACGTCGGTGAACACGGCCAGGTTGCGGCTCACACCCACACAGCGTTTGTAGTACACCCGCACTGAGGTTAGTGCGATGCAGGCGCCGATGTCCTGGAACGCCAGGTAGAAGCCTCGCTTGTTGAGAGGGCCGACGCCGCGCACCTGTGAAGACACAGCACACCTGTATGTCACAGGTTCTAGTGAATTAAAGCATAATCTATGCTGCTTGATTCCCGCTTCATGTCCACTTAATTATTGCAAATAAAAAGAAAGGAAAAGGTATTTTTTTACAATTAAGAGAATTCAAGATGACAGTCACACACATACTTTAATAACTATATGAAAATGCATGCATGTATTATGACACTAAAAACCCTTACTTTACCATTTGTTGTCATTTAATTTCGCACTAAAAATAGAAGTTATTGTTCTGTACAGACTTGCAGTGCATACTCTACTTTCAGTTGTATAATACACAGGACACTTTGCATATTTATGAAGCCTCCCGGAGATTGCATAAACACGCAAATGTTCAGAAAGTTTCATCACTTTTTCTGCTAAGAGCTCAAACAGTGGTTGCTAAAGAAAACACAATGACTTTACACGCAGCCTTGATTCAATCTCTGGACCGGTGTTCTGTGTTGTGCCTTGGCAGCAGTCATTAATCAACTGCTACGCTTCCAAACAACATCCTGGGAACATGGATGTTATTACGTTTTTATATCCTTGTTTTGTTAGCGGTTTTTTTTGTGTGTGTAAAATACCACATCACAGTTGACTGTCTTGTTAACATCCAGTAACTGAACAAATGCATTATTTAAAAGTGTGTTGTGGAAGCATATAAAAATATAAGGAGAACACCATCTTTTTCTCTGGCACTGAAACAGAGTCGGAGAGAGTTAAGCCATTTCTAACTGACTCTAATTGACTTGAAAAGCTCCTGTAAATTCAAAGAATGTCATAAAATGACAGCTGAAAATGTGTGACAACACTGGAGACAGTGACAAAAACTGCAAAGGTAAATCATATATGATTTAGTTGTAGCTGTATTCTGTTTAGATACAAACCAGGCATTGTTTCTAGGTTTGTGAGTGAATTAGCTTATGGCAAAATGAATTCACAATTATTCAAATGACAACAAACCAACAACCATTGTTCATTTGTAGAGCTGTTAATAATGCAAAAGATTAAGAGAAATAACGCACGATGTACAACACAGCTAATAATTTACAACATCTTCTTCTCTACATGCCCTGAAAGGTCAGAACAGTACATCAATAACACCCCAAGATGATTACATTAATCTACAGCAACACAACATTTGTAAGAAACCCCCTCTATTCTCAGATCAGCTATTGAAGAATTCAACACCAGATTAAAGTTAAAAACCCCCTAAAGGTTTTGTTCTTTGTCTAGGGCTCCAAAGTCCCATGAAAAATCCATCCCTGCTACAGAATCAGTGTGTGTTTACGCTGCGTTTTCACTCGCACGATAACATCCGTGGAAGAAAAGGAAAGAGACACACACACACACACGCTGCTTGGGTGAGATGATTTTCCTGTACGCTCCACTGTTCATTGCTCTTCACAGGATGTAATCTGTTTACTGACAGATCTATTTACGCCTTTGAAGGAGCCCGCTGAAACGCCATTACCATCACCTAATTAATAGCTTTGTTAACAAACCGAGAGAGAGTGGATTGCGTAGACTTTTCAAACAGCGTGCTAATTAGACGGCTAATTACTATTACAGGAAAGCTTTTGTCTCAATTTCAGGTAAATGACAGGAATTAAACATATGCTGTGTAATCAAGCTCAGCACTTGCCATTTAAAGGTGTCCCAGTTTGTTTGTTGTTTTTTTTTCCCCATCCCCCGTGTGCATTCAATATTTTTTTCCGTTATGTACAGGGCACCGTTTTAGCTCATTTGGCTAAATAATAAAAATAATAAATGGAGTTGTTGAAATGCAAATACTTACATCCACCATTTATGTCCCAATTTTTAAGCTCGAGTTGAAATGTTTCAAGTCAGGTGCGTGATTTGAATGATGCAAAATCTGCATGTATTGCATGTAACAGTAAATACATGAACAGCTGAACAGCTTTAGGACGCATAGGTTGTTGGACATGGACATCTTCACAATTAACTTTCCGTTTGATTTCAAGGTGGACAGAGATTTTATTGTATTTCTCATTTAGCTGCAATAAATAACATAACCAATAATACAGCAACTCAAACTGTTATTTTTAAAACTGAGTTCAATCTAAGAGCTGGTGACTCAGTTCGAATTTTAGGTACAAGATTATGCACAAACATTTAGCCAAGTATAAGTTTGAGCCAGAAACATTGAAAAGTGTGAAGAGGCTCCAGGTTTCAGAGGTTTTTTTTTATGGAAATAAAGACATAAATTTGGAAAGCTGGTTTGATTTCCTGCACTACACTTAATATGACAAGCCAACATGATATGAATAGTTTTACTCGGCATGTGTGTGTGTGACTGGAGAGACTGGAGTAGACTATTATGACTCAATGATATTCTTTATTGTTGAAAAATGAAAAGACCAAACCCAGGCATCGAAGAGCCACATTATCTGTGGCAACCAACCGTAACTGAAAGCAGCTCTGTTTTTAAATAACGGTTCAGCTGGAAACGACTTTTTTACTGTGTTCCTGAAAGCAGCAGAAAACGGTGCTTTTCTTGGGGACTGTCAACCCGAGTGTGTATGTTGGACTGAGTCGAAGTAAACTACATTATGTTCACTATGTTACAGTCCTGTCCTGCCAAGTAGGGTATTGGCTCGAAGAGCCTGACTGAATGCTCACTTGTTGTATGAGTCAGTGTTCTAGTGTTCTTGCTGCAGCACTTACCTCGGTGTTGAGTTTAAGCCGCCGTACTCCCAGGTCCACTCCAGTGAAGCTCTCGTCGGCAGCAATGGTGTCAATCTTTATGAACTGGTTCTCCCGTATGGTTGAGCCCACCGGTCTGTCAGACTCGTAGTAGAACATGTTGAAGGTTTCCTGTGAACATTAAAAGACAAAACAAAGACCTACAGCTCATTTGAGTACTGTGTGTGTTCATTAAATGAAAACTAAATCAGATTGCAAGTACCTCTGAGGGGTGATTTGGGTCCTCCAGGAAATTAAAGCCAGTCTGGAGTGACATGTTTAAAATTTATTTTAAAGGATGTGATGTTTCTCAATTTGTGCTCAGGCCAAAATGTTCTTCTGCTCAGTTTGAAATGAAGGCTTTTGTTTAGAGAAAGTCACCAACATCTGGAAACATTACTAACACTTACATACGTTATAGGACTATTTGAAAACCAAATAGTCAATAACTAATAACTTTTTTATAGTAAATATTGACTTACATTTTGACAAATCTGATATTATATATCTTACAAATATCCACAAATGTGTAGGCTTTTAGCTCTTAGACTGTTTTTCTCAAGTGTGTACATAGAAATAGGCAAGTCCTTCAGTTCTGAATAAGCCTCTTAGATAAGAAGTAAAATGTCATCAGGAAACATCCAGTCCAGTTGCCTACATCTCTTGAAGATAGTATGAACGGGAGGAATTGTGACCTTCACAGATAATAGAGACTGTAGATTTTCAGTGGCAAAATGCCATCTAGAACAATGAGTTATATGACCAAATGTGGAGCAAAATATTAGATTTAACCACATCCCCTTTTAGTCTTAATCCCAGACCTATGGGGCTCAAAAATGTGAGCTGGAAGCATTGCAGAAGGACAATAATAACTGTGCCTGTTAGCAGGATGTGGCCACTGACGTGATTTTGCCCCTGTGACTGCTACCAAATTAAAATTGCACTAACTCCCACTTCTAAAAATATATCTTAAAACTTAAGGTATTTTCAGGGTTTTTTTTTTTCTTTTCCAACATTACTTTCTCAGGCTTTGCTGTCAGGTCTATGTTTGGTCATTTAAATGACTTTTCAGCTGCCATCTGCGGCACTTGTTAAATAAGATGAGCACAGTGTATAAAACTGACCAAATGTCACAAAAGTCCATGAAGCAAAGAGTGTACGTGAGTAATTATGTTTAAAGGCCATGCGCAGTATACATAATCACAAAGAACTTGAACTGCTTTTTTAAATTAAAAACCATGTAGTTGACTAGACATGTTCTACTCAGTCTTTGGGTCTATGTTAGCAGCTAACTAGACTGAAACAATTACTCAATGTATCGATTATTATTGATCATCGATTAACCCATCGATTACTTAATTAATCGTCAACTATTTTGATAACTGATTAATCATTTTGAGTGTTTTTTCGAATGTAATACAAACTAGTTTTTATGATTATTCAGCTTTTTAAATGTAAATATCTTTCTTTGCTCCATGTAACAAAGAAAGAACCTCATCATTTCCAGATTTGAGAAACACTTATTTAACATTTTCTGACATTTTATGGAAAATTATTATGAAAATAATTGTGAGTTGCAGCCCTACAGTCAACCCAAAGCAGTAAGAAATTAAAACTATATGTTTAAGTATTTGTTTATTTATCCACATCTACATACATATCTACATTCACTATTTATTTACTCTAACCGTCTTGTCTCACCTCAACCCTACCCCTAATATTATTCTAACCCTGACCTGAAGTCTTAGTCTTCAAAGAGACATTTGAATAAGTGAGGACTAGATAAAATGTCCTTATATACACTGAAAGAAAAACACACACACACACACACACACACACACACACCTTGCAGGTGCCCAGTACTCCTGGCATGCTGTTGCAGTCTCTCAGGGTGAACTTGACCTCGATGTAGATTCTCCTGGCTCCATCCCGAGGGAGCCAGACGGTCCTCAGCCAGTTGTTCTGGCTGGGACTCATCACGTTACAGACCTGATTCACAGTAACATAATCAGCAGCAGCAACAACAACATCAAAAAAACACAATATACAGCGAGGAAATAAAGATGCTATGTGAATTTATCTCAAAGGTTTTTGATTTTGGTTTCTATCTTAGCACCTTGGGCATTGGGAACTTGAATTTGTATTCTGCAAAATAAAAACTAGGCGACCACTGATCATTTATAAGTTGACCTAGTAGTATTTTTTTATTATTATTATTATTGTTATTACTAATAATAATCTGATTGACCTGATTATTTCCTTTAAGATATCAAACAATAATGAGACATCTCCATTTAACTTTAATTTATAGTTTCCTAACCATCTAATTTTTGTTTAACCAACTGTCACAATTTCAAGTGAAATGTGAGGCGCTGGAACTTTTAAATTATGGCATTTCTGCATTAAAATGGACTTCGCTGACGCTCATTAATCTACTTTTCATTTTAGCTCAACCACAAACAATATGATTACAGAGGAAACTGATTAATTATATTGTCTATAACACAAAATGTCCCGCGGGACATAAGCGATACAGTATATTTCACTCAAGTTGATGTAATAATCAATTGTAATGAAACTTTCCAGCCCACCCCACAAAGAGAATATTACAAACCTGGTATGTGTGAATGGGACTGAAGTACTCGTCCATCTCATTAATGGCGTCCCACTGTGCAGGGAGAGCGAGAGTGTGGTTAAGTCACATGTTCACACGTCTACACATTTTACAGATTTATATACAGCAAATAACTCGGCTGCTCTCTATATTTCCCACGTGATCAGCTGTACCTGAGTCTCCCTAACCACACTGGAAGATTATTAGCTTTGACTTCAAATGAAACTTGTGACGACTCCTGTCACACGGGCGGCAGTCGCATTAGTGTGACAGGTGTACGGTATGCAGCGTTCAAATCTCTGAGAAGAAAAACACTCTCTTTTTTTTCCCCAGATGATTGGTAGTGACTTCAAACCTTACTACCTATTCACTTTGAAGGAAACACTTCCTCGTGTAAAAAAAAATAAAAATAAAAATGTTAACAGTCTCGGTAAACACAGTTAAACTGCCGTAAAATATGCTGATGCATTCCACTGCGGCGTTCCGGTGAGCAGCAGTTAACACATGCAATCATGTGTTCTACATTTCAGCATGTTGGAATTCACTTAATGTAATTCCGACGGGACACATTCCCCCTTTAATGAGATGCCCCTCATGTATATGATTAGATTTACATTGTTTCCTGAATGCCGCTGGCAGGCAATAATAGCATCATGAGTAAGAAACATTAGGTGAAATGTGTTGGTATTTCTAAATACGATCTCCCATGTACCGGGAGAAATCACAAGACCATTTCACTGTTCCTCCGTGTGTCTCGTGAAGGCATAAACTGCACTTCTGCATACCTTAATCTACATATGCCTAGAAAATGCCCAGGAGATGAAACTTAAAATTCCCCACCTCCTTTTTTGTTTCCCTTTTCAGTGTATACTTTATGTAAACCGGAATATTTTTACATTATTGGACATAATCTGAGCCCCACCCCCTAATGTATCAGTCAGTCTATTTTTACTACAAGATATACATGTAAACAAGGTATTTACACATCAGCATTGTACGCTGGAAACATACACTGTATAATTAGCTGTAACCATCACACAGATTTTAAACAGCCAAATCCACACGGGGCAACAATTCCATAAAGAGGTGTTCATCTCAATCTCATGAGGTTATCTGTGAATAACAGCATTATAGCTGGGTATTGAATACATTTTTTTTTTTACATCTGGACTTTGATACCGATTCCTGAACAATATTTTTTTTCCATTTTGTTAAAACCTGGCACAGTCCTCCTCTTGCAGTTAAACAGGGAGCAACTCTCTGCTCTCATATTTATTCCGTGCACTTTAGATTGTCTTGACATCATGCCATTCATTAAATAAAGCACCTGCGTCTCAAAACACAACACAGACATGTTATGTCCTGTCTTCCTCTTCTCCTTTGTGAGCACTGTTAGATCTTGGTCCAACAAAATGCTGCATGCTCATTGGCTCGGTGATGCTGGTGATATTAAGTCTTTAGGAATGAAATTTGATCTCGATTGACAACAACGACAATATTAGGTGAAACAAAGAAAGTACCCAGAAACACCCACTAGATACTGCAAAAGTATTCAAGTTAGATACCCAGCCCTATTCATGAGGTGATGTAGCAATCAACAAGAATGGCAAAACTAGTGTCATGTGGTTTGAGGGGTCAACAAGGCTAGAAAAGCGCTTTACAAATACAGACCACTTTACTACATTGACGATATATATATATATAACCTGGCAGAGCTGCTATTAGTTGGTAAATTAGCGTCCATGTTTGCTAACTCTCTACAATGTAGGTGTTGAGAAAGATGACTTATAATGGACCGTGTTAAAAATAGCGCAGTTTCCTTTTACACACATTGCAATTCAGCAATAACACTTTCCCAACCTCTATTCATGGTTTTCATTTGCAAGTGCAAATCCACTTGCAAAGTTACATGGCAGATTTTGATGTGAGGTTCCTCTTTAGTGCTCCTGTATTTGAGGAAGCCCACCACGGCATAGTCACAGAGGAAATTGATGTTCTTTCGACTGGTTTATTCATGGTAACATGGAGACACAATTACAGGGTGTCAAAGGTTTATGCCAACATCTTAACCTAAAGTGCAGGGGAATGGATTTTGAAAGCACCTGTGTTCCCTCTCTACTCCTGTTGAAATAAGAAACGCACTTGCAGAGGTCATTGAAAAGACAAACAATAAAGGCGATATCATGGGTTAACAAAAAGAGCACATGATTTATTTAATAGACGGGGAAGCAGAGCAATATTCCTGTTCGAATTTTGGTATGTGCCCAATTATGCAAGACTCCAGAGCCAAACCTGGCAATTTCCTATTGTCGAAGGAGGAATCTGGATTTGATCGTTTAAATCCGATGATCATATCATGCAGGTTAATGACATGGGAGAGGGCAATCTAAATTACATAAAGTTAATAACTGTGTGTACTGTACACTTGTGCAAGTGCATGATGAGTCATCAAACAAAAAGTGTTTTACTGAAGAAGATTCTAATATGGCAATAATTAAAGCATTATTACCTCTGCCAAGAAGGTTAATTTTTTTAGTGCTGCTCCCTTTAACGTGGGAGGACAATGCAGAGCACTTTCTAGCTATTATCGTTTTGCACAAACTCTATTTAGCAGATACCAAGCGAATTAACACAGGGACGCAATTAGAACGCGGAGAATTTATTTTAGATTCAAGCACGTCCTTAATGGTGACCTCATCCTGCATGAGGACACGAACATAAAAATCAGACCAATAAAGCCATCACAGTTCTTTTATTAATCACAGCCTCCTACACTTTCAGTACAATTGTACAGCTTTTTCTCCATAGCTAATATTCTATTATGTAGTTTGACCTCATAAAAGTTATAGTCGACATAACTTTTATGGTGTGTTGGCATTATTAATGAATAACTCCATGCTAACAATCAATCCATCCATTTCCTACCATTTCATCCTCCACAAGAGGGTCACAAGGGGAGCTGGAGCCAATCCTAGATGACTGAGGGCAATCGCATAGGGCCAACATAATAGAGACAAACAACTCTCACACTCACACCTATGGCCTGATTTCTTGGACAAAAAGAAAGAAGCGGTCGCTTTCTTTTGGACAAAAGTCAGACAAAAGTCACCAGCAACTACACCAAGTGCCTGCCCAAGCGAAAACCACATAGAAAACCACATAAAAATTGTCACCAACGAGCTCCAAAATCATTTGACCTACAATAAACTCTAGGGGGAGTTTCAATCATGGGTTCAGGGCAAACCACAGAACCAAAACTGTACTTACAATAGTCAAAAATGACCGGCTCATTGCTGCTTACTCTGGTTACCTCAGTATACCCCCCCCCCACGGCCTCTTGATGGTGTCCCTCAAGGTTAGATTCTAGGTCATCATCTACATCCATCCACTTGGTCAGGATCATAAGCAACCATGGCCTCAATTTCCAATTCTGCACATCAATAAACAAGCTCTACATCCATCCCAAGCCCTCTGACACCTTACCCCACACAACCTCACAGCCTGTTTAACCAACATCAACACATGGATGACCAGCAACTACCTCAATCAGAACCAATACAGAGCCATCACCGTTGTCTCCCCATGCCACACTCCACAAAATCTCTCACTAAAATCTCCCCATCCCTTATTTCATAACGTCCTCCGTCACGAAAGTAAACCTCAGTTACAGCACCCACGTTGTATATGTATTACCAAAACAGCTTTCTCCCATCTGAAAAATTCTGCCTGATTCTGACCCTCTCTCTCCCACTCTGTTACTGAAACCTAAACACAAGCTTTCATTGCATCCCACCTGGACTTTTGCAATTCCCTTGTCTTCGGTGCATCCTCGCACAACTTAAACAGACTTCAAAATATTCTAAATTCAGGTTTCATTCCCATGATCACTTCATAATAAACACAACCTGGCACTTCCATACCTCTCAGTCCTTCTCCACCCCCTACATACCATCAGTGCATTACTCTGACAACCACAACCCACCGTGTGAATTGTTTGTACTGTGTTATTGATCGTATTCTTTTAATTATTTGTATTACTGGTATTAAATGCTGTATTTAAAGTATCCTGGGTGTCTTAAAAGATGCTTCTAATTATTATTATTACTAATGTTATTAAACCACATTTCATCCGTGCCAATAAATGACTAACACCTAAAGTTGTTGTGTTTCTATGAAGCTGTTTCTGTTGCAGGAAGAGAAAATGACAATTATTTCATGGACAACAACATTATTAATATTAATAATAATAATAATAATAATAATAATGATAATACAAATAATCTCAACAGATGTAAACAGACATTGTGAGTCATTCAGGGAATATGGCTTCCTGCTGCTATACCAGGAGTAAAGGAGCTCTCTTTCGGATGAGCTATATTGAGGAATACTGCTGGGTATTGAGAATCATTTGTATTCATCTTATGCTCCTTTGAATCATGGTCACAATAAAATTCAACCTTCAACAATATACAGAACTGATTATTTTGCAAGTATTACAAGAACGAGTCAATTTGTATGCCTGTGTGCTTAACCCCAGTGTTACCCATGATCCTGCTGAGCTGAGGATCCTTACACAAGTGGCAGAGTAATTGAAAGAGAAAGTGTCGACCCCAGGAAGCTTTGTGCCACTCCCAGCTGAACTCTGCCCTGGATAAGACAACTGGGCTTTCCATGGAAGCTTCTCCAAGTCCTCTCGTGAGCCCCAACTCGCACACATTCACACACACACACACTCAACCCACTCGAGGCGCCACTACCCCGAAAATCATTGGGATAATTAAGATGTAGGAAGTCTCACCCTTCCTTCCCGTCTTCATCTTCCCGTCTTTATCAGTTAAATTGAAACTGTCCTTGAACTTGTGAAGACCTCGTCTAATTAGTGGGGTGTATAACCTCTCTAGCGCCCTCATTATTCCTGTCTTGTCATGACTCAACCCCCCACTATATATACACAGTACCGTGCAAAAGTCTTAGGCCACATGTTTGGCAGCCGTACAGCACATATAAGGGGATGAGATTCGACCAGATTGGTTGCTGTTGAGCTGTTGAGAATAATGGAAGTATTTTTTTGTCTGTCCTCAGCAGACAGACGGGGAGAAGAAGAAAAGTCAGAAAGATTCAGCGTGGTTCGTTTATCTTCTGAGAGCGTGATAAGAGTTTTCCATCATGACAACAACAGAAATGCCGTGCTTCCTAGAGTCACGTCTAACAATGTAATGCATGTGTGTGTGCGTGTGTCAGGCAGAGAGTGACAATGAGACAGTTAATTGGCAGTAAATTGAACATCTGTTTCCTGCCTGTCAACTCATCAGATCCCTCATCAGAGGAAATCAAACGTGGCAGATAAGAGCAAACACAATATTGTGTGCACACGGTGCAAATACAAATATACACAATATGCTGTATTGGTGGTACACGCCAGTCCGTATAAGAACTGTCTATTAAAGGTAATCCTTTTTTTTTTTCTGAAAAAGTTTTTGTTGAAATTCTATTCAAGCCGGAACTGCTGCTACCGGCCTACCTGCACGTGCCCTGGTCAAGCATACACCACTGAACCAGAGACAATTACCAGACGCTCACGACTGACACTACATGAGTTGCATATATTATGTAACTCATGTCATGTGTTTTGAAAAAAACCCGGGGTGATACAGTAAATGGAGGAATAAAACGTAGGAACAATTTGCGATGGATGAGCGGAGGACAAGCTCAATGAACCAATGATGACTGATCGCATCACTTTCATCATCACAGAAGACAAAACAGAGAAGCCATAAAATCATAGTTTCTTCTCTCGTTTACCGCTAATTGTGTTTCTGATCTTGACCTTCAGGGGTCACACACCCAATAGCTCACTCGATGACTCTGATCCCCATTCCGTGATTTCTTCACAATCCTTTCTGTCTTTAATCTCCCTTGTTTTGTTCAAACCACGCTTAGCATTCCCCCACTTAGACAATGAAGTTGTGGTCTGAAGCTGCCTTAAGATCAGAGCAGCTGTTGTTGAGCGGAATAAAATTGCGGTCGCTTCTTAAGCTGGTGTCTAAATCTCCGGGTCCATTTTCATAAAGCGTCTGACGCCCTGTAGCATGAAATCAATATCAGTCTATTCATAATGTATGATATGAAAGAGACTGGATGCCAGAAAGATGAAAGAGAGAATGAAAGATTGATTACGAATACAGAGAGAAAACTGGTTGAAAAGAGGTAATTATGTGGCACTGGTATGAGGGACAATAGAAGAGGAGTCGCCTGTTTAAAGCTCTATTCATCATTGTTGTTTCAGAGGAAACTGAAGGCAGCTGCAGTTATAAACACACAGATTCTGATGGAAATTATTTCCTGCTCAACTTAGCATTTCTAATAAGATTTGCTTGTTTAGCTTCTGAACCACAAAAACACAGAATTATATAAATATATATATCACTTTTCTTTTTCTTACAAGGAAAATAAATAAATAAAAAGATAAGTTGACGGAAAAAATTACCCACAAGTTACTCTGAATGAATGAATGGTTCAATGCTGATATTTATAGTCTATTTATCTCCTTCTGCTGAAGCTTCTTACTGTCATTAATAATGAACAATGGACCAAAATAAATCACTGCTGTAAACACGAATAATAAATTGTATCTATTACTCTTTAAACTGTCTGCGCTCTCTCCAAAATTTCGCTTATTTTGACTGGATTTGTCAAAATGAAATAAAAATGATGGAACATAAATAACTTGACTGTGGATGACGATCATTTATTTTCCTCCACGTCTTCTATAATTTTCTACATTTGCATTTTTGAACTGGGCAAGTGTGCCTTGGACATTTTAAAGCAAAGTCAATAGTATAGTAAAACTATTTAATAATATAATAATACTAAGGAGAATGTGAAATGAATGAAACAAAAAGACATGCATACAGAGGTTAGTCAACCTTGTCTGTTAGAAATGATGCTCCGGTTTCATGGTTCTAGAACTTCAATGAAAATGCCTCAAACTATACAGCTATATTCAGACATGAGCTCCGGTCCACTGGCGGTCCAGCAAACTTTAGAACATTAGAACACCCCCAGAGATTATCTGTGTCACATGTGTTCACATCAGGAGGTAACATTTAAATAAGGAGGTAAAACATTCAGGTGAGAGGTAACCTCCACTCTGCATGTGAATATCTAAAAAGCTGTTAGACAAGATTTTTGGAAGGGAACAAAAGTACAAATATAGGACTGGGTGGTCTTCTTCTTCTTGGCTATTCTTCGCTGACGAAGACTAATGGGGTAGTCAACTCTGGCTGCAGTTATAGCCATGAGTGTGGATGTTTAGGCCATGTGCATAGTGCTTGTTTAAGGTGGAGTCCGATGTGCATTGAAGGCTTCTCCAAGCCTTCAATGAGAAATGTTTAAGGCTTGACTACCATGGCCCAACTGGGACGTAGACAGGGAGGCTGTTGGGTTATAGGTTTTATTACAGACTATCTTTGCCATTGTCCCCTCACATGGTTTAGCCCGCCTGCTGAAGTGCCAGGGTGTGGCGCTTGGAGCCAACACGTGAGAGTTTGGAGGATGGACGAGGCCCAGTGGTGAGTGCAGCAGAGAGCAACCAAGGGACTACCCCCTCTATCCAGAGCCCCCTACACCCTATAATGGTGGTAGGGATGGGGTATGTGTCATAATCCAAAATCATGGTATTATCGATTTTTCTGTTCAAAAAGATGTAGGTGGTGTACCGACATTTGCTTCCTGCATGCAAATCCCGATTTTGATGACATAAAGAAGTGTGGTTGGTTGAATAACTTACAGATTGCATGTTTCTCTAAAAAAATGTTTTCCTAACACATTTGACTTTTAGAAGACAGTGCTAATTGAAAGGATGCAAAGAACAATGGGGCACAAATGGCCCACAGTGTTTACTGCCAAGGATGTGTCCTCTGATTAAAGTAAACAATAAAAACACTTCCAGCCTCGTCATTCTGGGAAAAGACATCCGATCCACACAAACCACTGCCTTTGAGCTGTTCAACTTCAGCCTGACTTTATTCCCCGAAAACCTATTTTAGTCAACCCGACAACAAGCAATGTGGTGCCTCATAAACACAGCAGTGATTCTTTCATATGAGAGTTTGGTTGATTGGTTGTTTGTTGTTGATTAGGGCTCTGGTGGAAGAGTTTGTTTGCGTACGTTTCCATGCAGTCCATACGAAGCAGATGTTCACCGTTAAGCCATTATATATAGAAATCAAGGATGTTTCTTCAAACCTTGCTAATTTTATGTAAATGATTTACTGAAAACCTTGAAGGGATGTTCTAAAACGCCAGCACATTTTTTAATGTTATGTTATAGAATGTATTTACAATGTAGAATATATGAACGATGTTTTACTCCCTGATGTATTTGTTTATGAGTTTAATGATTTATCATTTATGAGTTAAACAGGCATCAGGCAACTTTCAAGTCCCTATAGTTCCAGGTGTTATTAATATTTGTTCATTACTTTCTATTGAAAAGATGTAGGAGTAGATGCCTGTGGGGATGACGGTGCTTAAGCTGATTTCGTGCCATATAGATGAATCCAGAAAAGTTCCAGAGTAAAGCAAGGCACCATTACTGCAGTAACAGTAGACACAACAGTTTCTGAAAGCTGAGAAGTTGCAAGTCAAAGTCAATGTGTGGGTATTACGGTAATTTCACTCGTGCCATTGCAGGGAGACCGCCAATCAGCATCTTTGTCACCACAGAGGAGAAAGTTGGAAAAAAACACCTGTATATAGTTTCATTTTTTGGCCTGTTTTTGCACATTGACACAAAGACTCAACAAAATATGTTTATTGTTTTTTTAAATGTGTTTATCTACAATGCTTTTTTCTAAATAAAATGTTTTTCTTCATTTTTAATTGTTAATCCACTATTTTAACATGCAGTAAATTGTAAATAACTGCCAGATATTGAAAGTTATTTTGGAAAAATAGGGCAAACACTTATTCACAGGACATTCTCTGGCCCTGTTACGGTTAAAATAAGCAAAAAAAAAGTCCAGACGGACATTTTGAGGCTTAGGTGTTAAAGGGTTATGTTAAAAGCCTCGGAACGTGGGTGCCATTTATATGGTCAATACGAAGTTACATTTTTACATCAACATGGTAGAGAAGAAGAAAGACTACAGGGACTTCAGTCATCGTCATCTGATGAAGACAGTATGAAAGTTAGGTTTCAGTTAAGGCTAGTAAGTGGACCTTCAGCTGGATATCCTTTGATTGACGTGTGATCCCCAATAACACTAAAACTCAAGTGTCTTTTCATCCTCACATTTCATTGTAATAACCTAACATGACACACATTACCTGGCAGACATCAGCCCATAATGACCAGATTATATAAACCATTAACCCCCTCTTGCATTTAAGTGTAGTAAAGCAGCAGACAGATAACTATTAACCAGGAGGGGTGTCAAAAGGAAAAAAAAAAAGAAGAAAAGATCAAGCCAGTGAATAGTGTGATGAAGATCAAAAGAGAGTTTGTGGGGTGTGATGGGCCGTGTGTGTGTGTGTGTGTGTGTGTGTGTGTGTGTGTGTGTGTGTGTGTGTGTGTGTGTCCTTTGCTGGCATTTCCAGGCCTAACGCTGGGCTGGAAAGTAACAGGTCTGCATATTATATATCGGTAAAAATATCATGCTCTGCCCAACACCTTTCCACCTCTCATACTATCAGCCACACAAGCTGAACAAACTTAATAACTGTGCTACTGTGTGTGCGCATGTGTGCATGTGCGTGTGTGCGCGTGTGCGTGTGTGTGTGTGTGTGTGTGTGTGTGGGCTCTTTGACAGCGATAACCTTTCTGGAATAGAAGTGTTAATTGCACTGGTCTGGGATCAGTGGGAGAGATGTAATGTGTAATTGCCATCTATTCTGAGATGCAATTTTTACTGGACAGTGTGTGTGTGTGTGTGTGTGTGTGCGAGTGTGTGTATGACATCAAAGAGATGAAGACATACATAAAAGAGATATGTTTTTTGTCTTCTGGCATTTGAGTAAATTAGAATGTTATACTATGTGGTGGATGATTTAAAGTGTTTCTATAGTGTGTGTCCAAAGTCGTCGTCCTTTGCTCCAGGCCGACAGAGCTGCTCCTGAAACATTTGGTGAAATGTTACTTATTTTAATTATCCACCTGCTTCAGTAGAGATGTCATATTTATGTAGATGTATGAACAAACACAGTTGCATCGCTTCAACATGAGCAGAAAATGAGCACCAGCTGAGCATTTAAAAGGAAACTGGGGTGTGAAGTTGACATTAGCAGGTACAGTATGTAACCAGTTCATTTCAGACTAAACTCACTACTTTGTTTTCGCTGCACAGTGGCAGTTTATGCTCCAGCTTAAAGTATGATTCCAGTTCTGAGGAAAAGCGTTTCTTCTCCCCGTGCACTGTTTATTATTAAAGCCTTTCTCTCCAGAGTGCGAGAGAAATATTGGCAAAGGGTTTTCTTTCTGCTCATTCAGGGGCAGAAGCTGAGGAAAAACACTAAAACAGGCAAAACAGAGTTGAATAATTTATCTTCAGACAAAAATAACTCATTTGAGAAGCTAAGTTCATCACAGTTACCATGGTATTCTACTTTCAGGACAGGTAATTTCATCTTCGCTTGTGGGTGTATATAAGTAATGGTCCCTGTTAAGACTATATGCAGCCAGTGATACAAAAAAGAAGAATGCACATAAGTGATACAGATCCTTGTCTTTGCAGGTTAATTGTCCATTAATCTGTTGGGAATGCCTTGGGGCTTTAACAGGATTGAAGGCGAGAGCCATATGTTGTTCTCTTCATCCCTCGCTCACTATTCTTCCCCTTATTTAAGGTAATGACTCAGTTGTAAGTAAAGTACAGGTGTAGAAATACGTTAATAATAGTTTTCTCTCTCTCTCTCTCTCTCGTGCTCTCTCTCTCTCTCTCTCTCTATATATAGATGTATATATATACACATCTATATATATATATATATATACACACGTGTCTGTGGATCTATGTCATTGCTGGCATTTAAATGGCACAAAAGAGATGCTTTTCACTTTATGTTCCAAGATCATGACACATTAAAAAAAATGCTTTTTATTATGTCATGCAAATTGATGCTGAACCCTGTGAAATGGCTTGGTGTTAAATAAGGTCATTCAGAGGCAAAAATCTTTAATGCCAATAATGATGGCGTGTAACTGGCCCCCCTCCTCTCAGAAGCCGACCATCTGCTTTAAACCAGCTGAGCCAGGACATGTATCTACCACTTGTGTTGTTACACATTTGAGTATAGCAACTATAGCAACAAATACATTTTCATTTTAAACGTTTTAATCAGATTAATCAGATTCAAATTCTGACTGATTGAGGATTCTATCGTTTGTTGCTTGTAATGTGCCAGCCATCATTGGAAGTCAAGTTATGGCTCTCTCCCCTTTCATAGCAGCCTTGTCTTAGCGTGCATTCACACCAGGATAGTCCGGGGTACTCATTCAATTGGGCAGGGAATGCCGAAAAATTCCACCCCTTCATTTGGTTCGGTTCACGTTCACAGTGCACTTTTGTAAGTGGAACAAATTGTCTGGACAACGTCACGCAGTTACAACACCTTGTCGTTTAGGGTGGCCCGAAACGAGTACTGACCGGGAAGAAATAACAGCATGAGGAAGAGCACAACCCGGCTCAGCGATCAATGGAGCAACAGCAAATGTATACAGTCTAGGAGTTTCAGTTCTTACTTTGGTGTCCGTTCTTTTCATAGTCTGTTTACATGTCCCACTGTAAGTGAACCTCACCAGGGTTCACCTGCAAGCGAACCAAGACCCACGTTTTCAGGGAGGACCGGAGTTTGCTGGTTTGGTCCGCAACAGAGTTCGCACGAGCTTTCACACCTGCCCAAAAGAAGTGGACTATCCGGAGAAACAAACGCTGGTCCGTTTAAAGCAGACCAAACAGCTCTGGTTTGAAAGTTACTTGTCCCAAATGGCTTCTCAGAGGATTAACAAGATGGCTCCTGAGTAGCAAGGATTTCCTGAAAGGATATTTTTGATTATTTACTGTCTCAGTATGCTCTGACTGATCCCTTTGTTTATCCTGGAACATTGCAGTCTCAAGGAAATGCACCACATGTGTTCCATCTGCTGTTCCATGAGTGACAGTGTAGTTCACAAAAGGAACACTGCTCACTCTTTTTAGTCAAGTGCTGGTGAGACCAGTCCATGTACAAAAATCCACAGGTTTGCTCAAAGACGCTACAGGGAAGGGAGACGGATCCTCACTTGATACCCATTTCAGATCATCTAATTCCAAACAGATTACCACTGCTGGGCCTGACAGCAAAATGGGGCTGTCTGTCAAAACCCAGATGAGGCTGAGTTGGTCTGTCTGTCTGTCCGTCTGTCTGCCTCAACTCTCTCACATGCTGAGGACTGTACAGGAAACCTGGATTATGCAGACCTCAGCATCCTTTGGGGACACTTTGGCACAAGATCTTTCAGATTCAACACACATACACAAACACACACACATTGTGGCTCTTACAGGTGCAACACTGAGACCCTCTGGTGATGGAGCACCTGCAGGACAACTCCACCTGGCGTGTTTAGAAAGTGAGAGGCTTCTGAAGAGCAGCTGCAGAGGTGCGTTGGCTCCACCATCAACAGCAGTATCTGTGCTGCGTCGGCCATGCCGCCGTCTCACGGGAGCTTGTGCGGCCAATTACACCGTGGCGGGGCCGTCATTGAGAAAGCAACAGAGGTTCAAAAGTTCAAAGAGGAGCTGAAGATGTGTTTTTAATAAAGTGTGTCATCAGAGCTGGGGGATGGTGTTGCTGATGGCAGCAGAAAGAGCCCACAGCGTTGTGGACAACAACATTGTTGGCATCCTCACTCAGAAAAACGGCTTTGAAAACTATGTGTAAGTAAGAATATGTTATTTCATATTCATATTATATTGTTTTTGATGTTTAAAACTTCATATTGTTCCAAAAATCAGTTTCACTTTTCGGTGAACTAATACAACTGGATGAGTTTATTTCCTTTTAATAATAACAGGACGATAACGACGTGTGGCAGATCCACTCAGCTGTCATATACGAACAAAAACAAAAACATAAACTAATAAATATTTGATGAAGTAAAGGCGATAGCGACAATATTCCTCTGCAGCAGTGTGACAGGACGTCTTGATTGACGACTTGATGATTTGAATTCTTACAGTGTTATGATTGTGAAAAGCACGGGTTCTCGTTTAATTGTCCAAGGACATCCTCATCATTCCAACTCAAATGAAACATTTGCTTATTCGTATTCCTAGATGTCAAACTTTTCAATCTTAAACACGAACACATTCAATAATATCTCGTACATGCTTTTAAACACAGGCTGTTTTATTATTCAGTGTTGCTTCAGTAGTTTCCAGTTTTCCTCACTTCACACCCTGACTGATAATTCTTTATTTAATTGCTTAATACTTTGACGACTACTTTGTCTTTGAGACACTGTTCTACAGTATATTACCTTCTTTTTTTTTAGAATATGCAGTGATGCGTATTTTATATTGAGTCAAATTATTATGTCACATTCTCCCTTTTCCATGTGGTATTGGTTTCTCCCTGAGGTTTTACACTCTGCTGCACGTGAATGCTGGAGGAGGTGACCTCTGTCTTCTTTTATCTAATTTACTGAAGAGAATGTTCTAGCCCCAGGTGAAGTTAGCTGAAGACCTCTTTATTATATTTTTATGTGATCACAGAGTTACACGCAACTTTCCCCCTCTAAAGTAAATGGTTCGCAATTGTGTCATCCCACTGGCTTGAATTAATATAGGTGAAGGAAAACTCTGTCAACCTTATAACAGTCAGCTGCTATTTTTTTTTTACCACCATTATTACCGGTTATAGGTTGTAAAAGACTGAAATGACAGAATGCCACTGCTCTGTCCTCATCGGGAGGTTAACAGCAACAAGTGTCTCATCTCCAGTGAGATTTATTATGATTGGATATTTATGAAACCCACAACGTGGCAGAGGTGGTTCAGACAGATTAGAGCTGTCCCTCCCGTCGAGTTATACGAGTATGTACTTGCTGTACCTAGTTGCTGTGAAAACACACAAAAGAAACTTGTAATATGTCTACATGAAGTTCAGAGAATCGGCTTTTAAACCACGCCATTCCAGTTCAAAGCGCCCAGATGAATAAAAACCTGCTTTAGTAATCATTAAATATCACAGCTGCAGGCGACAGAGGGTCAGATGTTCTGTCAATCCACAAGACTGGAGTATCACCATAGACTACTCTAGAATAAAATGGAAATCCGCTCTTCCACAATATAACACCTGTGTTGTATCACCTAGATTGTGGCCAGTTCACCCATCAGACACAAATGATCTCTAACAACATGCGGTGGAAGGCACTGTCAGACGGTGCCAACAGCAATATGCAGAAAAAAAGAATCTAAGTGTATGCATGTATATGTGCATGAGGGTGTGAGACAGTATGAGAAGTAACAAGGAGTTGCAGACATAGTTAGTAAAGGCTACAGACTGTGAGGTTTTGACACCTCAGCTCATCACTTGCTCAGCCACATCATGGCTTCCACAGAACATGTTAATCATCACACACACACACACACACACACGCTACTGTCAGCTATATCGATTTTGGGGTGGCCGGTGGATGAACCTGTCATGGCCAACACAGATCGGACTGGAGGATAATGAAGTCTTCCTGCCCCATCTGACAAGCTCGGAGAGGGATGGAGAGAGATTGTGTGTGTGTGTGTGTGTGTGGTTGAGGGAGACAGAGTAAGAGAGAGAAAAACAGAGAAAGATGCTCCTGGGACAGCCTACGGTGCTAACCATTGCCTGAATAAATTGGATGGAAAGAAGCCCCTTGAGTCGAAGACGTGATCCGTCATGATGTCATCTAAACGAACCTCACACAGAGGGAGAGGTCAGGCTGCTAATAAAGACCTCACCCACCAACCCACCCACACACACACGCACACACACAAACTCACGTAAAATGCCCGAAACATTTTAATCTGGCAGTTACAAAATTAGGCTTTCCTCCTCTCTCGTCACCTCTCTTCATCGCTTCACCCGTCTCCCTCCTTACAACTCAATACTTTCCGTCTCTTTTGCTCAGTTCAGTCTTGTTCAACAGCCATCTACCACTGTGTGTGTGTGTGTGTGTGAGTGTGGCTGAGGGAAACAGAGTAAGAGTGCGAAAAGATGCTTTTGTGCAGCGCTTCGATGGGAAATCACGACTTGCTTTACAGTACAAAGGAGGTGTGTTCCCCGTCTCATAACTAAAACAATGAACACAGCGGCGTTCACCTCTCTCTATGACCTGTGATAGAAATCTCAAATGGAACTGAGAAAAACAACACACCAAAAGGACAAAAACAAGTCAGTGATGAAGGAGGAGAGCGATTAAATAAAAGATAGACAACGAGAGTAGACCTCAGACTGGCATTCACTCCCTTGGGAGCTCCAGAAATCAGAAATCAAGATCAGTAAGTAACACAACTACTGTAGTGTCTATACACGGATGATTCAGCAGGAGCAAGAGTTGTGCTGTAATAAGAATTCCTGCCCTGAAAAACACCACTACTGCACACAATGAAAATGTGTATTCCTGTGACATGGGTTTTTTTCAAACAAGGTTTTTATTAAGACACAATAGCAATCGTGCCTGAGTCCTTACTGATTTCTTTCAACTGCTGCGACTTGAAGGTTGTCTGTTGCCTTTATAAATAGTTTAATTGGTAAATGTGTGCGTATAGGTGGAGACAGATAACACACAAGATGACAAAGCAAACAGTAGCCCTAGCTCTGTACTTTTCTTTTGCACTACAAAGGACTCTCTTTTAGAAGTCCAACAACAACGATATGTTTACTGAGCTGCTACTAGAGAAACAAATATGAGCAGTGAAGAAGCCCTATTGTGTGTCTCCTCCAGAAGAACTGAAGTGAAGTTGCCTTGTTGACTTCCAAAGCATCATTTGGTGACCATGTTAGAATTGTTTCCATTTTCCTACCTCGTCTGACATCTCCTACGATGTGCTCACGGACGTTGACCAATAGGATAACACGGCATAAAATATACAGACATAAACATGGCGAGGATAAAGAGGGATGCTGCTGCTGTGAGGTGGAACAGTGACACCGAAGAACGCCTCATTGAGCTTCACTAACAGAACCTCTGCCTCTTTGACGTCTCCTCAAGGGACTAGCACGAGGAATAGCGAAGGCACTTCAGCAACTCAGTGAGTAATGACTGACAACTCCTCGCCCCGCCCTCCCTCATGACCTATGAACTTGCGCAGTGTTGTGAACAATGATTGGTCAGGGTTGCCAATCCTTGAGTTGCCAGTCCCCCCCCGAACAACACACGGCAAGAATCCGTGGCACTGTGACTGATTATCTGACCATGGTGACCATCGTTTTAGAGAAAAATATTGTGTAGTCTGATCCCGGCATGAGAGAGTGTGTGTGTGAGTCTGTGCAATGCACCGAATACATCGTAGTATAGTATGGTAGTAGTCATTATATAGTATAATAGTTTCATATTTTCAAAAGAGTGAGTTAGGAATAACATTTGTCTCGCATTTAATTTAGTTTGTTGCGTGTTTGTTTGCCACTCTATTTTCACTATATAACCACTGAAAAACAGTACCTGTGTGTGTGTGTGTGTATACACACTATGTTTGAGCTTCTAATGAAGACAAATATTTACCGACACTTTCTTCTTGTTTACAGTCATTTACATGAATGCGAATGTATATGGGATATGACAAAAAAAGGACAACCCTTAAATCTGTGCACGTTGAAATTTTGTGCTGAAAAAGTTAGGCACACCAGTGCTTAGCCTGGAGTGCTGTGTGCATATGTGTAATGGAGATTACTGGCAATGGCATCAAGATGTGTATCACGTCAGCCCCAGTGACTCACAGACACACATCCCTGGTGGAAATGAGTCCCTCTATCTGAAAATGAGTATACATTTAAAAAAAAAAGCACTTTTTTTAATCCGTCTTCCCCCAATGTCAACGTAACACTTATGCTACTTGTATTCCCTGTGGGCAGCCTCTCTATCACCTTTGCCTCACTTACTTGCTCATGGTGACATGTGGGTAGCAGAGCCTGTCTCCATCAAGTGGGTGGACCACTAAATTTGGCGTGATATTACTGAATCCGAACGTGAATCAAACACGGCCTGGCGACACACACACCCGTCTATGTCAGCATCAAATGATAAAGGCTGTTTGTGACTTACAGTAACTGTGCGGTGGCACAAACCTTGTCCCTCCACAGCAGCTGCAATTGCTCGACATAAGTCCATCAAAGAGCTGCTCCTGCCCGGAGTAGAGGGCAGCTGAAAAATTGATGCTGCTAGCATGGCACTTTCTGAACACAGTAAATTGTCAGGATGGCAAAAAGAATATAACCTTATATGGATACGTGCTGTGTGTGTGAATTGGTTTGTGTAAAGCGAGAGTGTGACACAGTTAGGAATTGTCAAAATATGCATTCATCAAAAGAACCCACAAGGTCAGCACTGTTTTTCCTCATACACACACACACACACACGCACACACTCGACAGACTTGACACATTATACTCAGCTGAATTTCATATCGCTCACATTATAAACAAAAGTCTGTCTTGTCACGTCTATCTTAATATGATACTCACAAGGCATTAAAATTGATAGGTCACTGTTCATTGTTCACTTGCTGCCCGGAGGGGATCAGTAAAAAATGTGTCTGTATGCAGCAACGATACATTTTTTAACATCAAAATAAAAAAATGTAGACACGGAACAATTTGTTCTGTCACACAGAACTAACAACTAAAACTTCATCACACTGTTCTCCCAAGTGGAAAAAAAAAACTCTACTAGCAGGTTTCCGCATACATTTTAAAACACTTCAGCATATTAGAGCAATATAAAACAATAATGTGTGATAGTATAATAACTGAATTATTATTAAAATATGTTCCCGGATAACCAAGGACTGAGGATTTGAGCATTTGTGTGTATACAGCAGCAGCACAGGGGCAGACGGGGTGTTTTAAGGAGATGAATGAACAGAACGTTACGTTGTGTAAATCGCATTGGGGAAAAAAAAGAATCAATTTGTGACCAACGGTGTTGATTTTGTCGGCACACTTTTATCAATGTAGGGGAAACTCTGGAAATGTTTGGTGCACCAGTGGGACCAAAGAAATAATTAACACTGGGTGTGGGAATCACCAGATACACCACAAAACGATATTATCATGATATTGCAAAATACTATGTTGTAGTATGCAGGGAGCACTTGACACCATCGAATGGACTGAAATGTTCATTGATTTTTTATGCCAATCCAAAAAAGGTTTAATGTTCATTTGGAACATCAGTTAAAAAAAATGTATGGTTAAAAAGAATTTATACTTGGTGCTTCAAAAGCGAACAAAAAATATCGCGATACTTCAAAATATTGATTTATCCCACCAATCCTAATTCGCACTCTAAAGATTTTTTTGTCTGCAACCAAATGGGTCGCTATTTTAGAGCCCTGTACACACCATTACTTGTAGTTTCTTTTTAATGAAAGGTTTTATTTGAAGATTAAGTCCACATATTCTGGAGAATATGTCTAAAGCAGTGCAAACATGGGTGTTCAAACCATCAGACTTTGGTAGTTTCCTGGTTTAAATATGGCTTAAAATGTGGAGAAGCAGGGGCTTATAAGTCCTGCGGCGGCGGCTGTTGCTGCTGCTGCTGCTCTGATAGCTTTGCTGAATAATGGTTGTGAATGCCTCAATGTCGAGCTCAGAACATACTCAGTCTACAGTGGCACTTAGTTCTTTAAGTAAATCAAACCTTGGAGGAGAGCAGCCTCTTCACTGCTGTGACTTAAACCCAGCAAGCCAGCCAAGCTTCTTCTGTCTCCGTCTGTCTATCTGTCTCTCTCTTATACACACACATACACAAATGAATGTCAAAACACGCACTGTAACTGTCAATGGCCCCGATATATAATCTTGATTCTGTGTGTTACCAGTAATGTAGCACTTTTAAGTAAGCATAATAATTAAGCACCGTATACTGTTTTTGAATGTTGGCAGCATGCAACATTCAGCTTTGTAAGATGTTGGGAAACGAATATTACGTACAAGTACACCGAGCAAAGTCTGAGCGTTGCATTTGAGTGCTGTCGTTCATTGTGGTTGCTGTTCTTCACATTCATGATTTATTAACCTTTCGTTTTGTGAAAAGCTCAGAGTTCAGCGATGTGCTATATTTCACAGGCTTTACTTGAACGCAGCACTAAACACAGCAAGTAACCGAGCCAAGTGATCATTGGAGAAAATGAGTCAAGGTGTCCACCTGAAGGTGACCCTGCCACTTAACTTGCAAAAAAAGCCCTTTCAAGTAATTCAATATATAGATAGTGCACGCCAGTTTTTTTCCTGACACCATGGCCGACACATGTGCATGCCTTAAGAGTTCACGTGAACCATTGCCTGCACAATACATACAGCTTACTGTAGCATAGGATATATAAGCACACAGCCAGTGAAGGCATGAATGAATATTTCTGCCATAGTCAACCAATTACACGAGGCACCACAGGCTGAGTGTATGTTATCTAGATGCTGTAACACGGCTCCGTCAGGATGGAGCAGATTCACCTCTCACGCTGATTTCACAATCGGAGGAGTCATTTTGCTCAAAACTCTAATCCAATTCTTTCACCCCTTTTCTCTGGGACTTGAAAGACAATCCATCTGTTCCTGCTGGCGGCCGTTCAATCACCTCACCTTCTGTTGTGTGGGCTGGAGGTGAGTTAAATGTTTCTACCACTGCAATGACAGCTGGGGGAGTCAGGGATGGCGGTGGCATCTCACCGCTATAAAGATCGCGGCTGGAGTCCTAATTCATCACCCCAGGCATCATCGGGTGGCATTACAATATGATAATGTAGCGACGCGGTGCCCGCGCCGTCACCTCACTCTCCCTCTTTCATCTCTCTCTTTCTTCCCTCCATCCCTCCTCTCATCTGCCACCCCCTGGAAAGCCTGTAAGCTCCCCTCTGTGATATGCACCTTGCTGCCAGTACGTGGGGTCGAAGCTAATGCTGGAATTGGGTGAGGATTGCATGTAGTTGCATGTTTCTGGCTGCGACTGACATATGATTAGCCTGTATCGTTGACAGCGGTGCCACTAATCGCATGTAGGTTTCCACCTAAACTGGAGCATCACGTTCTGACATTGCTTCACATGGAATAATAATCATAACAACCGGAAAAGCTGGTGTTGCTTTTGTGGAGGAATTTTGCACAGTTGGGATTTCACAATGAGGATGAACTGATGTTGGATAGATGTTGATTTGGTATCTCTAGTTCATTGGCCAATTCCTTTTTGGGTATTTTACTTGTGTCATACTTTCAAACCTTACCCCATGTGACGGATACGTCAGCCATCCCCAGTCTCCTGAGATTGTTGTGGTGTCCAGAAGATTGACTGTGGAGATACGGAAAAACAGCAGAAGTTAGTCGTGAACTTTTTTTTTACCGTCCAACTCCCACACATCCTTTCCTTCCTAACCATTCTCTGTGGGCTCTGGCACTTGACAGAGTCATACACACATACACACATACGGGTTCATCTGTCTGACAGGTGTGACTGATGAGGTGGGCAACGCTGAGGCAGGTGCCACAGTGCATGGTTTCCCCTTGACCGTGTTCACCTTCCGAGCTGAAACCTCAGCGGTCCGCACTCGGAATAAAACAGGAAACAAAACATTACCGTTAAATGTGCAGCGTTAAGTACAAACTCGGCGGCAACGAGCCGGACGTCACGGTGAAATATCAAGTGTGCTGCGGAGTTTCTTTTTTCCTCAACTGTGCAAACCTACCACCAAGGCCGCTGAATTTCCCGCATCAACAACAAAATCTAACTATATCTCCCTGTGGCCATAACCTACATCCCAAGAGAATTTCCTCAAATTGTATCTTTTCCTTTTGAGTAAAGCTGTTCACAGACAGACACACATACAAATGTCAGACTGCAACACCAGCACCGCTCTGTGGAAGCACCGTTTTGTTCTTTTTTTTCCCCAAAAAATGTTGGAAGTGAAATATATGCATTTATATACATTTCAAGTCAGATAAAAAAAAAAGGAACAGTAATGTCAGCTATAGCAATAGAACCAGGCAGACAAGAGCAACATAATCTATAAACAATACAGACTGGCATTATATTGCCAGTTGGTTATTTATTCACCCCACAAATGCAATCCTGTTATTACTAGAAAATGTTTGGCAGCAATATACACACTGGCCATGCTAAATGACCACTGATTAAGTTCTGTCTATTGTTTCCTTCAATTTGTATCTCTTATCTTGGTTGATTTATATTCAGATATTAAAAATCCTGTAATATGTGCAAATGTTGACTTAAAGCAACATTTTTTACATTTTTAACAGCTTCAGAATTGTGTTGATGGCTCACTGATTTGTTATAGGGAAAAAAAGAGCCTTTTTCCTTCCCATTCTGCAGCTACATTTCTGTCCTTGCACTATGTAAGTTTAGTGAGTGGGTGGGGACACTGAGAGAATTATGAAACTTAGTTCTTTTATTGAGTATTTGTATGAGGACTATTGATATGGCAACATTTCTGTGAGCAAACCTGAGACCTGGACACCTACTCAGCCTGAAAACATGTCTGGGACAGAAGGAGAAACTAACTGTAGCCAATAAAGGCTCACCTTATACAATCTATAACCGCTTATGAATATATCTTCCACTTTATCTCACCATTAGCCTTTTTCAGGTCGAAACTGAGGTTTGTAAACCGCTCACTCTGCTTTGAGAAACCAGCATGTTTCGCATAGACTCATTTGGAAAAGTTTACGTAGCTCAGGTCAATCCAGACAAATGATTTCAAAGGATGAGGTAACATATTTGAACTCACTGCTAAAGGCAATGTTATCAAGGCGTCAACACATGCAACTACACGTCAACAAACCTAAACTATCCTAAGTCCGAGACTCAAACTGCCAGAATCAGGCGCATCTTCATCTTCCATCCTCCGTGTTTGCTACGGTGACAGCATGTCAAGAAAAGGTTCCCCGGTGTTGTTTTAAGTTGTAACAACTTCATTTTATACATATGTGTGTTCTCTGCACAGAGCTATTTTGCATCTGTATGCACCCACAAACTTCATATGCATCCGAAATGCAGTTCACATCCAGTGCAAATGAGTGATAGCATATTACAAGAAAGGATGAAAAGATGAGTAAAAAAAAATATGAAGAACTCAGAGAATCATTAATTCTGGCCCGCTGGCATTGTCCATATCCTCCATAATAACAGGTGTTTGTGAGTGTATATACAGCATGCATCTTTCCCATTCAACACTTAATGCGATCTCTGCCCCAGGGCTGCTTGTCAGGCAGCCAAGTGATGTTCCTCACATTAGAATGAGTTTAACAAAATGTTTCACACTTCTTAGCTTCCCTTCTCTCATCCTTCTTCTTTCTGTCTGACATTTGCTCCCTTCCCCGTCTCTACTGCATGTTAAAGCGCCAACGGGCGACGCTTTCGCCTCACAAAGCGGGAAGCGAACCGCGTGGCCTGGCCTCCTCTCCCTCAGTTGGCCGACTTCACGTCCACATAGGTTTTTGCATTTTATTGATGCTGAACGAGATTTCATGTCAGCACTTAGAGATCATCAAACCTCAAAACAGAAAGTTAAAGTTGTAAATGTTGATTTTGAAGAGTTTCATGGATGTCACGCTGTCCACAGGCAAGAGTTAATAGTTGATTCATATTATTCTGATTTAAACAAAATCACAAGAACCACCCACCGAGGTTGATAGGTGAATTCCTACAAAAGTATTTTCACTTTTGACTTTTCACTTAAATTCTATTGCATATATTGGGCAGAAAAACCAATAACTTAATTTTTCTCTGAAAGGAAAGGAAAGGAAAGTTGAACCACTCTACAGACCACTCTATGAGGCAGCAATTCATATCATACTATTGCCTTAAGACTGGACTGACGGTTTAACAAGCATCTGCTTGATCATACAGCTGAAATGATTTTAAGTCTAAAATACATTTGTTTCTGATTAAAACTGCTGCCACTAAAATACTTAAGTTAAAATGTGCATTAAATAGCGCAGATATCAGTGATCCAGAGTGTTTGCTTAATGGCACTGGTCTCTCAGTCTTAGGACTCTGACAGTGAATGGAGAAGAAACTTTTCCAGTGTCCTACAACACATTTATCCAATGAGGAGTGAGTATTCCACAGAAAAATGGTCCTCTCCACTCATCCGGCTATTTATAGATATACTGTAGAATAAATGGTAACATACAGACATTGTCAACAGCAGCTTTCAAATAGCTGGTTGCTAATATAAGTTGATATTTAATGCTAGATTAGTTCAACACTAAATTTAGGCTAAATAGTAATGACATACAATTTGATACAAATACACAATAACTCTACTTTTCGTAAAGGGGTTAAACAACCCACAAGACAGAATGCAAATTCAAGCAAGTTTAAGTTTGGTGAGTTTAACAAGCTCTGCCCTAGGAGATCTAATTAGCTCCAGTAATTGAAAAATACCTACGTGGGCTGACAGAGCTTTAACACAAATGATGTTCTACAAAAAACAGCGATTTTGCAGATCACTTAATTGAAACTATTCCAGGGAGTGGTGATAGATGTCGGCCCGTCTGATGATAATGAACTTCCAGTGCTGAGACTCTTGTTAACTTGACATGCTCCATCTTAACGTACCAGCCTATGCACGAGCACACGAAAGACACGAGATCCCAACTGCGCTTGTCCCTGAAGTTGAGGACTGTTATGCATTTTCAATTTGTCATTTTTTTACGGATCAAGAAGTGTCTAAAAAAACAGTGACTGTGTGGTCTGTGGCAAACTGGTAGGCCAGGAAAGTGCTACATATCATATCAAATAAACAAACTTCAAAGTGACGTTTTCCTTCAAACTTCAAATGCCTTCACTTCTGCTTCTTCCTCTTATCCCACCCACAGTGATTGATAGACACGCCCTAATTAATTAAATAAGATTCCAGACCCTGGCAGGTCATCTAAGCATCTAAGTGTTCCAGTTTAGCTCTCATGACCATCTGTTTTTTTTTTTATTATTATTTCTTAGTCTGCTCTCTAGCCAAGTGATTTTGTTTTAACTTCTGCCCTATTTGACTTTCCAGCCTCTGATTTTTTTTTTTGCCTGAACCTTGATGTGTCGTGTCCTGCGTTTGAGTCTAAATGCACACAGTTGTTACAATAATAAAACTGGGTTGTACATGATGACGAGGTGATCAGGTGATCACAGGTGTGATTATATGATTAGAGGTCATGGAAGGCTGGAGAAGGCTAATTTTCATATTTAGACCACGGTAGTTTTACATTATACATATATATATATACATATATATATATGTATATATACATATACATATACATATATATATACATATATGTATACCAAGTATACTATGTATACTAAGATTGGATATGATTTTTTTGCTCTTCAATTCAAATAAATCCCTCCGCAAAGATGACAAAGCATCACTTATTCACTATCACTTATTCACTATCTTAAACAGTGAGGTTTTTGAACAGGTTTCTGTTGGACATTCAGGGTGATGTTAATATAGTATAATAAACAAGCCAAGTTATTTCTCTGACTAGAAGAATCTCAGTTGACTGCAGGGTCTGCAACGGGTGATGCGAGTCATGGACTTTCAGGGAGCAGCCACAGTAAAATGTTGTAATGGGGATGGAGTAGTCTTGTCTGCTGCAGCTCAACTTCATGATTCAGGCTAATAAGACAGGAGTATTTTTCCATGAAATATCTTGCCAAGTGGAGGCTAGTGATTTTGTAATTTCTCTGCGCGGCGACTGTTGCTTCTCGCAAACAGACACACACATGCACAAACACTCATGTGTTCCAATTAGCTGGTGTGTCACTCCTCCTAATTTGGGCACTGGGCCACTGAGGAGGGCAGTGGGTCAGAACACACAGACAGATGGCAGTGCCACCATCCTCTCATCCCTCCCCCATCAACCAGCCTTCTCTCTGCCTCTCCCTCCCTCAGGGCGCCGACGTCCCGTCGTCTCGTATTGATGATGCAGTGGCCCCTTGCGCTTTTACACCCAAGGTCACAAATGGATGCCGCCAATTACACTCCTCTGAGTGCTCTTCATCAGCCCAGCAAAGTGACATAACAAAAGCAGTGTGCTGACACGAATGGATTTAATAATTCTTCAACACACCCGGGGAATTTCGCTCTGCTACACTGTTATTATTAAAAGATGGGGGGAAAAAAGGACAAACAGATCCCCCTCGGAGAATCTGCAGACATGTAAAGTGATGTGTTATCACCGCAGCAAACCATGTAATGACTCACAAGCCAGTCCCAGTGGTGTTAATTTAATCTCCACTCAAATGAGAAATCTCTGTCTTTGAGGGTGGTGGGAGTCATTTATCTAATTTGCTCTACTTGTCTGAATTATGACTTGTGTACAGGCATTAGGGTTGAGAGGAATATCTGGAGATGTGATTTATTTGGGCAGGACCAGGGACTAAAGCAGAGAACAGGAAGCAAATGACGCTTTACCCACCATCATCTCCCACATCACTCTTCTTCTCCAGGTTCTCTCTCACCCCATGTTCACTTTCAGGTAAGGCTTTTATTTTTGCAGCTTAACCATTTAGTCTTATTTCAAATAATTTCCAAGTGTATTACATATTGTAAGGAACATATTTTCTGAATGAAACTAAATTTATGTTTACATGCATGTTAAAAGTCAGATTTTAGTCACACTAGAACAATAATTTGGTTCTCTTAATGTCATGTAAACCGACTAGGACTAGCTCGATTTTAGCCAGACTAACAAACCTGGATAATGTGAGTCATAGTCTGATTACTGATGCATACGCTTAGTCAGACTGGAGTCGGACTCCCCAGTCTTTGACACGGAAGGAGGAGGAGATGACATATAAACTGCAGTACTGTTGCCAGAAATCATACAACACAGCAGCCACAAGAGCCATGCTCCATCTAATTTGTATCATGATTAACAGCACGTTACATCTCACCGTCCATCTCATTGCTCACTGTGTGTTTTTCCGGGACGTAAAGGTCAACAAGAAACTGATTCAATATGCACTAAGTTACTGAGAGATACAGCGCCACCTATTGTGGTGGAGTCAGACAAAGTTGTCTGATTGCCTTAGCTTGAGTGTGATAGTGTTTTAAACCAGCAGTAAGCAAGATCTCCAGAAAAATCTCTGGTTGTTAATGAATGTTTTGGAATAGTCTTTAGCTCCTCTATCCAGATGAGCATGGAAAGACGCACTTTTAGAAGTCAGGGTTGCACGAAAATGAGTTAAAATGAAGTTGGCCAGATTAGAACTAACCCTAACCCTAACCCATGTGTAGCTCTGAGGTGACAGGGTGCAGAAACAGAGCTCCAACTATAAACATCTGCAGCAGTGAAGAGGTTAAAAAGTCTTCATTTGGTACTGGAGGTGGGCGGAGGGACCAAGTGCTTCTCCTTGAGGACACGGCGCTTGAAATTGAGTTTGTTCCCATTTCACAACATTCTTTTTATAACAGAATCACAAACAACCAATACCAGCCCTCCCCTTGTCCCCGACACCACCTCCTCCACCAATTTCTCCCCTCACCCTCTCTACCCGGCGCTCCTCCACATCTCAGAGAGCGGCAAATGAAAAAGCTATCCACTAACTTGAGGGCTTGTTTTTGCTCGCTCAGAGACTCGCTACATATTTCCCAAGGCAGCGGTCAACTTTCCTCCACCATTACTTCCTTGTCCTGCAACTCAATCAGGTCAGTAGGTGAGCAGGTGTGTGTTAGACACCCATCAAAATCAGCCAAATTCTTCTGAAATGCAGCAACACACACACACACACACAAACAGTTTCTCTTGAGCAGTGGTCTGTGCACTGAGCCTGCAACAGAGAGTGAGCAAGTGAGCGTATTTGTCGGAAGTCAACATGGAAGAATTATGAGCTGTGTTGAAGGAAGTGGAGTTTGTCTGCAGCACCTGCAGTGAGTCCATACAGCCGACAACATCGCTTTGAAGAAATACAGCGGGAGGAAGGATAAAGAAATGGCAGAGCAGATGCTCTCAGCCTCATTTCCACCCGAAAAGACATGGCTATAGAGTTTAAGGGCTGGGGGGTATGTATGTATACACACTCACACACACACACACTAATGGCACAGCTCTTGGGCTAGACAGGGACTAGGACAGGAGTGTTATTATCTCATCAACACCTCCTGTCTCTAACAAGCTTCTTCTTCTTTTCTCTCCCCTCTTGCTGCCTTTAACACTCCTCGTCAGCGCCACAAGCAGAGTTGATGATAAAAGCCTTCACAGGGATTAGACAAGACCCACCACAACACCAGATCCTCTCTCTCGTTCTCTCTCTCTCTGCCATCTTTGATCCTTGCTAGCCCCAACTCTGCGATTACTCTACAACAAGCCCACATGCCTCCTCAAACAAAAGGAAAATCAGCCTTTACTCGTTTTAGGTCAAAACACACCAATACAAAATGAAGAAGAAATAATTGTTTTCATCACAGCGGGCGTGCATGTGAAATAAAAAGGTGGAGTAGATTTAAGGATGTCCAATGACTGTCTTGAATCACAAATTGTTAATCTGGCACCCGAGAGAAAACAGGAGATTAAAAAAAAAAAAACAGCACAGAGGAACTTAATTGTGTCATTACCGACAACAAAGACACTCAGATGCACAGGCAGGTGTCGCAGGAGCTTAGAGCAAGACTCTCCAAGCATTTTCACATGGAAACCATCGAGTGAGGAAGGCGAGATCATGCTTCCACCCTCGGGCATGAATGTGCGGCATGGCAACATTTAAAAAGGATGATTTGTATTTTTGTATAATAATGAGGGCCTCACGTCCTAGAATATGCCGAGTATCAGTGTAACATTAGGAAATACATTCTGATTTTGACAGGAAATTCCAGGTGCTTTTAGAAACTTTTTTCCAACAAAACCCAACTGTTACACAATCCCCACGTTACCCAAACTCCAAGTAAAAAAGAACTACATAAAATATATGAAGATTTTTAAATAAAATCAGTAAAAAACATAAAAGTATGAAGTCGTTAGCTTTTGTTAACTTGTTGTGTTCAGACAAACGCAGATGCATTTCACTACTCGTCGTACTGTGCATGATTGCACATTTATTTCCCCAGTATCTCCTAATATGAGATGCTATGGCTCTACTGCCCACTGTATCCCCTGAACACAGGAAATCTGATTTTCATTGCAGCTACTCCCGACTTAAGAGGATGGATCATGTGTGACAACATGTAAATAAAAATCAGGGAAAGCAGACCCTGAACTGATTCTAGCAGAGTTTACTCAGACAGTTTTCTTTTTCATTCCAGACATAGTTCCAGCATTTTTACTACGAGTCTTGAAAGATTTAAAACTTCATCCTGTATGTTTTTTTGTAGAAGCATTTACTTTAAACTATTACAGCTTACTTTACCACAGCCACCAATGATTATTTTAATATTTATCAGAAACAGGTAGAATGAAACATCCATAACTAGTGTGTAAGATAACATGATATGAACGTTGTTGACTTGGTGCTTATAAATACTGAATAATACTTTACATTAAAGCTGAAACAGATAATTGCTGGCTTAAACTTTTCATTATGATGTTAAAACTGATTGCACAGTGTACTTGTAACTTTGTTAGTCTTTTTCACCGACACAGGGTTTTTGAAAAATTAATGACTGCTCAGTTTACTGCAAAAAAGAACTCCATTATTCCAAATCCAAGACAAAAAAAAAGAGAACACCGTTCATACTGTATCTGTCATGTACTTTTCATGCAGGGGTGCTATGGCACAACAGAACACCGACTCTGGGGAAAAATACCTGTGCCCTTATCATAGTTTGTTGCTCTATACGACAATGATCAAAGAGTAATAAACGTGGAACCCATAGGGACATGAAAGTTGTTTGTAAATGAAACCATGTGGTACAAATTTAACAGGACTTTAGTGAATGAGATCAGGGATGTATAACAATTAGCCAAATCCCAATGCTCCCTCAAAACCATTAAGCCCTGAACCCTAACGGACTTATAGCAGAACTTTACACGTATGGTTGTTTTTTGCCTTTTTATCTACGACACCACCGTAAACACCCACCCATCCATTCACCCACTGTCTACCGATTTATCCTCACTGTTGTAAAAAGTCACGGCTGGCGCTCCCACCCTCCCTTCCCCTTTCCTAACTATGTGCATTTATTTTCAATGGAGCCAGCAAACACAAGCCGTGGAGCCATGTCCATGCCGGTCGGCACCGGTTTTGCGTGCCAGTCCGATGTTTATGATGCGTGTTTCTCGCTTCCTTGACATTTTTTTTTCTGCTTCTTTTTCTGCCGGCTCTGCCATGACGAACGTCATAAATAATGCCATCGCCGTCTTGATCTTATAGCCGATACCTGGCTGGTGTGCGTAGTGCCGTGAAGCAATTTCTATTCCAGGTCGGCAGCCCTGATTTTGCAAGGCTGATTTTACATTTAACCATCAGAATGAATCAGAAGCTGATCCTGCATAGTTCTACTTTAAATGGCATCACCTGCTGGGTATGAGAAGATGCACAGGCTCAAAATGATATAAATATGAACACTTTCATTTGGTGAGTTTGGTATATTTTATTTATTTTATGTTGTTTACTTTCAGTTGACTTAAGTGGATGAGGGTTTTCTTTCTGAAAATACATTTTTGATTTTAAAAATGGATGGAAACTGTGAATAGACCAACTATTTTGCGACATTATTAATGTCTAATTCAGCATAATTGTATCAGTTATTAGTTATTAATGAAGGACCAATAAACTTACTTCATCAGTCCATTATCTGCATATACTTTTGAAAGTTCGGCATGAAGCAACACACACACACACACACACACACGTCAACGGTACATTCACACCGAACACTAATGATAAAATAAAATAATAATATTAACAACACACTCTTTGCTGACCCTATCATCCATCCATCCAAGTTTTGGAGTAGTAATATCTTTTAATCTGTGCTCTAAACTTTTTCTTTTCCCTTTCTTATCATTCCTCTGCGTATCTGTTGCAGCAGTGGCCTATTTTCCCCACAGGAATCACTAAAGATTCATCTCATTACCTATACACCTACACTCACCTTCTTCCCTTCTCCTCCTCCTTCTCTTCCTCCTGCTCTCATCTCTCTTCAAGCTCTCCCTGAATTTTTCCCTCCCCAGAGGCCCTTCTTTTCTCCCCGTGCCTCCATTGTGGCGTAAGCATTTTGTCTTTGGTGCAGAGAAAGCAGCACAGATGGATGGAAGAAGATGTCTGCTGCGAGACTTATTATGACACTCTGACATGGACGATTCTCCAAAAAAAAAAAAAAAGATACTTTGTTTTCCACTTTTCATTTACTCCTTTTTGATCTCTCCTCGGTTTGTATGGTGAGAGCAGGGAATGAGAATTTTGAAGATTTAAACTGGTAAAAAAAACAAAAAAAATATGACTGCAATCAACAGTAAACAGCTCATCTGACGTGTGTCCTAGAATCGATTGCAAAAAGAGTATAAATATGAATATTTTTAATATATAATAAATGTGAATGAATACAACAACTATACAACTGAATATATATGACAACATAAATATGATCTACAAATTCCTGATTCATTTCATAAATTATCCGTGCATTATTTGTAAAGAAACTGAAGGAAGTTTGTGTGTGTGTGTGGGGGGGGGGATTATTATATCCAACCCATCGCTCACATCCACTTCTTATTTAACAGCTTACTTCTTTAGTGGCCCCTAACTCTGATTTTCAGAAAATTGGTTGATGAATTTGTACCTATGACAGCGAGACAGATGGCACAGAAAACAACCTCCACAGGTAAGTTGCCAGTAAGTGGAGCGCCAACAGTCCAACACATGTTTGTCTAGTTCTTACAATAAAACAGTGCAGACTCATGGATATCTCACAACTAAATATGCCTGATTTTTAAGTAAGTGGGTGTATATTATTTCACAAAAATGTAAATAATGTTGCTGTATTTACATAAATGGTTCATCCCAGGCCAGACCACTCCACTATGTTTGGTAGAAAGAAGTTCAGTTTAGATTTTGTGTGGTCCTGTGAACAAACAAACCCACAGACTTGGGGAAGACAGTGGTTTCTATTGCACGTATCAAATATCAAAGAATGTGTGGCACTATACGCACATGCTCAGACTGGAGCAGCCAGTGTGACCGAAACCAGCCTGTGCTCGATTACATTTTCAAACTCTGAACCCAGCTTGACTCCGTGCCCTTGTATATGTAGCACTTTTCCTATTTCATATCTGTCACTGTCAGCACAGCCATTGGGGCAATTTGGGGTGCAGTGTTTTGCTCAAGGACACTTCAGAATACAGCTGAGGAACCGGGGATCAATCTACCTGTCCTTCTACTGGATGACCCACTTTATCTCCTGAGCAAACAAGTGATCACTTTCAATCAAGTAGGTAGAAGGGTCATCCATTTAATACATGTCTGCACCCCGAGTATCTTTCACGGCGAAGACACAACATCAAAAACCCACAACATCACGGCCAGAGCATCTAAAATTCTTATGGAAATGAAGCACGAAACTGTGCACAACACAAACTTTTTCTTATAATATCAGCATAAAATGCAGTAGAGGCGGCACTTTTTTTCACTCAACACTCAATAAATAAAAACACTCAAGTGTAGCCATTTCCAAAATCAAAAGATCAGGTCAGAAGGAGTGGGTGGGTGAGTGTCTGCCGGAGTGGTGATGAGATGATTCAGTTTATGCTGGACAGTGTGCCTCGAGCGCCGCAACCCCTTATTATGTCTTCCTTTAGCAGGTGCCCCCGAGCTGGGGCACGGGACCCTGCTTCGTACCGTACGTCCCCACAAGGCATCATGTTTGCTGCATGATGGAGGGTGGGAGATGCTCAGGGCCAGCGAAGCTCATCCTTCCCTCAGGGGACAGGCGTGAATAGCAGACTATACTGCTGCCCAAGCCTGCCTGCCTTCCCCAGGGAAAACATCCGGAGGGGTATAGACGTAGTGGAGGAGAAGCACGCAGAGCTATTTATAGAGCAGGTAAAGAGGAGACGTGAGAAAAAAAAAAAAAAAGGAGGGTGGTTGAAAACATGGAAAAACAGAGGCAGAAGAGCCTAAAAGCAGATGACAGTGTGATACCTGCAGACGATAGTATCACACATCTGGGTTGACGACGTTCCGCGGCGCCTGCCTGCCGAACAGAGCAGCACTCGGCTTTCACCATAGGCCCTGCCACTGCAAAAACGAACCACGAATGCCTCGACCTATTGATTCCCGGTGAAGAGTTCACACAGAGGTTAGCCGCGCTGAACTGAGAGCGAGCCAGTGAGCTGGAGCACAGAGAATATTTGAGTCAAGATGACAGCGATATTTTATCAATACAGACTTGACTTGCAGCCCCGAGATTTTTTTTTCTCTCTCTCTCTCTCTCTCTCTCTTCTTTGTGATGTTCCTGTAGCAGCCGAGTTCTCACTCTGCCTTACTCTTTAATAAATAAAATTCCTTTTATTCTTTATTTATTTTCCCTCTCCACCCACAGGGGGCCCCACTTGCTGGTCTGCCCGCCCCGTCAGCTCGTCTCAACCCTCGTGCAGCATGTATGTCTCTATTTCACACTGATGCCCTTTAATCATTTTCATCGTTTCAGCGGGCTGACATTTTACATAAAGAGCTCTTATCATCTCTGGCTTATGGTTAATGATGAATGGTGATAATTACTGTCAGTCAGTGTGGGTCTAACAGGCGCCGTCTCTGCCCTGGAGTATGCGGATCCAAAGCTGTAATATATAATAAAGTGGGCCACATACTGCACTGCACCATACAGTATATTGTCATGGCTCCATTCTATAGAGGATCACTTAAAGTATGTGTGGTGCATGAGTGAGTTCAGTTACTACAGTGTAGTCACTGGCCACGGAGCTGCACAAAGGAACCTAAACACAATTCCATGACCTTACATATACGATTATATTTGTGCAGCAATTACCCCATTTTCTGTCAAGACACTGATTTTGTGCCGCTTTAGCTTAACATGTAACTGAGCTAATTGCCGACATTGCTCCTTGATGTAGTGAACCTATTACATCCTACAGTTTTCTAATAGCGCTGCCTAGGTTTGATCTCTGTACCACCGTAGCATAAAATGTGAGAAGAAGCGGCACACAGCCAGTTGTCCTCGGGGGACAACAGATGATGATTGTGATTAATGACTAAGTTTTCTTATCTCCAACCGTTTTAATGCACTCCTTTTAGGTGTTTGCGTGTGTGGTGCACGTGTGCCTGTGTTCCCGGTTGAAGTCCTGAAGCTGTACACCTGACTGAGCGACGCCATGCAGCCACCAGCTGTCTGTGCACTGACACAGCGACACGCCACACTGACTCTCACCGTGTTATTAGTAGGCGACTGCAACAGAATCCTCACAGTTTAAGCGACTAAAAGCCCAAATTCTTAATTTGACGAACACACCGCAGCGGTAATGTGTTTGTTTTTTATTACACAATGGCATGTCAGTGCGGCGGAAAGATGCAGCGATGAGCTTTTTCATCTCTCCCGTCGTCTCAACCAAGACAGAGAAGCCTCTCTGGGAGACACGAGCTTTGTTGTCAAATCTAGTTCAAGTGTGAGTCGATGAATGCATTTGGCTTCATGCATTTGAAAGGGCCGGGGTATGAACAGAAGACAGATGATGAGAGAGAACAGAGAGACGAGTAAAGAAGTGTCTGGACTCCTTGCTTGGCTCTGTTTGTGGCTAAGCTGCCTGCCACAGAAATGTCCCTCTTTTAAAAGCTCACTGGAACACATGTCCGTAAGACCTGCGTCTTATCTCTAACATTCTAGTCCTCTTCCTATTCCTGACTTTAACTCTCACGAAGATATTTATTTCAGCCATATTATTTTATCAGCAGCAAAAATAGTCCAGGTAACTTCTTGGAATTAACTTCATTTAAATGAGCTTTCTGCTGTTGTTTTTAAGGATTACTCACATGCTGGTGTTAGCCATAAAACACGGAGCGAGTGTTGTTTAAAGAGAACAGATAAAGGAATAATTAAACACATTTTTACAGGCAGCAATAAACTAAATAAAATACATGCAGCTGGCAGAGTCTGCAATCTGGCAAATGCTGCTGTAAAATGCAAAAAAACACAGCCATTTTTGTTTTTTTACTTTAACCTCTTGAGACATTATATCACTAAAATATCTAGACTATCCATGCGCTGTCCTGTGCTCTGAATGTGTCTTTATGTGCTGATGATGGTTCATGTTAGTACAGAGTAAAGGTCAGAAGGTCAGGACATGAAAAGGTTCTTTTTAGGTTTCCTACAGAACAGTCCCGTCCTCCAAAAAACGAGCAGATTTTCTTTATGGTAAATGCTGCGGTTACTTCCCAGAGGCTGGCTGCTGATGCAAGACACTGAAACAGACGTATACAAACCGTTTCCCACAATACCCTGCAATATTCCCTTTCTCCTCTTCATCCCCCATGTGCATGGTTAAATTATAAGTGCCTCCGTTTTCTATAGATTAATGTTTCACATATACAGCGCATTAATATTATTGCCACAGAGATAAGTCGATTAGGAGTGTGTGTGTGTGTGTGTGAGTGTATTTACATACATGTGAATTGTGCCCATGTGCATCTCTATGAATTGTGTTTGCATATACAACAGGATTTTAATCAGATATATGATGAGTTACCTGCCCATTCCCCCATTGCCATATATTAATTACATCCTGCCTGTGATAGATGGAGAGATTAGTGTGTGTAGAACACATTATTTCCTGATGGAAGCAGGCTCAGGTGTACAATCTGGCTTACCCGCCACAAATGGAGCAACAAATCGGAACTGTGAATTGTAGAATAACATGAGGGTAATTCACTTTTCAAATGCCCCGACAGAGACAATGTTAAGGTTTGCATCTTGGAGCATAACCTGTGTTTGTTTAACGTATTATATTTAAATAAGAGTCTAAAACTGATTTGTGTGTGTGTGCCTACTCTCTAATTACATTGATTCAGATCAGGTAACATTTAGCCTTGTCATTTGATGTCTAAAAATGCTTTATTCTATGTCATTCTGAGGAATATACACTAAGCATTACTCTAAAGGGAAAACGACAAAATAACTGATGATCTCCACAGGATCAATACACATACACAACATACACAATACAACAATACACACCTTTTGCATTTAAGGTCATGCTGGATATAGAAACGGCTCATGCTCATTACAGAGCATCACTGGATATCTTAATTTTAATTTTATTATCATGATGACAAAAATCCAAAAAGAAATGCAAATGGGTTTTTCATTTAAAATTCAAACATTCACACTGTATGCAAAAACTCAAGTCAGAGGTTAGAGCAGCCATGCTGCGAGTGCGAGCCACACATCTCAAGCACTTCTCACACCAGTGATTGGAACTCGGACTCTTAAAGTGAACCAGATCATTATAAAAGCGATATAATACTAAATATAATACTAAACGAAGGGTTGTCTGGAAGAACAAAGAAACGCACTCCTCATGAGTTTGCATGTATGTCACTTGAGGTATTCGTTACGCTATGTTTGATATAAAAATATTAGTGTGAAACACTTTTACATATGTGTATTTAACATTTCATATATAGTATAATATGTTTGCCACATCGAAAACACAAGATTAGTAAATAAATGCATGCATTGTATGTGAGATGGCCTTTATGGAGAAGGGGGAGTTGGGTGCTAACCCTAACGCATAATTGTGGCAAATAAACAAAAACACACAAAAAACATTGGCTTTGACTCCCAGTGTTGAATTAAAACAACCGGGTTAAATTGTTCACATCACTGTCACTGCCATGCGAGTTGTGGTGCTCTTCTAAGAGCCGGGGCACTTGCCTATTTTCAACACGTACCGCACACAGCTCACACTCGAAGACTCTATCTGTGGTGACAAATATTTGCAGGCTCTTTGCTAAAAGCTGTACCACTCCATATCTTCCCCACAGTTAGTGGAGTACATAAGCATACTTGTTAAAGACCATTCTGAGAGGCAAACCCCTATAAACACAGAGGTGTCACAGTAAAAGCTCAGCGCAGCAGACAGACTCCCTGTGTGAGTCTGCACCGCTCACACATCCCGGGCATAACAACAGCAAAGTGAGTTTGCCCACATCCAAACCAAGTACTTTTATTTGGGACAGAGAACACGGTCCTGCCAACAAAAGCAAAACAATCTCGGATGAGTCACGCTGGACTCTTAAGATATGTGAACAATTTGACCTATTTTGTCAGTTATTTCAGACGACTTAGTGATGAATATCTCCACTATGCTCTCAGTTTGCTGCTGCTGCTGCACAAGCCGCTTTAACGCTGAGAAAAGCCACTTCACAACATGAGCCGAGCACAAACTTTGAGTTTGACCTTATTAGTTGGATGGTGCTTTGTTGCCGCAGCAATTGGAACAGGTTGGCAGGTTTGCCAGTGTTTATCAGAGCATATTAGACCTCCACTGGGCTTCTATTAAACTTAATGAACATTTAAATCCTATAATGGATTGAAGGGAATTGAGTGCTGCAAATTATCGGCAAGATGCTCTCGCTGGTGCTGATAAAGACACCCACCAACAGAACTTGAGGAGACACATCTGAGACGCAAGCCTGCCCCTCTTTCCCTTTCTTCGTCTCTCTTTGTTCTAAAGCCGCGATCGTCTTGCACTCTCCACGCGTCTTTCCCCCCGTCTCACTCTCTGCCCGTCTATCCCTCCCATCACACAGCACTCTCTGTTGTTTTCGAACACACGCTGTGTTCCTCTGTCTGTGTATGACAGAGGAGAGGAGACCATTGCTGCAGAGCCACATCTGCGTCATTCATCAGCCCCCACGACGGAAACATCGTAGAGATCTCTTTCCAGGAGGGATGTGCCAACACAGCCACAACACCGACCCATTACAGAACCACTGAGCTTCGCCTACAGCCTCCTTTTCTCCGCCGCTCATTCTTTCAATTCATTCTTAGCCCTCTCAGTACGGGAACTTCGAGCCTACCTTGACAGAGCACAGGACCATGAATTACCCAGCGATTGCAGCTGCTATCACAGAGGCTGCTGATGTTGGGCCAACCCAGCATCAGGTCCTGCTAATGGGCACGCGGAAAGTTCTCAGGAGAGGCCCGTGCTTTGTGCGCCGTTGTGCGCTTCATGTGTTCACTCATGAGGACTGGCAGACTCGGCAGTATTGATCAGGTAGTTCCTATATTCCTGTCGACAGCTGGCTAACAAGGCTGATGTCTCAATAATGACCAGAGCCTTGGGGAGGGAAAGGGGGAGCAGTCATAACCAAACCTATGTTAGGACAAAGACAACAGATACAGGGAGAGGAAAGGTTCACGCCCTATCTGTTTTTTTTGTTTGTTTTTTTAAAGTGTCCCCACAACACAGGCTTCTCACTGTTACTGCTGAGCAGAAAGTGAGAATAAAGAGTCATGTGGACTCTTTTTACAATGACGGACACGAGTGGTGTGAGGTGCTGTGTTTCGCAGTCATTTGCTGTTAATGTAATTAATACAACGGAGTATCTGAAAGATCGTTTTTCAGACTCGGGGGCGAAACCTTACGTACGAGCTCTCTGTGAGTGTAACCCCCCCTCACAGGCAGCCGCGTCTCCTCACGCTGTACGTCTAATATTGACAGCGATCTGACAGCTGTAAGTGATTGGGCAAAGCAAACAAAAGAAGCGAGGGCGAGCGTGTGAAAGAAACACACCAACAGACTGATTGATGAAGATGGTGATCTATTTTTGATGCGAGAGACTTGAGACTATAGTTTGGCCGTGCAGTTGCGGCGGGGCGGTGGGGAAAAAAAAGAACGGCTCCTTCAGTCAATAAAAGCTGAAATATGAAACCACGTGCAGGAAAACATCTTTCCTTGTCAGTCTGCCTGCTCACGTGTCCTTGAGCAACACACACTGCAGCAACTTTGGTGTTTAGAACAATTCTGTGGCTGAAATGTTTTATTTTTTTTCCCCTTCTCCTCTGAGCTATTAATTATGACAAATTCCTGCGTTTCTCTCACATGATGTTACTAGACGACGAGCAGCAGGTACTCTGTGGACTGTGGAGACATCAATACAAACAGCAGTGTCAGAGCCCAACCGCAGCAGTGATCAAAATCAAAAGCCTCACTCGCTCTTGCTTTCCTTTTTTACCCCTACACAGACAAAAATTTGTTTCATTTGTTTCCCTTTTATTGCACAAAGACAAACCAGCAGCTCCCAGCGGCACGGCTCTGTTCTTCATTTCCTGTTTTGCCAGTGATTTTGCAGCCTCAAAATTAGGTGTTCGATGATAAAATAATGTAATAATAATGGTAATAATAATACCATTCTCCCTCTCTCTCTCTCTCTCTCTGCTTCTCCTGTTGGTCGTCCCACAGCAGCGGTAAGTGGTAATAATCATCCACCTACGACCAGCTCATTAGCAGCATGCCCTTCTCTGTGTGTGGCTCGTTTTATGTTCCTTAGAACGAACAACAACGAGAAGCAGCGCTCTGAGTCCCCGCTGGAAATCATGGCCGGTGCCCACAGACAGGAGGAGCTGCTCAGGGAAACCACCACCTCTGTACAGGCGTGCACACACACACACACACACACACACATAATAAATGTTAGAGCTGCTGTAAACAAAACAAGATTGCTCTTCATCTGGAATCTTCTGAGGCCTGATTCACAAATTGCCATTTCATGCCAACAACTTCGATGTGGTCATTTTTTATTGCCTTAAAACTCAGTGAGATTGTTAGATCCTCAAATTGTTTCTTTGAAAACATCATTTCTGCACGACCATTTGAAGAACTTCCACAGCTGTGCTGGTGTTTTGGGTTTACAGCTTCCAGACTGACTTAACGACAAGAAAGCTTGCGTTGTGTTGCAGAAAGTGGCATTGGGTTATATCCCAGTGGGAGAGAAAGGGTTACTGAGGTGGTTTAGGTTCAGGCTATTTGGTCAGGTGCGTAAGTACAGGTGCGTCCATGCTGTGCATGAGTGTCTACATATCTGTGGACGGAGAAAGTTGTCACAACCCGTTCAAGATACAGGAGCAAATCGATTTTCAGGTGACAATTCCGGATAAACAATAGTCTTGACCCATAAATAGTCGTGCTAATGTAATGTCTCAGGGATCAAACTTTTAACATTGTCGCGGTTCATGTGATTCAATCATAAGCTTGTTTGGTGATTGGCTGTTACTTCGGCCTCAATGAGCAAACAGCTAATCAAATAACTGGCTCTGGTCTTGAGACACAGAATTTGTTGAAGATGTAGTGTCGCAATAACAATTTTAAAAAAAAACCTACAATAGATGTCAATCTACAGTATGTTTAAAATTATAAATATATGTGAAATCAGCCTTGTACATTTAGTTTTGTCCTTGCTTGAAACCTACGTGTCTTATTTGTAATGTGATTAACTGACATGCCTGACCTGGTTTTACAGACCAATGGGACACATCACCTTTTTATTTATTATTTCCATATCATGAGATAAAGGTCTGCAAAAATCCGAACAGCCAACACTGCAGCAAATCCACAGTGTCTGCGAATTTACCCAAAGAATTTAAAGCTTTCCATACAGGGCGCTCACATCCAAGCCCGTATATGAAATATATGGGTAAGCTGAGCTGAAGAGGCTTTTACTTTCCTCCTCCTCCTCCTCCTCCACATTCCCCGCAGGTCTGTCACTGACTTCGGCTCCTTCTCTTTTTCATCTGATTCTACAGTAATTATCATGTCTCTCACATCGAAATTCACTGCTTCACATCTTTCCTTACGAAGAAGTACACAAACATGTTCATAGAAGTCAACATCATGAGACGAGCTTTCCCTTTGCCTCTTTGTTCCTCCTTCACGTACTTAGACACACACACACACACTCACTCAATCTCTCCGTCTCACACACACACACACACACACAGCGCTCCAACACAAATAAATAAACCACAAGGATTGAAGAGAAGTTGAATTATGGAGAAGGATTTACGAATCACATATAGTTATGAATTAAATAATAATTGGGATGCACCGTATATTCACCCCGATAGAAATAATGGTGTCCATGTTAAGATGAACATGACAGCAGACAATAACAATGCACAAAAACAAAATGGCTGACTACGACTATGGTATAGTCTATGTACAAAATTAAGTAGTGGCGCGTGTCCCATGTAAATACTAAGTGTGCGTGTGTGAGCCCTGCGTGTGGTTGTGCGAAGAGTTACCTGTTCCTCCGTGAATCTAATTTAGCTGCTCCTCATTCACTCCAAAGGTTATCTCGTCTATTTGCATGTAATATTTGTAATTGCCTTCGAGTCGGACTACTGCCAAACCAAAGCAAGGAGGAGAAATTTAATTTTCTGAGCCATCATTGTGGATCGCAAACTGTTATCTTTCAGACATCAACTGTTCTTACACTAAATTACACACAAAACTCGGGTAAAAGAGTCGTTAGTGTTTTTTTGAGGACAGTTTGAGTGTTAAGCTCATGATCTTACATTCACAGGTCTCTGACAGAGAGTCTTTATGGGATGAACTGCTGTGAATACAAGTTAACGTTGAAGTCGCATTACGACTTTTTCACAGCTGCAGTTTTCATCTTGTGACATAATAAGGAGAAACAGAAAGAAGAAACATTTCTACTCACAAACGTCTCCACACTGTAATTAAACATGTGTAAAAAATATTTTATTTGGGGTCGGAATAAATGTTTGAGGTCTGCAACTTGTTTTAAGAGGATTTTTAGTTTGTAATATATTTTATTTTTGACAGATGTGGTTAGTTCTGTTGATCAAATAAATAAGACGTTTGTGAGATGGACCTTAAGTCCCAGGTTTGATTACAGCAGGGAAAATTATATAATAATAATAAAATGGAAGTGTTATCTGATTGGTAAATTTGAGTGTCATTATACGGCAGTCTTAATACATAGTGAACAGCAGTGTCTGTGGCGTGAAAAAGTTTATGCAACCTTGCAAACTGACTCAACAGAGCATTCTTTTGTTTTCTTGGAAATAAATTACTTTATAATCTTAGCGATTATTTGAGATTCTATACTTTCATTAATCTACCCCTTTCATTTTTTTGCAAGTTTACAAATTAAATCTTTAAAATCCCACCCAGCTGCAATTATAACCTATACACCTTTATATTGTCAGCCATTTTAATGAAGTCAAAAGTTACTTTAAATCCACTGATTTTATACATTTTCCTGTCATCTTTCCACATAAAATTACCAAAATAGCAATGAATGAACATGTTTTTTTGTATGGCAAATACAACGTTGTTGTTGTGATGTAGTTTTGAGGGGAGTTTGTGTGTGAGACCTGCAGACCAATGACGAACGATCTGCTTTTACACCTGGATTCAGACTGCCAGGTGAGTTCATTCAAGGACTGGGATCACAAATTGTAAACCAATTTCTTTTAAATTTAGTGAGCAGGGAGGAGGCGGGAGGCGGTAGGGATGCCTTTTTTTGTTCCAGGTGTTCGTCAGAAGGGTAATAACGATCACAGGAGAAGCTTAATGAATTTAAATGCTGAAGACAAAAGACAGGGACGGATGAGGACAGTCAGTGACAACAACTTTAGCGAGGAGTACAGCTCAAGTAGACAGACCGTCTGTCTGTCTGTCTGTCTGTCCATATTTCCTGCTCTGCTCTGACCCGAGGCAGCCCGACACTCCTGTCTCGACTTGACACAGCTTAGTACAGGATAAATGTTTGCCCTCATCTCTTCACTGCTGAGGTAATACCAGCTGAACCACAGGACTGATCTCTCTCTCTCTCTCTTTCTCTCTCCCTCTTTCTACACAATTTTTTCCCTCTTCCTCTTCCTCTTCCTCCGCTGCCTTTTTTCCCCTGCAGTGGTTGAGCTGAATGTTGTTGTCAGGGATGAAGAGGGCCCTTTACGCTGGAATTTCCGCTGTCACTCCGTCTCCTGAGACTAGACCTATGTCAAGGACCCCGTCTCTCTCTTGCTCTCTCTCTCTTACTCACACACACACACACCCATCAATATATTGAAAGGTACCAGGGGACTTTGTAGTGTGTGTGTGTGTGTGTGTGTGGCATCAGTCGAACAAGTGACAACAACACTTTTCCATCTTGTGGTGGAAAGATGAAGGAGAGGAGGAGGGAAGTAAACAAACTCCCAACTGTAACCATATGGGAACAAAGTGTGTGCACATATATAGACACCTGTGCGCGCACACACACATACACACACACACACACACACACATTGTTTAAGAAGCTCAAAAATACACACACAAATAAGATGTTCATCTCAGATCTGGGAGATGGAAACAGAAAGACAGTCTCACTCTCACTGCCTGACAGACACCTGGACACAATGTCAAGTTCAAACACACACAATTACAGAGACACACACTACAAACTTTGATTTCATATGACACACACTCTGTGTTGTCCAGGAACTCCACATGTATGAAGTTAATCCCCGCTGTCAGAATAGATGCGATATTTAACTATGTATATTTAAACGAGCTCTCACTCTCTCTCTCCTCCCTTACCTTCATTGCTTTTGGATCCCGCCGTGCCCAGAGCCTGTAGAGATATAGTCCACAGCAGCATCACGGTCAGCCCCGGATCTGAAACCATGGTGTTCCTTCTAACACCCCGCCAGTCTCCCGCTGCCTCTCTCTCTCTCTCTCCCTCTCTCCACTATTACTCCCTCACTCTCCCTCTCTCTGCCACACTCTGTCTCTACTCTCTCCTGCTCTTTTCTCTTGTCTCCCAGGGTTGAGGCGAGTGTGTGTGAGAGAGAGAGTGTGTGTGTGTGTGTGTGTGTGTGAAGGCTGTGAGCTCATTGGGTTGGAGTGTTGGAGCCTGCCTCAGTGGCTCACTTCAGACTGCCGGTTCCCTCACACGAACACGCACATTCATACACACACTTTCAGCGGGCATAAGGAGAAAGAGGGAGGGACGAGCACGCCAGTCAAAGCGCCAGCAGCCAATAGGAGCGCAGCACTGCACACCGCACGCTCCACCACAGCCACACCTTCTCGCCACACCTGCCGGTCCAACTTCCATCACTTTCGGTTCGTCTCCGTCGGTCCGGAGCAGATACTGCGCTCCACCACCTCACCTACCCAGTGGCAAATAAATGACGGATTGGATGCATGCATGTCTGCCAGGCTCAAGTGCATTGACACTTTTGTATGTTTCAAAACCATTTGTCCATTTTAATTTTAATTTTAAGTTCCTCATTTCCAAAGGGCTTTTTGAGGGTTAAGACTTTTATGGTTAGGTTTGAGTTAAGACAGTCAGTTGTGAGGGTTCCAACCTGTCCTCCAACTGAAACGTACATATAGGTCGTTTTCTGAAAACGTGACTGTGGGTCGTTTATTTCAAACCCCTGAATGCAACGTAAAGGTAGTATTTTCCAACTCGAATATGCACAAATGTTACTGAGGGTAGGGTTAGGGCAAAAAGACAGGGTTAGGTAGTAAAAATAAAAAAAATATTAAAAAGGTGGTATAGTTAGGGACTGAACCATTGTCGACCGTGCTCCGGCGCAGCGCACTCGCTACTGAGCCGACTGCCGGTGCCGACATCGGCGAAGCCACTAGATACGGCGTCTAAGGCGGAAGTGGTTGCTGTTATGTATACAACCGCTAGGGGCGCATGTTTTGAAAACGTAAACATAGGTCGTAATTCCTGCATACGACCTATATGTACGTTTTATTGGAGGACAGTCTCGAGGGTTCGGATAACGTGTGTTCACACTGGACGCGTCACAAGTGTACATACCAAGTCAATGCACACACGATTTTCATGTCAATCGGGCCAAACGACGTAATAGACAAGCATCAAAATCGCAGCTATCGCGGCTAATCAGTGTTGCGATTCTCTGAATGACATTGCGTACTTGCCAGTGGAAGACACCACTCGGGGAAACATATTGTTTTTGTGTGGACACTCAGAGCTGACACTTTATCTCTAGTGGAAAAGTCCGAACAGAAGAAACCGTCGTCTTGTGCGTTTGCGCCCACACCAGTGCGGGTGTGCGCCATATGAATTTACGTTTGCACAACAGAGAGTGCGACAATGCTTTGGTTGACGGTAAAAAGAAATGCCTGTTACTTCTGTTTAAAATACGGCAACTTGCGGCCAGTGCTCTCACTGCGTCACAAAGTGTACTAAATGATTCCACAATAGATAGACGTGATTGACGCGGAGCAACGCAGCAAATCACGTCTGGTGTGAACACAGAATAAGGGGCTAAGGAATGCATTGTCTGTATAAGTGTCCTCACATCTATAAAGAGAAGGATATGAAGAAGGATGAAAGAAGTGCTTAGCCGCCAAGGGGCGATTCTGCTGGTTGCAAAAATAGTTAAATTTTTATGCAGGGCTATGGGAAAATTAGCCTACATCAATAACCTTTTTCTCCTCTCTTCTTCTTCTTCTTCTGTCTTTTGAAAATTATGTTCAAAATGCGACACATATGAGTGGACGCAAGTGTGATCCACAGCAAGTATCATGCAATAAGTTTCACAGCTGGCAACAGTGAGTCTCATAATGCATTGAGCTACTATGCATTGAAAGCCAGGCCCCATGGTTAGGGTTAGTGGGACATGCAGGACTGCTCCATGCTGTGTTTTGTGAAACAGGAGTGGTAGAGAGACACCCAACAAAGCCATACCACTGGAAGGCAAAATGTTTGTTAGCGCTGATGGAAACAATGAGGAATGTGGCAAGACCCGTGGGGAGGAACGGCCATCTTTGTCAAGCAGTCTTGGTGCACTGACTGTATCTCTAAATGTCGAATATTTAACCTTAATAAACTGTAGGCTGCTTTATTTACCCAGAGAACTGTAAGGCATTATTGAGAGTGTGCACTGAAAGAAATACCCAACATGATCAATGATCATGAAAACATCCCAACGCCGCTTTCATTATGCATAAAGAGGTGTGAAGCTTTCAAGTGAGGAGATAGAGAGGAGTACAAGAAGTCCCTGTACGAGCTGCAAAGAGGGCACTCTCCCAAGAACTTGAGAGCATCCATCCAAATAAAAACACATGTAGTATGTGGCAGCATATCCAGTCAGTCAGAAAATACAGGGGAAACAAAACCAGCATGGAAACCCGGGATGCCACCCTTCCAGACTACCTCAGCTCATTCTCTGCCAGGTTTGACAGGTTCAGCAATGACACTCCCTCAAAATCCCTCTGTTACCCTAGAGACACGACATTCCAGGTAACACACTAACACAGGTCCTAAAGGTTCACAAGCAGGTGAACCCTACAAGGCGGGGGGGGGGGGGGGGGGGGGGGGGGCAGAAGATTTTTGAAGAGTTTTGAAGGCCTGTGCTGAACTAGCTGGTCTGTATGTGGACATCTTGAACTTGTCCTTAACCCAGACCCTAAAAAAGTAGACATCAGTGGCGCTTACATCAGTAGCCATGAACTCTGTAGCCCCAGACAGTGTTGACCCTCTACAGTTTGCCCACTGCCCTGACTGATCAGTGGACTTCAACATCATCCAGGCAGGAAAGCTGATTGAGACCTTGTTGTCCTTGTTATCCTGACCCTCACCTCCAATTGGATACTGGACTTCTTGACTGAAAGACCACATGTGGTGAGAGTGGGATTGCAAGTTCTCTGTTGTGCTTATATTCACCACAGGGTTGCTGACTCAGGCCCAAACCCTCCCATGTACACATGTGACTATAGACTTGTTTGTCTCCAACCAGGACAACGCGATGATACCGTCATCCTGGAAATCATTAAGGGCCGGCATGAGTCAGGTTACTAGAGCCTGGAGAACGACCTCATCCTCAACATAGACAAGACAAAGGAAATAATAATGGATTTCACGAAGGAAACCTCCTCTGCAGCCTCTCATCATCAAAGGGACTGAGGTATAGAGAGCTTACAGCCACAAGTCCCTGGGCCATAAGGTGCCGTTTGACCTGGCCTGGACTGTGAACACTGCTGCTACAGTGAAAAAGGGCCAGCAGTAGCTGCACTTCACCTGGCTGAGGTGTCGTCCTCTCACCCAGGCCTACAGAGGAGTAGTAGAGAGCATCCTCACTACAGGCATCACTGTCTGAGTCCTAAAGGCTGCACAGCGGATTATGGGGACTGAAGCCGTTAACAGCAGCTTGACCGTCAAATCGCAAACCCCGAGGCTTCATAACGACTGTTTGTTTTGCAAGCGGAGGACTACGTCCACTTTCAAGATTGCCATTTAGGACCTTATAAGGACTGACCTTTACAGGACCAGTAGTCCTCATTTGGACCAAAGCCTGGTCCTAATGGTACAGAACCTCATTCCCGATTATCCGGTTAAAGATAGGATTGAGATATGAATTGAAGTAAGGTTAGGGTTAGTCATTAACTGGTTATGGTTAAGGTTAGGGATAGGGTTTTGAATGGGCTGTCCAATTGAATGTACGTCACTGCGTGTCTGTAATTCCAGAAGTATGATTATGTATTGATTCATGCGATGGTTGGGTACTCTACAAACATGCCAAATCACAGTATCTGTCCTAATCAGTTGGTTTTTCGGTCTGGTCACACTGCAACACAAGACACACACAACTTTCACACACCACTGCATTGACCTGAGCTGTGCTGAAGTAAAATCATTAGACAAACACACACACACACACACACAGTCGTGTACAAAGCTGATAGGAAATGAGGTTTTTAGTCATGTGTCACCTCTTCAACACTCTGTTTAGTCACATTTGTATTCATGAGATGAGATTCATGTTCACTGATGTTAAGCCGATGTACAACTAATAATGTACAGTTGACTACACAGCGTCTGCAGAGCCACTCACTCTGTTTTCCCTGGCGCTGTTTCCAAATTAAACAAATTAACTTTTAAGTTCAAAAGCAAGACGCAGTTAAAGTGGTCACTATGGCAACACGTACGAGATCTATTTGTGTTTACTATTAATATATTACAGACTAAAGTAGGACACTTCAAAATCATTTTCTCTTTTGTCCGTTATTTAATGAGATTTGATTTATTGAGTTGCCGAATGAGATAAAGACGCTGTGAGATGAGGTGTGATTGACTGCTGAGATGAATTTATTAGTCAGGCAGCTGTACATTTTACATAATGATTAATACTGAAGGCAGATCCTTCATAAGTGCATTGAAATGAAAGTCCATATATACTGTGTTGAATCCTTGAATATGTATTCAAATTAGAATAAAAATCAAATCAGACATGTGAAATGTGACCTTGACTACACCCTGCTAACTGTGAAACTAAAAATGTTAATTATATTCAAAATTCATAGTGTGATATCTTATTGTAAACATACCTAGTTCCTTAAACTGTGCACTACAGAAGTTACAACTACGAAACCTATTGTTAATAACAACATTAATAACAACGATTTTGCATGCTACTACTACTACTACTACACTCTTTGCTGTATAAATTTCACTACTCCCCTGCTGTAAGATTAAATGGTAACAGCGGTCAAACGTGTACAGGATGAGTGTGTCCCAGCTGAGCTCAGACGTCTGCCGACATCTTCCAAACTGAACTGTACATCCAGTGAGACCCAGGGACGTGAAAACACAGCATTGTCACCACTCGACTGCCACTACAACAGGGCTGCTGCTGCTGCTGCTGAGGCATCACCCCTGGGACCACTTGATCTGTCTCCCACACACACGCACAACTGGAATCAAAGGGGTCAACTCGTCCTACAAAATATTGTCGATGAAAATTGAGTGTGAAGAAACAGTACATGCAGCTGTCGGCTAAGTGAAGGAGATGGAGGGTTAGTGTGTCCAGGCCAAATGCAGGCAGTGCTGTGCCTGCCAAACTCCTTCCTCTACTCCCCCCTTCCTCAGGCCCAGAGACACAGGGCTGACTGTGTGAGTTTATAATGCTCCCTCCACAGCATGTATGGGGGAGCCTTGTGCCTATGTGCAATGTCCTGATAAAGGACGAGGCAAAGCAAAACACACGTATATAAACACAGACGCAAAAGGGATACATGTCATATTCATGGTTATTATTCTGTGCGTCTGTTTTGTCCCTTATCTGTGACGTGTGTCAGTGTACGTGCTCATGTGTGAGACTCTGTTGCTTTACCACTAGGCTGCACTGTCAGTCTGCCTGTCCAATAGGCTGCACGTCTCTGTGAGGACGTCTGCATTGTCGTCTTCACCCTTTGATGCTCTGATCTTTCCAGACCAGAGGATAGAACACTCTCTGAACCCTTACGTGCAACTTACTCGAGAACAACAACAAAAAAGCAGAAGAGGAAAATGAATTTCACAGATTTCTGACAATATCGGATGTACTGTAGATGCATGACCAGAGGGATTTGTATAGGAGAAAAGGAATGCTTTGTCGGGAGCTGGCTAACAAAATGACACAGAGAAATTAAATCTATATTTTTCAAATACTAGCAGAATATTAGAAAAGAAAAACACCCATCTGTCTAGGAATGATTTTCCATTAAAATGTAGCGCCGGCAGCTACTCACCAGATACAAAATGTTTGCTCTTCATTTTTACAGCCAAACATGATCTCCCTTATTGTATTGAATTGAATCAGAAAATAGATGTGTATACCCAGTGACACCGGCTGCTGTCTCAGCCACCGCTTGCAACTTTGGTAATTGATGTTTCCAAGCAGAGGGAACATCAGAGCATAGCATCTCAGTTTAGGCAGCATGCAGTGCAAAGTCCTGGCTACTAGAGGCTGAAATGTCCACATTCATAATAAAAAGTCCGGGAGAGTGTGTGGATAATAGCGCTCAGAGGCTCTGGTGTTATAGGAATGATGCGTGTGGCTCAGAATATGAATGGGCTATGAATGCGAACGCAAAGAGAAGCAATAGCAAACATAGTCGGGGTCATTTTGTCCTTTTTGTCATAAGTGAAGCTGTGTGAGGGAGAGAAATGTGTTTCAGAAGGGTTATGTGTTATTACACACACACACAGAGCATCAGAAGCCTCGTTTTTGTATGTTCAATCATATTCACTTGCTTTTATACTGTATGCATGTGGTATTATGAGAAAGTGTATTGACAATTCTGTGTTATGTGTCTGTCCATCTTGTGATAGGCCTCTGAATAAGTGCACCATGTCTGCAGTTCACATTGTGTGTCTGTGCACGGGGGAAAATGTGATTGCGTGTGTGTGTGTGCGAGAGAGAGACCAGATGGTGGGGGTCAGTGCGTGTCTACTGTTGTGGGGCTGTTGTGTGTGTTAGCTAAATATAGCACTGTAGTGACAGAGCCACTCAGACATATACTCTCTCCCTCCCTCCCTCCCTCCCTCCCTCTCTGTCACCAGTCTCACGTCAATTCTTTGATCAGTTCAGCTCCGCTCATTTCACCTCAGCGTAATTGAGTCACTTCATAGCAAAGTGAATTAATTTCACGTAAAATAACTTCAACTATTAAACCAACCCGGCCGTAAAATGACACTGAAAGTGGTCATTTTGACTCTTATCATCACCAATTAACATCAGGATTGTGCTTCATCATAAAAGTATTGCCAGACAAATTTCACTTAACACACTTCACAATAGGTTGAGTTTCTAGTGCTGTAGAGTATATGCTCACACAGAGAGAGGGATGTCCTCCATGTTCTTGAGCAGTTCCGGATGACATTCATTTCATTATTGTCTTACCACACCGAGTTTGACTAATTTAATAGAAATACTGTTTTTAATCGATCTTAATTTAAAATTCATACACCTCCTTCTAGTTGATTTTACATTTGTTGCAGGTTTATTACACTGAATTAAACTTAACTCTTCAATCACTTGAAAGAATGCTGTCTGCTTGCCTGCAAATTTATATTGAATTCCTAATTAAAAATGTAAGTAAACAAAATGTATACATCCATCCATCCATTTTCTACCACTTTATCCTCCACATGAGGGTCGCAGGGGTGCTGTATATATATATAGGATAGTATGTCCTCAATTATATGTTTTATGTGAGACTTAACAGCATAAAGTGCCAGAAATTGCATTAAAGAAGATCTACCCCGAGTCTTCAAAAGGGTTCTATCCGAGATAGATTCACACTTGCTACTTCTACTTTGCTATTTTTCCCATGGACCCGTAAAATGATCGTCAATGAATCTCAACATTTTGTGCACAGACGTATGGATCACTGCTGAAAACCGAACTGCAGCTCAAAGGGCATAAAGCCTTCCCTTTTATGCTTTCTATCTGAAACATGGACGGGACTGATGGTGAATTATCAATGATCAAAAGAATAGTAAAGTAGTCAAGTAATTGGAATTAATTAGGCAGTGGACTAGTTTTTATGTGAAAAAGAAAGAAATGCTTTCTGGGCCCAAAGATGTAACATAAATACTGGTGTTTATAATAGAAAGTAGGCTGCCTGTGTAACTTATTTGCTTATAAGGGTGCATAAGCAAACCTATAAGTGCAGTGCAGGATGATTGCCCTTATTCCAGAAAAATGTGACATCTTTAACATGATAAAGATGTCCACCTCTCTAGCAACAGAATAACACGGAGTATCTTTTTTAGATTTCTTCCAATCTCCTCATCTTTTTGGCTGTCATACCACATATCTTTGCTCACCCCCCTCCAACATATAGGTCAGTGATCTCTTATCTGGGAACGCAAGTGTACACAGCTTCAGGTCAGAGGTGCCGTACTTAAGAAGAAGCCGTGCAGACATGGGCTTTTTGATGGAGGTTGAGTCATAACAGAAAGGGAAAAGAAAATTGTCACAAATGCAGCAACTGATGGTACTCTGTGCACAAGGACCTCAAATTGCAGATTATGGATGACGAGTAGTTTTACACTAATTATTTGATGGTGTACAATTTTATGGAACAAGAATAAAAAAAATGACTGCCAAGCAATGGAGACAAATTGGACAAAAATATTGCCTCTTGTCATTCAAGGCTATCCTATATTTTGCCTACTACTCAAACCACAACTGTCCATCAGGACTGAGGGGTTCAAAATTAGCTCCATCTTATATATGCAGCACTTTCTTTTGTCACAACTACAACACTGCAGTACTGATTTTACAGTGATCTCTCAAGGTGGCAGAATCTTGTGACGGTAGATGACATGGGTGACGTCCCTGTGGAAAACCTAAAGCCTACAAAGCAGAGCACACCAGCAGTGTACCATATGGCATAATTTGACAAAGAGACAGGAGATGCAGTCAGCCAATACCTAGTAATAAGCCTAGTGTAGTAGGCTACACAGCATATCAAAATGCAATTGACACATTGCTTTAACATAAAGACCGGGACACTGCACGCCCCAGTGTGTCCGACACTGTCAGCTCTCGTCAGTGTCGTCAGAAGTCTGGCTGAATGCTTTACGGCCAGTCCAGAATATAGAATTGGCGCCGGCATCCGTTGCTGATGGAAGATTGGAAGAGAAGAGACATGAAAATGATGCAGCAACCAAATGACGTGCAAACAACAGGGTGCACGCCCAGCAGCCAGAAATACCTTCAATATTTACATAACATAAAAGAGAAAGTATCCTCCAATAAGAGATTGCAAGCAAACGTTTAATGTCAGATATGAAGTTTGAAATCTATTTAAAACTCTGAATTATGGTCAGCTATAGTATTCTGACTCTTCCAAAGTCCTACCTGCACTTTAACGTAGTGGAAGTTTGACTGCCTGCTATGCCTATGCCATCGGGGGCAGAAGGTCTTGCAGGCCAAAGTACCACCCCGGGTGCTGCGGGAGGCGGACAGGCCGAGCAGGAACCCTGAAAATACTGGCCAATGTTGGAGGCAGGTCGCTGGCATAGACACCTCTGAAATCTCCAAATGTCTAATAGTGTTCTGAAGGGCAATTTTCTCTCCAACATAATACATTTAATACATGACATCATATTCATAGTTATAATTTACCCTTAGAAACAGTAGTAGAAGGAACAGAAGATGATCGTTGTGCTACCTTTGTGGAGACCAAATCTCTGCCCTTCTGGAACCCTCTGAAAATCCTCATTTTATGGTTCCTGTGGGTTAAAAAAAAACAGTCGTCTGTGCTAATGGACCTCACTTGATACAGTTAGCTGTGTGGTTGCAACAGGTGTTGTAGCGTCCAACAGGTCTTTTACAAGCTGGATGTTCATGCTGACCGTCATTGTGAAGTCTTCATGTCCCTGAAGATGATTCCAAATCTTTTTTTATGGGCGACTACTTCAACCTGACCACATCTGTTGGAGCATTTAGGTCAGCTGTATTAAGTGAGCTTTCATTTCAGCTCAAACTCCTCTGCAGTTGCCCAGTGTTTCCTTCACAGCAGGGTTTCTCAATCCTGGTCCTGGGGACGCACTGCCCTGCATGTTTTTTACATTTCCAACACACCTGATTCAAATAAAGGGGTCGTTATCAGTCGTCTGCAGTGACCATTTGAATCAGGTGTGTTGGAGCCGGGAAACATCAAAAACATGCAGGGCAGTGGGTCCCAGGACCAGGATGGAGAAAACCCTGTTCTACTAGGGGACCGAACAGAATCCAACTGTAAACTGTCAGAGCTGCTTGTCTAATCATATTTTTACCCACAGCTAAAGTACATTTACACAACGTGATGTAATCTGCTCTGAAAGTGTACAGCCTGATTAGTACAGTCTCTGAGTAATGAGCGTTGATTATTCAGTCTAAATTACGCGCATATGTCACTGACTGCTGCTTCAATGGTGTTTTTCCTCGCTCCGTCCTTGTCTCCTGCTAAACACACAAGCATGAGCTCAAGCTTTTGCTGCTGCTGCTGCTGCTGCAGTTTAAATGATCACAGACACCTACAGTATGTTCGCTGTGATCTCAGCCCAGTAAATTAATAATAATGCACTGTGTTATGTTGTATTTAAGGCATTTCCTGCTTTACCACAGGGGTCATGACTACCATCCAGACTGTAGGACATCACAATATGACCATTTCATTATTTTATGCTTACACATAAACTGTGGAGGTGTCCACTAAAACATGGCTTATTCACTTCACTACACTAGTTTAGACGTGTTCCTTTACAAGAGGCAGTTCAAGTGTCAACCAATCAAATCGTATTCTAAAAATATTTATAATACAACCAATGAAGTCATGTTAATGCGCTTTAGGTCGAGTTCACCCAACTCTCATACAACCACACTTCCAAAAACCTGTGTCCCGAAACCTTTAAAGTAAAGCTGCGCTGTGTAACCTTTGGTGATTTTTATTACTATTCTGCCTGTGAGCTTAATGAACAGAAAAGATGTCACATTATTTGTATGCTCCTTCATCTGTGAATGGGGCCAGAAACATTTATCCTAATAACAGTTTTATTTTTGTTTGTTTTGAGCAGTGGAATTCCCTCTGAAAATGTTGTGGGTTGTCGCTTTGTGTCTTGTGACATAAAATGAATCACTACCTGTGCGCAGTTGTTGCTGGGTGACATGAGATGTAAACACCCACTATACTGAGAAACACTGCGAGAGAGTTGTTTGGAGCTGACAGACTTAATCAGCATTGTGTGAACTATTTTGATGATCTGAATCTAACAGACATTTGTTGATGTTAAAAGGTTCTGAATAAAGGCCTGGTCCTACAGCTACTGGTGTTAAATTTCTTAAGGTACGGGATTTTGGAACGCTTTAGACCATAAGTGCATGGTGTCAATGCATAAACCGACTATAATTATTCAAGCCCTTGAAATAAAAGGAAACTTAATGTTGAACAGGTTACAATGAACCTGTTTTTTTTTCCAAGCAAAGAGCAGCAGGGACCGTGAGAGGGTCTTAACCAAGAGCAACATCGATAATGAGGTTGTGTGTGAGAGAGAGCGAGATAGAGATATAGAGAGAGAGAGAGCCGTGAGCTTTGCTGGGTCAGTGTTGTTGTCGTTTAGCGCTAATTAGCAGACTGCCTCTGAGCCTCGAGTGTCCTCTCATAACACACACACACACCCTCTTTCCTAATGACCAGTCTCCCTGAAAACAAGAATTTGCCTTAAACATAGAACATGAACATGAGTTTCTATTGTTCTCTTTTTTCACCCCCCCCCCCTCCTCCACCCTCCTGTTTTATGTTTTTTCGTGAACATGATATATTTCTGCACAAGAGTGACGTCCCTTAAGACAAACAGCCAAAAGTGATCACTTGTCTTGTATCTATCTCTTCACGAAAGCTTGTCGGAGAGTCATCAGAGTGGACTGGACTGCTCCGCCGAGACACTGTCAGACTCTCTTTCTCTTCTTTTTCTCTCTGTGTGTATACTTCTGTTCTCCTGTATGTGCACAAGTTATGTAGATCAAGTGTTACACATGGCTCACTTCGGATATTTTACTCCTCTTCGTAAATGTCCACTCACTTTCCTACTTACCCCTGATACTTACTCTATATTAGAGTATATTAGTGTAATTTTATCTTTTTTACTTTTTATTTTTTGTAATTTTCTTACTATTTTATTTTATTTTATTTTATTTTATTTTATTTTATTTTATTTTATTTTATTTTATTTTATTTTATTTTATTTTATTTTATTTTATTTTATTTTATTTTATTTTATTTTATTTTATTTTATTTTATTTTATTTTATTTTATTTCTTAACTGAGCTGTTGTGAATGTGTGTTTCCCCCCTGGGGGAGGAATAAAGTCATTCAATCTTCACTTGCATCTTAAAATTGATATAAAAAAAGTTTTAAAACATTATGGTAGAAAGTAGATAACTAGAAATATGTGATTAAAAATGGCAGGTCTTATATACAAAGGTGATTGTTACACGTCGGCAAATTTGTTATGTTTTGTTTTGGGAGTCACGTTTTTGTCATTTCCTGTTTTATTTTGGTGAGGTTTTAGGGTTTCCTGTTGGTCTGTACTTCGTCTACCTTGTCCTTGTCTGATTACCTTGAGTGTTTGCACCTGGTATCACTCCCTGATTGTCAGCACCTGGTCCCCTTTCCCCTTCTTAAGTCACTCACTTCCCTTTGTCCTTTGTCAGTGTGTTTTTTTTTTGTCTCCATGTTCCTCGTTACATTACTCATGGTTTAGAGAGTTTAGAATCAAGTTGATCTAGTTTTTGTTTTCTGGTTATAGGTTTTTCTTTCCCGTTTTCTCTTGCCTTTGGCATTATTTTATTTTCATTTTTTTGAATAGCGTTTATGTTCATGTTTTTGAGAGAGCAATAAAGCCTCATTTTGAGTTCACTGATCTGACTCAGTCCCGTCTAAGACTCTTGGATGCAGGGTCAGGATGGGCTATAAAGCCCCATCTGTTTTCTAAAACTGGCCCATGCTAAAATAAATAAATGGGTGAGTTCCCTTCAAGTCTATATCCTTGTCTCTGCAATGACATTCAAAGGTTTTGCTGTAGTGCTTTCATTACCTCTCTCTGAGTCTGCTTTGAGCCCGTATTATTCATAAATTACGTTGTGACATGTTAACTCGATACAAAATAAAATTGACCCAAAGTGTATATATACAGAGATATAGGGTCATACCATGCAGAGAATGAATACACTTTGCCAGCAGGTTTTGGTTACACTGCATAAAATTATGTATATTTAAATGGAAATGCATCCAGTAATCCAGGCAGCAGCGCTAGCGCTGAGAAGGATTTAGAGGTTGTCCTTGTGCTGAAAGAAACAGAGACTTATACAAGAACAATTACTGCAGAAGTCAGTCACCCTGATGCGACACAAGAGAGAAACAGTCAGAGGCCCAAAGTGTGCATTTACGGGCCAGAGATTACAATGAGTAATTGTTTAAAACGAAGCATCATGATATTATTTATCTTTAAAATCACTGAATTTCTCCCAATTTCTTCAAATGCTATATGCTTAATATAAAATAAAATAATAATAATAAGAAGAAGATAATGAGAAGCACTACAAATCTCTAACAAAATGACGTAAGCTTTGAAAAAGCTTTGTATGGCTTTACTAATGTTCAAGCATGTAAATAATCAAGTTAAAGGACAGTTTTCATTTGTGCGTCGCCGCAACAGTTGCTTTCATCTTTCTCTTGTGCAAGTGCTTTTCACTCCTAGAGCAGCTTGATAAATACACGCCGTTACCTCCGAACACTTTCCCTGCACCACCGTCACCAGATCACAGAGGGGGCAAAAAAAGACGGCATGACATTTATCCCTCCAGTGACAAGGAGCATTGAGGTTGCGATGGAGGATTAATTGGTCACACATTGTACTTGTGTGGGGTCTGCCACAGCAACTGCACTGAACACTCCTGCCTGGCATTGTACTCTGGGTTCAGAACTCTGGTTGAATGTTCCCAGGAAATACAGTATATCTCAGCGATGAGGGGAAAAAAAGAGAGACTACATTCTGTTTATTTGGGAATTAATTAAAGCATGTGCGACGTTACCATGTGAATGTTCATCACGTTCGGGGGAACATAATGGTCCACGGTAAATGTTTCAGTGTTAAAGGAACACGAAAAGAATTTGTTTAACTCTACACTACTGCCAAATTTACTGTGCAAGTAAAGCTTAGATTACACCGTTCAAGTTAAAAGCGTCGGAATTGACTGCGAGCACCTCCTCCACATGCATCTGTCTCCTCATTTACACATCAGAAGGAGTTCTATACCTACCTGTCTTCAAGAACTACCTCCAGTTCATATAGCTGAGTACAGATGTGCTATGTTTGGGTAATTAGAGGAAGCTATCCGCACCCTAGAGGTTTATTTTTTACGAGCAATTCAATTCATTTTGCACTGTTTTTTAAGATCCTCCCAGCACCTCTTTTCATTTAAGGATGGAACAATCGATATGGGACACATTTTGCTGCTGATAAATTGTAGCTCTGTGGTGTGTGTGTGTGTGTGTGTGTGTAAGAGACTTATTACTGTACAGACACATGTGCATGAGTAAAGGAGGACAGAAAAGCATCTTCAGGTATTGACGGTCAGCTTTCTGCAGGGTTCACATCTCTCAAACACGACATGTACATCCATTTTCTTCTGGTCAAAAAAAAAGAGTCAACACAAATGGGAATGATGCAATCCACATTCACATCCAGGTCAATAAATGCTGCCTTTTTATCAGCAGTGATGCAAATATAGAGTTAAGTTGAAGGTTATTTCTATAGCACAAGAACAGTACGCATGCAAATATAAACAGCAGTCCCTAAAACAAATCAGAAATAAATATAAATTAAAAAATAACTACATACAGTACACATACACTAAAAACCACAGTTTCTTCCTCAACCAGAACTGAAAGCAGGTGAGAAGAGATCGTCTTTAGCAGCGTTTAAAACTGACCAAGGGTCTGGGCATCTCGGACATGGAAAAGTTCTGCTGTTCCACAGTTTGGTGGCAGCCACTGACACCCAAGGATGGGATAATTGTGCTGTCTACTGCTACTACTACTTTATTTAGGCGGTCTAGCTGCAGAGTTTGCACCACTCGGCACATTTTTTTGACATGACCTTGTGATGTGCACCGTTCGAGACGCTTGACAGAGGTTCTGAAGAGACAATAGATCAACACACAGGGACATTGTCAGTGTTCTGCATGGTGCTTTCCTCTCTTGTGTGTTGCACTTACGTTGTTTACGACGCATGTGTAACATCGAACCAGACTCACAGGAGGAAAAAAAAAAACACAGCATACACCAGCTAATTGTGTTTTAAAATACATGTTCATCTATGTAACACTTGTAAAACACTTATAAAGTAAGTCATTAGGAGTGGAGGGGAGGAGGACAACAACTTGGGAGGTAAACAAGGACCTCCACCACACAGCACAAGATCTTTGTCACTTTAAGAAAGACAGCAAACAGTTCTGGCAGAGCGAGGACGGAGGTGTGTGTAAGTAAGTGTCAGCAACTCAGCAGACTCAATGTGTGTGTGTGTGTGTGAGTGAGTTGGAATATGTCTTTGTGCCTTTGCATGAAAAGGACGGTAGGAACTCTGGGAAACTGTGGAAGGTTACTAGGAGGGTTGCATCATGGGAGGTAAGGTCAAATAAAGTTCAGTGCTGAACTAGTTGACCCAGAAGCATTGCCAGGGTCACACACACACACACACACACTCACACACACACATCCACCATACAGTTGATGAGCTTATCTTTCCTGAATGTCGTCTATTCATTTGTTTGCCAAGAGTGCTGCAAAAGCAGAGGGACAAAGAACAGCAGACACTGTAAATCCATTTATGTGTGAGAGAAAAGGCATGCATATCCAAGTGTGTGTGTGTGTGTGTGTGTGTGTGCGTGCCCAACTGACGTCCAACTGCATGGCGAGTTATCATCAGATTCAGCTGAAGCTAATTTACTTGTCAGTGTTAAATGTCACTCCTTTAGTTAAATGAGACAGACCATGCGGCTGTACATTTGTACTCTGTGTCCTTGCTGCAGTGGAGACGGGTGTCAGGATAAAAGGCGATTTTTTTCATAATTGTATTCAGTTAGACATGGCGAGAACAATTAGCGGACAACAAGAATGACAGTTAATACACAAACAGATGAAAATATCAAAATACAAAATTCAAATGTACACAAAACAATCCTCCCAGTTGTTGCCAGCCATCATCCCACATAAATATGTATATGGGAGAATATAAATCTATGTAATCTTGCACTTTGTTATATCATATAATACACGTTTAAATAACTTGGACCTTCCCCAACCAAACAAAGCACCAAAGGGCTCAGTGTTCCAGGTTCTTGCAGCCTTGAAGTTGTCTTTTCCGTGTCAGAGAATTTGACTTGCTACGACCGCGTTATTATGGGCTCACGTGGGGACGTGCATGTGTTGCCCTCTGCTGTGTTGCAGACACAGGACAGGGGTGTGTTAGTGTGTCAGCCATATCGGAATTAGCCGCGGCATGGTCAATTGTCTTGTTAAAACATGCTTTACACTGTCATTAGGCTTCAACAGGCAGCGCAACAAACAGCCACTTACACAGAGCATGAGGCTGCATCTACAATCAACCCTCCGTGTGTGTGTGTGTGTGTGTGTGTGTGTGTGTGGAGCTCTGAGCAATGGCTTGGTGTGCCAGGTGAGAAATTTCAAATTGCACATTGTCTAATGCTTCAAAGGTCAAGCCACGATAATGCACACTCATAAGTGCCCTTGTCGCACGGCCATTATCCACACTTTTTTCACCAGCTGTTTTTGTTGAACGGTTGTCCACAATGGTAATGAGGCTAGAAAGGCGCCCACATTCATATGACACATACTGGTGTGAACTGCGTAATCTCATCGCACCAGACTGTGTTAGGACTGATTATCCAGTAGTTTGTCATGTTTTGTTTTTCTATAAATCATAATTTTAAGAGGTGAGCGGACAAAATCATAAGATTGGCTCTGTTTCGTTTAAAAACTCTGTTTCGTTGGAGCTTTTTGAATTTGCTAATAAGCATACCGTTTCATGAGTGGTCTCAATCACTAGTTTTAGCTCCTTTTCAATAGAATATGATGTCAAGTTTGTAAGTTATGTTCCCATTGAGAGGAAAATAGACAATAAAATGTGATAAATACAGTATGAGGGGACAGCAGTACGATGCAGGTGACATCTGTGAGTTTCTGTTTGCAAAAAGGTCATCATGGCGGAGATTAAATCTCGAATCTCAAGGCTTACGGGTGACGTCAATGCTGGTTACCACTTGATTTGTACAGTCGATTTTGACTTTGGACATTTTCCGGGACTTCATTTCCTGCCACACCCCGTGTAAAATGTATGGAAAATGTCTGTGATATTCCTGGACATAGTCCTGCTGTTGAAACGTGTCTGATTGCCTGACATGGTACAATCTCACAAAGCATCCAAAACAAATGTCCAGACATTTTCTTTTCATAAGAGTACAATTTTGAAGAGAGCTGGTAAAAAGTCGTCACCCTGCCACTTAACTACATCCCATATTCTGTCGCGCTGCAGTCTGAACTGAAGCCATGTGTGGACTGTCAGTCAGGACCGACATTATCTTTGTGTCTCGGGTACTGAACTAGAAAAATGCAACCAGTTTATCAACTTACAGTTTGTCCCTCAGAGGGAACCAACGTTCCAAGATATCAAGAGGATTATATTGTACGACATGTCCTATGAAAATGTCTGAAAGCAAAACATTTACTGAATATTTACAGCAAGTTAGAGTCAGTCTGTGTGTGATGTTTTTATTTACTGTATGTAAATGGTGAAAAGGCTGAAAAGTGATGGTAGCTGTAATACAGCGGTAAATACAGATGAAGTAGTCGATAATCCCTATCAGATGCGCCCCTACCAGCACAAAAGGGATAAATGAGATGTTTTTGTTTTTATTCATTTACTTTTTTTACTACTGACACACGTAACTAATCAACACAAACTTTACTAAATAAGGCAGCAGTAGATCAGCAGCTCCTGTGTCTTAACCGGTTGCTTAGGTGAGATCCAAAGTGCAATAAGGATATGTTGTTTTTTCTTGGGAAAATGGGAGGAGCTTATCCGGGCACTACAAACTAAATAGCAAGAACTGTTTCCATGCTCTTTTGCTTACAGTGTCTGGACCACATTTTTGTTTTATATGTCACTATGATTACATTTTCAGCCTGAAAGGCATCTCTGGAAACTTGTCCTACCCAGAAACGGGCTGTTTCTTTTTGTTTCTTTCAGTCTTCTTATATACTGTACATATCACATACAGTATTTTCTAATTTACATCTCAAACCACCTGATTTATTATTATTTTTTTTTTACATATAAAGCTGCTTTGATAGTCTGACAGCAGAGCTGACACATATTTGCAGGAAAAAATAACAATTATCTTTGTAGGTTCAGTCAAGGCCAAAATCTGCTTCTATATTATGGTCCCACGTGTGTGTGTGTGTGTGTGTGTAATCCAGAACAGTAGAGTAATGTTCCCCAGCACACAGCTGCTAAGTGACAACAAAAGGCCTGTCACTGTGATTAATGACAAGGGAAGAGTCCCCCACTTGCTTCCTATGTGCAGTACTGTAGCAGCAGCTCTGAATGGAGCCCTGTGCACATGCGGGCATGTTGTGCATGTGCATCTCTGTTGGTCCCTTTCTGTGTCATTCCACCAGTTAATACCTCCACTTATCTCCGACCTTGCACACTCGTAGCAGCTCCTGCAGGACCTGCCCAAAAAAAACAAAACAAAAAAAAAACATGATGTTTTTGGCTCAGGAGAGGAAACAAGCAGAGGAGGGAAAGGAGGACGACCCGGTGCCACGGCTGGAAAAAAAAGACAAAGGTGGAGCCAATACACAACATGGCATATCCACCAAGGTTGCTTCAGAGTCTAAAAGGCTCTTGACTTTTTGCCATTCAGTTGTTTCCACGCCTGCATCCTGGGCTGCTCTTTTCTTTTCTCGCTTTTAAGGTGAAACAAACGGAGGAGTGAGAGGGAGGAGGAGAAAGTCTATTGATTAACGTTTGCGATTCTCGCATCAGGAAGCAAGCGCCAAACTCAGCTGGGGTCAATCACATCAGCCACGGGTGCAAAATTGATGCTCATTGCCATGAAAAAAAAAAAGAAGAAGAAGAAAACTTTAATGTTCATTCCGGTGATTTAGATGCACAGCAGTGCAGCTCCTCACATGGGGCTGAGAAAAGTTTTTCAAAGCAAGGAGAACAAGAAGATCTGCCTGAACCTAAAGTAGCTCGTGTTTAACTTCATTCGAAAGTTAATATGTTAGTGAATAATTAAAGGATGCTTGAACTATTTTTTAACTCACCATTTATCCTTCTTGTGTGTTTCATATTCACACTATAATCTAATATTAAGGCGACTTTATGAGAAAATGCTATCCTCAATCAGACAACGCGTGAAATATAATTGTGAATTATTTATCCTCTTTTAGATTTTTACAGATGCTTAAAATATACTTGCCATGAGGATTTCATATGTTTATAAACATAATATTTAAATAAACTGTATAGTGTAATGGCCACGCACAAAGCTACTGTATATGAAAAAGAGTTCAAAATGCACTTTATTGTATTTATTTAGTTTATTTGTGCATTTATTTCATTTATCATTCAGTTATTATGATGTGATTAACTATTATTTGTGTTTTCCTGGTGAAGCTGCCTAACTGCACTTTGCCATTTGCGTACCAGTGCTTGCATTGTCTCTCACCACTGTAGTGGTTTGTGAACATTTTAAAGGGCAAAGTAGTTTTATTTCTAGAGCACAAAAATGCATACACAAAAACAGTGATTCACAGGAACATTTAAAAACAACACATTAAAAAAACAACAACACAGGGACACATTTGTAAGAAGTACACACCAAATTTTTTTGTTAGATAAATCAAATAAATTAAAATGAAAGGGAGTAAAAAGAAATGAAAAGATTTGACTCATAAAGAGGCAGTAGTAAAAAAAAAAAGGAGGTAAATTAGTAATAATAAAAAAAAGGTTTTAGAAAAAAATCAGGATTAGGTAGAAAAATATACCGATAAGATAAATACTAGAGGATTCTAATCTATAAAAAATGTAAAACATTAAAAGGTTCAAAGTTTAAAAGGGTAGCAGCTTAATCCACTTAATCCATGTCACAATAAACTTCATTTAAGGTTGTTTTAAAAGTAGGAAGAGCTGTGTATACAGCATTTACTGTACATGAAAATAAATTGTTGAGCAAAAAGAAAAATATATTCATTTTGCCATTTGTACATCATGTAGAAATGTATATGTCTTCGTATTCTTGTATGTGTATTATTTTTTTATTTTTTTATTTTAATTACTATTTTTTTAAATATGGTCAAACATTTTCTGTCTAGATTATTACCTGTACCTGGTCATCAACCAGTGTTGTAAATGTGCTAAAGTTTTCCCGGCAGCCAGTAATATACCTCATGTTAACTAGGGTTAATAGCTGCATGAGTACAGTGCTGTTATGCATTGCTGAGAGAGCAGAAAACAAATTACAATTAGCTGCTTTAAAAAAAATGTGTAAAAGTAAATATTGTAAAATAAAATAAAATAAAATTCCTCTCAGTTATTTTCCATATTTAAAAATGTTGGGATGTAGCAGGACGGCTTGGTGAGGCAGCTGTTGGAGCATTTGGTGGGTCGTGGTTGAGCTGGGCCTGCCTCCAGCTTCTGTGCTGAAATTAACATGAAGTGGATCTAAACTGACAGGCATAAACATGATATCAACCTCCCATCTAAGTCTCGGTTCAAGAGCAAAGACATAACTTTATAGCACAAGTGACTGAGAAATTGAATTATACGTAAATAGGAAAAACTACAAAAAGCTGAACGTAAAAAACAAAAGGGATCCTAAAACCAAAACCTACTGATATAAAATAACTTGCTGGTGTGACTTGTTTACATGTTCTCACTAAACAATCAGAGTCGAGTCCTAATCTGGTTTTAGAAATGCAGTGTTTTTAAGGGAATGCAGGATTTGTCACTTGCTGACAACAACACCCTCAGAAATAACACAGCGCATTTTAACTGGAGGACAAAAGCAACACAGCCCCCGTAAGGTGAAGACAAACTTCTGAAGAGACACACACCACCAAGCTCTTAAAGGTAAACTCATTCTGCAAAGCAGCAGCAGCAGTAGCAGCAGCAGCAACAGCAGCAGCAGCAGCAGCCACAGCAGCAACAGCAACAGCAGCAGCAGCAGCAGCACCAGGCGTGCTAACGAGGCCGTAGTGCCGCTCGCCATCCTCTGGCTTCAAGCGGGAAAAAGTGTCCTCTCCCTGAGAGCTGGAGAAGACCACAGGGGAAGTGAACTGTCTCATACTGTCCCAGATGGACTCATTATCCAAGTAATGAATCTCTCCCTCACACGTGTTTTACACACACACACACACACACACACACATATACACCCTCTGTCTTTTTCCTCTTTGCATCCTCTCACACACTCTCTCTTGTGAGTACATCAAACAAAAGATAATTTACATCAAGACAGACAAGAGGAAAGTTTGTCTTTGACTTTTGAGCAGATTAAAGGTAGCGGTGCCTTAGTTTTTCTTTGAATGCCACAAGCTTGGTCCAAAAAACTTGGAGCGACCCGGTTAAAAACAAGCTCAGATTTAACATTCAGCGCCGGACAGGTTCTCCTTCATTATGCAAATGAGCTCAATTAAAGAGATTTTTTTTTCTTTGTTGAATGGTTTGCTGTCACTGGTTGGCCAGTGTTTAACTGCTGGCCACTGACTTTCACTTGGCAGCGGTGCCTTTGGACAGTGTGTTCTGAAGATTCGAAGAACACACACACACACACACACACGCATGCCCACGTTATGTGAATGAGCCACACGGGGGGGTGGGGGGGGCGGTGGTGTGGCTGCACATAATGGCGGCCGTTGTTGTGATTGTCGATGGCTTGGCTGCCGTCAGAAACGCAGCGAGCGTGCGAGTCACTGTGGCTCAGTGTTTGCGTGTGTTATTGTGCGGCGCAGAACAGAGCATGCTGATGAACACAACAGCGCCTCAGTGCCTCTGTTGGCCCCTGCAAACACTGGGGACTCTGGGCACAATTAAAACAAGTCAGCTGCAATTATTAGCTGCCTCCCCCCCCCTTTTTTTTTTTAAACAGGGAGATAAAGCAGGCCTCCTCTGACTGTAATCTTGGGCTTCTCTGCTTTTTTTTTTTTTTTTTTTTCGAAATGGAAAAACTGCAGACAGACAGTGGAGAGGGTGGGGAGGAGGGACTGAGAATGTCAGACATCATATTTGGAGCAAACCAAAATAGCCCGAGCGTGTATCGGTATAAGCTTCTGTTGCGAATGTGAAATTGGGGATGTGTGCGAGAGAGCGCAGGCATACATGTGACCGACTCATAATGCAGCGAATGGGTAAAATTAGAAATACAGCCGCGTATAAATACTCCGTCACAGCATTTAAGACGAAGACGAAGTGAATCTATAATAATTGACCAGTCATGTGGTCGTGTTTTCAGTGCATGTGCCCATGAGCACTGGTCATACCGCAAACTACATTCTGAAGCATCTCGACCGGTCAGGCCCCTTTCAATCGCGTCTTTTCAAACTCCACTTGAGGAACCACAGTTTAAGATGAGCCAGGGAACCTTTTTCCGATCAAAGCCTTTTCATGTCACTTATAATAACATCTATCGGGGGCAACATACTTAAATTATTCATAGCACTGACCTCTCTGGTGCTACTGCTACAACTACTTATGTGTTTTCTGTTTGATCACAGGGCCCAATTTTCCCCCACTTGTGATCAAATCACCTGAGGCAGAACTGAAAACCTGCTCTGTATATCATCATCGTACTGTTGCGTGAAGGAAAACTATACACAACCAAATAGCATTGGTCCAAAGACAAAACCTGGCGGAGCTCTTTGTTATCTGATCATTCCGCTGACACCAGTTTCCTCAGCCCTCTGTTCTGTGTAATAGGATGTGGTGGTTCCAGAAATAAAATGAGAAGCTTAATCTAGATTGTGCTATATATGAGGTAAGATATGGGAGTGGCGGATTAAAGTGGCAGGTTTTATGTGTGTCTTGTTTCTGTTGTTTCTGCAGGGTTTGCTCAGAGGATGGGTGTTCCCTAATCTAAGCTGGCGGCCTTCACCGCTGTCGATCTCAGAGGTTTATCTAGAAGCCCAGCTTGGATACAACACCAACACACGTCTCACGCACACACACACACACAGAGACACGTTACACACCTGCACCTACAGTTCTCACCATGACTCTACAAAGACAGCAGACATTGGAGGGAGAGCAGGGCACTGATGCATGGACAACTCCAGGCAAAGATGTCATGAAGGAATGAAGTGAGGTCCCAGACGTAAAGCTTTAGACAAAGGCAGAAAAGAAACCACCAGGTGGACTGAAACCCCCACGGAGGAGCCCCGACTCTCTGCTCTCCCCTATTGATCCACCCTCTCCATCGCTGCCTTTCGTCCTCCCCTCGCTCTGTTCTCCTCTCCTCTCTCTGACACGCGGTTTCTCCGTCCTAGCCTCACCCAGCTTAACCCTGCCTTTCTCTTGAGCCTCCCCCTCATGCCCGGTCCTCCTCCTTCATCGGCTCCTCGACCCGTCCCTCACCCTCTCCGGTCCCCCCTACACCCCCCCCCCCCCACCCCCATACTGTCACCCTGGAAAGCATTCACTGTGGCTTACGCTACGCTGTCTTGCTGTCTTTGCTCACTAATGCAAGTATTCAGCGGATTAAAGGGAGAATGTTTTGACTGCGCCACGAATCATTTCCACGGCTTTTGATCAAAAAGCGAAGCTGAGTCCCGACTACACGGGCTGACAAAGGACAAAAAAACATGACAACCTCATTACTAATTCCGGCACTATTGGAGAAAATACGTGTACACAAACAAGAGGGGTCCAAAAAAAAAAAGAAAAAAAGTGGACTAAAAAATTTGGACCCCACTGAAATACACATGCCCTAACACGTTTGTCATCCTAGTTCAGGGATTGAGCCCAGCTCATTAGTTCATCTTACATAAGTATGCAAACAAGGCACAGATTTTGTTGTCCTCATTACACTGCGGGGAATTGGCCCAATAAAACGGGACTTATGTAAGAGCGAAGAGGACCGGAGTTTAACATCTGCCCCTTTGTGGCGCCGAGCCCGACGGGCTGCAATCACCAGCACCAGGCTGTCCTTACGCTGATACCGAGCGCGACGTAGAGAGAGTCAGATCCACGGCCAAATCCGAATTTGGCAGGCCCGTGTGTGTGGGAGGGTGTGAGTGTCTGCATGTGCCTGTGTTTTTGTGTCTCCTTTTTTTGGAGCTTGCCTTTTTTTGCCAAAGCAGACATTTCATGGCGGGAAACTATTAGAGGTGAATCTGAGTCCAAAGCTGCATTATCTCTCTTTGTGTCTCATAGAAGTGCCTTGGGTGATGAGTGTGTGTGTGTGTGTGTGTGTGAGTGTGTGTGTGCATGTGACTGTGTGTGTATTGTGTTTCTGCACCACACAGATGTCTCCTAAAACAAAGAGAATTTGTCAAACGTGTATGTTTCGGTTCCAGTGTATCAATCAACACGAAGAAGTTGCACGCTGTGAAAACAGAGCGGTTTCCTGTCTGCTCTGATCCTGCGCTGCAACTGGTCAGGTCGATGCAGCGAGCTGCTTCCTTTTGTGCCGTGAAGGTGATTATCGCCAAATATAATCTCAGCATCTTTGAATACATCTGGATAACAGAGAGATTGGGCTAAATAACTTGAAAAGTAATTACCTGCTAAGATGATGCTGTGTTAGTCTCTAATAAGCCAAAAAAAAAAAAATTCTCTGCACACATTTACAGTCAAGCACAGAGCGAAGTTACAAAGTCATATTGACCTCTGTATGCTTTGTTTCACAAAAATAGAACAGAAGTCCAGGAGAACCATCCAGCTAAAGACATTTTTGACCTGAATGTGCTTTAAATTCCCCTTATTTTACACTTTCCTGGTGTTTTATTTGAAGCTGTAATGTCAAAACGAGATGAGGTTTTAATAGAGCTTATGTTCACTGCACTCTGATATATAACACAGCTCCAGATGATCCTAATTAACTTTCAAAATCACTTTCTTTGTGTTGTGAGAGCAAACCTGCTGTAAACACCTTCTGCACCGGGGAAAGTTTGTTCTTAAGTATCAACCCACTGCGACATCACCCGTATATCATATTTTAAACAAAGCCATCTTCATTTTTAATAAAAAAAATCAACCATATTGGAAAAGTTTTTGGGGTTGGACCTTGAGTGACAACCCACACCTGCAACCGTGCACCTATTGGACCGCACTAACTTGCATAATGATCTGTTTGAGTCTAAATGGGACCATTGTGTCCAAAGAAAGGACAGTGCGCTACATTAAAGAAGGCATCGAACTGAAGTAAAAGAATTCTAATCTTAACTGTGTGCTCGAATGTGTTTTCTCTGCAAAATGCACACAACATGTACCAGGCTGACTATGGACTTTTGAGGCTAAGATTAGAACAATAAATTATGCATGAAATAAAAAATAAGACAGACTGTTCTTTTGTGGGTTGCCCAGCGTAAACGAGAAAAAAGTAAAGAAGTAAAACAAAACAAAAAAAGTAAGCGCTTTGCGTCGATAGCGAAAATAAAAAATGATGAAGTGAAACAAAGAACTGAACATGACGACTTAAATCATTTAAAAAAGTATCAACTTAATGAAACGGATGGAGACGATGGTCGAATAGTGGCTCTAATGTCACGTGTGCTGAGGGTAAACTTTGTGTATTTGTTACATCACAATCTCTTTTTTATTGATTTTGATTATTCTTTAGTATTGTGTCATGCAGAAGGAATATGCCCGGGCCCAGGGGTTTACAAGACAGCATTATTTCAACATATACGCACCAAGTCAGAGTAGAAAACAAATAACAGACAAAAATACATCAAAATGTGTTTTAAAATAAAAAGCCACACAATGTATCAAAATAAAATACTGTATTTTTGCATTTTCAAAATACTAAAACTGTGTGCACATAGTCTCCTGTAAATATTGTGACATTTGTTACAAAGCAAAGAAGCATAAATAAGTGGTGGGGTATGAGGTTGTCAAGCTCCTGTGTTGCTGTTGCAGCACGGTAGTGAATGACTTTGAAGTAAAAAACAGCCGATGGAAATCAAACAGAAAGTGAGTTAGGAGATAACATTCACAGGTTAAATAACCGAGCTTCTACTAAGAACAAGAACAAAAAGCGATATATAAATTGCTTTATTAAAATAAACTATAGCGACATTAAGTTACTCCTCTTGCATTGAATCAACTTCCTGTCTGATCTCAACAAGTCTGCTTATAATGTCCAAGAAAGTATTTTACAGTATTGCAGTTTTACAGTTAAAATAAAATACAGCACATTCAAGTATTTTGATATGAAGGCCTTTTCATCATATCACAAAAAATACAAATAACAATATAACGTGCATTTATCAGAAATACTGTAGACAACACTAAACAAATAAACGTACCTGATGGCTTTTTTGTATACATTATACTTTTACATTAAACCATTTTCATTCTGTAGTAGGAGTATTTCAGGGATTTGATGAAACCCCTGATGGCACGTTCATTCTTTCAACTGTTTTGACACTTTCATCGATATGGTACTTGGAACTGCTTAAATATAAAAATCTAATTTTACTCGTAACACCTATAATAATCTTATAATAATAATAGGGAAAAACAAATAAATTCATTTCAAAAATGGGTAAATTTCGTATCTTCTTAATTTGCTGTGCATCTGATTTTTCTAGTTTGAGGAAAACACATAGAAAATCCACTGTGTGCGTGAGATGTTAGAAAAAGAAGGGAAAATCCCTGCAGTCTAATAGTGTCAAAGATCTGACTGATGTGTAAATGTCGTACTTTTACTACTTAGAAGGAGAATGTGAAAAAAAAAAAAAAAATGGCTGACTAGAAAATCCAAAACACGTGGCCTCAAGTAGCAGAGACCTTGATGTGATCACATCTTATTTAAGAAATACATAAATAAAAGAAGGTTTGCAATATGTCATAATAATAAAACCAGTTTAAGTCATTTATTCAGTCATTTTATATATCATTTTATTTATACTGCATTTTAAATTGGACACCTGTGTGTGTGTGTGTGTGTGTGTACATCAGTTATTAGTGTAAATCTCACCTACCTTGCGTCCATCCTGCTCACTTGTGTCACACAAACTCCTGACTTTGAACTTGCAAAGAGAAGTTTTGTCTCCAGTTTTTTTTTTTTTTTCCCTTCCACATGGTAGTTCGGCTTAATTACAGTTGCTGTTTGAAGCTGTTTTATATATTATGTGCATGTACTACTACCTCGCTTTAGTTCAGTGAAAAGTAGCGGCAACTAAACGTCCCCAGGTCTGGTATTTGCTGACAGGCACAATATGGCCGAGCTCTGGGGAACTGCCTCTTATTACAGAATAACAGTGACCTTTAAAGCATCCCATCAGGCACCCTGGGTGTTCTTGGTAAAACATCTGTTATTGTAGCTCAAAGCCACACACCGCCACCAACAGCACGACTCAGTGTCCTGCTTTGCTCTGCTCTGCTCCGTTCAGTTCTGCTCTACAAACCTCACGCAACCTTCTTCTTTTTTTTTTTCCAGGAGACTGCAGTATTTTGCATAATACATAGCATGACAGGGGCCATATAGGCATCCGTGCTGTCTGCTGGACTTGAACGGCGTCTTTCTCTCGGAGACGGGATTCAACAACCAGACTGTCTGCAGTACAGACAGACAGACAGACAGACGTTTTTATATTTCATTTGCTTATTTGATTTGGCCAAAGCTGATAAGCTTGATATCCCAGCGCCGGGCACACATTTCCACAGAATGTGGCCAGTTTTGTTTATAGTGTAAAATCGGGATTACAGACCATGACACTTTCGGGCCCACTGGCCGCGCTGTGACTCTGTCCACATCCATAGGCTGAACAAAAACAGGTTTTTGTCCTAGAAACGCAATTTGAAACGGTGCCGTCTTGCTTCCCCACTTGCCTTTGGCCAGTGTGAGAAATATATCCCAACCCCTGCACTGAGACTGTGCATCAAACACTACAGGAAGTCTCAACTCCAATTGTAACTGTGTTACGGAAAATTGTGAAACTCTTGGATCGACGACACATGACATGCTTGAGTTTTTTGTGTTTTCTTTTTAAGGACAAGTAAGATGAGAATAAGATTTAAAATGGTTTATATGTAAAGGATCATTTCAGTTTATTACAACTCACAGTGGTAATAGCTGAACGTACTAGTTTTACTTTTAGTGTAAAAAAAACCCTTTGTACTTTGTACATATCATTGACAAATTGCTTAAAAAAAATCTTCCTTGATGCTTATTTAAAAAAATAAAATAGCCAACACAAATTAGCGAATTGAAGTGCCTGATAACTTGCCACTCACTTTGTTTCAATAGGATAATACAATAAAAGACAATAAGACAATAAAAAATATATATATATATATATATATATTTAGTGTTACGTTTAATTAAAATATAAAGTTAAAAAACTAAACTTGATTTGACTCCTTTTTGTCTTTAGGGATGGATGACATGTTTTTCTCGATTGCTCTGGTTGATGTAAACAGAAACTATACTATACTATACTACACTATACTATACTATATGTTGCTGCCGTTGAAACAATCAGCACAGTTGTATAAATTGTAATTTCGCACTGAGACAGTAGCTGCTAGCAGTTCCTCATTCCCCTGTAACCACTGATGTAGAAACCAATTAACTGGATGGCTTAATACTGAAGGAAATATAACTAAGAGGCAACAACATTAACAAGTTATTAAACGGTTATTTCTTCTATAGGTTTTAGGCAGTTGATGAACTCACGTGATAACATAGAGCAGCTTTAGAAAAAATAACATTTAGTGATGAGTTTGAGAGGATTTCGCAATCAGGGCTTGGTTCCGTTATCAAACCTACCATTGTTCCACTTAAAAAACTTGAAGGATATTAAAATGACAGTGAGATTGTGGAGCGTATGGGGATAAATATGCAGCTGATGTATAGCAAAGCGACGTTATTGCACTTGCTCCTCAGTTATTTTGATGTCGGTTGTGAAGTGACAGGCGGGGCCATCTGGGCAAACCACAGGAGCTGCATAAGCTCAGTTTTTGTTGAACTTTTTAACTTAGTGGCACTGACCTCTGTGGCCACAGCTTGAACTGAAAGACAGAAAGAACAAATTACTTTGTGTTATTTTTGGGAAGAGGGGGTCACACACACGGCAGTGTTGCCTTGCAGCAAAGGGACCCATGTTTGCGACCGGGTCTGAACGAAGGCCTTTCTGTGTGGAGTTAACATGTTCTCCCCGTGTGCAAAAACATGCAGAGGTTAACTGGACACTGAGTGTCTCTGTCTGTTTGCCCTGTGATGGACTGGTGATCTGTTCCGGGGGCATACCCCGCCTTTTGCTCTATGTCAGCGGTAGATAATTAATACATTTATGAATGAATGAATTTTTAGGATGATAAAAGTGTGGTCAAACATTATCAGTTAGACACAAATGACTCAACAGTTAGGAGTCTTTGAAACAAGTCTATGAAGTCGTTTTTTTTTTTTCATCCAAAACAGCCAGTAGTTCTGAAATGCTTCTGGATTTACTCATTAACCACGGATCTGTGCTGAGGGAATAATACACAACTCCTTATATGGACATCCTGGGTGTGTGTGTTTGTAGGTCAGGTTTTATGTGTTGTTGAGTCAAGGTTATAATTCAATTCAATGGTTGTGCAGAAGTCACAAAATAGACTGAGACCTAGAACTGACGTATTTCCAAATTTCACAAAATTCAATCGGATTTTAAACATGATGAGTACTTTTTGCTCAGGTGTGTTTATATAGTTTTATATAGTAATTATAATTTTTTTCATCAGACTGCCTAGGATGTGCTGAAAAAAGGATACAAGACACTCTATAGTGCACATTCTTGCACGTTTTCTAAGCATTAATGCCCACTCACATTTTGTGTAAAATCACAGTAAAATTAAAACTTTAGTAAAGTATGTTATTCTGTAAGAATAAGAATAAGACTTTCTGTTCACTTCCTGTGTCCAAGCTGCTCCATCAAACTGTTGCCACTACATCCCAAAATTAAAGTATTTTAATTTGATGTATGTTTTACATTCTTTGCATGCTTTACTTTTAGATGCACCAACAGTGGATGCAATACCTCCAGACCACTCAATCAGCACTCTCATCATCTCTTCATGCCTCTAATCCAAGCCGTCTCGAACCTGCTGAGGACATAAACACAGTATTTGCCAACACACCTTCGACTTCATTTGAGGCCCTGCTGCCAGCCGCCGCCACCAGTGGCTTACAAAGTGAGATCAAACATATTTTGGTTTCACAGGATGACTAAAGAGAAGGATTTTGATACCAGAACGCAGGATTAGAACCTGTGAAATTTGTTTTCATGTCACTGCACCTTCAAAAACGGACCTTCAGCAGTTTGTGCAAATGCACTGACGTCTCCAGTGAGCAGCAGTTTGGCGAGTAAATAATAACTGACACAACATGGTGGCCTTTGTTTCAGCTTTCATTGATTTCATATTTGAAATAAATTATTTAATTTTTATTTAAATTTATAGATCTTTAATGATTCCCTTGCCGTGGATGTTGCCCCTAATGAAAGACACATTTCAGTGTGTTCTTTTCCTCTTCTTTTCCTTTCTTTTTCACGCTATTCTTGGCGGGGTAAACCGCCCCGCTGAGCATTTTTGGCAGTTAAACAATTACTATTCTTCTTTAGCCTGAATGTTACACTTTCAACACGGACCAAACTGTTCCCCCCCCCACCCCCCCCCCCCCCCCGTGTTCTCGAGGACTTGCAATTATCGATCAAATCAAAAAAGCCTAAATGCCAGCGGGGAAAGCACATTCCAGCAGGCGGATTTATCAAAGGTTGGCTGTTAATGAAGTCACACCGGGCAGACAGAGTGTAAAAATGTCAAAGTGACATGCAGGGATTCCAACTGAAAGTCCAGAAATGTGGTAAATTAATTGATGCCCTTGTGATTTGCTTTGATAATTGTTTTAATGTCACCGTCGTCCACTTTGGGGAAATGCTTACCGAAACATCCAGACCGTAGCCTTTGTTTTTTCTTGTCAGATTTTATTGTTGTGGAAATTTCCATGCAGACTGAAAGTATAAGCGTTTCGTGATTCAGTGAGTTTAATGAAAAGACCAAAATACCTTGTCGGATCAGGGCAGCCTCTGGCACAGTTTCCTGTCTAGCGCTGGTGGACTGGTAAGAGTGTTTTCAGCCTCCCAGTCACAGAATTTGGATGATTTTTACTTTCTCATGTGATGCTGTGATGGAGCACAGCCTCTGTATTACACGCCAGTCTGCACATATGCTGTTCCTCACTGGGATTTCGAGTTATTTCTGTGCCATTCTATATGTGCTTATATGTATGCATATACTGCATTCCCCCCCTCTCTCTCTCTCTCATTCTCTCTCTCTCTCTCTCTCCCTCTCTGTGTGTGCTTCCATGTGTGTATTGTGGTAGCGTGAGCAGCAGTGTATGTTGTCTGTGCTTCCGTGACTTGCCAGGAAGCCCCCCTGCTGTGCTGCTGAGTGCTTACCCTTCAGACGCATTAAAATAAGATGAGCATGTGTCTATGTGCAAGTGTGCAGCTGTGTGCGCAGGTAGCCAGAGATAGTTGGCCTAAAAGAACAGACATAGTTAAAGGAGAGATTAAAGGAGTGCAAACACACAACTTTCATGAGGCGGCTCTCTGTATACGCGGTTACACTGTGCACATGCAAACATGCCTGTGTCTGTGCGTCTGTGTGTGTGTGTGTGTGTGTGTCAGAGTCCCCATGGGCCATTAAACTAAGATGAGTGCCATGTTGGATAGCAGAGAGGGAGAGATAGTGGAGAAAAGGGGGGGGGGAGGAGTGGAAGATGTGTACATGGTGGGTAATTGGCTCTTAAGTGCAGCACGCGTCTCTACCCCGAGAGCCTAGCTCTCCTCGCTCCTCTTCTCATGGCTGCTGTTGTTGGGCTGCAAACTCCGTCCACTTATCTCCTCAGCCAGCAATCACTACAACCTTAAACACACACTCTTTATCACTGACTTACATGCTTTCTTTCCGTCAGCCTCCATTCTTTACCCCGCGTTGTTCTTTCTCACAGAGAGGCACAAACACACATTTGTAAGAACAGCAGGGAGCAGAGAAACAAAGTGGTATTGTTTGTTGTTGACTATACACAATCTTTACTGATATTACTAATATTAAACAGGGGGGGTGTTTATGAGATGCCCTGTTTAGGCCGCTTATTTTTGGACATGAAGGTTAGTAGCGAGCAGGACCGGCCCAAGCACTTATGGAGCCTTGTGCTGAATTGTATTATTGATACAAAAGTAACACTATAATTTGCCATAATTATAGTTGTGTTATTCCAAACCAGTGTCAGTTTTTGGTGTAGTTTTTTTTATTTTATCTTACTGGGTAGTGAAATCACAAAATTAGCATTTAGTAAAGCGTAAAGTAAAATGTTGTTTACTGGGAAATAAATAACAAATTAAAGAGCAGACGTTCCATTTGCTGTAAACAAGTAAACCAGTGGGCTAATGGCTTTTGTTTTTAATATGTGGAACAGATGTGTGCAACTACAAACACTATTTTGATATAGGTAGGGAAAAAGACAAATGTTAATTTCTTCCAAAAAATAAATTAGTAATAACATAAGACAAGTAAAAGCATTGGCTCAACAATTAAAAATATTTTTAAAGCCGTGTACCAGGATCAAATAAAAAAACAACCCTCATTTAGATATATTTGGACATTTTCTATTTCTATTTTTTAAGTTCCTTAAAATTCCACTTTTAAAACATTATTGAAATAATATTGAATAAGTAAGTTTATGTCACATCTTTCATTTCTGTAATATGCACCATTGAGTTCATTTAGGTGAATATTCTGCTGCATGTGGTTCACTTTTGTCTTCTATAATTCTGCAAACATTTGAAATACACCTTTTATAGATCCTCTTTGTGGACTTGGATTGTGTTAACCCAGTCTTTCTGAATTGGTTCCCTGTTAATTTAGGGTAGAATAAGAATTAAGATGGACCAGATGTTGAACTTGGCCAAATAATCCATCTGAGTGAATATTTTTATTTATTGATTTAAATTGTGGTACCAGTGAATTGTGATGTTAATTGTTAAAGGAGAAAAAAAAAGAGAAATAATCTACTGTATAGAGCACCTCACGGTTTGTGTAGTGGTTAAGACTCTTTCCTTTGCAGCGTGTGTGGGTTTTCTCCAGGTTCTCCAGTTTCCTCCCACAGTCCAATACATGCCGATTTGGGGATTAGGTAAATTAGACACTATAAACTGACCGTAGGCGTGAGTGTGAGAGTGAATGGTTGTGGCCCTGTGATGGACTGGCGATCTGTCCAGGGTATACCCCGCCTTTTGCCCTATGTTCGCTGGGATTGAATGAATGTCTACAGTAAGTACACTGTACATTACGTTAAATGGTAAACCTATAATCTCATTAAAGGCACATTGAATCACCTCTGAATATAGAGTAGCTATTATTGACCTGTCTTTATTACAGTGTTTGTACTCCACTGTCCTGCACAAGAGGGTTGAGAAAAATCATCATTAACCAGATTTTCTGAAATGATCGACCAAACAATGCTTAAATATAACTTTTAAAAGCTGCAAGTCCAGCAGCGTAGGTCACCCAGCAGTGTAAAGAGGAACTATCTGCCCACCAGCAGCTGATCACAGGAGGCATAGGTGGTGCCCGGTGACCTGGCTTCATTCTATCTGTCATGCACCGTCAGTTGTGTTAGTTAGTTTTAGTTCAGTGTCACTACCTGTTTTATTTTGTGTTAGTTTTAGTTCAGTGTCACTTCCTGTTTTATTTTGTGTTAGTTTTAGTTCAGTGTCACTTCCTGCTTTATTTTGTGTTAGTTAGTTTAAGTTCAGTGTCACTTCCTGTTTTATTTTGGTAAGGGGTTTCTCTACTTCCTGTGAGCACCTTGTCTGTCTTGTTCTGTGTCGTGCCTGATTCCCTGATTGTGTTCACCTGGTGCTCCTTACCCTCACTCCCTACATATACTCCCTTCTCCCACTTTCTGTTGCCAGTGTGTTGTCAGTGCCTGTGCCACTTGAAGTTTGAACCAAGTCAGAGATCTTTTCTTGTATTAGTTTAGCTTATGTTCTTGTTTTGTTTTCTCAGCCTTTTCAAGGCAAGTTAGCTTAGCGTTTAGCTTTTTCCTGAGCTGTTTCCTGCTCACCTTTTGTTTGCTGGTTGAAGGAGTGTCAATAAAGCTCTTTTAAAACCTTCTTCTGTGTCTGGCCTCGTGCATTTGGGTCCAAGCTTGTGGGAGTTCGTAACACTATCTTGCTTTAACCTCGACCTGGCCGTCCTGGACCATTGTGGATTTGAATCTGGTCCATGACCTTTTACACACGTCATCCCCATCTTTCCTGGCTCTCTCTGTCTAATGAAGCAAATGTGAAATAAAACTACTGCTAGGAGAGGTATTTAAAGATTATTTAGTGCACCTCTGCTTTATTACACATTGCTTACTGTTCATACCAGGTGCAGATGTACACAGACACACGAAAGACAGTACAAACGACTTTATTTATACTGCTGCAAATATCTGCTTCCAAATCTGTGGCTCACCTGAGTATAATATGTTACAGAGTTTGCTTAAAATCCATAAACTTTACTTAGTTATTTTTTCTTTAGCAGACATATTGTGGAGGCAAACACTCACACTTTGTCCCCAAGGTGCTCTTAAATAACATCTGGTTAGTGCTGTTAGCATTTGTTCCAAAAGCCAGGGGACCCAGGAGCCACTCCAACTCTTCCCTCTTCTTGCAAAAAGCATCTGGTGAATAAAACTAACCAATTAAAATCCAAAATATCAGCCTATTCCCATTAAGCATCTCACGCCCTTTTGTGGCATCATCCCTCAAAGTGTGAAGCCGTGGATGTGTCCGGGTGACATAAGTGCGTGTTTATGTGCAGCTTCCGTGTACATCATGACACATCAGAGGCATGAATGATTGAAGAGAAAAGCAAATGGCACATGCAAGGCTTATTCAGCCCATCTGTAAGTCCCATCATGCATCTGTCCCTCCTAGTTTCCCCGTCGATAATAAGAGCTCCAGACTTTCGACTTAAAGACTTCACGCAGGAGAGATAAGCCCCTCCGCTGTGGGGGGAGAAAAAAAAAAAAACTTGCAAAGATAAACAGCTGCTTGAGGGGGAAAAAAATCTTTAACGGAGTGAAAGAAAAGGCTTATGTTTATGATTTCTCAAAACAACTTTATTTCTGACCTCTCCATAATCCCCAGAAAGTCTTTCAATTAGAGAACGGCTGAGACTCCCTCTATTACTGAGCACCCTACACCCAGACAGGATGAGGAGAGGGGAAGATAATTGGCCAATAAATATGTAAATATGCTGGTGGAGCAAACCAGCATGGGACGTGTGAGAGAGGGCGGTGTTGGTGGGTGATGGAAAGAGGTTTGCAATAATCCACAGTGACAGGTTGTGTTGGTGTTCTTGGCCACTAATTGGATGCTCACAGAGTTCTTCGCTACACCAATACCGTAATACCTCACAGGCTTGATTATTGATGGGAGCAAAGTGAGGTGAAGGAGGTCCACAGACACAGAAGACTTTGAGTGGGACCTCCCTTCGCTCCTCCCCGCTCACCTGACCTCCAGGTCGGTGATTGCATGTAGCAGAGGAAAATATGCCGTGACATGATTTGATTTGTTTGGATAACAGTTCAAAGTCAGGGTCGACGTGTAATTGGCTTTGACAGTGGGCAAAACGGAACTTTAATTAAAAAATCGGATATAATCTGAGCCGCTATTGACTCGCATGTGGAAATGCATTGTCACATACAGTCACATGTTAACGGTATAATTAACTGAAAGGCCACGCTGTCTTTCAACGAGCCAGCTTCGGCCATGTGTATCATCAGATTTAATTAAGCTACAAGATTTATTTTATGTCCCAGTTTAAAGGAACAGGAACATTCCTGTCACGATCTGCCTGCGACTAATTATTTATCCCCCCCTTTTTGAATGAGTGGGCAGTGGTTGTGGTGTTTGTTCTTTCTGCTTTCACTCTTCCCTGCCCCTTTCTGTTCTCCTCACACCTGCTCACCATCACAATCAAAAACACCTGGATATCACCTCTGATCCACTCACCTCAAAAAACCTGCTCCTGCTGCCAGTGTCTGCCAGATTTTTGCACCATATATGGTCAGTTATTTGCAACTGAGTATGTTCCCCTGAAGTTTGCTGTTACTTATCCGCTTGAAAAAAAATATTCCCCAGTTGAACTCTCTCTGTTTCCAGGATTCCCCTGCACTAAATGTTTCACTTAACCCTCTGTGTCACAGGTGCTGCCATGGTAAATTGCAGTGGGAATAATACACAACTCCTTATATGGACATCCTGGGGGTGTGTTCGTTTATAAGTCACATCGTCAGGCTTTAAAAATGTGTCTTCTGATGTGTTGTTGAGTCAAAGTTGTAGGTGGTAGCAATTATTGTGCAGAAGTCACAAAATAGACCATTTTTCTTTTGGTTTTTTTTCATAAAAACAAACCAAGTGAACTTTGAACTGTGACATATTTCCAAATGTCACAAATTCAATCCAATTCTAAACATTTTGAGTACATTTTGCTTAGGTGTGTTTATATAGTTGGTGAAAAAGTTTTTTTTCTTCATCAGATTACCTAGGTTGTGCTAAAAAAAAGACACTCTATATTGCAAGTACTATACTATACTTCTATATACGTTCTTTTTTTTTTTTTTTTTTAAAGCAGCCAAAATGCTCTGTGTTCTAAGGGTTAGAGGGTTTTTGTGGCTGTATGAGCTATTGACACATTATCAAAACTGACTTTAAAATCACACTGTGTACACCAGAAAAACAAAATAGTGAGTTCAAATAAGATATTCCAAACTTCTGACTGCAAATATTGTATTCTACATCAACAAATCCAGCAGTCACTATCCTTCTCTGCACCAGCTCCTGGCAAAAGGGTACCTGTTGTTATAGCCATGATATGGATCACTCTTGAGAACAGCAACTGGTTTGTGGGTTTACTAAAGCTGTGTGTTAAGCTGGGTGATATACAGTATCTTTACTATAAGGAACACCTATTGCTGTAGGTGGCCACAAGGGGAGGACCTTTAGAGAGTACCTCAGGGCACAGCAGTGACAATGTTGTGACAGCCCCTTATAATTTAAATGCAAACAACATCTATAATGGCATAGAGGTTTACACTTTGAAAAATTTCTCACAGTAAACATCTGAACATTAATTTGCTAAAATAGATATGTTTAATGTTAAACAGGAACAAGACAGACTAAGAGACTAAAAGCCAAGTCTCTATCCACTATATATCCAAGTTACATAGTATCTTACTCATTATAATACAACAGAAAATACATTTATAAAATGGAAAACTGTTATTGTTATGTTATTTTCTGTGTGTACATCTTTGCGAGGTCCAAAAACCTATCATTGTGGGGACATTTTGTCTGGGCCCCACAAATTTAAAGGGCTTTTTCAGGGTTAAGACTTGGTTTTAGGTTAGAGTTAGGTACTTAGTTGTGAGGGTATCAATGTGTCCTCACTAAGATATAAAAACAAGTTGGTGTGTGTGCTTACACGCATGCAACTGTGTGTGTGTTTGAGGTGTTTGTCAGATGGCAGAGCTCTTCATTAAAACAGTGAGCTGAGGGACATCCTCTCTTTTCCACTTCCAGGCACTTTTGTTTGTGGTGATGACAATTCACTCACAAAATCACTCACAAGAGGCAGTGACTATGCCACTGCACTGGCTTTAATCACCGACTGTGTCATCGTATTTGCGCAGAACCTTCATGTCTCACCGATACCCCACTGCCACTTTGATAACTTCCATCACTGTGGGGAGACGGAGAAGTCGACTCACTTTGAAATCAGAGAGAGAGAGAGGGAGCAAGTGAGGCAGGTTTTTATTCTTTTAAAAGAAAACAAGCATTGAAAGGGACAGGGACACAAACAAACAGCTGGCAAAGCAAGTTCCGCTCTTTCATATGCACTATTCCTTAACAAAGGTTTTGTAATCCTTCACAGAATACGGAAGACATGCTTTGAGAATTACCGAGTCTTCTAAAAGCCATGCTTGATTTCTGTAAAAGAAAATCATATACTGTTAGTTCTGCTGCTCCATGTACATTCTTGCCTGTTATAAAGAACTAAGAGATACACACAAGAATCAAGTCGAACAGTGCCGAACTGTAGATCGGTTAAAAAGAATTAACAATCCTAAAAACGTGGATTAATCTCTAACAGTTACCAAGGAAATGTCTGAAATCTCAATATTTAACAGAGGAGTCTGGTGTATTTAGCGACAGCACAGCTGATCGCGACCGGCATCACAAACCCTGCCGCTGTATTACAGTCCAGTGTCAGACAGTGTCTGTGCTCCGGTCATGGACGAAGTACTGAATGAATATTTTTAATTAAGAGATTCTAATGATTCAGTTACACTGAAAACAATTGCTTTGCAAGCCACTAGTCATTCGTTTGTGATGACCCCACCCACGTTGAGTAGGTACTGTTTTGTCGTGGAAGCGCAACCTAAACCGTGCCGTGCTGAGGCGAGGCGAGCCGGGACCGTAGTGGAAGGACCACATGTGTGCCAACAGCTTAACCAAGCCCTTTGGGCAGGTTGTTGTAATTTTCAAAACGACTGATCAGGTTTACATCGAGAATAGAAGAATGACACTGAAAAACCTCAGACAAGAGAACAAGAACAACAGTTTTTTGGGGAAGGTGATAATGCCTTCTCTGCCCGCCCAGCCGGACAGCAGAGGAAGACATCACAAACTGAGGCCAGTCGGTTCAGGCTAAAACAAAAACCAAAAAAAAGGTAAAAGCGTTCATGTAGGCCTCAAGCTTGGCCATAAAGTGAGCAGGGACATCAAATTCTGCAAGAGCATGGATAGTTTTCAGGTGGATTAGCAGCAGCAGGGGAAACAGAGTTCCACAAACAGAGAGACAGAGAGACAGGAAATACAGGCGAGGACAATAACAGCAACAGAAAGCGGGAGTGGAAAAGGACACAGTTTGACACGCAACAGTTGCAGCAGCTGTCAGGGTTGCCAGGTCTGAGAGAATTGGGAATACTTTTGAAATGTCAGTAGTTGGGTAGATCTGTCGTGCATGCAATATATGAAAAACGTCCACTGGTTTATACCATAGAGCTATATTTTATTCACGGTAATATCCAAACAATAATGTAATGGGGCTAAAATCATGACCATTTTTCAGTTTTAGTGTCACACCGTTATCATGCTCACAATTTACCAACACGATTGATTTTCACTTTGTAGTCTATTGTATGAATAGTTGACATCAGGATTTGCAGCCATTCTACTCGCAGTTTGTTGCATTTTCAGCAAACCAAATGTGGAGAGAAAGAAACGTAGGAAGGCTGAGTCTTTGGTGCCTCAGGGTGGTAGAGGATGGAGAAGCATGAGAGTGAGCGAGTATGGACTTGAAGCTTCATCAGCAGAAACTCATGACTGGCAGGATACAAACAGTCCATCAGGGAATTCTTATGTTACCCTGTCCCTCTGAAGCAGCTTTTACTGCTTGCTTTTCCTGTTTGCGGACAAGTGCAGTTCAGTGTAAAGACAGAATCATACTCTCAGCATCCTTGAGTCCTCAGACGTCCATGTGACATAAACGTCGCTGTCCACGGCGGCAAACACAGACCAAATACGGAAGTATGTTAGTACCTGTATATGTTGTGTCTGCGTAGACCATCTGCAGCAGGGGTCTCAAACTCAAATGACCTATAGGCCACAGAGTGTCTAGTAATGTCCCACTTTTTGAAAAAAAGATGTTGAAATAATAATATTTAGGATCACATTTCACATTTCAAATATTTAAGATGTGAAATTAATATATGCATTAACCCTGACAACATAGAGTGTCTTTTTTTCAGCACAACCTAGGCAATCTGATGGAAAAAAAATTACGTAATTATTTTTTTCTTATGACATTTGACAAAGAAAAACATGTTTCAGCATCAGGTAGCACTCAAAGATATAGTCTAGCTCTAGACAGTCGAATCAGACTCCATGTGTGTCTGTACATGTGTCCATGATATTCGCGAGTGACACTCTCGACTTGTTGCCTGGCATATTCAACTTCCCAAAAGTCACAAAATAATCCAATCAATAGAGGTCAATGCATCATTTTTAATTTTTATTTTTTCCCTTTAGTCATCCATCTCATCTGTAGGATTCGCCCAACCATGGCTCTCTTTGTTATTGCGCTTTCCACCTTCACATTGATCAACTCATTGATCAACTCATTGCCGATCTTTCTCAGTTTCCAGTATTGCCGGAACATACCACATCCCAGGGAGAGCATTCCAATCGTCATGAATGTGAATATGTACACATCCTCGACATCCTCTACATCCAGTGCAGCAAGGCACACGACTTTCCACTTATCCCATCCGTCCCGAATGTAGCCAGCCATGAAGGTCCCATCTGAGCAACTAGGTTCACCAGAACCTGCACTTCTTGTTGAGAACACTCTGTCGATCGCATTCAGTGACCAGCTTAGCAGTTCCATCTTGGATCAATTGATTCTCCGTAGTGACTCGATTCTCATGTGTTGACATTTGTATCAATGTCAGCTGTTGTTTGGGTACATTCGCTTTTTTTTTTTTTTTTTTTTGGTTACATTTGCTTCCACTGCCATTTCCCCACAGTGTCTACATATTTCTGTCCCTGACCTTTGTCATACTTTCCTCCTGAAGTATCACTACTAAAATGTGATATAAAATGAATCAAACTTAAAAATGCACAAAAAAATTTTTTGTGACCTATAAACACACACACCCCCAGGATGTCCATATAAGGAGTTGTGTATTATTCCCACAGCAAATGGTTAAAATCATATGGAAGTGACTCATTATAACTTGATATTAAGTGGTGGGCCTCATGAAATGGATCGGGGGGGCCACATGTGGCCCACGGGCTACAGTGATACTTTTCAGTCCAATGGTGGCGCGCTCTTGCTTTAATCGAAGAAGATTGATGCTTCTTAGGGTCATGCGAGGAGGTCTGCCATTACCCACACAACCCATCACTCAAAAAAAACAGGGACATAGCGCTTGGGGGCAAACTCCTGGTTAGAATTTAGTAATGGCTACTGGAATAGAATGTAAGATTGGGGAGAGCACTTGACTAATGTGGAACCCTCAAATGGAAGCATAGCCATGTCGATGAGTATGGAGAGCTGCTAAATGACATTTATTGTGCACATAAATATCGTTTGACAGCGGTGATGTGTGCCGATTACCTGCAGACTTACATACATCCAACATAAAATAAAGAGTCTCTGTGACCTGGGAAAGTCGCCATTCCGTGCTGCACTCGCAGATATCTATACATTTGCCAATCCAGTGTGTGCCACAGGTTTGGTATTCATGCGCCTATACGAATACCAATTAGCTTGCCCTCTCTGTTAATGAGTCTGTGTGTAGCAGCGTGCAAATGCCAGCCTATATACACTGCTAATCTCCCCATCTCCTCCTTTTTTTAGACCTCTCATTCAGCAATTTCACCAAACCCCTGAGAAAAGTCTGCCCTCAGCATGAACCTGCATCTCACCTCCGATATGACAGCTTACACTTCCCTCTCATCTCACTGTTCTGCTCCCGCTCTGACACACACTCTTGCACACAGAGGAAGACAGACAGACACACTCATCTCGGTTTCCCTCTCATCTCGACACACACATGCACAAGAAAGTTTGCAACTTCTCCCCCTCTCGCTCTCTCTCACTCTTTCTCCGCCTCACACACAGGGGGATGCTCAACTTTGAAAGGGGAGCGGAGATAGAGGAGGACAGAAAGAGGTGAAGAAATGTAAGATCTCTCACTCTGACCTTTGATGGTGACAAGTGTGAGAGCGCTGCCATACAATCGCTGCCTTTACCTCTGTCACTGCCTCTCTCTCTCTCTCTCCCTCTCCCTCCTCTCGCTGAAATATTTGGATGAAGAGAAACTTGTGATTGTTTCTAGATGTGAGAGTCATCTTTTGAAGCCCTGCCAACCAAAGCAAGTCAGAGTTGCTTGCATCAGGCCATGTAGTTTCAGCAGACACTGGATTTGAGACGTCTGGGAGATTTGAAGGAGATTTGAAGAAGTACAGTGAAAACAAAATAAAAGTGGAATTACCACATCACAGTTGCATGCATCTTCAAACCAGACAAATTGCAGGAAATATCAGTACATTTCACAACAACAACAATAAAAATAATAATAATAATAATAATAATAATGTAGTGTTCCTGGTGCGAGGCTCTTAATATGAATTCCAGAATACATCTTATTTTTTTTTGGTTTTGGGAAGGCTTTTCTCTCTTGTGTAATCTGTGGGAGTACATTCATCCCTGCAAACTGCTCAAAATAGTTCCAACAAAAAGCAGGTGGTGGTGATGATGATGATGATGATGATGATGAGCTGCGTTCTTGGTCTGATGTACCGCATGGTCCCACGCTATTTTAAGAATAAAGCCTTTTTTACGCACAGATGTTGATGTTCAGTAACTGATGTTGCACCTTGCGTCGCCAATTAACGTTCCTCCCAGTTACCTCTAATTCTATATATTCTCGTCTTCCTTTATCTATTTCTCCTTTAATTCTGAGCAATGTCTTCTTCTTATTCTTCTTCTTCTCGTTATGTACAAACTCAGATGCAGAAACATCTCGTTTCTGACGGTGACAGTGAGGTGTGACGTGGCGAGGGCGTTTCATCAGTGAAAACAACACCATTGCTTCTTTGCTCAAACCCTTGGAAGTCTTCCTGACAATAGTCCTTTTGTAGCATTTCACCACGTGTCATGTGACAGGAAACATAACAGTGCCTGCTCAGTCAGGTGCAGAGCCGCGTGTCCACCAAGTGGATTGGCTCCGTGCGGTACAGTGTGGTACACAGTTTTCACAGCGTGTCTTATATTCCCCATCTCTTAACAATTGTAACATTTATTCACTTACTATAAAGAAAATGAGGGAATATAATATTTGTACATGTACTTATGTAATGTCAGTGTACATGTGGGTTGTTTTGCAAGAAAAACACAAATTTAGTTGGTTGTTTTTTTTGTTTTTTTTAAAATATAGGTATAATATAAATGTCATTATACACAACATACTCATCAGCTATCTCTTAAAATTCCTTGTCAAAAGTGCAAAAGGTTTTTAATTATTTGCCTTTTGCTTATGCTTTCAGGGTCACAGGGGAGGAATACAGACTCTCCAGTTGACCCTAAATCCAATCTGGATGTCTTTGGACAGTGGCACCGCTGCCCCAATGCTGGCTCCGAAACAGTGTCGTTAGATTTGAATAGCTCACTGTGCATTTAACAGGTAAGCAGGTATGCATCCACATGCATGCATCTAATAACACACTGGTTGTGTAAAGAGGAAGCAATTCTGCAATTGCTAAAGAGAAACAACAACAGTGAAAAAGAAGAACAAGGATTTTTTTTATTTTTTTTTAAAGGGAACTAGGGAGCAATCCGTACCATTTATTCTAAACATGTCACTTTTTGCTCATCCACATTACAAAAATCCAGCCCCAGATGTTTCAAAGGAAAAGGTGTATCCAGAGCAGAATTTCTGCTTCTTTTTCTTTCAAAAACGATGCAATGTAAATGTAGCCTTGACAAAGTGTCAGCTGAAGGCGATTCAAAAATTCTTTGGTTAAAAGGGTTTCAGCAAAAGAGAGAGATAAGACCAGAGTTAATATTGCGCTGGCATTTCTGCACAGAAGAATTCTAATGACTTGGGGCGAGCCATTCTCCTCCTGGACCCGTTAGTAACATAATACATATATTATGTGATATGTCAGATTCATTGGCAAAAGGCATTATATGTGCTCAGATATGATGACTAGTGGTGCTCAAGTATTGAATATATCGTCGAAAATGTGCGCAACTGCAGTGACTAGTTGCAGGTTTGGAAAGTATTTATGAAAGAAAGAACACATTTGTTTCTTTTGTTCTTATTGTTCTTATAATCCCAGTACTGCCCTCTGACTTCAAGTTACTTGATTTTCAGTCACTGCTCTCATACATGCGGAGCAGTGACGCCTGACCCTTCCCATGCAGTACATATTGATGCAGTTTAGAAATCCTGAACATGCTTTTTCTTTGACCCTTCACTCTCTCCCAGTCATTCACCCTCACCATCTCACGTCCTAACGCACCTGCAGCGCAGAGTTAACAGAGTAGCCTCCATACGTTGAAGAGTGTACACAGAGTGAGTCAGGGTTCGGCCATAATGCCCCCCTTGTTGTCAGGCTGCCGGCCCCAGAGCCTGGGAATAGATTGCATACCTCCCTTCCCCACTCTGACACTTATCCAGGGATCCCCACATGCAAGACAATCTCTTAAGAATGTCCAAGCCTGTCAGAGGGGCTGTTGTTGTTTGCTGCTTTGTCTCATGCCGTTCCCAGACTGCTGCCAGACCTATGGGAGTATTGGCTTTTCGTGCATAAGACCAGAAATACATTTTTTTTTTTTTTTGTAGGGAGTTCTACAGCTCAGCTTACCTCTCTGCCTTTTCTCCCTTTCAGTTTCAAAAAAAGAGAAGGGTTTATATGCAGATATGACATGATGGATCTATGGAGAGTGGAAGAGAAAATGGAGGGAGGAAGGAAGGAAGATAGACGTAGGTATGGAAGAGAGAAGGATTAGGTCTGGAGGAAAGATGGACAGGGTAGTTTTTGTCCTCACATCAGGGTGCTGTCAGCTTTATAAATAACAGTAATCAATGGCTCAGCTGGCTCTGTCCTCTGCTCTAATTGCTTTAAGAGCTTAAAAACCAGTTATGGCTCTTTTTTTTGCAGAACAGCATGGTTATAGAGCTGCCACTGTGTTCTGTCACTTCCACGACTCTCATACATTTGGGCCAAATATGTTGTGTGATGAGATTTTATTTTTTTTGGTCAGTGATTAGAACTTGACTTTGCACATGAGACACTCAGGATTTGACAGAGGATTTGAAGATTTTTTTATTTTTTATTTATTTAATTAAGACAAAAAATGCCATCCAATCCGTCACACATGTTGAGAGCTAAATTTTTCAGTTAAAACCATGTGTCCTGGTCCCTCATGACGTGTACAAAAACCCCAGGCTGCAGCCCTAATCTGTGATGATTTAGCGAACATATTCTGGAGATTTAAATGCACGGGGTTCTGATAAGACACCCAAAAAAAAAAGGAGACAAACAGAAATAAACCATCAAATGAGTAAGGAATGCAGAAACCATTAAATGCACAAGTTACAAGTTAGTAAAGCTGATAAAATAGGAAAAATAGTGATAGTTGTGAATTATGCTTCTATGCTTTTTTTTAAGCATCAGATTTAAGATAAATGACATGAAGACAGACCTGCACGTCTTCTTATGACCTTAATTTAATTACTCTTTCAATTGTGTGTGGCTCAGTTTCCTTTTATTTATTATTAGCTGTTAATAATATATCAGCAGCATGAGTGATACACTTGTCATCAGCACTCTGGACCCCCATTACTCATACTTTTCTAGCAGTTTGGAATAACAATGTGGGCTTAATGTCTAAAATGTAAATGTTGGGAAATGTGCTCATTAGGTGATTTCCTGCACTGCAGCTGCCACGGCCACTCCGTGACACAAAGATTTTGGCAAAACACTTCCTTCATACATCCATCCCAACCACATTTGGGGCAGGGAGTCGTCCTAAATTCCAGCTCTGCCTGGCAGGTATCCACTTTGATTGGGCTAACAAGCCCAACTCAGAAGGGAAGAGCCAAGTTTGTGGCAGCCCTGAAATTCTGATGAATCTAATTTTTGGGTCTAATGAAAAGTGCTTAAATGTCATTTTATAGTGGGTAAGTGAGTGCAGCGACAGAAAGGTTGTGCTAAGTTCAATAGTGCAAAACAGTAGAATAGGATAACATGCTATTACACACCCTAAAACCAGTGACTGCGTCTGGCTGACATATAGAAATTCCAAATGTATCCATGTTTTATGTTAGTGTGAACTTTTCTGTGAAGAAGCAAACAACCATTGGTGTAAATTCAGAGTTCTGACATATTCAGGACACTCTGTATAGTTGACAACACTGCAGTTTCTGTTATTGAACTGTGATATCAGCAGAAATGCAAGTCAAGCAAAGCTTATCGTCGCACTTCATAGCCGTGTCTTCAACAGATATTCAACCTCACAGTGTTCCCTAAAGCTCATATACATCGCTGACCTTTCTCCTCTACAGAAATGTATCATGCACTGTTTTCTCGGCTTATACTTCTCAGTTAATTTTCCAGTTTTCAAATAATATCATCGCTGACCAAAAAAAACGCCACAGGACCAGCTAGATTGATCTATAGTCTTCATCTGAATAGAAATGGACTTGTTTGAAAGGCTATATGAACTGAGTTTGGATATTTCTTGACTCACAAGTGACTGCAATGAAGTGAATGAGTGAAAAGATTTTTTCACTTGTGTGAAGGTGAGCACTTGCCCTGCTGCCATGGATCAAATCCAAATAAAAAAGAAGTAAACCCATGGCATCAGAGCACAGTGGTCCAAACAACATCTCTCTCATGTCTCTTTATATCTTTGTTCTTCTTCTTTGTTTCTCTCACAGTCGTTTGCACTTGCTGTTGTTCCTGTTATCTGCCAATCCTCTCCATCTATCCTAGCCCTCCTTTCATCTACTATCTCAGCCAATCTTCCCTCAAAGTAAAGTAGCAGAGAAACCAGTTTCCTTTTCTTTTTCGCAGACGTGTGAAACATCTTTATCTGTTTCCGCTTATCAAAACAAGACTTCTTACTCCTTTACCCGTGCCATAGAGTAACCAATAACACGCAATGCAACAATTTCTCATGTCTTCCAATTTATCAAGCATCTTAAGGTTTGATTTCTTCATTTCACACTCCGCTATACACACACTATTTTTACATTCCATTCATGAATAGACTTTTAACCAGTTTCTGTTTACCTTTTTTCTGAAGAGATGTTCTAGAATTCTAGATCTATTGAATTATTGATCGATTTCCTGGTTTAGTTTAACTGGCATGCCCCTGTAAAACCTCTAGTTCCATTTGACACACACACACACACACTACAGCCTCTTGTGCTGTTCATAGTTTGACTAAATCTCATAATACTGGTAAAAACTTGCTGCAATGAGGAGGCAGTCATGCACAAGTGTTCTCAATGTTTGTTCGACAACCCAAGTGCTGTCTACCTGCAACGAGACCTGCCAGATTTGGCTCATTTGATTATGTGTTTCATGTGGATGTGCAAGTGTTCCTGCTGGCATAGCACTAAAATAAAGTGAAACTGACTGTGAAGAGATGACTGGGCATGTCAAGTAAGTTTGTGTCTCACTGGCTGGTAGTTTGACAAAGTGCATGTTAACCTAGTGCTGCAGAGCAACATTGGTGTGTATATTGAAAGCCTTATATGTCATTACTGATTTATGTTTTACAATTTTTTTGCGTTTTAAACAGTCAATAGATGTATCATTCTATCAGGCTTGGGTTGCCCACAGGTAGACAGTCAGCACGGAGAGAAGAAAGAGGCAGAACAAAGACGGAAACACACTGACTATTGACTTTACTATAAATATGCATTCACATGCAGATAGATTAGCTAAAAAGTCACCCACGGTGAAAGTAACTGGTTCTAAATGTCGTCTCTCAACTCTATTCTCATGTCTCAAACGGCAAGCTGGACCATAAACAGTGTATGGTCAACAGAAGAGGGAGTTTTGGACCAAATAGCATCCACTTATACCAGGGGTGTCAAAATCTTTTTTAGTTCAGGGACCACATACAGCACAATTTGGTCTCATGTGGGCTGGACCAGTAAAATAATAGTATAATAACCTATAAACAACAAGAACTCCACATGTTCCTATGTTTTACATTTAATGAAGTATCTGTTTTTGGTTCCGTCAGAGATTTCTTCCTGTCAAAAACAGACCCCTTTGTTCATTGTGTGAATTGTTGAGTTTCTCTTCTCTCTGTAATACTGAAAAGGTTTCTGCCTAACTATGCCTTGAGATGAGGTATGTTGTGATTTGGCACTATACAAATAAAATTTAATTAAATTGAATCTTTTTACAAATCTTATTTATAAACAACCTCAAATTTCTTGAGGAAAATAAGTGCCATTTTGACAATATTATGTTTGAGTTTACAATGTTCATATGTGCATAACAAGGTACAGATCACATCTACAAAGGCACAAACATTTAGTAACAGGTATCAGGAACTGAAAATATAAAGTATTTTAATTTTAACAAATTCATACTATGGGCCAGATTGGACCTTCTGGTGGGCCAGTTCTAGCCCGCGGGCCGTACGTTTGACACCCCTGACTTACACAGTGGTAGCCGCAAAGTGTGGGCTGTTACTCCCAGCAGCTTATTTGTCATCAGATAGACTAAGATCAGAATAAACAGACATGACATAAAGGCCAATTCATACACTTCATCACACAAAACAACAATGAACTAAATTAGAGCTCAGTGGGATCATGTACCAAAAAAATGAATGCTCAATGATGAATTATTATAATTATTATTATTTATGTTCTAATTGAACAATCTACAACTGAAGCCCAAATGTGTCACATGGGCCCCTTTAGTGGAGTTGATTCGATCCTCGTAGGAATTCCTATCAATACTGAACTGCGCCAAAAAGCTGAAAAACTGTGAGCCAGGACAGATTTGGTTGGGATAAAATATGTGTGAGGAAAATTAGAGAGCACAATTAGCAGTGGAATTGTGCTTTTATTCGGTGACATTAGCAATAACAAAGAAGACTGGTGGCTGTTTATTTAGCATGTAAAATCTGCATAAAATGAGCGCTTGCCAGACAAAAGCGATCCATCAAAACTCATTATAGCCAAGAATGAGACACATTAGGACTTTTTTAATGCGTGGTTATGGCGCTAAAAGAGAAACTCTGAATGTAAAGGAAGAATTTATTGCTGTGAATTCAAATGTTTATGCTCGACAATGTGGTGAGAGGGTAAAAGGCCCGCTTTGTATTTTGCAGAGAGAGAGAGAGAGAGAGAGGCATGGCTGCGGATCCCAGGCGTGATTATTTATGGCTTTCCTCTCGACAATAAATGGCACAATCTGCATGAAAAGCGTAATGTCACCACCTGTAGACCGATACAAGGGGTCGGGGGGCTAATGGCAGCTGGAGTTGTAGAGTTTGACACAGTAAATCTTGTCAAAGGGGATAAACACTCTCTCTTAGCGCACTGACAAGCCCTCTTTGTCTTGGAGAATGTGAAGGTCTCGTGAAAACTTTCTTATTTATCTTCTTCTCTGCCGCTTGTGCCTAAAATGGAACGAGGGTAAGATTGAGCAACACAGGAAAGGAAGAGGGTTAGAGCCAAACCACTGCAATAAAAGTGATGTATGAGATGCCACTCAGTGATTGGCTCGATACATCACCCGCAAATCATGAGCACGTCCACACACACACACACGCACATGCACTACGCGGTGCGGTGAAGTTCGAGTCTGCCTGTGAGCTAATAGATGTGAGATAAAATAAGAACTTAAATATTGGATGGTTCAGTCCTTAGATCTCCATCAGACTAGCCTCACACTCACCTCCTCTCATATAAGACATGAATGCATTTAGGTTTATGAATAAGTATGTGGCGGTAACAGGGATCTGATTGATGTCACTATATCGGTGTTTGGTTGCCGACTGTTGATGAAACTCTGAAAGAAACGGGGTTGAAAACCAGGATGGTGTGCAGCCTCATTGCTTGTGGAATAAGAAGAAATCTTCATTTATTTCTGACCTCTGTTCACCAAGAAATCTCTCACCACAGATTATAAGTAACCTCACAGTTTGCTGTTGTTAATTTCAACATTTGCCTGAAGGGAAAAAAATGCAAATGATTTTCAAAGGAGGAGAAGGATTATATCCTACAAATAACGTTACATCATTTCTGTTCACAAAAACCCAAACAGAGGCAGAAAGAGGTAATTTGAAAATGTACTGTCCCAATAGGAAAAGGTATTTTTCATTGACTAAAACAAAGCTTCTTCCTCTTTTTTTCCCTCCATTCGCGTTTCGCTGACGATGAGGTCAGCAAATGTCTCCATCCAGTTCTGTCTGCGTGAAAGTTGAATCACCTGCTGTAGATCCAGGTGTCGCAGTTCCAGGTCCTGCATGCAGTATATTCACCTAAAATGACCTTAAAGACATGTAGACTAAAAGGATAGACCTAAGAAAAGATTTTACTGGTTATGGTTAGTATTAGTGATTTGATCATTATCCCTAACCTTATCCATAACCTCTAACCCTTAACTTTATATCATTCAAATCGTAACCCTAAACTTAACCAGATTCTGCTGCAGCAGGACCAGGTTTTGGTCCCCATGAGAACTACTGGTCCTAACAAATCAGTGTTTATACCAGTAAAAGTCCTAAAGAGGTAGCAAATAAATGCACAAACTCAAAGTTACAAAGCTGCAGTAAAGTGACAGAAAATCTGTTTAGATTACTTTTTATTTGGAGTTGAAGCCATACCAGCGCACATTTTGAACCATTACAGAAGAAAGCACTTGTGTTTATTTCTTGGTGAATTGCTCTTTTAAAGTTGTGGCTATAAAACCGTAATTTAAAGTGGTAAACGACGAGCTGAACGAGACCACAAACTTATGATCATATTTGCGTAACAATACAAAAAGGTTTCAGTGGCAGAAGGTAAAGTATGACTCTCCCCATACGCTCCCACTTTGAGAGTAATTACAAAATCATTTGAAAGGGAACCTTTCGTTCCCAGGGAAATTAAGTTTGACACACTATAATAAAACATTTACACTTAGGGCAAATGAAACCCAAAGAGAAAAGGAAGGGGTGGGATTTGGAGACTTGAGTTAGGTCTGTGTCACCAGATACCGCTGTTGCAGTGCGGACACTGCAGGTGCGATACATCGTATTGTCAGGAGCTGATGAGAGGATGGGTTTGGGTTAAAGGTCCCATTTACTTCACATAATTTAATTCCAGATATTAGAATTCAGGGTAAAAGCATTTGTCTGCTTGGTTGCACCGTGTAACGGAGGTTAAAGGGGTTGTCACAGGTCAGTGGGCTGAACTCAGCCTACGTGCCTTAAAGGGTGAAAACACTGGAGGCTTACACTGGACTGCTGAGTGTCTCAGGAAGTACGACGGACAAACAAATTCATGGATGATAGGCGTTTCATTTGTGTTCATTTTTCTTTACGACCAGGTGACTGCAGTATATCGACTCATTTGGCCATTATATTTGCTGTTCTAAACATTACCCAGCCAATCCTAACTGGCAGAATTTAGAAACGTGATAGATCGCACACTTGCAGCTGCCTCATTTAGTAAGTTTGAGTCACTTAGGTAGATCCTAAAGAGGATGTCAAAGTAATAACATAATAACACATTTGAATTTACTGAAGGAGGCAGCAGTTGATCGACAACTCCTGCGTGCCTTGACGTAAAAAATCACAGATTTTCTCTATGGCGTCTGGTGTGAGTTTGTGACTACTTGTGAGTTTTTTTTTTTATTCAAATCTGTTTTCCCCACTGGCAGCCATGTTTTCAGTCAGAGGGAGCATCTGTGTCTCAGGCTGGTTCTCACGATACAAGCCATATGCGACACAAGGACATGTGTGTCGCAGCATCGCTGGAGTGAACTAGAGTGGACTGGGTCATGCACTCGAATCCACTAAACTGGTTATAAACCAGTTTTAATGCCGAATGAAACTACAAAACCTGTTTAACCAGTGAGAATTGGGTATTTGTGCCAGTACGTCATGTAATGTAAACATCCTCATTGTCAATGGACATTAACATATATATTAAATGAAAGAAACGACAAAGATAGGTGTCACACACACACACACACACACACACACACAGTAGAGTAGCTTGTTTATTATTAGTTACACAGTGTGACAGCGGTCCAACTCCACCACACACAATCACAGACAACTCACAGCACTGCATGCACTCCATTGGTTTTGAAGGTAATCAAGTCATCATATTTTATTTTAATAATGCACCTCGGAGTTAGGGACAGTGTACAGCCACCTTCTGTTTTCCTGCTGCATTTCACTTTTGACACCCTTCTTACCCTGCAGCTGCACTACGTGTGCTTTCAGCAGTGTGGTGCTGTTGAGAGTGTGACAGCTCCGCACAAGACACCACTAGTGAGACACCTTGTCACAGGTCGCCCGGAGAGGCTATTTCTCAACAGCGGCAGTCGACAAAGGACCTATAGAGGTTTGGCGCCCTGCTCTGTGGGTGAGTCTGAGCTCTCTGTGTCTCTTTTTCGTGTGTTTTTTGGAAACTTTGGCTGTAGAGCTGTGAACTCCACATGACTCGGTTTGTTTACGCCACCATGGTGGCAGGAAAAGTTCCTGCATAAATGAGCGGCAACAGTGTCGCTTTGCATCGTCAAAGTTCATTGTGCACTTGAAATCCTTGGAGAACGAGCAATATATCGCAGTGACACGGTCTACTTAATATATATAACCCTCTTAATGCCCTATATAACGCCCTCGCGTGCTTGTCACCAGTATTGAATTGGCCGGATCGGACATTATTCCACACCTGCAGTATCCCGACACCTTCAACTTTCCCTCGTCCTACTTTATTGATCGCTTACAATAACAGCATGTATAATAGACAAGTTATTACAGTTAATAAGCATTGAATTCTATACCTGATATGACGTGATCATTACCCAAGCACAATCCATTGCTTGTGGGTCCCCATCGCTCCCTCTTCTGTGCTTGCTTTGAGCATGTTTTATGACGGCGATCCAACTCCGCTGTCTCTCGGGATCTTTGGTGATCCAGTAAAGTTTTCTACTTTCGAATGTCCGGAACTGTTTCGGTGGCTGGCGACGAGGCGAGTCGCCCGGCATATTGCCTGGTACATACGTCTGTGGACGTGATCAGCGCAGCTTCCTGCCAAAATGGCATTACTTTAGTTCCAAAGTGTTGCGTGACGGCATTGCTTGACCTCAGCTATGGGAGCTCTGTTGCTGTTTTTAACAAGTGTTAAATCACAAAGCGAGACAAGAGAAAGTGCTGCAGCTTACACATACAGTAGAGATAGTGTGAACAATTATATCCCTGGGAATTCGAGAGAGAGAGAGAAAAAAAAGGAAAGTTAAATAAGTAAATGAAGTGCGACCCTGAAAACTACAACCTCAGAAAAATATCTTGCAACCCACGTAGGGGTCAGAACCCCAGGGTTTAGAATTACTGACGTAGGGTCAAATCATATTTAATGAGTTAGCGGAGAGCTGCTTCACATTTCTGAATGTGCGTACAATGCATGTGGTTACTTAAACAAGGTTATAGTATTGCACGTATGGATACTCAATCTCACATTCCGTTCCAGTGGTGGTGATTTCTCACCAGGAAATAAGCCTCATTTGTATGTTCTTGTATTCTCTGAGTGCTCAGTGGTACATGTGTGAGTGCTGGCACACTTCCTCACATATAGGCTCAAGCAAGTTTCTATGGTTACCATCTTCTTTGTCGTATCTTTTGACCAACTGGACTGGGAAGTGTAGGGCCCCAGTGGACCACGCAGAAATGGACAGATGAGGAAATGTGCGTCCTCATCCACGTCCGCACTCAGCTCCCTTTATCTATTCTCCCGCTCGCATCTTAATGCCGGTCAACTGTATCGTCTTTCCCACATCTTTCTCTTCACCGGTCTTGTTTCTTGCATGTGCCTCTTGTCTCTCTGTTCAAGCCAAGCAGAACTGGTCCTCACCTACCTGGAGCCTGAAGCAAAAAATCTGCTAAAGGGCCCTCCTACCTGATCAGTGAGCCATGTGTTCCACACAGTCACACTGGGACCTCAGTGCTCCCATTACAACCCTCCCTCCTTTAAAACTGTATTCTCCATCTGTCAGTCTCAGAACAAAGAGTGCTGTACAGAACAGAACGAGGCACAGACAATATTCACGGAGGAGAATACTGTTAAATAATCACGATAAGTGCATATTAACATTAAGAAAACACTGAGCTCTGCTACTTAGTAATTAGAAGTGGGTGATGAAAGCAGTTATGCCTTATCCTCTCGTCGTTGTAAACAAACATTGGCATTCAAAAATATTGTTCTTTTTTTAGATGAAGATTTAGATGAAGATGAAGATAAGCCTGACTCATTTCAGACCTCTACAGCTAAAAAGTTAGTGACCTGAGCTTTGATGACATTCTGCTTTGAGGTCATTCAATGTGCCATAATTGGCAACTGCACGTGAAAGCCTCTGAAACTGTTGGAAAATGATTTCTCAAATATACCTAATCTAGAGCGTGACCAGGACAAGTGTGTCAGGGACAAAGGACATCCATCGAAGGAATTCCCACTTTGGATGTGTGGGTTAATATAGTTTCCTAAAATGGAGGAGTTCCTCGTGTGGGGTCTCAGATCCCTCTCAAAAGTCTTGTAGAGAATTGGGGAGCATCACAAATAACATAAGACATTTGATTTAAAAATGGTTAGGCAGGTGCACCTCAAGTGGCGGGGAAAGTATTTAAACACATGTTTATACACTGATGGTGAATCCAATGGTGCTCGAAATAGCACCCATACCAAATCTGAGGATTTGGTATGAGTTCTGATTCAAAATTATTACTTATACTGGCATCTCTTTGAGTATCAGACTCTTCAATTTAATTTTTAGGACTCAGTAAATAAAGGCATCAATGTGTAATATGTGTTAGATCTAATTTACTAAGTACCACAACTCTTAAACTCTTAAGTAAAGATAAAAAGTATCATATTTTACTTTAGAAATCGTGAGATGGAAATGCTAAGCTAAGTGTTAGTAAATGGTTTAAGTCATGGTTCACAGTTACTGCATCAGAAATGTCTGCGTCACAGTGAGATTGGTGATTCAAATGATTTTTGCATTAAAAAAATCAGAAAAAAAAACTGTGATTTGAGATATTCATGCACCCTGCAGGAGAGAAATGTGGCAGTATAGATATATCAGTGGCTTTAAATACATTATAAACTGCTCACAGTGTAGTATGAGATAATTAACTAGGTCACATTTGTGAGATATTGTTATTGTATTATGTCAAACACTAAAATGTCACTATAATCTGCTTTAAGTGTATCCATGCAAAAGATAATACTCCCAGAAATAGTCATATTGATTCAAATGTCTTCACGCTAACTCAATGATTTTTTTTTTTACACATTGTTATATTGATATTCTGCCGTGTATTGGATGATAGCATACATGTACGTGCAGTTGTTTTGTCACTTGCATTTGTCTGTGTAAGCTCGTGTAGGATGCAGCAGCAGCCGCAGCATCTCAAATCTCATGGTTTCCGTATAGCAGCATATTTCGGCGTGGGTGTGTATGTGTGTCACAGAGCCACCCTGTCCTCTCTTTCACCCCGAAAAAGCAAAAAATATTCCCTCTTCATCCTGCTCCCCCCCCTCCTATCCCTCTCCGCCTCCGCCAGGCTTTGATCCGCCCCTGCAGCCACGCTGGAAAGATGACAGAGCGAGGAAAGAGGGAGTGGAGAGGAAGGGGGAGACGGGAGAGAGATATGACAGCTCCTCAACAAGTGTGGAGCATCGGGGGAAGAGAGGGAGAGAGGACAAAAACTTTAGAGTGCTATTCTCATGATGAGATGAGGAGGAGGAGGAGGAGGCATATGCAGCATCACGAGGCACCCAAGCTGGGTTAAGCATGCACATGCTTGCTTTTCCATTATAAACTAACACACAATACAGAGAGAGAGAGAGAGAGAGAGAGAGAGAAACCGCCGCTGTTTACCGTCAAACTGGATCACCAGCGGTCTCTGTTTCTATCTGCCCTGGTTGACACAGATGTTGGCTTGTCACACATCCAGTAAAGATCAGTCCATATGCTGGCAGCAGCTGCAGCTGCCTTACACACACTGATAGACTGTAGATATGCACACAGTCGTTTCAAGATTGGCAATCATTTGCATTGACTTACCTACTCAACTCAATAAAGATATTTTAAAATATTTGCATCTCATTCATTCTACTTGGCAGGTAAACTGCTGCGGACAAGTGGACACCCACTGTGATGCCACCCAGTGGTTTGTAAACTGCCATTTTGAAACCTTAAATATAATCATGTTGCTGTTGCTTTTAAACCAGAATATTAGGAAGAGTAGAGGGAGAGTTCATCCACTGCACATTCACCTATACACCTGCCATCAAGCACGGACGGTAATGCTGTCAATTTATTAGTGTCCATGCACCAATACATGACATTATCATCTTGAATTGATGGCTCTCTTTTGATTGTGTGTGGAAAAATAAACTGAATAACAAACATTTTCATTAATGTACCAAGAAGAAACTCAGCTTTTGTGTTAGCTGAGGATTCCCAGGGCTACTTTCACTTGATATCACCCTCTGTTTGGTTAGCTGTCTTTTTATTTAGTGCATTAAAGTGCGCTTGAAGTCGCACTTAGTCGCAGTTGTTGGACTTAATGTCTAACAAAACATTCTATCTCTTATATTGAAATTCAGGTTGTTTTTTTTTCTCAAAATATGTACAGTAAGTACTCTTCATTGGCACAGCTTTGACCCTATCTCATCGTTGTCGACAAGCCATTGCTCATATTCAGTGAAGGTCAAATAAAAGTGGTGGGCGACACATAGCTAATGAGCAACATTAGCTCCATTCATCTTGGACTCCCCATTCCCTCAAAGGTCAATACTGTCAAAATGGTTTACGACTGGTCAACAGTGCACATCAGAGGTCGCACAAAAGATTTCCCTGTTTGTATGTCACTGGAAGCAAATCCACTCATTGTGGCAATTCCACGGAAATTGAACGGACATGACAACAAACCTGCTTTTGCACACTGGTGTTATTGAGCTGTGGGCTTTTCATAACCTAGAAGAAAAACAGAATAACACCAGGTTAATTCTATATCTGCCAGGCTTTGTGTGCAACACCTGACTTGCCATGCAGTGTTCCCTCCACCCACGGCAGCAGCAGCATGCCCTCCACAGCACCTATAGAAATAAATTTACATCTGCTCCAAATTCAAATTATGCAGAACTAGACTGACAGGGAAGTATATGGCCACATGTACTCTGTATTCAAAATAAGATATGGAAGTCCTAATTTACACAGCCCCTTTTCTCATTTGGTGTGAATTATCTCCCCACAAAACACATTTGGACAAAATATATTAAAGTCGTGGAAAAAATAATGTACAAAACCTTTGTGGCCGTTTCCTTTTCTGTGCACAATGCCGTTTTCTATTGAACCAAAAAAAATAGAAATATACAGAAACAATGAAGATAACATTCTGTTGAGTCACAAACAAACACCTCATTAATGCAAAGTGGTGCCACGGGGAAATCCTAATTTAAACATTTGAAGTCGTCATAATACAATAAAGCACAGAAAAGTAAACATACAATTTTTATGAGGTAATTGTTTCGAAGGGTAACTGCATATACTTATTCCTGTATTGACTTCACCGAGACGGAGCAGCGTTTGATGGCGATGGATCATAATAATGATATGAAACAGGTACATTTTCAGAAGGGTTAAGCATAGGTGTGCGTCTGAAATATGTTAACTGACGAGTCATTTGTGAACAAACAAAGATTAAGATTAGGAAAGGTCAAGGAAATTCAGGAGTGGGAGAAACTGTATCTAACACTGACATTGCCCTGATGCAAAATGCTGCCCACGTGACTTGAATAAACCGGCATAATTGCCAATAACAGGTCTCCTCAATAAAAGCCATACATAGAAATAACCTATTACAAGGAGATTCCCATAAGAAAACACACATCATCCTGCTTCTCTCTTCTTCCTTTTTTTTTACACCTTATTAACATGCATCTCGTACCAGGAGCCAACTCCCAGTAGTTTACATTTAGCTAATTAAAAATTTAGCTGTCACACACATTTAAATTGGATTTGTCTTTACTTTATAAAATTCTAATTGCTTACATGTCACTTCTTCACATATTTATATAACTGACCTGGAAGTGGAAGTGGAAGAGAGAGACAGAGCAACTCAAAATGAACGTCAGCAATGAAAGCAAAGTGCAATGTTTGCAAATCAAAAGTAATCAACAGTGTCAATAAACAAACTCTGACATCACAAGGGATGTTTCAAGGGACTTCTGTGACCACGGGCAAAAGGACTCTAGGGGCTCTGCAGTGAACCGAATCAATCACACCAACAAACCTTCAGACAGCTTACAGTTTACAGATGAACTAAAAAAGAGTTATAGTCAGCTTGCACGTATACAAAAATCTATTAAGCCCAATATATGTGGAACTTTAAGTTATTTGGTACACAGCATTAACTGTGATGATGTCATATTTGCATTTTCTTCCTTCATTAAAACAGCTTTAAAAAATCCAAGTGGAAGGAAGACTCTATTTCAGTCATCAGTGCCGACTTTTACTGCACCAAACACTTTTGGAAAACAGCGACCGGCTGTTGTGAGCCTTGAATGACATTGGTTTTGTTATGAAGCAATGTCATTCACATATGGCAAACACAGTGGGAGATTCTATAGGTCAGACGCATTCATAACAGCAGGAGAATGTCAGGAACATCCAGGCGAGGGGGTGACACCTGGCTTGAGCATACAGGAGACAGGACACGCGTCCACGTGCTCGATGCGAATTACCTGGAGACTTTCTTGCTGTGTTCTCACGGGAGGTCGCTGGGACTGGGAGAGTTGGCAGGAGAGGTAAAAAAAAAAGTGATTTTGCTGGACATCTGCGGTATCTGACAGTTAAGGTCAAATGGATTTTCAGTGGAGTAGTAAAGCCACACCTAAAAATGAAATAAACAAAAAAAAAACTTTATCCAGAAGAGCATTTCATCCCTGTCTCACACTTCACATGACCATTCAAGTGCACAGTCATGCACTTGCTGGTGTAAAATAAGCAGCATATTTTATGGTGGCAGGCGGTCGCCTATAGTTGTAGGAAATACTTCAAACAAGAAACAGCATAAGCAGTGGTAAAAGGGAAGAGCAGGGATTTGGTAGAACGGTTAATGAAATTTGCAAGACTTTGCACATACTCCGTCAACTTCTGACCGATAAGACCCAATCAAACTAAACGGGCTAGAGTGGGGGTGGAGTGAGTCCGACCCTTTGGATCCGGACTGATCTCATGCGCCACACTTCAGAGGCACAGTCAGAGCAGCATGACCCTCAGGGAGGTTTGAAGCAGGAGTCGGAGATTGTGATTAAGTATTCTGCAAATTTAACTTTCTTTGCAAGATTCATAGAGTTTCTATAGAGGATGTCTGTTTTGAAACACACTCCTGCACTGCCCCCCCTCCCTCCTCTTCCCCCCTCCTGCTCCTCCTCATCATCATCATCTCTCATCTACACATCCTGCCAAACTGACATAAAAGGTGTGAGATTAACATGATGAAAATGTTGGGGCACACAAAATCTCTCCCTGCCTCTCTTTCTGTATGTGTGTGTGTGTGTGTGTGTGTGTGTCAGGATAATTGCCTAGATTTATGGGTGACATGAGCAGTTCACTGTGTCATTTGGATTTTCAGGGACAAGGGTTCACTTCCTGGTGAATGTGGCAGACAAAGAGTGTGGAAAGACACACACACACACACACACACACACACACACACAAGATTACCTGGGTACGTGGGAGTTTCACGGCTTACTGTTGGCCTGTCACAGTGATATCTTGTGTCTTGAATGTGTGGGATGGAGCAGTGCTATACGTAAAATGACAGATGCTGGAGCTCACACTGACACACACACACACACATACACAATTCCCCAAATTTGCCACATGCTGAAATTAAGCTAATGTGCTCAGTGTTCCTGGCTGTCCCATAGATGAACTCTGCTACTGAGATTCACACAAAACAGAGGGGAGTCTGATCAAATACACTGATTCCCTACTGTTACCACCCCCTAGCCTAAACATACACACACACACACACACACACACACACACACAGTGCATGGGATGACTGTTGAATACTAATGTCAAACCTATTTACATTTCAAGCCATGAGACTGTCAGCACATCTCTGTTCAGTGGAGAGAGGGGAGTTGTCAAGAACACACAGCTCTCACCTTGCCCTTACTTTTGTTCCTGCCTTTAAACTCAAAAACATAATGTTGGGATTCACTGGAATCAAAAGCTTATAATGAAACTTCAGTCAAATGTGGGCCGTCTGTCTCATCCCTCGCGTTGTTTACAAATCCCATGTTAGCGGCACTTTCCGTCCTCAGATAAACAAGCACGAGCGCACGATTGTTTTTGTCTGCATGGCTCGGTAGAAGCAGTCAGAAGCTGCGGCATGAATGGCACAAGTTTTTAATGTCTAGACCTATTCAAGTATTCTCATTACACGACCTTCACATGCAGAGAAAAGCTTAACCAGTGCTGTGCTGTTGGAAAGCAGTCAGTTGTCGGTCGAACATTTGGACGATCATTTCTGATTTTTATGCAGAGGGACATTTTGCAAGGGGATTTGTCTGATGGATTTAGCTGGTTTGATAGGGCAGAATAAGCCCCCCCTGCCCCCCCACCCCACACACACACACACACACACTTTCTTTATTTGAATTCTTAATTTGACATACGGTTGGATGGGATTATACAGACCAAAGGGCAGACAGGAAACACGAGCTGAAGGAAGAAAAGTTTGAAGTTCACCACACCAGCTCAACCTTTCGCTGTCCTGTCAAACAAACTGAAACCCGACAGTGACCAAGCATCTTCTTTCACCACGACCCCTCGTCGCTTCTCTTTAGTGTGAGAGCAACAGACTGGGCTGCAGTTTCAAACTTTCCTCCTCGACAACACATTTACAAGATGACCCCTAAACTTGTTTCTTCTTCTTTATTATATGTAATGTTATTTTCACTTCACATGTCTTGTCTAATTTTTCCTTTATTTGTCTCTATTTTCTCTGTAGCCAAACTTGCAAATGTATGGGCTCAGTGTGGTAAAGTGTTACTGAAATCTTTGATCAAATAAATAATAAAAAAAAACTACAGAAACATTATAATAATTATTGAACTGTGAATCCAATATATTTATATATAATTGTGGCTTATTTCACTTTAAATTGTTTTCAAGAAAACAAAAGTATGTATCACCAGTCTATCTTTAAAAGTTGGGTACTTGACCTTGGTACAAATAAAATAATTTGACTACAATCAAAACTGGACAGAACTGCTGTTTTGTTTTAGGGATGGAGTCTGGGATAAAAGGATTCAAAGTTGTCAAAATGAAATAAAGTTACAATACAAAACAAAGATTGGATTGTGTTTTTTATTATCTGGCTGTACAATGCTATACGTAGAAAATGAATGTTTAGAAATCGTCTGAAACAATTGATAAATATTTTGTAATTAATTCACATTTCGTTATGGCTGAGTACTTACATACTGTACGTCATATAGGTATTCATTCTCTATATTCATGTGTCATATTTTTATTTTCTTAAAAAATAAATTGTACATAGGACAGATGTCTCAGAATGTATAATCCTTTATGTATTAGAATAAATACATGAATATTACAACCTTACATTATGAACTTCCATAGTTTGTCTTCAACACTAATACACATATCACATTGGAATAAAATTGAATACATTTCAAAAATGTTTTCCTGAAAACATTTAAGTAAAGTTTAAAGGGACAAAATGGAAACACATTTACTTAGTTCATTCGTTTGGGAAATGTGATGTGGTGGCATTCACATATTTTACATTTACAGCTCAGAACCTAAAGATATCAAAATATCAAAGCAAAAGTGTGGAACTCCTGAATATTTGCTTGAAACAATTGATAGTTGTAGATACAATGACTTCAAATCAAGAACATTTTTTATTCAGTTATAAATTATAGTATTACCTGGACTGAAGGGATGGTGATTTGCACATTTGCTCTAAATATAGTAGAGGGATGGAGCAGGAGCTATAGAGACACCCATTCAATTTTGGTGAGGATCCAATTCAAGGAACAGATCCAAGAATATTTTCAGTCACTTTTTCATCAATTCCTCAGATTATAATGTGGGTATTTTGATTCAATGTATGAGACATATTTAGGATTGTTTAGCCTTGGCAGAGGAATAAAAGAATAAAGGCCGGTCTATTTCTGCATTACTTTGAAACAGGCCCTGGAGCAATGCCATCATTTACCTTTTTACTTCCACCTACACTTTTTCCTGCTCTGACCAAATGACTGCTGTGAATAAAAATTAAAAAAGAGAAGAAGAAAGGTTAGTGATTCTGCTTTATTTGGATGCGATGGGGTATTTACATTCAGGACCAAGCCTAAGATTTATTCATGAAGAGAAAAAAAAAAGAAACTAAAGAAACAAAGTACAAGGACAAACTTCTGACAGGGAGGAAAACATGAGACGCTCCGTCTGCACACGTCAGTCAGTTCATTGTCAGTGTAGCTGGGGAGGAAACTTAGGGCAAAATGTAACTTGCTTTATATTTATTTCTTTTTAGAATAACTAACTTAGAAAGATGACAAGGTCATTAAAGTTTCATAGTTATGTTAACAGGTAAAAAAAAATGCCTTCAGTATATAACTGGCAATGGTGGGTATGAAAATAATATATTGTCTGTGTTCCATGTCCACAAAAGGGTCATTTGTCTATACAGATCCTTTAAATGACGATTTCTGTGAACTTATCTGACAAACCCAGACTTGTGTGGCACAGGTGCTATCTCCTCCAGCATTTAACAGCAATGCAAGGCTTTAAGTTTGTTTGTCTGTTGTGTTGTTGTGCATGGTTTTGCACACACGCCTGTGCTTCAAATAAATCACGAGTTCAGAATTAAGAAAGCAGCGCGGCAGCCTCCTCGCCATCTATCTCTCTCACACTGCCTGTATTTCCTGCTCCAGTTATCTACAGTGTTGCCTGCAGCTACTCATCTGAGAACAGAGCAGAGAAAATGAGGGAATCAACTCCAAAGTGGAGGAGGAGGATGTGTAAGAACAATCAGTGTGCCAGGAGGCGCGATAAGCCCTCGAATGGGAGCTTCATTTATGGAAGTTCTTAACCTCGTCGCCTTATTTTTCTGTTTCTCTCTCTGTGAGCGTCAGCAAACAATGACTTTACCAACTGTAGACGTCACAGTCAGGTCAAGAGACGTTTTTAAACAGGCGTTCACACACACACACACACACTATCACACCTCGCTTCCACCACCACCACCACTGTCTGACTGAAATTAGCAACGTGCTCTGCACTTTACACTGTGGGCCAAACACAGTCCTGCATTGCCCTCTTAAGGCGGAAACAGTGAAGTGAAGAGAGATGTGTTCACAGAAAGGCCTGGGTCTCTGTGGTTAACACAATACTTTAACCATCCATGATTAACAGTTATCTGGCACTTTGCGAATGATTCGTTTTGTTAAAATGATTTGTTTGGTGCCTCTGGTGTCCCAGGTTTCAGGTGAGCCTCTTTGTTATTTTTTGGAGGCCATGACAGTGTCAAAGAGTATGATTCAATTCATTGTTTACATCCTAAATCTACAGAAGGCAGCTTCACTATAGTTCATTAAACCATCCTTGAAACAATTTTTTTTTTTTTTACCCATGCATGATGCACATATAAATCGTCACTCTGACGCAGGCCAGCATTTCTAAAGAAGTTTAGTTAAAGGTCATTCCAACAAAAATCTCCATCTATATGAAATAATCTCCCACTTATTTATTATTGTGCATTAAAGATTCAGTATATGTAATTAATACCACACAATGTTTCCTCTGCAACATAAATACTAGTGTAAATACAACTAAAAATAATAACAATAATAATAATAATAATAATAATAATAACAATAATAATAATAATAATTAAGATAATGAAACACTTTCACCACTTAAATTGTAAGGTACAATGTGCCTCAGGTCAGTTGGGTTGCAGATATTTTTTTGTTGAATTGTGTATTTGTAATATATCAAATCCAGAGAAATCTGCAATCTGATTATTTAAAATACATTTTATTATCATATTATTTTATTGTTATAATACATTGCGGTCCATTTATTCCGTGTCAGCGGCTTTGTATCTTCTTTGCGCAAACATCTGCAGTAAATCAACATTATTGTTGTCCTCAGGATAATCAAAATCAGCCACATGTTTATAATTCACTTACTAATTCAACCAGATTGTTAGTTATTGAACACCATGATCTCAAGTTATCACCGAAATGTGCTCAGCAAGATGTATTACCCAGTGTCCATCAGCAGATGGCGTTTGTCCTGTTATAGATCATCAAACTACCATCTCTCTGATCACGTTAATGGATTATTTATTCAGATTAAAAGACGAAATCTAAACGACATTTTGAGTATAATGTCAAATATATAAGCTACTGGACTTGTTTGAGTTTTGTTGAAGACATTTCTTCACTTTTCCAGACTTCACAGTTTCACACTGTTAAACATTAAATATTGTCCCCGCTCCACAGGTCGGGCCCTCAACATGAGGTAATAATACAGGTTATATTGTGCTGAAGTGATGCATATTCTACTAAAAGCAGCTTTTAAATGACCACTCTTTAAGGCTGTGGGGATACAGGATTAAATTGAAATGTATTGATTTACTTTTGGGAAAATATATAATTGTGTTGTGTTGATAAAATGTAATGGTGTGAATTTAAAATATTTAAATAATGCTTTCTTTTTTATTTCAGTTTTGATTGCAGTATGAGTTTTTAAAATCAAGCTTCAGTTTAATTTTCACTGCATTTTAGATTTAAAATGATAGAGCATTTACAACTCTGGAAGGTTGTAAAATGAATGCTCCTTATGTTACATGAATTCCATTACAAATAGGTCCATTGTCAAAAAAGCTGCTTCTATGTTATTTAAAAAATAATAATAAATTAAATAATTCTAATAATAAAATAATATGACATGTCTCTAAATAATCTCTTACATTGAAAGGGGTGGATCATTCACTTTTAACTTGAGTTTTTTAAAACAGTGTAAACCTCGGGTCATGAGCGGCCAATAGCAGCATTTTTTATTTGCTAATTCTCACAATAATTTCAAATTGTGATTTTAAAACACTGAAGCGCTCTGGCCTGATATTCCATTTGATTTGATTATTATGATTTGTTTAAGTTTATTCTGTGGAACTTGTCCCTTTGCGGCGAAATCACAAAATATCTATTATACGTGTTTTACCGTATTTTGTGTTTTTCCTGTTTATTTGTGTACATCTATGGATGACTTACAACTGTGTAAACAAATTCTTGTGCTTTTTAAGGTTTCTGTATTTTTGAGTGGGAGTCAAAGGCTGTCACACGCAAAAAACAGCTCACGTTGCACCTGACAGAACGAAGACGTTGTGTGGTATAAGTATGAGTGCAGGAATGGATAATGGATTAATGGATTATGGTGCAGGAGGCCTTTGAGATGTATTTATACAATTTTTTTTTTTTCCACCATGAAATACTACTGGAGTCCATAGACGTGGGTGAAGAATGTCAAAAGGATTTACAGTAAAAAAAAAAAAAAAGACTTATTTTCATCTATATAGGAAATTCCTAATTATATGACCAGAGAAACATAATGATTAAATACATGCTTAACATCTGAATCTCTTAACCCAGTCCAGCATCAATGGACAGATATGGAGCAACACGTACAGTCGTATTGAAAAGTTCCAATACCAAAAATTGTATCCATAATTCAAATCACAGAATTGAAAAACATCGTATACAAGATACTCATTAAAAAGAAAATTCACCACTATTGTAATACCATATTATTGTAACTGTTCGAGGTTAGAGTTTTCATACAGTAAAGTAATTCAGTCCAGTGTTTCTCAATCAGGGCTACAGGGTCACGTGTTCAAATCCAGGGACAGGTGAAGGGCTGCGGTGCCCCTCAACAACATTCCCAACCCCAATTTCTCCCCAGCCGCAGGTAAGTGCTGCTCACGGCATGTGTGTGTTCACTACTGGTGTGTAAAAAAGATGAGTTGAATGCAGATGTGAAATTCACTATCACTAACTAGTGCATGTGCAAATAAAACAAATTCTAATTCATGTTAAGTTGAACCAAGCATCGCGTGTATTCCACGTTCATTAACTGTGCATCACAGATGTGCAGATGGTCGTGTGCAGATGTATCCTATACTCCAGAAATGTAGCATCTAAATTTAGATGGGAAGTCACTTGCTAACAACCCACACATCTGAAATATGACAAGGAAACTCAACAAGACACAGTGGATATTATGTTATATTTTATGATAAAGGATCAAATGAAAATATATAGTATTTTCTATTTAGTACTTGGGCTCTGGAATTACTTTCCATCATTTCTGACACCATCTTTAAAATAACAAATAAGCAGATGTTGTGTTTTAAAAGAATTATGTTTGATGTTTTCTTTGTTATATTTTTACCCGTAAAAATGTCAAAATGTAAAACATAAAAAAAAGAGTTGGATTGTACCCGTCTGGATTTGCAGTCATTTATGTTTTTCCTCCCTGGTGCATTGTAGTTAAGGGCACACGCCAGAAGGGGTCAGCACGACACAGGTGAGGAAAGGATGTGCACTGCCAAATAATGATTTCTCTTTTTTTGTTTTGTTTTAATCATATTTTCACACCTCAGCAGTGGATAGCACTTAATCTCTTAATGTAATCTCTACTTAACACTTAAGCATCTCAACTGCCAGCAGTCTATGCCAAATCTGCAGGTAAGCGTCATTTCCTACCTGCCAAACACAAACTGTTCAACCCCAGGTGTGATTACACAACTCTGAAGTCCAAGGACTTTTTTTCTTTTGAGCAGGATGAATAATACAGAGCTATGCCTGAAGATGGAACCACACAATCCACGAATTGAAAGGTGAGAGACACTTCCTTGGTTGCCATAGCAACACACCTGCTCCTCACAACAGCATCATCCCTGGGATGGTGCTGAGTTCTGTCTGATGTGGAAAAAGGCAGAACGAGAGAGAGAGAGAGAATGAGTGAGGCAGAGATGAGGTTTCTCTGTTACACACAACTGCCAAAACAATAAGCTGTAGCTTGCATTCTGATCAGGACTGAGCAACTTTAAACACACACACAGCATTATAGGAATAACTCACATTCCAAACAAGCTCTCAGCACAGCCTTCAGTTGAACAGTAGCTACTCAAACCAAACTCACCACATGCGGGTGGACCTGGAATTCAGGGAGAATGAAAAACAAAGGTTGCTTCCACCCAAGTGCCTCTAACAATCAACCCTGGAAATGACGGCAAATAGATGGCTGTAGTGCAACTACATGTTTTTGTAGCTATTTTATTTTTATATTCATTGGTTTGAATATTTCTTGAGCCAAAAACAAGCCAAATATCAGTAAATGACAATTTACTGAGCATTAAGGGGGAAGATATCTATTTGTGTTTAATCTGATAGATATTACAATTGTACTTTGGCTTTGAAAAAGATTTTTTTTAAGGTAAACTTCAGTTCTGTATTTGCTTACAATAGATGTAAAGTTAGAAAATCAGATACCATCAATCTACAAATAACTTATACTGCAATGCATGTCAAGGATGTGACTCTCAAAACCATTATTGTGCAGGCCCATCACATAATTATGGCATTATGGAAACTGTCACACCTGAGTGCAGGGGTCTCAAACTAAAATGACGGTGTAGTCACACTTTTTGGGGAAAACAGCTGTTCAGTAGGGGTGGAGCAATATAAGCTCAAGATTAAATCACCATATATCACACTTGTTTGTGACATTTGTGAAGATATTTCATAGATTTTTTAACAAAAAAAAACAGTTTGTTTGATATGGAATGAGATAGTTCACAATAAAAAAGATTATGATGCAAAATGAATCCTTAAATTACAAAAAAAAAAACAGACAGAAGGAACTTGATATTAAGTGATATTGATTGCGGGGAGGCGAGTTTGAGACCTCTGTCTTCATGTATTTGTTACCTGTTTAGGACCTTTCCTGACATAAAAAGCTGACCTTGTCAGGACCAGTGCTCCTCCAGAACCTGTTTCTAATGAAGCACAATCTAATTCCTGAGGAACTGATTAAGTTTAGGGATAACATTTTAATTGTGCTTAGGTTACACATTAACTGGATATGGTTAAGGTAAGAGATAATGTTTTGTTTAGGCTTGAACTTATGGTTCAAACTACAGTGTGTTTCTTTGTTCAGATATGATTGTGAGGGACAGCCGCCTGCAAGTCAGACCCATGCCTCATACAGGACGAATGAGTCTATAGTTACTGATCCTAAATGTGTGTATTTTGGTTATTTTTGGTTCAGAAATACTCAACAACCAGTGTCTTAAACGTCACATGTCATACTGTGTGTTACAGTTGAGTTTTTAAATTAGTATCAGGAGCAGGATCATGCAGGCAATACAACCTTTTGACTACATTCAGATCCAGGGCATCAATGACAGCATTTGTTTTAAGTTGGCATACATAATGTGACATCACATCTCATGTTCAATCCTTGTTTATACTGTAAATATCAAGCCCATACTGTGTATATTCTGGTAACTGTCTATAGTGTCCATTCTATTTTAACTTTTTATAGTGTATTGTTAATATCTTTCTATATTGTACTTTCACAAATGTGGAAATGGTTGTGTATTATTTATTACATTTACCACTACTGTCTTTGCTGGTGACAATGTAAATTCCCCTACTGCGGGACTATTGACGGACTATCTTATGTTATCGCTGCCTTTTTCTTCTATTAGCTCTTCTTCTGCCAGATTTCCTCCTTAATTTCTGTATGATTTGATTCCCTCTCATTTAGATTTGAATAATTTTGGGAGCTTTTGACAAAGGTTATTGTTACATATTAAAATGCAATTTCTACATCATGTATCACCTAAATAAACGGAACCTATAATTGTAATGTTATAGGTTTTTCAGCTGTATTGTCACTGATGCAAGTGCTTGCCGCCCGTGTCTCATGCTGCAGTAGTAGCCAGGTGAAACAGGAGAGGGCTTGTCACAGTATCAGAGACAGAAACACGACAGTCAAGCTTCCATAAATACATGTACTCTTTTGTCGTGTATGTATAACACGTGTGCCCACAGTTTCGTGTAATTGCAATGTTGCCTTGTGATCTTTTGGGACCCTCATTGAATTGAGTGTTTGCATCCAACCTGAGGGCCTCTTTTTGTTTTCTTAACAGTGCCAGCTCAACCGAACTTGCTGCCAGAGGCGGGCGACTGCATGCTAAAAGTTATTTGATGAGCACCCAAGGCATCCAATGAAAATCAAACCTGTCGTTCAAATCAGCCAATAGGAGCAGCGAGGAACCGAGATGCTCCTCTCAGAGCCACGTTGGAGGCGGGGCCAGTCGTGGAGGACCCGCCCCTCTAAGCCGTGGGTTTGGTTGCACACAGGCTGCAGTTTCAGTTTGTTTTATTCACCATTTTGAGTAGCTGAAGGGAAAAAATTTAAGAATATTTGCGTTTGGAGGACAAGTCGCTGTCGTCTTTTTATTTTCACGCGCTAGTTCGGACGGTGGAGTTGTGCACCAGGCTCGCTCCCCTCGGTGTTTTGCAGAGCGGGAACCGATATTTCTTCCCCCCCTGTGCTTTTTTTTCTTCCCCCCATCCTTAACCTCTACAGTATTCCTGCAAAATGTCAAGACCAGTGAGGTAGGTGGGCTAAATATGTCCTGTGCTCCCCGCACGTTAATAACGACTCCGTGCTGGCATGCGTCGCAGTTAACGTGCACGTCTCGTCCGTGTTGTGTTGCATGGGCTCGGGAATGTGTTTATTTCATGAAAAAATAATGGGAACGTGTCCGTGTGTGAGTGTGTCTCCTCTGCCGTGTGTGCACCCTCTCTTTCTAACATGGATCCCAGCGGTGGGGACTGTTCGCCATGTCTTGTGGAGATACGTGCAGCCCGCCGCCGCCGTGTCGTGTCTGTTACGCTTTTAAATGGATCCACGATGTGCATTGTTGGCTGCTTTGTAGGCCAGGCGGAACATTAGTCGGTTTGATTTAAGGAGGTACGTTTTTACGACTCACTTCTACCAGGCCTGGTCACAGTTTTCTCTCTTTGACTAAGAATATGGCCACCCATTCATCCAAAGGAAGCTCGAAAACGTTAGTACACCCCCCACCACACACACACACACTAAACGGGGGGGAAAAAACGACCGGAGGAGGAGGTGGTTGTCGGCCTTAGGATTTGATCCTGTTACCGCGTAGACCAGGCACGTCGTGCTGTTGTCTACGTTACAATTCATTGCACTTTATTTAATTTAAGACGTTTTGCAATTGTCGGAACAGCCATTAAAGATAAACGACGAACGAGAGCGGACTATATTTTCAGTCCTGGCAGTAAATTAACACTGTATGCTGTTGGTAAAGGAAGGCGGAGTACTACAAAAACTCACCCCTCCCCATTTCTAACACACGAGGCGGTTTAGGCCATTTTTATCTACATTATAATGCCCTCTAACTTAATTATGAACGATTCTACACATTTAAATGTACCGTGGAATTGATATTTGAAATCTCGCGGTTTTTTCCGCGGTTAAATGTTGAATTAATGGCGTTTGGTTTGTCGGGATTTCTCTTTCTTCAACGATATTAATCAGCATGATTACATATTGTCTCATCATTGTTATTTATAGCACTGTAGTGTTTCTTAAATTAAACGCATCACAAATATCCTCAATCTTATTTCACAAGTTAGGCAACTTTCCAATCTGAGCATTCATTACTTATGTTAATAATGAAACAGCACTTTTATTTACAAAAAACTTAATGTTTGCTAAAATATGGCAATCTATTTATTTAGGATTTCAGCTCGGGACACAAAACATATATGGTTGGCCAACCACTAAAGCCTTTTTATATATATATATATATATGCCTGTCCCGAATGTTATCATTGTCACTACCCTACATACAGTACATCTGTATGTCTTTCGCGTTGGTGTGGTTGTTAACGCAATACTTCCTCTAGAGAGCACTGCAGAGTAACACGTTGCAGGCAACAACAAATATGGCTGCCATTTAAAGGGTAGTTTTATTGTGCCTGATCGGAAATAGTCTGAAACACAAGCATATTTTGCAGGGATGAGATGTAAGACCAACAAATGTTGTCATATTAATGGAGATTATTACTCATTGGTGTTGCTGGTAGGGATGCACTGATATGATACTGGGTCAGTATTGGTACTGGTCCGATATTGGTATGAATCTGTGTGAACTTTCATAATTTCTTGCCCATTTGGTCCTTTTGATTTGAATGGACTGGCATGAACCGATCCAACACAAGCAGGTCTCCAGAAGAACTGCTCAAGATTTAAGCTATTTTCCAACAGTAAATACATGGAAAAACATTCAAGTACTGTTGAATTAATGTATGGGTCTCCCCAATCCCCCAGAGGGGACAAGGGGCTCCCGCTGCTGTGCCATGTGACAGGTACACTGCCACAGTAAAATGGAGAACCTCTGCCCCTTAAGCTGAAACTGATTAAGTCTGGCTGACTGCAAGGACAATTTGTTTTGTGAGTGTTATGACGGTGAAGCGATGGGCGGAATTCCTCCAATGCAATACTAAGAGAGTGAGACAAAAAAAAAAAACCTGAACGTTAACACTGCACCAGTGTTTCTGTATTGTAAATGTCTATGATAAACAACCAAAAAACATATCACTTGACCACTGACAAAGACTGGGTATGCTCATGCCATGGTCATGGTCAGCAACTCATATAATTGAGGATAATGTCATTGGTTTTTACAAGGTGACAAATTAAGAACAGATATGTTCAATGGTACTGTCCTAGGACTCACCAGTGAAAGGTTAATCACACCTAACTTTTGTACCAGGGCCATCAGACAGACCCCGACCCATGATTTCGATTAGCTTTGTTTTATTTTGCCTCCCAAAACACTGTCATCCTGTCCCCAGTTTGGTTTGTTGTCTTGTCGTAACCGAGTGAGTGGGAACATGTATGTTGTATGTTGTATGTTGCACTCCCTGACACACCTGGGATGTGAAAGTCGATGTGCGGAAAGCTTGGAAGACATGTCATTGCTGCCATTTCTGAGGTGTGTATGTATGTGTGTGCGAGCACCTGTTGTTGTAATCCTAGTACTTTAAAAGGTTTGGCACTGTTAGAGACCACCACAACTCATGACAATACTCAGTGACAGTGTGGTGTTATTAACAGTTACTACGTCAGTTTTCCCGTATAAATTTGCTGAGTAAGTATAATATAAAGAGTGTTTTTTTTCTTTCCGTTTTCAAAAGCACTAGCTGGCGCTGTGTCGTTGTTATGTAGATTTCTCAAGGTGTGTGTTACCTGAACTATAGTTGACTGCTGTCATCTGAGGCTTACTGTGCACACTTTGCCAAATTGGCTGTGGAAACGGTAGAAGGTAGATCAGTGTCCGCTTCAGTTTTCTCAGTTGGAGGTTGCCTGTGGCCTCTCAAACCAAATATAACAATTCAGTAATGAATACACAGCTGTCGAATTGTTGGACATAAAGTAAAATAACTTAATAACCTGTGGCCCCAGTGTCCAGGAGCCATGACATGAGCCACTTAAGCAGTACATTGTGAATGTAATCTGATGTACTTTTTGTTTTTCTTCACAGGAACAGGAAAGTGGTGAACTACTCACAATTCAACGAGTCAGATGATGCAGGTAAGTGAGGTGTCGCATCTGTTTGAGTTAATCAGAGTTAATGCAACAAATATTGAGCTGTAATCACTTTATACATCACTAGTACAAAAATATAATGTTACTCAACATTCCTCTGTGATTAAATATTATGTCACTATCACACATGTAATAATTAAATACATGCAAAAATACTTATATGTTGCTTATATTACTGATATATACAAATCAATTTCTCCCTAGCAAATGTCATATAAATCCAGTATTACTATGGTGGAGTGATCTTGCTTATTGACTAGCAACATATCCCACAATTAATTAATACATAGAGATATTCAAGGTTTAGCTATCATAGGACAAATAAACTTGGCATAATCTCTTTACGTTACTGTAGTAATGCTTGATATCCGAAAACATACAACGTGTTAAAATGGATAAATAAATAAATAAAAAGCTGCTGTAAACTTAGTCTGGTTGTCAGGATGATAGCTGTACAGATGCCAGTCATTGGAGCAGGTAACTATTCCCAGCTGCTTTGCCCAGACTACAGGCAAATCAGATTTGTTTCTTAATTTACAAATGAATAAAGACTGCACCATTAATTTGTAAGTTATCAGATGTGTGTGTCCAGACATTGCCTGTTTCCATCGGCTGCCATAGTAACAACGTAGGCATCACTACAAACATGGTTACCACTACAGTATGGCTGTGATATATTTTTTGCTATGTGTCACATTGTGGTTGACCCAAGACACTTTAAAGTGGATGTAAAACAATTTATTTTTGATGTTGTCACCCCACAGGAAAATGTGTTACTAACCACCTTGCTAAATTTGAATGATGAAAAAAGTCTTGAAAGTCTTGAAAAAAAAAAGAGGTGTTTATATCTCGGCAACGTCCTCGACTCTGAAATGCTTGGTTCGTGTCGTGTCGAGTAACTTAACATGTAGAGAAGTGACATTTTATCCATTTTGGTTGCATACTGAACACAGAGTGAAGAGAAGGATCAGTGTTTTCTCTACATGCACTTAAAAATCTGTATAGCCTGAGTTTCAGGTCTGAGAAGCCTTTGTTGTAGTTTTTCAATCTGATAAGCTGAAATTACAATTCTTTTTTTTGGTGCCTAGTTTGAAAAATAGATGCTTTCGATTATTCACATTATCGACTCTTATTCTTCACCCCCACTATAATTTGATGCAGTTGGTTGAGTCCAGTAGATCAGACAGACTGAAGAGGACCTGAAATCACCATTGCAAACCAAAGAAATGTCAAGACTGAGTAAAAAAAAAAGAAAGTTTTGGTATTTGACTGAATTCTTTGCTCTTTTTCTGTAGATGAGGAGTATGATGACAGTAAGCCTAAGAAGGTGCGCGCAGCCCCTCGTGAGCCCAAGCACAAGCGTTCAAAGAACTCACAGGATGACAGGTGAGCTCCTGGTGGTGGCTGGTATTAACATATATTTTCCTGTAGCATGTTTTGGTGCTAATAAAAAAAAATCTGTCGTTGTCTGGATATCAGTGCCAGTTGATTACTTTTTCGAATAGCCAGTTGGTCATGCATTTATACAGAGAGCCTCGTCTGTATAAATGTGCTGAGATCCAGACATTTTAGTAGGGCTGTAATCAACCAAAGAAATTCTTGGTCGACTGAAGCCCTGAAATTTCGACTCAAAATCGACTAGTCGAGGGGTGGGGAGGACTGACGGCTCTGAAAGCGTTTTGCATTCCGTGCATCTGTGCAATATCATAGCGCATGATTTCCGAATACTATACTATACTACGTTGATATCAGCACGATATCAACTGTAGAGGAATATTTCGATGATGTGTCTGTGCATGTCCTCGCACAGAGCGAGACTGAACATAGGAGCTCAGCTTCGCGGCTGAGACACAAATAAATCGTTGTTGCGGGTGAGTGCGCCTGCAGTTATAAAACAAATCAATGATTATTAGACTAAAACATTGAAATATGCTAATTCTGATATGTTCATGTACTTAAAATGGACAGAGCAACATAACGAAGACAAGTTGGCCTAAATTTTTTACAGTATATGATATGCCATGTTTGTAGTCGAGCTGTGATGTGCAAACTGTTGCTGGCAAACTTTGCATTTGACGTTTTTTATCGCCATCTATTTTTGTAGAATGCTCCCACACTGCCGATGTCTTTGACATGGAAGTTAGAGGAGGACTGACTGTTGCCTAAAATAAAACGCTCAAAATTAAATAAAACCACCGGACGTTCTTTAATCTTTCTGTCTCCTGTGGGATGGGCTAATCCAAAATCCTGAAAACACCCCCATTAGCACTTGGTACATTGCTCCAGATTAAATCTAATTAACCATAGACTGTATAAAATTAACACAGCAAAAAGTCCACAGAATTTGAGTCGAATCAGAACATATCGACTCATAAATTGACCAGGACTTTACAGCCCTACATTTTAACGTCAACTTTGTCTGAGATTTTTCTGTTATTAACTTGGACTAAGTCAGTGTGACCTTTCATGCTTTTAGCTCAGATACTGTAGTCAAGGAGCACAGAGCAGACTTGTATGGCCCAAGAGCCGAAATGGTAGAAATGGGTACCCCAACACACATGAACCAGGGTTTTGGCTGCTATGTAATTGCTGAACATATGCTGCTGCTCTGCTACCACGTCCTGTCTCATTTATATCAATTTAGGTTGATTTTGTGCTGATATCAAGGCTTGCTAGCATTACTTAGCTTTAGCTTTACACCCAAGCAGTGTCGTTCTCATTGTTTACTTTCGGTGACTTTTTGTTCTACCTACTGGTAGCAGTGCGATATATCCCTGACAACCCCAGTTTGAATAAACAAAAATGTATTTACATTGCCGTTATGGAACATTGTTTGCCAGAGGCAGTGTTTAAATTTAACAGGTTTACACCGTGTCAAAAGTTAAATTCTACATCAACAAATTTAAATAATCTGCGTCACTGATTATGTTGACTAATTGTTGCGGCCCTAGTCAACCCCAAGACACCTGTAGCTGCAACAAGATTTTAGAAGATTAAAGGTGAGAGAGAAGACAGTATTTTATGGAGTAGAACATAAAAATTGGTTGTTGATCAAATCCATCTGTGAGGGTGAGGAGGACAGGGCGGTGTAAGTGTCCAACAGAGCCGAGTCAGTGGGCAAACTGCTGGAGTGAGCTAAGCCCACCACAGAGATGATCTTCTCTCAGTTCATCATGGGGGCAATGTGTGATTTACTAAAATGTGAATGCCAGAAACTTAAATACGGATCTAAAAGATATCACCAACAGCATCTGGCGCTGGTGCAGCTTATTGGTGCCAAAAGTTATAATTGCTGTAATTAATCTCCATATTTTCAAAACTAAAATGGGGTAATGCTGTGACAATATCACAGTATCTGCTGTGCTTTGAAATAAATGGCTAAAGTATTTTATAGTGGCTTGTATTTTCTGTATCTTCATTTGTATTGGCTATGTTAGTCCCGTTTCCAGGGTTGGACCACAGTCCACATAATATAGACAAACTTAATTGGATAAGGATTCGAAACAGGGTAAACACCGTAGTTAACGTTTTCAAATATTTTATTTGACTTTACCTTTAGGGATGCAGCGGCATCGATACCAGTATTTGGTATCGGATCCAATGCTTCCCTTTTGTACTCGTGTTTGTACTATCTTCAAGTGAGCTGAGCAGGTGTACGGAAATAAGTTGATGTGTCGCAACTTCAGCTGTACAGAAACACTTTAAAGTAAGCAATGGCGACAAAAGTACACTGTCAAGAGGAAGAGGCAAAAGTAGCTCCTTTTAATACAAGTAATTTCGATGACTCATCTAAAAAACCAATGCGACCCACAGCAAAGGATTTGCTGCTAAATATTTAGTAGTATTAATTTAAATCTAATTCAAGTCCTTCTGTTCCTATGCTTTTGCACACCCAAGAATTTGGTGTTCCATTACAATCGAAGCTATTTTTAAGTTGTTTAACATATCTTGATTTTAATACCTGGAAATAAACATAATTTACAAATAAATTATTAAATATGTGCCTTGATCCTGGCTTCTCTCCCTCCCTCCATTTGCTAAGTTTATTATTTTTTTCTTTCTTCCAGTGAGGACTCTGATGAAAAGGTCTCTAAACCCAAAAATGATTCAGCAGGTAAGTTTGTGTTTTCTGATATAGGTGTGAAGATTGGCTCTGTCACTCTTTAAAAACTGCTGGACCCTCATTATTGTGGTGTGACTCACTCACTTTCCTGCTATTTGTCGCAGCAGAGGACTTTGGCAGTGATGAAGACAATGAATTTGGAGAGGAAGAAGATGAAGATGGAGGAAGTGACTATGAAGAAAAAAAAGGGAAAAAGCCTAAGAAAGCCAAGGTTGAGAAGCCACCCAAGAGAGGGCCAAAGAGAAAACGGGCTGCAGGTGAGTCCAGTTTCTTCCTCCTACTTAATAGTATGGATATGTGTACATTCTGGGTCAATTCTCCTTGAAATTTGAAGTAGATGTATAGTATATGCTGCTTATTTGTAATGTTCATCTACATTTATACATGGTACGTGGGATAAAATGTCATCATACATGCTTCTCGAGAATAAACTTAATTAGGGATGCACAACATTGGACATTTTGAAATTGTAATGCTTCATCCCCCTAATCAAAGCTAATACTTTAACTGTTCAACTGGATAGTCGAGGAGCAATGGGGGCTGGGCGACATGACAATTGATAAACAATTTCAAATCAGTCAATATCAGTTAATGTGAAATACGTACAGTTAATCATGCTCAAACATTCATAGCAATCATGTGTTGTGTCTCCTAGTGTTTCCACAGTGCATAATCATATCAATATATATAGATTTTTTTTGTTAAGTTGATATTCAAGAAAATTATGTTGCAATACATTTTGCTATTGACTTATTGCTGAGCCCTACAAGCAGCATAACATGGCTGTAGTCGATAATGTGCTGTTACTGCGTCGGCGCAGAACTATCCGCGCGTTCACATCGTGATGCATCACTGAAGCAATTGTTTTCAACACCCCAAGTAGCTGTGCATATTATGTGATAATGGGGGGGGGACGGGGACATATGATGACTAGGGCTGTATGGGATGTATTAGAGTTGCAGCCTGCAGTCAAACAATCAAATTTGATTAACTAAGTGAAGTTTATTTCAGTAGCACATTTAAAAATCACCTTAGTTGACTAAAGTTCTGCACAGATGATACAAATAAAATCACAAGTATATGCTAAGATAAGCAATCAAAACATTTACATTCAAAATAATCGGTGCTTGCGTAATAAAAACCAAGGTATCTTGCTCAACCAGTGCTAAAAGCCAGCAAGAGATATTTTAATTGGTCTTGGCAGCTCAGGAACAGCTCATGTACAGGAAGGCTGTTCCACAGCTTAGGAGCCACCACAGAAAAGGCTCTATCACCTCCTGTCCTAGTTTTGTGATCAATTTGTTGTCATGATTTAATTTAACTTCAGCCAAAGATGCTGGCACTTGACAAATAAATGAGGACCACAAAGGAAGAAGAGTTTTGAGTCCTTTTCAATGCAACTGTAAACACTTTTTATGTCCATACTGTACTGCAGTTGCCTCATATCTTAGTATACAGTAGGTTATGTCCTAATGCACTCACCTTCTCATCTTTCCTCAACGTCTGTACTGTATGTACTGTATGTCTGGAATAATGTCCTCCCTGGATTTTGTACTTGTGGAGCTTCCCAGGGGCATTATAAGCGTCGGATATATTCAGTCTGTTAAGTTATGTGTTACATTGCTCAATCTCCATGGATTTCAAGTGTGCAGACAAACTAGCACTGGTTTGCTTTTTCCTGCCACCATGGCCGTGTAAACACAATGATTCATGTGACGTATGAAACTGTAATGATGATAGGAGGAACCTTCCAACCACAGCCACCGGCCTAGCTGAAATGACAGCTGATGTTTAAGAGGGGAGAGAGGAGATTGAATTTATGAGTCTCAATGACTGTCAGATTTAATTTACACTGAACTTCATTAAGTTCATTACCAGCACATAAATTAAAAGAGTAATGCATCTCATGGAGGTTTTTTGTGGCCATTTAAAGTGTACAGATTAATGGGCAACCTGCTTCAGAAGTTTTTAATTTGATCAGCTTGGGTGTGCATCAATTTTACACATTCTAGTCTGGGTCCAGGTGAGAGTACCACACACGCATGTGTGAAAGTCAATTGTATAATGTCTTGTCTCTCCAGAGGGAGCTGTGCCATGTCTGATAGATTGCTCCTTGTGTCTCCTAAAGCTATTGGGTTGGATGAAGGTCACTCCTCATTTCTGCTGCTGGCTGGAATTTCCAGTGCTACATCAGCCACTACCAGCATAACACAACCTACTTTAGCATTTCATCAAACCTTTTATGTCCCATATGAAATCCTTTTTATGTAGGTTGTCTGGTGGAGGCTGTGGTCTATTTATTTTACTCTGTAATGAGACAAATTCTAGCAGTTTATTGTAATACAAGGTGTTGCATTATTATTAGAATGTAGTTCATTCTGACCACATTAACAGTTGTTAATTTTGATTGCACTTTATTAGGGTTGCAACGGTGCTGTTTTCCCACGTTTTTTGGGCCACTGTTACAGTACGGTTTCGATATCTTAATATAAAACTACTCAGACTAGTAAAAAATAATAAAGAGTGCAGATATAATCAAACCACAAACTTTATTTAAAAAATAGCGCAAATTAAACAACAAACATAAAACCCACACAAATGAAATATAAAGTTTAGTACTATCCAATAAAAATAAACACAATTTTAACCCACTCACAGAAACTACTTAACACTACAAATACAATCAAACGTGAACACGACCAGGCTGTCAACATCCTTGTGTGTGTTGGGGCGTCTGTGTGTCATTGTGCCGCCTAGGGATATGGTTGATGGTAAAGCGGTACGGCTGTATGGACAGGTACCAGCGGGTAATCTGTGCGTTTGAGTCCTGCATGCGGTCCATCCATTTCTCATCCTAGTCTGCGCTGAATCACAAATGATCCCACACAGCGAGCTGATTGGCTCCGGGGAAATTCAGCGACGTTGGGTTTGGTGCCTGAAGGCGGCATGAGCACTGAACCTGAACGGTGCAGCGCTGCTCTCATGTCTCTGCTCCTAAGTTGATCTAATTGCCCAGCGTGTTACAAAGTTTTGAAATAAGTTTTGCCGCTGTGTATTGAACCGAGCGGGGCGCAAAGAACGGTTCGGTAAATATACCGAATATTGTTGCATTTCTACACTTTATTGACCAGTTACCACTCAACTGGTAAACTGGTCAATACATCAATATTATATCTTTATAGTGGCAGGAGACAAGTCTTAGATTTTGCATATTGTGATGTGCTCTCTGTGATAATATTTAGTGGTTTTAAAGGCTGTTGCATTGATAATCATCATGCTTATTATATTAAATATATTTGTGAAATACACTAAATATTATATAAATTGATAAATTAAATACAGTGGATTTACAATTATAAATTCTTATTACAAAAATGTTATCCTAATTATTTTTTTATTTACAGGCAATTGTATTGTTTCCAACACGTAAATATAAATAAATAAAATGGGCATTATCTGAAATGGGTAATAATTATATTTTAAGATCATGTAATACAGATCTTATACGGTATTTGTCACTCTCCTTTTGACTAAAACAAACATCTCAAAAGAAAAAGTTTCATGTGCCCAGAGAAACAACTCTGTGCAACTTTATAACCCAGATATATGTCGCATATCGGGATATAGCCTTAAAATATAGAGAGAATTTATAAGCCATGTGGCCCAGTCTTCACTTCACTGTGAACATTCAGCTATATTTTCAAAATTAAGAATACTGAAAGTGGTGACTTAGTTTGTCATATGTTCCCACTCTCAAATGCATATACCTATCTTAATATTTATTTTTGGGTTGTGCCCCACTGGTGCCCATTGGTCAAGGCTCAACCATCAAGTGCTTGCTACTGAGCTCCCCACTGTCTCCAGTCTGGCTCCTCCCTCTGCAGCAATGTTCTTTGGGAGAATATTGCAGGGCTGTTGCCCATGACAACATGGCTCCTAGATCTTTAGGACTCAAGTCAGTCAGTCACTTTATCTGCTGGGCATGGCTAATAAATAGTGATGACATCTAATTTTTTTGTGATTAATTAACCAACAATAAGACTGTATGACTCAACAATGTTATTTTTTTTTTTTATAAATAAAGTTTAACATAAATCTTACACCTGCAGCATGGGTGCTTTGTCTTCCTCTTCTGGCACCATGAGTAATTACACAGGCACTGTGTTCATCTCTTAATAAAAACAATTCCAGTTATATAACCATAATGTTTAGGAAGAGTAAATGTAAAATCTGTCCATGTGCAGAAAGTCGGCACTGTTCTTTTTCTTTTTTTTTTTTCTTTTTTTTTTTACTGTAAACCTTTCTCTGGGTTTAATTTTCTTTATTCTTTTACTCAAAACATCAGAAACATTTCTTCTTCATGCTTCCAAGGTGTCACCAGATTTGAACTTGTTTTTTTACAACTTGAAAGTAATAGATGGCTTATTATATGTTATAACCTTGCACTTAAAGTAAACTGTTGGGTTTAGGTGATGGTAGGGCTGCACCATAAAACAATAACAATGATTGTTATCAATATAATTGTTCTCAAACGCAGCATAACAAATGTTGATTTTCAGATTTTTTATAGTGGTGATTCCTCGTAGTAAATGAATGATGCACTCTTGTGTCTTGTTGTAGAAGACAGTGATGATGAGCGGGAAGTGAGTCGAAAGCGTACAGTGCGTCAGGCGGCTTCCAAGGCTGTGTCCAAACAGAGGGAGATCTTGCTGGGCGACGCAGGCAGCGAGGACGAGGAGCACGAAGACCAAGAGGAGCCCTACCTGGACCGTATGTACCTCTGATCTGTCCACTGATGCAGAGTCCACTTGCACCAAACACTGCGTATACTGTTAATCTTAAGCAAGCTGTCAGCCAGTTGACCAGTGCTGTTTGTTTGCAGTGTTATTCCTGAGAACTTTGAAGTGAGTGAGCAGAGAAAAGAACTGGACTGTTGCACCTATAATGGAACATAGAATAATATACCTCTCACCAAACCAACCAACCAAAAACAGTCACCAAAACAAACTTTTTTCACTATACATGTATGTACAATACAGTAATGGTACTATTGCGAGCCATATATCGTGAGTTACTCTGCAATCATAATTAAGGATTTAAACACAGTTGACACAGTCAGACCCTTAAACAAACACACTTTTGTAGTAGCATAGTAATGGTAGGTGCAATAATCTGTTAAAGTTATTCATATACAGAGCAAAATAATAGTTTTGTGTTCCCTTTTCCGTGTGCAGCTGATGAGTCTGGCAGTGATGAGGACTTCATGGTGGAGGATGATGATGACAGTGACTATGGTCACTCCAAGAAGAGAAGCAAGAAGGTGATTCGACGGGGACGGCCGGACAAGAAAGAGAAGAAAAGCCCCAAACCCCGATTAAAGGCCACAGGTGAGAAAGTCTCATGAAATTTTCTGCAGTCTCACCCAAAAGAACAGATCCAATGTTTGTGTTCAAGATATTAAACTTGTGCTATAATGGCACAGATTCAGAAGAGTCAACCCCATACAACAATCCTAAATTTTGATGGTGCATTTTGACCCACAAACTTCTTATATTAATTAATAAAGTCGTCTGTCTATATCACACTTTGGCATTGTCATATACTTGACTTAATCGCTGAGTGTTTTGACTTTATCATTGCAATTTTGGGTAATATTTAATATTTTGATATTAAATATTACCCACAACATTTTTGACTTGCATATTAATCAACTGGTATTAAATCAGATTAGTTGACAATAAGTTGCTCATCTGTTGATAATCAGCTGTCCAATAGGTTGACCATCTACAGATTATTTGTAGGGATACTACACTTATAGACCATCTAATTTAAGTTCAAAACAGTTGAACAGTAGAGAAGTGTCAACCAATTATTTGTTGATTATTGTAGAGTCAACAATGTACCATCAAAATAAAGTGATACCAAATTCTGGAACCCGTTTTCACCGTGAATTGTCTTGAAACTGTTTCTTTAACTGCATAAATCAACGGTAGACTTAGCATTTTAGTTCATATCAAAAGTAATACAAGCACCAATGTTTGTCAAAGGATAAAAACAAGGCTTTTGTATATTCAGAAATTAAGAAACTAATAAGGGTTCCATCAAAACTGTTTCCAACAAAAAGACCAAACCATGATCTTTTGTCCCGCAGTGACACCTAGCCCGATGAAAGGAAAAGGGAAGGGCCGTCCCAGCACCAAGGCCGTGGAGAAGAGCTCACCCAAAGAGGAGGAGGAGGAGGAGGAGGAGGAGCCCGAGAGTCCCCTGGAGGAGGAAGAGGAGGAGGCCAAGAAGAAAGAGACCTCCCCTGCCCCCAAAACGACAAAGGAGGCCGCAGGAGGAGATGAAGAGGAGGAAGATGAAGAGGAGGAGGATGGCTCAGAAGAGGAGGCACCCTCTGGAGAAGACTAGAAGATGGTACATGTTTGAAGCCCATCCTCCATGTCTCTCTCTCTCTCTCTCTCCCTCTCTCCTTCTCTTCTCTATGTTTTGTTTTGGTTTTTTGTTATTGTTTTCCTCCTGGTGGCCTGGCTCAATGGTTTGGACTTGGTGTGCTTTTTCTTGTTTGCCCCGTCCCCTTACCCCCCCGTCCCCTCAACTCGGACATTGTGCTCATGTGATCATTAAAGAGGAGATTTACTGTCGAAATTCAGCCCCACCCTCCTTTTTTTCCGCATTTCAGTGTAAATCTGAGATTTTATTTTACCTTTCCAAGAGCTGCATCCTTGTTAGCATCCGTCCTGAGTATGAACTTGCAAGTTCACCAGTGTGGGTTTGTTTTTTCTTCTTTTTTCCCCCCTTTTACATGGATCATCAGTGATCTGGCATGACTGGCCACACTACTTTTTCCTTCTTGACTTTTCAGAATACTGGGAGTATTTTTCAGAGCTCCTCATTGTCAACAACTAAAGCGCTGTATTTACAAAGCCAACACACACGGGGCTGAAGCTTTTCCTCTCTCTTCTCTGGTACTTGTGCTTTTAAACCAGGAGAATGTTTTAACAGGACGACTTCAGTTATTTGTTAGCCTTTTACTTTTTTTTCTTTTTTTTTTTTTAAACAAAAAAAAAACAAAGGAAAAAAAAAAAAACTTTTAAAGCTGTTCTTTCAGTCACAGCAGCAATTTTTGATTTTATCTAAATATCACCCGCCTCTTTCAGATGATTCCATGCCGTGAACTCTTGTGTGGCTGCTGTGTGGGGAAGTGAAGCGCATTATTTTGATAAGTATTCCACTTGTAGCGGCTGCTTGTTAGATCAAACAGCCTGAGGTGTGTTAGTGTCAGAGTGGTGGGTCGCTGCTGCCACTATCACACCATATCACGCTAACAACACGTGTGTGTGTGTTCTTTTTATGTACTTGTTTAAATCTGTATGCCTGTGGGTTACTTCCTGTAAGAGGGTGTGGCTTTGCTCCTCTCTCAGTCCATTGGCTGCCTCTGTGAAACGGTTTTTGTTGTTATATGTTAGGCTTTCTAATCATACACCATGCTGCGTGAAGCAACCCACACCTTCTCACCACACACTAACCTCCCCCTCCCTGCATGGCTCCGGCATCCTCTCATTCAACCTGTTGTGCCAGGCAACCCCATATCTTTTTTTTTTTTTTTTTTTTAATGCAAGAAGAGATGTTCCCTTTTTTCATTTACCTTTTGAGAGTTAAAAAATGAATGTTGTTTTTTTTTTGCTCCTGTTGGTTCATTGTTCTAATTCTCTATTCAGATTTTTTTTGTAATGTTTGTTTTTTAAGAAAAGAAATAAAATGTATCTTGATTTTAAAGAAAAAAGTCGACCCTATCCAGTCTGTTCCGTGTGATGGTTGGACCAGCCATCCCTTCCTGATTACTCCTCCCTTGAATCCTTTCTTTCTCTGCCCCCTCTCTTCATCAGCTTAATGGTTACTGTTGGTATCCATGTCAATTTGTTTATTCCAACTCTTTGTTGCTCACATTAGTGTTTCACAAGCTGATACATTTTTAAATGCAGACTTGTACAGCACTGAGGTTCAGGATGGTTTAAAATGATGAAGTGGGCAGCTCGCTACGAATCTGGTGTTCATTTGTCTATTAATGCCTTAATTTTAATTGAGTTAAGTTTTTCAGTAGTGGCTCTGATATCACTGGAGGCCTGAGAATGTAATCTGTCATGTTTTAGGTCTTTGCTACAAACAACAAACTGGGCTCGGAACAACAATTTGTACGATCAGCAGACCATCCAAAGCCATAAATGATCTCAAAACTAGTGATTCAGAGATCAGGTGCAGCACTTGTGAGACTTTTTTGCGACAAGTAGTGTTTGATGTCAAAGCATAAAACAAAAGTGGGGGAAAAAAGTTGCTATTATGGTTCGAGAATGAAACCTTGTTTATTTGGTGTTTGTCAGGAGAAATTCTGATTGGTCCCCGAGATTGCAACATTAATCTGCAGCCCTGGATGAGTACAGGACTCATTTGAACCTGGTCCCTGGTTCAGAAGCACATTTGATTGTTCTTTAACTGTCATTCGCTCGTAATTGTTTTTTTTTTATATATATATTCAGGTCCCAAATTGGCACCCGGTCCTTAATGTCAGTTTGAGACAATTGGATACATAAGACAAAAAAACAGGGCGGAGAAAAAGAAAAATTTGTTTATACTAATGTGAAGCTCTGAGAGCTCTGCAGTAGGATCAGATAGTGTCTTGTAGTTCACAGCACTGAGGGCTTCGAATGACGGCCCTTGCCATCATCCCACAGGAGGCACATGGCATAAGGCTATGAATTTCTCCTATGTCATCCATTTTACAATTTCCTCTGTTTAAATGTTTTTGGATGTTTCATTTTTCTATCTTGCTTCAGTTATACTGGCAATGTAAAAATGTAAGCCAAGTTGTGATTCTTACTGAAGACCAAGTGGAGAAGCTTTTTTTGTCAGTGGTGTGGAAAAAGGAACGCTGAACTCTTGAATCTTTTGCATGTTGTGGAAAAAGTGCGAAGCAATGATGATACTGGTGATTGCAATGGCAATATTGTGGTCTTACAAAAAAAAAGTATTAATAACGATGATGTTGATACTGTTTTGGTTTCCCAGCTTCTAATAAAGGCAACCTACTTTTTATACGGATTTAACTACTTGTTTTGTGGCGTTGAGCTCTGTGTGCTGTTGGGTGGCGACTGGAGAACAACAATGTGGTCGTGGTATTAAATGACGTGCAGTAATAAGCGTCTGCCACTCTGTGGCAGTATGTGCAGCAGTAACATTCTGTGATACTCGCAATGCAGTTTCTTGATAGGATGATGACTGCAGACATACTAATGTTTTAGCACTTGTAAGAAAACCTGTCAAACCTATAAAATATTCAAAGCTAATTGTGTGTGTGTGAAAAGTAAACAGTATGGTCACCTGACTCCAAAATTAAAACTCTATTCAAATATAAAGAGATGGACCATGTCACTATGCAGCAGTTCCATTAACAAAACAAGGAGTATAACGGTTCAAAATTGAAAAGACAAAAACATGTGGAATAACAATATCAGGTCTTTAAATCTATGCAAAAGAAAAAACACCTTAGAAATTTCAAATGTAGTTTTATAGATGAACCCGACACAACGGAAACAGTTGGACAACGAAAGCTATTTAGACGTTAGATGTTCCCAAACCTGTCACTGTGTAAATTGACTATGGCCAATGGCACTTTATTTTAACTAATATATGTTTCTCTTGTGACACTCGAAGCTGAAAAGGTAAGCCTGTTTAACTGAAAACTGAAAATATTCCATAAAGTTCAGAGTTCAGAATAATCTATATTGCCATTACTGTCGAGCATAATGAAAACGCCAGTGGCTCAAACATGCACATACATGAATAAAAACAGTGAAAAGTAGTTAGATAAGTTTAAAATACAATGTGTGCGCGTGATGATCTTCCTGGAGACCATAGCTGTTAACAGGCTTGAAATAAATCAGAAAATAAGTTGTAAAAAAAAAAACTATATCAGGATATTGCTCCAAATGCTCCTTAAAGGGCTCCTAAAACTAATAGCAGCTGCTAAATCAGTATATTTGAGGAAAAAGATGATCTTGGTCACTGTAAATGGAATAAAAATGTGTCCACCTCCTGCAGGATGGGCCAGTAAAGTCTTGTCAGCTCAGTCGAGCAGCTGGTGACGTTTCTCTGCTCTACACCACACACATCCACAGCCCCCGCCGACCTCCAGTGACATTGTTACTGAGAGCCCGTGATGTGCTGACAGTGTGTGGAGGACGTGCATCGCGAGTGACAGTGTGCTGCTGCTCTTTCACGCCTTACATTAGGGAAATTGCGAAAGAAATGTGACATTTTATCACACACACGAGAGTACGGACAAAAGAAACAGAAAAAGCCTCGTCCATGTACAGTAAATGACTTTGTGTTTTTTCTTTTTTTTTTTTTTTCCCGGTTGCTTGCATTTAGGGAGTGATGGGGAGCACTATCCTGCTGTGTACAGTTGCTAAGAAACCACTGTGGATGCTCCTTGTGTGGTGCATTATGCTGCAGTCTTCTCATCCATATGCTCAGTAATGTGGCCGCTGGAAGATCAGCTTGTGACTAAATCGTGTATATATATATATATATATATATATTACTAAAATAGAAATGATAAGCAACAATAAGTAGTCTCTTGAGAGAGAAGTGGGTATATATACACACATACACATTACACATGAATATTTACATCTCTATACACACACTTACATGTAAATTGAAAGTATTCAAAATAATATTGACAATTGAACCCTGGAGGGAAACAATTCCTCTGTAATAATTCCTGTTCTGCGAGATTAATGAGAGGTTTTTTTTAGTCTTGACTGAACAACAACAACAAAAAAATAAAGTGGACCATTTTTTTAACTCTACTGCTTCGGCTTGTGCTTCAGAAAAAACATCTTGAATCTGATTCTCTGAAGACTATCACATGCTTGCCCAGATTTAATATTTATGCAGACTTCCTCTTTTGGCTCCCCTTCTGAATGTTAAAATGTTCTTAAAACCACAAAGGAGACTCACCAGACCTCTGCTTTATTTCATATTTGCTCTGCTTTCATGGATGTCATGCGGTCTCTGTTAGTCAACACTGTTGATCTTTTGTGCGTTTGAAGTTTAAATTACAACATACCTTTGGATAAAATGTATGCAGATGAGGAGACTGGTAAGTGAAGGTTCTGTCTGGCATTTTACCCTTTGAGACTCAGGAGCGTGGTAACTACTGATAAAGCTGTTCTTGTCCCTCACAGACAAACTATTAAACCAACAGAAGAGAGAAAAGTTAAAGCAACAAAAACAAGTTTCACAGAGCTGGAAGAATCTTAAACCACCCCAGAGGTCAAATGGAAGGACACAATACACAAAGTGCAAATCGTGGAGAGGATCACTCACAAAAAAACATTTGAAAGAATGTAAATCACATGATAATTTGTTATTCATTGGAAAGTATAGAAATAATTATCTTTTTTTTAACCTTGAACTTATTTTGTTTAGATTTCAATGTATTATTTTCGATGATCCCTTAATCGGGATCGGGATCCCTTTTCAATTATAAAAACAAGCTTTCTTGTTTTTCAGCTTCTTAAATGTATCTTAGGAGAAAATGACTTTGGTTAAAGTTGAAGTCTTTTTTTTAAAATAATATTACTTAAGTAAAAGTCTTAAATGTGACATTTACTGTACTTAAGTATTAAAAGATTTAAGATTCAAGATTCTTTATTGTCATTATGCAAGCATAACAAAATTTCCTCCCGAGTTAAAAGTAAACTTATTAAGTTAAAAGTAAACGTATTAAAAAAGTTAGGATTGAGCCATGGTAGCTCAGTGGTAGGGCAAGTTGTCTTTCAACTGCAAGGTTGTGGGTTAAATCCTGGCCCTGCTAGTCTATGTGTGTTAAGACACTTAACCCATTGCAGCATGTGAATGGATATGAAAGATGTGTGAAACGTTTCTGTAATCAAAAGGCAATGAAGCAAACACTGTTAGTAGGGAAAGCTCTATATAAACAGACCATTACCAACTCTTCTCCTGATTTTATTTGGTAGTAACAGTTATGTAGTAAAAGCAAAAGTTGGTAGAAATACAGTGCAGTTACAAAGTAAAGTACAGTGATACGTGAATGTTGTACTTGTAGTACAGTAACAACGTGTCTGTACTTCATTACATTACAACACTGCTTTCAATGAATGACCGAAATCAAATCTGTAAGTTGTTACAGATCTTGCATCCATTATTTCACCACTCCCTCGTGAGCGCCACCATCAATAGACCACATTGTATCCTGCTACAGAGTCTCCAGGCCGCAGGAGCGGTCCCTCCATAAACACATGGCAGTCAGAATTTATCGGGCGGCAGCCAATCACAGCTCCTCTTTTAGGGCGAGCCTCCGCCGCGCTCGGCCAATCAGACGCGCGGAATTAGACCCGTGCCTCCGAGTTGTGCAGCGATGCGGTCACGTGACGCTGGGAGAAGGAATGCCAACATGGACCCGTGGCAAGGACGGGACGAGTGAGCGTGCCACGACAATAACACGACGGAGGGGAGAAGGAATCCCGAAAATATAGGGCACCATCGACGGTGCTGCTTCCCCGCACCGAGTGACCGAGACTCACCCGAGCTACACACGGTAGGTCGAGCCAAACGTCGCGGATCCTCCCGCTCGGTTCCTCCGGACACAGCGAGGAGTAAAAATAGAGCAGTTTTTTTTTTCCACCCAGCTGAATTCGAGGCTCGTAGATTGCTGTCCGGTGCAGTCCAGCGGCTCGCCTTGTCTTCTGCTCTGTCTCTCGCGTGGCGATTATTTCCCCTACGGTCACATTCCTCGCCATAATTCCAGTGTGGGGCCGTCGTGTTTATGCGGAGCCTCGTCCGCGCCGCTCCGTGTGAAGTGCGAGGCCCTGCTGCAACATGTGCCCGAGCGTCTGACAGCAGCAACAAACACACAGCCTTTACATAAGCGAGCAGAGGCGATCTCAACCAGCTCTCCTCTGCTGCGGTGTCACTTTCGACTCTGGTTTCTAATTTGGGCCCGGGGACCTGATAAGGGTCCGAGAAAAACTCCGTGAGGTCCGCCTGCTTTTTAAAGTCCCAACTGTTTTCATCCTCCACATGTGCATAATAAGAGGATTGCCTTCCACGGTGTTTCCCGCTTTTTAAAGATGGCAAAACATTGTGAAAGTAGTGCATAACATACAGTTTCTGACTGTTTTACTGCAATTGATCTGATATTATTTTGTAATAGTAACCATTTCCTAGAGACACATTCAAATAGTGCTTTAATATGGAGTTTTTGCAGCTTTAACAGCTTCCACTCTTCTTGGAAGACTTTCTATGGGACTTTGTGTCCATTCAGTCTGTAGAGCATTGGCACTGATGTTGGACGAGAAGACCTGGCTCACAGTGTCTGTTCTGGTTCATCCCGAAGGTGCTTGATGAGGTTGAGGTCAGGTTCTCCACACCAAACTTTATAGTTCTTGCTTTGTGCACTGGGTCACAATCATATTGGAGTAGAAAAGAGTCTTCCTCAAGCTGTTGCCACAAAGTAGGAAGCATAGAATTGTCCAAAATGGACTTGGTATGTTGAGATAAGGAGATAAGAGGCCAAGCCCAAAGCCTGGTTGAAACACCTGAATTAAATTCCTAACAGAGGTGGCCAAACACTTTTGTCCATATAGTGTATGTTTGCTTAATAAATGAATCATAATTCCATTTTTGAAAAATGTACACATGTTAAATACTTAATAAATGACACCGAGGCTGTCACTATAGACGTTATACGTATGTATTTTACGTGCATCTTGAATCGCAGTCTGACATTCAAGAGAGTTCAGTCTACTTCTGTGCTTTGTCCTTATTATTTGAAAACAGAAAATCCCACCGTCGCCTCACCCTCTGTAATGAAACTCCTTTAGCTGCAGTCTGAAGTCTTCTTTAAGAGATTTTGTGTTCTATTACTATACTATACTATACTAGTTAACCATCACAGGTGGTAGTTTGGCAAGCTTAAGCTGTGGCCTTTTTTATGCTGTAACTGGGCCTTTTTAATCCGTGTCTTGCGTCTGGCTGCTGATGGGTGCGTTATTGTGAGCGAGACTGTGACCGACTCATTCAGCTCTGAGGTGTAGTGCAGATACGTCTTCTGTAGGCTGTGCCATTTCTCAAAACACCTGCAAAAAATATCATAACTTGTCAACTCTGACCTTTCGGAAGTCATGAGAACACGGATTATATGTTTTTGCTGTACGAACTGGGCAAACACACTTCAATGTTTGACATTAGTTTGGGGTTAATGGTTTTCTCTGTTTAACTGGGGTTTGTTGTTTTTCTGTCATACAGAAGTTTCTTAAATTTTCAGTCCTCTGACATTTTTATCGCAATAAGCTTATGTATATAGTGTGGTATTGATTCTTTTGTACATGACTGTGTTTCACTTGTGATGCTCGAATGTTTTTATCAGAAGTGGCAAAGACATAAACAAAGTCCTTATTTCTACTGGGTAATAAATCCTGTCTCACTGATGCCTTTCCAGGTCTTGTGATTGCTCTTCCGGGTCAGGTTTCGTCGAGGTTCTCTCGTACCCATTTGGCCTGGATCAATGGTGTCTCTCAGCAGCAGAACGCTGAGTTTGGACAATGACCTGTTCAGGGACAGCAGCAATAGCAGCAGCAGCAGCCTGTTCTCCCTCGGCCTGGGAGACGCAGCCTGCAGTGAGGAAGCTAGTGTGGCCTCCTGCGACAGCCCAGAGGCAGGGGACTTGGGGGCTATGCACAGCTCCAGCCATGGAGAGGAAGAAGATGAGGAGGATGAGGATGATGACGAAAATGACAGAGCACGCCTGCATGTCTTTCTCGGAGCTGCAGAAATCGAGATGCCTGTGAGTCAGGAGTCTAAGCTGCCGGAATTCCCTTTCCAACCCTCATCCCCATTCTCCCCAACCCTGGAGGACATAGAGGAGTTCTTAAAGGAAAAGATGGAACTGGTCAAAGAAGAACTAATGGTCACTAAAGAGGAAGCCACCCCTCTCCCATGCAGCTCCAGCGACTCCCCATCTTCTACTGCACCCCTAGCCTCCTCCTCCTCAGACACTTGTAGTGACCCAGGGACGAGTGCCTCCCATTGCACGTCTAGCCCAAGCCCCCCTCACCATGAGCAAAACAGTCCCAGCCCAAGTGACCCTTCTCCTACCACCCAGGTAACCTCCTCATCATCCAGCGTATCCCCCTCAATGCTTTTAAGTGCTCCACTGGTTCTCCAGCTCCAGCCCCTACCTGTGACCCAGCCTCAGACCCCAGCAGGCTCTCCACCCGGAGCCCAAAATGGCATTTGGCTCACTCACCTAGTCATGGGGCTCCAGGCTGCGACGGGACAAAATCTCACCCTTCTGACCCCCCAGGTGCCCTCCTCTCCGACCACTATTTTATCCCTGAGCAGTGGAGACATGAAGTCAGCTGACCAGAAGTATGTAAAAATCGCACCTCTGCCCATCAAAATGAAGGCTGTAGAGATTGTGAGTCTAACTGGGGTTGGGGCCCAGAGCAGTGGTTTGTTGAAGGCCATGGCTCCGCGGGTGACCAGAGTGCCACCTACAGAGAGGGTCCACAAGTGCTCCCACCCAGGCTGTGGAAAGATGTACACCAAAAGCAGCCACCTGAAAGCTCACTTCCGACGACACACAGGAGAGAAGCCCTACACGTGCAGCTGGCCTGACTGTGACTGGAGGTATGTGGCATTAGGGCAGGGAATCACAGGGTACATGGTCCACAATACCAATGACATCATGATTCTGTGATCATCAATATGTTGCAAGAGAATCATAATTTGCGATGCATAACAAAATCTGTGATAACGGAAGAAAACAAAACGTCCGTGAAAGGTTACAAGTGCAGGATTTCTCTGTTTATTCACAACATAGAGAACAAAGTGCATAAAGTCTATGGTTTTAAACATCTCTTAACGTAGCTTTCTCTGCTGTAAACTCCCTCTTCTTCAGCCAGGTAACTTCCGCCCAAGTTTCCCCTCGTTCATTTGCCGCCGCCAAGGAGACATGAATTAGTGATGCCCGGCAAGTGAAATTTACAGGAAGAGTTTACTTTCGAGCTCCTGTTATTAAATAAAATATACAGTGATGTATCGCCAAATCGATGTTTGGACCCACCCCTACGTGGCACAGTGTGAAATGTGCCTGGATTAGAGCTGCAACTAACGACTATGATCATGTCTCATAATCGATTAATCTGTCGATTATTTTCTTGATTAATCATTTGGTCCATAAAATATCATAAAACCTTAATAAATGTTGATCAGTGTTCGTCAAACCTGGAAATGATGATGTTATCAAATGTCTTGTTTTGTCCACAAACCAAAATCGATGACTTTAATGATTTCTTTGTTAATTGTTAGCTTAAACAAATCTTGGAAATCTTGTTTTAATCATGAAAAAAGCTTCAAACCGATTAATCGATTATCAAAACAGTTGTCGATTAATTTAGTAATCTATTAATAATTTCATCTTATTCATGATCTTCATGATTAACAATTCAATTACTTTTTGGTGTAATTGAACACTAATTCCTTAATAACCTTTCACCATCATGAAAGTCAAGGAATCTGAGCGATAACTAAAATTGCACATCTCTTTACAGTCTTAGAAAAATCGTGTCCTCTATCGGTGTGAATTGTGTTAGCTGGGCCTTTTGTTCAAAGCTAATGTTGAATGTGTCGATGGCAACCTACCAAATACCTAACGAGGAAAAAATCACTTTAATCACTAATGAAAGCATAACTGTGAATATTCCATCTCTATTTCTTTAGGTCCTCAGTCCAAAAACATGCAAATTTGGGAATTACGCAAATTGGACTCTCTAAATTGACTTGGCACCATCATGAATGAATGAATGAATGAATATTCCATCTATCCAGGCCGTACCTTACACACTGACACACAAGCACAAGGACATGACAGTCGGTCAAATCATTTTATTCTAATAAACAGACGTGATGTCTGAGGGATTTGTGTGTGCAGATGCATCCATGACACACATTAATGCTAGGTGGGAACTAGGGCTGGAAGATTTTATATAAATATTGACTGAAATTGCGATATGAGTCACGATATGAGAGGGAATGGCCTTTTTAAACGTAGATGTTTTCTTCAGTCTGTAGCATATGACGTGTATAGGACAATATTTAATCCAAAATGGTAATATGATACACATTTTGACTTTAGGAAATAATGCGCCTCCTGCGAGGTCATGTTGCTATTTTGATAACATTTCGATTCACTGTTCAGCCCTAGTGTGAACAGTTGAACCCAACGCTGTTCATTCGTGTTTAGATCTCTCAGGGCAGATGTTCATTCGGGGCTTTTGTTCCTGACGCCATCCGTCCGCTCTTGTATCACCAGGTTCTCCCGATCTGACGAACTCTCCCGTCACCGCCGCTCTCACTCTGGCATCAAGCCGTACGAGTGCTCGCTGTGTGAGAAGAAGTTCGCCCGTAGCGACCACTTATCCAAACACACAAAGGTCCACAGCAGGATCATCAGGACCACCGTGTGACACCTTAAGCTGGCCTAAACCCTGCCCACGCCCTGTCAGCCTCGGTGTGGGGCTGGGGTCTCCCTCAGGACTTTACGGTGCTTTGATGAGCTGAACTTTTAAGAAAAACATTGAGAGCTGGCTCCTGTTTTCCCCCTCATTGTTTCCACACTTCCATTGCTCCCTGCTGTCGACCTTTCATGTGTTACATCTGAGCAGCTTGTCTTATACTGAGCTAACAGCCACCTCAGGAAGAAAAACTCAGCAAGAAGTGGATTTCCTGGCCTACACACACACACACACACATTACTTATACAAAACATAACAGGAGCCAGTCGAAAAGAGAGGCCCCTTTTGCAGCCACTGCGCCTGTTACTAAGCTACCAGGAGTTCGTTTGGTATGGTGACAGTAATGGGAGCATCTGTAATCACGTTATGTCCTTTCTACTTTTGCATTTTAGCCTTCAGTCTCAAAGGTCAGGGTCCACACGGATGAAGCTTCCCAACATTTTTGTACAATGCTAAAAGTGAAATCTTGACTCTTGAGCATCACATTTACAGCACGTGTTGTAGACACCGAGCTTGCAATGGACACAAATCACACGAGTGTCACAGCCTTCCGTGTCGGGTGAAATTGTTACTAAAGTGGCAAAAGTATTGTTTAAATACTTTGATTTTCAGAGTCACGGTTCACTCCGAATGAACAGCATTGCTCTTGATATTAAGAGTGAATGCCGAGACATTGATTAACTACGCTTGTGACTGCGCTAACAGTTCAGTCGAGCTGAGGATTTCCCCTTGGCCTTTAATGTTGTATTAACCCAAACCTGGCCTTTCGTCCCACTCTAATCCTCCCTGTTAGGAACCATATGCCTTTGCTCAGTCCCAGTTTGCCCTATTGTTTATCAAATGCCTTTGTCTATATCCCGAAACCTAAGTTGATCGTTCTGTTTTTAATGTTACAATGTGACTGCTCTGTTTTTTTTTAACTGTGATTGTGAGCTGGGGTTGCCAAACCTGAAATCCCAGTTCTGGCCCTGTGAGAGCATAATAACAACCTCGGTGCGTGACAGTCGATAAGCTGTTTGTTCTGACAAAAATCTTTTTGAAAATCATTGTGCAGCCAATGTTTACGGCCTCGAAAGCTACTTGGTCTATATTTTATACTTTGGGGCAACGTCTCAGAAATGCATTGTGGTTCAAAAAGTGCTGCTCATTCTTATTTACTGTTGCAGTCACTGTAAACACTTTTTTTATGGTTATAGCAGCTGGAAAGGAAGTTAATGTCTACGCAATCATCTGTATTAGCATACTCAATATAATATACTGAACATTAAGGACAAAGATAACATCAGCTTGTAGCCTTTATCTATGGATGTTTTTTAATCAAAGAACATTTGGAATCAGTGCATTAAGCTATTCAATGGTGTTTCCAATGAGGTTTCTCGTCTGTTACGTGAGTTTGATTGTAGCAAAGTCAGTCTGTGATCAAACTGATTGATCGATGTGTCCGACTGATTATGGTCTGGGATTCCGAGTCCCACTCTACCCATTCTCAAGTCATTAAGCTGTTCTCAAGTGCACTTGTGTTAGTGGAAATCGACATTGTGCTCTTATGGAATTTACATAAAATGTATCGGAACTGTAAAATGCCAAAAAAAAAAAGGTAAGAAATAACAGGAATTTTCTTTGGAAAGGTTAGACCGCACGGTGTCGTGCAGTGTCTTATCACTTGTTCTTCCATCTGAACACTTTACTTGTTAATCTGCCGGTGCTTTATTCAAAGAGACTGAAACTAAAGTTTCACAAAGCTGGATTGTCTCTGTTGAGCCAGCGGACACGTACTACTACAAACTGTCGGCTACTGCTAAAGCTAACTTAGCTCAAGCAGCACTAGTGCTGTGGGATAAAGTAAAAAAAAAACAACAACAACACAATAGAGCACTTTTGCATGTAGCAGTGCACAGTCTTTAACATGGCACTCGTCCTCATATCTTTGTCTCTTAGCATTATGGACACACTAGGTCTCATTGTCTCTAAACAACAACGCTTAGTAATGTAGAAACCCGATCAAATCAGACAGAGGGACAGACGTGTTTATCTGTCTGAACCGGTGCTGTCTTTGTGTCTGAGCCTCCCCAGGCTGCATCCACTGACCTACATCCAGACCTGGTTTCCCATATCATCCAATTCTCTCTCACTCCTGTCTGTTTATCTGGTTGAGAACAGGCAGGTTTTATTATTATTTCGTCTTTGTTTTTTGATGTTTGTTTTTTTTTTTTGAATACCAGAAATGCTATTTTCCTATTTGCAAAAATAAATTACCAGAAAAAGAAAGAAAATGCTGTATCTTTTTATTTGAATCATGCTCATTGGTGTTTCTGAGCAATAGCACTTGAAATGTACACATATAGTATAGTATAGTATAGTATAGTTGAAGTTATAGCTGGTATTGTACACATTCAAGAAATTCAATATTGCACAGTGTTACTCCTTTTATGTTTTTGGAGACAGTTTCACAATATTAGGGTACATGATTCAAATATGGTCAACTTAAAGCTGCTATAACAACTATCACTGCTTTTGAGTGTTTAGTCAAGAACAATGGAAACTTGGAATTAGGATTGTCTCGACTTCCTACTTAGGAGAAAAAAAAAATGCTGCTCATGTTGTTATTCTTGCAAAATCTGGATAAATCCATTTACCTCGACTTTAGGGAGAAATGCAATGTCTGATGCCACACGACAGTGAACGCACCGAACAAAATGCACAAAAAACATTCTGCATGTAAATTACACAAACGCTAATACCACCGCATCAGCATCCTGTTCCAAGTTTACAATGATTTACCATCTTTTCACAAGGTCTTTACCATTTTGCACATTATTAAAGGCAGAAAGTATTGAGGCTGATGAATACACTCAAACAGTATTGCTTGCTTCCATTTCATTTCACCTTGGTTCTATGCTTACAATTGTGACAGAATTAGAGATCCACTTGAACTCAAATCAGCACTGGGACCAGACTACCAGCACAATTACCCACTTTTTTTTTTCTTGTCAAACATTGTGCATCCTTGTTTAAGATGTTCCCCTGCTCCAACACACCCAATTCAAATAGTCAGATTGTCTACAACCCACTCATTTGAATCGGGTTTTTTGGGAGCAGGGAAAAATCTAAAATGTGTATTGAATGGATTGGGAATCACTGACGTAGACTGCACCACTGGATTTATCCGGCTACTTGTCTGGAATGCAGCACCAGTCTCAGTCGTCTGCAAATAAATCTAGGAGAATAACTATCCCACAACTCTTTACTGAGTCAGGAGTCAGAAAGTCCCCAAACACATTCATGACATGATGTACTGAGGAGGGAGGATGCTAAAACAGTAGCAGCACTGAGTGCAAGCTTTAACATATGGCTCATAAACAGTTGCCTATTTACATAATGTAATATGTAAAATTAACATGTATCATTCACATAATGTGGGGGACATGTTTTGATGAATTATAATTGGTTTTAGTCAGTATCCAGTTTCTACTAATATCTGGTGTTTGTCATGAAGCATGAATAAGACTGATTATTGAGGGCAAGTAAATGAATGGCCAGTAAAACCACAACAATCATCATGAGCAGCAGAAAAAAAAAGTTAGTACAGGTTTAAGATTTTAAAAACCCTTTTATGTGTCTGTAAATAAAATCCAGCACCGAAATGAACATTAGAAATAATGGATAATAACAGTATTTGATGTACAACGACCATTACAATTGTAGCCACCTGCTTTAATAGGACATAAATGAATCTTGTTGTTATGGCAGACACGCCATCAGCCTGCTCTCATTACACTGTTTCTGCAGTCACCACCTCACTGATAATTTGCCCAGTGACTGTCTCAGTGACATGACACCAATGTGAATTTTCCTGCAGCACTGAACAGCAGCAGCAATTACAGGAGAGAGTGGGAGGGCGGATAACCACAACAAAGCCCCTCCAGTGGGGGCTTTCTATAAAAAAGCAGGCTGTGAGCTTTCCAACACTGATCTGACTGTTGCTTTTATGGCGTGAATGTAATATCTCCCTCCCGTTCAAATCTTAAAGAAAGCAGAGAGGAATCGGCAGCTGTATCTCCACGCATATCAGATTGGAATTTTTGACTGCTGATTCTTTCCAGTTGTGTTGGGCTGCAAGGAGGGAGCAGCGTCCAGAGGAAGCCAGGACCAGCTTCAAAGCAGAAATCTGGATTGCGCCTGTTTCTCTGCTCGTTCATACTCTTGCTAATCTGGGATGATGCAGTTTGAAAAAGCTACTCGTCTCTTTTCCTGTCTTGTTGTTTTGATTCATAAACTGAAGGTGGGGCAGACGTCTGCGGGGGAAAATAGGCCATGCCCCTAAGACGGAGGGAGAAAGGGAAGTAGGGGGTTTCCTCTTAGAAATGAAATATGGCCACGAGCTGTAATGTGATAAGAGCAGCTGACCAACAGTTGTGACCAGAGGTTACTGCAGTATAGAACACTGGGCTGTTTTTAAGAATGAACAATGCTGCCTTTGAAAAAGCTGTATTATTAATGCTAATGTGTAACTGTGACAAGAACATTTTCCTTCTGAAATACTTTAAACAAAATCTATTTTAAGGATAGCTTAAAGCAATTACTCTGATGATTAAGAAATGTATTCTGAGATTACTTAAGATGTGGTCCTTCTTTCTCAAATGAAGTAATTCTTTCCATATGATCACTCTTAGCCTTGTTGGAAACACAATGGGAAAAGTTTAATAGCCTAATGGATTTTTCTTTTTTTTTTAATTGCCATTTAGTGCATCTTAAAGACATATTGATATAATGCAGCATAATTGAAAATCAATATATCCTGAACAAATCCATTCCTTTGTTTTGAAATTGAATCTCTGTTGCCAAAACATGGGTAAATTCAGCTATATGATAACTCGACAGTCATGTCAACAACAAATGAATGTGTACACTTATAAATTAGTCATGTTTGCTTGAGTTGGTTGATGGTGTGACATTGCTATGATATGCTGCCACTTGGTGGTTAACCTGAAAACATACATATGGAGTCAAATGTATGGAAGATATTATCTTATGAATCACACTCAAATAAATATATCACTACAGTGGCATTTATAGTGTCAATTCCAACATGGTGATTTGTGGACTTCTGAGATGGTAAATTAAGGATTGCTACACAAAAGTTAAATTTGAGACAGAAAATGGGGGGAAAAATATAAATGTTCTGGTCTAAAATGTGTTTTGGATTTTTTCTTTAGATACACACAGTGTGTGTTGTGTAGTCTCTCAAAGACAACAGCAAACAACACAAACATGAACCACAGACACACAGTTGCCTTCGATACAAGTTGAAAAAAAAGTACAAAACTTTAGCAATTTAATAACAATTCCATAGTGGTATACACATCTATTAATAATAATAAACGAAGAGTGTCCAGGATGTGTGTTATATCCTTGTTGTACTGCAGGTTGTAGCAACGTGTTCTTAAACACATACACTAGAGACATTTAGACACAGTCTTATAAAAGAGAGACATCATTGCACATTTTTGTTTATTTGTGGAACACATTTGACATTTGTGTACTGTAGTAACAACAACAACAACCACCAACGAATCAAGAACGGAAGTGACCTCAGCGTGAGTTTAATGATGCGTTTGAGTCCTATCATGAGAATTTGAATTTTGAAGAACATACACAACTAACCACAAAAAACAACAACGCAATTTTCTTTCACAAAAAATTATCAGGTGTCGTTTTAATGTCAAAGAGCATGCATTTTGCATCAATACGTTAACACTTTGAGAATATATAAGGTTTGAGCGTATTGCTTATATGTACGCTACCTTTTGTCATACACGATTTAAACACAATTGAATTATATATTATCTCGCTGTGTGTTTTATCATAATAACAGTAATAATAATTATTATAATAATCATGCACAGCAATAGCTACAAACGCACACACACTGACACTGCTCTGCGAATTGACGTGTACGAGGAACATTGAATGCAGCATTATTTCCTGTTCTGAGGTTACGTCGTCTGTCCAAACCACCAAACGCACTTAAATGTATTTAACGTCCATGTATTTGCTTGACACTCAGCCTGAGACGTGTTTCCTGAGATATGACGGCGTAAGAGGTTTCCCCGCAATGTTTTGGGGACACTCGGACGCGGCTCGACGACTTGGACATTCAGCGGGCTCTGCGAGCGAGGTAATGTTAGCACGCAAGCTAAAGTGAAGCTAGCTATGCGCTAACTTACAGTTAGCTCCCAATTATTTGTGCATCAATTTGTCCCGTCCCAGCGAGTGTTTACACAAACAACAGTGACAAGTGAGCTCCTCACTGTGGCTTGTTTTGCGTTTGCTAATGTTGAGGTTAACGAAACTAACATCATCCACATCAACAAGTGGTCTTTTATGTTTGCTCTGCGTGGGTGCATCCACAGACTTGTCCCTTCAGTCCTAGTGTTCGGGGGAACATGAAGGAACCCTGTTTTTTATGACTAATATGACCTAACTGACGTTATTTCATTGCTTCCCAGGTGACATTTGCTGCTAGTACCGGGCGTTACATAACGTCCACTGGTAATCTTTACCCTCCCCTGGCTGCAGATTATACTGCCCTATTTTTCCTCCCCACCACTATCGCCGGTTTTAGCATGATTCGGACAGATTGTGTGTGTGGGGGGTGTGTCTCCAACCCAGCAGGTCTGGATGAGTCAGGGCAGATTTACTCTTCCTAATGAGAAGCTTAAACACATTGGCAGCATCGAATGGGGTGAACACAAGAAGTCATGGTCTATAACAAAAACTCGACATGTAAACACAGCAACAAATATGGCCTGAGTTATAAAACATGTAGGTCATCTTGTTGTGAGCAACTTTAGTATGTGAAATGATAAAAACTGGGGCCTGTGACACACCACCCTGATGACCATCCATAGTCCTTGTTGTATGTCTGACACAGTTGGCCCCTGTTGGTATCAACAGGAGCCTTGTTGTCGATGGTTTTATTTCTCATTCAGCATGTTGAATTGCTGTTTGTCACTAAGAGAGACAGTGCGATCACTGCAGTTGATTGTTAGCTTCAGCAATTCCGAAGACAAGAACAGGCACAGAAATGGCATCATAAGCAAATGATCAAGACATTTCAGCCGTGCCAAGACAACTGCCATGTGGGAGGCAGCCGTTGATAGGTGGCCATGGGTGTTGTTTGATGTCTTTGATCACAAGTATTCTCCATGATGCAGTATGATGAAGACTATTTAAAGCACATTGTTTTACAACCAGCAACCCTGGGCTGTTGCACTGGGATTTTGACAATCAGATAATTGTGGTGGCCTACAGCTTAACTGGTCTGAATTAAGTGTGCCTTTATGCAAGAATTATGCAAACATAACAACTTGATTATATATCTCACAGTGGGAAAACACTTTGCTTAAATGAGTTGCATTATGTATGAGGTGCTTTCGTGGGACGTTTACTTAAAAATAAGTTTTTAAGGGCATCTCTACTGTGATATTTACGACCACAAGAAGTTGTGATCTCTGTGGCCAAAATCTAAGTGTAGCATAAAGTGTCATCAAGTATAACACACTGATTACTTCTTGTAATTCTTGTGTATGTAAATTGTTGAAGACTTCTCAAATATTGAAGAAAACCTGGATAGAAATTACTAATAAATGGTGAGTGGTGGTTGCCACTGTAAAAAATTGTTTACTTTTGGTATTAGGTCATATGATATTGGTATGACAAATCCGAGCTCGCTATGTTGTGCCTCAGTCTTAGAAGTCAGACTGTTGAAAGAGTGAGGTGAGCATTGGTGCCTGCATCTAATTTCTAGAAGAAAAATTAGTCAGGCCAGTTCCCTAAACGATGAAACATCACAACATAAGTTTGATATAACTCTGATAATTTAGAAATTGTAACAACACTGAAATCATTTTTTCTGCTGATCAAATCAGGGTATCTTCCCCAACCACCAGCTCAAGCAACTCCTCTGTCACCTCTCAGAAAACTACTGGCTGTCAGAATGCAGACAAAGACAACAGGGCAAAGGGCACTGATGCTGTTCTGAAGACAGTGGCTCTACTAAAGATAGTTGTTCAGTGTTGTACTTTTTTGTACATAAAATGTACTCCTGCCCTCCTTGTCACCCATAGAATGAACACATATCTATCATCTGCAACAAATCTTTCCCCTGTTGAAAAGATGAACCTGACCCTTTTTCCTGGACATTATCTAGTTATGTGAACCTTTAGTAGTGAACCTGTAGGAAATTATGTAAAACTTAAGACTGACTTGCAGGAGTGGTGATTGGTTTGTTCCTTGTACAGACGTTAGTGGGGGTCCATAGATATAACAGAATTGTTTTTATCTGATCTGACTTCTTGAAATATTATTGGTATAATAGCCCTAGGGTTTTGCAGTCCAACAGGTCCAACAAATTGGCAAAGCAGATGTCAAATTAAGCACAGCTCTGAAGGTCTACTCCAAACTGAAAACACCTGTATGTGTGTATGTGTGTATGTGTGTGGGTGTGTATGTGTGTGTGTGTGTGTGTGTGTGTGTGTGTGTGTGTATACCACTAGTTTTCATTGCCTTTAATCTCTGCATAGGATATTGTGCTGAAAAACCTGCACAGACCCTTAAAACATCAAAAAGAGTTTCAGATGTGGAGTTCACTGGAAAAAAAATTCATCATCCTGTCAACAACCCACATTTAACTAGCAACTAACTGCTAGTGAGACATAATGAAAGCATGTCAGAAAAATATTTAAAAACATGATTTGGTTTGTGGAGTATGCTGTCTGTTATACAAAAACAGACAGTACACTTGCTCCCGAGTGAAAGTTTAAGAAGCCTGTTTAGAAACCTGTTTGTGGTCTTAAACTTGTTCAAGAGAGAAACGCTCAAAGTGTTAGCAATGCGTAAGTATTATATCAATGTGTATCGAGGAATTGTTAAATACAATTATGTTGTGATTATGAATGGTATGGATTTATTGCCTAGTTTAAGTTGTCATCATACTACAGTAGTGATGGGAAATGTCATATAGCGCTGCAACCAGTGATCATTTTCAATTAATCGATTAGTTGTTTGGTCCATAAAATATTACAAAACCATAATAAATCATTTTTCACCCCCAAATTCTGAATGTTGACATCATCAAATGTCTTTCTTTGTTCACAAATAATAAATAAATGATCACATTTTTTGATGATTAATATGTAATGAATTCAGAATTGATTAATAAGTAAGTGGTGCAGCCATAAATTACTCAAACCAATTAACACAATTTTGCCCCAAATACTTTGCATCTTTAGCCCAAATAGTCTCAGTTCACAGAAGACTCTTTATACAACTAGAAGATACTCAAATTAGTTAACTTAGCAAACCAACTGATAAATAGTTATCAGTTGGTTTGCTAAGTTGTAATTGTAATGATGTTTATGACACCGTAAAATGTTTTTGTGAATTACTTTTCTCGGCCCTAGGTTTTTCAATTAGCGTCCTCTTTGCTACATGCTGTTAATTTTAAATGGCCATAGTGTTCAGTGGACCTCTCCAAACCCTGACATGATGTGTGTTTATGCTTTGGTCTAATTTTCTCTCATTTAAGTTCTAGATGTGATAAAGAACCACACATGAACAGGGTCCACAGTCTGTAATACTCAATTTTGTGGACTGAGTCACTATTCTTCAGTGAATCTTTTTTTTTTGCACTCTCTCTCCATAGTCCATACATACTGGGCATCAGAATTTCCCCTGAAGGAAAATGCTTGAAAGATGTTTGAATTCATCCAGCTGTTAATAAAAAACACTCTTGGGTTTATTCATCAGGATCTGTGATGGTTTTTACTGTGAAATGTGGGAACCACATGAGGAAATGAGTTTGTTGGAGGAGGTGCACCTGGTCTTGTAAAACAGCTTCCTATTCATTGGCTGTTAAATTACAAGTTATAGCAATTATACCAGATTTCTCCTCATAATGTATTATAATTAGTGGAAATTATGATGTCCAAAATTCTGCTCATTTGCCCCACAGGTTAAAATACAACACTTTTTATAATCAATACAGCAGAATGTTGTTAAGACTGTCACACATGATCTTAACGACAGTGGATTATTAACTCATGCAACTCGGTGCAAGAAAAAATGCACAGAACTTTAGAGGACTGAAGTTTGATCTTAAAAAGGTTATTGGTGCCTTCTCCAGCTGATGTTGATAGAATTTTAACAGTATATACTTCTGTTCATTTAGAACAGAGAGACGTTTACTTTAGAGTTATGCTTAGTCCTTTAGCTGAATTTGATGGAACAGCATTAAGAATTAAGAAATAAATAAAAAATTGCTGTTGAGTGTTGGTGCTTGCACTTATTCTTTAGTTGCTTGACTGGATGAGGCACATCAGTCCAGTGTGTCATGTTTAGGATAGTATATTGGGAGAAACTGAATTTTAAGTGTAAAATCACTTTGAAATAAATGTTTTTTTAGATTCTGTAAACTTTGTTGAAGCCTTTTTTTTTTTCTATGTATTTTAGACAAAAGCCTTGCTTCATGGAGGCACCATGTTGTTTCTACAGTAGCCTGAATTGACAAACCAATCAGAGCATTTGTACATTTTGAAGTGGAAGCTTAATACTCAAAAATTGTCTGTGTCTACATAAACTGAAGCATAAACCAGCAAAGAAGAATGAGGGCATGGCAGAGAGAGTTTGAGAGTAGTAAAGAATAGATATTTGTGAAAAGGTATTTAGATGATTTTTGCTATGCAAAGGCTACCAGAGCTCCCTGACACATTTTGGGTAATTGAGGAGTCCTCTGTTTGCTGTAGTCTACGGTCTCACCATTAGATGTCTCTTATTTTTACACACCTGAATGTAACTGTTGGAATAAACTGAGGTGACTCACAGCAGTGTAAAATATCCCTCTGGCCAGGGGTGATATTTGACACTTTGTTGTGATGTTAGCAGCTCTCATTGTCAACAGCATTTCTCTCCTCTCTATCCTTTTTTTTAAGTGAGAGACATGGACAACTCTGTCACACTCTGGCAGTTCCTCCTCCAGCTACTACTAGATTCCAGTAATGAGCAGCTCATCTGCTGGACCAATGAAGAAGGGGAGTTCAAGCTGCTGCAGGCGGAGGAGGTGGCCCGGCTGTGGGGTGCTCGAAAGAATAAGCCCAACATGAACTATGACAAACTCAGCAGGGCCCTCAGATACTACTATGACAAGGTAAACTCACCTGTTCTCACAAATACTGTTTTTATGTTTATACGTGGTTGAAATGAGCTACCTTGTATTTGATTTGTAATTAATCAGAGGTGTGGTTAACACAAACGCATGAAGGCAGCACTCTCAAATGCAGACTAAGAAAAAAAACAAGGGTGGCTAAACTCATAACAATTTGTTGTCCTGAATTTGTCATCGTCATTAAAGGTAATACTGTCGTATTTCATATGTATTAGTGTCTATATGTGTGTATATATATATATATATATATATGTATAGATGTATTTGTATGTATCTGTGTGTATATACATATATATATGTATGTATGTATGTATGTATATATATGTATGTATGTATGTATATATGTATATATATGTATATATATATATGTGTATATATATGTGTATATATATGTGTATGTATATATATATATGTATGTATGTATGTAACGTAATCTACAACATAGTGTTTCACAATAAAAGCCTTGTTATGTCACTAAAATGATATACAGCTTTTAATATAACTGGAACAGTGAAACAAAGTGTGTATTGACATTGTAAAGCACTCACCTAAACAGGGCCTAGTGTTAAAACATGACCAATAATATAAGGGCAAGCATAGACATGACAGACTTAATTTGGCTACCTGGAGGTAAATTAAAAACTAAAGTCAATGTTTAAGGAAATGTGACAAGTCCAACCAACCAACTGTTGCCTAGGCTAAACATTTTCATTCCCACAAACAGCCAGACTGGTTAAAGTCCATGGCTTAGTAACATGCGTGGAGAGGGAGAGTGCTGTCTGTCTCTCACTCTCCTTGCGGTTTTGGCAGATGCACTGCCTATCCCTGTGGGCGTTCTGGGCAGGGCTGCTGTGGTATGTTTGGCTGTAGCATTAGTGGCTGCCAGTTTGGTACAGACAGGAAGGACAGAGCTGTCCCACCCGCAAGGCTTTTCTGTGGTCTCCCTTTTCTATTTTTTATTCCTGGTGCCTCCTTGTTAGACACAGTACATGGGTGAAAGTCTAGTTTTTGGGTTCACTGTGTTTCTGCCAAGATGTTTAAGACTTAGATTTTGAATTTTGAATATATACCAAGAGTAAAGACTAACAAATCTTTGTTTTCTGTAATTGCTTCCCTGTGTCTTACAGAACATTATAAAGAAGGTGAATGGTCAGAAGTTTGTTTATCGCTTTGTGTCCTATCCTGACATCCTGAAAGGCGAGGTTGTTGCACGAACAGAGGGTGGGGATGTCAGTGCTGGTGGTGTTCCTGTCCTAACAAGAAGGGACAGCACCTTACAGGATGGTGAATCTTGTGACAGAACCAAGGTAGGAGGAAGCACAGGGGTTCTGGGCACAAGCTCCAAACAGTCAAACCGTAATGATTACATCCACTCTGGTATGTACACCTCCTTCACGCTCAACTCCCTACAAAATGGACGCCAGCTCTTCAAATCCATCAAAATGGAGAACCCAGCAGAGAAGATGGCTGAAAAGAGAGGGCTCATCGCCATAGCCCAGAGCCAGCTACAACAACCGACTGCTTTACCATCCGTCATCAAGTTTGGAAATACCCCTCCAAAGCCAGCACCGCATCCTCAGGTTGCCATTGATTCGACCCTGGTGTCCAATCACTTGGATTCTCTGCAAGCTCCTCCCCCAAGGGTTGAAGGAATCAGCACACACTCCACCCTGTACGCATTCGAGCAAACCCGTCCATCAGAGTCAACTTTCACCATATCAGACATGACTTCGGCCAGTCCATCCCCAAGCTTAGTGCCTGACTCCTCCCAGGACCTGATGATTGACAGTGACATCGAGTCAGGTTCATCACAGCCAGCAGATGCTCAGGCACAAGAGAAGGCTAGTACAAAAACATATGATGTTATTTTTTTATAAGACCATTTTTTGGTCTTGTTTTTGTGTGCACTCTTCTCATTTGATTGAATTATGCTGTACTATTGTTTTAGAGCCACTGAACCCTGTGACCCTTCTAATGGATAATTCTTATGTAGAATAAAATCAAAACTACTGTTAAGGTTTTTTTCTGATACTGCAACATATGTTGTATATCTGGCCTACTGTCAAATGCACATGCTTTACAAAATGTTTAGAAATTGCCATTTCACCCTCTGCCTGTCTGCACCAGGTGGATGGTGGCCTCGGTCTGTCGGGAGATGAGATCAGCTTGGTCGACGCTGAAACCAGTTCATCTTCAGTGAGCAGCTGCACCACAGTCAGCACTCAGAGCTCAGGAAAGGCACGCAAGCTGCCAAAAATCCTGCACATCAGCCCACCAGCTCTGTTGGTTACCGCCTCCGACTTCTCCCCCTCAAACCTCTGCAGCCCCTCACTACCCACTGCCTCTCTCACACCAGCAATGCTACAGGTGAGAACATTGTTCTGATTCTAATTACCTCAGGTCACAGTTATCCAAAATAGTTTTGCTGTGATAAAACCCTGTTAATGATTGCGATCCTGACTGTTTAAAATTAATAATAAATATGAACCAGAACATTTCATGATATCAATTTGTAAGATAAAGCTTCCCACAACAACAATGGCTGGTGGGATGGCAGCACTTTAAAGCAATAGCAACAAAGTTATTATGTGTATTATGTGTTTTTTTTTGTTTTTTTTTTAGGGACCAAATAGACAAAGGTGTAAAATTAAGTTTTTGTCTTTTAATGAAAATAAACAAAATTTACAACAGTAAAGAAATCTTACTAACTAAAGTAACTAAAAAATGCTATGAAAAATTAGAGCCCATTGTTGTTGCTAATGGCACAAAATGTAATTATTTACAAAGAATTGTCAACAAATTAAATAGTATGAAATGAAAATATGTTATTTATTTCAATAAGAATTGCTGTGTTTGCCATTCTAACATTTGCATCATTATGGTGAAGAAGTGAGGCCCGCTAATATGGAAACTTAGACATTACTTTCAAGAGGAGGATATATTGGTAAATAGAAAGCGCATCAAATAAAAGAAGGTAACTATACAGTCAAGAAATGAAACGACGACAAACCTACCAGCATTGTTTGTGACCAGCAGGGGGCAGCAGTGATTCCTGGCTGTTTGTAGACCACATGATTGAAAATATTACTGTGTATCTGATTCAGTTCAACCTTCTGTCACAGTGAGTCATGTTAACCCCAGTTCAGACGGACATGTCTCCTCTGTCACTGTCACTTTTGTCAGTGCCTTTTAATCCCAGATTCTCAAGTTGTATTAATACTTATGATACTTTAGGGTTTAGTTAATTACCAGCTCCCAAATAGGTCTGGTTGGCAAATATTTTAATTTGACTTCACCAGTTTTTTCACAAAGTTAAAACAATTATCAATGAATCAGTGAAACTAAATGATATTTATTCATTATGCTGCCAAATCTGGTAGAATAAATGTCAATGGGTGATTATAGACCTAGTGCAGTCAAAACTGAAAGGTACTACTTAAAGATTTGAGATAATCAACACATCCGCACAGACGAGAGACGGCACTGTGAGAAGCATAGGTCACATTCTAATCTGTGTACACAGTATATCTGGAGAATTAAAACCGCTTTAGATAACCATAACCCAGTCAGCTACCAGTCATATACAGTATATGTACTATACAGAGTGTATGTATACAGTGCATATATACACAGTATCCATGCATATATACAGTGTATATTTGCACTGATGAGCCACAACATTAAAACTGATGATTGATCTGTGCATGAAAGAGTCTTAAATCAGCTGTGCTATTGTTTTGTTCACGCCAGAATGAAAGTGACATACGTCTGTCTTGTATGTCTTTCTCCTCAGACTCCCACTCTGTTGCTGACTCCAAGTCCCCTGCTATCCAACATCCACTTCTGGAGCACACTCAGTCCAGTCGCACCTCTCAGCCCAGCCACACGGCGCCAGAGTGCCCATCTGTTCCAGTTTCCCTCCGTCCTCACTCCGCAGTTCCAGATCCCTGTACTCAGTGCAGATGGTACCAACACACCCGGACCCATTTCACCAGATCCTCAAAAGACGTAGAATTTACCTCCCACAGCCTGAACCCTACCCCCAACACACATATACAGGCACCATCTCATGCTCCCACATCCCTTACAGAATCGTGGAAGCTTATTGCCATTGTCATTGCCATTCCCCATCACTCTGGTGCTTTAGAGTTTGCTGCCACAGAACTCTCACTACAGTCAGTGTGTGTGTGTGTGTGTGTGTGAAGGACCTGAAGAGACGTTGGCAGTCCAGGTTTAATGGAAGAGGATATTACATTCAATTGTTTCATAGCATTTTTATCATGTACACCCTGAGGATGCCATACAGCACTCATACACACTGATGCCACTGCTCAGTTAGCACTTATGAATTATTTTTGTCTCACTTTTCGGGATCCTCAGTCATACCAGCTCGATGGAGGGAGGAATTTCCATGGCAACAACGTGTGCATGTGGATTGGACCCTCTGCAGTTACAATCTGCTTCATACTTGGACAAACAGAGCAATGTGATCTGAATGTTTTCATTTAGAAATTCCCTCCTCGTGTAAAGGTGTTCCTGCCAAAAAGACCCGTCTTTGTTTTCATATCGGTTCCTTTACCAATGTCCTCCCGGCCCCGCTTTTTGCTCAGTCCTTATACTTTATAATCTATACTCTTTAACCTAAGTACTTGCATGTTTAACTCTTTTATCTTCTTTGTCAAACCTTGCCTTCAGCTGCTTTCTTGGCTAACTCTAGCCATATCCAGCAAGACTTTTACCCTGACTGTCTTATGATGTATGGCCATATTCCTCGCTGAACCTTAAATCCTGCTTCTATGTTGCTCTTCTAGTGGGTGTGTGTATATATATATATATACATGTGTATGTATATATATACTGTATGTGTACAGTAGAATGGCCCTGAAAGCCAGCCTTGGCCTGGTCTTTCTCCAGCCAGTAAGCTTTTAAGGTGGTAATGAAAGAAAGTGAAGCCATAATCCTCTCTGAGCATCGACTCTGCCAGTTGCAACCTGCGTATCATGTATGTCTTACTGCTCTGAGGCTGCCTTTTCAATTGTTAAAGGCAGCCAAAATTCAGCCATTTTATTAGAGTATTTATTTTTTTAAGGAAACATTGCAGTATAAAAGGTACATTTTCAAGATATCGCGTCGGTTGGCATTTTGGCAAATACACTTTTTTGTTTGTTTTTTAGAGACTTAAATGACAAGATTGATACCACTCTTGTGTTTGTACAGGAAATATGAACCTTACGTTCAGAGTACAGTGTGTAGAAAGTCAGAAACAATGATTTTCATTATTGTTTGCAATAACTAAATATCACCTGAAAGTTTATAAAGGTTGTATTTTTGTTAGACCTTGTATGGTATGGGAAGTGTGTGTTTACCATGTTGTTCAGCCATATTTATAAAGTAGCCCAATATAGGCAAATCAAATACTGGCTCTAGGTAGGGCTTTTCTCATTTTGATGGTACCTGAAGGTCACCATAGTTCACCATTGTTCATACAATACTAAAAATAAGGAAACTGGTCTAGCATTGTGACACATTTATTAAAGCTATTAACACTTTTACAGGAAAAGGTGAGATGGATGTTGCCTGGCAGCTAATGATTATTTCTTGAAATATATTTTATAAAGGTGAGATTTAGTCTTCAGAGCAGCTGTTTTGTTCCCAGTCTGTATGTTAAGCAAAGTTACGTGAGCGCTGGCTTCAGCTTTATTTTGATACCGACACAAGAGAGGTGTCAACCCTGCTCATCTAAAAAGTTAAATGTATTTGCCAAACCCGTCTGTTTGATTTTGTGGAGTCCAACCGGAACTGAAACCACGTCGAGTTGTTCCTCTTGAAGCAGAATCACTTAAGACTTTAAGAGTCCATCGTCCTGTCCACAGCTTTGCTCAGCTTTCTAATGGCTTTAATGATTTGTTGCTTACGGTGTGAGTGCAATGACTTAAACCCAGAGAGAAGCTCCACATCAGCTTGACTCGCGTCGGCTCACTGAAACAGTGACCCTGAAGCGAACTACTTTCCCCTAAAACGTGCTCCTCTAGATTCTCAGCCATGGAAGTTTTGCACCCGTTTTGTGTGCGACTTTGAAGCCATAAGTCAGAGACACACCTTTGAATGCTATTAAACGCAAATATCGTGCATCGCTCTTGATTACACATTACTTAAAACATGCAAGTGTGTCTGTGTTTACCTAAGTGTCACTTTCTCACTCAGCGATGGATGACTAACGATTCTTGTAAGTGGGTGGGGAACTTGTGCTCACTTTAACTTAAGCTACAGACATAACCCCCACTCCGAACTTCAATTCATGATGCATATGGTGCCTTACCACAGCCAAGCCCAAGTTTCTCTCCCAGAAGTGGTTGGAGTTCTCTCATTGGAAACCAAGTTACACACGCAACAGTATACGACGGCAACGCTGTCTGTTCTCATGCCATATTCTTTACATAGACCAAACCAGAGGAGTAAAACTTCACGGGGACGTTTAGTGTGCGACGACACAGCAGCTCGTTTACTCTGCCACAGTGTGTGTGTGTGTGGGAGCTGCGGTGTTCATGTTGCTTTACATCGACGGCAACATGGGTTATTATGCACAACATGGAACAAAAAAAAAGAATCTGGCCACGTTTTAAGAAGTAGTAGCCATGTCTCTTTCCAACCTGCTTATAAATGTATGTGACAACCGATCTACTCAGAAAAAAAAAGATCTAGATATATAATATGAAACCTGTTAATCGTTTTTGTGTAATCAATTATTTTCCTGTAATACCAATAGAATTTTAAGATTAATTTCTATTTTTATAACGGCCAGATAGATAGGTGTCTGCTCTTTTGGGTTCCTGTTCTGTTCTCTTTGTGCATGTGTTCCCTTTTTGTTGTTCTCCTCCTGTGGAGTTTGGACACGGCTGCCCAGTTGTTTTTTTAGTTGTTTTCTTTTTTTTTTTTTTAAGGAAATCAAAGCCTTATGGGGAGAGATCTAAATCTATGTTTTTATATGTGTTTTGATATAGTGTTGATATTGTACTTGCAGATGTTGTGATGAGACGTTTGCACTTAAAAAGTCGGGGGTTCCTGTTGTATTGGATTCTGTCACTTTTCTATGACTCGGATATTCTCTTTGATGACATGTTTGTTGACATTTGCGTACCAAGAAATGTATATTTTCCCAAAGGGACGATACAGTTATGCACTTCGTATTTTATACCACAAACAGAGTTAAATCTAATCTTCTACAGTACATATCAAAGCATTTGTGATACTTTGTGTAATTAGGCAGTACCACACACTATTTATTTATTTGAATTTATATTTAAGCCCAATAGAATTGGTTTCTTGCATTCACTTCAAAAAGCCTTTAATGGCAAATGCCTGTTAAACTTGCCCCACCAACCTTGGATTTGTAATTGGCACAATTCTTCATTTGTATTTTCTGATGTTTTCCCCTCCGCTTACCTTGTAAAATGTTTAAAAAAAGAAAAAGAATTTGTTCGGTCCAGTTCTCTATTGGTTTGATCCTTTTTTCAAATGTTTACAAGCTACTTGTTTTAAGTGGCATATTGATGTGAGACAGGGGGATAGGAAGTGTTTATAACGGAGGAGACAGGTGAGACCAGTAATAAAAGATCTCTGACTAAACACTGATATTTTTTTTTACCTCTCTGTGTGTGTGTGTTTCTGTGATTGTGAGGACGGAACGGTGGTGCTAAATGGTTGAATACCATTGTTCCAGAGACATTTTGACCAGTTCACATCATCAAATAAGTTAAGGCTTACAACTTATACACACACCCATCCATCTATATGTGGTCCTGTGATGGACTGGCAACGCCTCTCGCCCCCAGGTCAAGCTGAGATTGGCACCTGCACCCCCCCCCCCACAACCCTCACGTGGAGGATAAAGCTAGAAGATGAGTGAGTTTTGGGATCAGGGGCCACACTGGGTGTAGTGGAGGTGCAAATGTGAGAGTGAATGGTTGTTTGTCTATATTGACTATAGAAAGATGACAGTATGTGTGTGTGTGAGAGAATGGGGAATTCTCCTTTGGAAGGATTTCCCAATTGGTAAACTTTTGGAGCCTTCAAGCACAAGACATATCCACCAATACTGGTTAAATGTTCTTCATGTTAAGTGACATCATGAATGGTAAATCGTCTGTATTTATATAGCACATGTCTAGTTTTGATGACCACTCAAGGCTGCTTTACACTACAGTTTCTTCCATTCCCACATTCATACAGCAACATCTATGTACAGTGCATTTTCTGTCACACGTCTTTCATATCCAGTTAAAAGCTGCAGGCAAAACTGTCAAGAGCAACATGTGGTTAAGTGGCTTGTCCAAGGACACGTCGGCATGTAGTCTATCAGAGCCGGAATCAAACCCACAACCTTCAAGTCGAAAGACGACTCGCTCTGCCACTGAGCGTCTGTCACACGGTTGTCCAAAGGTCCAGTCCAGTTTCTTTTTTCACTTCAGCGGCTTCTGTCTGCGTGTGCCGTGCACACACTTGCACACCTGGGGGCCGCTCTCTCTCGTCCATGCCGATCACAGTCATGCAGCCATGTAGAAGACTTGTGACAGCGTTGTCCACTTGAATTTCATAACCATACTTGTACTGTCAGTTTGCAGCCTCATAGCGAGCTCGCTGCACTTGGGACCTGCTGTCAACTGTCATTCCCTGACATCCAATATTATCTTCTATTCTGAAAATGTGGGTCACTGTGGCGGCATCCTGGGACCACACAGTTCTTCCACCGGTTGGTTCTTGGTCGAGAATGAATGAAATGAATTTGCAAGCAAATTTTCGTGCACAGTATTTCCACCTGGAAGTTGAACTCTGGTCACATTCAAGTCGGAGAACGGTATCGCTGACCTAAACCTTACATACATTTATAAATCATTTATAAAGAACATCATGAAGTCAGGAAGTGACCTATAGTGTAGTGACCTGTAGCAAAAGAGACCAGTCATGTTACCATACGGCCTTACTTATGTCATGATGGAATTATTACTCGATACAATTTAAAAAGTGTGTCTGACTGGTGTACAGTGTGTGTGTGCTGACTATGCATCATCCGAATCCCATTATTTTCATGATATCTTGTATTCTTACAGTCTGACCGGTTCAGTCCACCACCAAGAAACCACAGAAATACAACTAACGCGGACTGGTGTCACAGTAAGAATTGACCTCCGAAACTTCATTCAAGTGTCATTTGAATCCAAATGTGAGTTACAAATTGCCAAAAATCTAATCTTGTATTGCACTTCCAGCTTGTTGATCATCAGGCTTGAAAGTAGATCTCCCTCTCTCTCCCTCTTTGTTTACTTGGACAAGGCCAGGATGAAGCTCTGCATCTTGTTGCTGGGTAAGATGACTGCATGTCCATTCATTTCTCTGAGCTTATCTTTCTTTGTTGTCCACACTGCGTCCTCTGGTCTCGGGTCACGAGCCCCCCGTAGATGGATTCTCTTTCATATTCATGCTTTCTCGTGAATCTGGGAGGAAAACAGTGGTGATTAAAAATAAAAAAGACTGAGGACTTTGTCTGTTGAGCCCTAAAGCTCTGAAACATTGTCAAATGAGTTCACGCTCTTGAGAAATCCTGAACATAACACAGAAGAAAAAACAGTTTTTAGTCTTTACTCCATAATACTTACATTTTCCCACATGTTCTCAGCCGGTATTTTCTTACATATGTAATGTGTGTTAACTTATCTTAACTTAACCTCATCTCATCTCACCTGTGTGGCCGTTTCTGTGGATGTGCTGGACAAATATGAGCAGCAGGAGAAGGCAGAAACCGATGAAAGAGGCAACTGTACAACACAACAGGAAAGCGTAACTGCCGTGACTGTGGATCACCTGGGATAAGAAGTACACACACACACACACACACACACCAGTGTCATTTACCTGTGTTCCAATGTACTGATGAATTGTGTTTAATTTCATTGTTATTATGTATAAAAGACTTCTTACCGATCCCACAATCAACTGCAGCATCATTTCTCCCGTGCTGGCACTGGTCACCAGAACAGTTGTGGCACAACCTATAACACAAACAATAACAACAAGAGACAAAGTTTTAGAAAAACATGCCTTATACATTAGTAATAATAATGAGTAAATGAGTAAACAAATATGCCAAACTGAATTAACAAATGCATACATTGATATTACAAAATCAATACCTAGATAAATAATAAAAATGTATTATTGTGAGGAGAGAAAGTTTAAATATGAAATATTAAATGTACATGTTTTTATTTATTCATTATGTTAGATTAGATGAGACAGACACTTTTATTAATCCCTACAGAAAGTTCCCTCACGGGAATCTACATATCATTTGTTCAATTCTGTACATAAATATCAATTGTCTATTTAAATTTTTTTTAAATGAACACGTACTGTATGCTGATTCATTAGGTCATTGAGTCCTCATCCAAGCAGGGCGTAACAATGTGTGTGTTTACCTTTGTAGTCCAGTAAGTCCTCTGTATAAGCGACCATGGAGGGAAAGACACTGCTAATGCACAGACCCAACACAAAAGTCCCGAAGAAGAGAAACACAGAGCTTGTGTAGAAGATCATCAACAGACACTGCACCAGTATGACTCCCACCTGTGAGATGGACAGACAGGGACAGACACTGAGCCACTGGCCATGTACTAAAGTCTGTGCTGTATAAAACCTGCCTGCATTCATTCATTCTGTAAGTTCCAGAAGAATCAAGCCCCTGACACCTTAATTCCATCTGAATGTGACACCCTCCTTTGTTTATCCTGGGATTATTTATTATATATTACTTTTTATTTTTTTCTGCATGGACTGACTTTTGAGAGACTTTATGGAATAGCATGCCTTGACTTGAATTTAAGTAGTTATTTAGAGTTTTTATGGTTTGTTTGTTCTGTTACAATATATTTATTCAAGTTTACATTGTCAGAATAAATGTTTTTTACAATTTCAAGCTCTGAAAACTGTGACAGTCAGATAAATCAAACAAATGTAACAATTAACAAATGTACCTTTGCTCAGGTGTGTTTCAAAAATGATTTTCTTCCTCATGAGATTGCCTAGATTGTGCTGAAAAAAAGGATATAAGACACTCTATATTGCACATTCTTATAGTGTCTGTATATATATGTTTTAACATATCAATGGACGAAAAGCATTCTTAATGCTCTAAGTTCTAAAGGACTTCATTTTACATCCTGATTGGATAGTAATAAATCATCCTGCTACCATTTCTACTGAATGTACACGATGGTGAATTGTGGCATGTGCAAACTGCAAATTCAACTTTCCATGTGTGAATGCAGGAAAATATTCTGGTTATCGCCGAGGTTTTCCTTTTCTTTTCATTACTGCTAATGTTATTATTATTATTATTATTGTCCTCATCCATCCTTCATCAACAGTTTGTCCTTTACTGTAGGTCACATGAGGAGCTGGAACCAGATAGCGTGGGGACAAGAGGCACGTCACACCCTGTACGAGATGATATTGATTCTTGAAATACACCTGCTACACAACCAGTACTTGTAAGTTATTGACCTTACCATGTAAAGTGCCTTGATATAATGTATGTTGTGAATTCCAGCAAGTTTAAACATTTAGTTTGATCTCTTTACTCACTGCACTGCATCATTTTAACGAGTATTTTCATTTTAAGGTGGATTGGTCTCGTCAACATGTGCTCATACCAGACTGAAGGTGAGCAGCCTGGGTGCCGTGTATCTGCAGGACAGGTAGATGAAAGCAAGCCTTCCTAATGTGATGGCGGCCCAAAATACACTGTCCAAACAGCCAGCAGCCTTGTGACCCATGAGCAGGGGAGGCGAGACTGCATAGGTGTAGATGAAACCAGCATAGGAACCCTGCATGCCCAAAAACATAAAGCACAGAGCAGATTTTTCCAAGTTGCTGACACACATTCGCTCATCTTATCTTATACATTATCCTTAGCAGCTGCTCTGTATGTATACAAAGGTCCTAAATCAGTTGGAAAAGACAAATGGCCTAACTGAGAACTGAGAGGAACCCCTCTTTGTGGAATCCTGGCTCCTGATTGGATATCGGTTCCCCTATATTTTCTTGCAGACCCTGTTCAGACCTGGAATTCCTAAGCACCTAAGTCCTGTAACGGTGCAAAGTACAAAAAGCAAATACAACCATGACTCTTAACATCACATGCAAAGATACTCTCAGATGACATCCTTCTAAGGCCCTATATGTTTACTTCTTATGGGAACCTCCTAATATTAACTCTGAATGCCACGTGGTTTCTATTTGTCTTGCTTACAATCAGCCTGTGTCTCAGTCCCGGGTCTGGATCATACCATGTTGGGATTCGTCGTCCGGACTAAAGTTGTTAGTTGTTTTTTTTTTTTTTTAAACTTAAGATTCTGATAAAACACCTAAGAAATACTCTGTTAGATGTTGAGTTGTGGATCTTAAAATATAGCTAAAATAAAGTTGTTTTAGAAAGTCCGTGCAAACAATCCAAAGCTCTACGAAACAGTGCAAACATGTCAGATCGGCAGCTCAGTTGGTTAAAGTGTTTCTATAAAATCCTGGGATAGTGGGTTATATTTTTGTGACATTTTGTGAATTTTAAAAACTTAAGCAGAAATTAAAAAGAAATTAGTATGTGAATTTCACACAATTTTGAGAGTGAGTGTGAGTGCGTATGGCTCTAACAAAACAGGTGCAACACAAAACTAGAACGGACAGAAAACATACTACTAGTTCTACAATCAAATATGTTTAAATTGATTTTAGATTTTTAGGATGTTTTGGCTGATTAGGGGTTAAATAAGCCGTCAGGTGTTTAACCTCTCGGTGTACAGCCTGCCGGAATATATTCGGAGAAGTGGAACAGGAACCCATGAGTTGTGTGGGATAGACATTGTCTTTTCACACAGCACATGACTTCTGTCTCCTCCCAAGGATCCAGAGCCTGGATTACAGTCTCTCACATACTGACAAAGACACAAATACATTGACAGACACGCCTGTATCATGAGACGATTATTTGTTATTCACAAACAGAGTTACGTGCCACGTGTGTTTGAATATAGATGGGAATGGATCAGAACTAGTCACTGGACAAACATCCAGAATGCTCCAATAGTAAATACCAGGTCTGAATGGATCCTAAGTCATTGACGTACCTGACACTATAGCTGTTGGATTATCAATGTCTCATGTCTCAAACTTATGCATCCACCTGCATATTCAACTGCCCAACTTTTACACACCTCACACTTTGATACTACACAGTTAAGTGTTCAGTGACCATGTGTAGTGTGTGTGTGTGTGTGTGTGTGTAAGTGTTAGGCTTGAGTCTCACAATGATCCCATCAGTAATGAAGAGGATAGCTCCACCTAGAGCATGGAGGATGAAGAACGTAGCAGGGTGACCCCGCAGTTTGGCAGGGTTACAGCAACCGAACACACTCGTGTGTCCTACAGGAACAGGGTGAGAGGTTTACCACTTCATTTGAATGGGACGGTAAAAGCGCACACACACACACACACACACACAAATCACCTTCAACATGATCCACGGCAGGACTCGTGCTGGACAGGGAGTCCTTTTCTAGCAGACATGGACTCTTCCTGCAGCAAGGCAGAAGTCTCTCGTGGTACATGAGTGCAAGCACTGCTGCTGGCACAGGGAGCTGCACGTATACACAGAGGCTTTTGTTTAGTAGCTTAAAAGCAAACACTTCTGTCAGCTGATTCTGTTTGCAATCCTGCTCTCCTTAAAGTTGCATCTGAACATTCTTATCTTGCGCTGTCCTCAGAGCAGATCCAGTTCAAACAGTGAAAACACAGCTGTGTCTGAGAACCTATAACTTCATCTGAGGAGCAACATCAAGGGAACTGTAGCTGGCACTGACATTAAAATGTGACATGAAGAGAGGTTAATTTATCTGTGATGACTTTTGGTAGAGCCCATGGAAAAACGAATGGTAGTGAAAACATGCCATAAAACTGAGAAAAGTTTATGGGTGCAGGAACAAGGATGACCCCCATCTGAATACCTAATGTACCTAAGAGACACATTATGCTTTGTTAAGACTCATAACACCAGTTGTAGTGATCTTTACACATATCTATTTATATTATCTGTCAAGCAATTCCAATAAAATAAATGTTCGTTCAACTTTATTCAGGTTGTGGCCTATAGATTCCTCTTAGTAATGATGGATGTGTATTCATCAGATCATTTTTGCTATGCATGGACAAATACAACGCTTACTCCAGATTTGTCTGAATCCACAAACTAAGAAAAACAAGTCTTAGCTCACCAGAGAAGCCTCTTAGTTCAAGTTTGTTTCATAGGACAGTGTTATCTTAACTGTTAGGCAAATACACAGCGACACTGGCTCCATATCTACCAAGCTAACCGGCAGCACGCAGTCATTGTTCCATTCACATGAGCAATGCAAGGTATTTGAGTCAGTATGTTGAACACCAACACTTCACTCATTTCAGCCACTCGTGTGACTCTTGTAAAAACTCACATTGATAAGAGCCATAATCCAGAAAGCATAGGCCACACTTGTGATGATGACACCTTCAGTGTACAGATGGTACTGTGACATGTTGTGCAATGCCGCTCCTTGTCCAGCAAGGCTGCTGCGGAGGTGCTCAAGGTCAGGCGAAGAAGAGGAGTTGGTCGTCCTGTTGGACAATACAACGCAGCTGTCTTCTGACAAGAAAGGTTCAGCCACCAGGGGGCTGACCAGCGCGCCCAGACCTATGAAGAAATGCAGGGCCTGGAGAGAGACATGAAGAGACATGAAGATTCACTAAAAGACTAATAAATACTACTGTTTCATGGTGAGTTTTTTTTTTTTTTTTACTTAGGAAAATAATGTAGACAGTTTGTCATATCCAGATATTATGTTAGTGAAACAACCACATTTTATGCCTGGATATATATATATATATATATATTTTTTTAAAGAAAATGACTTCACTTTTACTAAATTATAACTATACTACCCCCATATCGTTACTGTTCTCTTGTTACCAGCTTGGGAAAATACTGAAGCGGTACTTGCCCTCCCCTGCCATAAATTGGATTTTTTTCACACATTAGATAATTAAATTAGATTAGACTTTATTGATCCCAAACAGGGGAAATTCACTTGCTCCCCAATATGGGAACAAGTTATATGGTGTTATGGTCTAATCTATCATTATCATCATCATTATTACACCAACACTCACAAACAAAACAACACAAACAACCCAAGTTTCTGAACAAAGTTTTTTTTATTATTTTTCGGCGTTCCACCCAGTTTGAGGACACTGATTTTTACCCATTTTTATTGTTTTCATTGTACGACTTGTTTGGTTTTGTGTTGTTGATTGTTTTATGAGTTAATTGTCTGTGTTTCTATATTTTATTTATTTTAATTATCTCTACTGTACGGCACTTTATTTCAGCTGTTGTTGTTTTTTTAAAATAATGTTGGATTAGATTGGATCACACTTGCTACTGATTTAATCATGCATATAACGGAATAAAGCTACATAAAATAACGTAAGATAATTTGAATATAAAAAGTATAGTGTGCAACTTTTAAATATAATCAAATGTCCGCTGCATTCAAGCCAATGTCAAATTTACACAATGCTGATTAAGTCCTATCAGCTTAGCATGACTCTCTCTGTGTCACAGAGTTTGGTTTTCATATCTCCTTCCACATTCCTGCACTGCACAAAAGCGTCATAGTGCTATAGAAAGGCGATACGGTGAGTGCTAACTACACCAACCGTGTGGCCCCAGTATAGGTATGCTGTGTAGGTTATTACTCAGAAGTCTTCAGGGGGAGATTGAAATCACACACTGGTGCTTTAAATTCAACCTCATTTTAATCTCCTGTCGAGGACAAAGAGACTAAACCAAAGTATACATCAAACTGCAGCCTACCCAACATGCAGAATTGCTTTACTTTTAAAATCGAGTGAAACAAACTGTCAATGGGGATATTTTAGTAATCGCCCAGCTGGTTCCTCTTAAAGGAGTACTTCACTGAGTTGCGTTTAGCTTTGTAGTAAGAGTATTATTTTTTTGTTACGTGCCCACCAGTGACACGGAATAGCGTTGCAGTTTCAAGGCCTCGGACCTTGAAACTACAACGTTACTTCTGCACTTTTTAGAACCAATCGTAGGGGGACGGGACCTCATTCCCAGAATGTAAACAGTGTCCGCCATCTTTGCGAATAGTTACGCTAACAGGACCAAGTGTCACTGGTGGGCACGTAACAAAAAAAGAATGAAGATTATATCTCCACTCAGGGGAAACTGAGGTTGGGAAGCACAATTTTTCCAAAATACTACCCTTATTCTAGTAATACAAAGCTAAATGCAAATCGGTGAAGTACTGCTTTAAGAGGAAGCACAGAAAAGACACAGACACAGCAGACATTCACAGCTGCCCTCGCCCCTCACTCTCTTCCTCTGACCTGCAGAAAAACGGCTGAGTCCTTCTGGTACAGCTTCACTAGCTGCAGATTGGCGATGGTGTCAATTAACCCCATGGCTTTGCCAGCGATTGCCATGGCGATGGACAGCAGCACCACATGGTGACACAGTGGTATGATGGCAAACACGACTGAGATGATGAAAGTGCAGGACAGCAGAGCTGACAGGGAGGACAGGAGTCTGGAGAAGACACAACAGTGTACAATGTGTTCAGTGCCATTTTACTTTTCTTCAAACCATGGAAAAAATGTGTCTGTACCTTCTGAACAGAATTTTTTTTTGAATTCAATGTTTTGTTAAATTGCTTCATACTGTACATCATGTCAATATTTATAAAGTGATATAGTTCTCAGGTATTTGAGGCTAAGTTATCACCCGGAGTTGAAGGAGTCAAACAGTAACTTTTTTTGTTGTTGATCATTTTTTAGGCTAATATTCCTATGTTTGGTCTTCATGAACAGAGACAATGTCACATTATTTGTAATCTGAACACCAGGGATAGTCATTGCATGCAAAAACACTATTCGAAAGTCGTACGCAACTAGTCGAATTATCGCCGAAAAATCAGTTCCTGAGCCAGTGGATCATTTCAATAGGAAAGGCAGAGGTAGCGCTGCTCAGCATTAGCGAGGCTGTTCACCTCCCTACCAATAAATATGTCATATCTTGATACATAAACCACAATTTAAAAATACTATCTGACTAATTTCTTGCCTCAAATGATCTCAAAACTATGTTCTGTGACACAGAAAAAGTTTTATTTCTAGTGTGTTTCCTCCATAGACAAAACATTACGTAGACGCCTCATGATCATCAAGTACTGAATATACTCTCAGCCGTTTCTTTGTGTTGCCCCGTCTGTCTGAGCGGGAAATGTCACCGTGTCTGCTACGCTGAGAACTGCAGAGAGAGAGAGAGAGAGTTGTGTGGAGCTGATATCATCTGACGATAGTTACAAAATATGCACAACAGTTTTAAAGGAAGTTTGAATTTCATTTTTAACCCCTACTCTTGTTAAATTGTTAAATCAGCGGGTTATGGATATTCTGATGTTTTTGTTGTTGCAGGTAAGTCACCTTGATGGTCTGCCGCTCACCTGACTTTTATTTACCCAGTAGGTTTATCGCAGCGCTCCAGCCTCAGTGCACTTATCTTCACTTCTTTATCTTCACCTTCTATTGCCCCACTCTTTCTGTCAACTTTCCACTCTCCTGGTAACCTTGTTCTACATAACTTGTAGTTTGTAGAAGAGATGTTTTGAAGGGTTATAATCAAGAACAGCAGCTGGCGGTCGGTAAGTTATGTTATGTGCTGCTGTAAACCAGACAAAATAAAGGGCATTTACTTTAACGTAGAAACGTGATTCTAACTTTAAACGGGTCACAAGAGTTGGGACTTTTCTCACCCAAGTCAATGTTTTGATACATATTACATGTTATATGACGTTTTCAGATATTTTGTGTGTATTGTGTGCGTGGGCGTTGAGCTACAATGACACACTCTGCTGAGATCCAGAAAAATAATCACAAAAATCACTAGTATTTTTTACTGTCCATTTTATTCATGTTTATTCATTCATTCTTTTTTCAACATAATGTTTATGTTGTGTGTGATGTCTGATCTACGAAACCTTGAATTTCCCCTTGTGGATCAATAAAGTTTTTTGAATTGATTTGAATCCTGTCCACAATTTCCAACCTACACAGACAATGTTGACATCAACATGTTGCTATGGTTGTCGTTTACCTATTATTAAACTATGATATTTTGGTCACATTTTGGACGACATACTAAACTATGACATTTTTGTCACATTTTGGACGACATACTAAACTATGACATTTTGGTCACATTTTGGACGACATACTAAACTATGACATTTTAGTCACATTTTGGACGACATACTAAACTATGACATTTTGGTCACATTTTGGACGACATACTAAACTATGACATTTTGGTCAAATTTTGGATGACATGCTAAACTATGACATTTTGGTCACATTTTGGACGACATACTACACTATGACATTTTGGTCAAATTTTGTACGACATACTACACTATGACATTTTTGTCAAATTTTGGACGACATACTAAACTATGAAATTTTTGTCACATTTTGGACAACATACTAAACTATATCACTTTTGTCACATTTTGGACGACATATTAAACTATGAATTTTTTGCCAAATTTCAAAAACGACATACTAAACTATGACATTTTACTGTGAGACCAGAACGGCATGGTGGCGTAGTGGTTAGTGGATCTTAACTAGGCTACTGTTGCAAGTATGTGCTGGGTTCAATCCCAGGTCTGAAATCTTTCTGTGTGGACGACATACTAAACTATGACATTTTTGACGACTTACTGAACTATGACATTTTTGTCACATTTTGGACGACATACAACTGTGATATTCTTGTCAAATTTTGGACCTCACACTAATCTATGACATTTTTGTCAAATTTTGGACGACATACTAAACTATGACATTTTGGTCAAATTTTGGACGACATACTAAACTATGACATTTTGGTCAAATTTTGGATGACATACTAAACTATGTAATTTTGGCAAATTTTGGACAACATACTAAACTATGAAATTTTTGTCACATTTTGGACGACATACTAAACTATGACATTCTCGTCAAATTTTGGACGACATACTAAACTATGACATTTTTGTCACATTTTGGACGACATACTAAACTATGACATTCTTGTCACATTTTGGACGACATACTAAACTATGACATTTTGGAAACATTTTGGACGACATGCTAAACTATGACATTTTGGTAAGATTTTGGACAACATACTAAACTATGGAATTTTTGTCAAATTTTGGAAGACATACTCAACTATGACATTTGGTCACATTTGGGACGACATACTAAACTATGACATTTTGGAAAAATTTTGGACGACATACTAAACTATGACATTTTGGTCACATTTTGGACGACATACTAAACTATGACATTTTGTCAAATTTCGGACGACATACTAAACTATGACATTTTGGTAACATTTTGGAGGACATACTAAACTATGACATTTTGGTCAAATTTCAGACAACATACTAAACTATGACATTTTGGTCATATTTTGGACGACATACTAAACTATGACATTTTGGAAAAATTTTGGACGACATACTAAACTATGACATTTTTGTCAAATTTCGGACGACATACTAAACTATGACATTTTGGTCACATTTTGGACGACATACTAAACTATGACATTTTGGTCAAATTTTGGACGACATACTAAACTATGACATGTTTGTCACATTTTGGACGACATACTAAACTATGACATGTTTGTCACATTTTGGACGACATACTAAACCATGAAATTTTGGTCACATTTTGGACGACATACTAAACTATGACATTTTGGTCAAATTTTGGACCACATACTAAACTATGACATTCTTGTCACATTTTGGACGACATACTAAACTATGCGTGGGCGTTGAGCTACAATGACACACTCTGCTGAGATGTACTAAACCATGAAATTTTGGTCACATTTTGGACGACATACTAAACTATGACATTTTGGTCAAATTTTGGACCACATACTAAACTATGACATTCTTGTCACATTTTGGACGACATACTAAACTATGCGTGGGCGTTGAGCTACAATGACACACTCTGCTGAGATCCAGAAAAATAATCACAAAAATCACTAGTATTTTTTGACATACTAAACTATGACATTTTGGAAAGATTTTGGACGACATACTAAACTATGACATTTTGGTCACATTTTGGACGACATACTAAACTATGACATTTTGGAAAGATTTTGGACGACATACTAAACTATGACATTTTGGTCACATTTTGGACGACATACTAAACTATGACATTTTGGAAAAATTTTGGACGACATACTAAACTATGACATTTTTGTCAAATTTCGGACGACATACTAAACTATGACATTTTGGTCACATTTTGGACGACATACTAAACTATGACATTTTGGTCAAATTTTGGACGACATACTAAACTATGACATGTTTGTCACATTTTGGACGACATACTAAACTATGACATGTTTGTCACATTTTGGACGACATACTAAACTATGAAATTTTGGTCACATTTTGGACGACATACTAAACTATGACATTTTGGTCAAATTTTGGACCACATACTAAACTATGACATTCTTGTCACATTTTGGACGACATACTAAACTATGACATTTTGGAAAAATTTTGGACGACATACTAAACTATGACATTTTGGTCACATTTTGGACGACATACTAAACTATGACATTTTGGAAAAATTTTGGACGACATACTAAACTATGACATTTTTGTCAAATTTCGAACGACATACTAAACTATGACATTTTGGTCACATTTTGGACGACATACTAAACTATGACATTTTGGTCAAATTTCGGATGACATACTAAACTATGACATTTTGGTCACATTTTGGATGACATACTAAACTATGACATTTTTGTCAAATTTCGGACGACATACTAAACTATGACATTTTGGTAACATTTTGGAGGACATACTAATCTATGACATTTTGGTCAAATTTCGGACCACATACTCAACTATGACATTTTGGTCATATTTTGGACGACATACTAAACTATGACATTTTGGTCACATTTTGGACGACATACTAAACTATGACATTTTGTCACATTTTGGACGACATATTAAACTATGAATTTTTTGCCAAATTTCAAAACGACATTCTAAACTATGACATTTTACTGTGAGACCAGAACGGCATGGTGGCGTAGTGGTTAGTGGATCTTAACTAGGCTACTGTTGCAAGTATGTGCTGGGTTCAATCCCAGGTCTGAAATCTTTCTGTGTGGACGACATACTAAACTATGACATTTTTGACGACTTACTGAACTATGACATTTTGTCACATTTTGGACGACATACAACTATGATATTCTTGTCAAATTTTGGACCTCACACTAATCTATGACATTTTTGTCAAATTTTGGACGACATACTAAACTATGACATTTTGGTCAAAGTTTGGACGACATACTAAACTATGACATTTTGGTCAAATTTTGGACAACATACTAAACTATGAAATTTTTGTCACATTTTGGACGACATACTAAACTATGAAATTTTTGTCACATTTTGGACGACATACTAAACTATGACATTCTCGTCAAATTTTGGACGACATACTAAACTATGACATTTTTGTCACATTTTGGACGACATACTAAACTATGACATTCTTGTCACATTTTGGACGACATACTAAACTATGACATTTTGGAAACATTTTGGACGACATGCTAAACTATGACATTTTGGTAAGATTTTGGACAACATACTAAACTATGGAATTTTTGTCAAATTTTGGACGACATACTCAACTATGACATTTGGTCACATTTGGGATAACATACTAAACTATGACATTTTGGAAAAATTTTGGACGACATACTAAACTATGACATTTTGGTCAAATTTCGGACGACATACTAAACTATGACATTTTGGTAACATTTTGGAGGACATACTAAACTATGACATTTTGGTCAAATTTCAGACAACATACTAAACTATGACATTTTGGTCATATTTTGGACGACATACTAAACTATGACATTTTGGAAAAATTTTGGACGACATACTAAACTATGACATTTTTGTCAAATTTCGGACGACATACTAAACTATGACATTTTGGTCACATTTTGGACGACATACTAAACTATGACATTTTGGTCAAATTTTGGACGACATACTAAACTATGACATGTTTGTCACATTTTGGACGACATACTAAACTATGACATGTTTGTCACATTTTGGACGACATACTAAACTATGAAATTTTGGTCACATTTTGGACGACATACTAAACTATGACATTTTGGTCAAATTTTGGACGACATACTAAACTATGACATTCTTGTCACATTTTGGACGACATACTAAACTATGACATTTTGGAAAAAGTTTGGACGACATACTTAACTATGACATTTTGGTCACATTTTGGACGACATACTAAACTATGACATTTTGGAAAAATTTTGGACGACATACTAAACTATGACATTTTGGAAAAATTTTGGACGACATACTTAACTATGACATTTTGGTCACATTTCGGACGACATACTAAACTATGACATTTTGGTAACATTTTGGAGGACATACTAATCTATGACATTTTGGTCAAATTTCGGACCACATACTCAACTATGACATTTTGGTCATATTTTGGACGACATACTAAACTATGACATTTTGGTCACATTTTGGACGACATACTAAACTATGACATTTTGTCACATTTTGGACGACATATTAAACTATGAATTTTTTGCCAAATTTCAAAACGACATACTAAACTATGACATTTTACTGTGAGACCAGAACGGCATGGTGGCGTAGTGGTTAGTGGATCTTAACTAGGCTACTGTTGCAAGTATGTGCTGGGTTCAATCCCAGGTCTGAAATCTTTCTGTGTGGACGACATACTAAACTATGACATTTTTGACGACTTACTGAACTATGACATTTTTGTCACATTTTGGACGACATACAACTATGATATTCTTGTCAAATTTTGGACCTCACACTAATCTATGACATTTTTGTCAAATTTTGGACGACATACTAAACTATGACATTTTGGTCAAAGTTTGGACGACATACTAAACTATGACATTTTGGGCAAATTTTGGACGACATACTTAACTATGACATTCTCGTCAAATTTTGGACGACATACTAAACTATGACATTTTTGTCACATTTTGGACGACATACTAAACTATGACATTCTTGTCACATTTTGGACGACATACTAAACTATGACATTTTGGAAACATTTTGGACGACATGCTAAACTATGACATTTTGGTAAGATTTTGGACAACATACTAAACTATGGAATTTTTGTCAAATTTTGGACGACATACTCAACTATGACATTCTTGTCACATTTTGGACGACATACTAAACTATGACATTTTGGAAAAAGTTTGGACGACATACTTAACTATGACATTTTGGTCACATTTTGGACGACATACTAAACTATGACATTTTGGAAAAATTTTGGACGACATACTAAACTATGACATTTTGGAAAAATTTTGGACGACATACTTAACTATGACATTTTGGTCACATTTCGGACGACATACTAAACTATGACATTTTGGTAACATTTTGGAGGACATACTAATCTATGACATTTTGGTCAAATTTCGGACCACATACTCAACTATGACATTTTGGTCATATTTTGGACGACATACTAAACTATGACATTTTGGTCACATTTTGGACGACATACTAAACTATGACATTTTGTCACATTTTGGACGACATATTAAACTATGAATTTTTTGCCAAATTTCAAAACGACATACTAAACTATGACATTTTACTGTGAGACCAGAACGGCATGGTGGCGTAGTGGTTAGTGGATCTTAACTAGGCTACTGTTGCAAGTATGTGCTGGGTTCAATCCCAGGTCTGAAATCTTTCTGTGTGGACGACATACTAAACTATGACATTTTTGACGACTTACTGAACTATGACATTTTTGTCACATTTTGGACGACATACAACTATGATATTCTTGTCAAATTTTGGACCTCACACTAATCTATGACATTTTTGTCAAATTTTGGACGACATACTAAACTATGACATTTTGGTCAAAGTTTGGACGACATACTAAACTATGACATTTTGGGCAAATTTTGGACGACATACTAAACTATGACATTCTCGTCAAATTTTGGACGACATACTAAACTATGACATTTTTGTCACATTTTGGACGACATACTAAACTATGACATTCTTGTCACATTTTGGACGACATACTAAACTATGACATTTTGGAAACATTTTGGACGACATGCTAAACTATGACATTTTGGTAAGATTTTGGACAACATACTAAACTATGGAATTTTTGTCAAATTTTGGACGACATACTCAACTATGACATTTGGTCACATTTGGGACGACATACTAAACTATGACATTTTGGAAAAATTTTGGACGACATACTAATCTATGACATTTTTGTCAAATTTTGGACGACATACTAAACTATGACATTTTGGTCAAAGTTTGGACGACATACTAAACTATGACATTTTGGTCAAATTTTGGATGACATACTAAACTATGTAATTTTGGCAAATTTTGGACAACATACTAAACTATGAAATTTTTGTCACATTTTGGACGACATACTAAACTATGACATTCTCGTCAAATTTTGGACGACATACTTAAACTATGACATTTTTGTCACATTTTGGACGACATACTAAACTATGACATTCTTGTCACATTTTGGACGACATACTAAACTATGACATTTTGGAAACATTTTGGACGACATGCTAAACTATGACATTTTGGTAAGATTTTGGACAACATACTAAACTATGGAATTTTTGTCAAATTTTGGACGACATACTCAACTATGACATTTGGTCACATTTGGGACGACATACTAAACTATGACATTTTGGAAAAATTTTGGACGACATACTAAACTATGACATTTTGGTCAAATTTCGGACGACATACTAAACTATGACATTTTGGTAACATTTTGGAGGACATACTAAACTATGACATTTTGGTCAAATTTCAGACAACATACTAAACTATGACATTTTGGTCATATTTTGGACGACATACTAAACTATGACATTTTGGAAAAATTTTGGACGACATACTAAACTATGACATTTTTGTCAAATTTCGGACGACATACTAAACTATGACATTTTGGTCACATTTTGGACGACATACTAAACTATGACATTTTGGTCAAATTTTGGACGACATACTCAACTATGACATTTTGGTCATATTTTGGACGACATACTAAACTATGACATTTTGGTCACATTTTGGACGACATACTAAACTATGACATTTTGTCAAATTTCGGACGACATACTAAACTATGACATGTTTGTCACATTTTGGACGACATACTAAACTATGAAATTTTGGTCACATTTTGGACGACATACTAAACTATAACATTTTTGCCAAATTTTGGATGACATACTAAACTATGACATTTTTGTCACATTTTGGACAACATACTAAACTATGACATTTTTGTCACATTTTGGACGACATACTAAACTATGACATTTTGGAAAAATTTTGGACGACATAATAAACTATGACATGTTTGTCACATTTTGGACGACATACTAAACTATGACATGTTTATTACATTTTGGACGACATACTAAACTATGAAATTTTGGTCACATTTTGGACGACATACTAAACTATGATATTTTGGTCAAATTTTGGACCACATACTAAACTATGACATTCTTGTCACATTTTGGACGACATACTAAACTATGACATTTTGGAAAAATTTTGGACCACATACTAAACTATGACATTTTTGTCAAATTTCGAACGACATACTAAACTATGACATTTTGGTCACATTTTGGACGACATACTAAACTATGACATTTTGGTCAAATTTCGGACGACATACTAAACCATGACATTTTGGTCAAATTTTGGACCACATACTAAACTATGACATTCTTGTCACATTTTGGACGACATACTAAACTCTGACATTTTGGAAAAATTTTGGACCACATACTAAACTATGACATTTTTGTCAAATTTCGAACGACATACTAAACTATGACATTTTGGTCAAATTTCGAACGACATACTAAACTATGACATTTTGGTCACATTTTGGACGACATACTAAACTATGACATTTTGGTCAAATTTCGGATGATATACTAAACTATGACATTTTTGTCAAATTTCCGACGACATACTAAACCATGACATTTTGGTCAAATTTTGGACCACATACTAAACTATGACATTTTTGTCAAATTTCGGACGACATACTAAACTATGACATTTTGGTCACATTTTGGACGACATACTAAACTATGACATTTTGGAAAAATTTTGGACGCCATACTAAACTATGACATTTTGGTCACATTTTGGACGACATACTAAACTATGACATTTTGGTCACATTTTGGACGACATACTAAACTATGACATTTTGGAAAAATTTTGGACGACATACTAAACTATGACATTTTTGTCAAATTTCGAACGACATACTAAACTATGACATTTTGGTCACATTTTGGACGACATACTAAACTATGACATTTTGGTCAAATTTCGGATGACATACTAAACTATGACATTTTGTCACATTTTGGACGACATACTAAACTATGACATTTTGGAAAAATTTTGGACGACATACTAAACTATGACATTTTGGTCACATTTTGGACGACATACTAAACTATGACATTTTGGAAAAATTTTGGACGACATACTAAACTATGACATTTTGGTCACATTTTGGACGACATACTAAACTATGACATTTTTGTCAAATTTCGGACGACATACTAAACTATGACATTTTGGTCACATTTTGGACGACATACTAAACTATGACATTTTGGTCAAATTTTGGACCACATACTAAACTATGACATTCTTGTATGTCGTTCAATTTGAACGACATACTAAACTATGACATTTTTGTCACATTTTGGACGACATACTTAACTATGACATTTGGAAAAATTTTGGACGACATACTAAACCATGACATTTTGGTCAAATTTTGGACCACATACTAAACTATGACATTCTTGTCACATTTTGGACGACATACTAAACTATGACATTTTGGAAAGATTTTGGACGACATACTAAAACTATGACATTTCGGTCAAATTTTGGACAACATACTAAACTATGACATTTTGGTCAAATTTTGGACGACATACTAAACTGTGACATTTTGGTCACATTTTGGACGACATACTAAACTATGACATTTTGGTCACATTTTGGACGACATACTAAACTATGACATTTTGGTCAAATTTTGGACGACATACTAAACTTTGACATTTTGGTCACATTTTGGATGACATACTAAACTATGACATTTTGGAAAAATTTTGGACGACCTACTAAACTATGACATTTTTGTCAAATTTCGGACGACATACTAAACTATGACATTTTGGTCACATTTTGGACGACATACTAAACTATGACATTTTTGTCAAATTTCGGACGACATACTAAACTATGACATTTTGGTAACATTTTGGAGGACATACTAAACTATGACATTTTTGTCAAATTTTGGACGACATACTAAACTATGAAATTTTTGTCACATTTTGGACGACATTTTTGCCAAATTTTGGATGACATACTAAACTATGACATTTTTGTCAAATTTTAGAAGACATACTAAACTATGACATTTTTGTCAAATTTTGGACGACATAATAAACTATGATATTTTGGACGACATAATAAACTATGATATTTTGGACGACATGCTTGTCTATGACATTTTTGTCAAATTTTGGACAACATACTAAACTATGAAATTTTTGTCACATTTTGGACGACATTTTTGCCAAATTTTGGATGACATACTAAACTATGACATTTTTGTCAAATTTTAGAAGACATACTAAACTATGACATTTTTGTCAAATTTTAGAAGACATGCTAAACTATGACATTTTTGTCAAATTTTGGACGACATAATAAACTATGATATTTTGGACGACATGCTAATCTATGACATTTTTGTCAAATTTTGGACGACATACTTAACTTTGACGTTTTTGTTACAATTTGAACAACACACTAAACTATGATATTTTTGTCACATTTTGGACGACAAACTAAACTATGACATTTTTCTCAAATTTTGGACAACATACTAAACTATGTCATTTTTGTCACATTTTGGACGACATACTAAACTATGAAATTTTTGTCACATTTTGGACGACATACTAAACTATGACATTTTTGTCAAATTTTGGATTACATACTCAACTATGATATTTTGGACAACATGCTAATCTATGACATTTTTGTCAAATTTCGGACGACATACTAAACTATGACATTTTTGTCACATTTTGGACGACATACTAAACTATGACATTTTGGTCAAATTTTGGACCACATACTAAACTATGACATTCTTGTATGTCGTTCAATTTGAACGACATACTAAACTATGACATTTTTGTCACATTTTGGACGACATACTTAACTATGACATTTTGGAAAAATTTCGAACGACATACTGAACTATAACATTTTGGTCACATTTTGGACGACATACTAAACTATGACATTTTGGTCAAATTTGGGATGACATACTAAACTATGACATTTTTGTCACATTTTGGACGACATACTTAACTATGACATTTTGGAAAAATTTTGGACGACATACTAAACTATGACATTTTGGTCACATTTTGGACGACATACTAAACTATGACATTTTTGTCACATTTTGGACAACATACTTCACTATGACATTTTGGAAAAATTTCGAACGACATACTAAACTATGACATTTTGGTCACATTTTGGACGACATACTAAACTATGACATTTTGGTCAAATTTCGGATGACATACTAAACTATGACATTTTGGTCACATTTTGGACGACATACTAAACTATGACATTTTTGTCACATTTTGGACGACATACTAAACTATGAAATTTTGGTCACATTTTGGACGACATACTAAACTATAACATTTTTGCCAAATTTTGGATGACATACTTAACTATGACATTCTTGTCACATTTTGGACGACATACTAAACTATGACATTTTGGAAAAATTTTGGACGACATACTAAACTATGACATTTTGGTCACATTTTGGACGACATACTAAACTATGACATTTTGTCAAATTTCGGACGACATACTAAACTATGACATGTTTGTCACATTTTGGACGACATACTAAACTATGAAATTTTGGTCACATTTTGGACGACATACTAAACTATGACATTTTGGAAAAATTTTGGACGACATACTAAACTATGACATTTTGGTCACATTTTGGACGACATACTAAACTATGACATTTAGGAAAAATTTTGGACGACATACTAAACTATGACATTTTGGTCACATTTTGGACGACATACTAAACTATGACATTTTTGTCAAATTTCGGACGACATACTAAACTATGACATTTTGGTCCCATTTTGGACGACATACTAATCTATGACATTTTTGTCACATTTTGGACAACATACTTCACTATGACATTTTGGAAAAATTTCGAACGACATACTAAACTATGACATTTTGGTCACATTTTGGACGACAAACTAAACTATGACATTTTTCTCAAATTTTGGACAACATACTAAACTATGAAATTTTTGTCACATTTTGGACGACATTTTTGCCAAATTATGGATGACATACTAAACTATGACATTTTTGTCAAATTTTAGAAGACATACTAAACTATGACATTTTTGTCAAATTTTAGAAGACATGCTAAACTATGACATTTTTGTCAAATTTTGGACGACATAATAAACTATGATATTTTGGACGACATGCTAATCTATGACATTTTTGTCAAATTTTGGACGACATACTTAACTTTGACGTTTTTGTTACAATTTGAACAACACACTAAACTATGATATTTTTGTCACATTTTGGACGACAAACTAAACTATGACATTTTTCTCAAATTTTGGACAACATACTAAACTATGTCATTTTTGTCACATTTTGGACGACATACTAAACTATGAAATTTTTGTCACATTTTGGACGACATACTAAACTATGACATTTTTGTCAAATTTTGGATTACATACTCAACTATGATATTTTGGACAACATGCTAATCTATGACATTTTTGTCAAATTTCGGACGACATACTAAACTATGACATTTTTGTCACATTTTGGACGACATACTAAACTATGACATTTTGGTCAAATTTTGGACCACATACTAAACTATGACATTCTTGTATGTCGTTCAATTTGAACGACATACTAAACTATGACATTTTTGTCACATTTTGGACGACATACTTAACTATGACATTTTGGAAAAATTTCGAACGACATACTGAACTATAACATTTTGGTCACATTTTGGACGACATACTAAACTATGACATTTTGGTCAAATTTGGGATGACATACTAAACTATGACATTTTTGTCACATTTTGGACGACATACTTAACTATGACATTTTGGAAAAATTTTGGACGACATACTAAACTATGACATTTTGGTCACATTTTGGACGACATACTAAACTATGACATTTTGGAAAAATTTTGGACGACATACTAAACTATGACATTTTGGTCACATTTTGGACGACATACTAAACTATGACATTTTTGTCACATTTTGGACAACATACTTCACTATGACATTTTGGAAAAATTTCGAACGACATACTAAACTATGACATTTTTGTCACATTTTGGACAACATACTAAACTATGACATTTTGGTCAAATTTCGGATGACATACTAAACTATGACATTTTGGTCACATTTTGGACGACATACTAAACTATGACATTTTTGTCACATTTTGGACGACATACTAAACTATGAAATTTTGGTCACATTTTGGACGACATACTAAACTATAACATTTTTGCCAAATTTTGGATGACATACTTAACTATGACATTCTTGTCACATTTTGGACGACATACTAAACTATGACATTTTGGAAAAATTTTGGACGACATACTAAACTATGACATTTTGGTCACATTTTGGACGACATACTAAACTATGACATTTTGTCAAATTTCGGACGACATACTAAACTATGACATGTTTGTCACATTTTGGACGACATACTAAACTATGAAATTTTGGTCACATTTTGGACGACATACTAAACTATGACATTTTGGAAAAATTTTGGACGACATACTAAACTATGACATTTTGGTCACATTTTGGACGACATACTAAACTATGACATTTAGGAAAAATTTTGGACGACATACTAAACTATGACATTTTGGTCACATTTTGGACGACATACTAAACTATGACATTTTTGTCAAATTTCGGACGACATACTAAACTATGACATTTTGGTCCCATTTTGGACGACATACTAAACTATGACATTTTTGTCACATTTTGGACGACATACTTAACTATGACATTTTGGAAAAATTTCGAACGACATACTAAACTATGACATTTTGGTCACATTTTGGACGACATACTAAACTATGACATTTTGGTCAAATTTTGGACGACATACTAAACTATGAAATTTTGGTCACATTTTGGACGACATACTAAACTATAACATTTTTGCCAAATTTTGGATGACATACTAAACTATGACATTCTTGTCACATTTTGGACGACATACTAAACTATGACATTTTGGAAAAATTTTGGACGACATACTAAACTATGACATTTTGGTCACATTTTGGACGACATACTAAACTATGACATTTTGTCAAATTTCGGACGACATACTAAACTATGACATGTTTGTCACATTTTGGACGACATACTAAACTATGACATTTTGGTCACATTTTGGACGACATACTAAACTATAACATTTTTGCCAAATTTTGGATGACATACTAAACTATGACATTTTTGTCACATTTTGGACGACATACTAAACTATGACATTCTTGTCACATTTTGGACGACATACTAAACTATGACATTTTGGAAAGATTTTGGACGACATACTAAACTATGACATTTCGGTCAAATTTTGGACGACATACTAAACTATGAAATTTTTGTCACATTTTGGACGACATTTTTGCCAAATTTTGGATGACATACTAAACTATGACATTTTTGTCAAATTTTAGAAGACATACTAAACTATGACATTTTTGTCAAATTTTAGAAGACATGCTAAACTATGACATTTTTGTCAAATTTTGGACGACATAATAAACTATGATATTTTGGACAACATGCTAATCTATGACATTTTTGTCAAATTTTGGACAACATACTAAACTATGATATTTTGGACGACATACTAAACTATGTCATTTTTGTCACATTTTGGACGACACACTGAACTATGACATGTTTGTCACATTTTGGACGACATACTAAACTATGAAATTTTTGTCACATTTTGGACGACATACTAAACTATGACATTTTTGTCAAATTTTGGATTACATACTAAACTATGATATTTTGGACAACATGCTAATCTATGACATTTTTGTCAAATTTTGTACGACATACTAAACTATGATATTTTGGACGACATGCTTATCTGTGACATTTTTGTCAAATTTTGGATGACATACTTAACTATGACATTTTTGTCAAATTTTGGACGACATATGACATTCTGGTCAAATTTTTTTGTTTTGAGAAAACCCCCACACATCCTATATCAAAACGTGCGGTTTGATCGAGAATGGCGGGCTATTACTGTTCTAAGTGCTTTGAGCAACCATGGTGACAAAAATTGCAAAAAACTGCGATTAATTTCTACATACACATAAATGGGAGATGATCGACGAAATGATCACAACCCAGCCCAGTTTGGATCCTCACAGCTTAAGAGTCAGTCTCTTGTAAAGGGTGACTCCACCAAAATACCACTTTGTCTAAATAATTCAAGTTTTAGAGGTTCAATCCACCCAAATGTTACTCCTTTACCACCACAAGTCCTGCACCCGACGACATCGGTAGCAAGAACAGCAGGCACGCTCGAAATTTCGCCGCAGAATGTTATAGTTTCTCTTTGAAAGAATGTTTCCTATCCTGAGCCTACTCAGGTTTAAGCTGTTGGGAAATACACCTTTTTAAGCAGTGCTATTTAAAGGATCAAAAAACACAAGGTGCAAACACACCCAAGCACTGACGTGTTGCTATTCACATTACACAATTAATGGTTGCATTATACTCACCTCAGGTCATGGTTCAGTGGCTGCTCATTGTGGGAGATTAGGCAAAGACCTGCTCCCTTTCAATAAAATCTACTGCACCTTTGTTACCACCCGGTAACAATTGTAAAGAGAATCAGTCTTGGTGGCAACAGTGTAAGTCTGAATGATGTGAGAACTATTTATTGTTCTGCCTCAAGAACAGAACTGTAGCAAGTCCTTAAAGAAGAGTTCAACTGATGACAGTGACAGAAATATTGGTGAAGACATGACCTTCACGTTTAAAATAACATCCACTCTTCTGGGTTCTGGGTTTACTAGAGGATGATTTCTTAAATCATTGTTTTCTGATCAGTTACAACATCATTTAATACAAAACCGGTAACATTCACGAGTAGGAGGCGGCAATTATGCAATATTAGTCTAATAGATGACAAAGAATATATGTATCAATTAATTTAGTCTGGACAGAATGATCAGTTACAAAATGAAAATATTTATGAATATACCATTATTACTTCCACTTATTTTTTTAAACATGCACCACTGTAAAGATAAAACTATTTAGACTATATTTTTATTCTACATATTATTTGTAGTCTACATATGCTTCTTTTCTCACAACCTTACCAATGCAACATGTGAGGAAAATACCACACATCACACTTCTCTTGCCATAAACTGGACCTGCAGTTTGACTAAGATGACAAAATCCAATATAGTCAAGCATCACCACAACACCAACACCCACAAGCAAACAAAGAAATGGAACAAACTCGCTGATGTTATAGGGGGAGGTTTGTCAGGTACCTGAGCACCATCAAAGGGCAAATAATAACCATAATTAATTTTATTAAAACAAAATATTCAGGCAGTCTATATGGAATTAGTTCAGCACATAATTGTTTTACAGACACATGACGTGTCAACAAAAGAACTGTTGTGAGTATTGCAGACATATTGCCATTTGGTTATTTTTTCATCAGGGTGCTTGCCCTTTTCCAAAATAAAAATTCCATTATTTTTCCAGACTTTTTCAAAACAGAAAACAATATACTTTTATGTTGTGGCAAATGTTTTTACCACAATTTGACACTGTTTTTACTTAATTTAGATGTGTTTCACTGTTCAACGTCTCCAAGTGTTTTCTAACAATGCAAATACGAAGTTGTTTTTAATGTTTTGCCTGGTAAAAAAAATAAAGGTGAAATGTAACCTGTTGAGATTGTACCTGTTGTGTTCAATCATGAATGAATGAATGCATAATTCACAGTAATATTGTGTTTTACTGAAGGAACATTTCAGAATTAAGATCCTACTATGAGCCAAACTTTTCCAGACTTTCACACAAAATTCCAGACTTTTCAACACTTTTTTATCTCCATGTACACGTCCAGGAGGTAAAACCGTGCCCACTCCCACACCACCACACTTACGTCTTCTTGAAAAGTCCTCCCACGCTGCTGCCCACCAGCAGGAAGAACTGCTGGGAGAAGAAGACCCAGGTGATCTGCTGCAGGCTGGACTGGGTCTGACACCTCAGGTCCAGGATGGTTGGGCCCAGTAAAGCGATGCACAGGCCAAAGCTGAAGAAAACACTCCAGTAGGTGAGAGTTTGCCGCCAATTGCGCCTGAAGAGCGACCAGAGCCGCTCATCCAGCAGCGTCATTTTGTTCTTTGGAGGAGCTGAGACTCTCTGTGCGCTGCGGCTGACAAGCGGCTCATGAGCAGGGAAACAAATGTATCCGTATCTCAGAGAGAGAGAGAGAGAGACAGACAGACAGACAGAGAGAGAGAGAGAGAGAGAGAGAGAGAGAGATAGAGAGAGAGAGCGAGAGAGAGGGTAAAACAAACACAGCACCAGTCCACAGAGAAAGTAAACACAGTTAAACACACTTGCCACTTTCCACTTGATCGCTAATCATCCTATTGACACGGACGTGGCGCTGCATGGCCAATTATCCTCAGGTCTCGCCCTGTTTCTGACGCGTGTGTCTGACCAGTTTCTCCCAAACATTTTTCATATTGTTAAACATACATTTTGTGTTGTGACTACGCACATGTTCATGTCACAGTCGCCACACCTTTGTTTTAAAGATGTGGCAAAACCTGATCTGTAGCCACCTCAAAACACAATCAATTTGATTATTGTTTATTGTTGTTCTTTTGTGCCAAGGTCCTCAAAATGTGGTGCGTGTACAACTGGTGGGACGTGAGCTTCCTCTGGTGGTACTTTGCAGAGATGGGGGTGGCCTGCACATGCGCTCTCTCAGTGGGAAAAGAGTGAGTCCTTGCAGCTTGTTATTGACACATAATGTTGGCAGAACCTTTTTTGTGTGTGTTGTGTCTGACAACTATTATGTGATTGGCCAGAAATGTGAAGTGGGCGTGGTCAATGTGGAAATATCAACATTCCCTATGAGGACTTCTGCACTTGAGTTTTTCAATGGAAGTATGAAAAGTCCCAGCCAGAACTAACCTTGTTCTTGTTCTTGCCACCTTGAGAAAAAGAACATGTACAGGCCTTAAATCACACACATGCAACTCACAGAAGTCATTTTTGCAAGAATCAAGTCACAAGTCAAGTCGTTTTCCCACATATTCCACATTTTAAGTCTTTCAAAAGTTTTATTTGTCACAGAAATACGGCATTACTCACACAACGTGAGGACCGCTTGATCGTATAACTGAATTCTTTATATAAAAATCAACAAATTATTAACATACTACTGTAGTTTATGTAGAGCATTTAGTTTTATTGCACCAACCTGTCAAGAGATGACAAATGCCAGCCAGTGGTTATAATCTGGCATATTTACACGTTGAGTCATTTAAAACATTCTCATCCAATTTCACAAGTCGAGGGGGAATCCAGGTATTTAACCTCTGTGTAATGCAGTCAGTGCTCGTGATGCTGCAGGCAGTTTCAACGACATCAGTTCTGACTTCCATCACTTCCATCAAACCACGAATGACAGGAATTGTCTTTGAAAAAATAATTATTTAATTAAATTAAAGTTTCTTCATTCTGTCATGATGGCCCCGTTCAGATTAAGTGGTTCAGATTATTATTTTGGTCAAAACAATGATACAAAACTATCAAGATGACACAGCAATGATGATGATGACGTTGATAAATTGTGTTCCCACTCAGTGCCTTAGTTACAGCAGGGCTTACGCTGAATAAGGGCAACAATTATCACATGATATGTTTGTTAATGTTCTGTAGGAATAACATGAAATTAAATAATTTCAGTTGATTTGCTTTGTGGATATTGTGAGAGTAACAGGTTCTTTAAGAAAATAAATAAACAGAGCTGAAATCTTGCATATTCCTATGATAAGTTTGTTGTCCACTACCGCCATCTTGTGTTCATTTGTGGTAACACCTGTAATGATCTGTCATGAACGACAACTTATGAACTCATGACATTATGAAGTTGACAAAAGAGTGACAGAAGTGAGTGTTCCAGAATTTTAATAGTATTTATATTGATTAATAGATCAATTATTTCATCAATTTCATGTCTGTTGGCAGTGACAATACATTCATTTTCTCATTTTAGAACGGCGTAGACGTATCACACAAAATATCACATCTCATACAAAAATCTAAACTTATCTTTTATAAAACATTTAGACATAATCTGCTGAGTTTTTTTTTCTTCTTTCTTATTTTAGAGTGTTCTGGGTTTATTTTGTTTTTTTCAATACAGCATACAACTCACTGAGAGAGATGAAAACTTTATATATATATATATATATATATATTATTTCTTTGTCATTAAAATAGCATCATTTAACACGCATTTAACTACACACAAAGTAATACTTGGGTCACTGAGGGAGGGGAAGGGGGGAGGTATGGAAGTGTAACGACCACAGAACATCCCTCTGAAGTCCCTGGAGCTTTGCCCTGAATTTATCTGGATGGTCACAAACATTATTCCTCCCTCAGCTTAATTCACTGTTAGAGGTAGAAAAACTTTCTCAGCAGCCATTTAACCTTCATTTGTCTCTTCACTCATACTCGAGCATAATCCACCGACCTGCACACGTACATCCATTTTACAGGGCTCAGTGCTTGGCTTAAGGGCGCCTGAACACACGCAGCCTCTGAGGGTCAAACCATCATATACAGAGATTTTAATTATATTGCTGAAAAGGCGACCCCGCGCCGTGCCATCATTGCTTGTTTACATCTGACCACACGACGCGTGCATATGACCACCTGGGTTTGGGCTTTGAAACGACATGCCAGTGTAATCAGACATTTACGGTGGAAGAGCAGTGCCCCCAACTCTTATTCACAACAAGAAGATGGAATGTGCAACACTAAATTGAATAAGTGAAGGAGGCCTCTGATTGCTCCTCTACTTTTTGCCAAGCATTATATTTTGAAAATTTGTGGATCAAATAATCCAGGAATCGGGATGTTATTCGTATGTTATTGGTTTTTTTTTTAAATACCAAAATGTTAGCTGGTTCACTGGGCTTCTCTGAGAAGTCAGAAATGAATCGAGCATATGGAATACAGGAATGCAAGTAATTTCACTATAATTTGACATCTTAATCAAGTATTATCTTAATCATAATAATAACGTGCTTGACTATTTTTGTAAATTTGAAAATACTTGCCTAACAATGATACTTATATTTCAGCATTAAAAATATAATTTCAGTTAAAGAGCCTCTACATGCTCACGTATTTACCATTAAAGAAACATAAAAAATTTTTTTGATAACAACCAGTGCTGTTAAGTTCCGGCAGTTGTGAGCTTTGGGTGGTGGTTTAATAAATGTGTTAAGCATTGTAGATGTTTTGCCTCTCATTTTCAGGGCTGCTTGTGTTCAGACTAGTGGTTGGACCTTTGTAGGGTGAGCACAGTCACCTTTAACTCCTGTGTTGATACTTTCTATAAAAGAACACACTCTAAATCTGGCATCAACAATTTTGTTGGTCTGAAGGAAAGAACCCCCCCCCCAAACCCCCCAATCCCCCAAACAATTGGTGACCAAATGACATAAACCAGTCGGCCATCAACAACGAACTCGGCAATTTCCAAAGTTACAACAACCATAAGCTGTGTTTGTGAAGCATATAACTACATTTCTGAAATGAGAAAAGCCAGATTTACCTGTTTTCAGACAGGTGCAACCGCATGAGTACCTTCTAAGAGAGACAGTCCAGGATTATTCCCACATGGTTACTGCATTTTCACCCGACTGAGTTATTAGCCAACTGAAGTGTGGCTGTTCAGAAAACACGTTTATGTGCTAATGTTCAGTGACAAAACAGTAAAAATGGGTTAATTTGAGGCAAACCTATCAGTCACATCTGAGGAAGACGTTTGGGTGAAAAATCTTCAGCAAATCCTTTTTTTTCTTCTACCCAACATGTCTCATATAATGGTTAAATACAAAGGTAATGACCAATCCAATCTTAAAATAGCAAAACAAACAAAAAAAATAAATTGGTCCACTTAGTGAATAAATGATGACAATGTTTTCATGTGCAACAAATCTATACATTTGCTGATCTTAAAAGAACAGCAACATTTCAGTGACTGGAAGCAAGTGACACAGTACGAAGCCGCTCTTGTATTCCACACACACTGTCTCTTTCATATTGCACGGTTAAGTTGCCAAACAACCCTGATCAAACCCCACAGGTCAGTGACGCAATGTCATTGGTTTACGCTGGGACAGCCTCCCTCATCATTTCCATTTCTGCTGGAAGGGAGCAGAAGGAGGTGCGATAGAGTAAGAAGGGGGATAGAGGGTAGAGATTAAGCTTCTGTTACCTTTATTCCCACATTTCATTCACTAACAGTGTTGGGCAGTGATGTGTTATTTAATAATAACTGTAGTGTTCAGGGATCAGCTGTAGGTCTATAACTGACTCTTAAAGACGACTATGGCTTGGATGACTGAGAACCTTCACAGGCGTATTACTGTAGTATCAATACTAAGTCTTGTACGTGATTACAATTTACAAAACACAGATAACATTACAGTTAATAAGCAAAAAATAATGCTGTTACTCAGTTAACTGTGACGCTATCATATGATGACAAGTACGTGTAGCAGGTCACATCAGAATAAAGATTGCAAAAACAGTAAAAGTAGGGAGGCTGATTTTTTTTTTTGCCTGAGCCCTAAGGGGATCAGGATTTGGATGAGTCCATTGATTGGGGGGAGTGGGATGAAAGAGAAAGTTAGGAAACTGCTGATCTGGTCTGCACTCAAAGTACTTGTACGACATAATTCTCCCATGTTTCAGTTCTAGAGTCACGCGGCTTTTGTACAATATGGGGTCATCTCTTGGAATCATGTTAAGTAAGACACTCAGGGTAAGGGAGCAGGCTTCAGAGGACACTTCTGGTTTGTGCAAAAAGGACACTAAGAATTACGCACACTTGCAAGGACTTATTTACAGACACAAAGCAAATAGGCCTTCTAACACACTGGATACACAAGCTCAAATAGAGGTTCGTCACAAGCCAAAATATCATGCACGGTTTACTAAGGCAACTTCAAGAAGTGAAGTGAAAGTGAGCTGTTTAACACAACAGATCCCCACACAGGAGCGAGGCAAATCTGTTGACTGTTGAATCCAGTGAAGTTAGGTTGCTACCATTTCAGTGTCCAATGTATTTACAACAGCAAGGCAGTGAGATCAGGGAACACACCCCGGCAATAAATCTTCTGACCTAGAACAAATAAATTCAACTATTTAACAAACAATGACCAGTTTTGAGAACTATTGTTACCTGGTGAACTAGCGTCACACATTTTGCATTAGCTGTATTAGATTAAACCTTTCCTACTGTTTATTTTTTAGAGGGCGGCTGCCTCATGATGGTATATGGTTGTACTGTAAAGATACATACTCTGAATGTATTATTTAAGTGTTGAATAGCACCAGGCCAACAAAACAAAATTAAAAAATATATACGGAGAAGGCTTCAAGCTGGGAAAAGCTCAACTTAAACTTGAATAAATGAAGTATGAAAAACAAAGACACCTCATTTGTGGTTCCTGCTCAGAATTCTCAGAGGGGGAAGCAGTTGTGGTGTCCCTTCCTTCAGAGAATTAAAAGGACTGAGCGTATCCACGAATACTAACATGAGCTGGGTGAGTGTATCTTTGAGCTACATTGTTGAGTTATGGCCTCGAGAGCAAACTGAAAAGCCATAACATTGAGCAAAATGTGAGAATAAACATCTATTCCCACTACAACTGTTTGTTTGTCGCAGTGTTGGTCAGGCGATTCTTAATCTGTAGTTCCAGATGTGCTACCTTAGATGGCACCAGGTGTGAACTGAACACAAAGGATACATGGTGGTCAAATGACAAGCAAGTCTTAATCCAGTGGTGCAGAATGTATTGGATTGAAAGGTATATGTGTGTATTTGTGTGTATGTAGCTGAGACATGACTGTACTGAGCTGTATTTGGCCGTCGTGCTGTGGACCGTAAAGCCAGTGCCTTCCTATGTGCGTCTCTCTCTCTCTTCCTCTTCCTCCTTCTCTGTGTGGCTTCTAGAAGATGCTTTGTCTTCGGTTCTTTCCTCGAGCTGAAGAGAGACAAAGTGAGACAGCACTTAGAGACCTAAAAGACTGGTTATGACACAGGTCGTTATAAGAAAAGCTATGATTTTCCTCAGGCACTATAGGGTTAATATGACATACACACATACTGTACAACGAAGCTTGAATTCAGCGTATTGGCTTACACAGGGACAGTGAACATTATTGAATAATGAGCTTATTAGATAGGAAAAGGGGTGACAGCAATTAGGTTGAATATAAAGAGAACGCATTGTTTATTTTCCCTGTCTTCGCTGTTCCTGTGAGACTCCTCCGTGTTATTATATCCGTGGCACAGTAAACAAACGCGGCGTGTCAACTTCTTAGAGAAATTTGCTAATTAGCAAAGAACCTCTGCAGAGCCTTTAGCGTGTGTGTTGCGGTCAGGAGCAACAAAACACAGTGGGGTTTGACTCTGTCTCCTGACAGTTTAGTGCAGACAGTTTCCATCACATAGTTATCAATGATTCCGTCAGGCCCGTGTTGACAAAGAGACAAACTTACTTAAAGGCTGAAACAAGGAGCTGCGGTGGCCAGGGTCTTTCTGGAGCTGCACCTCTCTGAGGGAAAACACCGAGGCAGCTGAAACAAAGAGGGAGGAGAGGAACACTTAAGAACACGCAAACAAAACAAAACTCTGTGTGTTATTAAAGGATTAATTAAAAGGATTTGAAATGAGAAAATTGGAACATTGCGTCCCCAGTATGTTTGGATCTGGCGTCGCCGTCTTTTATTCAAATACACACTCCCATCATGATGTTTGCAAGAACAAAACAGAGTTTTTAAAGCGTCCAATTGCATTGATTTGTGCGCTGTGAACGCGTTTGTGTGTGAGACGGAGAGAAAAGAGACGACAGAGGCTGAGGCGATTCAAAGACTCACACTGAAAAATGATTTACCCGGCCTCTAATCCGTCTTGGAGACGGATTGCGTTCATGCAGCTCAGTAATGTGGACAAATGCGTCCTCGAACTGTCTCTGAATGTCGTTTCTGTGATGCATTCACGACACACTGGGAGTATTCAGAACTGTACTGAGCAGGATCAGACTGTGATTAGAGCTCTGACAAAGGGTATTAAGGCCAGGTCTTGTCTTTTCGTCATGCAACCCTGAGGTTTTAACTTTACACGCAAGTGTGATCATTTGTATGGTTGAAAACCACAGTGTACCCTATGGAACCTGCATAGTTCCACTGTAACTACTCGACTATACTGTACGTGAGCCTCCATTCTTTCTGACTTTTCTTACAGTACTATATGGACATGAACTGCTTTCAGTTGTTGGCGAACAAGCTGGACACCATCAACACAACAACTAAGAGAAAATAATATCTCTGCGAACAGACCGAACAACAACAATAATTATTATTATTTTCTAGATTTTTTTTAATTACATGGTTATCATTGTTACTTCACAGCAAGAAGGTGCTTGGTTTGAATCCTGGTTCGACCATACCCCTTTGGTGTGTGTCGGTGTAAAAATTCCCAGATTTTCCAGCTTCCTTCCAGTCCAAAGACATGCAGATTAGGATTATGTTAATGAAGACTCAACATTGACTGAAAGGGTGATTTTTTTTCCTGGCTTTTCTTGGCTCCAGCTCCCGCCACTAGAGGTATAGATGTTGGATGGATGGATGGATGTCAGGTCTTTTGGAACATTTCAATCAAAATGTGAGAAAAGCATATGAATCGACTACTGTCTATTTATAGAAAGGCTACATCTGAGATAAAGCGGTCGCATGTTTCCAGTAAAAGAGCAGTCTGCTCTTCATATTTACCAAGACTTGTTGACCTGCCTTTTAAAGTATGTGCACAGTGCATGTGTGTGTGTGTGTGTGTGTGTGTCTCTTACTGTCTGCCAAATTGTGTACGTTATCCCCCAGAGTCTGGAAGTAATGGTGTCGCAGAGCGGCTTCGGCTGAGACTCTGCTCCTGGTGTCATACTGCAATCATAGCACAACAGCAGCTGATGAGACCACCTGTGAAATCACCGCTAAGGTCGGTCTACACTCATTGTGCTTTTTTTGTCTCATACCATCAGCAGAGCAGACAGCAGGTCAATTCCCTCCGTGTCCAACCTGGAGGAGAGATAGAGGAACATTTCAGCTGGTATTACGACGATTCAGGGGAGAATCCCTCGCATACTGGTAATAAAACAAAACAATGAGTGGATAAATGTGTTACGTATTTGTCGAAATGTAAGGAAAAAAAACAAAGAAGACAGACAGACGACAAATGTAATCACCAAAAGGTTGTTTTTTTTGTTAGCAATAATACGCATTTATTGTTAAGCTAAATGAAACTGCACATGATAGATTTCTCACTTTAACTTTATTAACAAATGAAAAGACAAATAAACAGAATTGAATCTTCAGTTATATTAACAGGAGATAAAAGGACATGATGAGAGGAAAGAAAGAATAAGATGGACTGGGTAGTGTAGGGGTTTTCTAACTCCAGAAGATGGCAGTAATGCAAGCTGCTGTTAAACCTCATGAGTGACTGTTTTTTTTTTTAATTTATTTTGTCTCTTGGACTGCTAGGGTATTTAATGTGTTTTGTTAATTGTTTCCGACATGAAATTTGTTGTTGTTGTGTAATGTAAGTGGATGTTGAGGACTAAATTACGTAAATGAATCCATCTGAGAGCTGGAACCATAACAACGACATGTTGGTTCCAATCCAATTTCAGAGACGTTTATACAAGGCAATGTATCAGGCAACTTGTCTCTTTGCTTGCTGCATTTATGAAAAGTGAAGATGGTGGATAGCTGTTGTGCCCCAGTTTACCAAAAACAGCCACAGAACAGAGCAACTGGAATCCACAGGCAGCAGACTCCACTTGTGCAGTGATCATTTCCTAACAGGTGCAGAATCCAATGCTTTTATATGTTGTTTATTTTAAAGGCTTTTTTGTGAAGTCTAAGCATTCTCCAGAGTAGATTGAGGGACAGTTTATCATTTTGAATATTGTCGGTATGGAATAATACCTGCCTTGGCTTTTCTTTTTTTTTTTATCATCATGAAAGCCCTGCGGAGCATTGTAAGGGTCAATTATATTTAGTCTGTCAAGTTCTGCCATATATTCCTTGATGGCAGTGGATTTAAAGTGCACAATGAATTCTGCTGGCAGGATTTTTACAGAAGCTTTTTTACATTATTTCTACCAATTAATATCAACTTGGTACCACAAGTTAATCAATGGACGGGTGCTGAGGTGTTTAAGAGGTCTGAAAGAAAGAAACCGCAGCACATCTGAGAAGGTCACCTGAGTAGGTGGTCCGTACGGAAGGGGAGGGGTGAGGTAAGGTGAGGGGTATTCCACTAGATGTCAATAAATCCTACCAACTGGTCTTTTATCATAAACTCAAAAACTGCAAGTACAAGGAAAATAGCACAGGAGAAAAAGAAAGAAAACAACATATCCTGGCTTTTCTTAATAAAAAATCTATTTCCATGGTAACTTCCCCACATCAACAGACATCAACTGTGAGGATTCACAGATCAAAATGCTCCCGTGCAGACATTCATTGATCAGGTAAAAAGGGACCAACAAATGACATCCCATTCAGCCACAGCTTTAAGAGAAAAATATATTATTCGGACTTCTTTAAATTAGCAACTTACATTCCTAAGCACAACAACTAACAACTTAGTATATACCAGCTGAAACTGGCTAATCACATGTGTAACCCTGGCACCCATAATTTGTCTACTGGTTGTTCCTCGTAATATCTTTGTCAAACCTAACGTAACCTAACTGGGGCAAAGGGCAGATAAATCAAGGTCGACTCGAGGTATCAGCTATCAGAGGAAGGCGCCAGACATCTTGACCTGACGCCTCTCTCTTCTCTCCTCCATACCTTAGATATACCTTAACTCTGAGATTCACAGGCAGAATGACAGAGGACGCCCAACTGTTAACATCTCCTTGTTCATGTTTGGCATTTTCTCAGTTCTCCTCGGATTTGAGCTGTTATCAATAAAGCTTTTCAACTTAACTCCGACTCCAGAAACTCCATCCTTGATCGTCTCACCTGATAATCAAAATCTCCGCAGCAAAAAGTAGGTAAGAAACTTTAAGTTACTCGTAGTTTTCTGGAGTATTTCACTTTAATGCTATTAATCTGTTGTGTTTGTACCTTTAAAACAATATTAGTAGATTAATTACCTAGTAGTATACAGTATCAAGTAGTAACAGTTGGCCATTTTAATGGATTCTGTCTATTTTGTTTTTATTTTACACTCAAGTATAACTACTATTTAAGCTTGAAGTTAGCGATGTCTTTGAGAGTACATTAGAATTTTAACACAAGCTTTTAGGGCGGAAGAGTCGATCTGTTATGTCATTTTTACAGACAGTGATTTATTTTTTCTTTTCTTTTTTTTCATAATACCTTGGCACATGGTTGATGAGAGCTTGAGGTCTGTACTGAGGAAATAGGTAAGACCGAAATTCCTCATTACTGCTAATACCAGGCCAAGTATCTTCCGTAGGAGTGCCTGGGAAACGAGAAATAAAGGACGTGCATTGTCATCATCTGCTCACGGGTACTTAGCGTCAAATAAAACATTCATTTTTAATCTGGGCTGTGAGACATTGTCATATTGTGTTGTTCTCTTACCCATGAGCCTAAAAATGAGATGCAACTCCTCCTTCACTGTGGCTCCGGGAAACATGGGACGACCTGTTGCCATCTCAAACTGGATACAGCCCACGCCCCTGAAAGAGGAGGGAGGAGATGAAGCATGTAGAAACTGTCGGCGAGGCTCCATTCAACACTTCAAAGCGCGGTGATCATTAGTGCAAACATATATGGTGTGAGTGGGTTCTTTTGTTCCACCGGGGCTGGCATGTTGAAGAGGCGCACCGTGGTCTGATGAGAGGACACGTAGCTAGGTAAAGCTCATAAAAGGCTGGTGTGTTGCTACAGAGACAAACTGCACACACAAGGAAAGTAAATGCAAATGAATTGTTCTTCATTGTGTCACAAATGACTAATCTCTCCCCGGGTGACTCTCCCCGAGGATTTTAATAGAAACGCATGATTCATACAAAGGCAGTCTGGACTACCCTCAAGATGTTGGGAATCCACCTAATGAACTACAGCATTGCTTAAAACAAAGACTGGCACGATGTTGTGGAGGACCCTTACGTGCTTTATGGTGCCCTGGGAGATGTAGAATGTCAGAATATGTCTGATCACCTACAGGTTAACCATTCGCAGGTAGATCCATATCTCATCCGCATCATGACAGATCAAGTTTTTGCTTTTCTGCTGGCGATCACCACATTAACTCAGAGAATGCATACCATTACAGAATTAATGTGTTCACTATTAAAACACGTGTAATCTAGTCATTCATACAGATTTGCCCAATAATCCAAAATTCAACGCAACAATTCACATTTTTTTTTTCATATTTTTTCATATACAGATTTACAGTCAAATTAATATCATTCAATTTATCCATCATTAGTGCTCCTTTGGTTACATTCAGATTATAATGGTCATTGGAATGATGTGACTACTTGTGCAGAGTATTGTATATTGGGCTTGCTTGAATTAGTTCAAGAGAGCCAGGTTTCCTAAATGCAAATTGACAAACACAGTAGCTGCATGTCTGACACTATCTTGTTAGTTAGGTTCTGTAAAGCTTTGTTTCTTCGGCGTGCGTCCTACAAGCAGGCATCACATAATCTCACGCATCGAATAATCTACATTAACGTCGAAAATGAGACGCGTATTTGACACAGCTTTAAAATTAACTTCTTCCCTGTGTTGCTTGTTGTGAATAATGTCATAGCAATGATTCTCTGAGACTCCAGAAACACGTCATTGTCTCTGATTATAAATACATAAATACACCTACTCAGCCAGTTTTTCCCTGCATGCATCCACTGCGTGCACAATGTGTTACAAAATGGAGCACGACATAGTGCCAAAGCAACTTTTGGAACCCCCGTGTGCGCCGGCACAGTTGACGTAATTTCTGGCGCACACACACATCTCACTTTAGATGCACTGCAACGAGTATAAGTCTGGAAAAGACTCATCATATCCAATCCTTTTATCCCAACCCCTCATCAAATACTTGAAGATGATGTAAACGGTCTGTATTTATATTTATCTAGCGCTTTTCTAGTCGTGACGTCCACTCATACTTGCTTTACACTTCAGTTTTTACCATTCACTCCCATTCACTAATGCTCTATCACACTCCCTTCAGCCGTCAGGAGCAACATGGGAATCAAACCCACAACCTTTAAGTTGAAAGACGACTCACTGTACCACTGAGCTACTGTCTGTAGAGAAACTGTGAAGTTTGGCTGCACTTCCTCTGCCATTTTTTTCGGACGTCTGACTATTGTATCTGCCTCATTTGACAGATGATGATCAAACGATCCACATGTAAACTCACCACATGTCAATGGGTGTGGAGTATTCTGTCGAGCCCAGAAGCACGTCGGGAGGCCTGTACCACAGAGTTACCACCTCATTGGAGTAGGTCTTAGTGGGGACAGACTTGGCTCTGGCCAGACCTGACAAATCCACAATTCAGATGTTAGTAAGAGCAGCAATGTTTTCACAAGGCTTTTCACCAAATCATCAACGTCTAGAAAGACTTGCTGTGTCATCCGGCCAACACTTCAGTGTCACCTGAGAAAATGTTGGACCGGAGCCTTTGTCTTCTAATTTGTTACGAGTCAAGAAATTCTAAAGGTTTATCCACTTCTGACAGAAAAATTGAAAACCCCAGAGAGAGGGACTGGGTTGCTAGGATACAGGAAGTAAAGGTGCAAAACTAATGAGGACATAACACAATGTGGCAGAGTAGCAGTAAAAAAAAAATTTTTGACCTAAAATTTCTTAAGAGAGTGTGAGATACTATACAAAGATGTCAGTCATCATCTACCGCTTTATCCTCAACCAGAGGGTCGCGGGGGGTGCTGTGCCAATCTCAGCTACATCGGGCGATAGGCGGGGTACACCCTGGACAGTTCGCCAGTCCATCGCAGGGCCATACACAGATAGAGACAAACAACCATTCACTCTCACACTCACTCCTATGGTCAATTTGGAGTGTCCAATTTACCTATCCCCACATTACATGTTTTTGGACTGTGGGAGGAAGCCGGAGTACCCGGAGAGAACTATACAAAGATGTATAGTAATTAAATATTAATATATAATATTTACACATGCATATGTAATATGTACAGTAGTGTGCAGTATATATACTGTATGTGAGAGTGTGTGTTGTTTTCTACCAAAGTCAGCCAGCTTGAGCTCGCCCTTATCATTGATGAGGAGGTTCTGAGGCTTTAGGTCTCTGTGGAGGATTTTCCTCTTGTGGCAGTAGGACAGACCACGAAGCAGCTGGAACATGAAGATCTGAAAGAGGATAAAAAGAATTTGACATTAAAAAAAAAAAATATATATATATCCTGTGGACACCTTACTGGGGAGTAAAACTGTAACCTATAATAACCTTCCTCATCAACGGACATTGCTGTCAAGTGTCTTAGAACAAATATGTCTAATCCAGTCTGTTCATATTCACTTAACAGATTCACTTAATCACAATAGATGGGCGTCCAGGAATAGCCACAGTAATAGAACACAATCAGAGAATGGAAAGGCACTAATAGTGTGAACCTAATATACCTGACATTTACTGCTGTTGTGAAGCTCTTTCCAGAATCATCAGAGACCCGTCTGTGTAAAAAATGATTTCACCAGTTGCACCACAATAACATTTTTCTTAATTTGTTTTCCACAAAAAAAGAAAAAAACCCACTGGCTCAATTTTACACCAGGACCCAAAAAGTACTGTTACATCAGCATAGGATGAATCAAGTTGTGTGAACATTGTTAACATAAAAAACTAAATTGTTTTATAAAAAGAGCAGGAACATGTGTCATTTTCAGCTGCGGACAACTATATTTTTTATGTTTATAACAAAGCCTGAACTGTCTGGAGCAACCTACCTCAAAAACTAAAAAACTAGGTATTACTTACCTAGATTATTTAAAGACAAGCAGTTTCTTTTTTTTATTTCTCAGAGAATCAGGTGTTTTGCCACTTAATGTAAGAGTAGTAGTGACACGAAAGAGGCACAAACTGATATATCGCCATGCAAAATAGTCTCTAATAGTCTGTAATCCGACTGACTGCTGCAAATGCACACACTGTGAGTCACCACATGTGTAACCCAGTGTCACTGTCACTTGCACGCGGCTCACCTTGACATTATGCATGCTCATGAGATTCCCGCAGTTGTCCAGGTACTGTTTGAGGTCACTGTCCTACAAGACAAAACAGCATAGAATACACTGTTCACACACACATGAAAGCCCACGTGTTCACCACCTTCACGTTTGAGGAACGACAACTTCGGCACTCACGAGATACTCAAACACCAGCGTGAGGCACCGCTCGGTGTGGATGATGTCATGCAGCGTCACAATGTTGGCGTGCTTCAGGTTCTTCAGTAGAGACACTGTGGAAACCAAAGGGAGGAGACGGTGAACCTGCAGCGAAGCGGCAACTGCGGCAAAACGATCTCCGAACAGCTCAGCGAGAGAGCTGTGCAGCTTGTGCCGCTGTTGACAGGTGATGCTCAACAGCCCATATGCAAAAGTAAGCTTTAAAGTGTCGCTCACACTACATACGTGACTTTTGAGTCCAATTTGAAGTCCATTGGCTGCAGTTCTGATCAAATTTTCAACATGCCAGAATTTAAACCAGGGTCTGTGACATATTTGGAAGACAATCGGCGCGTCCCTATAAATGCGTCTGTGAATGTTTCACACTTAACCACTGCTGCAATCATGCAGCGATTAGGTGCAATTGGCCAAGGCTTACAAAACTTGTCAACAAAAAGGAAAATATGTCCTGTGGTGGAAACTAGGATAAAGTTGAGTAAAAGAGAAATTCAGATAATTGCCCGTTTCTTCTCGTAGTGGTTGCTCTTAAAATAGAAGCATTATCTATTGGAGGGCAGCACACGTGGCCCTCAACCTTGACTGAACATGAACAGAGTGTGTGTGTGTGTGTGTGTGTGTACCCTCTCTGATTGCAGTACACGGTGCTCCCTCCTCGTGCTCCAGTCGGATCTCTTTCAATGCCACCAGGTTCTCGGTCAGTTTGCTTCGCCCTTTGAACACTGTGGCATATGTCCCCTAAACTCACACAAAGAGAAATGCACACACACACACACACACACACACATGCTCCTCAGTGACATTGGGATAGTACTGTTGTCGCTCATATGCAAGCATGTGGGGACATTTGTATACATATATAACCCCTCCAAATAATCTCCAGAGTCCAGTGCACATCTGAAAGCAGAACTATTATCTAACATGCACGAGCACAACCACACCACCCCCAGGCTGAGAGGAGAGCAAATATTTTGTGCTGCTGTCATCAGACGCTGAGCCTTGTGACTGAGTATAACGCTGACGACTTCCACTACTAATCAAGCTTTATTCCTTCAAGCGACAACTGTTCTCAGATTATTGGTTTGGACTTTAACTGCATTATCTGTGTCCTGAAGCCTTTATGTCATGCTCTGTGGGAGCAGATCATCTTACAGTGTAAATGCACATTTAACACTGTGTCCATTGATAAGTAGCAGCAGTCATGTGAAACCTCAGCGATATATGCATACAATTAGTTTTGTTTAAGCACGCTCACAGGCTACTGTGTTCTGCTTGTTTTGATGGGCTCTCATCTCCCTCGAGAACTGAAAAGTACAACGAAGAATTACATGCGACGTGAAAGTAATCTGATTCACTTACTTACTGACGTTATTGGTCAGTGGCTGCAGCAGTAAAGCACTAATCCCTCACTGGACTGAAAGCCTAATCGATGTTAAAATGTGAACGTGTTGAGTAAATTGGTGGAGACGTACCTCGCCGAGTTTGCCGAGCTTCACGTACGTCTCCAGTTTTCCGAAGCCTATGTCAGACTAGAAGCAAAAAAAAAGAAAACAGATCAATCGGTCAGAATTAATCTCCTTTGATTACATCTGGGAGATCAAATTCATTGTAATACTCGCACAAGAGACAAATAATAACAGGAAGGCAAGATAAGAGGAGAGGAGAGGAGGAGAGGATTCACAGAGAGGAGAGCTGCTCTGAGCTGAGACGTTCACTGGCTCAAAACTAATCTACCAAATGGAAAATAAACAACCCAACATGGACGCTAAAATTTAATGAAGATGAATATACAAAACACATCACTCTGCAGAAGTAGTTTGTTTTTATTACCATTCAAATGTTTTGTTTTATGTGCATGAATCTAGATATTGTTTCTGCTGTTAGTGCTCCTACGTCTAACATCTAACAACCTGCACCTGTGCAAGCTCTGCTTGTAGCCAATCAGATAAGAACCGAGCTACCAGCAGCCAATCAATGGCTAGAAGGAGGGACCTCTGGGCTGCAGACACAGAAAGGGAAAGGACAGCAAACATGGGGGTGGGAGAGAGAGAGACTGAGAGAATGGGTGAAATGTTGGGAGAACAGGAGAAGCAAATGGAACAAAGAGTGCCAAGACATATTCCAGAGATACAGAGAACAGCTTGCAGTAAAAAGCTACATATGGATCAACAGAGTATTACATGTAATAGTATGAAAAAATAAACTAACCAGTGAAGCGCGTCGAGACATGCGACTGAGAGGTTTGCAGAGGGGTGAGTTTTCACTCTCCAGCTGCAGTTTCTGGAGAAACTCCGGAGGCAGGCGGATGTCCATGGGCAGGGACATACGTTTGCTGACATCCTGCAGAGTGTCAAGCAGCAGAGTTCATAACATGCAGTAGTCCTGTCTCTCTGTTATGGATGCAGAGATTGACCGTATATGGATGTTTTAAAAACATGAGCAATATTTAATTCACTGTTATTTATCCTAGATGATGGATGCCTGGATTTATTTAGGTCATACATTCTGCTTCCATGTGTCCACAGAGGTCTGCGTGGGTCCATGCGACAAACATTTAGTCATAATGCTCACTTCCACAGTAGTCCGCATGGACCCAGTGCAGACAGAGGTGAGCAACCACACAGTTTGAATCCACGTCGACCGCACACGCCGACTGTGCATGCACGGTCGACTGTACATGTCGAGTGCATGCCCTCCGTAGCGCAACACTTTTCTGTCCAGTTGGTGGTGAGTCCATTTTTTTTTGGTCAAAACAGACAACAAAGAAGACAGTAACCATGGAAACTTGCTTGAGATTATGTGAGAAGGTCCTAAATAAATGGGCAACTCGGCGCTCAAAGAATACAAGGATGTAGTCTGACCTAGACCCTTGTTTGTAGTATGAATAGAAGAATAAAGTATGACCTGGCTCTAAAACTTAATGCTACAGTAGGTGCGATGTTTAGAAAAATAGTTTATTGCTGAATCTCAGATGCAGGCAATTAAATACATTTAATACATTTTTGGATGGAGAATCTGTGTCCATGGAGTGGACAGATGACAGATGTCTTAAAGGAATACTTCACAGATGGGAAGGGAAACTGAGGTTGGGAAGCACAATTTTTCAATAATACTACCCCTATACCAGTAATACAAAGCTAAATGCAAATCTGTGAAGTATTCCTTTAATAATATGATTCTCTTTCCCTTTTTTCGGTTGCTTTCGGTTGCTTTGGATAGCAATATGCACATGCAGCTGTTTAGCGGTGTTCTCTCTGTGTAAACTGCATTGTGACTGGTCACAGTCTTCCATCATAGGCCAGATTTCCCCAAGAATGGAAATTAGAGGGGGTGCAGAAGTCTAGTGTTCACTCAGATCACATAATAATAAAGGGTTAGTATGGAATTACTGGTCAATATCATCAAAGATGCAATCCAATCCCACTTGATTTATAAAGCACTTCAAACTAAACCAACATGTTTAAGTTAACTAGGATACTAACTAACTCATATGCAGACATAACCTCAATTGAAACTGTATCAGAGAAACAAAACACATTTCTAATAAATGACTATTAAACAAGGATTGTGCTAATTAATAGCTTACAATAATATGTAATACGTTTTGGTCTGTAGCTTCTATTAAGAAGTTCAGAGGTTGAACTGTAGTTTAATCGTCTAAAAAGCATCAATCAATCTCACAGCCAAGTATGAAAGTATTTTCTTTCTTTCATATGCTCACTGAAAGAAACTCAGATTGTCTAAATTCCTAGTCTTCACAGCACCAAATCATTACTGATTACTCGTCTGTCTGAGTAGAAGACAGACTGGGAGTGAATCACACAAGTTCCACAGGGACATTTTCTGATAAGGTGGAACTGTGCACTCTCACATTTTCAATAAAAAAAATCCTCCCTGCAGCACCAAGGTGACTCATCTCACTGAACTGGCAGACATGGAAATGGAGAAATGACTGCCTGGGATGAGTTTAAACCAAAAAAAATCCAACTGCGTGTGCCACTGTTGTGTTATCACTGTGTCAACGAGACCATACATTCCACTCACCTCCATGGAGAAACGTCTGTGTTGGGCCTTGCTGTTGTAGTGGAGCTGGGATGGAGACTGAGCTCCTGGTGTGGTCGGTTCAGGACTCACTGGACTGGCATCATGAGATGGAGGACCCAGTCTGTCTGGAGTCAGACCTGACGTCGAGAAAAAAAAGAGAAAAACATAAGGAAGGAAAGGAAAGGAAAGCAACTTTATTGTCATCATGCTGGTATTGTACAACGAGATGTCGAGGTCAGATGGAGGGTTGATCAGAGAGCCGCTGCGACTGAGCGCGCCGCCACAAGGGACCAACCTGACCGAATGTAACTAACATTCTAACATGTTTTGATGGTGGGAGGAAACTGGAGAGCCCAGGGGAAACCCACGCAGACATGGGGAGAACATGCAAACTCCACACAGAAAGGTCCCAGACCAGGAATTGAACCCAGCACCTTCTTGCTGTGAGGCAACAGTGCTAACCACCACTACTAACCACTGCGCCACCATGCCGCACAATAAAACATGTACAGTCAGTTTTTGCAGATGTGAAGATCATTCAGTGACTGTGAAGGCCATACCATATGACTCATATTAACATGACAATTCAGTGACCCCTTTTGCCGTGTATGTGTTTCATTACTCATTTATTTATAGACTGTTATCTAACATGAGCTGACATTTCAACATCAGGGACAAACATCCATCCATGCAAGCCATTTAAATCAATCCATTTTATTTCTATTGTCCAAGTCCACAAATCACAGGTTTTCGACATCCTCTGTCGTTAGACTCTGCATCCCCCGCCGATAAAACAGACAAACCAATTAGCAGTAATAAAAGCACATTTTCATTTTCATATCTGTATTAAATCAAACAGATTTTTGCGTTTATTCCATTTTTTTTACAAACCACAAGCAGCTGTTCAGTACGTAAGATCTGAAGGATATTTAAACAAGATGATAAAAAAAACGTGAAAATGAAGCAGGATTCGTGGTTAAGGGCTCATGGCGTGACCAACGTATGATGACTGGTAATGGTCAACGCTAGCACCAGAAATGGGCATAGAAAGTAACATTTTCTATGTAGTGTACTTTATTGTGCTTTCAAATGATCCCCAAGAAATAAAAATAAGCCGACCGACCTGTTAAGTTTAAATGATTGCTACGTCAGACACACAAAAACAGACTGGGTTAGAAGTGCCTGCTATTGCACGGCACAAAAAAAGCAGTAAAAACAGGGAGTTAAAATCTTCACCCTTTTCCAACAGAGTCAGATGTTCTCAGAACTAAGACAGTAGGATTGTCAAAATTTACTCTAAGCGTCTTGTTTTTAGACATGAATCATCAATACTGCGCAGGAGATCACAGTTAACACTGCTGAGGCAAAGGCTTTAGACTGTGTGCCGGGAAGAGTGGACTCTGATCCTCCAGCATTGATGTGTGTTTGATGTGCTGTTGCTGTCTACCTTACTGTGTCACTGCCTCACTGGTATGTGAAGCATGGGGGGGGGGGGGATAAGTGGACATGCGTCTCCATTTTAAGGACAGTTGTGTGTGCATTATAACAGATCCCTTTGTGGGTTGACGCAATAAGAGCTTAAACTCCTTGTTTCCATGGGGACAATGTGTACACACACACACACACACACACTGTATACATCAATATTTACTGCATAGATTTATAGCAGTGTATCAATTCAACAAAGACAAAATAAAGGTGAATCACTTTCAGTAAAGCTCAGAAGGACAGAACGGCCTCCTTTGTGTCACATGGATCAATGGTCTAAATGGACCGGGGGGATGAAATGACAACCTGTTTGCTATAAACATTTGAATATCACAGCTACAATGCTCCTTTGATCTCCCAATGCTAATCAGGGTTAGTAAAGGTGAGACTGAGATGAGCGCACACACACACTGTGACACTGCCTGATTGTTGTGAGATATGGACGGTCGCCTGCCACAGACCTTGTTAGGAAAAGGACAATCCAATATGATGCGCCACATGATGTTTTTGTTGCATTTTTCCACGTGATACTGTGATTACGGGGGAAGCTTCACAGATGATGACGGAAGTAACATTCGCGCTGACCTGGAGATCTTTTTGATATTCATGTGTCGCTCTCTTTTGCATGATGCCGTTCATTACAGTCAGCAAGAAGTGCAAGGTTGAGCCTTTCTCAAAGATGGATCCAGTTTCAAAACACTTGGAGAGTTGATATCCTCGGATTTGAGGATGTATTTAGGGTACATAGGGCGCATTCTGAAAATATAATTCAGGAAAATGCTCAGGAAAGTCAATATCTTACATATATGTTACTCTATTGATTCCTCTTTAATAAAAACAAGATGGGAGAAAGATGGGAAATTAAGGACACTTTGGGAAAAAGTCTGGAGAGATCCAATTAAAAAATCCTTCATCGTCTTCACTACTCCAAAGTGAGGTTACACAGTATATACCCTGCGATCTCACCATCTTGTGATAGATGGCTGCTGGCAGACGACACTTTAATCCACAGCTTTGCTCTATGTCCCGAAGTTATGACCTACTGGATCAGCACTTTCAAACTCATTTCTGAAATACTTGAAACCCAGTTGGAACCGAAACCTTGTACTATTATATTAGGAATATCGGATCAATCAGCTCTAATAAAAACATTTGAGAAAATATCATTCACAGAAAAACAACCTTTTGGCAGAGGCAATGAAATGGCATTTTAAAGTGCGTGTAAAGCAAATCCCGAGATTCTCCTTTTGCACATTTTATGTTCAAAAACAGTGGCTGAGAACACAAAATTGACAACAAAATTAAAATTTCCAAGTACTTCACAGGTACAAGCGATCTTACACCAGTTTGCTACGAGCACTGACAATTTCATTAACTTTCACGGAACATGAATTTGAGTCATGACATCAAGTAGCCAATCGGAGGGGACGGGGCAACAGACAAGACACAGGTATTTTTCCTCAGAGCTGGTGCTGTGTTGTGGCACAATAAGCACACCTGTGTAACAACTCTACTCGCGTCATTGTTTTGGATACGGACTAACACGGATCCTTTGTGCTGTAAATATCCTCATATCGGTGTTTGAATATCTTACGCATGCTTTCTTCAGTGTATAAGTAAACTGAGGTGATGTTTTTAGCTTTATCCTTGTTTGTATCATCACACTATGTTTTGAGGTTTTTCCACTCTCTACAGTAGGTGCGCATGTATCTGGTGTGTTGCTATTTAAATGGCAAATGCAGGAAACTGGAGAAGTGAATGATCCTCTGTTGAGGAAACAGATCTGCTTGTGTGCGAGGTAAAAGGTGAGCAAGCAGATCGTCTACAGTTGCAGCAGAACCCATCTCTGAGCGAAAGACGCGTGGTCGCTGGCTACAACTTCATTAATTCTCATCTAACCTGCATTTAACTGATGGACAGTCGCATCTGTTGCAGCATTTAAATAAGCATGAAAATAGACCTTAGACCGGGTTTTTATTGGGTCTGATAGGAATGTAGATTCCCCACACAAGCACGTTGCACATTGTAGCTGCTAATGTCTGTTTTGAAAAGCATGTTTAATATGTGTCTGAGATGAACCAAATACATCTTTTTTCCCCCTTAAACCTAAACATAGACAGACATAGACAGGCACAGTAGGCAGGATTGATCAATAAATCCAGAATAACCATTGGCAGGAGAGTTTGACCCGATTATATGGCAGTAAAGAGAAAGATGGCACTGCTAATGGCTGTTCTACTATAACTACTCCAGCACAAGCAACAACTTCCTACACTGAAAAGAAAAGCCAAAGTCCAAAAGAAAATTGGACATTTAATGTGCGACATTGCATCAGTGAGCACAGACTCATCGAATGAGAGAACCATGGGGATAGAGAGCTGAAGAAGAAGAAAAACCTTTGGTATTTGAACAACCTGTGGCTGAAGCTCAAAAAGTCATTTATCTTTCTACCTATACTGCAGCTTTAATCCCACAACTGATAATGTTCCTGACAAAATGCAAAAAGACCAAATGTCACACCTTTTCATACCGACTCTGATACCAACTGGAGCCTTTTATAAAAAAAAAAAAAAAAAAACACATGCCATTTGAAAGATAAATTGCTTTGAGCAAAAATGTCAATGTTTTTTCATTTAAACAGCCCGACATGCTGTGCAACGCTGTGGGACATAATCCCTCTGCCTCGCGGAGAACAGAGGGAGCAAGACAGAAAAAAACAAACACAAAATGGTTTAAAAGGACTAAAAACATGGGTGAAACTCTGTGTCCCTGTATGTCCTTGTCTGCCTGTGTCTGTGTGTCACCTCTTCCCTGACCTTCAGGAGCAGACAGCGATGCAGGCAGATGCAACCTGGGGCTTTAAACCCAACATCCATCCAGCTGCTTCTCTCCCAGGCAGCACTTTATGATCACACCAGAGACCGAGGCTGACTGTTTGACTCGAGTGGTAAAGTGACAACACCTGTTTACAGAATATCAATATTCACTCCAAATCACAGTGCATAATAGTCAACTATTTTTTTGAGTTTTTGAGTGTGTGTGTGTGTGTGTAAGGGTGTCTTACTATAAAGCAACTGCAAATACAACCTGTTGCTAGTATTAGATGACTATAGATGGCTTTGTAACAAGGAGAATCTAGACAATACTACTCTACACAATAAAACACAGTTGAAATACTAATTCTGAACGTGTTCCCTTACTCAGCCTTATCTAGACACTATTATCCCTCTTTTCTAGTGGAAGCCTGTGATAAAAGACATAGCAAGAAAAACCCTGGCAAACCTGTGAGGGTCCATGAAAGAGACACAAAAGGAAGAGATTTGTATTTGGTACTAAAACCCAGAATGAGTTTGTAAATTTTGTACAGAGACTGAAAGGCACTAGGAACTATAAGGACATTTGTTTTCAGCCTCAGTTTTACCCTATCCTGTTCATTTGCACATTAGCATTCATTGGAGGTTTTGGGATATATAATGAGATAAACTGTGTTGACAATGCCATTTTTGAAGTATTGAAGATGTGGTTATGAGTGAAACATAAAGACACTGTTAAAACTATTACTACTAAACTACTAAACCGAAACTATTAAAAGCAGACCCTGTGTTTGGTACAATTTACAGTTAGCTGTTCCATAATAATCTCTTTGTAAAGACCCTCCCACACTTCTCTTATTTTGATCCATCTTTGTTCTGTGATTGATCTTTTATACTGTTGACACCATAGACTGTATATCAAAATGGAAATATGAGTAGTCGACTGCCGTCCTTCTGCGGTGGTTACTCAGGTGGTTACAAAAAAAATAGCTCAATTTGAATGAAATGAGGAAATGTGCACTTTCCACATGATTTATGATGTCATTAAACATTATCCTAGTATAACATAGTTTCTGGTCTTCTTCAATAGCACAGGTTGATCGAAAATGTAAACATTTAATAGAAACCAAATGTCACAGAGTGTGTTTGTAGGTTGGACTCTGCCACAACAAGAACTTTACAAATTTTACTTGAATATTTGCTTCACTTTGCTTTGTTTTGGTCTCCACCAAATCTTGAAGAAAATATCTGGCTACTATGTACAGGACTGTGCAAAAGTCTCACCATTAGATTTGTTGTTTTACCAATGCACTAATGTTCATACAGTATCATTATTTCCCATAAAATATGGGAAACATGTATCAAACAAGATCACACAAACAAAACAAAACAACTTCTATAAGTTAAAGTGTCAAGTATTTAGTGTGACATACCCTTACAACTAGAGTGAAACTGTAATTAACGTTACTGGTGAAACCTGTGTTTTTTTCTATTACATCAGGTTTATTCAAGACATGCTTGAATATTAGTCAATGAACAGTCAATGAGTTTAACTCAGCATTCATGTTTGGTAGATAGGTTTAGGCAAAGTGGGTGATCTGTGGTTGGGTTTAAGTGCCAACAAAATCACAAGGTTAGGGCTAGGAAATCATGCTTTCGTGCAAAAAACACAAATACTATAACCATTGGTGAAATATAACGAAACAAACAAAAAAGAATATGGTCCTTATGAAGCGTGTGGGAACACTATGGCACTTCAGGTGATGGAAAACAAGCTTCTTACCATGAGTGTGCTGAATGTTGAGCTGGTTGATCTGCTCAGTGAATTCGTTCTCCTCAATGGTCTCGGTGCGAGGAACAGATAAAGAGAAACGCCTCTTAAAGTTCTTCATTTTGTTCATGATGCTGAGGAACACACTCTGGGAGGAGAGAGAGAGAAAGAAAAATACACAATTCATTTGCGAGACCACTAATGCATATAATAGTGTAAGAGCCCAATATCTGCAAATATACGTAATACAAACTAAAAATTAAAATGCAAAACCTTCCAAATATAAATCTTCCAATGTACCGAACATTAAGTATACAGCATGAATCAAAGAAACTACCACGTAAATACTCCTCGCCAGCATGAAAGAAGCTGCAGAGCATGTGCAGCTTGTGATGGATCGTTATGTGCTGCTTAAACAAAGACTGTGTCGTCTGATAATGAGGCAGAAAGCAGTAGGAATGCAGCCCAATCAATGAACTCTCCTCCTCTTCAAACCGTGGTGGGTTACACAACCACAGCCAATCCTACTAGTTAGTTTTTTGGTTGTTGTTTTTTTTTTCCTCAGCCTTTTCTTCTCTTCCCTTTCTCAGGTCTGTATGCTGCAGACACTGGTGTCATGGGGTCTCCATGATTGCTCTAGTGTCACAGATATGTGTGTGTGTTAGTGTTTCGGCTCATTATTGTGAAAGGCTAAGGGATGTCTGCGGTGGGTTCAATTACAGCAAGACACCCTACTGGTATTTTTCAGGCCTCAGCAGCCCATCAGGATATTACGTCTCAGTGTGCTGTCAGATTACATTATCTGCAGCAGCGTTTGGACAGTGCAAGTGAGATGGCCGCCTCGCACCAGTCTGCACCACGTCTACATTTGCGAAATACAAATAAAGGCACACAAATTGACTTCAGTGCTAGGGTTGTAGTCAAGCAAAGATAAAAGAAATCATTCACAGACCAAACACTTTGAAATATTCCAATCCTACACTAAAAATGTCAACGTTCCAGATCACATTCAACTGTTTGTGTAACCAAGACGTCTTAGGCCTGTTGTCGCTCCAGTTTGCTGCATGTTAAACATTAAGTAAACCTTAAATCTTAAACCTTAAAGTAAACCTTAAATCAATGAGACGGCGACTGAAACTGTCTCTTGGGCGAGTGAAAAGTTGGTCGGAATACTACAGCTACAGCTAATTCTGAGATTAGCACAGGCAGCTATGTTTGTACTTTCCACTGATCAGTCATAGACATGGTGGGTGGTGAGTACCCCAATGAGAAAACCTTGCTATTATAATAAATGTTTTGACAGTGCAACTGGTTATGAAAGAAATGTATGTTCTAAGGTAAGGCAAACATTTATTGTAATAGTTTGGTAATCAGTTTCATGTGCTGCTGCAGAAGAATACATCAATTTGCTGCTCTCATATTACTTCAGAGAAAATGTCTTTTGGCGATTCTAATAATCCAGTGACTTCAGCCAAAATTTGAGGAAAATTGCACTGCTCCTTAAAAATACTTCACAGGACATTGTTCCCTTGCTATGAGCCAAAGATGACGGTTGATGGTTCAGACAGTTACTGACGGTTTTCCTGCTGCAGAAAGCAAACCGGAGCAGCAGAGATTTAAAGGAGCATTCATTCATGCATAGAAATCACTGAATGATATTTTGTCATTAAGTAGGTTAATCACTCTACCACACAACCAAAAGCAAGCAGAGAGCTCTTTAGGATGAGGACATGGAATATCCTCTGTCAGGTGACTTTTTTTTCCATGCACTATTAAATATAAATCATGTGTTTCTGTCCAGTTACTATTGAATACTGAACACTATTTTCTTGGGCAGTTCTCCCTACACTGATGCACTGTAATTCACACTGACGGATTCATCCATCATTTCATTTTTTAAAAGAATTGGCTGAAAGTCCGAGCACAAAGAACAGAGGGGCGATGTGAAACTGACCAAACACATAAAGCCTGAACAATATTAAGGTGTGCAATGTGCACAAAAGGCCCAACGTTAAGAGAAAACAACAAAGGCTTTCACAGAACAAGAGACGTGTGGGTGGCAGCCATAAATTGAACAATGAGTGGAGGAGAGGAAGCAGCTCAAAAAGCGACGGCAGAAATAAAGTAATCCTCAGATCAGTGCAGGGGAAGGGGGGATTTCTAAATCACATGAGGGGAAGCCTTTAGAAATCAATCGAAAAGTCCTGCTAAAAATGTTGGCACATCTTAACGCAAAAATACCAAAAATCCTTTGTGCTGTTAATAATACAGTCATGTTCAGCTAGCAATCAAAGAAGCAACAGAAACCCAAGCTTCATATTTCCAGAGATGGTGAGGACCTCTGGCTCAGTCTGTTCATTCTCAAAACAGCAAAGGTACAGCTGGCAGACATTTCAAACAAACAGCTCAACAGCAAAACCTAACGGCAATTTTCTGACAGAGCTGACATGCTGACTGTGATTATATAATGAGAGAATAGTAAACACAACATCAAACACTAACTATCAGAGAAATGTGGATGTATAGGAAGCTGGAAAAAATGAAATGCTACCAGATATAAAGCTTTAGTCCCATATTGAAACCTTGACATTTTAGCAGTAACATGTTGATATGCAGTGGTTTGGATGCGCTCACATGTATGAAACACTGGTGCTCAATGGTGGGGGCGTGCCTAACACCTACTGATACTATTATCACAGTGATTATAGTAGAGATTAGACTGATTGGCAATTTTTCGTACCTGAACCCAAGCCCCCCTCTATACCGGTGGCTGGGAAAGGGTTTATGTGTGTGACGACGAGGATGCCAGTTACCATGGAAAACCAAGAAAAACAGCAATGGCTCTACTTCTGAATCTTGGTAGTGGGAAGTTGATCACTCAAGTATGTTCCCATTTAATTTTGTTAAGAATCTACCCACTGACGACAACAATTTTCGTGAAATCCCTGTCTCTTATAATGGGCAGAACTAAAGAAAATCAGTCTTGAATGGCTTTATGTTTTTGGCCAAATCACCCAGCCCCAGTGGAAACCATAATTCAAAAACAGCCCTTTTCACACTTCTCACTTGTTGACATTTGCGTAGATATTCTTAGGCCCAGAGTCTTTTTCTTTGTTGTTTTGAAAACATTTTCTATAAACACACAACACAAACAGCTCTAAATGCTGTCGTATACACATCAGGCCTGTAAGTGGCGCTGTAACGGGAGCCATTTTCACAATACGATAATTTTTTTTGGACAGCCCATTATTTGATCACATGAGATAGAAGATATGTATATATGTATATATACACATATATATGTACATATATATATATATATACGTATATATATTTAACTTTTTCTGCCATTTTCCCTCTTTAAAAAATGAATGAAGATGGGTGCTCCCCTTGATTGCCTTTGATTTGCATTTTGGTTGACATGGCAACTGTGGTATGGAATTTCATCTGCCTTTGATTCGCGCAAGGCAGACATGGATCTGCCTTTTCTCCTGGAAATGCACATTTTCTAGTTTATGTGAACTTTATGATTTCTGGTGGTCTGTATACTGAGAGGTGTGACCTTTCTCTAATGCCAAACATTGGGCCCAAGAAGCAACAGCCACTTTCGTCAAGCAATGTCCAGCATTCTACTATAATTTTGGCGCCGGTTTCCGCTGAACTACTGCACTACTGCACTACTGCTGTCTGTTCCTCTTGCAAGACAAATACAACTCTGACTTATGCACTTATTTCTACACTAACAATGGTCTTATTAAGATTGTGCCACAACAATTTGGTGTCAGAATTGGGATCCAGCTGAGTGGATCGTCTGAGACTCAGTGGACAGTCACTGGCCAATTCCTCCAGCCTCCATTTGTGTAGAGATGGGAGGGCTGACACGGTGTCTTGGATCGTCACCACTGGATCTCAACAAACTGAATTCAGCTTAACATCCAGATATTCGGTGAGTGTTGTAAATAAGGTAAAAAGGAAAGAAAAAAAGAAAGAAACGAAAGTAAAATTTTGATTGAACATGACTCCTTTTTGATCCTTTGGGAGCCCCTAACCTGTCTGACTGAGGTGATAACAATCAGTATAACCAAGATTAGATTACAATGGGTGCAGACACTTGAGGGTTATAAGAAGAAACCTGAGTGGTTGGGTGAGAATAAATAAGACAATGTGGAGACGTCTGCGTGGAAGTAACCATAGAGCAAAAGTAGTAAAGGGGAGGAAGGCCATAGGTCCTGTGGTGGACATAATGAAGGCAAAATATGATGATGGATCAATTTCATTTAAAAAAAATGGGCTACAGAGTTTGGTTTTTGGGATAGGAGATTCCTTGAGTATGAAAGAAACAGCCTTTTGAACGACGCTCGATCTGTTGTTTCTCTGCACAACACAAGATTCATCCGTCATGAGATGCAGTAACTTAACCCAGGTCCCTTGTCATCAAGTAGTGCTGTCTATTTGATCACTGTAGCAGAGAAGATTGAAGAGGTATGCAATTTTGTTGATAAGGGTAAAATGAATGCCACATGCATATTTAGGCCCCATTAATACACACCAGTCATCACGGCCCTGCTAATTATACTGTGTTTGAGTGGAAACCAGTGTTACTTGCTATTTTTGTCGTCTTTCATGTGTTTCCATGTGTAAATGTAGTGTCTGAAAGGCTGAAATGAGGGCTTAACTAGTGTTATTAAAAGATATGTGAAAAAGGTAACTTAAGAAGAAAGAAATATCTGTTCTGAAAGTAGACTTTGATTTTAAACTTTATTTCAATAGGACACTGTTTCTCTGGGGAGTTAAATCAACTCATTACAATAAAAGCAAAACGATGCTAATGGTCAACAAGAATTAATATATGAAATGTCTCTGCTGAAGACATCACACGGAAGAAAAAACTAAGCTTCAATGATGGATTCCATACCACCATCTGTCGTATGTTGTAGTAACCTCTCCATTGTGGTGACCCTTTGCTGTGTGCAAAGAACATGGGTTGAAGATATATATCTATATATTGAAATTTTATTGAAATTTATACTGTGTGCGCACGTCTCCATGACTCTGTTATTTTTTATTTTAACTCACAAAGACAGCTGCTGTTCTTATGTACTTATTTCTACACTCACCTGTGATCTTATTAAGGTTTTGCCACAACAAATCCTACCCTGGAACTATTTTATCCTCACGCTTCCCAAGTTGATAGGAAGACGTTCTTCAAAGGCATTCCATGATAACATTATGACATCATCATTTGTCCATAACACAGGACTGCAATTCAGTCATGCGACACTATTCGCTAACGGAACATAGGATATACTTCATAGGCTATGATACATGTAACATTACCAATGCTAACTGCCATAAAACACCAAAAAAGACCACTTCATCCATTTAAAGAAAATCAGACAATCTGTCCGAGGAGAAAATGGACCATCCAAAGGAGGAGACACTCCCACAGAGTCAGACAGACAAGTTGCTGGAGCAGAGGAGCAAAGCGGTGAAGCAGCTGACGGTCAATGAAGGCTGGAGATTTATTTTGTGTCACACTCAAGCCGATGAGCTTTGTGAAGACATTGAGATCTTCAAACAGATGTTTGAGAGGCAGATAGACAGCCTGGACGATGTCATCAGGAGTTTAGAGCATGATCTAGAGGAGGCAGAGCGTCAGTCTTCTCATGTGCAGCGGGTACATTTGCATCTTCTGGAGCGGCTGAGGGCGTTGCAGAACAAGCATGTCATGGTTCTGCAGCAGCAGTGGGAGAGCAACTTGCAGCATGTGTGCTCTATGTTCGACTCCGAAAGGAAGCAGCTGACGGCACATTCTAGGCAGCGGAAAGTACAGCTAGATGAAGCGAAGGTCAATATGGAAGGGGAACACAATAAAATCATGAAAGAAATCGACAAACTGTACAGTGACAGCCTCAATTCATACAGGAACGCTCATGAGAGCTGGGAGGATGCTCTGGTCAAGGACGGACAGGTAATGCTGACGGAGCTGTCTCATCAAAACTATAAGCTGCTGAGAAACCTACGCAAAGAACAAAAAGAAGTCAATGACCTAATCTTTAAAAAACAGCAACACATTCAAATAACCAAGAAAAAGATGGCGATGATAAAAAATGTAGAGAAACATAGAGAAAAATTGAGAACCATCCAGAGAGACAATGAATTAATGGAACAAGAGCTGAAAAACTCCATAAATGAAGTGAGGCAGAAGACTTTCATACTCCGTGATAGGCTGACCCTGGGTCACTCAGCAGCAAAGAGACAGCTCATTGACCTCATTATGCAGAGCGATGCCGCCATCAGAAAACTTCAGACAGTGATCATCAAGGGTGAAAGAGTTTTACGTGTCGGTAAAATGTGCTGGAAGCTGGAGAGGAAGCTGAGGCACAAGCCAATACCATCAGGTGGAGATTATCAGATATCAGACACAGAGGAGAAAGAAGAAATAACCATCTCTGATGTTCAAGAGTTGCCAAGAGTGACGCTTTGCTTAAACACTGCTCTGATGCATCGAGAAGCTCTGAAGAAACAAATAAAAGACCTGGGGAAAGAGAACATTCAGCTGAGGTTTGTTCTGGCTCACAGTTAGGATGACATCATGTCAGCAAACCTCCTTCCTCAACTGAACTACACACCCTCCTCACCATGCGGTGTACCCCAATCAACACTCTTGTCAAAGCTATTGACACAATGGATGGAAAACAAATAAACTATTTGTTCAATTCACAAATTCTATAGTCTTGTTTGTACATAAAACTGAGTTTTTGGTTCTAATCTACAAAGAAAACAACTTTACATGCAGTCTCAATATGTTTATATGATAAATCTGTCTCTCTGTAAACTAGTGCTCCAATTGAGTCTGTGCCTCTGCAATCCGGTTTCCAACGACACCACAGCATTGACAGTTCATTATTAGACTGACTAGAAAACTGGCTTTAAGATGGTTTAGATCTTACTTAATGGACAAGGATTAGTCTATAACTACACATCTGTGTGGACAAAGATCACATGCAGAGGTACCTCAGGGTTACATTCTGGGCCCTCTTGTATTCAAACTCTGAGTAAGTGCATTAACCAAATCAACAAAGATAAAATTGAGTAATTGTTTTGTAAACAGGGAATACTTATCTTAGTGCAGCCTCATTCAGCATAGCTAAAACCTACAAACCAATGACCAATATTGGTCCAATCATGGACTCTTTTTAACTGCCATATTAATGGTGTGATTAAAGGTCTCTCTGAAGAAAATCAGAGAGCTGCAGCCGAGTCAGAATACTGCTGAGTCCTCACCATCACATATCAGTCCACGTCCCAAACCTTACACTGTTTATCAAATCACAGTCTATCAATTTAAAATGCCACTGTTAGTTTATGGAAGCACTCAATACTTCCATCTAAAATGCCATCTTAAATCTGCAGCCATGTTATTTATTAACCATCCAGACCCCTCAGGTCCTCTGGGACAGGTTACCTTTCTGTCCTAGTCAGAACTAAAAGTGGATAAGCAGCAGTTCAGTTTCTATGCTCTACAAATCTGGAACGAACCTCCAGAGATGTGGAATGCTGAGTGATTTAAAATCCGTGCTGGAGACTTTTCCCTTTGGCACTTTGTTGAAATAAAATAATTACTCTTCTTACACTGCACGTTTAAAATTAATTACTAAATTAGATTATTTAATTTATTCATTTCTAAATCCCGAGTTCTTTGCAATGCCTTGTGTCCTTTTTGTGGATTATCGTGATGGGTTTTATATTTTCTGCAAAGCACATTGATTTGTCTTGTGATGAAATGCGATATACAAACAGACTTATCTTGCCTAACAATCTCAAATGTTCACTTCTGAACTGTGAAGGATTTTGTTCTCTGTTAGATCTTTTGCTGGAGATATGCTTCCATGGAAATCATCCCTTCAACCAAAACAGCAGAGCATTTGTGTTCAAGCAGCCTTGAATGGGGACACAGCATGGCACAGCATGGCCGGTGTTTGCAGTGTTTCAGAGACACTCCATAGGTACACACATCATTTCATTTTTAAACCTGTTTTTTTTTTTACTTCACTGCCAGAAGAAAAATCCACTTCACTCCCTCAATTGCACCCCTCACCAATTTAATTGCATGGTTTCAAAAATGAAAAGGACAAATAGAACGTCTGTCTCTTCCAAACTATTTTTAGGACAGCAGACACGTTTGCTAGGGGAAGGGTACAGTGTTAGGGTGAGGATCTTTGCAGCCAGTCAAGAAAAAGGGAGAACGTTGGTAGTGTGATAGTGTCTGATTACACATACACACACTCACACAGAGAGATGGGTGAGGTGCCAGCAAATCTCAGTTTGCCCATATACAGTATGTGATCCTCAGGACATTAACACGCTACATGTTGCTACAGTAACCACTAGGCTTAGGATTTATAGTGTTTCTATTTTCTGATGTAACATTTATTTCTAATAAATAAACAAAGTCGTTATCTCTGTACCCTTAGAAATGTTACACTACAGTTATACAATGGTTGGGCTATGGCAAGCCTTTAATAATATTACAAATTGGATCATACTGTCATAGGATGTTTTCAAATAATCCTAAACTGAATGATGAAATTGTAGACAATCCTACTGCATGACATACATTTACCTGGGATTGTCTCCTTCTGAAAATGTTACCTTATATAGACAATACAGATCTTCAGCCTAGTTTGGCATCAGAGACAGTAAAGCCTTGTCAGATATGAGATACTATCACACAGCTGAATAAATGTTCGTGTGGGATTATGGTGGTAGCCGTTTAAAGGGGTCCATGGGGAATGATCCACCCAATAAAAAAAAAAGTGCTAGTAAAAGCCCAAATGTGTCCACTCAGAAAATGAGGGTAGAATTGAACAACGCAAAATAAGGGTTCATATCAAAATATAGCCAATTACACATATCAAACACAGGGAAACCATAATGTTTTACCAAATCCACTGCAAAAGCTCCAAAACAGGTGTCTGATGGGGTTTAAGGAGGACTGCATGTGACTCAGTACAACCCCATATGGCAGTGTTCAAGAGACTCTAAATGCATGTGCACAGCTGCCCTCATGTGTAGTCATTTAGAATGGGCATGAGGATTGACGGACTACAAAGGGCTTGTTTCAATAGGCTTTGTGAGTTTCGACAGGCCAGTGGGCACAGTCAGCTTCATCCCACTGCTGTGTTCGTCCAGTGAAACCTGGCTTGGCATCGTCCTGTTCCTGACAGCCGCATAAGCTGCCAGCACAAGCTGTGATCTCCAAGAGGGTCAGCAAGGAGACACAGAAACAAAGTGATTTACAAATCCTCAAATCCCCCTTTAACTTTGAATCAGAATGAAGTCCTAGGCAGTAGCCAGGATGCCCTCAACACAAGATAAACAGCATGTCCATAACATATGAGATATCAGATCTGAGTGCAGAGACTGAGTACCAAATGTACCACATATAGTGTGAGGAAATCATCATGCGCTTTTTTTATTCTTCACACATCCTGCACGTGTGCGTGTGCGCTTTGAATTTTCAAACCTCACTTGACATTAATGCGGTGAAAGTTTAACTGAACTGAGAGAAAGAGACTAAGAAACACCATTTATGATTCAATGAAATATCCTTTTCCTGGAAAATCCAAAAAAAACCTGTTTATTTCTGTAGCTGTGTGAGATGGTGGCATCTACACCCCCTCAGGATAGAGCAGCTGCTTGGAGCTGCAGTGTTGGATCATAGTCATGCATGGGTATCACAGTCAGCTGTGTCTTTAGCAGAAGGGGTTTGGACTTAATGCCGTTTAGAAAGACGGATATTACTAAGCTAGTGAGTAAAGAAATGTGCTGTTGAGATGAGAGGCTCTGCAGGTGGCAGTCAGTTAGCGGGGTGACCACTGCATCACCACAGGTGGAGGGACACGCAGGATTTTAATGAATCAGCTGAGATCATACGCGGCTCTAGGATCATCTAATGTCACACACAAACACACCTATAACACCACATTTCCTCCTGACTCACACACAGTATGCGTGTGAGTTCGTCAGGAGCGCATAGCTAATTAACTTTTTTCTAGAGTGTGACTTGTGCAGTGGCAGGGGCGGCACCTGTGTGTTGCAGCAAGGACACACTGCATAACAGGCTTCATAGTACTACACTCAGTGATTAACCGTTTCTAATATAGCTGTGGTTAAGACCTTTACCACTTATATTGTATCATTTTTTAAAGCAACAATGCCTGCTTTCTTTAGTGTGCATGCCTCACATACTGTATTATTAAGATTTGTACCAGCAGCGGGCAAACATCGGCCAAAAATACTAACGTAGTTGGCCGAAGAATAAGCAGAACTATGCAGGATTTGTACCGTGATTCAACAACATCGGAGACATTGTGATGGTTAAATGTCTTATTCCGGGGAGATTGGGGGTTGTCTCCACTCCCCCTACCATCTGTTAGCGGAAAACCAGCCTTGCAAGATCAGGGCCACTGACCCGGAGTCCTCAGAATCAGGAGGTCTCACAAAGTCTCGGGTGAGAAACTCATGAGAAACAGGAATTGATTCACTACACTACACTACACACACACACATCCTAGCCATGGTATCAGTTATAAGATCGAAGTAGCAATAGCGTTATTTTAGACGTTCATCGTGGCAGGGCCGGTGAAAAAGAAGCAGAGACAACTGTTGTCAGAGGGAGTGAAGAAGAGGAAACAACTGACTGACTGAGCGAGGGGCCTACACACGAGTAAACATGGAAATGGCTTTGTTTCAACATTTAAAAACACATGGATGTTTATGGTGGTGGTGTAAAAATATGCACTAGAGGGAGCTCCATAGAGGAAAAGACAGTAAGTACAGTAATGTCAGGTAAAGCAGCCTCTGAGCTACACCTTTGCTGTGGTATGGTGCTATGACTTGGGTGTTGGACAGAGCAGTTGCAGCAATTGAGCTACTCCCTGAGGACCATAACTATTCCAATGCATTGAACAGCTCTGACACAGAAATAAGATGCTCTCTCTGGATGTAAATCCCATGAAATAGTGGTAAGCAACTTTATTACACCTTTCGTTGTATATTTGCAGCATCCAATGAGACCTGTATGCACATATCAGCCAACAATAACTAGATGTTAGTGAGATTCTGCTCCCTCGGGTGGCCCGAGACACAAACACAAACCAGAACATTTAATTTGTCATTACACACTGATGTGAGGTGAGTACAGTTTATATTTAAAAAAAAAAGAAAAAAAAAAAGGGTAATTACTGTCTGTTTTTCATTCGTGTTACATGAGTCTGTGTTGTTGGAAAGTGTGTGTGTGTGTGTGTGTATGAGAGAAATAGAGAGGGAGAGAGAGATTGGTCATATGCTCTAATACTGACCTTGGACCTGGGGCTACATTACTACATGCTCCAATAGTTGAGATGGACAGAAAAGTAGCTTTGTTTGAACAACTGCGTGCACACACACAGACAACACACACACACACACACACACACATTTTCTCTTAAGGATATGAATGGTGGTGAGAGTGCACAGAGTTTTATATTAGCCATTCATTTCATACTGGTTTGTAAAAAAAATATACTGATTAGCTTATCTTAAAAGCAAGGCAAATTTCTTTCAGTGGTGATTTGCTTTAATAGACAATTCCAGTGAACCCGATCACCACAAAGCCTGAGAATTAGCCGAGTCCGAGTAAAAACATGCAGTATCTGTGTTAATCTATACCCAGATTTCAGTCCGCTCATGTTTACATGACCTCCAAACCAGGCCTGAAGAGAGAACTCTGTCGTCTCGTGGCTTTGAACAACAACAATGACTGACTTGATAAAAGTTGGGACATACTAAAGCCAGATTTGAGCTCATGCTGCAGTGAAACCACCTTCTATGTATTCATAAAAAAGCATGAGACTTGGCTAAAGCCCCGTCTAATCACAGCCCTGCTCCACAAACATAAAGGCAATCATCACTTCTCTGTTCAGAGCGTGTTATGTACAAGAATAGGCAGCTTTTAGTAGATTTTTACAGCTTTGACTCAAAACTAATAAAGTGTGAAGAAACGTGGAAAGAGCACTTTCAAAAAAGTATACCTTTTTGGTTTACTTTTAAATTATATATATATTTTTTTTTATTACTCCTCATAAAATTAACAAAATCATTTGAATGAATTGGTTTCCAGAGGTTTTGAGTTGGCTATTGATCAGCTTTTATTAAGCAAAGACAACCTAGGACAGACAGTAAGACAAAGCTTAAGCTTATGCTTCTCACATCACAATCTCACCTCGTGGCGTGGGCTGAAGACGATTTCTCCCGTCCTATCTTTTCTTGGATTTGGGCCTCACTGTCTGCACAACAATCCCTGCCTTATATGCGATGGCTTACACGTCACACACACACACTCACATACTCGTCTTTTTTCCTTCACCTTTTTCGTCCCTCATTGTCCTTTTGGCCTGGTATTATGTCAGACATTTTTCCTCACAAGACTTTAAGAGAGGTGGTTATAATGAAGGCATAGCCAGCAGCTAAACTGATAACAGCTGTGTTGACAGCAACAATAAACCCCTCTGTCTGTCTTTCTTTCTTTCTGTTTCTATCTACATGTCACCCTCTGGCCCTTTGTGAACAGTAGGTCCAGTGTATCTAGGAGCCATGACTGAATAACAACACCACTGGTCTTAACATCAGGCAGGCCTATCCTATCACAGGTTACCACAATTCACACAGGACTACAACATATTGATTTTTTATTCATTTATTTTTTCAAATGACCACATATACGTCTTAATCTTTTATGTTTGTATGTCTCTACCTTAAAAAGCTACCACCACATCACCACAGCTAATTATTAAAGCAGCACTGCATACCTTTTAAATAAACATCACTGCCATGTGAGTTCAAACAGTGCCGAAACAAAGCCTACCTAATTTACTAAACACACAAGACGCTACAGGTTAGTTTTATAACAGAGCCATCATGAGTACACATCCCTTGATGTGTCTTACAAATGATATTGATTTTAGATTACCATAAGTTACCTTGTAGTGCTAAAACAAAAAACACAAAAACAAAAACAACAGTGTGGATGATTTCCTGCTCTGAAGTATTCATTGTTTCCTTTTGGTAAGTCCAGACGGATTTTAGCACTGGTTCCTCACAACAAGAAGGATGGCAATTCAAATCCCTGTCTGGTACATGTTGTACTAATGTGTCTGTGAATTCTATGATTACTGCATCTTCCTCCCACATTACTAAGTCACACAGATTGTCTCTAAATAGACGTGAATGTATGCAGGCCCTATGATAGGCTGGTGACCTGTTCAACATACACCTTCTCGTCATTCTTGAATCTATGAAAGCCTCACTGGTTGATTTGGGGCAGATGTGTGTTATTAACCTTCTCACCTAAACAAAAAGAAAACTGCATTAGTTACACATGCCTCCGATCACATCTTCTTTTGTATTTTTTGCTTTCATTTGACTTAAAATATTCCATCTTCCTGTTCTTCTACTTGTTTTTGATGTGATGTCTTCTTCTTTCTTTTTCTTCTCATTCATAGTGACATACAGAGTTCAGTGGCTTTTGCCGTCATGTTTCTCTCATTTCTCTCCCTAATCATCCAGTAATTTGCTTTGTCTGTTCGTACTTTGTAAACTTGTTTTTCTTTAAATGGTCGAATGCGTAATAATTAGTGAGCTTTCCAGTGTAACAAACGGAGGACTCCTCTGCTCACACCTCCCTTTCCAAGTGCGTCAGGGAACGACAGCGGCCTGAGCATACAAGAAGGATGTAAACGCTCTTTCGAAAATCTCTCCACTCTTCCACTCTCCCTGCCATTTCCTCCTTTTTCTTCAGTTTATGTGGGCAGAGCTGTTCTCAAAAACACTGCTGCCACTAAACCATCCTAATGTTTAATGAAAGTATTATTGTTATTGTGGAGGATAAAGCGGTAGACGATGGATGGATTATTATGTTTCGATGTATGTGTGTGATTATTCTGAAGTGTGGGGCTGAAGGGATTTTGCCCTCTGGTTTTTTGGCTCACAGCCATTCGTGCTCCTGACACGAGCGGCTCTGACTCACAGCTCACATCGCACCACTCACACACACAAATAAATGTCCCAAGGTGGCTCTTGCCAGTGTCAGTGATGCGTGTCGGCATCTAACAATCTGTCACAGCTGCAGCACTATAGACGAACACTTTGGGAGGATGAGCTGAGGTCCATAATTATGCAACAGTCAAACAACCGCTCAAGGTGGCTGTTAGAAGTGAACCTTCCTGCCCAGAGACACAGATCCGGAACCTCAGGGTGTGATCGCACAGCTTCCGTCTGCCACGCTTGGGCCTGTCACAACAGTTGTGCTGCTTCAGTGTTCCCTGGAAACCACACGGTTCCACAGTATATACGGTATGCAGCATTGGCCGCCTAAAGCGGGCCGGATCATTTTAATCATAGGATCGCCTGGCTGTGAATGCATCGCCCACCCACCTGTGAGGAGCTTTCAAAGCGTAGTGGGTGAAGAGTGAGAAAAAAAAAACAAGCCCAGCAACACTTTAAGGCCTTAAAGGCATTGATTGCTTTTACTAATATAACGCAACCCCGGCGGCAGCTGTGGCACAAAGGCACAGCAGTGGCTCATGCAGTTGCTGCGAGTGTCGACAAAGACGGAATCTGATCATTTTCTAGTAAAGTAGCTCAAGCCTGATGATTTTCTGATGATTGCAGCAGTGTTGATTTTTGCTTGTGATCATTTGAACGTGGACATGAATCATGCTAAGATCATATTATAAAAATACAAAACATGTCTTGAATAATATACTAGTGTGAATCTGAGAGATAATCAGATTTTTAGCAAATTGGGAACAACATTTTGATCAGAATGAAAAGTGTGAAATCCTACACCTAAATAAGCATTTTCTTATACACAGTGTATTAATAAATGGGCAGTGTATGCACACTGGGACCAGCTCAGGTCACAAAAGCTAGAAAATGTGTGTGTGTGTGTGTGTGTGTGTGTTAATAATTTGTGGTTAAAGATAAAAGATTAGAATAGTCATAAAGTATGTGTATTAGGACAATGACTTTGGTGAATAATAGAAAACCACCTGAAAGACATGTTCATGCATTCACATGCACTTACCGAGCGGTGAGTTTTGTGTGTGTGTGTGTGTGTGTGTGGGTGTGTGTGTGTGTGTGTGTGTGTGTGTTCACTTGCAGCTGCAGTGGTTATTCATTCATCAGTGTGTACGGCACAAGCTCTCACTTTACCGTGGATTTGTTCAAGTTCATTCAGCTGCAATAGTATCATCTAAGGCAGAGGTTCTCAAACTTTTCATACCAATTATACCAACTGAGAAAATATTGAGTAAATACTGTAGATAGACTGTAAATAGGTCAAGCACAGTCAGCTACGGACTTTTCACAGGAGACAGATTTATTCCCAATAAAATAATTTGCTCTCTCATCATCCTCTCCTCCTCAAATATACTTCAGACACTCATATAGTGAAATTAGATGAAGACGGGGGAAGCGATAAGGTGACTCTAATTATTATTATTTGATTTATTCAATTTTTTTTTGTCATTTGTTTAATTTTCTACACAAAAACCAATTCCTCAGCTCCAGTGTGATCACATACTCAAGCACGTGCACTAGAACAGTATTAATGATTTTCGCTCGTGTACCACTGGTGGCAATTTTTGTATACTTTTAATCTCAAAATGGCAAAGTGAAGAAGAAAAAGAGCGTTGCAGGATTTCTCTTCTGTCGGTAGCCTGCAGATAACACGCTCACATTTGCCCACTGTTAGCTCTGTTCTATAATCTCTGCACAAAAACACTTAAAGTAATAACAGACACACCATATCCAGTATCAGTGATCTTTGTGCCATTTGGGCCACAGGCTCCAAAACATAGACATGACTGACGACATATTTAACCTCTCAGCGTTTCCTCACAGTAGCCAGCGGATTGGCCGCTGAAATGCAAACCGCTTTCCATTTGGTTTGTTTAACCAAACAGTTGCACACGTGTTTGTTCATCTGTGAGTGGTGTTAAGCACTGGTGACATAGCTATTGGTTAATATGCTTGGCTCCATCTTCACATTTCCATGGCTGAGTAGGCCCAGGGCTGTGTGATGAATCGGGGACTCAGTAATAAGCTGCTTATGTAAACTCAACTATTGTGCCTCAGCTGCAGTGTGCTCAGGTAAAAAAGGTTTCTACCACACACTCCAAACGACAAGAACGTTCTCTGAGGCAAAGAGCTATAACCGTACAATCACTATGTGTGGTAGAGATACACAGACTCTGGACACAACACTGCCAAAGACAGAATGAATGAAACATATGCTGACATGTTTGGTCAACTCCATTTTGTTCTGTAAAAATTAGAGATGGAGCCTGAAGTCATTACGTAATACATTTAACTTGCTGCCAGTTCCAGCATCGACTACATTTTAATGCACATCGCGTTCAGTTGATTTCATTTCATCTTCTAATGTGGTCGTCACGTCATTACGCTCAATTATTCTTAGCCACATACGATTTACACTGCAACAGTGACGGAGTTACACTTCGTAAAAAAACAAACAAAATAATGGAAAGTAGTTCCATACAGCTATTAAATCGGAAAAAAAACAATAATAATTTTGGGCAATGCTGCGAGGGGATGTTCTAAAATGTGTGTTAATTTTTGCATCATAGTCTGGGCAACTTTTGATGCAACGTTTGCAAGTGTTTACTCATTAAGTACGTAGACTGAGGCGGTGGCACACCAGCTTGCTCTCCCTCTCCGTCTGTCTTTCCCTTTCTCCAGCAGCAGCGTCAGGACAAACACTGCTAATCAATGGGCAGTTAACACATCCATAAAAAACATTTTACTATCCTCACAGGCAGAGAGTACCTGCAGCTGTCTCTCTTTCACTTTATGTACCCGTGACTGTGGATAAAATGTGGACTTGTATACATAATTCATTATAAGTGTGGTTCTACGCATGTAGAGTATAAATGCAGGGCTTTGTTGATGTGGTTTTTCATGGGGTTGAATTGTGTAGTATTCAAAGTTGTGATATCAATTTGGTTGTCTAGGAATCCCGGTCCCTTTAAATGACTGGAGTGTAAAATGATGTGACGCCATGCCTTTTTTGTTGTTGTGATGGGCAGCGCCGTCTTGTTTTTCTATCACTGGGGTAAACGACTCGCGCAATTGAGAGGTCAACGTGACGAAATCGTCTGCTCTCAATTTCCACAGACTCACACATGTTTGTCCATTCTGGGCCAAATGATGGACTTAATGAAAGACAACCCTTCCCCTTATATAATCCTAAAAGGCTCATTCTAAAGTAGTTTTCCCTTGATGACTATAAAACATAATTATGAATATCATATTCTGATCCAGTAGGTGATCAGCATAGATAAGGTCACAGCTCAGCTGACCTTTAAGCAATGACATTATACTAGATTACTGTAGTCATTAACTCTCTAGGTGTAGCTTAAAGACGCTCAATCAATTTGTTCCAACTTTGGATCAGAGTTCTGCATCAGTTTGGGTAGTGGCACATTTGGGTAGTTTGCTAAAGTTAGAGTGGGTGGATTTTTCACGTAATTGATCAATAATACTATAACAACATTTCTTCATAATGTAAATAAAGTGATCTTTCGGAGGACGACACATACGCACCTCCCATATACTAAGTCAATAGCCTTTGCTAATTGTTTGACATCTTTTGACCAATCACAGAGCAGTTCTTCCTGCTGTTCCACCACACCTTCACTGCACACAGGGCTCTCCTATGGAATAACTGCTATTTTAGCAACAGCAACAGCTTCGTAATCTGCTGTAAGATAAGTCAGACTAATCGATACAACAAAACATGTGAGAGTTTTTAGAGACAGAGGAGCTTGACAGACCATGTCTTGTTGTGGTTGCTAAGTAATCCCTCCCCAGTTGCTAATTGAAGGAGGTAGATCACATAGTCAACTCAAGAATCTGACTATGTGATCAACAAGTACTGCCGTTGCTTTGACATTAAGATTCATTTACAGATAATCCTTTTTATCAAATTAATTATATTGAAACTAGTGGTGCGTTCAACATGCAAACCTAACTGACACTGTAGCATATTCTGCAATGTCCCTTTTGCAGTTCCAGATCTCTATGATTCAGCAACACATGGCAATGATAGGGAAAAAAGAGAACCATATTTGTGTATGCATGCACACACACACACACACACACTCCCACTGACTTATGTTGGACAGTCAAATATTGCCCTGAATGTTGAGGTGGTTCTGTCTCATTCGGACAATGTTTTGGTCTCCATGAGGAATACTGGTCCTGATAAGGTCAGCGTTTATGCCCTAATGTCCTAAAGAGGTAACACACATACACAAGACAGCCAATTACATCTGCAGGTGCTTCTGGGTAAACACGGCTATGTGTGCAGTGGTTATGAATAGACTTGTGTGTATTTAAGTGGCCCTTCCTTCATGACCACTATTCCAAAGTCATTTTACATATGAGCACTAGTGCAGGAGGCTGACCAGAGAGCAGAAAAGGTGGGTGCAGGGGTTTCACAGTTGATGGACACAAAATAGGAATGCTCATCTGAAACCTTTCAGCATCTGTGATACTCGCTGTATAAAATAAACTGCACCGTCTGACGTTAGGAGAATGTAAAAGGAGAAGAAATGATGTGCCGTTATCCGAATAGCTGTAATTATTTGCATGTGTCCGAATGTTATAACATAAAGGTCACAATCAAACATCAACCCCATGAAGAAGCTTGAACCTTGAAGCTTGACCCCACTGGAGGACAGGATGACTCACAGAGACAACAAGTGAGCTTATGGTGAATCCTCACAGAGAGACACTGAACAAAACAAAAAAAAACAAAAACATGTCTTCCACAGAGCATCAAAACAATCCTCTACCTCCTCTGACCTGTGATCCTTGTTGTGAACTTGGAAACTGTGTCCGCAGCAGAGCTACTTACAGTGGAGCAGAGGTCATCCACACACAGTAGGAGTGGACCAGAAGAAGAGGAGGGGGGGAGCGGGGGGAGCGGGGGGGGCACACTCCTGCCTCTGTGCTCAGGTCTGTCTCATCTACCCCAAGTGTCACTCACGCGGAGGTAAAGTCCACACGATGCAGACACTTCCTTCAACACGTCTCGGCAGAGAGAAGGGGAACAAAAATGGAAACAAAAATGGACATGGAAATGTCTTTCTGACACGCTTCCCTCCCCCAAACTCTTTCGCCGCCCTCGCTCGGACGCTGCAGTCGTCTTCAGAGTCCAGATAACGGGAAAGACTGGACACAGCGATCGCAACACAGATGAGACAGCTACGGGGAAGAAGACTCAGACGAGTTTTATAATTAGGCTGTGGCTCCTCCTCTGCCAGTCTCTGACTTTGACCTTCCCTCGTTGGTATGGCGACGGCCAATCAGCACTCAGCAGAACACCAGCCTCCTCCTCTCTGACTGGATAGACACACACCAGTGCGGGCCATGGATGCTGTGTGTGTGTGTGTGTGTGTGTGTACATTTAAATCCATGCAAATCTGTGTTGTGCTGGTAATTAGAATGGGCAATAACCAGGGCCGGCCCAAGCCTTTATGGGGCCCTAAATTTAACTTAATTTGGGACCCTCTTCCCACCACCTAGGAATCGCCTGTGCTTTACTATTATTGATGCAAATGTGACATTACATCAATTATATTATAGCTGTGTTGTTTACACCAAACTACTGTTTTACATATTAAAATCACCAAAATAACAAAAATACAACAGCAGACATTGCATTTATTACAAACTAGTGAACCAGTTCAATAGCCTTGGTTTTTAAAACTTCGAACAAATGCGACAATTTGCACTAAATGTGGAATCTTCAACTACAAAATAAACCCAAATAACTTACAATAAACGCTATTTCGACATACGAATGTATCTAAAGATATCTAGAATTCTTTAATATTTTAAAAATGTTTTTTTCCCACAAACTATTGGTGAACTTAACAGTTGGTCACTGGTTAAAAAAAAAACTGCGCTTTCAGTAACTTCTTCTATTTGTGCTTTTCTCCACATACAGCGCCACCTAGTGGGCAAACAAGAAACAATGACTAATACTCAAAAGTAAATACATTTGTAAATAAGCCCTTACTTGTTAATGGTGGCTGACACTATTATGATAACATTTAAACAGAAGAGCCCAAATGTGTCTATATGTATACAATTTATATAAAACAAAACAGACATCTTTTTTTTTAAACCTTGTTGCGGTCAGCCATCTGTAATATACAAAGATATTTGTGCTTGTGTGGAGAAGCAAAGAGCAACCTTTCTTGCCCAGAAAGGTTTCCAGAACTCAACTGAGCAAAGCATGATATAAATGCATCGGTATACAAACTGTGCTACTTCCAAAAGGACAGCTCGACTTGCAAGATTCACCTTTCTGCACAGGGTTGTGCCCAGAGTAAAGTGGGGATATCGAGTAGTGAATACAGCGGAGGAAAGTACAACAGTTCAAGAAAGTCACCTCTACAGAGGAGATGTGAGGAGACGACCGCCTGAAAATATCCCCTTTTGTCTGATCGGAAGTTAGTGCAGCTGTTGGGAGAGAGGTAATAGAGATCTCAGCAGGGCTGGAAGCCAGGATGAGGTGCATTTATCCTCTTGCTGAGAGACTTCAACATTGTGTCCCTGCAGGCGAAACCTCATTTGTCTGAACAAAGCAACCTTAGCGATCCTGGCGGCATGAGAGCCTCATGTGATGCAGGGTAACGTGTGTTTCTGCCCATCGCAATGTCTCTGTGGTTTCATGGAGACAGTTATGTAAGAGGTGGCACAGGAAACAAGCACATGTACATAAAAGGCATACACTGTGTCTATGTAGTTGCACAGACATGGGAATACCCTGTTCTGTTAATCATTGAGAAGTCCTTTGACATGTATAATGTATATGCTATTTCACAACACTGCAGGGCTCCAATGTTTTTTACATAAACAAACTGTACTATTGGGTTATATGAGTGAGTGGTATTGTTTTGTCTGAGCTTCAAGGCATTTAGATTATATTTTTAGCCATGAATTATTATCAACATTGAATACTTTGACTGGGCAATAACTCAATAATGTATATATATATATATATATATATATATATATATATATATATATATATATATACACATGTTGTGATTTAACTTTCTTCAATATCAATATAACAAAGGTTCTCTATCTATCAAAAATAATTATGCAACGTGCAAAGACACTTTGAAGCACAAGTGCTATTAAATGTTAATAAAAAAAACAAACAAAAAACACTATTAACTGTTTTTTTTCAACCCTTTACTCCAGAACAAAACATGATTTTTAATTATTGGGCATTTATCACACAACAACTATCAATGTCACCTGATTTAGAACTTGTTTTTTTTAATCATGATAACATGTTTGGCCATATCGCAAACCACAAATTGAGATCAACTCACCCAGAGTCAGTAACATCCCGTGGTAACATCCTTGGTCTAACTCGCTCTCTGAGGTACAGAGGGTTGGTGGCTCAATCACGAGTCCACTTGTCACTGTGTCCTTAGGTGAGACATTCATTCATCCATTCATTCATTGTCTACTGCTTTGTTGTCCATGTGAGGGTCGGGGGGGCCGCTGGAGCCAATCCCAGCAGACAAAGGGGGGAAAGGTGGCTTTCAAATGAGACAGTAAATCCCACGTTGTTCCTGGCAGCTGTTCCAGCAGCATGTGCTGTAGTGGATGTGTGAATGATACAACTGGTGTGTAACACACCTTGAGTGGTTATCAAGACTAGAAACGCTCTATATATAGTCAAAAAGGATCAATTACCATTCCAGTGTTCGATGGAATGAGCTCAACTAAAGTGAAATAAGTGATTTTTTAACGTATGAACTGGTTCTGCTGATACACATTTATCAATTCAGATGCTCTTGATCCTTCAAATGCGAAAGGAACTGTAGAACAGTGTGGGATTGTGCGTGTGTACATCTGCATCAATGACACCAAGTACATTTTAACGATGAATATTGTTATCCTGGCTTCAGCAACGGAGGGGATGAATGGGGAATAAAAGGAATAAATTAAGCTGGATTGCTGCAAAGAGAGAAAGAATACAGAGTGGTGAATTAGTAGTTAGGCGACCACTGTGAATTGGATTCACTGCTGTGCACTGTTGTAACACTTCCATTACAGTCACTTTGTTTGCAGATGCTAAAAAGCAGTTGGACCACAGCGCTGTCTGCCCCTGTGAATTTCTGTCTCACTGGCAGATGAGTGACAAGAGAAAGACAGATTGTAGATGGAGCCAAGAACATCACCCTACTATCCAAGCAGACAGCAAACTGTTTATTTCTAAATCACTTAAGATCATTTACATATTTACTTCACTAAACCAGATCTGTTAATATTTAGGTACGTACAAGACTGCTTGCTGGGAAACAAAACGTTTCTCTAAACTGAGATTAGGAGTTAGAACCTATACACTGTGTGTGTGTGGTGTATGGATGGTGTGACCGTGAGAACGTGTCCAGGTGTAGGGAGAAAAGAAACTCCCCCACAAATTCAGTCTGCTCAGACACTCGTGTAGATTCACTGTCACACACCAACTCAGGTGCCGGCCATTCAGCCTAATAAGCCACTTCTCAAGTTGGCTGTTTGACAGAAAATTGGCCTTTCTATGCATCATAAAGCCATCATCTCCTTCACTGTCAGTAGACAGCAACGTGTCCCGTTAGTGTGGCCTGCACCCTTGTGGCCTGAGAGGCACACTGCAGTGCATTCTGAACACAGGCTACTTAAACCACAATACATATACTGATGTGCATTTGATTTCACTAAGGAACTGTCATATTTCCTCAGCATTGAAACAGAAACCTTGGCTTGCACTCAGTTCTGTTGAAGGTTGACTATACAAATGTCTCCCTCACTGCAAACACAAGATGGTTGATCTGTAGCTACACTCTACAGACTTAATAGACACACATCTGTATTGTTAATAATGCTCACTCTCTGCAGCCTCCTCCAGAATGTGCGTGCACACTCTGTGGTTTCCTCAGGGATCCACCTCGTCCAGAAAGTTTGACAGTAATTAGGCGAGCTGACACTAATTACCATCATCCACTGGCGGGAGCAGGAGTTTTCCGACAGGCTCTCTTTGACTCTGGACAAGTGACTGCTGTTTCAAAGAGGCAGTGGTCAGAGGGCAGGCTTGCTTGGAGGTGAGGGACGTACTGTTTGGAGATAGATGAGGACATTATTTGAAGGAGGCAGAGAAAAGAAATGAAGACGGGGCTATTGTCTTGTCAAGAAAAGAGCTCTCACAACACGGAAAAGAAACGATTAAGACCAAACCTTTGCTGTCCAAAACGAAGAGGTGCAATATTTACATTAATGTTCATGAGCTGTTAAAGAAATTAAAGACATAGTTTGTGCTTGCCATCTTTTGTGTGCATGTGGTAAGGATTTGTAGCTCAGATGTTAATTCGCTGCGATTTATTTTCACGTTCATTTATGGTGAATTATGTGATTTAAGTTAATTGCTCAGATGTATTAATGGTCTTTTCAATGAAAATACCTTTAATTTATCAACCTAAATAACCAGCTGTAGAAAAGTAGTTTTTAACGTATTAACTGGTTCTGCTGATACACATTATATTATATACTCGTATATACTCAAAATAAGAGCATCCATAAGTCTGTCCCGGCTGGATATTGAATAACTAACTAATCACAGATCACAATAAATATATGGCACACAGGCCAATATCAGCACTAATCCCTAATACTAATATCTTCATCTAATTCAGCCAAAATACAGGCAAAATATAAAGGACCAACATCGGGACTGGGACTAGCTGTTCACATAAAATCACAGTGCCCACTGAGTGAGTCTCTACTGCTGGTATATGTACAGGTGTGGCTGATGAGGACGTGAAGGAGGATTGGGCAGGTAACTGGAACTGGGGCAAACCAATCACGGAGGTAGAAAGGCGGGTCGACTGAGGGATGCAGATGGTGGAAGAGAGGCAGGAAGCAGGAGCACCAATAGGGAAGGAGGGATAGCACACAGCAATCTGCATACACAGTGTCTTCCACACAGTGACCCACACAAGGAAATGAACATAGTGACAGCCACATTGTCACCTCCATTTATGTTAGCATTCATTTGAACAGTGTGGTACATGGCCAACAGCTAATTAACAGTAATAACAATAAAACTAATGTTATTGGATAGCAGCTCTCTGGCCTCTTCTCATCAGATGAGGCCCGGAAGACAAAGTTGTTTCACAAACTCCACAGATGAATCGATAGCAGCTGGAGTTGAAGTTTGTATTCTGTTCTATTGGGTATATGTTGGTGTAACACAGGCTTTATCTACCACTTTATCCTCCACATGAGGGTCGTGGGGGGTGCTGTGCTCCAAGGTCAGGAGGCCAGTCCATCACAGGGCCACATAGAGACAAACAACCATTCACTCTCACAATCACACCTCAGTTTATAGTGTCCAATTTACCTAATCCTGTTTTTGGACTGTGGGAGGAAACTGAAGAACCCAGAGAAAACCCACATACACATACGGGGTGAACATGCAAACTCCATGCAGAAAGGCCCTTGTTGTGACTGGGTCTCAAATCCAGGTCTTCTTGCACCAAAGACAAGATTGCTAATCCCTACACCAACCGTGTGGCCCCCAGGCTAAATGTACTCTAAAAATACTTTACAATACTGTGAATGTAATGATGTGGTTAAGCCACTGGGTGGCAGCCAAGCTACACCTGTTTGAGTGTGGACTGAGACAAGCTGCAGCATTTTCTTCACTGGTTTGACAAGAGCAAGCATTTCTGGTGTGTCTGATTTATTTATTTTTGTTTGAAAATGTGCATGAACAAGCATAAACTAAGTGGGGGTTTAATGGTGAACATAATGGCCAGAATAAGAAACCAGGACACAGAGCCATAGTGCCGAAACAAGGCAAGATATGAATGATTTCACATAATTTAACGAAGCCCTCAGCCCAATATGAGCTCTGCGTTTTAAAGAAGCGATGTGGCTGTTTCAGGCAAAAAAAAAGAAGTGATAATTAAGTGTTAAGCAGAATTCTTAAGACACTGTAATCAACTATATTCCTCTGCCCCTGACCTTCACCCCCTCCTTTGTGTGAGTGGCACACAGCAAATACAAATACAAAAAATATTAGATCATACTTTAAATAACCTTTTGAGTAGTAAATGATCAGTGATTACCTCCTAATCAAATACCACAATGTTATGATGGTATGTAATGTTAATGATTACCTAATGGTTAATTACTGACGATAAATAAGGATTAATTAAACATTCATTATTGGTCAGTTATTGAATATCCACTAATCACATGCCATGAGTAGGTAATAAGTAGTGAATAAATAAAGTTTATTTTAATGGAATGATTAAGTCTGTTCCTGGTTATTTTGTTGAGCCATTATTGATTGTCCAACAAATCTGCCAGTGCAAAAACACATTTCGATAAAGATATTTTAACTTCCAATGGTTTATTTACACCAATGTGATATTTACAACAATGTAATATGTGTATTTTATACAAATGTGCATACATATCTCTTTAACAGGTAAAACTTTATTCCATGGATCCAGAAGGTTCTGGGCAGAACATGTAAACATTCAGTCTAAGGCCAATGACAACGAAGGGGGGGAGCATTCCATTCTTATAAAATATAGAGCTTTAATTTATTAGTCAGCAACAACAACGGAAATGGAAGATAAAGTAATTTACACAAGTCATTACAATAACATCACCTTTGTGCATTTAGTGTTTTTTTTCCTTTTTTCATGAAGTCTGATGATGCAAAAAACAAAAACACAAAAACATTCAAAATCTAAAGACACATAAAAAAAAATAAAAAATACCAAACAACTTGTACGACCTCTTTTTGCCCTTTTTAAACTTTCCTTAAAACCAATGCTGTCATTTGAAGTTCATGATCGGGGCTTAGACCGATTCAGGTAATGGAGACTGCATCCAAATGAAGGAGCAGATATAAAACCCCAATTTAATTCTATTGTTTCGGAACGCTGATACATTTTAATTTTTTTTGTGAACAGAGAAGTGTAAAAGAGCGTGAGTGTCAAAATTCTAATCAATAGATTCTTTACTCACTTCATAATAACACCCCTCTCATCAATTCACACTTGCCTACTTGTACTTTCATGTGCTATTAAAACACACTCGCAAGATAATTGCACTTTGTAGCACTTTGAACAAAATGTATGCCCAGAAGAAAATGCCTCATGCTCTATACAGGAGTATATTATTTTTTTAAAAAAAGGGGCATCTTTAAAGCATTTGTTTTCCCATTTTTCTGTACTGAGATCCTCCCTCATACCATACTGTACAACCCTAAAAACAAAGAACAGAAAATAAAAGGACCACACAGAATCTTATCAGGATTACAGTACAAATACAGGTTCATGCACACTATGAAAGCCAGCTTCCCAATATTTTGGTTAGTGTCACAACATTGTTACAATGCTCTGTTGTGTATATGGGCATTTTTTTTTTTTCCACATATGAATGTCACATGGAAGTAAGAAAGAAAGATGTCTCGTGTGCTCGGAGCTAAACGACCGCTTGCCTGATCTGGGCACATCTTTCCTCTCGATATTGATTTATTTCAACACAGAATCCAATCATTCCTTGCCCGAGTGTGCTTGTTGCATTTGGCCCCAGCCAATGTCCCTTGAAAATAAAAAGAATAATGCCCTCTGTGGAAAACCTTGACCTTTTTATTGCACCTCACTCGCATTACAAAGGATCTTTGCATTTGAAAATATCCTAACCATTATGATGCCATTATTATGGAAACCATTGTTAAAATAGATTTCAGAACAAAACTGATCTTATGTTGGCTTCTCATTTTAAAACTCAAGCTTATTGCCAGAAGGAACTACAGCTTACTCCGAGTACAAATAAGAACTTTTTCATTTGTTTGGCCTTTGTCAAATGTAAATCTCTCTTTTTGAAATCAATATCGGCTGACAGAGAGCCAAGCTGCATCATTTTACAATCAAGCCACTCAACAAGACAGAAAAAAAAACAAGGGGCAAGCATCAGCTTAAAAATATATCTACTAAAACGCCCAATTGCAACATACTGTAAGTTCCCATGGAGAAAATACTGTTTTCCCCCAGTAACTGGGACCATGTGTCGCTGGTCCCTTTGCCACAGTCACAAGGAGGTTGCATTACCAGTATTACCGATGTGTCCAGTAATAAAAGAGTCCTGGCATTGAGTTAAACCAAGCAAGAAACAAAAGAGATCCCATTAACTCCTTAACAACAATATTCATTTCCCCCGTCACAACGAGCCTCTCAGAGTTCGCCGGCGACAGCTTACGTGCCTGATAACACATTCCAAACAGTCACCAAAGGTCAAATGATGCTGACAGTTTTGTAATGACAGTAACAGCAACAATAAAATTAACAACATCAATAATGACAATATTTGCCCCAAAGGTACCTATACACAAAGAGCATGTTTTTTTTTTTCTATAAGTACAAAGAAATCCACAGAATGATACTTTATACAACCTACAATAAATACTGTGTATCTTATATCTTGCTGTTTGAGAGAATGTGTGTGGGGTTTTTGTTTGCAAGCCATTTTTTCTCAGTTTGAATTTTTTTTTCCAGGTTTGTGGACTTTTTTTTTTTTCATGTAGCTACTCTCGATGAGTCTCTCTCAGTTTTCACAGGGTGGGTGGAAGAGGGGTTGGGGGGTGGGGGTTGGTGTTTCAGACACAAAGCTGGGTTCCTCATGTCTCTTCCTCCTCCTGCTCCTCGTTCTCCTCCCCATCCCCGTGATGCCGGCGGTTGCGGGGCTTCTTGTGCTCCTTGAGCTCCTTCAGGTCTTTGGCCTTGAGGGCGCCCAGCAGCGGGTCTCCAAACTGCCAGTAGTCCTGGCAGTACTGATTGATCAGGTTCATCTCTGGCTGGCTCAGGATGGTCAGCAGGTCTTTGTACTGGCCTCCACTGGGGGTCCACTGGGTGCTGCTGGAGTGGAGAGAAGATGACACCAGCCCTCCCCCACCCTCCACCAGCACGCTGTTGACAGCCCGGCTTGACAACACCACCAACTGCAGTTTCACCAGCGTGTGTTTGAAGTTCTTCTCCGTCGCCGAGCACTGGTACATGCCGGAGTCGGATGGCTGCAGCGATCGCAGGAGGAGACCTTGCTCCGTCTTCAAAACCCGACCGTCAGAACGCATCTGCAGAGACAGCGACAGTACGTTAACATGACATTCGAGAAAAAAACAAATCAAACTATAAAGTCAGACATTTGAAACCATGTTAGTCCAACTAAAATGGCCCTAAATCCAATTTCTAAAAGTGACTAACACTAACACACCCAGATAACGTGACTGGGAGTTGAATTGCTACTGTGTGCATACATTCAGTCAGACCAGAGTCAGACTCAAGAACTAAAAACTAAAAACCAGGAAAAATAGAAGAAGCCAGTACATAGAAGGAATAATACAACCATGACAAAAGCAAAATATCTAAAGTACAACATCAAAATATCTTTACAGTATCTTTAAAATGTGCTCATGCTGCATATTGTATATATTTGTTTTGGTGCGTTAAAAAAGTAGGTGGATAGAGGATATTTTTCATCTCTCTCTTTTTTTTCCACATCTAAGCCCAAGAATATAAATAGCTATAGATGTGAGGCAGCAGCAAAGTCAGCTCTGCCTGTGGGAATAGAGACCATCTAAGAGAATAGTCAGTAAAAGGGAGGCAGCCACACTACATAGCTTCACAATAAAACTTTAACCAGTGCCTCAGGCTGGTATATCACAGAGGAGGGCTTATTTACACCCTTCCCTTCATGTGTTCTTTCCCTTGGGCCTGAGGAAAGTCAGAGGTCTTGCTGGAGATAGTAGGTTTAATCATTCACACTTAAATCATATTAACTGATAATCTGAAATGAATGACCCTGGACTCATTTTTGCTCTTTTGTATATACTGTCTAACACCAGATCTCCTTAACAATGAACTAATAAAAGGAATAAAAATAGTATTGTGGCCTCAGTTGGCTGTCATACTTTGCATAGTTCTGCAGCTGTTGTTGCACTTTTTGCCCAGGAAACTATTCAGAATGGGGACAACAAAATCTACTTGATTTGAACAACATCATAACGCAATATGCTCATGCGGTATAATGGGAAAACAGTACTTTGTGGTGACTCACCTCTTTCCTGCGGTCACTATTATCTCTCTGCAGATGCCATTTGAGTACAGCATGTGGAGAACGGGCCTGACACTCCAGGAAGGTACTGCTTCCCTCCACCCCATACTGCACCATCTCCAGAGTGTTCTTATTGGCTGCGAGGCAGAGAGAGAGACAGAGATTTCCATGGCAACCAAAACATCCAATTTCATGAGTCCCTTTTAGTACTTCAAATCTCAGTTGGGGTAAAAAAAATCAAACTCTTTCCAATAATATGGAGAACCATGAATCTGTGAGAATACGGCCTCGTCAATGGAAACGATGAACAAACTTGGAGCAGCAAAAGTCTGACTTCTGAGTTCATTAATTAGAAAAACACAGAGGCCATAAAAGTGGAAAAGACAACTTAGAAGGCTCGAGGAACAATAATCTTACTGTTGGAGTTGAAGCCACGGCACTGGCGGATGGGATTCCCGTACTTGACGTCCTGCCTCCTGCTTCGTCTAAATGGGTCAGACCAGTATTGCCGAATAAGGAGAGAAAACATTATAAAGCAACTGCAAGCCATGTCAAAGCCATTCAACAACACATGATGCCATTAAAGTATACCTAATACTTAACATTAAGTTATTATCTACTGTAATCATTTACTGTTCACACCAAAATTTTACGCCATTAAAACAGCCATTCTGCAAACCACGCAGTCTAGTTTGAGCGTCATTCACCACACGAGTCAGTCAGTCAGTTAGTCATGAGGTTAGTGTCACTGCTGTTGGTGCTCACCTCTTCTGCGAGGCAGAGTAACGGGAGCAGGACTTGCCGTCCCACGCACAATAAGGATCTCTGGCGAGACAGCAGTCAGCGCAGGCCTCGCCGTACACATCACAGCGGTGCAGAGCCAGCTGTGTTAGCCCTACCGCAGATGACACATACAGCTGTTGCTATTAAGACAAAAGTGGGAGGAAAATAGGATTAAACTGGGAAAAACACAACCACGAACACCATCTCTAGACCGTCTGACCAGTGTTTCCCCCACACGGGGATCCACTTTTTAAAGATGACAAACTGTCATGGCCCAATTCACAGTTTAGATCTTGATAAGAGCATATTTGTGCATAATATAATGTTTATCATTTCATTATCATGTTGAAAAGATAATCCAGTCATTTATTACTCATTAAATAGGAGTAAAAGGGAAAAAAATGTTGGCAAATATTTCGCAACCCATCTGAGAGTTTCTGGCAGTAACTGATTCAGAATTTGCTACATATGACGTGGGTTATATGTTATTATTATAGTCTTCAAAAACTCAGATAGAAAATAAAGGACAATACTGAAAATGTGCCGTATAAGTAACATTAATTTGCTTTGAAGGCCTCGGATTTGTAAAAATGTTCTTGAACAAGTGTCTTTTTCTGCCCACAAAGAAGTTTCAAACCACATTTAATTGGTGTCTTTAACTGTTACTATATCTATATGAAGTTATTTGAAGTTATTTTTCTTGGGATAACCAGTGAGGGCAAATGTTAAAGTTAGTTCAAATTGGTGTTTTTCTATCTCACTTTGTGGATATAAGGTCCTTATACCACATAAACCCAGGTAGCCGTTTTTTTATTTACTGAAATGTGAAATGTGCAGTCAGGAGCTTGTTCAATTTTTATTTTTAAATGTTATTTGCTCTCTACCAAAGATTTCACAAACCAGATGTATGTAATGAGATAAGTGTAAAACCTGGCCCACCACTGTGTTGAAACAGCAGCAGGCGGTGGATCATCTGGGAGAATACTGAGCTCATCTCTATCAGGTTACCGTCATCATTTTATGATCAGCTGTTCATATTCATCAGTCTGGCAGTTTGTGTGTAATACTAACTCTCTGCCTTTGGACTGATGTCATTAAAAGTCAGAAAGGCCAAGTATTTAATCACTTCGGAAGACAACACTAAAATGTTATGTCTTTTTCCGTATTGTCTCCCATTGTCATGCATACAGTGTAAGACCTATGACCCAACTGGGGAAGCACAGCTGTATACGTGTAGCTTGTGACCTTTCCAAGTTGTCATTGATTTCCTTCGGTGAAAGGTGACTTCTTTTCTCTTTATGCCAGCAAAGGTTAAGAAAATCAGTTCTGCAGACATGCTTACCCTTTTGGATGAGATCTTCATTGTTGTTACAGGAGTAGGGACCTTTATAGAGAAGATCATATTTTTTTTTGTGAGTGTTATCTTAACAGCAAATGAAAATTTAATATACTCAAGACGTTAGAGTAGGAAAACGGTGAAGGGAAAGGACAAGAACATTTTTATGCACAGGAAGCTTAGGGGGAAAAGCAATAATGTCTAACAAAGAGCACGGTGCAAAGAGAGATAAAGTATAATGGGAAAACGAAGGGAGGGAAAACTCACCTTGAAAACCTCCACTTCCTCCAGGACCAGCTCCTCGGTCTGCAGATCATCTCTGGGCAGCACAATGACTTTCTGAACTGTGCCCTTGTCTGCGAACCACAACACACACCTGTCAGCTACACACCTGTGACCTCTTACACTCACACACACCTGTCTCCACCTGTCAACAACCCCTTCGATTTTTCCATTTCATTCACTCGGTGACCTCCAACATGGGATAATCCGCATATCAACAGGGTCTGCCGTACTCTCCGTCTCTGTCATGTGGATCCTCTCTGTGGTTTAAGCTGTCCTCAACGACATGACACTCTGTTCCACGTAGTCTACTCACAGCCTCCATTACAAACCTCTTCTGTCACATCAGCTTAACTTATACCCCTATACCTATTCATTTAGGTTTTTGAGACACTCCCAGGACTCCTCCTTGAGCATGTTTGATTTCTGTGAAGAGTACACCATCCCTGCGAGTGGGACACCTCCGATAATTTATGACTTCTTCATTGAGTTTTGACACGGGGCTAAATGGTTGCTTTTGACAGCAGCTGAAAGAACAAGCATTCCTCCCTCCACAGCCGTGCGTGGTTCTTATTAAAGGTTAAAAGCATGCAGACAACCATATAATCTCTTTTACACGAGTGGACAAGATTAAGATGAGGGATATAGCTCCCCCCCCCCCCCTTTTTTTTTCTTTCTTTCTTCTTTTCTCTCCCTCCTGCTGTTGATCCACCCTTGCCCTCCAGGTACAAATGTCCTCTTGTTTACTTCACGTGAACAGAGCAAAGTGCAAACCCTTCCACTGGTTACATTTCCACCCAAGCAGTAAAGGGAAGAATGCTTTCCTCCTTAATGATAAATGATTGCAAAAGAGACATTCTTCACTATTCGACGTCCCACTGACGCCGTCATTCACCACTGTAACTCTGATTAAAGAGTTCACGGGTTCAGACTGACTTCATATGAAGGTTCTGACACATTACTGTATAAACAGATTATAACTACTTTACTACAGAAATCAGAGGAAAAAAAAACTCACCGGTTCCTAAGAAAAGTACTTCATAGTTGCCATCTGCAGCAGTCACCTGGTCCACAGTGATAGCGGTGAATTCATAGTCTACGTTGGTCCTAACCACTAGGGGGCGCTTGTGCACTGGGTACACTGCATTGTACATGGCTGGGTGATTCCTCATAAAGTTAATCACTTCATCTGGATAGTCCTTAGTGGACTTCATGTTGGGAGTGAAGGTACCTCCAGGACACTGCAGGAGAGAGAGAGAGAGAGAGAGAGAACTAAAACAGGCATGTAGTACACATCGGAGAGCTTGTGGTAACGTTTGGATTTTGATATTTCACGGTGCCTGTGTCGTGTTTGAGTTCTAAGTCTGAGAGAATCACTCTTTCTGCTGGATATTCAAATGTGGGGTCAGTGTAAGGTGAGGTGAGCTCACCGTGCCAGGGCGAGGGTAGGGGATCTTCCCAGTGTAGGCCACCCATTGGTAATTGGGACCCTCTTTGTGGGCAAAGGGTCCATTGAAGACCATGCGGATGTCAGCCATGGAATAGACACAGACTGCTGAGCCTTTGAAGACGGAGCTGTAAAAGTGGAGGGAAATTTCACTCCGATTACAAAAACACTATTGTCGTTGTACAACACGCACATGCACATAATCACGCAGTCTTCTTCAAAGCAGGATAGTTATTGTACACTGACCCAGAGACAGAGAAGACTCCATATATCACGGGATTTTTTGTGTCCTGTGTTGGCTGTATGTAAACATCTCCTGTAAGGAAAAAGAGAGAAATCATCATGAGCAAAGAGCAAGTGAAGGAAATATGTTCGACAGCACAAACACTTCTCTTCACTAATATTGACACAGCTTTTGGCCAATCCAGTCGCATTTAGAGAGAAAGACTTTTAGGTAACACGCTCAGTGGAAACGGTACACGAACAAAGAAGCTCAAGCTTAATCTTTGTTGAGAACACATGGTGTCCATTACTGGATTTAGATAGTGAGCTAAGTGGGCTCTTGGGCTGTGCTTCTGTGAGAGTCACTAAAATCCATAACAGCACCACAAGAATAAAGGTCATGGATTCATGTGTGAGAGAAAGTTCCAGCTCCCCTGCAACACTATAGAACAAGACAAAACACAGCAAAAGTGTCGTTTTTTTGAACTAAATAAAAATGTTAGAAGGACAGAGTGCTCTTAACTGCAAAGCCCACAATCTCTTGTTAAATATGTTAAACAGTGTGTTCATTTAATATCAACTCATCCATCAGAGTGCTGCCAAATTTGATTAATAGCCACTGAACAGTAAGGGTCACAAAAAGCCTTCAGTAATAGTAATAGTAATAAATGTATTTGTTGGCGACTTTCTGACACTCAAGGTCACCTTACATACAAATGCAAACATAAAAATAGAATAAAATCCCATAAAATATAATAATAAAAGACAATAAAGTGTGGTTTAAAAGCTGAAAGGATGGGTAACATTTGCCCACAATCTGGTAAAAATAATAAAAAAGGATAAAAACGTGTTCCTTCCAGACAGCCCACCTTCTGTCATTCCTATATCCTGCCGACGGAAGCAGTGGGTGTAAAACCACAGCCACTGACTGTGCAACAGGAAACTGAATGACAACCACAGGAAGGACAGGTAGGGAGAAGCCTTTTTAAACAGAGCCGAAACCCAGAGAGGCAATTTCACCTAACCATTCAAATGCAGAAATTAAATCCAGGCACCAGACACATCATATCCCACATGTCACAGGTGGCACCAGGACAAACGTCAACAACTGGGAAACGGTAGAGACTAGTGATGTGCTGGATGACCCATAACCCACCGGCTCTACACACAGGACGTGCAATAGACTGTGACTTGATTGACTCGTAACAGATTCCTTTGATCAAAACAAGAGTGTCCCATCAACTGGACTGTAAATGTTGATGGGATGGAACCAGCGGCCTGTACGATACTGTACTGCCAGGTTCCAAAATGATCCTGTGCACACATCTGCATAGGATCCGCATGTAATGTCATGGAATGACGACATTAACGTTACTCGGATCTCTTCCTGATGCGGAAAGTATGAATCCTATCACTTACACTAAAACCCTGAGTTTTGCAATCCTGTTCACTTTTGCATCCAAACAATCACCAAAACCCTTCATCACATTATTTCCATGTTTACCCCCCCTTTGCCTCTTATTAGTGTTGCCTATATGTCTGGTTTCCTCCGGTCTAGACCATATAGCCGTGTAATTGCTGAACCACCCGAGACTTCTCCGGAGGAGACAGAAAATGTGAGCATGATTTGCAGGGATTCTCCTCTTCTCGCTTTTATAGTTTATGTTGTCCACGCAGAACGAAAGGAAATATCTCTTTACTCCCAAGAGAGAACGGCCTCATAAAGTCTTCAGCCAATTATTAAGGTCTGTAAATCATGAATGCATACATGCATGCATGTCCTACAGGACTCTGGTTTAGTTCATCCTTTTTGTTGTTACGGAGGTAAAGGTCCAACAAATACAACAACTAAAGAGAAGCTAAACACGTGATGGGTGATTTGACTTGTTTCCCTGTTCGGTACCTGACCTAAATAGTAATCCCTAGAGCTGTGTTCACTGCCGACAAAAGGATAAGGGCCTTCGAGGGAAACAGAGCGTTCTCCCAACCTAGTTGTACAAGAAAATGAAAGACACCATTGAGAAACCTGAGGAGCGAGTAATGTAATAAGAAAAAACATGTCTATTATTGTTTGGAGAGTGTGGAAAGGGCAAAACTGCTAAAAAAAAAAGGAAAAAAGAAAAAGTACAGTGAATGTTGGGACTGAATCAAAATTGCTGAGTCCTGTTCTGGTCCAAACGAGAGTGACCAGTCTTCCAAGGGACTCGCCACAACTGCAAGCACAGCACAGCGCTGGAGAAAAGGATAAGGCACATTGTTCCTAGTCCTCTAATTTACCAGGTCAGTCCCTCTCGCTCTCTCACACACACACACACATATATATGCAAAACCCACTCACTTTTGTTTAAGATATCATGAAAGAAAATGACAATTACAGTTGTGGGACTGTGTGTGTGTGTGGGACAGAGAGGGCGAGGGAGAGAAAGAGAGAGCGTCTTCCACAGCTGCCACAGCTGGAGAAGTGGAACGGTCATGGGTTAGTGTGGACACAGCAGCACAAAGGTCTGTCAAAGGTGTCACACAACAGACGATCCTTGACATGGCATTCAGCTGTTGTGCTGCAGAAATGAGAGATTTGCACGCAAGTGCACGCACATGCAGGCAAGGTACAGCTGAGGGCCAAGATGGCTCGTTCACAGTCACTAAAAAAAGATCATGGGTTCATGGGAGGGAAAAAGGAAAATAAAAAAAATACATATATGTATATATATATATATATGTATATATATATATATATATATATATATATATATATATATATATATATATTTATTATTTGCAATATATTTATTTTATATATTTATTTGCAATAAAAATGACAGGACAGGACAGTGATGACACCAGCTCGAGGGGTATTTGTGCATTAATAACTGCTAAAACAGGATCGAGATTCTTAAACTGTCCTCCTCATGTTTGTGTGGCAATAAAATCTCAGAATCTAATTTTCTCAAAAGAAATCTTTGGTTTCTTTGTGCTTTTATATACAATTAATAAATGAACTGATAAGCAATCGACAACCAAATTTAATTACCGACTATTTTAATTATCAATTGGTCAGTCTGACGTTTTTAATCATGGTTTTTCTTTGATCATTTTCAGGTTTGGGAATCTCTGATGCTAACTTTTTACCATTGTCAGACTATTTAGAAGTAGCTCTTATGTAGTTTCTTCTATTTGTGTTATTATGACTCGAAGTAAAACTCTTTTCAATCACAGGGGCTCAGTAAGTTACAAGGCGTGAGATGGAGCCAATACGTTTCACATAAAACAACTGTAAAAACTCCCCAGGTCTCAGACGTGCTTTACCATAATGTCTTTCTGTATAAGACCAGGACTTCAGCTGCTCCAAGTGTTTTAGCAAATGTCCCAGTAATTACCTGTAAATTCATTTAAGAAAAGGGGAATCTTTCTTTTTTTTTTTTTTTTTTTTACTGGAGCATTGAACTTTACTTTAAAAAAAAAAACCCTGCTGCCCATAGACTGAAAGTGCTTATTTTCTTTCTGAGAGGTGAATATCGTTGACACAACTGAAAACTGGGAGAAAAATAAATAAATATCTATGTTTAAAATCAAATACGCCAACAACGTCGCTACATTTCTTGAATTAACAGGAAACATCTGAGTTGTTTAATCCTTTCAAGTGAAACCCACAGTGAAACTTGAAAATATTAAACAAACAAGATATGACATGAATTAAACAGCAACATTAAAGGTGCAATTATGTTGTTTTCCAGGGTTTTCAGTCTTTTCTGCTAAGAGCTAAATGCCTCTTGCTGGTACTGTGGCTTCATGCTGAAAGAAGTGATCAACACTGTTTACCAAAATGTCAATCTCCCCCATCTAATGGCCTCGTTTTAATGCACAGTAGTTAAAAATCCATTTGCCCTTGTGAGCTACTAAAATCCTTTCTGTAAAGACAAACCCTCCAGTGACAGAGCTTTTATAAACATTCAAACTAGACAGTAAATGTGAAGCCATATGCATGAAACTCAATCACATTCAATTGACTGTCCCCTCCAGGAGTCCTTGGCAGAGGTCTGCACACATCTCTCCTTCTCCGTGGACAAGTCTACACTGACATGTTCCTTCACACGTCTGTTCCACCAAACATTTACAGCCTTATTCACACAATGTCCTGACAATGAGAATCTTCATCAGCGTGAGAACAGACGACAATTCGGCAGCACTCTCTAGTCACGCCGCTTTTGCGTGCCAGTGTCAACACTGACCAAACCGGCGCAGACACAATCCCCATTTGTCAAATCAAAGTGAGCTCATTCTGCAAAGTTCTTTTGTTCCTACTGTGTGTGTCACAAAGCAGCGAGTTCAAAGCAATGAGTGTGTCAGCGAGAGACAAAAAAAGTATCAATGGCTCCAACAGACACGTCACTTTTCATTCTTGAGATTAGTTCAACAGCAACAGTAGCCTCACACATCAGTCTCTTATCACGATGTGGCTCTATTTTAAACCAGTGAGACAGAAAGAGATTCCACTGAAGAGGTTAATAGTCTCACACGCGCCGTCTCCGACATTCTTGCCCGGTGATCTGATCTGCTCTCCATCAGGCCGCCCCCTTCCACACACATGCACAAAAGACAGTTTGAAAGAAAATGACAACTACAGTTGTGGGACAGTGTGTGTGTGTGCGTGTCAGTTATATTATAAAATGCTCATATGGGCTGCCATATGGGCCAAAGACTGAGCTCTGGTGTGCTTGTGCTCCACTCTTTGGCAGATGCTGCAGTAGAAACAACAGGCCCTGCAGTCGACTGCTCTCTACTTAATATTTCAGATGTAATTGTACGTGACGGGGACCCAAAAATTAATACCTCAGCGATAAATCCAGACATGTACTTTCTGTACTTTGTCATTGCTATTCAATGCCGACTGTCAAAATGATTAACTGCACGTAGAACAGATTTAGTTTCTTTAAAAAAGAAGTTCTTCGCTTTCATGTTTTGCTTGAATTAAGACTAATTCTAATACTACAATGCCAATTTTACTACTCTACGTTACAGGGTGACACTTCTTAGTCATGACATGACTTAAATAGATACACGTGATTAGGGTTAGTTAAATACTGCAGTTACATATGCACATATTACTCATTTCATAAGCTCATATATCATATATATCACGTAAAAGACAAATTGGAAGACTGTGTTAAAGTGTGGAAAAAGCTCTGACAATTTATTTGAAACCTTTTATGAACTGAAAAAAAAAACAAAAAACCCCAGTGCTGCCAGAATGTTTGATTGACAAGGAAGTCTATAAAACACTTCCCACGCAGACAAACTAACATATACATTTCAGTTGATGAGAAGCCGCAGAAATCGTTTCACAGGTGTACTCACGGAGCTCATCGAAGTGCGTCTCCATGCCGTCGGCCCCGGGCACCGAGCAGATGAGCCTGGCTTTCAGGAAGGTACTCCACTTGTTGACCAGACAGCAGTGGCCCCCGTCATCATTCTGGGTTTTGAAAGGGAGGAGCAGAAACAGAACAGTTTCTCCATCATTGAACTTAAAACCCCTGAATACACAAAATGAGTTTATATACAGTAATTTAATACAGCTATATTGTACCATTTAGAGAACTGATCATTTGTTTTTGTTTATATTTTACAGTGTAATTACAGTAAATGACAAAGTGTGTATCAGGTGGTGTGCAGGGTGCACAGAATCCCAGTAAGAGTATCCAGATGTGTAGCCAAGTAAGAATGACAGGGCCGGCTCTCTCCGGAGGCTGGAGCACGGCACGCTGAGAGGGGATGACTGTTTGTGTGCCGGGTCACCGAATGACCCCCTCAAATAAATACAATGGTGAACAGCTGAAGCGATGAGCACACAGAAGCCACATTTTCTCACTCGTACCCGGACTCATATACCCACTGTAATGTTCACACGTGCATGCAAACATCGTATGCACACCGCATGCTCAGAAAGGTGGCCCCACAGACTTACTGGGACATTTATTTTTGTTGTTTTCATGGCTCAGCTCACTTTGTTTTTTCTACAGCGCACAGGCGTCTGTGGTATGAAGTCTAATTTAACGGAGAAGGACTTCTTAAAAAAGGAGGCTTTTAAAAAGGCACAGAGAGTTTGTCTCCGCTGTACACTTAAAGCTTCAAGTGTTTTAGGACTACCAGAGGGAAGAGGTCAGGAGATCACGGGGTCAGAGCTCAGAGGGCAATCTCACAGACACAGGGACGCATTGTACACAGGAAGGTTAAAGACATGTGGATTCCAGCATGTCAGCGTTGGCCAAATACTCGTCCTGAGCCCATAAACATTCAAACACAGTTGGTGACTCGCCTCGGGAGGCTCAAGTCTGTTTTTCATATCGGAGCAAGTTTTCATTTCATTATGTTTACACCCCAAAGCAAACACTACTTGTGTGTACACACCAGGCAGATGCGACCTATTCGGGCCTGGGTCACAGGGCTCTGGCCCATCTCTGAGGACTTCTCCCGGAAGAAGAAATACAGCTTGTCGTCATTTCTCTCTGCGCTGTCGGGGATGAGGTGGACATGGATGAAAGTGGGGTCTGTGGGGAGAGAAGATAGTGATATTTATGAGGAAGGAAGGACATGGGAGAATAAACGAATGCATTCCTTTTTGGCCTAAAAAAACATTCCAACCGTATATTTGGAAGCCTGTTTGGACTGTGAGCTTAAAAATCATGAAGTGGCTGAAAATGTATAAAATGTAAAAGCACAATAGGAGCTTCACCGTTCAGCCATCTGGAGTTATACTGATCTGTCCGCATGGCTGTCTTTGTCCCCAAAGTACGGAAAATGGCAGAGTCCGTTCCCATAAAGTCAACGTAAACCCCGGCGTACAGTTCACCATCTGAGAAAGAGAGAAACAGTTTGGTTTGTGACATTCTTTGAGTCTGACATGATTCCAAGACCACACTACAAAATACCAATGCTCTTGTTTCAAAAACGTATATTTTTAGAGTCAAATATCACAAGATCACTGTGATGTGTTTTATATATATATATATATATATATATATATATATATATATATATATATATATATACCTTTAAAATATTTACTCTGTGGTATTACAAAGAAGCAAAGTGAGATTCCAAATGTTGTCATAACCTCGACCTACATTACTTTCAAGGAGCTTCCTGTAGAAATCAACAACCACTTGTAAACTCTTTTACTGCGATACAATTTTCAGGTTCGTTCTGCGGTTCTTTATTCCATTATTCTTCACATGAAACGTGGACATGCGAAATATATCATCTCAGAAACAAGCAGGGCTCACACGCACGCCATAAAGGCATAGAATATGACCCCATATCCATGTGTGGAGACTGACAAATGTACACAACAGCCTTGTTAAGCCACAGGAAGGCAAGGTGTTTGTCCTCCAGCTGCTGTTAGGGCCCCACTGGAGAGCAGGTGTGACTGTCACAGCTCTAAAAGATGGAGGGACGAGAACACAGGAGGTGGAGCAGGGGAAACAAAAAACACTGCCCTAGCACCATTATATTCAATGTCATGGTCCTCAGCCGTGTTCTATGGAGATTAATGACATATCATTAAAATGTCCATGGATGACAGGGTGGCTAATGTGGTGGAGAGCTGAGCGGTGAGTGGTCAGTGGTAAATCTATTGTTGTGCTGTAGGGTTCTGAATCCAACAGTGTCCCTTGTATGATGCAGACTGTTGAAGCTGGGAGGTAAATCCATCTTAGATGACAGTACTGGCTCCATACTGGTCAGCTGGCACTGTGCTAATGTGGGAAAGCAGTGCCAGTGATTTACACCCGCTGTCTAAACCCGCAGAGAGATCACCTTTCACTGGTGGCAAATGTGGGTTCAGGACCTGACTGACTGAGTGACCTTGAACCAGAGGACACAATCTTCAGGGGAACAACAACAGATGAAAAGTGACAGTATCCAGGCTGAACCTTAGGCCCCGTTTACACCAGGTAAAATGCATCTTGGATGCATTTATCGTGACCACATGCGATCAGATCTGGTTTCACCTATGCTGTATTCAAACATGAACAAGTGTTTGTGCAGCAGTACAAGTGACAGAAAGAGAGGCACAATTAACTTACACAAAGTTTGCACCATTTGAAAGAATACATTATGTGGTGATCAGGGTTAAAGGACATCAAAAAAACATGATGGCTAGATTATAAATTATAAAGTAGATACACTTATATCTTGTAACAGAACAGATTAGGTGCTTCTATTAATATATTTTCCAATTTTGAAAAAAGCTACTAAAAAAACCCTAAGAGAGCAAAACTCTGCCCAATCTGCAAAAAAATACAGCCATGTTGGCAGAGGTAATTTTTTGGTGTTTTGATGGTAGTTGAAAGCAGTATTTGACATCCAAAATGTCTTATATGCGCTAACTGGGTTAAGATCTGCCTTATATTGAGGATTTGTATTAAATTTACCACCTGTCTATATATAATTTTCTGGTCATTGAAGCTTGTAAAACAAAGTCTGGTTTCAGTGGAAAGAAGACTGTACAAACCCTTGTAAATAGTGGAATACAAAAAACAAACATTTTACATCGTGTTCAAGGCACTCATGGAAATCCATTCATTCTCCAGTGAAGGATTCTCATTGGGATGGACTGTACCCATGTGTGCTTACAGTATGTCCTCAAGTGACCAAACCCAGATGATACTCACTGATCAAAGCAGACACGCTGTTGAGCTTCGGGTCATAAGAGCACTTTCCCTTCCCAGATTCCACTTTCCCCGGCTCCAAATGAAATATTTCTTCCTGTGATGGAAAAATCATATGGAGATGGCAATAAATTTAGCACACTTCATCTTGTCACTGTGATTCCCTCATGTGGGGAAAATGAGGCGGTGTATGCGAGTCCTGTGGGACATATATGGCCTGATAGGGGATGAAGTATTAGAATAATGAGGGTGCATTCATACTGAAAAATACATGCGGGGAAAAAGCGAGGAATCTCTCATCCATCTCTATGTCACTCTGCTGCCTAAAACAATGTGTCACGGGCTGCTTCTCCTTGCATAATAAGCCGCATGCCAAATATCTCTCAGCTTCCTGGAGCCTATGGCTGTGCAGGTCTACTGCTGACACCAGTAATCCACCACAATGAAAACAAGCCTGGGATGGAGGCTGGATGACTGATGCTCACACCTCATGGCAACCCTGCACGCAAACACTGATAGGTGATTGGCAGGAATTTGCGTATGAAAGAAGGGGGAAAAATGAATCAGTGGCATGCGATGACATGTCCTCTATCCCCGCCTCACAGACCAGAGCATGTCCGTTCTCCTTTTTTAACTCCAGACAGCGACAGAGATGGAGACTTCTCTGGAGGAGCAGGAGAAAGAACCATGGTACATAGCCAAACTCACTTCATTGGATCATACTGCACATGCACCCGTGCACAGTTCCCTACTCATCTTTGATTAAAGTCACCACTTGTGCAACTAAGAAGGTGCTCACTCCATGCCAGATGTTGACATATAAAGAAAGGTCAAAAACATTTCAGTGTACTGAGCGAAACTGTGCCCGACAACTGTGCTATAAACTATGACCCCATCAGAAAAGTTGGGAAACTCACACACACAAAAAAGTTGCAACATTTCCAAAGTGCCCCACTTCACTCAAAGCCCTCACGTCCTTTACAAAGTGTCGTTCTGTATTTTGAAGTGCTTGGATAGCTCAAACAGTGGAGACATGTTCAAGTGTGTGGCTCTTTTATTTCTTTTGCTGCACAGCTAGTTGGCTACAGATGGCTGGTGTTTGCTCTACGCTAACAGACCCTGCTATGGGAGTGGGTCAGATGCTAACTAGTGCTGCTGCCTCTGTGGGAGAGAGTGCACCACATTCCTACAGAAGGTGGAGGGCTCAGTGGGGTGAAGGACTGATGGGTGGAACATCCTGCAATGTCTGAGATAAGCAGAAAGAATGTTTCCGCCATCTGTTCACGTTCATTGAAGTATAGGCTAAATACAAAATGAATATGCCGTGGACTAAACACGAGTGAGACTGTGCAAATAAATGTGTGCCTAACACAAGTCAACACAAAGGATGCAAAGCGATTTCACGTTGATATCCCAGCTCTCATGTCAAACATAGCATTTAGCAAAGACAATGAGAGATAAGAGCGCATGCTCAGAAAATGAGGTTTATGAAAAGAAAAAAAAAAATGTTAGAACAAGAGAACGCATTTCCACATTATTAAAAGAAACTTGGTGGAGAGTGAGATGGATGCATATCAATGAAAACAAGATGGCCATGTTGAAGATAATATGCACACAAACTGTGCTCAGGCACAAAGACGGGGAGCATGCTGGCAGTGACCACGAGCCCAGGCAGTATGCAGGGCTGTGGTGCAGACAGGGCCCACATCGCACCTTTACTCCAAGTGTCTCGTGCACCGCGCTGGATTCAGCTGCGCGGCTAGCCCTTCCTCTGGCCTGGGCCATCTGCAGATACATGGATGTCTAAAACAGGAGACAGCAACACAAACTAGATGTTACGCCACTAATGAGGAAGGGTCTCTGCTCATGTCCTTGCCCGCTGCTTGAATATGTCTTGATTTCCAGATACAGCGGAAAAACCACTGAAAACAATACGTTTGAATTGAACATAATGCAAGTGCATAAGGGAAAATGTATGTGCAAGATTGTGTGGGGAATGTGTGTGAACTCCTTTGACCAGATGGTGGAAAAGGCAACAATAGTTTGCTGTCCTGTGGTTAAGTCAATATCACAGTATGTTAAATACATTCCAGTCAAAGCCAAACATTCAACTGTTACAGACTGCTAATGCTACACGGCTCATATTTTAAACACCAGGGAACGTATAGGAACTGTGAACATATAAATCGATGCATTTTTATACTATACATCTGCAAGGTGTATAGTACGTAATAATAAGTATCTGAATGCATGTAAAGTATGAGTTCTCCTTGGCCCAGCTGGGTTGTGTTTGTGTGTTTGTGTGTGTGCGACTCCGACATGTGATGGAGAAAAAAAACAGCCATCTCATTAATGGAATATAACTGGAACATTCCACTGGCACCCTATAATGGGAGCTCCCACCTCTAATTAGCCATGGTCACACATGGTTGAGGCTGGCGCCTGGCCTGGATGGATTCATGTATGGCAAATGGATAGGTGACTGAATCAATGGACTTTGTTCATAAGGGGATCTTGCATGCAACAAGGGACTCACGGAAAGTGCACTTGTGTGCTGCATGTTGTATACACTGTTTTGTAAACTCCAGCTAAAGTCAAGTGGGAAATTCACTTTTTATTGATCCCCTGATCATCAATTTAGGAGAGTATGCTGAGGTAGTGCCTGGTTTGGTTTAGGAAATTCAAGTGGTCCCAATAAAGGCTGAGACTAAACATAGTAGCTTTAACAGCTCATTGGGGACAACAGCACAGCTGTGTGCTACTGAGTTTGTGCTGGCTGCTTTGCCAGATGCATAGATGTGGTAGCACGGGCAGGCACAACAATTGGGAATAGTCATTGTCCAGGGAACTTATTATAAGGTGGACTGAGAGTCAAGCCAGGCCACACTAGACGCAGAAGTGCTGCCATGTGCCGCAAAGTGCCAAAATCGCACACATGCCTCTCAATGCTGGATGCGCCATTTCCCCTCGTTGTACATGCTCTTGTCCTGTCTGCTTATGCATGACAGTGCTGTAGATATAATGCCTCCTTCCTCTCTCTACATGGCTGGGGTATGCCTGGTCATCTATATCTATATCTATAAATATCTTGCTAGAAAGGATGTGACAAATGTGCGCATACTCTCAAAGTAGACCGACTACATAAACAGCAAAAGTGAAACACCACCCCACAAATACTTTATCCTGCACAGTATTTTCCCTATTTTGGTAAACTGAATGTGTGAAAAACATTCAAGAAAAGCAAATAAATGTGACTGTGGTGGAGAATATAGAAGGAGGAGCAAGATATGGGATGCACATCTATGACTTATCAGAATGACATGTATATTATATGCAATACTTTTGGATGGATTTGAGTTTGAGCTGTAGACCAGATGCTGAAAATGATCATTGAGGATCACAAGCCGGCACCCAAGTGTTGACATTAAGATTGATTAACATGAGCATTGAATGAAAGCACGCTGCGTTTCATGGTGCTTCAGTGTCCAGTGTGGCCCAGCTGTAAGAATTTTTGAAAGAGAAAGAAGAGGGAGAGTCCAAAAGGAGAGAGCTGTTGAGAGATCACCTTTGTGTGAATGCTAACCTGAGGTTTGCGTCCACGGTTGACAAAGGTACAGACTGGATTGTAAGCTCCTGTCCCACAGACATACAGCTGAGTCCGATTCCATGGCTCAATCAGACGGATGAAGTTTGCACACTCCTCCTAGAGAGACAAAATAATCAATGCATTTCCAATAAGTACATTTGTAGCCCAATTTGATTACCATACCTGTTGTAGATTTACAAATGCTACGCTTGAGAAAGTATAGTCTAAACAATATACCATTAATACTGTACCTCTAAATATTTTTAGGCAATATATAGTGGTGTTGTGCTCTCCACCCGGCCTGGCAATGAGGAGGATGGTAAGATTAACTAAGCTTTTCTTCTCCAGTTTGTTCCTGTCTATTTGGCAAGATGGAAGGCAACCAGTGTTTCCACTAGGCCAAGTGTGAATCCCACAGGTGAATGCCTTTTTAATTGGTGACTTAAATTCTAACTAACAGAGGCTGCTCTATGATTAGAATGCAATGGATTTAATTAACCACATATTTTATTTTTTTCAACCACTCAAGTTGATGGAAATCACCTCTGTTGGAAAGCCCAGCAGAGGTCTTATGGTCAACATGCATACTTACATTGGCATCCTTCCCACTCACAAGACACTCCATCCTTCTTCGTTCAGACACTGGCCAATGGATCTGCGAGCAGAAATTGGAAGACATTTCATAGTCAGAAGCCAATTCGTTACACATCACTGGCATTCATGAAATTCTGGGGCAACAAACGCAAAAGGGATATCAACACAGGCAAATTTCAGTCCGGTTCGGATTGTCATAAACCAATTACAGTGTTTTAATCACAAATAAAGTGCACTCCAACAAAAACTAAATGTGAGCCAGCTAACATGGTTGTTGCTGGGACATGAACAATTTGCCCTGGGGGGCAGCTGTTGTGTTGAGTGCTGAGGTAAAGGAGCTTACTTCATCCCAGTGTTACAACACATTTAAGAGGCCACAGCTTGAGGGTGGAGAATGGTAAAGGGCTTACGATATGTGGTTCCTTGTTGATGTCATGAAGATCCAGGGACAGGATGTGGTCCTTGCTGCCCACGTACATACGGTCATGGTCTTCGTCCATGCGCAGAATGCGGTAGTCTGACGTGTTGAGGAGGTAGGCGAAGTGATGAGCAGTACCAGTAGATCTCAGCTCTGTTGAGAAAGATGAAAGCATATCAGTTAATGAACAGCTGTGGGGCACATGGAAGATTATTGCCCACATATGCATGCACAACTGACACATTCCTGATGCCACTCCTGCATACCCATGTGGGGTTATCTGATGGTTTTCGACCAACACTGTGGTAACTTAACACCGCACATTAGAGACAAGTGCTACTGAGTGTCTGTCACACTGTGTTGATAGCTTAATACCGCCCGAGTGGATCAGAAGGTCTAGAAAGGCTCTCATTGTCAGGAGCCAGTGGCTTCCAGGCAGAGGAACAGAGAGTGCACGTTTGTTAGATATTTACCACAAATGTATTCCGTATACATGGCAGGGCAAAATGGATATGTTCCATTTCTATGGATTTACACAGCTCAATTCTCGTGTGGGCAGTCTCTGAAGGCTGGAGGGGTGTGTGCCTTTGGTAACACAATGCAGTTAACACGTTCCCTCATGTCGAGAGTAACCCTATCTTCTTCCAAAAGCTGTGTTGGAGTGTTTGTTTGATATGTTCTTCTTGGTTCAGCAACCATGTACAGGCGTGGGGCAGAGAGGCTGCGGCTAAGATAGCAAAGGCCCCATGCCACACCATAGACAAACACACTCCCCCTCTATCTATAGGGGAGAGGCATTAGAGAGTGGCATTCACATATTGTTGGACAAACACTGAGATTTCATTCCAACAGCAGAAAAGTCCTAGTTCACTGTTTAGCTTTGTTGTACAAGCAACAGACAACAGACTGTGAAAGAAGTAACCACACTTTGAGGTTACTCCAAGTGTTTTGTGTTGATTTTTCAGCCAAGATGTGGTGGAGATAAACCAGAGGAGCAGTTGTCAAACACAGTTAGTTTGACTGTTTACATATACATATATACAAGAACACAAGTGTACCAGTGTATAATTAAAGCAAGGAACAAATGTAGTCAACGTGGGACTGAACTTGAAATTGGAAAACAGTTTTACTTTGGAAAATGTTCGTCTGGAAATGTTTCAGACGATAGCAAGCTCTAAATGCACAATCATTGTTGTGTTTGAAGTTACTGTGAAACATTCCTGCGAGGTTGTTTCGGTGCATGTGAGGTGCTGATCATCAACATATTGCAAAGGCAGCCACATGTCCAACACTGGGCCTTAAAATAAACACCACTAAGAGACCCTTTTTAAGAGTCCCCCTATGGAATCTGATATTACCAGTCTTAGCGGCAATTAGACCTCATTTTAACACAGGGTTACATCAATAACCAGAGATTAATAGCATTAGATTTGCCATATTTATACAGTTTGATTTAATAACTTCAGCCACCAATGGACTGTTTACAGGTCAGCAGAGTGACTGACAGCTGCCGGATGCCTGTGCAGAGGAGCTACAACATGTGGTTGGACCCTGTGATTATTTTTGTTGGAGAGTTAAGTTGAATGATGAGTCCCAGTACACTGTGGGTTTTGTTTATGTGTGAGGGTGAACAGAGTGATACACATGAGTCCGGGTAACAACGAAGTGTGCACGCACACAAACATTCCATGGGCCAGTCAAAGCCTTCCCAGAAACAGGTTGTCAGCAACTCCTCGCTGTGTGTTTGTTGTCAGAGAGAAGCTGGATGGGATAGTCTGTCAGCTGAAGAGGGAATGTGAAGAGTGCATAATAACAGCACACCCAAGACCCAAGTTGCACATTACAGCTAAGTCCCTAATTTATTTCTGAAAAATGTTTTTTAATCGTCTTTGTTGAAATCCTGCTCATGTTCCAAAAGCCATCGATAAATTATTTTTTCTGAAAAATACCCCAACAACAAATCCTTTCATTCAGGAACTTGGATTCATTTGCTGGCGTATGTGTTTGTCACTAACTAACTGCACTCACACTGCCTGTGCGCTCACTGCACGTGACAACAACTAGCTGAAAAGGCATGCACTGCTGAGGCAGAGACCATAAGAAGTTGCAGCTCCAATACACACACAAACTTTTCTACCAGTTATATTTTATCAAAGTGTAGCCTGCTATTGACTTAAAGACCATAAATGCATGTAATCTAATCTCACAATCTGTTGAGATTGTCTTCTTTAAATACACTCTGCATGTTCAAATTCTACATTAAAGGATAAAGAGTAATTAATAAATGCATCTTTGTGCCATTATAATTTGACCCACGTGACAAAAAAGGTTGTTAATTGCTGTTGAACAAATCAAACTTTCAGACTTTCCCTCTGCTCTGTCATCATGACAAAATGAATCAGAGATGAAGTATTCTAGACTCTGTAGAGGCAATGCTCTGTAGGATTTAAATGAACACACCAAAGGCTAAATGCCACTGGGCCGTCTGATCCCTTTGGTGTGAAAAGAATGAGGCGGAAATCTGGTGCAAAAACAAAATGTTCCAGCTGATAGACATCATTCCCTACTCTCTCAGCCTTTCTCAGCTCAGTCCAAAAGTCAACCTTCGCCTCAGGCAGGGGCACCATACGAGATGTTAATGGAAGATGTATAACAACATATTGAGCTTCGCTGTAACGCTGCTCTGGGGGGGTCAGGCCGCCTGTGGAAACAAGGCCAACAGGGTCCTGAACTAATGCTGGTGCCAGACAAACTCCAAGTCACAATTGGCTTGGACAGATGCAGAGAGCCTGAGCTTCTCATGGATGATGTTGAGGAGAGACTTGTTTACTATGTTGAAGAGATAAAGAGGAATTTGCTGGATGAAGTTGAAGTGTGTGATAATTCCCAAAAAGGAAGTAAAGGGAACATTTATGCTACAGTAATAGCACACTGGAAGCTGCTACTAAGTTTCAAATGACCAAAACAATTTAGAAAAAATCCCTGATCTCTACTGTGCTCTTTGTCAGCCACATTAGGGCATGACAGCATTTTCTGCACAGACAAACTTCTCCTCCAGATTTAGAGGCTGGGAGCAGTGTACAAGTGTGACTATTAGAGCCGGATAAACCCTTAAAGAAGACCATTACTGTGTGTACGGTTTAGGTTCACTCTGGGGGGTCTGCACACACACAGCAGAGGCTTTGTTTCGGGACCGCACCGCTTCCCTGTGGTGGAATGGCAAAGACTCTATTAGAGGTGAAAGCAAGCCGAAGAGGGAACCTGATCTCCGCACTCAGTGTCTCTCCCTTTTACTCATACACTTACTTTCTTATGCTTGCAAGCCAGCACTTGCTCAGACAGACGAGGTCAGTGTATGAGATCTCTCATTATTTTCCATATTTGCAATTCACGTGCACGGCAGTGGATGAGTGATAGTGTACAGAAAATAAACCAAGTATGCCGGAGAGGAACTATGGACATCTAAGTCAACTATAGTGAGAAAGAATCCTGTCCTTTTTTCCTCAGTCCGCTGATCTCAGACAATCCTCTCCTCTCTCAGCATCGCATGGTACCGCCGGCTGATCCAGCCTCTGCTGCCAGTCCCCACAACTCAACACTCGGCTGCAAGGAAGGTTTGTGTCGGTGACAGAGAACAGGTCACTGAGTTAAGATGAGTCCTGAAGACATTCTCTGTAAATGCTAGCATCAGAGCCAACTGCTCAATGTCGTGCAGGGCTACACATCACACAAGTTCAGCAGGTTTTTACATTAACCAAAGCATTGGCAAATTAAATCGACTTTTGAAGATACCGCTACCTGCACCCACTGTTTCAATCTCTGCAATCATTCTGTCCTTTTTATACGATTTCACATGCAGCACTTTCACGGTTTGTGTTGATTTATCTCTTTTAGACATCAAATTTCAGTGGATCGTTGGATCAAAAAATGTATTCATTGAACAAAGTTCACTGCACCATAATGAATGATCATATGTGGTCTTTTCATGGTCTTTAGCATACATACATTAACATACACGGACAAAGGCTTCCAGTGAGCACATATGAGACTCTGTATAGCTTTTAAAACTTGCACTACATGTGTACCTCTGGCACAGTTTTGGGATATTGTTTTATATTCCTGCCTGCATGTACAAACGCAAAACCTTGAACACAAATATGGTCTGATGGTCTCAGCAGGGAAGCGAAGTCAAGTAAAACTAATGCTGGTCCAACAGTTAAATGAACGAGCAAAACAGCATACACAGATGGTTTATTTCTCTTACTGGCCAGCGTTCTGTGTCAGATATTGAGTTCTTCATCCTCAGTCGCTGCATTGGAGCTCGAGGAGTGGCTTGCATTACAATGTAATGGTTGCACTGGGAAGCGTGTGATGTGTTCTGCCATTCTTTTGCAGCCGATTCAACAGACAATTATGAATAAGAGCATATTCTTGCGAGCTTGCCTGGTTCAAGCGGGTATAGAAACGTAGAGCGGAGACATGCCTCACTGTCAGACTGAACCAGCCCTCCTCCTCCTGAGAGAATACTTGGCTGCTGACGGCGATCTCCGGGGCTGCAGGCCTGCATGTTATTGCACATCTCTCCATCTTAAATTAATAGCCAACGGGCCGAGTTTACTTTGGAAATATGTTTGGACAGGAAAAGCTCACTGGCATGTAGCTCACTCTCAAGATCACATCTCCAGAACTAAGAACGCTCACTAGTAAATGCTTTTTTTGTATGCAATGTCTCCCACCCTGCTGTGACACAAGGGAAAGTTGAGCCTGTATTTTATGTATCATATTCAGATGTTAATGCATCCTGCCATGTGCTTCAGTAACATTAGAACTTCCTCTCATTAAGGAGCAAAAACGGCACACAGACCACCCCACTCATAACTTTCCCAGCAATTCCACAAGACACATTGGGTATGTGGTTTGATCACAGAACACTGCAGGGGGGGGGGTGTTTAAATAATGATCAATGAAGAGAAAGATAATTAAGCCGGAGTAAATACACATCCTGACACTGCACAATGCAGAACACACTCACAACATGTGACACTGATATGGGTGCTCCACCCCACTGCATATTTCTTTGGTTTCAAATTGGGTAAATTAAAAGTGCAGTCCACTGCCAATGACAGTTCTGAGCATGTTGCTGCTTGAAGCCTGCACTACTCTCTGTGGAGAACTACTGGAGTTAAAGAGGAGGCTGGGGGGATGGTGATGGATTGAAACAAAAGTTTGTGGTTTGACACCAAACAGGAAGGGAGCAATGTGTGTGTGTCTGTGTGTGTGTGGGGAGCGAAGGATGTAGCAATCGCCTCCTCACTTCATGTGTCTGTGGTTTTCCTTTGCGGAACCTGTGGTTGATAATCAGAAATACAGCCTCTGCATCATCTCCTGTGCAAATATCACAACCAGATCTGAGTAAAGCAGTAGAGCTGCAACAAATGTACAATGGTCCTGAATCATAGCAACCATGAGCTGAACCAAGAGCTGTCCACTTGTGTCATACTACATTGAGAAATTCATTAATCTCTCAAATTGCACAACCTGGCTTCATCCAAACCATCTTTTATTTTGGCTCACCTGGGGTTTGCAATAGACCAACATTTTTTTCTTTTCAGTTACGGCAATGCATTGCTACCTTTTTTATATTAGAACAACATTGCATTTGGTCTTTGCAAACACAAATCATGTGTGTGTTTATCTGCAGATAGGGCATGGAAGTGAGATCACTTGGAACACGTGGGTAATTGCTCTAATGGAAGGTGTAAACCGATGTACCTAGATTTGTGCAACTGTGATCAAATCACCTAAGATGTGTTTTAAAGCAAGGTACGAACTGGGGGTTGTTTCTCTTTAACAATCTCTTTGACAATTAACTGGAAAATGTGCTGATAAACCGGGGTTTAATTTTTAGGTAGTGCAAGAAAGTGACAGAAATATCCTGTTATCCCCTGGCACACAACAAACAAGCTGTAGTACCTGAGCAGTGTCCTGAGGCAGTTTTCAACTCTGCAGAAAGAAGGTGTGTTACTTCACACACAACAGAGTGGCAGGAGTGATAATTAGGGTGTTTAAGAGGGGGCGGGAGAGGTGGCATGCTCTCACACATCAAAGACAGCTCTTGTCAAGAATCCTGGCCAAATATTTTAAATGCTGTCAGAAACCTAAAAAACAGTCTTTAGATGAAACACTTCATTTCATCCACAATGATGGAGCTCTGCACAAAATATCTTTAGCGACTTTGGAAAATTGCATAGTTGCCTGGTTTGAAGTTGAGTTAGATTTTAACAAGGTGCAGTAATGACTTGGGACACCGCAGGCGTCAAATGCCACAGGTTTAGGGCACTTAGCTGACAAGTCAATTATCAAACTGAAGTTTCAAGCATCCCCTAAATTATTGTGCTCACTATGTATCAGTATGAGGGTGTTTTATGATTTTTTCAATCATGTGCATATGATCCTGAGAATGTACAGTAGGTGAGCTTGAGCACTATCCTATACTGCTATCAGCTGTGTGATATTTCTTTTGTCTTATTTATAATTTTGCCTCAACAGATTCCTATTTATTTATTTTTATTTATTGCAAACATACCAAATATAGACAGTCAAGAGAGTATTATTTGCTTCATTGTGGGTGATGCTTTGGCAAACTGTAGCATTACATTTATTGTTATATATATTTTTTAAATAGATCTTCATTTTGAAATTGAAATGTGTAAATATGAACTTTCTGTGTGTTATTTAACCATTGGTTATAAGGCATTACAAATATTACATACACAGTTAGGGCCCTATATATATATATATATATATATATATATATATATATATATATATATATCACTGGGTTAAAAGTAGCAGTGGTTCTGTCTCTTATCTTAGTACAGCTCTCTGACACAGATTCCCTGTAGCTGCAGGATAAGGAAGGACCTGTGGCAATCACTGAGCTCAGATGAAGATTAAGTGCAAATGTGTGGCCACTGGAAGACTGAACTGACAAGCCAAGCTACGGTTATACGGGACTGTTTTTGACCCAGAATCTATGAAGCGAAGGGTCCCCTTTCTGATTGTTGGTATAATGCAGTTACCAGTTTAGCATGTGGTAAGTAAAACCCAAAAATACCCAAATGCCCTGGCTGACACAGCATAAAATCAGTCTCCTCTTCAGTCCAAAAAATGCACACAACTGAATTTCGCCGTTTTGTCTTGGTTATCTTATTCTTATTCTTCTGTGTACCAGCTTCTTCTATTATTTGTGGGTATTGGGACGGGAACTGTGGGGCATGACCAGATTGAGTCTGACTGAATATGAAGTAGTATTTGGTCAGAATAACATGTTTTCATTATTTTTAAAGTATGGTTTTTAGGATCTAAAATGGTTAATGGACTAACACAATCATTTTTTTTTTTTTTTTCATGTCATGTTAACATACCCACAGTCCCACAGTGCCTTCTTTCCCCCTCTCCTTCAACAGATTATTTCAACACAACTTGTCTTCGTGTCAAACATTTACATGAGTTATTTGGGTTTGTGTAAGCTGCACGCTTCAAAGCCAACAGAGAAGTGACACAGTCGTTAAAGAATGCCGGCGTGATTGCTGGTGAGTGGGTATGAGGTTAGCTGTGCTGCTAAATGAAAAGGAATGATAACAGTATGTGAACACAGCAGCTGCTCACCGTGGCTTAGTCACTCTGTGGGATGGAGGATAATAAAAGTGGTCAGAGCCTGGGCCACTGTGTCATATCAGATAGGGCATTTCACTCAGCAGATAACAGATACGCAAAGGCACAACATTCAGCGGTATGATGTGACCCACGGCTAATCTTTTGCGATGTGCTCTTGCAGACGCGTCAAGCTTCGCTGCATCCTCTGTGTGAGTCTCTGCCTCTTGGTGGAGAGGCAGGACCCTGCAGTTCGCTGCTAGGAGAGACAACACAGACATAACAGTGTGCCACTGCAAACACCTGCTTCATTTGTAAAAGCATCAACATGAGTGCCTTCAGTCAGCATCATCTTACTTCAAATTTTGAAATGAACAAGCCATTATAGTCATTCATTTATAGTTTACCGTGATCATCATCACTTGTAGAATAAGTGTATAAGAAGTCATTATAAGTCTATACAAGTCATGTATAGTCTAAGTCTAAAGTGAAATGAATAGACTTCCATTTGGGATATTATTCTTGTTTGAACATGGTGAGGCTGCACTCAGTAATGGATAATATCTTTGATTACAACTTGTCTGTTTTTTCCAACCATTAAACAGTAAATCTACTCGGGCAGTAAAGTGAAGCTACTTGGCTATTCATGGCACGTTGTTTGTTTCCTGTTGCTGTGAGCACCCTCACCAAGGGAGAAGGTGTGAGGCTCTCTTGTCTCAACACATGTTGAATGTGATCCATCATAATGGATCCGCAGTAAAAGCTCTCCAATATCACAGCTCATTAACTACCACTCCGGACCTCGTATAGTATCCAAAAGTTGCTCCATGTCAACGAGAGACGCGACACCTTACTGCGCACCGCTATCGCCACCTCATTACCACGCCTCCTCCCTGAATGCCTCCACCACTCCATAATTAGGAGCTGCTGAAGTGCCACGCCCCTCCTGTGTCCACCTCCAACCACCCCCCACCCCCACCCCCACTAAAGGCACCAATTTGTATTCACTGTCAGCTCTGATGAGCTCTCATGCAGAGAGATGGCCTTACTACAGGACCTCTGGCTCCCAACACCTAAGCCCCTCTCCTGTTGCCTGCCAGGCACAGCATGCTGATGGACAGGCAAAGAGGGTGAGAGAGTGGGGGTGAGCAGTGAGGCAACGCGTGTCTCCATTTTTTTATGTAAACTCTTCTAACAGCAGAGAGATGTGGCTTGCTGCAGAATCAGTTACTCAACACACAGAAGCGTGGGCTATACTACTTAGATCGCTTCTCACCCTTCAACCAATTGGGTCAGAACAATTTGGATAAAATATGTCATTGTGATTTTTATTTTTCCATTTATTGTCCTTGCTATTTGATACACAAAACAATCAGGTCAATTAGGTCAATCTTCAGTATAATATCTACTGCATTACAGATGTAAGATGGAGCAACTACTACACTCATAGAGCAATTAAAAAATAAAACAGTTACATTGCATCTTTTGCTATTTGCTGATTGCATTGTTTCAAACCTGAACCCCTGATGCATTTTAAGGCTAATTCCACTCTAATCTATCAAGCAGAAACAGAGGTATTTGAAAGCAATTGTGCTATTTCCTGAATTCATTTCTTATCTCTTCTTATGAGACACAATTAGACAATCATAGTTGTGTTTTCAGGTGTTCGTATGGACACAGATGACCTCCGATATGGGGTGGAACGGCTCAGCTGGACGTCCGTTATGTGTCTCTGCTGGACCTGCATGGCACTCTCTCTCCAAACAAATGAACACCTTTCACTCTCAATCCAGCATAAACATATAAAAACTTGAGGTCCAGCTGAGGCGGATGTGAAATCTGGAGAACTCATGGGAAAGGAGATCCTCCCAAGAGAGTCTTGATCTAATCACACACATCTGCACAAACATGGCTCTTTTTTGAACAGACATGTGTTTTATTAACAGTCTCCAACTCAACAGTAGAATGTCCTGTCCTGTTCTCATCCCACACATCAGCTCCTGCATACGTACCAATTGCAGTTGTGTAACAGGTCCTTGATTTCTGTAATCATAAGACCAAATAAGTTACTGGTCTCTTCCTCTGTCTCACGCAACCACAACTTGTTGCATTAATCTAAATTGCACAGATGCAATAATCTGCTCTGGACTAAGGTGGGATAAAACTTGCTTTTGCAAGTCCTGGTCAGCAGCAGCAAAAGCCAGGGGACGCAAATATTTCAGAGGTCACTGGACAGCAGTGGCAGCTCTTTATGTACTGGTTTAATCTGGGATTAGCTCAGGGTCAGGGTTATCTCTCCTCAGCCTGAGAGGAATCAGGAAACAGGGATTGCCTGGAGTAAAGTGGCATTACTGGTTGGCCTGTCCAGAATCACAATGAGCCAGTCGACAGTGTTAACCCAGGGCAAGAGAGAGAGGAAGAGCGTAGGGAGTATGTCAGACAAGACTCACTGGGCTGAGAGATTCACTCAAACACTTCCCAGGCCTGAGTTTCAGCTCAACAGAAACACAACACATGCACTACACCCAGTGACCCTATGAATCAAGTGTATATCATATCTGTCTAGCTGCAGGTATATGCATACAGTAATATATGCATACAGTAACTCTATTTCTTGAATACATTTAGCATGGTTAATTCATTTTAATGTTGATTTAGTACAGAAGTCAGAAGTTGTAACAGACAGGCATGTGACTCCAGGACTGCTTTGACGAGCAGCAGCAGCTACACCAAGACTAAACATAAAGCTCTGACTTCAAGAGACCGGTTACCTTTAGCCTCCCTTATCTTAACCTGGAATGTCTCATCTTCATGGCAGACCATAATCCTCACATGCTGGACACACTCAGAGGTAAAGAGCATCTCTGGTTCTGCTGCCTGGTTCCTAAAGGTGTGTGTGCATCTGGGACGCCATAGACCAGAAGCACCTTGTAATGAAGATTGATCGTTCACTGTGTCGCTCTCATTTGGCAGAGCTAGTGAAAATGGAGAGGTCTTTCACACATCTACTGGACGGGAAACAGACTAAAACCCTACAGTGCTTAACCAAAAACAGAACAATGATGGATAACCAGACTGGGAGGTATATTAAAATATTGTTTACACACAGTGACCCATTAAATCTGAATGACTACACTATCTCACAACAATATTACAAATGTACAAAGCAACACATTGCTACAGTGGAGCTATTATTTTATAAGGATTCCCGGGAGTTTACTTTGACCCGTCATGGACAATACAGCATTTCATAAACATTATTAAATTGTGATCTTCGTGATATTTCTGGTATGGCAGAGAACAACTAATGAAATCTAAAGGCTTCAAAATCAGCCCATGGCAAGCTTAAGCTGAGGTTTCAATTTTCAATTTTTCACGATCTCCATGCTTTGCTCGGGAAAGTAACTCGGCATTCTCTGCAGTGGTAATATGCAGGAAGCTCCCATCCAAAGACGAACATAAACGGATGAAACTGAGAAACACCATGTCTCAGGTAAGAAAGCAAGAATCCTCCACTGAGAAAATAATGTCAGGTGACAATGACAAATTTAGCAGTGTGACAATACCTCTCTGTTTCTCTCAGGTGCATCCTGACAGGCCTGCGTGTGGTGGATTTACCACTGAACAGACACAAAATAAGGGCATTCCTGGTCTATTTGCCACCAGTGACCCACTATCACGCTATGTGCTTCTGAATGCCTTGTTTGTTAAACCAGTGTGGAGTCACAGTGTGGGAGGCCAGTTGTTCTAGCCACTTCCTGAGAATGACAGGAAGATAGGACAGATTGTGACAGCAGCCATTGTGGCTCTGCTCCAGGTCTCTTCCTCCCACCAGACTCCCACTGCTCCTTCACCCTGGCATGCACTGCCACCTCAGCGCTTGTCTTCCTGCTTCTTGGGGGGTAGGGTTAATGAGAAGTTGTTGGATAGTCCAAGAAAGTTTTTTTTTTTCTTTCCTTTTTATTTGCCAGGAGGAGATTTTCCGGCTGATCATGATATTGATGGAAGCGGGGGTAGGGCCGTGACTGCAAAAATGAAACACCAGGGTAGGAACAAGACCACCACGGAGGATGAAACTGCACATGACGCCATCTCGTATTCAGTCCACTTCAGACAGAAACAATGGCAACTGCACCAGTGGAAGAACAGGTGCTTAAAACCACACATCGCGCTGTTAAGCCACAATCTTTAACCTCGCTGAAAATTCCTTCACCACGACAGTCTCAAGCTGGAGGCCGATGGATCATCTCTCTTGTCCCTTCCCTTGTTGAACAGAGACAGAAGGTCGGTTGAGTTCTGATGTGGTCCTGATTCCCAGGCTTTGGACACAGGAAGCGAGATTAAAAGACAAATCCCATTTTTCCTATGTCAACAATGTCACTGCATTTTGCCTGAACACTTCATTTCTTTTTTCAACGGGCACTCATCTGTGTTAAAGGCGATTAGCCTTTTCCAAACTGCTTTGTGTTTTCGGCTGCCGCCGCCTCACTGTGCCTGTTAATCAGTGGGGCTGCACTGCTAACACTTGCTCCAGTGGAAATGGAGGATCAGAGGGGTAAAAAGGCTAATATGCTTAGAAAACCAGCCTGCATTAATGCCCACTTCACACCGGGAGGGGTTTGTGCATCGAAGCTCTTTTCTTATTCTTGACTTTTTCAATATTTTTTTCTTGTGAATAACTGAATAATAACTGAGAGCAGCACAACAATTGTTATCTTAAAACGCAGTAACATTGTCACCGCACATAAACTTCATCGCATCTCCCTCTTCAACGCCTACACGTCGGTCTTCTTCGCAGTTTGTTCCGCTCTGTACAGGCATAACTCGATCTAAACAGTTTCTGAAACAGTACATTTATGCAGCTAATAAAAGGAGACCCATCCAGAGGTTACAAGATTGATTTCATGGTTCTGTCTAAAGCTGTAAGCCTGCTGCTTCTAAACCATGGCAGTTTTAAGGGGCCTTCTAAGGCTCTGCACTCTTATCCTTTCTGAGTCAGAATGAGATAATAGGTTCCCTTAAGATGGATAAGAGAGATGAAAGATGGAGACCAATATCTAGTATTTATTTTCACAAGTTTTCTTTGTTCAATGTAAAAATATTGCTTGAAGTTAGAAGTTATTCTTCATGTTTTCTATAAACCTCACTCTTACCCACATCACCAGCAACAATGTCTTTTCCTCTATTCGTCAAATTCATTTGCACAAGATTAGTGTCAGTTTAACTTGGTCTGATTTGTACCTCTACCCTTTAAATAGGTAGATTCTTAGAGCTTCATTTGTCTCATTGATGTCTCTGTAAGTTGGTGTTAAGGAGATAGTCACGCAGGGAGGTGGTGGTTTGCCGGGTCACTGAGTTTACCAAGCCGATTTAGTCATCCCAGTTTGTCACCGGTAATCTCGCTGCACCTAACATGGTGATAAAATCAGCCTGATAGCCACAGGGGATGGACAGGGAAAGACGAGGACAGAGTGGGTGAGAGAGAGATGCAAGTGTTTGTGTGTGCATGACTTTATCCCTCTGTCACTCTCACACACATACAGATAATATGCATAGCATGCACAGATAAACACGCAGGTTATCAGCACGCAACACAAGGGAGAGTGTGGACTGGACATTCAGCAGCTGGATTTATTTGAATAAAATGTAATTATGGACTGACACTGATGTGTAATTGAAAGTGTGTTACAGTAGTTCCAACTGCAGCTTCTATATGTGTGCAAGAGCAGCAAGCAAGACTGAGCAGAAACATGAAGTAACTCCAGATGGTACAGAACAAGAGAAACAAAAAGTGTGCAAAAGGTTAATTTTGTTTCCTCTGAGGAGAACATTTGATGTGTTTGCTATGGCAATGCTCACCAAAACCTCAGCCCTAAAAGAAAAAGAGAGACATCCAGCCAAAGCATCCTTTTCTATCTTCTAAGCCCCTCAGTATGGCCTCTTTTTGCCCCATCATAAACACTTTTTTTCCTCAGCTCGAGCAATATGTTTTCTGAATCAGGGGAGGCCTCTTTTTTTTTACACAGCCAAGCAGAATAATGGGGCTGAGACCTCTGTGAACTAAAATGGTGCACAACACAAATAATACAAAGACACGTAATTTTAAAAATGAACTTGGTGGGTCTTACCTTTTGCTGACAGCTCAGCAGGGCCTAATTTAGAGAGCAGCTTTTATTTCAACACGTTTTCAGGAAATGTGCTTGCCAAAATGTCTTCAGTGACTTCAGGTGCAACCAGGTTTAACACTTGACATGCAGTAAATTCTCGGGGTGAATTTTTACTCTACAGGTTGTCTTGGCTTAGCCCTAAGCTATATATCCACTTTTCAACAATGTGTATGGCTAAGAAAAACAAAGTCAAACTAAAAGGTGGGATTTATTCATTCAGACTGAATTTAACTACTGTGGCAGTTGAACTGTGAAAGCTCTAATTGCCGACCGAAGCAGTTTGACCCGTCAGAATGATGTCTAACTGGGTGCAGATACGCTAGTGGCGCAAAGATTGATTTTCCTCGTTTCTGTTTGGTCCAGCTTTCGAAGCAGAAGCACTCGTGTGACTGAACGTGATTTTCCTAGCTCACGCTCCCTCTGGTACAACTAAGTCTGTCAAGACAAAACAAACTCTTCCACTCATCATTTGATTGCCTTGCAGCTCCTCTCCACAATGAAATTGGGAAAGTGACCTCCACGAGGGAAATACCAACAGTACATGATTGATCACCTGGACTTTTTACACATTTATTTAAGGGCCTCCATTTCAGCCAAAAAATGTAGTAACACAGAGGAGTTGCTATTCAGGGAAGTATTGAGTCTCAGGGGAAATGGGTGGTGGGTACAGGAGATTGGCAGGGAAGAGGGTGTCAGAGTACATAACGCACACTACACCATCACATTTCTAACAAAAATAGACATTATTGACCTACATAAGTGCTTTCGCACATGCACTGAACTTTGGAGATTCTCCAGAGATTGTCTCGTAGGGCTGTATGTGTGAACGCAAATATCCCAAGAAGTCACTCCAAAGATTCTCCTGCCAGCTCCCTAATATAAGCTCTGGGTGATGTCCAAGTGAGCGCATGTGAGAACACAGAAGGAGAAACTGTAGAGGATCCACAGCGAGTGAATGGGCCAGTGCCCTGCCTTCTGCCCGCTCAACTCAGGCGCCACCCCCTCTCTTGGATCCTCCAGAGAGACCCAGACAATGTCCCACTGCGTTTGACATACAGTACGTAAAAGGCAAACTCAGAAGAATATCTGGACCCAAATTTCAAAATATTTCCCCGGGTTCATGTCTGAAAGTGGCTTATGTGACTCTTGTTTCATTTCTGACTGCCAAAAAATAAACTAGCACAAGGATAATATTTGCCAACGTCTTCCTTACAGTTTTTACAGTTTAGATCAAATCCTAAATTTTCTATTCATTGTGGAACCAAAAATGGCTTAAAACATGTTTTTATAAAAAAAAAACATGTGGCTTTCCATTCTAAATCTATTGCCTCTTCCGTAGAAGTGTACGCCCACATTTCTGTGCATTGAGGGTGCATTACACATGTTCAGTTTTAACTCCAACGGTTAATACAATCTGCCTACACCGTGACGACCTTGTCAGACAGTGATTTAGACAATGTCATCCTCCTCTCAGATTACAGCAATTACTTGCACACAGTGTTATCGTAATTTAAGAGGAATGCTGGCCACAACTATGAAAATAAGACTCAAGTTGTGATAAATCTGTTGCAGCCTTATAACATTGTTTTCAGTTGTGTGAAAACATGTGTTAACTATCTTCAACCAGTGAGTGTTCTTCTCAATAGAAGCTAAATCCCCCTTTCACATGAAAGAACACCTGCAGTCCACAAAATAACATAATCCATAAATGGGAATTTACGTGAACCACATCAATGTAATAAACCCTCTTGTTGTCTCTGGCAATTTGAAAAGTGTCAGGTTGGGAAGGGTTGATACCCCGTCTCATTATTCCACAAACGTTTATTTGACATGGAATCAGCCGTTAATCCACAGAAAATCTTCCCGTGTTTTTCTACCAGGACGGTTTCAATGGAGGTTGGTGGGAAGCAGCTGAGGGATTGCTGGACAGCATTGCCTCTAAGCTACAAAGGTAAGCATCCCACACTGGCAGTGTTAGCGGCCAGAGCGCTGCACTCCTCATAATGACTCATTGATCTGCGCTTCTCAATCCCTGCCAGCCTTATCTCAGCTAATGGGGCGGCATCACAGTCTGTCACAGGCTGCAATCTCTCACAGAGACGGAGTGCACTCGGAGGTCAGCGCTGTTGCTCTCCAGTGGTAGTACACTTTAACCAGGTGGACAAAAAAAAGCTTAATGTATCTTTCTGAATCTCTCCTTTCTTATTTGACAGGTCCACACACCCTCTAACAACCGTTCTGTTGTTGTTGTTTTTTCTTCCTTTCGGAGTGCCGTGATATACTATCCCTCGAAGACTTTCTTTTATCATTTCAATAACAAACTCGCACTTCACACATACATAACTCTTCTAGGGGCATGATAGCCTGGCTTTGACCCCAAAACATTTGAGGGTTACAAAAGAACTCCTCGACACGAACCCATGAAATGCTCCCAAATCCACAGTCATTTATAACTTTATGTGCTGGCATGACAGAAGGACACAGCAGGGAGTAAGTGGGAGGGGGAAAGACGGCAAACAGGATGAGAGGAGCAAATGAAAAGTCTAAATGGAGCAAACAAGTTCACTGTAGTACAGTGTATATCCCTCAGCTGGCTCATTCAGCCTGCTTCCCCTGTTGTTCCCAGTGTGACTAGGCAAGGTTATAGGCAGAGGGAATTTCTGTCAGACAAACTCAACATCACAATATGCCCTTTAAAGCTGTAAGGCATAACCTTTTTAATATAAACAGTCATGACATTCAAACCATAGTTCACACAACGCTGATAAAGCAGCTCCACATGACTCTCACTGTGTTTCTCACTAAAGCAAAGTTTTGTTTTGGTGTTGGTCAGCGACATTCCTGCACTGCACACAGAATGACACATTTTACATCGGGACTCATGAAGGCAAGGCAGAAGCACAATGACTACATAGTGCTCATTCGCATACGGTTGGATTTTGGCTGAAAACCCAGCGAAGCACACACAAAAAGTTGTAGATGTATATTCTCCTGCTAAAAAAAAACCCCACCTGAATGCCCAGTTGCTGCATAATCGTTTCTTTAATCACAATTACGATTTTGGTTTCCCAAGATTAAATGAACATGATTGTCCAATATTGAAAATGCATGTCCAATATTGAAAATGCTGCTGCTGTTCCTGCACCATGCAGCTCCAAGTATCCTGGATGAGTAGTGCTACAATAACAGAAATAATCAACACACTTACTTACTGGAGTACTATAGAAACAACAATTCAATGTCTTGCACAGCAAAAGGTGGTTCTCTGTCACTCTCTCTCTCTGTGTATGAGTGAGACTGAGGAGGAAAAGAAAGAGAAGTAGAAGGTCTTGTAAAAACACTTGGCAGTGTTTGGGTAAGTACCCAGAAGTCCTACTGCATTCTAAGTACCATATTATTTCAGTGTTACTTGACTGACCAGAAAGGGGTTGCAGCTCAAGCATGAATTTTCTTTAAAACTACGGTTGAGATATGATACTAGTATCTAGTATCATATCTGTCCAATACTGGCCAAAACCTTCAATATGAGTAAATTATTTTCACAAAGGCAACATGCTGAAAAGAGAGGTATCCAATGCCACCACCATCATGTGACAAAGACAAGACAAGACCATTCTAAATTCTGTGCTGCATTTACTCAGTTCCAACAATAATTCTATTTGACCTAAAGTCAGCACTGGGACACGTGTCTGAGAGAGTCTACTAAAAGAAAACACTACCAGGAAAAAAAATAGAGCTGATCACAACCACCCATCATCTTCATCTTTCCTCATTAACCCAGAGGAAATCCGTCTCCCTCAACTCAGTCATGCCTGAGGTGACATCTGCTCAAGGCAGCAGACACACAGACAGCTTGACAGCTGTGGAAATATAAGGAGCTTCAACAGAAATCAAAACTCGGCCTCCCTGAGAAATCTTAATGACCAGTCAGTCTTTCCTTACTCGGGTTTTAATCTGCCACAGCCAGACACACCTGACAGCCTTGACATTTGACTGACAGGTAGGATATCCTACTCTGTGACCCTGCAGCCCTCCCCTCCAGCAATTCTGGCAGAAGATATATAACGAGCTACAGGAGAGGTCAAAAGTAGAGTCCAAAGAAGCAACGGTTTTAATTCAGAGCAAATTCCTAAATGGAACAGGCAACAAACCAGCAGAGAGGAGGCCTAAAAAGAAATTGCTCACTCATTTACTGATACATTGTGTTATGATCCAGGGTTGTTTGGTCTGTCAGATCAAGATTCAGCAAAGTTATGTGCCCAAAACGTGAGGCCAGCGGACTATACCTACATATACTGAAGGATCAGACATTCCAAAATAACAATTCTAGGTTTTCAGGCTAAAATTGTCAAAGAATGGTTCAGAGAGCATCATTTTCAAACAGTGATTGGCCACCGCAGTGGTCCAACATCTATCCAACGCCACATTCAAGCTAATGGCCAACCGGCTCTATATTTAGTGTGTATATTAAGTGAAGATTGCAGTGAAAAAATGAAAACAAGTACAGGAGAAGGCAATAGCTGTGGGTGTGGGATATAGGTTGCAGACGTGAGGTCGGAGGATTAATCGCAGTCATCTCAACTTTCAGCGTGACAGAAGCTTTTGCTTTGACAGGACATGAGGGCTGTTCATTGAAGCTCAGGCTGTGGTGGGTGTTCTGACTCAAAATGACTTCTTTAAAAAAAAAATATATATATATAAGGAAGTCTATGTGAGTGGAGGCATACAGTATTATAATGATTGACAGAAGATAAAACATGATCTCTAGGTTTCGGTATTAACAACAGATCCATGACTTTGAAGGCTTGTAGGTTGCCAAAACAGCACGTAGGGTTTTATAATGTTGTTAAGAAGAAGAGGGTTGGCAGGAAAGACGGCTTTGCTAGATGCAAGTGACGGAGTCTGCCGTCTCTATACTCTAGTAACAGTAGATTATACTGTAGCTATCAGCTCTAGTGTTCATTTCTATTTAGGCTAAAGACCGAGCAAACTCCACTGTGGAGGAACGTTCCTCTTTCTCACACTCTTTGGCCTTACAGCACCCAGCAATTGAACATCAATTCAGTCTTTGTCATCCCAAAGGGGACCACATTTATAGATTTGTTCAACTTCGCCAAACAGAACAAATAGCCGTTCCAATTTGTTAGCATTTAATGGGGCATGTTATTATTGGCCCTGCTGAGACATATTACACAGAAAGTCAAACGCGATAACGCTGACGTTATTCCACATCATTTACACTATGTTGATTCAAGGTTTGATTGTGCAAACCATTGCCACGGGACCAAGTGATGTCATCAATGTACTTTATTATCAGTCGACTAAAAATAGACGTTTTCCATTTCGTTTGGCAGAGCGTCCACGTTTCCTAAGTCAACAAGGACTTATAAGCTTATAAGCTATATAAGCTTTGTCTCAACCCTTTGGCATTTATACCATGACAAGGATGTATCTCATCAACTGCTACCTCAGAGGAAAATGTTAATCTGATCTGAACAGGAACACACTCCTAAAACCAGTGTTTGGCTGCTTTCGCTTCCAAACCTCACTTTCTGTCACTCTCTCTCTGCATCAGGCGATGCACAGCTGTGAACAAGGCAGAGCCTTCTGCTATTATCCAGGCTCCTGCCACACCCACACCATGGTTCTGAAAAACATTTTAATTGACAGAGCAATTAAGTGAGACAAGTCAAAACAGAGCCCTTCTGGAGGCTCCCTGTGAGGAGAGAGTAATCTACCTCCCCGGGCAAGTTTTTCTTGAGAATGTGGAGTATTCATCAGAGAGGGACAGTTCACTGCAAAGAAAATATCTGGGGAAAAGTGTGGTAAACTGCTGTATATCACCGCTGGGAACAGTGGGAGATGAATTGATGTGCATCTCCACTTGAGGGTCACGCCATATTTTACTTGATTTACTACATATCTGGCATGTGTTATAATACTGCCAATGGGTTTTTTTCCAAAACCACATGATGGGCTATTAGACTTTCTTGCTTTTAGTGTACTTCCAAGCAGGTTTATACCCATTCCAATATGAACATTTAATTTAAGGCATGAAAATTGCAATAATTACAATAAAAATCGTGCATACTATATTTTTTTTTATTTATATATATTATCCATATTATAACAACATATTCATTTTCCTCATTTAAGAGCTTTTAAAGCAGCAGTTCTTCCGAGTAATGAACATGTGACCCAATGATAAATAATAGAAATAATAATAAACACAGTTTAACACCATCAAACTCAGGCTTTTTTGTTCCTAACATACATGTGAGGGAAGACGTTAGAACCAGGGCTGCACCTTGAAGTTCCACTGAAATCAAACTTCTAAGAGTAGAACTTAACTTTTAACATTCATCTGTCACCACTCCTCACGATCAACAACCACTTGTGCCGCATTAAAATCAGAATGAACATGAAGGTATCCTTACTCAGTCTTGTATCTTACATCTCATGTGCACAAAACGTTTAATTAAATTGTATTACTGTGTAAGATTATTCACAGCAGGCTTTTAGCGGAACCCAGTCCATTGAGACAAAATGAATAATAATGTCCACAGGCGTTATCAACAAACATTTACCATCGCATGGAAACATCCATCCCAACAAACACATAAATTAGGAAAGAGAGGAAACAGTTTGACAGGTAAACCATCAGGTGTGTCAGTGATTGTCCGCAGTCATGACAGCTCTTTTCAGAGCTGATTCAATCTTACCCTCTGATTAACGCATAAAAGTGAATTTTCTTGACATCTCAAATGGCAACCACTGCCAAGCAGCTGAGGCATGTTGCTAAGAGGGTGAGAGAGAGAGAAGTGGGGACGTATTAAAGTAAGTATGGTGAAGGTAGAGGAGGGACCCAGCTGTGAAAAGACTCATAACGTATCTATCAGCAATTCTGCTGTCTGCATGTTAAAGCTATTTTAGAACTTGTCATAACATGGATCTTTTGTTCTATGAGTTCTTTCTCTTCCTGCCATGTTTTGACAAGGTGAAAGAAAATGTGATGGTGAACAGAAAGGCAATCCTAAAACATAATGTCATTTGAAAATCCCACATATTCATGTATTCCTGCTGTTCCATAGCCTCTAAAAAGAAAGGAAAATTCAGGTTGGTACATTTTTTGGACTGACGAGGAGACTGATTTTATGCTGTCAGCTTAAAAAAATAGGATATTCTGAAGTGGATGGTGGAAAGACTCAGAATAGTGCTTGACGTCCTAACAACCCGCTAAATCAGAAACCACCTAATACTAAAAAGCTATGAGGGGGCGTGTTACCCCCAAGCACAGTAGAGAGAGAGACACTCTCAAAAATCTACTGGTATACAGTAACAAGGCAAATCTAATAGCATCATCTGCGTGGCGACCCCGAGAGAGAGGAGAAGCCGAAAAAGACAAAAAAAAAGAAAGTCAGAAAATGTACTTGATGAACCAACAATTTCCATGCACTCCAGCTCAGCCAGTGAGTCCTAAGATGCCCTGGAGATTAACCCACAAACACATGACTGAGCTGTATGCTTGGCTCAACACAGACACTGAAGAGTTAATTCCACAGTGCATTCCATCTCCTCAGTGTGTTGTTAAACATGCTGCATCTCACTTAATCATCATTTATCTCTCCACCACTAATTAGTTCCAATCAATTACCTTTGCTCAATGCTCCTTCCCCGATTTAAAAAAAAACAACAGGAAGCACTGCTTATTCACTGCTGCTCTTTTTGCCGGCCTTTTAAATATTCCCTCGGGTTAGTCTCACAAGCTTTTTTTTCTGCCAGGGGGCCTTTGAAAGCCATTGCTCAACACAGAGTCCTGCGTGTGACAGAGGGGGACGCTTTGGACACTTGGACACCCTCTCGGGTCTCGCACTATGAAGGAGGGGAAGTTAACTTACTTAACTATGGCGTTAAGGTAGCAAACACTCGTCACAGTTAAGCTGTGCTCCATCTGACAGTTATGAGCAGAAGAGGAGAAACGCTGTAAAGGTGGGTGATGATATCAGTCATTAGCATCTGAGGTAGAGTTGGGAAGTTTGTACAAGCAGTAAAAGCAGCAGAAACACAACCACGACAGTAACAGATGCATGGATGGCTGCTTGCACACCAGTGACAGAATATGGACAGTTACTGACTTTCTATGTGTGTAACTTTTTGACTTGGGAAGCCTCTCTAAAACTCCTTCCGCACTTTCTGCAACTCTATTCCTCACTGTGCACTCTTGGCTGTCTTTTATTTCCACCCTGGAAGATGAAACATACGCATGTCACAACTGCGAAGGTAGGAGAAGAGAAGTGATGCTAAAACCTGATCCACACTGTAGCCCACGAGAGAGAGAGAGATTTTGGATAGTTTCCGATAGGAGTAGGAGTGAAATCTTAGCCTACTCTGCCTGCCACTCTTCCTCCTCTCTGTCCTCCTTTCTCTGTCTAACCCTCCCTCTGTCAGGCTGCTTCATCACAGACTCTGGGTCTGTTTGTCTTCTCACAGAAAGGAAATGCAAAGTAGGCTGCTTCGAAACTCTGGGAAACGCCACAGGACGTCCCTCGGGGAAATTAAATACGACCACTAATCCACACGGTAAAGTGGCAATAAAGTATTTATTAACCCCCAAAGAAGGGCTAAGCAGGAAAACAAGCAACTGGGTTAAGAAGTCAGCCAGGGACTTGCACACAGCAACAGCAATCCTCTCATTGGAAGACTTACAAAACAATGAGAGGACGTGCAGAGCTCAGAGCATATGCATCTTGCTCAGACAATCAAGGAGATCAGAGAATCAAAGAGGGGAGTGAGTGATTGAACAAAGTGAACAACATTAAGGTATTACTAAATAGTTTCACAAACACATCCCCTGATACTCACAAGCTTATGTGCTTTCACACTGTAACACATCGCACACTATTGCTTTGGTATGGTGCCAGATTAGAGAGGAGGACGTAAACAATCGCTACTGCTCCTCTCGACTTTTATTTTCCCTGCATGTGAGGACCTCATTTTTCACCTCCATTCAAAACTGCTGTCCTCCCTTTGCAGCGCCACAGTGGTGCTCCTTGGACCTGGACAGAGGAATCTATAGGCAGCATAGAAAAAGGCCTGCGGGATGCTGTGCGCAACATTCATTGGAGGGGGAAAAAAAAGGCCCGATGCCAGTTTGACGCCCACCCCCAGGTCTCCCAGAATGTGAATGAACTTCTGTGAATATGAGGCAAACCTACACAAACGCCCCTGCAGCTATAGGACCTTCACAGGGGGAAGAGTGTGTGGGCGACGTCAAACAACACCACCAACAAGGGGAGTTGCATGCCAGGGTTCCTCTTTTGACACTTTGTCACCAATCAAGAGGAGGTAGCGCCACAGGAGGGGGGCCTGAAAGGATAGGTCACTGACAAAAACCGCTGGCTCTGGCCCAGCCTCTATAGATGTCAATGAGTGTCCATCTCCATATACTGCAATTAACACCTACTCCACCAACAGGCAGGAGGCAGCAATGGGGACATCTCAAAATCAGCATTTCAAAACCATCGCACGACAAAGACATCAAAGTGCATGCATTGTTTAATGCCAGAGTGCCCTTATGGGCTAAACTCTTCAACGTCTCTTCCATACAGCCTCATTTCCCCCTCAATGATGTGGAATAGTGTATGACCTCATCGGAGGAGGTGGGAAGAAGGGACCAACCATACAGAAAGGATTAGATGGCAGGGTTCAGTTGGGTGAAACGCTGACTGTGATTTACTCTTTCAAACAAACACCATATCAGTATGGGGAATGTTGATTTACTTATTGTAGCCTGTGGCTGTTGATTGATGTCTCACTGAATAGAAGAAGGGCAGCACTGTGTCTGCCTTTAATCACGTCTTTCCATCGAGTGGAATGGTTCCAGTACGATACATATTTTTTTGTTTTCCCATTAGGAACAGTATCAAAATAACCGTCCCCGACCGCTCCATTTTTTCGGAACCCTTCCCTTAGGGTGCTAGAGTAATGGTACGGTACAGGCTTGCGTTTCCACTGAGAACAGCACCTTTATTTGATAGGCACATAGCGTGACAACGAACCAGATCTCAAAAGTCAACAACAAAGCAGACAACAATGGAGGACATCCAAGCTTTGCATGAGAATATACTGTGGGCATTGAAGAAACATCGCTCTCAAGGGAGTGACGTTTTTCTGTCATGGGTGGAGGCAGACCGGCTCCACCCTGATCTTACTGTGCCTTATTACTCTGGTACCCCAAGGGAAGGCTGCCAAAAAAAAATGAATGGCAGGGTTGGTTGGTTATTGTTGGAAATATTCCTAATGGAAAACAGAAATTCATAACGTACTGTACCAAACTGAACCGTTCCACCCAATGGAAACAAGGCTTTAGTGTGAATGGAACCAAGGGCATGTACGCACATGCAGAAACTGGCTCCTTTCATTTTTATTGAACATCTGATACTTGACCCGGCTGAACTGATGCATAAACACTGCACTGATTAAAAGCAACCATACGTTTCAGAACAGGCTCCAGTTAAATAGATTACGTGGCTGATGAATGACTTGTAAAATGTTGGTTCGAAACATGGTTTAAATACAGACTTAATCCAGGTCAGCAAATGACTTCACCATCACTGGCATGACAATGTTTATGTAACTTTTGTAATCTGTACGTTTGCAGCATGTATCTAGATCATGAAACAAAGATTAAGTGTCAGTGAACTGAGAACAATTTATATATTATATACCATGCAGTGCCTGACACTGGTTCTTTAAGTATTAGTAGTGTTCCAGCTTCTCCTGATATGATGTAATTTACATGCTGTATGATGTGATATTCACAGACCAAGGTATTTGGCATAAAAAGTTCTACTAGTCTAGAGAATATGACGATACATTAGTCGTGCATAGTGCTTCATTAAGTGTCCTGCACAGAATTTGCAACATAGTGCATATCATTTGAATGTGATCTTTAAACGACACACAAATATTGTTCCCTTTATTCAAAGTCACTGTGTATTTACTGTAGCCTTCAAAGAGAGGAAGTCTCATCACTCATTACTGCTCCTAGCAGCGTACGCAATGTAACTCAATCCCCCACGGGCAGAGGGTGAGAAATGATATTGAGGTTGTAGACCAGAGGAGGGGCTCTGGCCTTGACCTCTACAGTCAGTGTCATGGCCTTCCACTTGACCTTTGAAGAACTACCACAGAGCTGGATCCACACAGGCCTGAATGTCTGAGAGTACTTTTAAAAGCTGATATACCAGTGCTGGGCTTTTTTATACACGCAGCCACAAACAGCCAGTGGATGGAGGCAATGTGAGCGACTCTCATGTGCTGTATCTGCATACAGCTTGTAAATGTGGTCACAGGAGACAAATCTAGGACGTATTAATGCCAGGTGTGAAGAATCGTAGGCTATTCCCTTGTGATTAGACCTTAGATCAGGATGGAAACGTAAACACCAGGTCTGAACAGGTCATATGATGGCACAGTTTGCCTGTGGGTAGATAACGAGTCCCCCTCGCGTCCTGCTTCATTTGGTTTCACTTGAGAAGCACATTGAGAGAAGGTATTATCAGAGTCTAAACTGTAAACCCACTGTGGCACTTGGGTGCAGCCTTGAGCGTGGTCACCGACCGTGTCTGATCCGTCTGGACCATTATTCTATCTGACACCTTAATCTGCCACTAGAGAAACACTAGTGCTAAGAATATATAGTGTTGAGCTCCAGCAGTGGTGCAGAGACAAAAGCCAGTGTGAGTTCTCGACCCGTTTATCCAGTCTACGCTATTGTCCTGTTTTCACAGGTGAGAAAAGACACCAAATCCCACAGGAACTTTTAATTATACCATCTAGAAAAAGCACCAACCTTGAAGCTTAGCAGGTGCACTAAATACCCAGTTGCCGAAAGCAGTCTGGCCACTATGTCAATCATGAGAACACGACAGTATTATCTGTGGAACAAAGAAGTAGCACCATAGCAAAATCATTCTGACTGACAGTTTCCTTCACACCACTGTTAAAGTTTTATAAAATCCCACCTCGCATTATGTGACTGACATAATCTCCGGTTACTATAATGACAGACAAACCTCACCCCGGCAGCTATTGTGATTACAGGAAATCACCGAGCACGGTTTCATTATTTGGTTTTAACATGTGGAATCCTTTACTTACTGCATCATGTTTGCCCCACATTCTGCATCGACCTAAAAGACATAATTGCATCAGCTCCGCTCTGTTTGTAATGGTCGCTCTGATTCTGTACTCCTGCGAAGCTGGAACAATTGAACTTCCATGAATTAAAAACACATGAATGGTGATGCTGCACAGGTGGGCAGAAAGTGATTCACAATAATCTGCACAGTTTGACTGGTATTTTCCGCTCCACTGAGAAGGGATCCGGAGGGAGGTGGAGGCAACAGATGCAACAACATGCCCATGAAAGACAAGACGGACAGACAACACTGGCTCCTTAGTGTTTTTGTCAGACAATCTCAGTTTCAGTGGAGGAGAAGCACTGACACAGCCCGTAACTTGACTCAGGGGCTGATACCACAGGTGAAACCCCGAGCACAGATGAAGCACCATGCCCTTAACACAACATATCCCTCTTTCTGCAGATGCTAAAAGAGAGTGGTACTGACATGCCAGGAATCTCAAACACCCTGGTCCCTGTGCATTAACTGCTGTTTCCATGCAAGGGGGGGGAGGATAAATGAGTGGAAGAGGGAAGACTGCAGCAGGACACCACGCAGTCAAAGACGGGACTATATTTAGTCGCCACTCTGTCACCTTCATTTTCCTCTGCCAACGATAATCCCCTATAGAGATGAATAAGAACCGCGTTACCTGCAAACACAGTACAGTATATCCAGCAGCCATTGGCCAGATGTTAAAGAAAACAACATTTCCTCTTTATCAAACCTTAGGAACACCCAAGCGGTCTGTGATAGACTTTTACAACCTTGCAGCCATGTGCCATGATAGTCAGATAGGGCAAGGTGCCAAGAGACTATATTCTATATCACTCAGGTACAATGACTTTTTTCATGGGCCATCATAAAAGGAAGGCTTGTGTGTGCTTAACAAGCATGGGACGAAGAGGATAGAGGATACTCAAGAAACACCAGCGCTGGGTGGGAGGCACAGACAGCACTGATGGTTGGCTGACACAGCTATGAGATGACACTTTGACCACAATTTTATTTTGCACAGAGAAACTGGCACCATCGGAGACAAACACAAGATCAGTGCAGGTTTCAGGGGCAACGTGCAGAAAAGGTGCCAAGAGGAATATCACACATCTCCCACACATACAGTATAGTTGAGCAGGAGGGAGAGAGAGAGAACAGCACTGTCTAATGGTGCAAGACAGATTTAATATCTAAGTTTAAGTGCAGATCACTTTGTGCCACATTTACCAGCTTTAAATACATCTTTACTGCGATGGGCATCACTTCAATGGTTGTCAGCAGCAAACGGTGCTATTTGCAGTTTAACTTTTCAGAGATGAAGCATTACCACACGAGATACCATCAAAATGTCATCTCCTGTTCTCTAAAGTAAGAATGAGAACTTAAATATAGGAATTCTTTTAACCTGTAAGTGTTGTTTTTTTCTTATGTTGACAGAGAACATAGAACTATTAATAATAAAAATCATAATTTGCTAATCGCTTTGTTTCAAACGGCATTTAACGGATTTAATTTAGCCATTTTTAAGAGCTACTAAGAGCATACTACATGCATATCATCACTTAGGAATTCACAATAATCAAATCAAACTGCCCAATAAAGACAAGTCGAATCATATTATGTGGAGAGGAAATATTTGCCACAGTATAGCAAATTGCATGTTCTTAGCACGACAGCAAAGACTGTTAAAACAAAAAAAACAACAGCAAATTTAGCTTTACTTACAAAAGAATATAAAAATATTTAATTTAACAAAGATAAGACAATTCACATAGATCATTCAAATTCAGCATATGTTGTACTTTAGACCGAACTTGTGCTCTTTTTCTCCCTCAGCTGTCGCTATCGCATCATCCTCATTGCATTCCACTGAAACCAATGTAGCAACTGGTCCGGAAATAAAAACTAATCATGGTTTCTATCAGTCATCCAACAAACTGGGGGCATGGTTAAGGTTTGAGGTGCTCAGTGGCAGGCAGATAATCGATCCCTGATTCCCAACCTGTCAATCTCTCTCTCAGTGTTTAGATATAAACCCTGACTGGATGATCATCTAGCAGCAGGTTTGGACAGGTCAGCCTTTCATTTAAGTACAACTGCGGCAAGTTTTGCAATTGCAATGACACAAAGAATCTATTATTATTATTATTATTATTACCATGACACTGAAGCTTTAGTGGATTTGCATCCTAGATACAAAACCACACCTCCAAACTTTTCTCCACCAATGACGTCCTCTGCATCACAGTGTTGGATTAACCCCGTTTCTCGAACCCTGGGTTCAGACCAGACACGACAAGAACCATCTTCTCTACCCACACTCAATCAAACTTCAAACATTTGAGTTATGAAGGCGACTGACAAGTAAGTGACGCTCCTGACAGGTGGATCACAGCAGAGTGCAAGCTGCACCAGACCAAGCTGCGTTTGCACTTACACCACTATCACCACCCTACCGACTGTGTTCAGTGGTTAACCACCGTGCTTCAAGGGAGGAGAGAATTTTAAACTAAATATAACTGGGCTTTGCTGCTGTGGAGACATGCTGAGGGGGTCTGGGACATGGCCAAAGTAACAGTGGTTTTCAATGCTTTGTCAGTCATTACTTTGCTACCGTGGGGGATAGACGGACTCAAAGCTCACAAACAATAATTACAGATCACAGCTGGGGCACTGCCTCTGTGGCCACCACACATTTCAACAATGCTGCAACATCAGAGTTAGGTTCAAGGTGCACCAGTGTGTGGGAGAAATCCTGTACATTATCAACAACAGCAGTGATCAGCGACGGTAACGTCACATTGTATTTATTTAAAAGTTCACTATAGAAGGGTGTCATTACAAATTCTCCAAAGAAACAACAGTATATTGGTCTCTTTGAGATATAATATAATATTGAGTCAACACTCAGCTGGCTCCGTCATACTTAATCAGGTGAGTGATAAGATAAGAAAGACGCCTGATGTATAGAGCGCCAAGAAGAAAGTGACCACTGAAAAGGTATTGTGTAAAAAAAAAAAGAAGAAAAAACAGTAATAACAGTTTAAACATTTACCAGTAGAAGTGACGGCATGGCGACAAGGGCAGCCACACACCTGCTATAGCCATAGCGACTTATTGAACCTCCTCGCTCCAACACAAAACACACTCGGCCACACACACACTTACACCCAATATAGACTTAAGACTCTGTCGAGGAGTAAAAATAGGAGCCTGGTGTTTGGAGGGTGTGCAGATGACAAATATGTGGAATAATGAGGAGCCCGAGTCACTTGGTTTTACTGCCACCTGCAATGCTAGTGGTAAGTGTGTGTATTGTTGCAAAGTTGACCCACATTCTGTTGCTGTCCCTGTGGATTTGGCCTTGTGTGTACGAGGAGGGAGGAGGGAGGAGGACATGCTCTAATCCTTATGATGTTGTGGTAAAAGGTCTTTCCCTTTGTTCCCCCACATCATTATCCCATTGCTGGTGTTGCCAGAGGAGTCATTTCAAATTTCATTAATACCAACTGGAAAATGGTGAGTGGTTCATTGAGTTTATTCAAACGCAATTTCTGTGGCTCCACCTTCAGATGTAGATTATGTCTATGTGGCTTTTCCAAGTGAATATTTACAGTCATGGAGACTCTTGACCCTCTGTCTCCGTTTCTTCCTGTTTACCGGTTGTCTGTTTATCTACGCAGACTAAAAGATGCCTTTGTTTAAACATATCTAAGACATCAGTAAACCTTTTTAGTCACCAGTTTACTCCTACAGCCTATCAAGCAGCATAGAAACCACAGAGTGCAATTTGTTTTGAATATGAATGTCCGTTTCCTTGTGATTAATTTAAGGTTTAAGGTTCAAGGTTTATATGTAGTATAAGGCCTGACATAGCAAAGCCATAAGCATGGATTTAGAGTTGGCCAAGAGTGGTGATGTTATACTCTTTACAAAACATGGCATTGCAAACTTCCACTGGATTGTTTTGTCCTTCAGAAAAATCTAATGTCTTCTGTTCTTGTTCTTCTCTAAATGGAGTTGCAGAACAAAGACAGTTGCATGACTTGGGCCTTATCCACACAGAAACAGAACTTCCCGTATAAGATTTATTCAAACAACATTGTTGTCTCGCAGAGACTCGAACACAGCTCTTGACTTTCACATGTTAATTCAGTATTTCACTTCTCGTCTGCAGCGGGTCAGAGGACGTACTTGAATGCATCCTGAGGACAGATTTGTGTTCATCTATTAAAAAAAAAAATAACCCATTGTGATCAAATGCTAGGACGCATTCAAGACGCATTGGGTGCTTCAGACCTGTACTTAGTGCTGTCCACTTGTGATCACATCACTAGGTACGGATGTACAGTAAATACCGGGTCTAAACAAGGTAATAGATCTTATATAAGGTGACACCCACAGTCACAACCACAGGACACGAAGAACTTACTGAAAAAAGGTTTTAGATTAAGTTTTAATCAAAAGTTAAAGTTTCTATCCAGTATGTTTATGACAGATACCTCACTGATGACACTTTGTTGCAAAAAAATTAAGAACCTTTAAGATATTGAGGTGTTTTTTTTTTTCAACTATGATGTATTATGGACAAATTTAGATGAAGCAAGTGGATAGAAAATTACAAAGATAAAACAACAACAAACAAAGGATTCCGTCTTCAAATAGTGAATTTGTTTGTATTCAAATGTGTCTTGACTTCACTTTTTGCACAGCAATTCTCAACAGTTGCAGGTAGAGTGTTTGATAATATTCCTGTTCCTAAGAATGCACTTCTTTGTGAATAAAAGTGTTTCATTCTCTCTCTTTCTGCAAAACATCAGGCACTGATTACACATGCTTTTGGGTCTTAACTCAGGGAGACTTCTTTTTTCCTCGCAAACTCTGCACATGATAAGCCTGAACAAAGTCTACTTCCAAGGTTTATCCCTGAGAAATGCTAATCTTACTGAAATGCAGATACAACTTTAAAGCCTTGGAGCATTTTGAGAGCGTGTCGACTTGTTTTCCAATATCACAGAAGGTGCTGTCACTGTCAAAAAAGCTGTGCACACTACATGGAGCCGAAGCAAAGCAATTAGGTGCCGATGATTTACTCTGGCTGCTTTAATAGGGACGTGTGGGCCTCCCAGATGGAGGTCATGGTTCTTAACCTCACTCCTCAGCTACCGAGTTAATCAGTTTGAAACATGTGTTCAGTTCTACGCTGAGCGAGACGTTCAGATTTACAGCTGCAGTTTGACTTCTTTCTTCTTCTTTTTTTCACAGCGGGATACAATGCCTTACTGATCAATAATTATAAAGAAGGAACCGATAATTTGCACGTTCTTTTGCCGCAGTCTCACATTAAAAAACCCACTTCTTCACGTCCTGTTCCACGAGGGATGCTGCGGAGAAGCAAACCGCCTTCCCAAACAGCTCAAGCAAAGAAAACCTAACGCATCATGATGCATCAGGGGAAGTGAAGCAAGCTTGCCAAGGTAAGGACTACACGGGCCTTCACAAAAAGCAATTAAGAGAGGGGGAGTCATAATATTGAATTGAGAGGGGGGGTGCATTCCTTTGAGAGAGGCAGCAGCAGTAGACTGTGAAATTCATATTGACTGGAGAGACAAACACGCACAGGTAAGCAGCACAGCCCAGCTTTTTCCACCATGCTTGTCAGCCGCAGAATGGTGCCTGCAGTTTGGGTGAGGTCAGCCATGCAAAGATGCACCGATATAGAGGAAAGTCTAAGAAACCCTTATAGAGCAAAAAACACACACAATCTATACGGCACTCTCAAAGCAACACCGCCTTTGTGTCAAGAATGAAATTAGAAAATATTTGAAAAAAAAAAAGAAAACTGCTGAACTCTGCATGTATGCTCACCGATGTGTAAAATCCTACTTGATTAAAGCAGGAAAATGCTTTCAACAATGAACCGTGCCCAGTCCACTTAATTAAGTCAACTTGTACGAGGGAGCGCTGGGAAATGGAAAGCAAAGCAAACAGGGGTGCTGCTGCTGCTGCCGCTCGCTCCCTCGGCTTTTCTCTGGATGCTAATCAAAGGCTTGATCTCCAAGCAGGACAGGCCTCGAGGACGTCGCTCTGCATGGCTGATCTTGGCAATTTGCTCTTGATAATACCCGCTCTCTTTCTCTCTCTTTCACTGCACCCCTCAAACCCCGGCAACCCATCAGTACAGTCGCAGAAACACACAAACACAGCCCCCCCCCCCCCAGATGAGCCTCACTAGGGAATAATTACATAATGGGGATAGAGTTATTACATGCTCTTTATTATCCCGTCTCTCTTTGTGCACCAATTTAGGGATTCCACAAAGAAAGATGATTGAAGATAAAGACGGTGCATTTGATAAACTAAAACAATAATCACTTGGGTTGTTTCAATATATGTATGAACATAAATCTTCAGGTTGCGCATCAGCTCAGTCACTGTGTTTTTAATTGTTTGTACAACGCAGGCCAGTGGAAGCATCTGGTGATTGTTACAATGCCTGGAGATGTGATGAGGGGGGGCAGCGAATGAGGAAAGCCTGATTTGTTTGTGGTCTGCTCTGTGGTGTAACACGAGAGTCCGGTGATGCTGTAAGTTCTTCCTCCGCACAGACCTTTCGGCGGTTATCAAAGCTGCAATCGCTCCGACTACACGTCCGTCACATCATCATCAGTCATTTGGCGAGCAAGCATGTGGCAGAGTTTAAGAAACCAGCAAAGATTATGACGAGTTTGAAATAGTCATGGCACCATTTGCAAACCAGGAGGGATGAGGTTCAGGCTTCCTACCTTTAAAAGAGATGAAGACGCGAGGTGCGGCCAGCGGATCATTGATCAATGGGTTGCCAAGGGCGAAGCTGGACAGTGCCAGGAGGGCGTGGACCGTCCACAGACAGTCCAGCTGCATGGTCAACCAACCTCCAGTCACACACAAAGACTGATGCTCTGTTTAATGTCTGCAGGTACAAAAGGAAACACGTGAGAAGATGCTTCCTCAATTTTACACAGCAATAAATAAATACAATAAAACACGCACATACATCTGTTGACACTAATTATTTTATGGGACATGTCAAATCAGTGGCTCCCAAACGGCCCCATTAACCCCAGCACTAAGGTGTGTGGAGATTACACCCAGATCTCTGCAAGGTTCCACAAAAAGAGTCCTGAAGCACAGGAGGTGAGTTTATTCACGGATGAGAACACAATGCTTCCTTCCATCTGGTGAAAAATGATGCTTGCATTTCAGAGTGTGACAAAGCAGTGGAAATGCCACAGTGAGTTTTTCTCCTGCTCTCATCCACACACCGAAAACACATTCCTACGTAGACGCCGTTTTACCTGAGTGTGCTTGTCTGTAATTATGGCCTCAGCTAATGCCAGGTCACACCGCGTCCCCACACGTCCCCACACTCACCAGACAAAGACTTGTGATTGGCTTTATGGAAAATAAAATATTAACTTCTTGCTGAAAGGCATGCTAAACGGTTCGATGACAAATGCTAATGGGACAGTTTAACAAGTGTCTCAAACAATAGCCGCGGACCATTAATTAAACCTTGGGGTTAAAGAATGCCAGACAGGGAGCCACCACAATGATCCACACACACACACATCACAGATGTCAGAGACATTCATCAACTCAACATCATTATCTCTACCACATGTCCACATTTACATGTCTAATTGAACTTTTTTTCTGTTTCTGTTTCTCTGGATTCACATTTCCACTGCAATCACTGGACAGTTGGACCGGGACACATCTAAAACACAACTTCGGAGTCATTGGTGCAGCCAAAGAGTCTTCTGCTGCCTGGCTGGAATGGATTTATGGGCATAAGCAGCTGTTTAAACCTTGGGTGTTTACATACAATTTGTTAAGCATCCAGCTGTTTATTCTGAGACAGAGGCCAAGTCCTTCACACAAGCACATGAACTCAAACAAGACTTTTACACACTCACATTAAACTAATAAAAAAAAAAAAGCCTGTACACACCAAGTCTCATTAGGTCACCCTGCGTCATTAAATCAAAACAAAACAAAGCAAATGACCAGTGTAAACTGCCAAACGCTCAATGGAACTTACAGCCTGTAGACAAAGGACAGTGACCACAAATCGGCTGCTTTATCCAGTGGTCAGAAAATAATGACAAATCTCACTACTCTGGTGTAAATGCTGATGATACCACATATTTAAAACTTTCTGATCAATGTTTTATTCACACTGTTGCATTCAAAAGAGATGCACACTAATTCCAATGTTGCTGGAACTTAATGTATATAGTGAAATGGGAAACGGGCTGGCAGCTTTGGTCACACATGGACGACAGAACTGTAAACAGTCTGGTGCGCTATCAGCGCGCACAGTTAACTGGGCAGAAATTAAACAAATAGTCACGGTGATGGCCGCAAGAATGAAAGCCTGTGCTCTATCAGAAACATTTGTTAGAATTATAATAATAGAATCAATATTTATGAGAGAAAATAAAGCAGAAAGGGGGGAAACGCTGCAAATAAATGATAAAGAAACACACCCAAATACGCACAGCGAACCTTTCATTTTAATTCAAAGAAAATAACAATGATCAATAGATAATAACAAGCAGCAATCAACAGGAGATTTACCTTGTTGTTCCAAATATAACTTCAGGTCCAACCTTGTAAGTCATTGAAAATAAAACAATTCCAACAGATCGACCACTTCCACCTCCAAATATAGATCAATACTAATTATAGTGGAAAATCCCGGTGCTGCCGCTGGACAGTCCGTGTTCAAGCAGAGCGGTTTCCGTGGATTATACCTGCGCTCAGCGTGCGCTTAATGGCACCAGAGTTGACAGCGTGGTGTGACAAAATGAAAAAGGGGGAGAAAAAAAAAGAAATGTTTCTCTAGTTCAATCTTCTGTGGGACCGCGAGGTGTGGAGATGTTGAGGGCGCACGACCACGTTCAACATCTCATGGGAGGAAATAGTACAATTTAAAAAAAAAAGAGTTGGAAACAAAAAGTCCCCGTGGGTTAGAAGAGGTCCAGACACGCAGCGTGTGCTCCTCGGGAAAGTTAAGCGCTCCTGACTGTAGGGAGGCAGGACACAGCAGGTGGATGCAGAGGCACATTTGCCTTAAACACACCCACAAGGCGGGCAGCGCGGAGACGAGCCGCCCATCAGATTCTGCTGTGGAGAGAGACACGATCTGGTTTTTATACACATGGATCACGTCAGGGAAGCTCATCATGATCGTTACTGTCACACAAACAACACAACTTTAAGACGAGGCAACATTCGTTGACCTGTAGGTTTTTACTGTTACTTTATAGTGGTAACACAATTTAATCTCATCAGATATATTGTTAGACAATTGTCTTTTCTTTTTTATTTTGCATCTTTCTTTGCTTTTTTTTTTTTTTGCCATAGTAGCACCATTTGCAGTGTCACACAAAGCACAAACACGATGAATCACACAAAACAACCACAGCAAAGAGAGACCAAATCATGGGAACCTGTGTCTGTGGTAATAATTCATATTCACAATTAAATTATAATATAATAATAATAATTAAAATATATAAATTTAGAGTGGGCTGACTCTGACGCCATACTTTATTACAGTACTGGAGAATGCTCATAATGAATGACTTTTAAAAGAGAAAAACATATCCTCAATCCAATACAGCATGAATAGGCAAAATGTTTATAGTAGAAATTCAACTTTTAAATGAAATCCACCTAAGTATCTATATGATCCTGGGTCTAAACCTGGGTCCAAACAGGTTTCTCACCAGGGGGAATAGGTTCAAATTCAAATGACTCTACAGCTGAGACTGATGAACATTTCCTCTGTGTCTGCTCAGTTTAGCTGGTGATGCATTATTTTACTTACTTAAAACTTGAGACAGTGCTCAGAATCATTTATTCCATCAATGGGTCGAGCTTGAAAATGATCAATTTGAAATAGAATATGCAAAATTCTAGCCTCAGTAAGATTTTTCATGCATTCATTGATTCATTCATTGTCTATTGTCACAGTGGCTTTAACTGCATTCACAACATTCACACAGTCAATTTCAATTGCAATGAATCTCATGCATGTTTTTGAACTGTGGCAAGAAACTGGAGATAACCAATGCACACACAGGGAGAACGTGGTGCAAGCTCCATGCAGGAGCCCTCAGTCAGACCAGGTCACGAACCCTGGTCTTTTTGCTGTAAGGCAACAGTGCTAGCCACTACACCGCCCTGTAGAACCACATTAATATTATCACATAAGTTTTTCTTCTTCTAAGTCATTTTGTGTCACAGAGGTCACAGTTCACACACAGGTGATGCAGGGATGGAAGAAAAATCCACCACAGGTCAGCCCAACCACTGAGAATGTGTAATTCACCTTTAATCAACGGCTTCTCCTGAGTCACATTTGTCAAATCACAAATATAATCGCTAATTTTAGAGCGAAAGAATCTTGAGTGAGACACATTCATAACAGCAGAGGAATCTCTGCAGGATCTGCTATAAAAATGTGCCTCATTTACACACAGACAAGTGATTTATTAACATCATTATCATTCATTTTGCATCATCCAGTCTCATCCAAAACATTACTCTCTGAGTGTGTCTGATTTGCATTGCAGAAAGGTGGAGGTGCACGCTGTAATTCCTTCCTTCCCGAATAAGAACAAAAAAAAGGTTCCTCTTGCAGCTGCTATAGTATGGCACGGTGTCTGTCCCGAAGGAGGTGTTTGCTTGCTTTGGAACAGTCGACTGTATTTTCATCTTCTATCACTGTGACAACCAGCGAGACACCATCTGCCACCCACACATGAGGTTTGGAGAGAAAACGCTCAACGAGATTTGGCTTAAATGGCGCCTAAATGTGTTCTTATCCTCTAAATCAACAAGTGAGTGACTTCATAATAAATTAATTTGGTCACGTTCCCCCCATCTCAAATTTATTTCATTTTTAAAACTGCGTATTGCAAGATAAAATAAATGATGCACTTGGCAAAAGTTTGATCTTTGCAAGTTTATTGCAGCACCACACCGACTTCATTCTACTGAAGATTTGACCTGCCAAGTCAATTTCAGTGACTTAGAGCTCAGACAATGAGATGACTGTTGCTTCTGACTCGTCAGAAATTATAAGGTCATATCCTGGTCATAGCTGCTGATTTGAAAAAGGGTGAAAAATGTAATTCCTTTGATGTTACACAGAAAATGATGATAAAAATGCTTAATTTGCTCCTCTATTCACACACTGATAGGATGCCTCAAAGTCATGGAGTGAGCGCCTGTGAGGATTTTCTAAAGCTCTTTCAGAAAATTAAACATTTACCAATTTTTAATCATTTTCCATTCAGTGTTCTTTCACACCTGCATTATCTGCACCTCATTCAATCTGGAGGCTTTAAATTGCATGCGCCGGATTCTCCATTAAGCCCATTGGAGAGTTGGAGAGGAAGTTTGTTATGTGTTCGGCTATCTGTTCATTGGGGTCAAAAAGAAGCTGTCCTGTTCAACTTCTCTTTACAATGCCGTGGCAATGGTTCCATGGCCTCCACAGTGCAGTCAGACCCAGCATAAAGGTCGTGTTTTTTTGACTTGGCAGAGGTTGAATAGAAAAGGATCAGTCTGATGAGTCCAGGCAGAATTCTTCCTCATCTGGAGAAGTTATTTAAAAAAGAAAAAGACACGGCACATTTCCTGAGAAGCCACAGTAGAGCACCCAGTCCAGTTTTCTGAAAGAAACAAGACAATCAGCTGTCAGCCCACAGTGCATGTACTGCACTGTAGTGCACACACTTTTCTCCAGGGCAAGGTGAGCGTGCCGTTTACCTAGAATGACGCTTCGCCCATAAGTGGGCCTGAACTGTAATATTCACGATAAAAATCTTGACAGCACATAATTCCAAGCCAACTGTTGACATCTATCTAAGTGGTGTATGAAGTTGTTTTACTGTTCGGCAGAAGAGCCTGCATTCCAGCTGAGGTGTGAACAGTGCTTTCTGTGGGGCACTGTCTGCAGGGCATGAACAGATGCCAGGTGTTTTATCAGCGTTTGGGATTATGACAGTTTCAATGTGTGCGGACAGATAGACGACGTATGCGCTGCAGACACCGTGTTGTGATTCTGTCTTGCTAAGTTGAACCGTGGAGATCTCAAGTTCACTCTTAGAACAACTTCAGAGACGAGATTGTCCCTCTCATCGCCCCCCTGTCGTCCCATTGTTTGGGCAAATTATTACCTCCGCTTGAGAGGTTCTGTTTTTCTCTGACTGTCTTTAAGCTTGCAAAAACTACTGAACTGCTTTTCTAAAAACTTTGTGCCAAGAAGAACCCACAAACATTTGGAGCAGATTTAAGAGCAGAGGGTGTTTTTTTGTTTTTGTTTTACTTCATTCTCTTTGTCATTGCAAGATAAGCATATTAAGTGTCTTTAAGTGGATATTTTGATTAAAAAAGGAAATGCTTTTCATCAAAACATGTTATTTCACTTGAAAACCCAACTGTTATGGTGCTTTACTTGGATAAATGTAGCAACAATAGAAAAATATAATAATGCTACATAACTGCTAAACGCCCTGCACTGTGCTCCTTCATAAACTTTACCACTTCAATCTGTAACATATTTTTATTAGCTCATATGTTTTGTGTAAAGTCATAATCAGCACGTAACAACTGCCAGATGTGGAAAGTGCAACATTTCTCTCCGAATGCAGTGTGTAGAAAAGGAAAAGTAGCAGAAAATGGAAACGCTCGAATAAGATACAAGCTCAGTGGAACTTAACCTGATAAACTGAATTAGGTTACTAGTTGTAAATGTGTAATCCTGTGAAAGAGGACGATCAAAGTTTACTCTGTCAAACTTTCTGACCAAATTTACAAGATTTTGGTTACAAAACCTCACGGTTTTTTTTGTACCCATTTAAGCTGGAACAACAAATTGGAAAAATGTGTTTAAAGACTAAAAGATGCCATATGTGCAGAAACTTGGCTAGGTTAAAGTTAGGTTCGATTTTTGTTAAATGCACAAAACATTTTTGTGAACATCTACTTAAAACCACTCAAACACACAAAAGTCAAAAGATGCTCATGACGGCTTCTATTTCAACCTCAAATAATAATAATGATCATTTTAAAACACAACGTGCTCTTTCTTTCACATTTGCTTCCTTTAAGTTTTACATGTGTCGCTCCACACGACACACCTTCACATTTCTATGCACGTTCACATGTACAACGCCGTCACGCAAAGCCACAGCTGCCTTGTTGCAGCAACAACCAGCTTTAGTAATATTTCAAATTCAGGAGGCAGGCGCTCACCTTGTGCAGTGACCAGATAGGAGAAAAGCTTTGCTCGCAGCACTTTCTGTAGACGATGTCCTGAAAGTTATTAGCATTTAAATGAGAAAAGAAAAGCATCATATCAAGATCAGAGGAGAACTACTCAACACTATAAAACTTGTTCAACTATTCAAGAGTGTTTAGAACAAACTTTTCTCATCATCTCCCAGGGTGAGTGAGTGAGTTTTAAACAAGTACATGAACAAATGAGGTAAGAGATGAAGGAAAGAAGGGGATTTTGAATAAACGTATGCAACTCCTTGGAGCAGAGATTACACTTCAGTGTTTGGACCACCTTCCTTTTCCCTTATACCTGTGGTTGGTGCCTTTGAGCAACAGTTTCCTCTGTTGATTTTGGCATCCCCACATGTGGAGCTGCGCACACTTCCCAGACTCCGCCGGCTCAATACTTTACTGCCAGTCTCGCCCCTGCAGCCCGAGGGAACCACAACCCACAGCGGCCAGAATGAAGGAAATGGCTTTGATTTCCTTCCACTTTTCACACATCAGTTGGGGAAAGAAATGAGGACTCTACACTGGTCCTGACCGAGCTGTAATAATAAACTCATGCCACAGAGTGTGCGTATGTGAGCATGAATTTTTCTGCCATTTAAATTGTGTGTGCGAGTTGGAAACAATATAATGTGTGTGTTGAGGAACAGGTGAGTTAATTTCTGTCCACCGCTGCTCTACATCAGTGCTGACATTACGTGAAAGGTAAATACTCTGTAATTGAATAAAATCACAAACCGCTGCATAAGCCAAAGGGGAAAGAGCGAGCCAACCCACTTTGAGATTTTCAATACGGCTCTGTTCTCCAAGCCTGGCCGTCTGGGGTCATTTCTTGGCTGTCACTGTAAATTTGAGTGGCAAAATGTGAACAAATAAGCCATCTACCAAAGACTGAATGGTGATTTCATTCAGCGAAAGACTCGGTGTGATTATAAAAAAGAAACAAGTTCTCTAGGTGGGTCAAGCATGATTCATGCGACGTGTGCGTCATTCCTCCTCCTCGGACTAACTTTCTGGGAGGTACTGAACTAGGATGGGGTTTATGTTGTGCTGCTAGGTCCCTCCAGAGGAGTAAAAACTGGGATTACATCAGTGAAACCATTAATGTGTTTCGATGGTCTGTATCGTGTATCTTTGATGAGAAGGCTGGTTGGTGATAACTATAGTTGCTTAATTTGCTCTCATCCATAGACATGAATAAAACACCCTTTCCAGGGGTCACAAAAACCCACTTACACCCACTAACATCTGGATTTTGTCTGCAGTGGGAATAGCCGCAATCTGCATTCACTGCGGGGTCAAATGACTGTGCAATAAGACATTGGTTTTTAGTGGCTCTGGCTCTGATCAGCAGTAATGTAAATATGACACTCAGGTGAACGCAGTCATTTCATCATGCACCTTTTCCCACGTGTTTATTATGATGCACAAAGTTCAATCAGTGAGTGTTTTGGGGGCGTGCTGCGCTGCTGTTGCACAATGCTGGCGTTTGTGATGGCGAACACAACTTGGACTCACCACAGGAAAAAAAATGGAAAAAACAGATTTTTTAAAAAATGGATGTAGTCTTCTGGGTGCGTTCTGAGGCCAATCAGGAAATCAGTAAATATTGAATAGCCATGAGGGGGTGACTCTGCGTGTATCTAAAATGATTCCCATTTGAATGGAAGTCTATGGGAAAATGACTTTACTTCTGAATGAATGACAGTAAAAAAATGTACCTCAGGAGTAATTGTCTCAATCGCTAGTTTTAGGTCTTTTTCCAATAGCAAATGATGGCAGTTTTTTTGATTATGTTCCACTTAAAAGTGGACAGAGTGGACACCTGTGTGATTGACAGCTGGTACTGTCCAATAGAAGCCTAGTTGTTAGTGACACCGCTGAACTTCCATTTGAAAAATATCTACATGGTGCAAGTTCTGCCCTTTTCTTCATGCATGTAAAAAAAACGGTTTGAATCTGTCTTGGAAGCCTGTTATCCTCATCCCTACAGAATGTTTATTTGCTTGAGTGGTTGTCGACAATTAAAAGACAAACAGCAATTCCTTCATTTGTGTTATTTAAGTGGTGTATCCTGTGGTTTTCCGGCTAAAGTGCTGCCTCATTTTGAGCTGACCCTGTTAAAGTTCATCAAAATACTTTATGCCCAAAACTGCAGCCACAACTATTACTATAACTTTTAAACACCAGAACACCATTGCTCAACCACTATCATCTGACCATGTGCTGCAGCTCTTTAGGTTCATATTCTGACTCCCAGGCGCACTCATTAAGGTGGAGGCCAGTGTTATGACAAACAATCTATGCACTGCTATCTATTGTGCCGTTGCCTTGGCACTGCTTTACTTCATGGATGCTTCCTGAGGATGTCATGGGAAAACTGGTGGATAGTGCAATACTTCCTCTGGGCTCTCACTCACTTCCTTCGAAAGGACACAGAGGTCATGGTTCTTCTTATCCAAACCATGTAGAGGATCTAATGATCCGACTGAGCTCCTGTCTCATTTGCACTGGGAAGAGGGGATCCATACAAACGATGCCTGTTCAAACCTGTTCCACCAGTTGCACCTCTTGAACATGTTATGATTTGATCGTTGACATTATTAGCCAACGCAGACAAGTTCAAACGTATGTTTTTGTAATGAGGCACAAAACGCTCAATGTTAAAATGGCTCAATGAGCACGGATAATTAAAGCGTCTGCGAGTGTAAACATGGAATGACCTGAACTAAATATAGTAAATGTGTCAGTAACTTTGATCATTTCAGTTCTGTCAGTTTGATGTTGTTCCTTTTATGAACACATGATGACATTCAGGCTTTCAATTGAAAGAACCGATACCAGACATATGACATTATGTCAGTTATGGAAAAGTGTGACGTCAAGTGAACAACCCACCTACTGAACCCACCCAGCGAAACCACCAACATTGTGCCACCTTTGTTCTCCTTAGCTGATACTTTCCTGTGTTTCTATTTCCATGCCAACCATGTACACTCTCCTGGTTGAGGTGTTGGGAGTTGCCTTTGCCAGAACTGAAAGGTTATCTTGGGAACTCATTCTGCAGGCTCTCTTATAGTGGTCTGCACAACTATTGTTCTAACAGGATACTCCCTCCCTCTCCCACACCGTCACCTATCCTACCCATGAAGTCAAACAACACTCCCAGAATTTCATTGTATTCTTCTTCGTAAAATATCTGCAATAATAACTTACTGAGTAATATATACCACTTTTACAATTAATTAATTGTGAAGGTAATGTCAGGATTTATTACTTGACTTGAGAAAACCCACTAAAAGGCAATTCACTCCTGTCCCAGAAGAGTCAGGAAGTGTGTTTACATGCATGTTAAAAGTCTAAGACAATAATTTGGTTGTCTTAATGTCATGTAAACACATTAGTCCAACTATAGGCTTAGTCAGACTAACATATCTGATAAAATAGGATTCATAGATTTGTATTACTAAAAATGATATTTAAAAAATAATAAATAAAGTGGTATATCCTTTCCAAATATAACCACTAGAAAAGTGTGTTTAGTTCATTAAGAACTGTAGAAACTATTTGTCAGTGGAACAATAAATAAAGGATACTGGAAATCCTTCATTCTTTCCTTCTTCCTACTGACGTTTGCCTATTTCCTCTTCACCAGTGGTGAGTGGACACTTCTGCCATGGTTACATGTTCAATATTCAAGGGTGTGCCTTACACCCACATGACTGGGTGACTCCATGTTTGCAGGCACACCACCCAAAAATGATGGAAATACACTTTGTTTTTTTATAAAAGGGATAAACAGTTTCAACACCCAGCATCCTGAGACCACTATAATACTCATGTTATCTCTGTTGCTGTGCTACTGTGAATTACACTAATTAGGAGTGTAAATAACAACCAAAAAACACACATTAAATCTCTCAACAAGATTTCACTAAAGAGTGGTAAGCAGGAAGGAATTAGTTATCTCATAAGCATCTGTCACTGAAGCGTTTTCAGGACGTACTGGACGTGGGACGCTTTGATGTCCCTCGTGTCGAACACAGTTGTCCCACATCGCCTGACAGGACAGTCTCAACACATGCCTCTGTGTCAGTTCAAAGGGCAACAGGTGACTTAGTAACAATGTGTTTTAGATAATGTGAAAGGTGGTGGTCTCTAAGTGGGGAACAGTACGTTTAATGTCTGCCATAGTGCTGTAGGGGCTGAGGGCCCTGCATGTCTGGGCTGCTCTCTGCTTCTCAGTTTGAAGACTACACAGCGCCTGCAGCACTGAAGGTCAAAGCCTGGGTTGACGAGGCTTCTTTAGGTATGGAGTAACACCATCGACATCACTAAACTGTAAAAGATTAGGAATCATTCTCAAAAACGACAATAATGTTGAGGACCTATACATAATAGGACATGCGCTGCTTAGACAAATACACATAAATAAATCAACAAACAAGCAAATATAAAACAGAAAAGAAATATGAAAAGCTACTGAAAGATATCCATATCCCATTTCTCCTTAGTTATACACTTTTCTTAATGTAATATTCTTCATATTTATATCTAAAACTGATAAAGATGGGTTGGTAGTTGTTGCTAGTTTGCATTAATAAATGAGGGATTTGCCAGACAATGACAGTAGCTTCACAAAGATGTCAAAGTATTTGTCTTTAAAAAAGTAAAAATGGAATATGTGAATTGATAAATTAGGTGAATAAGAGATTCTGGTTCTGTGCTATACTTGCTCTCTGCCTCTGAAATGATGTTATATTAAAACACATGCTGTTAACATATGTTAATATTTTTATATATTTTCAATCTTCTCATTTGCCAAACAATTCCATAAAATGTATTATCCCAGAAGAACTTGACTTCATGTGTAATCCATCCTTGATAAGAATTGGGTCACATATGTATCTGTTGTTAAATTTAGATTTTATTTCATCGTGTTCAGGCGTGAACTAAACCCGGTGGGACTCAATTATGTCATGGGGGAGTGGCCCCTGGGCTCAGTGTGCATTGTGCACGATGAGACAAGGGTCAAAGGGAACGCAAAGGGTCTGTGACGGTATGGCCGAGCTGCTTCAGGTTCAGTGACAATGAAATATGATTCATGATGAAGTCATTGAAATTACAAGATAATATGGTCAATATGGGCAGTATAATTCCATCTCATAGTCATAGTCATACAATATTGTGGGATTTTAATACTGTGTACAGTTGTCACTGTGACCAACTATTTAAACATAAATAAAAAACTGTTTACATTGCAGATGAATCAGTGTATGCCTGTCCACCAATGGCGACAGGTGAAGAGTTAGTTCTTAACCATCAGATTCAATAATAACTGATACATAAAGTGCATTTTATGCTATTATATAAATATTTTAGCCATATTTATTATTAACAATTTATTGGTTAATACTTTTACAGGGACAAGTATTATGAAATACTAACTGAATGTTGTAAGTGCATATGAGGAACAAACTTATTATTTTGCAAAAAATTAAGCTCCTAACGGACAAGGGCCTTTCTGCATGAAGTTTACAATGTTCTCCCTGTGCGTGCATGGGTTTTCTCCAGGTTCTCCGGTTTTCATCCCACAGTCCAAAAACATGGAGATTTGGGGATTAGGCATGTTTGTGTCTAAGTTGGCCCTGTGATGGACTGGCGACCTGTCCAGGGTGTACCCCGCCTTTCGGCCTATGTCAGCACCGCCTCCCCCGCCCCCGCCCCTGTGACCCCTCATATGGAGGATAAAGCAGTAGAATGGATGGATGGAATTTGAATGGTGATAAAGAAGATCCACTGAAGTCCGTTGGACGATACAGCAGACAACAGGGAAAGCCAGGAAGTCATGGAGTCATTAAGTCTAATGACTGATAGTGATGAGTGCCACAGAGGATCACTCTGTCCTTGGATGATCCATGAGCAACTTATTATGTGAATGTCTGTGCCAAATAGACCCCACCAGCACTCTACTAAACAACTCTTGTACCGTCCTTTAATCGTTTTCAGTGTGACGGCAGTCCTGTCTGTCCCTCAGTGTTTGAAATAACGATGGCTTTCATTACTTTCACATGGAGAGCGGGAGTCTTTATCAAAGAGTACTCTGCATGAACCTTTTGAACCACAAACTTTTTTGGTTTCTAGGCTTGGCTGGTTTTCTACCCTTCTCTGAAACCCTTTGTGCTCTCCTTATAAAACCTCATTGGCAATGTCACCTCAAGAGGGGTTTCCAGCCCTGATCCACTCTCTGGCGTCAAACATTAGTCTGATGCACAAAATTTACTAAGACTTTTGGCACGTTCGTATGACTCTCATTCAAAAAGACACCCTTTCACCCACTGTTAGAAAACAATTTCCTTGTAACTTCAAAGTAACCCCCTTGGGTTTAGCATAAAGAAAAACATATTTGTGCAACTGCCTCAGGAATATATTTAATTAAGATACAATGAGTGAAAGGAGTCTGACGACAACATATGCATGTCACCCCTGTTGCACCGGTGCCAGGTCATTAAATATGGCCTTAAAAACAGTAATTATTTGCAAGGGTGGGTCTTAAGCCGCTATTTCTTCCCAGGCGATGTTAATGGCAAGTTTACCCTGCTTCATAAACACTGCATATAAAGTCAAACAAAAGATAAAGAAAATAAATACGCTCTGTAAAAACTATGTCCTGTTCCCAGATTTAAGTCATTATGTGATTGACGAGGAGCTCAGAAGTTACAGACTGGTGCCAATGGCTTAGCATGTTGGCCTGGTTCTCATTTAAAGGGGGGGTATCTCTGCATGTCTTGATCATGTGCCTTTGAGAGATCAAACCCAGCTTAATGTGGAGGAGAACATCACATTCTGATATTTGACTGAGAAAAAGAACGACAACTCCATTGTTAAAGTCTGAGGGTAATCATTTGCCATCTGGTTTAAATGTTTATACCACTGCTCTCTTTATTGGAAGCACTGCAGTAAGTAGGAAATGACCCACTACGAGAACGTGTTAGCAATGTCTTCAGGGCAAACAAAGACAATCTCCCTCTTGAATAAGAAAGGATGAAAGGTTCTTTTGTTGCCTTGGAGAGTGGGCTCCAAGGTAAAATGTCTGTCCACAGAGGGACTCCTCACCATACAGACTTTTCTCATGAGAAACACCTGCAGGGATGCATTCGAATTTATGGTGCCAATAGACTCTCAATGGTGAGTAATTGGAAGACTCCGTATTTAGCAGGTGAGAAAAGGTAATGAAATAGCACATAACGGAGGCAGGGCTGAGGAGGGAAACACCACCTGCAGCTCGCTACCTGCAGCTCTCCCGGATGGAGAGTGAGGGAATGCAGCGTGGAACAGGTGATCAGATAATCCCCCTATCCCAGCATGCACCTTGGCAGCACACTCGTGTATTAGCAAGCAGCTCTCTGATGGAGGTCTGGATAGTGACACACAGCGTGGCGATGACAGAGGAGAGATAGAGGACGAGGAGATTTAAAAATAATCTGGTCTTAAAGCAAAAGAGTTGGGAGATATGGGTGTATTTTTGTTAAGACCTTTCTTTAACACACGGAGGAAACAATACACTTCAGAAATATTGGATGTGCCGCTGCACGGAAATAAAACTCAAAGAAAGGAGAATCAACACATTCAAAGATGTACAAGATATAAAATATTGTCAGAACATGAATGGCAGCAGTCCAAAAGTCATGTGTCAATCTCTGTAAATAAATCAAAATCAGTGATATGAAAGGTAAGGGTTATTGAATTTGAATTGAATGACTTTATTCCTCCCCCAGGGGGGAAACACACATTCACAACACCTCAGTTAAGAAATGAGAATAGAATAAAAATAAAAATAAAAATTGAATAAAATACAATACAATACAATAGTAAGAAAATTACAAAAAAAGTAAAAAAAGATAAAATTACACTCTAATATAGAGTTACAGTCATCTATAAACATTGCTGATTGAATTCAAACTGAATACCACAACATGCCACACTTCTGAGTTTTCCATTACACATGAAGTCTATGACACATCCCCCGCCCGCACCACCACAGCCATCATCAGTAATTGAACTGCCAGTGACAGAGAAACAATCCATTTTCAGCCTGAGCAAACAAACACTTTCAAACATCACCAGTGGTTGTAATGAGCATGCTGCTCGGTGACCTCTGACCTGGGTGCACTCCTGCTGTCTCTTTCACCCGTGTCTTTAATCTTGTCATTGCCTTCGCTCTTTCTTATGTACACACAGCACAGAGAGAGAGAGATAGGTTAGCACAGCTATTCTTTCTAGGGTACTGCATTTATTTCCATTCATTTGGACAGGCTAACATTCTCTGACCTAACCCCACCCCTAATGACCGCTCATCTAGAATGTTACAATATTACCTCATAGAAGCATGAACTGTTAATGACCCTGTTCAGACCTGGTAACGTTCAACTCGACTGATCTGAACAGCTGATCAGAATACGTCCTCAAATCCAATCGCAAAAAAAACACATTGGTGATTTCATCTGTCATCAGGACAGATTTGAGAGTCCCTCCTCAGCTGTCATTGTCTGATCAGCAGTAGTTCAGTGGTTTTAATTTCTTAATGCCAGGTGTGAAAAGTCCCACTTAAGGTTGTGATCTGATCACTGAGGACAGTTGGAAATACCACGTCTAACCTTACCCCAATTCACACGTTATCTCAACCTTAACCAGGGCCTTGGAAAAGGAGGTCTGGTTCTCATTAAGAAACCATGAGGTCCTGACAGGGTCAGTGTTTATATCAGAAAAGGTCTTGAAGTGGTAACAAATGTGTGTGTAAAACAAACACACACTCACACACACATTTGACCACTACCTGTACCTAACCCCTGTGGTTTCCTGCTGTGGCCATTTACATCTCAAGAGGCTTGAGGACACTGGTGGTCCATTGAGATGGAAATGAATGCCTGTCACAAGGAAATGTATTATGTGTGTGTGTGTGTGTGTGTAATATTTACTGCATCATGCAGCGATCAGTTAAATTGTCTTTCCAGGATAAACTGCTAACTGTGTTCACGTCAGTGCTTTTGCTCGTTTGCCTCGATTTGCCTCGTCTCTTTCGCCACTGCTTCAAAACGAGTTTCATCAGTTAAAGTGATGCAAACTAAAGATTCACCCAAGGACAGGATATTAGTCTTATCAGCAACCAGCTACCTGACAAGTCTGTGCACAACGTCTCCCTAGCACTAGCAGGTGTCGACCCATGAAGAATGCTACTGGCGAATCCCCATTTTCTATATTCTGTTATTTTCGTCACAGTAATCGCTGAAATATATTAAATGAATTAAATGAATTATATCGTTGGTAATAACAAATATGCCTGGGCTTCCACAGCCCTGAGTGAAACGTCAGCGTCAATCATTGCAAACGTTGGCACGAAAAATCCTCCAAACTCCAGTTAGAAAACAGCCCAATTTTCTTTATGGCCTCTGCAGCAACATAGAAAAGCTCAGGTAAACGGTTACATCTGCTGCTTTCTGAAACAATGAAGCTGGGTATTAACATCAGTCTTAAGTGATCCACTCACAAGCTGACAGTGCCAAGTACAGATCTGAAACATTTCATGCCATAGCAGCATGTAAACTGCACTGATTCACTCTGTTCCTCCTCCTCTTCTCTCTCTCTCTCGTCTCTCTCTCTCTCTCTCTCTCTCGCTCTCAGCTTGTCAAGTCCAAGACACAGATACACACACACTCACTGTCCCACAAACACATTGGCAATGTGTAAAAATAGTGTCATACTTGTTAAAAACATCATTTTGTTCTTGGAAAAAGACATGACATCGGTGTGTATTAGCATACAGTGCATGGAAGTGAGAGCTGACCACAGGGGACACACTGTAATGCCAGATGTGAACACTCATACTTGTCCACATGTGATTGGGTCACTCAGGATGGATTTTAATGCCGGGTCAAAAAGAGATGGTGGCCCTGGCAGGTTAGATCAGTTGGTGCTGAGGGTTTTGTACAGACTGACAGGGAGATGGAAGGGGGGGGAGGAATAAACCAGACTGAAATTCCTCATCCTTACACTGTTGCTCCCAGGTGAGCAACAAAGCAAAAGGAATATCTGATAAAAACAGAGAGGAGAAACAGGCAGAGGAACTGTGGGTTGTGAATTATTGAGGCACTCTGAGTCTGGAGTGTATGCACAGGATTGTGTTTATTCAGAGAGCTCATGAATGAGTGCACATACTGTGTGCAGGACTGTGCGAACACACTGCCTCTGATACCGACGCCCCTCCTGCATCTGTTCAAATTATATTCACAATCCAGTTACACCTTCAGTTTTTCGCTCCATTCGGAAAACGCAGCCATAGCTCACCCGCGACACGATGAAGTCAATAACAGTCGGTTTGATCATGACCTCCGTCGGCACGAGGAGCCGCCGCTTTCATTTCCCGGTGCTTTGAGTTGGGCTTATGAGGTGGCGTGGCCTTCACACAGCACCATGTGGAGAGTAATAGAAAATTGCTGTTGAGTATGCGGTATCCATGGTGACCACACCATAGATAAAGGGAGAGAATCTCTGACAGCATTGTGTGTCTAGACCATGTAGGTACTGTATCTCCAGTTGGGTGCAGCTGATGCGAGTGCAGTGTGTGCTTTCATGTGCCAGATCAGAGCCATGCTAATGTTACTTCCAGCTCAGCCTCAGTTTAATTGGCAAGTGGCTATAGCAACGGGTGATTGTGAATAACACTGCTGGCTTTTTGTTTGTTTGGTAAAAGCAATGCCAAAGCCAGCAGGCTACTAAACCTGCTGCCATTTTTATAGTGACTCTCACAACCAAAGCATTTTTTCTGCTATTTGAGAGCTAATAGTGGCCTCAATGAAAAGATGTTGACTTGAACTGAAACACACAGCCGATTAATCTATCCCCTTGATTTGGAGAACTTAATTGTTTGGAAAAACAGCATTATCGTTTTATTGAAATTAATTTTAAGCAGCTATTTCACTCACCAGTGATCCAAATCATTTTATTCCAGTGCACATTTAAGCCTCCAGCAATTTACGAATTCTACAGATGATCAATGTTGGCTTTTGCAAGTGCTGCTCCTGCTATGAGACTGCACTGAAATGTGAATTATTAATACCAGATTGAAACAGATGTGTTAATGCAGTCAAGGGGATAAAAAAACACCCATCTTTAAGGGAGGATTCACACTTTCACAAGTGAGAATAGCAGATCTCAAAAATAACTGGTGTCTTGCTCTAAATGCAAAGCAGCTGTTGGAGCAGGTTTTTCGCTGGTTTTGTATTATTCGTGTAATGTTCTCATGTACTCTACACTTCATCGCTACGCATACTGCACAACCCTCTAGAGTCATCATAATTTTAAATGACTGTGAGTGTCTTGTTTATCTAATAAACAGTTATTATTCACCACCCTGTCCTCTCTTCACCTTCCAAACATTCAGTCTGACCATGAGCGAAGATGCCCAAGAGACAGATTTCAGTGTTTGGATTTATTAAGACACAATAGATCCACAAAACATGTTTTTAATATTGATTTTTGGAACAATAACATCATCCTTTTTTTTATCCAAGGATGAAGACATATAAAAAATAATTAAAGTGTTACTAAAATCTGGAGGAATACAGGAGGAACAAAAAAAAATGTGTACCATCCAAATCAGTGAAAAAAATACCTTTTCTTTAACCCTGGTAAAAATCTTGTCTTTCTTTCACTCTTTCACTATCCGATCAACCTCAAGCTGATATGAGTGTAAGATAAATATGATATTTTCATATAATCAATATGTAATAATGACATTAATAAGTGTATAAATGTTTCTGTAATGTGTGGAGTCATCCCGTCTGTCCATCAGTGTAGCATCAGTTCATAGAGTTCAAAAATCCTGCTCAGCCAATAGACTGTAAAAAACATAACCTGTTTTGGTAACAGTTGCTGAATATTGTGGTTTGAGTCCAAATATACACAACTGTTGTTTTTTTCCAGGAATAATAACAGACATCAGCAACATGAAGCAAACTACAGGTTACGACTCCTTGGGGTTTGGGGTTAACAGGGCAAGTGGCCATATAGTTCAAGCCTTAGCTGCGTGTATTAAGAGATTTTCCACACACAGTACCGTACCAGTTAACTTGATGTCTGATCAGCTATCTTACTCAACAAACAGGTTCTGATGTACGTTTGTATCCAACAAGCCATCTCTCCACAAGATTTGGATACATGTTAAAAAATGGATCTATAACTACTAGAATGTATGCATGGCCCTTTTTGGACAAGGTTTCAAAACCAGGATCGTCCTGAGGCAAGATAATCACACCACAATGTCCCCAAATGATTCAAGTAAATCCCACAGAAACATACAAAAAAAGAACTTGCCATGATTTAACTGTCTTTGAATTATGGATTCAAAAGACATGAGGACTGATAGTGAGGTTACTTTAATGCCTGGTGTATATTCACTGCAGCGTGTCAGGCTGCATGTGCCAGAAATTATCATTGTGGTCTGTGTGAATGGTCCAAAAAGTTGTTGCAGCTCTTGGACGTGCATCTTTTCATTTTTTTGGTTCCTACGTGAGAGGGGAGACTGGACAAGCAGATTCACCTTGACATGTTGCTCTTAACTACAGAGACAATTACGTGCTGATCTTTTTTGGGAATAACAAGTGAAGTCACATATGGCACAAGTCAAATCTTAGCTGTGTTATGCTCACAATGAGCCAATAAAAGGTTACAGTGTTTGTAGAAAAAAAAAAGTGGTTATCTTACTTATCTGTCTGAAGCAAGCCTTAAATAAAATCCACATGTTATTTTATCTTCTGCTGGCTCTGTGACCACTCAGTAAAATTTTAGACATCGTGGTTCCTGTCAATGGAAATATCGTTAATGAAACCATTTTTATACATCGAAAGCAGATGTTATTCCAATGATATGCTACTTGTTGATTCCATGCTCATCCACAGACTCATTTATTTGTGTATCTGGCCGTTCACAGACTATTGACATGCATTGACCATAAACTCATCTGTGCTTCCTCATCGGTCAAGCTCCGTTTTGGAGGTCGATGCTACGATGCCCCATGAGAGGCTTAAAAGATTATTCTGCACATGTTAAAGCAGCTAATGAAGCCCAAGTGCACCTAAAGGATAACGAGAACGGTAGTTACATATTATATGAGATAAGCACCTGCATACTGGGAGGACCTGGAGGCTTCTCCTGTGGTTCTGATCAGCATTACCACCTGTTCCAGAGCCAAAGATCTAAACATTTGATAGCACCTCAATCAACATGGCCCCTTAGTATTTGGCAGCGTCACTGAGGGACAGATAATCACTTCATTGTGCTGTATTCATGTACTGCCACCACTCTATAACAGAGCTGGACTGGAATCAACCAACCAGCAGTGACCCGTAATGAAATACTGTATCCCAGCATCCCTCTGATAATGCAGTCAGGTCTCTCATTAGCTATCTGGTCGTGTGGTATTCAGAGCAGGTGGGCAGCCATGTTGCAGATGCTGAGTGACATCCCCTTTCATCTCAGTGCAGTCCTGCTCTCGCTCCCTCGCTCCCTCGCTGTCTCTCTCTCCTCTGGGTGACAGGCACAGAGAGAGAGAGCAGCAGACAAAGACATGGGGAGTCATTAATATCGCAGCCACCAGTGATACATGTCATCTGTTTGTCCAAGAGCGGGATCACCATCAACACGTTCTTTTCTCTGGTCAAAGAAAGCTCAAGATAGCTTCATGACAGCGTTCTGACAAACTAACAGAAAACAAAAAACAAACCTGTAATATGTTGATCTAACGGCTGCATGCGTTTCATGGGATCCAAGGCAGCCTGAGGTTGTGACCTATCGCACACATTCACACAACGTGCTTTCCCACAAACTGACCTCAGGGTTGGCACCCGTGTTTCATCACAGCAGCTGTGGAACAGCCGCAGCTCTGTCACACAACGAGACAGTAACAACAATGTAAGTAGACACAGAGTAGATGGAAATAAACCAGAACCATTGCTGTTTAAACATCTCATCATGTATGATATTATGTATTCTTATACAGTATTTATTTTTCTATCGGCTCTAGGAGTCACCACAGGGAATGAGCCGCATATTTGATTTGCCAGAGATTTTTACTGTATGCCCTTCCTGATGCAACCCTCCCATTTATCCATGCTTGAGACCGGCACTAGGAGTACACTGGATGAGCCCTCCCCCATTGCTGGGGTCAATTTCAACATGTCCAGTTAACAATGAGCAACAGGGATTTGGCACCTTGCGCAGAGGTACTCCGGCTCTTGACCTGGCTGGTATTCGAACTGGCAACCCACTGGTTACAAGCCCAGGTTATAAATACAAATGTGGCCTTTTGTTTACTGTGTCATTGCCATAACGCTATTTACATACAATATGTGACACCTTTTTGCATAAATAGTGTAATTTGAAGTCATATCATATTATGTTCCTCACCGGACCGTAGTAAGCTGGACTGGACTGTATCACTTGGTGGAAACAAGGCTCAATACATCCCACCGGAACACCTGAGGTGAGTTCTGTTACTTGTTTTTGTAATGGTTGGTTCTGTTGTGAGAGCTCAGGATATCGTAGAAGCAGCATCTTATACACATTCAGTGCAAAATTAGAACATTTTTGTGGACACTGGTGAGTGAAAGAAACTGTGGGACAGAATGCACAGGCGTGAATAAACGGTAATTATGATCATCACTCTGGCTCTGTGGACTGTCACGATGAGGGATGAGTAAATTGAGCTTTTTTTGAAAAGATTTATTCATATTATTTTGTATGATTTGAACCACTTCAAATCAACTGTGTGTCCCACAGTTGGATACCAACAACAGCTCTTTATGTGCAAACTGTTTCTTCGTGATGTGAGAGACACTGTGGTGAAAACACACAAAAATGCATTAACAGTATTAACAATAAATGTTGACGGGCAGTCAATCTGAAGCAAGAAGTAATATTTGCCCAAAACAGCCACTTTTCTTTGACCTCTCTCTCTTCAAGCCGCTCTGTAATTACTTTGACCTGCAAATCTCGTCTGGCTTTGTACCCCTCACACTTCAAAAGAGAGAATCGCTCACACATCTTTGCTGAAGATGAATACAGCTGTTACAATATCAGAGGTGAACACCTACAAGAGGTCACATTCCTCCTTTTCCCTGGACTTCTGTGCTTTTGTGGATCTTCAGTCAATACGCTTGTTAAACCAGTTTTCATCTGTTTAGGGGTTAGAAGGCCAGTGATGAATCTTACATACAACGCCTGCAACCATAAACAGAGTTCGCATGGGTAACTCAGTGTTCTACCACCACCACCAATAAATACAGTAACTGGTACATTGTGTAAAGCTTAGCAGTTGCGGCATGTTGCAGTAGAATATCCATCACTACGCCCGTCCCTTTGAAGTGTGTTGGAGAAATTAAGCTTAATTTAGCATAAAAACTCAAAAGATAGTCCATTGTTAGCTATTTTAATAACATTGTGGTCCAAAATGGCGGCCTCTGTAGAGCTGACTTGGCTCATTATTGGATAATTTGCGCATTCTAAGTTAATTTAGTTGTGAAAGAGTGACATCACACTCCTGCTTCTTCGTATATTGTCATAGACTCTTTTTTAATAGTTGGTCAAGCAGTTGTTTTTCACACTGATGACGTGTTTCAATGGGGTTGTTAATCTCTGTCATGAGACAATCCCAGACAACCCTCATCATATATACTTACACCTGTTCACTGCAAACTTCTGTGCAGTAAAATCTTGCACAATAAAAATGGCAGAAAAAAAGATAGGGACAAAAGAGGAGGAGAGAAAAGGTGAGAAGGAGTGAGAGGGCAGAGGCAGAGGAGAGAGACAGCTTTATGTAACATGTCTGTTGTCGTTGGTTATCGCTCAGAATCGGCATGTTAGTTCACTGGTTATGATCACTTTGTACAACGCTTTGGTCTGACATGGGTGCTTAACCTCTCCTTTAACGTACATAAAACATGTTTCTTGTAGGCTCTTTAGCCTACACATCATCCCAGAGAACTACAGAAACGACTGTGCACTACATGCCATAACTTGTTTAGTTAAAGCTGTAACTCTTCTAATACTTTAGGTGAGCATTTTTCAACAAAGTACTGGGTGAGAGTCATAGCTTCCATCATTTATTGAAACTGCTTTACCTTCTTCCATTTCCAATTTGAATGTGTGTGCACAGCTGCATGGCTTTGTGACAAGGCAAGCACTTTTTCTAATGCACTTTAAAATCATTACCTCATCATGCCGAATAACACATTATGCACATTTGACCTAAGAGCATCATGTGAGAACGTCAAGTTCAGCAAATGAAACGCCAAAAAAACTAATATGAATAAATATTCCGACAGGACTGAGACATAACAAAAGCTGCAATTAAGCCCATCGGCTTAGAAATGACTGTATGTCTGAGTGAATTATAACTCTTAATGGTCCAGTGTGTAAAATTTAGGTAAAATTGTTTTCATTTGTTGGAAATTGAATATAAAATAATTATACTTTACTTTATTATACATGTACAATCAACTGATTGTTTTAATTGTTTTTTATTATTACCCCTTAATAAGCCTTCAATGTTTATATCAGGAGTCGGGTCAGTTCCACGAACACCGCCCATTGTGGATATTCAGCTGCAACATGCAAATTTACCAAAAAATGCTGCCACATTTTTCATATATTCATATCAAACCCTAATTTCCACCAAGCTCACCGCAGTGTGGTGTGAAAAAGAAACGCAAATTGAATTGGCTCTATTCTATGTCATAAAGGAGGTTATATTTCAATAGTGGACCCTCTGTCCACCAAAATGGACTGCAGTTTGTCTAGCTACTCCCTTTAAGTACACCAACTGACGGGGGCTACGCTTGACAGCATTCAAAAGCAAATGATTGTGTAGCATGCTGAGCTATGCTGCGCTGTGGAAATGGTTATAGCTACTGACACGGCATAGTTAGCTCTCTATATACAGCAGAGTTTGGCATGCAGAACCTGCCATCCCCACTCAGGATTTAAGTGATGTTTAAGAATTTTTGATGTTTGCGATACACTCACTCACAGACTCCAGAAACGAGTTCAGGATTACTGAATCTACACGGCTCAGTGGGAGTGGGAGAAAAACAAAAACCACCCATTTCCTCCCTGATTTTCCATTCTTCCTCAGCTGGTCGATTATCCCAACAAGCCCCAACATCTACTTTAGCTTCTGACAACCCATTACTGTCAGGATTAGTGGAAGCCTTGTTCAAAGTAAAGGATTAAAGGATAATTAAAATGAACATCTTGATGTCATCTAAACTTACTTGCTTGGAGCAGGTGAATGGCTAACACTGCGCTATTCAATGTCTTTATTTGCCCAAATTCCTGGGTGCAATTAGCAGCCACATTTGTTCCATAAGTGAAGCTGTACAAGACACTGTGGTGATTGGCTGGAGTCCCTATAACACTTTGTGCTCAAATAATGTGGGAAAAGGGGTGGTAGGTTGAAATTAGTGTTTGTGTTCAGTGTGAAATATCTAATGACCAATAAAATATAATATGTAAGCAGAGGAATTCCACCTCCCTGTACAGGGGGGCTGAGCGGTAACTCACTGTCCTCAGTTAAAAAACCAGTTGTCGTTCTGTAATAAAATGTGCTGACCTTTCTTGTAATTAGTAGTGACCTTACCTTGAACTCAGCTTGAAAGCATCATCAAATACAGATGTGCATGTGGTGGGAGAGCAACATTACAAGCCACACCGTGAGCAGAGTGATGCAGTTCTCAGGGCTGTGCTGCAGACAGTCCACACCCTGGATTTGGGTTTATATCACCTGAGTTTATGATTCGAGTCTATAACTGAAACATTTAATCTCCATGACCCACACACATCTCAATCAATACTATAAGGTCGAGGTTGTTCACAGTTAGGTGTCAAGGTAAAGGTCAGTGACTAAAGAGGCGTGGGATCACATCAAACAGCAGTGGACAAAGAAGGCACCTTATTTTCTATATATGACAACATTTCACCATCACTCTGGCTGATGCACAGCAGGGTCTGCAGCAAACAGACAGTTTCCTCCACAATTAATGATAGTGTAATGTGTGATATCTTCTCTGCCCACCCAAGGTAATGAGTCCACAAGTCATTTAAAAGGTATGGGGACATCGAAGTCTCACTGGAGGAAAGGATTTTGGAAAGTACTATGTTCAGTGTTCATTTTGTGTAAATAATACACTATTAATGTCAATTAATGTCCACATTGCCTCACAATAAAGAAACAGTGGCAATAGAATGCAACAACCAAGAATCAAGGTGATTGTAGAGAGTGTGAAGTGTGGCAAGAAGCAACAGAAATAAAACAATTCACAAACAGATCGAACACATAGATCAAAATTAAAAGAGTGAATTAGTCAGAGTAAGCAATGTTTTTCTCTTAAAATAGATGCTTCTGCAGGAGTAATATGATATATGCATCTCAATTACCTTGTCCCTCTAAATCTTTACTGATCGGGACACATTTATTTCCCTGCTTCCTCTCAAGGAATCAGAAGCAGATGTAGGGAAACACTACCGCTGGCAAAACAACACGGCATAATTAGGAAGGGAATGAAGGGCAGCATAAAGGGCCCCCCCCCCCAAAAAAAAAATCTATAAAGGGACACATTGCATTCAGCATCACCGATGAATGAAATAAAGGGTGCAGGATGTGTGATCCAGAGCTGAGGTCTACCCGCTCAACGCCAGCAGAGGCTCAATGGAGCGTTTTAAAGACGTGTACTCAGACAGAGTGCCAGGTCACGATGAGGAGACGGGTGGAAAAACAGCTCTGAGGGTGAAGGCCTGACCTAGCATTTAAATGTGTTCAGACTCTCCATCCTACTTTCATCGAGGAATGAGCAGAAATTGCACACCGTGTGACTGGAAAGACGAGCCGGAGCCGCTTTCTGTGTGCTCACAGCACAGTATTCTTTTCGGTTCATCGTGTTACAGTGGAGCAGATATCTGCCTTTTAGACTTTGACCTTTGGCTGCAGTTTGCAGCGTTAAAAAGAGTCTATGCGGAGCAGAGCATGACTGAATCTAGTGTAAGCTGGAGGCAGTTGAATGCACAGTGACAGGACTTGGTCTGTGTTCTTCCTCCACTCAGCTTCTGCCGACAACAGTCACTGGAGACTTGTCATGCCCAAGGGTCTGGTTAATGCACTCACACCTATGCAGACTACACAGGCAGAGAAAACACACACAGTGACCTTTTCAGATGTCAAAGAGAAAACAAAACCATTCACTATCTTTGGTAAGCTTGACAAATAACCTGCTTTCTCATACCAGTCTAGGAAATGTTTGCAAAGGCTTAACATATAATGTGCTCTACTAAATAATTCATATTTCAATCATGTTAATTACATGCAAAGTGAAACTGGGGAGTCAGTGTTTTGGCTTTGGGCTTTTCTCAAATTCCAACAATAGGATCCAACAGTCTGATTAACTGGCTCCTACTCTCCTATTTCAGTTTTTATGATAATAACTGGGATGAAAATGAGGCAACAATGGTGCAGAGAAGATAGATTTGAAACAAAGAGCAGTGTGTGGTGTGGTGTGTGGACACCTGTAACCTTGTCCTGACTCCTCATCAGTGGGAAATGAGCTCATGTCAAGACCAATCGCTTACGTTCAGATAAACCTTTTCTATGAGCTCATTTATTCCTTTCAATCGCAGCATGTCACTTCAAAAAAGTACTGGTGTGACTTTCAAAGTGTTTCTGGTTGGCTGTGAGATGTTGAATCTGTATACATTTAAGTTTTCTTTGTATTTTCTTTGTATTAAATGTCATTGTGTTAACCCCATAAACCGAGAAAGGCTTTCTAACATTTTGATAATCCATTTTAATGTGAATATTTATCAGACAAGAGTTTAGGTGTAAAAGTGGTTGCCTAACTCAAGACCAGTACTAACTTTCTTCAGACTTTCTCTTATATAACACAAACACTCAATACTCACACAACAAATACATCGTGAATAATCTACCTATATCATCATAACTAACATTTACATTATCATTCAAAAACCTTAACTGTTTTACACATAAAAGGAACAAGCTGTACCAAAACAAACGGCTATCCTCCTATATTTGCCTAAGTGTACGAGCATGATGTTGAATTTGGTTTTCCCTCTAGCTCTCATAAAAGTACTGGCTTGTTCAGACCTTATCAGATCACATCATCTTGTCAAATCTCATTCACTTGGTGAATTAAATTATACTTATTATAGCACAAAAGACCAAACTATTAATCAAGGTCTAAGTAAAAACTACAGATCATCTCGCAATATCAGCTGTGACACATGTAAACATGTTGATATTGCAACTGAAATAGTAATTCACTCTGTATGAGACGCTGCATTGACTTCCATTCATTTGGACAGCCTAAAAAAACGCATCCCTAACTAATTAATGCCAAACCATATTCTCAACATATTTAACACTAAACTTAACCTGTTCCTGAGAAATTAGGTTCTGCTTCATTAGGACCAGGTTTTGGTTTATGGTCTCTATGTGTTTATGCCAGAAAGGGTCTTTAAGAGGAAAAGCACGTGCGCACACACACGCACACACACAAAGCATTAACTTCCGCTCACAATCCTAACCTTCGCCGAACCACAATTCACATCTTACCTTTTACCTTAACCAGGGCCTTAGAAATTACATGTTGCCTCATTAGGACTGGGATGTTGTCCCCATGAAAATGATTGGTCTTGGCAGGGTCAGTGTTTATACCGGAAAAGGTCCTAAAAAGGTGACAAAAACGAGTGCATACCCATAAGATGAAAGAGAAACAGCTTTGCTGTTGTGGCTGGTATAATAAACTGAAACCTTTCCTCAATGTGAAATGAAATCCTGAAGTAGACCTTTGCCGTCTCACTCAAAACCAGCTATTAAGAACACAGGTTTTGCAGAAAAGTGAATTCAACTCTAAATTCACACTATATGACTTGTTTTCTTACCAATCAGACCGAATTGTAAGAAGACATGCTAGTGTATTTATGAGGCTATGCACAGTTAACTTACCTTCTGCTGGTTCGGTGAAGCCCATTCTACTGGAGTATCTGTTTTACAATAGCCTATATACTATTATGGCAATGTGTTTCAAGCTCCAGAGGCACACATCAGAATAGCCTATTTAATGTACTGTATCTTTATTCTTTATTGCAGAACTATGTGTGTCGCCTGTAAAACAAAAAAATATTTTCAGTCACACTTAAATCTACATTTTCTATTAAACATTGCATTATGCATGAAAATCGTAAATAAATCCTTTGTTCGTACTTCTGCCAGAAAACCTCAGAGACTGACCTGTGTTGTTTCAGCGAGCTTCAGTTTCGAAAAATGTTAATCATTAACAGAATCAAATTTCCATATTCAGGTTTGTTGAACCTTTAGTCCACAGTGAATGCATTCAGCCTCATCTTGAATTGAGTCAAACCAGTAGGTGTTCTTGTGATACATGGAGCAGATAATAATCCCCTTAACCTGGAACATTTATGTTCTCAATGCAGTTTGGAACAAAGTCAGAATATTCTGATTTAAGATATAAACATTGTTCAAATTAGATGATTTCTGAATTACATATTTTTTTTCCCCCTCTATAATTGGTTCACATTGCCAGTATGTATATAAATGTGCATAAAAAGTGCATTCCCACACAACTAAGCTGCATTCTGAAGTCCACTTTACAAGGAATGTTTTTTTTGTTGTTTGCTTTGGGGAAGGTGGTGGCAGGTCAGAGACGTGACTGCCAAGCAGCAAACCACAGTTCAAGGCCCAACGTTGTAGGATGTTGCTGATTTTTGCGGTGTTGCGAGAACACTCCCATGTGTGTACATGGAGAGTGAGATGTCTGCCACATAGTTCCAGACCACACACTGGGTGTGTTTTTGTGGAAAGGATGTTGTGACACTATGAGGAAAAGACATGATCTGCTCCTCGCCCCAACAGGGCGCTTCTGGTGCCTTAACCTGACCACATTCATAACCAAGGAGAGGTTATCATCGCCCTCATTTCCTCAAAACACCAAATGCGCCTCAAGCAGTCAGTACACTTTCACATTGACGCACACATCTTGAGATATAAAAACAAGTGGGCCAGAAAATATGTGTTCCGTACAAAACATAATTGAGGATGCACTTTTGTTGCGTGGGAATGCACTTTTTAGGAGACAAGCCTGAACGTTTGAAGAGCTACTGTGCATATTGAACATTAATTAGAGGAGATTATTTGATACGTTTGAATCAATGGCTTCCTGATTTCAGGTTAGAAGAAGAGGAACAGTGGCTTCTTTAATTATGACTACAGTTTCATTAAATAACTCACTGGCAGCGTCCGATTCATCTGTAGGCTTACGTTTATTTTTAATGAATCGAAATGCTGAGTCGTTCAAATGGGAATCTAATGAAAGAAGTCTTAATATAATATATTCAACACACACTTCTACCAACAGTTGATCTTCACCAGCTAATGACCCAAAAAAAAAGAGGTTTGTATCCAGGTACGGGGGGAAGAAGAAGAAAGTACACTGGAAAAATATAATCTCAAAAGAAAACAAATATGTTATGCACTTTGTATGTGGCACTTTAGATTAGGGAACACATGATTAACTAGGTGCTCACTAACATTCATAAATAGCACACTAGCCCTTTATTAGTAATTATTAAGCACATATTAACACTTTATTCTACCTCTATTACAACATGATTTTTCCTGATTAAGGTGTTGGTATTCTACTTGTATGCATGTTAGTAAGCACCTAGTTAATGGTGAATATGTGTTCCCTAATGTAAAGTGTTACCACTAAAGTGTTCGCCTTGGTTTCACCAGCAGACCTGTTTGGCTTTGCCTTGTCACAGGCTTCAGTGCAGTAAACTAAAAAGAGGGATTTCCACTGGCATCAAATGCTAATGTTGGTGCAACAGTCTGAATAAAACAAAAGGACATATCTGCTGTATGTGTTTGGGGTTTCCACTAAAGACTGGGAGACTGTGAGAGTGAAGGAGAAAAACACAGCTCCATCTAAGCAACTCTCCCACGTGACCGCTGCTGTTTACATCCATCATGCCCTGTTAATTACCCGCGTGTCTCTGGAGCTTCCAGTTATAGCCTCAGTGCTACCTGGCACACAACTATGTTTCATAAATTGATCTTATCATTCAATCTCATTATTTGTGTTGTTTTTTAAGGATTACCTGGTGTGTGGTGAGATGCACTGGCTGGACTTCAAAACAACAGACAGACATATGTAAAACAATAGCTCATATAAAAGAGGGAGTGGGGGGGTAGGTTTGCTCTCCCTGTGGGTTGAGGCAGCTTCACGCAAGTTCTCTGCACGAAACGCCAAGTGGCTGCTGGGAAAGCCTTTGTTGTGCCATGGTGGGTAATAGGGGTATTTGACTTAGATCTTCTTGATTGCTGTGGCTACACACAGTTTGCTGCAGCTCTCAATAGCTGTCTGCAGTGGAATGTGTGGGCCAGTTTTTCTTTTAACACGAACATTAATAATCTCTCTGCGCCGTAACTTCAGAAATGATACAGTGATACGTGAGAAGATTTAGAAAAAGAGAAGACAGGCTGGTGATGGTTATTCTCTGAATGTTTATACTGATATTACTCTTAATTATACGTGTGGAAATGCACAAGGATATTAAAAAAGGGTATGTTTTTCAAATGATTTGTCATTTTTAGAACGTCCAAAGTCTAACTGGCTGTGGGTCAGCTGTGTTTTTTGCTGTGAGTGACATACTTGTATATAGTGGAGTTGACCCCAGGCTGTCAGACATTGATGCAGGCACTGGAGGGGCCCGGCCTTATCATTATTGTGAGATTGTCAAGGTCCCTGCAGATATAGATGTCATCTCTTATGCCTTTTGTTTGGATGGTTTTACAATTTTATCACTCACACATGGAGCCTGTCTGACCAAACCGCTCACGCACAGTCTGCAGGCCTCCCATCCACTCACAGCATCCCAGTTATCTAACCCAGGAGCTACAGCTGTATGTCAGCCACTGGGTTCACGCAACCACAAGGCCTTTGCCACATAGTACATCATGTTAGTTTGCTGGTTGGTTTTTGTTTTGTTTCTGCACATCTGCTTTCCTTCAGACAACTGCATGCTCTTGATTTTTCACAGACCTCTGCAGTATCAGGTCGCTTTTCAAAATCTGCAAATGGCTTGTCACTTAACAGATTATCAGGTGAAAATAGAACTTGCATGGAGCTCATGATTGAAAATGTGTGGTTCAATAACACACTGATGATGAGGTGTCACTTCAGCAAGAATAAGGGAAGTCAAGAAGATGTCATACGTCTGTTTCTTATTCATTATTAATACATACACATGTGGATATGCTTATTGTTGTGCATCTGCCTCTGTGGGCATGGTAAATGTTAGGGCAGGAGACATGATTGCTTGGACAGATATTGAACACCAAATTACGAACATGGCTCTAACAGCAGTATAAAATTAGCATTCGGATAATAATGTGATCGTAGTGATAATTGCAAAGATGCCAATATTTTATAGATGCAATATATTCAAGTTCACCCTGAGGTGGGCATGAATATCTGTATAACATGACAAATTATTTAAAACATGGCAATCTTGAAATTAGTCTTTGCAGCAAGAAGACATGTAGAGAGTTTGCAAGTTCTCCCCATGTGTGTTTTCTCTGGGTTCTCTGGTTTCTTCCCACAGTCCAAAAACATGCAGATTTGGGGATTAGGCAAATTGGACACTCTAAATTGACTATAGGTGTGAATGTATAAGTGGATGGCTGTTTGTCTCTATGTGGCCCTGTGATGGACTGGCAACCTGTCCAGGGTCTACCCTGCCTTTTGCCCTTTGTAAGCTGGGATTGGCTCCGGCGCCCTCCGCAACCCTCATGTGGAGGATAAAAGTGGTAGAAGATGAGTTAATGAATCTTGATATTATGCTGCACAGTGATGATGGTATTCCTGCTGGACTCTAGGCCTGTCACGCCTATACTGATGCCCATGGAGGACTATGCATGGCAGGGATGTCCATGTCAGACCTAAGCCGGACCACATACCAAAGTTGGTAACTGTCGTCAGCCGGGGACCACCGCTCCTTGATGTTTCACCCCTTGTCCCAGAACATCTCCTGGTGGCTGGGCAGTGGATAGGAACATCTCTCCCTGCCACCCCCTGCAGTTACCCTTCTCTAGATGTTATTGTCTCCCCAAGATGGGTCAGGTCTTCTAAACCAGAGCCAGAAACTTGCTTTCTCTGCGTCCTCTCATATGCACTTAGTAGCTATGTGGAGTTTGGCTCATACAGCTCCAGGTCTTTTAGGAGAAGTTGAGCCCCCAACAAAGCCTCTAGCTCCCATCTCCACGGGATAGACCTTCACAACCCATCTGGCTTCCCTGCCTCCGCCTTCCTCTGCCAAAAAAGTCTGCATACTTTGCCCACTTTCTTTCATGTGCAGCATCCAACCCATCTTCCCATGGCACTGTTAGCTCTATTAGAAGGGCAGCTCTTCCAGCTGGAGTCCACCAAATAACACATAAAGTCACTCAACTTTTATCCCGGCCTGCTGATTTTACTTTTAAAGTCTATACAGGTACACTTTGCAACATACTGTGTTGATGACATAGTCGTGATAAATCCGGCACTGAATGAAAACTGTGAACATTACACCTCTGGTTGTTGTCTGGAAATGTAGAGCCAGGCAGCTTGTTTGGCTGACCTTTCTCACCATTAATCAAGCAGACCAGGCACGACACTGTGTGTGTCTGACAACACCACGCCACAGCTTAGCCTTCAGATACTGCACAGATATTTTCTAATCAATCTTGACATGCTAATGAGATTTGAGTAAGTCAAACTGACAGGGTGATTAGCAGCTGGTTAGCACACCATCTATAACCCTTTTATAATCAATGTTGCATCATGGAAAACTGAATATAGAGGTAGAAGATTTTTCTTTTTCACTGTCTTATTTAAATGTGCACCACTTCTTCTATTATTTCTGGGTTTAAACTAGGGGTGGGAACTGTGGAGCATGCATCTGGGTGTGTTCACATCATTGTGTGGGTTTTTTCTGATGTTGTAAACGTACTGATTCTTGATTTTTTTGAAGGTTATGTTAAGAGGACTTCCTTATTGTAAAACAGGACACAGAGATCATTGTAACCTACACCACATTTTGATGACGAGTGCATTGGTCAGTCAAATTGCTCCTCTGTGAGAGTCACATGTAAACAGTCTGTTTCCGTCTGCTGAAAAAGGTCCAGACAGTTTGTTCAACAGGAAGGTTCACCCGTGGCTCTCATTTCTTTTGGAGCATTTTCAAAGAGCCATATTTGGAAAGTAACTAATGGCCTTCCCCCTGACTGACTTCACGCAGCCTCTGCCCTTGGGCCATCATTGACAGAGTACCCACCATCCTGTGTAACACGAGAGGTGTCAACTTGGCTGTGGTAGAAAAGCTTGAGTGGTGGCTAAAAGAGGTTATCTACGTCACCTAATGGGGGACTGCATGCAGGGAAAGACAGACAAGAGAGTAGGGAGACGCCACCAAGATCAGGGCGGCTCTTTCTGAAGGAGGAGCAGCCGGCTGCCTGCAACAAGATTGGGTTTCCCTACAACTTGTTGCTCGGTGCTAAATAAACGCTGGCATGTTGTGTGGAGACATACTACACCCCAGGCTGAAAGGAGTACTCACCCAGACTAGTTCACAGCACCCAGTTTCTGACCCTCTTTGTGCCCTTTTAACCCTGTCATTCCCTTTCTCTGTGGGACCTGACATTCCACTCTTGCAGATCGCTGCCCCTGTCAAATCTGACCTTCCAACAATTACTTGTTAACTAGTAAGACAGGGTCACGTGTCATAAACAAGGATGGAGCTCAGTGTCGCGAGGCACCGTGTATGATCTATGAGCATCCCAGGCCCTGATCTGAGATCCCAGAGCTGATTAACATCCATCCACAGAAATCCGATCACAAGTGGGAACATTAAGTTTTTACCAAGTCTGACTGCACAGATGTGTCCATTGTGTTTTTTTGTGTACGTGAGTGTCTGTGCAAAGAGGACTTCAGACTACACACATTCAATAATTATGAGAAACTTTATATGTAACTTTGACACAGAAAGATCTGGCAGTTGCAGTTTGTGTCCAGTACAGATTGGCACGAATAGAGCTAATAGTAAATCAAAGCACAACCACAAATATTTTAACTATTAAAAAAGAAGAAATCATCAGTGTTATTATAGTGTGGGGTTAAAAATAAATCACATTATGGGTGCTAAGCAGTGTCAAAAAATTGTGAAACTGCAGCAGGTCAGAGGTGTCAGCTGAGGAGGCATCTAATCCAACCTGAGGGGAAAATTGCATTCAAGCAGCTCACATATGTTTTCTGAGCCCTCTTCATAGGGCTGTTCTGCTTCAGACTCAAGGCCAACTTCAAAAACACATACAGAGGTATGTCAGAATTTACTGATCCAGAACTCCAAATATTCATACCCTGATGTTTTTCTGCTACTTTGCAAAAAAGTAGAGAAAAGGTCTGCCCTGTGCCACAGACCTAACTAACTGGATTCCGTGCAGCACAAAGGGAATTTATCATTAAAGAAGCACAATCAATATCTCTCACCCCCTGCATGGCAAAGTAAGGCTCGATAGTGAAGCCCAGTGCTGAGCAGCGAAAGGGGAATGTGGGGTACCAGAGGAGCTAATTAGAGAGTGAATGCCGGCTAGCTTGTTAGCCCACATCCAGCTGTGGGAATGGTGCTAATGAGACGTGCTGTACCAATATAGACAGGTTGTTATTGCAACACAGAAGATCACTGCTCTTGCTTATCTCGTATGCTTGTATAATCATTCAGATTATACATAATTGATGCTTTTATTCCCTGCTGGAGCTTCACATTGGCAAGCAAAGGCATCTCTGCCAGCTACATGGATACAACACATAAGATCATGTCTGACACCATGTAGGCACTTCAGATATTCTTGCTCCAAACATCGCTGAGGCATGCACAACGTTCCTCTGAGCCTTTTAGTTGGTTTTAACATTAGCTTTTGATATTGTACAGGCATCAGGACAACATTATCTCTAAAGTGGATCAAACAAGGACAGGAAGTGCCAAATATTTAGGCAATGAGTAGATAATTAGATCACATATACTGCAAGCATGGTTGAAACTAAACTTCCACAAGATGGACAGTCGTGCCTCTGAGTAACTCTTTGAAAGGTCCCTCTTTTGCTGATTAATCTAGTAATTACAAATTAACTGTGGTAATGGCTTGCATTTAGGCAGATTGCAGGGCAGTGTTTTATCTTCATTAGAAAGAAGAGGGCTGTAACCACCGAGGCACATTCTGACCCCTCTCTCCTGGGACACATCACTTGGTAGCAGGTCAGGCTTCATATCAGACTAAAAGTAATTCCTTTCACCCCTCCTTCTTGGAGGACCTTCCTCTTACATGTTCATTTAGGGGAGGTTAAACTGAGGTTTTTCCTGAACTTCCATTCATTAAAAATTGTTGTAAAACAACATTAGCAACCCAAATCAGCCTAATCATCTGTGAGGTTTAAGTGCATATCAAGTACTTAAAGCTCAACGAGGAACTCTATAATGAGAAACCATTGCAGGGGGCACTGTAAAGCTTATTACTCCCTCCACTTAAGTGCCTCCATCTCTGAGCTTCAGTGCAGGGTTTATTACAGCCAATTCCGAAGCCAAACTTAATGCGTGCCTCCTATGGTTTGCTTGTAGACTTCCTCTAAAAGCAAACAAATTGGAATTTGCTGTGTCACCATCTCTGGGATTTAATTCAGAGGAAAATATCTGCTGATCTGTCAGTGTTGCTACGCTGTCATGCACCTCTCTCAGTTTCATAGGCTCCACACGGGGACAAATATTTACAAACATACAGTACATGCAAGAACAACTGCTGTGTTCTGGGCACAGCGGCTTGGTGGATCAGAGGAGATGAAGCACATCATGAACTCATGGGAACATACATGGTCTCAGGTTCCAGCCGCTCATCAGGAGGCTTCGAATGCTGCAAACAACCGGTCCCAGATGTGTGCCATGATGCAATGCAGATAAATGAAAAACTCAGGGGATATCTTAGATAGTTTAGCATAAGGAATAGATAAGAGGTAGGAGGCAAGAGGGTTAGGGATTATCAAAGAATCAGAGAGTAATATACGCAGATCAGCAGATGGGACTCGTGAAACATCTGTGGAAACAAAGGCATGTTGTGTGTGGTAACTTAATAATAACAACAATAATTTTTAAAAGAAAATGACAAAGTAGTAGTTTTAAATCCAAAACATGAAACAGGTTTGCTGTATAAAAAATATCACCTATATACTATGTCATAGGGGCTCCTTAGATATTGATATTCTGATTCAACTTTAAACTAATATCATAGTCGATGACTATATATGTCAATATATGCACAAAACAGATATCAAACTGCAGAATGTCGTGTTTTCTCCAGAAATTGCTGACATAAAAACACTGAGACACTGAATGAAATGTCTCCAGACGTCATTCTTCTCGCTGTGTGTTCTACACGCTGTGTAAATTAAATGACAGCAAATACCCCACAGAATCCTCAACAGGTGCATGAACACACCACTAAAGGCCTTTTCATGCTGCACCCTGGGAGCCCGACTCGATCTATGGCCACTTCCATGAGGACAGGGAGGCCAGTCAAATGAGTGGACATATGGGACATATGGGGTTGCCACATGATGAGACACCTGCTACAAGGGAAGCGGCGTTATGTCCTCTCTTCCCATTCCAATAAACTGTCCTAATAAATCACTCCTTAGACTAAGTTTATCACTTTTAAGTTGAGTACATTCACTGTACCCCCATGAAGGTTAAAGTTGCAAAATGGTGTCAGATACTCAATTGTTTTACCTTTTGTCAGATACAAGATGAATGTTAAAATGTCCTGTTTTTGATTTAGCAGGTGCCTCAGATGTAGCATTACATTCTGTCATAATGTTATATATTGTGAGCACTAATGCTAATATTTAGCCCACTCCCATGAATCTTATGTCGTCTTGGATTTGGTGATAAGTATGCAACGCTCACATGGAAACATGGACACACTGAGATGCTGCTAAATGCCGGATATATAGATAGTGAATGAGTATGACGTTACCATGCTTCACTTTTGGTTACAGCTGACTCATTCACCATGAGAAGGCTTGATTCAACAGTGGACCCGGGGCAGATTCATAGAGGCTCTAAGATGTGGATTTGTCAAGCTCACTAATGCATTGCTCACAACACAAACACACGTCATGTGCATCGTGTCGAAATACATCGGATACAGGAAAGAGATGAGCAACAAAAGCTATGGCATAAATCACCATGTTTGCTATGTTACACTTAACAGGAACTGATTAAATATTTGAGTGGTTAAATGTGTGGTTATGAGTAATAAGTTGATATGTACTCTTTGTGACACATACCTTCATTTGACAATGCCCCATAAAAAACCTCCCTATAACCTGATGTTTAACATTCTTTCCCACGCTGGAGTGAGCTGGTGTGAGCTGGTGTGAGCTGGGGCCCCTGGAACCAAAGGCTTATAAAAAAAAAAAAACGGATCCCAGCAGCACAGACAGGGCACCAAACCATTCTTACCACCCTTCTGCACATACCCAGCATAAATAACGTCGATGTAAGTGAGCTACCTTACCCCCACAGCTGCCATGTTTTTTTATGAGTCATGGTATGACACTGTGCCCCATACAATCAGTAATGAGCCCTCCCTTCCACTGCTATCTTACTGGATCAGGTAAGGGAGGGGACACGTTGTCTCGATTGGTTATGTGTCTTAGTATTGGGTTACCCCACTTTAAAGTGATAGATGGCAATTAAGGTGTGCTGTGGTGCAGGCTGCATGTATGGTGTTGTCTACTGCTGATTATAGCAGCAAACTATTTATAGCAGTATATATATAAACAACTTAAAATTAGGAAAGTGGGATGACAACTTATGCCACTTCTACATTGACAGATTCATAGTTTTTAGCAACAGTAACAAATGGGGTACTGCCGTATACTTTCTGATATATCCATCAGTGTTTAATAGTACACATTAAAACACAGTCGGTCACACTATACAGACTTTTAAAGCAGGAATTGAAGCAGCACAGTATGTAAAAAAAATTAACTGCCATACATCGCTCATCTTGTTAGCAGATACTGAGGGGAAATGTATATGTCTCCTGTAAGGAAGGAGGGAAATTGTTTGAACAGACCAGTTAGCCAACACACACAGCAGGAATAGAGCCTCGGTTCTGGAAGCGCCACTTTCCCTTGTTTCTAATAAAGTCACACAGGCAGAGTTAATGCCCTCCAACATGTGGTGTAGCATTACCGTGAACTCCATGAAACCATCCGGGCTGTGCATAAACCAATGTCATATGTTTACTGAGCAGTGGGCTGAGACATCTTAAAAACCATTCATGACTCAAGACACAGGAGAGCTTTTAAATGTGGATGTGAAGAGGCACCGAGAGACAGTTCACGTTGGTTTGAGGAGTTATTGTGTGGCTTTGTCAATCAGAGGTGAGTCAACAGTGAAAGGGGCTCAATAAGGTGAAAGTCTAACCTCAAAGTTAACGTTTTTGAGACGCAATATCGGTAAGCATTTGTAGACACAGTGTTCATCACTTTTATGAGGGTCAAGTGGCCATGGCGGTGCAGAAGAGACACAGCAGGAAGTGGCTAATGACTCTCTGTTTACACAGAGATACACACAGCAAGACTATGACTCATTGCACCATCCACGATATTGCACCAAACAGAAACAATTTATAGTAAATTATTTAACCTGACTCACTATGTTACTCATGCACTATGCTGATACCAGTGGTGTGAGGTTACGTTAAAGACAGAATTTTTTAAAGACAATAAATCTCCCCTAATTACCGGGAAGGTCCTGTCTCATGATTATCTGCCTTTAGTTCTCCAGTATTTTGCTGAACTCTTGACCTTCCTGGATGAATAAGAACTGGGATTATTAGTAAAGCGATGAAGAATTTGAGAAGATTAACTGCAGATACATGCTACTGCTAATGCTAAACATTTAGGGTATTTTGTAGAGCTATTATCTACATACATCTGAATAAAATCCCAGGTAAACAGTGGTTAGAGTGGTCTTCATAGTTTAAGTTAGGACTTCACTGTCAAAAAGCTTTATTTTCTCAGGCTACATTCACGCCAGCAATGTGGTGAACATTCTTGTCAGAGTGTGCTCAGTTTGAATGATTTACAGTTTGAGATTAAGTGCATAAATGTGCATTCAGTAGTAAGAACACTTGTAATGTTATATTGCAGCCGAAAACCAAATCCAAAAAAGCCAAAAGGGTCAATGGTTTGAGAAAATACCCAAGTGTGCCAAAGACGTTTTGATGGACAGCAGACTTGCTCCTGTCGTCCAGTTCACCTGAAAGCACCACAGTGTCAGCTGTATGCACTTCTAAATGAGCAACGATTGGGGAGGTGTCATTCTGATTGACAATGTAAAGGGAGGATACCTTTGGCTCTTTCTTTTCCTCCAGGGTGAAGTAACGCTCCCATCGTGCCTCGTCTCTGAGCGTTGTTCGGTGATGCCCTGAGAAAGGTCAAGCCAGCGCTCGTACAGAAACGTCTGCACTAATTCTGCACATACCGAGCTCTGTTATTCAAGCACTGGATCAACACGCTTTCTTATGGGACCCATCATGAATGAAGCCACGGCCTCTTTCCATTCCTTATCTGCAAGATGACAGGGTGTGTAGTGGAGCGTGAAGGAAGTGTACCGAAGCAGGAGGACTTAAGGATCTTTTGCAACATAAATGCACGCCATCGCAGAGCAAGTCTGACACACAAGGTCTTTACGCTATTCTCCCTCACTTTATTTCTCTAAGGCTCAAGGATTTCCTTCCATGCTGTCACCGAGCAGTATCAGTTGCAGGTGAACCAACCAGAATGTCCTTCCATGGGACTCAAACTACTCCACTGGACTGTCACTTCCTGTAATGAGAGATTTGTTGTGAATTTCGTCATTGTCAGCAACGGCTCATTTAGCCCTATGCCAGATAATGACCTTCTCTCTGAGTCTGTTCCGTGTGAAGTGAGTGGAGCGGCAGAAGGAGAGCAGAAAAGTGAAGATGAATAAACTTGTTTGTTCTGTGAGTATTGCAACACACAATGCATGTCTCTGTGTGCTACCTCAGGGACTGTGGAGAGGTCAGCACACTGACAGACACACAACTGTGGCTGCTGTTGATGAGCACTGCTGATGAGTCTGAGGGATGGAGATAATACTTGACCTCAGAAGGGCAGACGAGTAGCAGAGGAGGTAGCAGAGGCAGACCATGACAAATTCTGTAACTAAACATTGTGAAGAGAACATAGTGTATTATGTATGGACTAAAGTATACCTCATGCACGTGTGAATAGCTTTTTACTTTAAATGATTTCAATTAAAATCAAGGGTGCCAAATGAGATTATAGCTGCTGTCAGACATGCTCTGTACTCTGCAGATTCTCCACAGATTGTCTGAAGATTGTCCAGAGGGGATGAAAGTGTAAACACAAGAAAAGTCTGCGAAAATACTCTGGAGATACTTTCTGCCATCGCTCTTGTCAGACCTCCGCATAACGTCCAAGTGAGCTCATATGAGAAAGAAGCAGGAGAAACTCTGGATTATCTGCCGCAAGAAAATGGATGCCACTCCCTCGCCTAGATCCTCTGGAGAGTCTATGAATCACACCGCATCAAACTCCCGAGAAAGTCTGGACCAAATTCTGCAGAAATCATCAAGAATTTCTTTGCATCAAGGAACAATGTAGAACCAATAATTATCAAAAAATTAACCACCAGAAACAGACCACTTGTGTGGAATTGGGCACTTCTTCTTCAGATTATGGAAGGAATCTGGCTTCCAACATACACATTTCTCTCATCGACAGTTTACAGACAGGCAATTTAAGCAAACATTCAAGCATCAAACAGCAGACAGAAAAGGTTCAAGGTTAAACATGGTGGAGCACTTAGCAGCTAAACAGATTTTTCCCCTAGGATTTAATTAAGTGCAAAAAGGAGCTAGAATGAGGGGGGGAAAGAGTAGCCATTTATCTCTCATAGTCAGTGTAAACAATGAACCAAATAGCTCTGGAAGATGGGCTACAACACCTTTCATCCCTATGTCCACCATCCACCATCCCCTCCATGTTAAAACCTTAGATTTGTTTCTTTTTAAGGAAGACTTGTGATGATCCAGCGAGAGGCCCATTGCTGCCATCCAGCTTCACCCAATTAAAACAACTCAAACCAGAGGCTAACCTCCACAATCCATCTATTGTACAGGACCTTCAACCTGTCAAGACCTACTTTGTTTTCGGTGTCCACACTACTTCTTCTCGAGCCACATTCCCACAGCTCAACACAAAAACCCCTGCCTTCTGCGGTCAGAGCTGCAGTAGAAAAACAAAAACCCCTTTGCCAGGTTCACATGAGAACAGTGAGATCCTCATGTGATATTGATAAAAGGCTCCGCCCAGACGGCTTATAGATTTTTTTTCAGGCTCCTTTGAAAAATATCAGAATCTCTCTTTTCTTTTTTTTGTTCAGAGATACATCAGGAACTGAGATGAAAACCTGCTCTCTGGGGATCACTGTTGAGATCAGAGGTATGTGTGCTCTTTCCTTGCAAACGAGGATGCACCCACATGGTGAGTATGAGTCTTCCCAGTGTAAGCAAAAACTGCATGAAATGATCAAACACAGCTGCAAACTCTGACTTGAGTAAGCTGTCCACTTGTCCAAATTCTAAAAGCTGAAAGAACGGCAGTATTTGTACTATCGTCCCATTATGACGACAAAGCTTCCTCTGCACGGAGAGAGGAAGGTTTTGAACGTTGCTCAGCATGACATAGTAATTAAGTAGCCTCCCCCTTGATTGTTTTTTTTTCCCTTTATTGCTCATTTCCTCTCTTCTTTTTCTTTAACCACACTCTGGTACAATTTAACCCGAAATTCTGTCATAGTCTTTCCACAAAACCTCATGATGACAGAACATTTCTGGTGACAGAACACAGTTATATAGACCACAGGTAGTCCATACTTAACAATTAAGAGTTTACCACTACATTTTCATTGAGGAATCTTGGATGGTTCACTACTATGCTATGAAGAGTGTTGATGCTGGTGAGGCCTGGTCTCTAACCTCGACCACAGGATCATAGGCAGTGTCAAAACAGACTATAATTACATACACTTGTGTGCACAAAAGCCTGAAGTTTACTGTGTACAATTATTTTACAGAAGAAATATTTTAAACCATACATGTATGAACAGTAGGACAAGTCATATGAAGTCAAATCAGTCATGTAACAATAGCAAGAATAAATAAAGTTGACTGAGTAAATATCAACAAAGTTGGTGGTTTCAAAGAAAGTACAGTTCCGCGGTTCACAGCTATGAGGAAGTGATCTGGGCAACCATGTTTCCGCTCACTGTCCCCATTTCCTTCTCTTCAAAAGCAATATAAATATATGCAATAAATGCCAGTCAGTCTGTCTCATGAGGGACAAACACGACGGATGTGACTGTGTCAGTCTTTTAACCTTAGTGTCCACACTAAGTGCTCGTCCCCACAGAGTCATCCACGTACCTCACCAAATTCATCCCAGAATCCACATCTGGAAGCCACATGTGTTCAAGGTCTAAGAGTAGACTGGAGACGGGGCCCTAAACAGCTCAAGGGTACGTTTTATGCAAGGCTGGGATTGCTGGATTAACTTGGCTGCTTGTTGGTCATTTTTAATTACCAGCCGTGCCTGCTGATGTAATCTCCTTCTCCTTTTTTCCTCTTTAGGGCTAAGTCACTTGGGCTGAACAGGGAGGTGTAGTGGGCTGGGGTATAGCAGGGGGTACATACATCTGCCCTGATCCTATTGAGCTCTGCTTTTACAAAACAGAGGTCTGCAGTTTTTAAAGCCAACACTTTTTCACGGCTGTCAGACCTTACATCCATCCACGGTGATACGATCATGGACAGATTGCCAGGTCTGAAGACTCCCAAATCCATCCTGAATGTGTCCTCCTCAGACCCAATCACAGAATCCTCATGCAGAGGTGGTTTGAGGACACGTGTGGCCACATTCCAAAGCATTCATGAACGTAAATTATCTGTAGGACAGATAAGAGAGACCATGTCCTCTGCTAACATAACACTAATTAGCTCTTACATGTTGATTTATTTGTGACCACTGCCACAATATTAAAAACAGTTAAATGGTTTAAAACCTATTTCGTGTTATATGAGTGTGAGTATTGCTCTCTCACAATCTTGTTTTTAAATCTTAGTAAGGAGCACCTTAACCTATAAACTTAACCATCACAAATAAGTGCCTAACCTTAACCATTACCCTAACCCTAACCTAAACCCAGATCTAACCCTAAAACCAGGTCTTAACCCTTAAAAAATGCCCTCCAAAGGTTGTGGGGTACAGACAAAATGCCCCCATGAGGTCAAAATGTTCTCACAAAGTCAGTTTGTATTTAAATGAAGGGCTGGGACGCCCAGATTTGATCATATGGAGACGCATCCAGGATGCATTTTAATGCCAGGTGTGAAATTTCCTATCAATAGGTGAACAGATCAATAAGGACAGATGTTATATATATACACCAGGACTGAAAGTTTTTTCTACATTATTTCTTCCAAAAAAGTATCAGTAATTTGGGATGATTTTTGTTCCCATGTTCTCTTGATCTTATTTGGAAAAATAGGACTCACAGATGAATAAGTACACTTACTCAGTGTTTGTAAATCGATCTTCTCAATGATTCCAAAGTGAGATGACATGACACTAGTTTCATGCACAAACTTTCCTATTACACAACAGCGTTCTCACTGTCGACTCTGCCCATGCGTGCTGACATTTTTACCACTACTGTAAATTAGTTCTGTCAGGTTGTTATTTTTTCTCTTTCCTTTCTTTCTGAGACAAGGAGGAGTCTCTTGGAAACATGCTCTGAGCTGTCCCATGGAAATACAAGTCATGTCTTAGCAGGTTGACCCTTGTTGAATTTTGCTCATGTCATTTTGCAATATTGTTTAAAGGTTTTCCAGTTGTGGGGCAGCCCACGCAACTTAAATGCAATAAAGTTCAAATAAAACAAGGCTCATAGAGCTTCTCACATCCAACTGTTTGTAAGATACATTTCATATTATTCCACCCAAAATAATTTACTTATGTCATATTTTATCATCATGTTGGCTTTATTTATCTTTTTTTTGTATATAGCATTTGATTAAGATTATTTGGCTTCTTCATCAAGATTGTTCCATAAACTGATTCCTTTTGCAGTGGCACGTCAATTTAGTTCTGAATCAGGGCTTTTTAAAGATCTGTGTTTCTTTTAAATTGACGTTCTCTTTTTTCACATCTGTTCCGAAAAATGGTAGGCAAAATATACTTATGTGCTCTATACGGGAATTACAAAACACTATCATTCATAAACTTGTAACAACCTCAACTGGAGGAAAAAGGCTTTTGATGATTCTCTGTAGTGGCCACTCTCTTTTGTAAAATTTAAATATAATGAATATGTTTGGAAGTACTTTCCCATAATTCAATGCCAATTACATATATATATATATATATATATATATATATATATATATATATATTTATATATTTAGTGTGTCATTGATGTGCAGTAATTGGTTCTACAATAATATCGACTGCTGCTTAAAATATCGTATCTGTCAATTAATTTTGGCCCAAATGGAAAAATAAAAATGCTTCCCACCTTCCATTTATCTGCTCATTTAAAAATAAACTGAGCAGAAACCCAAACTAAGACGTTTGACAGTCAGAAGGCGTGACACTGTCCTGTCAATCACAGACTATTAGTTGGCCAGCAGGGGATTTTGGATTTTTCATGGGCTGCGTTAAATTCTTCTCCTCCCAAACATTACTTAAGCAGCTTAAACAATTGAAAATTACAAGTCAAGGTTTGCATCCAGTCCTTAATCCGTCCTTTCTCAATAGTGAGATCCCTTTACAATGCAGAATTAATGAATGCATGTCACATTTGAGCCAAACATGGAAAATACTGGCAATTGTGTCAAAATAATAGGTGTGCCTGTAACAGCTTGTCAGTTTGAAAAGGTCAGCGTGATTTTTTTCTTTTTAATCACTTGTAGAAAGAGGTTCTGAGGTTTGAAAAAAACCTTAAATAGGGTTTCTAAGAAAACTCAAGCACTCACATCTGTGTGCAAAGTAACACAGCTCCTTCTTTAAATGACACGTAAAATGTCATTTTGTCTCAGTTAACATACAAGGGGTACAAGATTGTGCACGCCTATATACTGTACAGTATGTATTTATACTGAAAACACACAGTATATGATCTCTTAAGAGACTTAGAGTTAGTTAGTCTGCAGTTTTTGCAACCAGAAAGTCCCAACAATACCAGCTGTCAGTCACACTTATCCACTCATATATTGTGCATTACCGTCTATTTTCCTCTCAATAGGATCATCATTTGCAAAATATGCTATTGAAAGAAGACCTGAAACTAGTGATTCAGACCATTAGCTCCTCAGGAAAAATGTTTACTTTGTCATCCTGGTAGTGCAATGACAATTGCACTACCAGGATGACAAAGTAAACATTAAAAGGTTTAATTTACTCTCGGGGCATGAGTTATAATAGGGTCAGCCTGAAAACAGCTGACTACATTGGTCTACAGTAATGATAATTCTGTGAGGACCCCCTCAAAAAACTTATAGGATAACATACAAGGTTTTAAGTAGACCCCGCCCACCAGGTTTCTTTCTCATTCTCCCCTACTTAGACTGTGAGAAACCTCGACATCTACAAATTAAATTGGCTCAAAGGCTGGCTCAGACATTCATGGTGCCCACATCATTCATCATGCTGACTTTGATTACTGTTTTCTGATGCAGCTATCATGTTGTTGACATTTGTGGTTCAGTGAGAAATGTCTCAATAATAACCTCTGGTTTGATTAACATGAAAATTGGTAGTGATTATATTTTCCCCTCAGGATGAATCCAAACAACTTGGTGGTGATCCCATGTAATGAAGACATCCGGCATATTGTATGAACAAATACCTGCAGAACTACCTACCAAATTTGATCAACCTTTTATTGGTGAAGCACTTTTATATATTAAATTGTTTTGAAGGTAGTGGCGAGCAGAGTGAGGCGGGTATGGCACAAACTCACCGACTGCAGAGTGGAGCCAGGGCTTTATACTGAAGCAGGTGAATGGTGGCAATCAAGATGATGAACAGCAGGTGTGTAGGTGGAGGAGTGGGAGGTCAGCCACGCCCAGCCACAGCCAGCCACGCCCAGCCACAGCCAGCCACGCCCAGCCACAGCCAGCCACGCCCAGCCAGGAAAGACAAACACATGCACATCTACAAGGGACAATCCATAACAACAAAAACATTGATAGGTTCCGAGCAGGAGAAGATGTCATTAGGTGAATATTAGAATAGAATAAATAAATTACAATAAAATCAAAGCATGTAGAAATGCTTTGATAGAAAATAAGAACAAAATAATACATATACACTGAATAAATGAACTTCCTCAGACAGAAAGTCTCATGGCTGTGGGGAGCAGTTTGTGGTTTACTGTAAAGTAAAGTTGTGTAATTATCTTTTTTTATTATTTAATTTATCTTAGTTTGCAGTAACACACACTAGTATACCTCATATTTGGACAGTCTAGCTGCCTTTAACACCTGAGAACAATTTCTTTTTTTCTGTGTTAAAATAGTGTATTCATTTAAAATGAAAAAAAACTAAAAGTTTTACTGGGGGAAAAAAAATTGTGTGTGTCAAATTTGAAATTTGGACAGTTTAAGACATTTAAAATAACATATGATTGAGTTTTCTGTCGACCTCAAAGCAAACACTAGAAGCCAAGTAAAGGAGGTATTCAGACGCCTGAATCACCTGGAAGAAAACAGTTTTTACACACAACCTTATTTACTACAGGAGGACTTCGACAAATACCCATACACATATGGGTATTTTAGAAACAAAATTAGGGACTCAAGCTTTAATCTGATGTGACTTGTATCTCTTTCCACTCTAAAGTGGTAACACATGTAATCAGCTGATGTGAGGGTCTCAGATCCTGAGGACTACACTCATTCATACTAAAATGATGGCAGAAGACAGAAATAATGTCATTTCGATAAACAAAACAAAAAGCTAAGACTACTGTGCCTCCCCGGAGACACTGCTGATTTCAGTCTGCACACAGACATCGTGCCTGCTTCATATCATCTGAGAAGATGAAAGGCCCCCATCACAATCAAGATGCTGTCAAAGGTTTGAAATATGTAACCCTTTTGTCTCCGGGGGTAAGTCGAACAAAACAAGGTGGTATAATCAGTCTGGACAGTGACGAGACAAAAGATGTGCATCTTTTGTTTTGTCTTATCGTGATGAGACCAAACACTTAAGTTGGGTGGATGGGTCTGTGACATGCTGGATCCAATTTACGATTCTGTGTCTCACAATGAGAGGCACTTAAAATGCACCAAATATGATCCAGAGATAAAAAAAAAAAACAATAAAAAAAGCAAGGCAGAAAAAACATTGGTCACGTGGCTGATGTTGTCGTTGTCATGGTTAACTTTCATGTGGTCTTTGGCATAGTGTGCATACCATGTCAGCCTCGCACATGGATGCTCTCTCACTGATAACATGGCTGCCAGCAGCGACACAATAAAAAAAAAACTGATTCCAGCCACTTAACAAAAGCCTCAATCCCCACACCATTCAATAGAAGAAAATTAGTCATTTTAAATCATGGACCACAGTGGCTGTAATCCCTTGCTGCCTCTCTCAGTAAATTAAAGTGGCACAATGTGGGATTTCAACTCCAAGATTGTACATCAAGTTAAAACAAGGTGAATGGCACCCAATTGTCAAAGCCCCCCACCCATTCAGTTAAATTAAATTTTATTTGTATAATGACAAATCACAACATACATTATCTCAAGGCTTTGTAGAAAGGCAGACACTTTTACGATATTATAGAGACAAGAGAAACACAACAATTCACACAATGAGCAAACACCAGTGGAGACAGAACCGGAGAGAGACCAGGAGCAGATATAAAGTAGAACAGTTGTGTCAAGTTATAGGTTTAGACAGAACACTTCTGAATCAGTTATGACATGTTTATAGCACGACGATGTCGTTTATACACACAGTAGCACAGATTGTTGATAAAAATGTAAACTGATATTTAAGAGAGGAAGGAAAGGTACAAACTATAGGGAGAGAAAGAACAAGGTTAATGACATGTAATAAAGTCATATTTGAAGTTTCATGGTGGCAGGTGACTGATGAGTAATCAAGTCACATGCCAGTGAAAAGAGGAATTAGTGCCTAAAGGTCAGATCACGACCTTTAGTCACCAACAACCACAGCTGAAAAACTGCAGCCGAAACCTCTTCCATGTAATCTTATATTTCCTATTAACCTGCAGTGAGAGATTTCATCGGTTTTATGATGTCAACGCATCACTGAGTCTTACTGAGTCTTACATTTCAAAGACATGAGGCTTCGGTACAGTCAGGAAAGTGGCATTTGCTCATGAGTCATGTAGCGTTTGCATGTGAAGACATGAACTCACGATTAAAGTGTCACACACACACAGGTCTGCACAGCTATTCTTCTTGGGACACTACATTGATTTGGACAGCCTCGACAAAGCCTTATCCCTCATCTTAACCATAACCAGTCAATGCCTAATCCTAACCTTAACCTAATCACAATTCAAATCTTAGCCATAACCTTAACCAGTTCCTCACAAATGTGGTTCTGCCTCACGAGGACCAGGTTTGGGTCTCCCACTATACTGGTCCTGACTACTGGTTCAGACAAGGTCAGTTACCTCCTACAGAGGTAACAAATACAAGCACACATGCACAAACACACACAAACTTGGGAGGAGAGCATACTGAACATTATGGATATGGTCAGCCAGCCTCTGGGGTCCACTTACTCTCACTGCGCCCCTTCTCTGGTTACTTTTCTTCAGTGAGAGACCCTGTTGCTGTCTGTCGCTGGTCCATTGCCTAAACCTGCTATGACCTCTCTCTCTGTCTCTCTCTCTCTCGTTTTCCCTCCCCCCCTCTTCACCACCTATTGTTCACCTCTGCACGAGCACTCATTTGTTCCCAAGTCTGACAGGCCTCAGTTCCCCAGATCACAACTTCTGTCTTCTTTATGCTCAACTGTGCTGCGAGGCCACGCGCCCGGTCATGTTGTTTATGTGGAAGCCGCCGACAGGTCGAGGTATTAAAGGCCTGACTCACAACTCTTACTTTCTGTTTTTTTTAACTAAGATCTAAGATCTGAGGTTCTGTGCGTTGTGGAGCAAAAATAAAGGTCAGAAAGTGACGGTTAGTCCATAATTTTGAGGTTCAGGCTGAGGTGCAGGATGTTTGAGTGCTGCGCAGCGAGACAAAATGTGACTGTTGCTGACATTAATTAGTAAAGGAGGTAAGGGTCAGCGACTTTTTAAAACATTTTAAAGAGGAAAGGGTTTGGAGGAAAAACTCTGTATGATAACTAATGGATGTTAAGTTCCTTATGAGGCACACATCTGTCATCTGTCATGTGCCTCGGTGTTTTATGTCCAAACGTGGCTCCTGGGCCCTTCGACTTCTCTCCTATTCTCTCTCATTCTGTCTTCTCAAGAGCTGTAATTGACCTTGACAACTGTGAGAAGACACTCACTGTGTACACGTGTGGCTCTAGTTTTATCTGAGCGTGCTCTCTGGAGTATTTTTGGCATGAAGTGGTGAAAGAAAACTGTTTTTCAAAATAAAATAGAAAGACCGCACAAAAACAAACAAATACCCTTGTGCGTTACCGAGGTACGCTTACTAATGCCTATAAATAGCAAACGGAATTAGATGTGACCACAAGGACTCATCATTACCCTCGATATAGCGCCCAGTCAAGCGCCACCCTCTGTCTTGAGTGATGATATTTTCATAACCCAGTTATGATGAGGTAATAAGCTATAAAGGAAAGCTTCCACCAACAGCTGCAGTGAGGATGACATTGGCTCCATACCACGGGATCTAAAAGAGACTGCACCCTTTTCCTCACACTTGTAGGCCCATAAATCCATTTTTTATTTACTCAGAAGGCACAGAAAAGGTGCCATTGTGGACTTGTCAAATCATTAGTCCTGGGATTCAAAAGGTCAGAATGCTATTGAAAGATTTCTACTTGCAGGGTAAACATATATATGACGTGGCATTCGTCTTTTAGGTGCGGTTTAGCACTTCTGATGGACTGCACATAATTACTAAAAGAAGAAAATGTAAAATGTTAGAGTAACACGATGTAGGATGTAGGTATGGATACTGGTGAACTCTAAAGCACGACTTCCAACAGCCTGTGTTAAAGCATTTTATACAAATATAATTACATTGTTTTATTTTTCAAGATATTAAAAAACAAGCCGAGTTTATGTAGCTTGTGTTTTCATATATTAATTATAATTGTAACTAATTATATGCAGATTGTTTGAATCACTTTGTACAAAATGCACAAGATGTCAGCCATTAAAGTCAAATGTTGACCTACAACCACAAATTGTCAAATTACAAGATGTAACAGAGGTCCCATTCAACCTATGTTGATGTACCATCAATATGATCTCTGAGTCATTATTTGAAGGTTGAAACCCTACATTGTGTCGCTTTAAAAGCTTAAAATTTGAAGTAAAGAAGGCGTGGTAGCTTAGAAAATGTACTTCCACTCCCTCTCTAATAATACTTTCCAGGGAGCACCATTCATCCAAAAACAGTTGTGCTGACAGAAAGATTAAATACTCTTCCCTCCATGAAAAGGCCACAGATTAATTATTTATTAGACGTGTAAATGAATTTGAAATGGAAAAACAGCCGTAACAATTAGCCCATAATATACCCGTGATTGAATCGGACAAATAGCTTAATGACAACAGTTAAGAGGCTGAAATAATAAATACCGAGAACAATCAGGAAACCCTGCTTTAGTCTGCAGTCAGTCGTCTAAATACACATTACTCACAAGTAATGTTCTAATTATCCATCATGCATAAAATAAACACTGTACGCAATCTTTATTTTGAAAAGTAAATGAGAACTATTACGTCGGCGCTACAGTGGCCAGAGGTTTTGCCAACATCTGTATGTTGTCGCAGCGGTCTACATCGAATGTGATGAGCACTTTTGTGTGTTTTTTGAGAAAGTGAATTCCTCTGTAAAACGCAGCAATGTATTCTTATTTTTCTCCTCTGCCACTCTTCCAAAGCCATTGTTCACACCTGAACTCCCGTCAGTATCCAGGGAATGGGGTTTTACACAAATGCAGTACACCACAGATTGTCCATGTGATCTACTCACCCACTCACCCACTTAATACTTTGTTTTGTTCATGTGACACTCAATCAGATATTAAAAGAGCTTTGTGTTAGGGAGCAAAAGTAGATGTAAGTTTGTGGTCGCAGTGCCACAGTGCATCTGTGGTGTCTCTGGTAGGAATGGAGGTCCTGAGGGACAGTGGGGGCACTCATCCCGATACTACAGAGGAACAGGTGGTTATTCCTGTAACCAGGCCTTTCTCTAATACCAGGATAAGGAGTGAGCATGGTGTTAACACTTTTACAGCTCCCATGGGCAACGTAAGACTCGTGGCAGGCTTGTGTGAAAGCCCGTGGTGACAGGTCACCTTGGTGGAGGGTGGCACTGTCTGCCTGGGCACATCGTTAGGTCACATCAGGTCAAGACAAGTCGCCTCAGTAATAAGATGATGCTCGAGAGAAACACAAGCAGGTGGTGTGTCTCAAGCCTTACACTGAGGACTGTGTCGTCTTTAAAACAAAGTTGTACCTTTGTCACACACAAGCACACAGAGTTTGGCACTGAGGAACTCGCTCGGTGTACTCCATTACAACACCTGAAATCTAATTTTATTGAAGAATGTAATGAAACCTTTCATAATGGACACCTTCTCTTTACAAGGACCGTATACATATTGATTTTTTTCCTGTCCCAGGAACACCTTCCTTCTCCAAACAGCATGATGAAGAAAAAAAAAAGGATTGCATTATTCTGCTACCAAAAGCACAAGTAATTATACTGACAGCCAAGTTATTAAACCATTGGACGTGTATCAGATGAATTTGGCAATTCGAATAGCTCAGTTTGAGAAATGAATACGGTGATTCATGTCTCGTGTCAGATTGTTTCTTTGAATGAAACAATCGTAAATCATTCAGCTTTATTTAGCAACACCTGCAGCAACTTAAAAGTCTGACCACATCCTCACAACGTGAGCTAAATTAAAAAGAAGAATGTTAATGTGGCTACTTCATGTCACGTCTTCTGTTTACAGCATTTCATCCAAATAAACTGCAAAGGCATTCAGGCTCATAAATGCCGTTCCTCGTACCATTAATCTAGTAAACTTTTGAGTCATCAGGGAGATACAGCTATCGCTGATGAATGAGACTGGTCAAATCAAGAAAGGCTAGAATTTCACGGGGAAGCGTCACGAAGCACAAACTACATTTAGAATGTGATAGTTAGTGTTACAGCAGATAGTTAGTGATGGCAGCAGTTTATTCAGTTTGTTATTGTTGGAATGTTGGAATGTATTCAAACTTTGATGGCTCCCTGACCTTTCATTATAGCGGTATCATGTTGCAGATGACTGGCTTTACACTAGCAAAATGATTGTCATGGCCCTGGCCGTTAGTGTTACTCTGTGACGATGCTGATTCCTGTGTGCCATCCCTCCTTCCTGATTGGTGCTCCTGCTTCCTGCCTCTCTTCCATCATCTGCAACCCTCAGTTGACCTGCCCTTCTACCGCTGTGATTGGTCGGTCCTGTTCCAGCTCACCCGCCCAATCCTCCCACACCTCCTCATCAGACACACCTGTATATTATATACTAGCAGCTGAGAGTCAATGGGCACTGTAAGTAGTGGGTTATTATTGTTTTGCCTGTGTGCCATACTTTGAAAACACATTGTTTTGTGTGTGACACGTATTGAAGGCCTGGACCTGTGTTCTAGTTTAATATACTAGTTATATTTGTTGTCTTGATACATCAGACTTAGGTGGTGCTATTCTCGTTTTGTATTTTAGTTTGTTTCCTGTCTCCTTCTATTGTTTTTGTGTTTGTCAGTCAGTCAGTCATCATCTACCGCTTTATCCTCTACCAGAGGGTCGCGGGGGGTGCTGTGCCAATCTCAGCTACATCGGGCGATAGGCGGGGTACACCCTGGACAGTTCGCCAGTCCATCGCAGGGCCGTTTTTGTGTTTGTTTAATACTGATTTATCCTTCTCATTAAAATACTATTTTTTTTTTTCAATCTGGTTACTTATGTTGCTTCAAAAAAAAAAAAAAAGGGGCCTTAACATTTTAAACACCAACACATCCATCCTCAGTCACGAAGTTGATCAAATTTCTCGTTAAGTCAACTCCAATCCACATGTTTTTGGACTGTGGTACCTGGTGAAAACCCACACCTACTATATAAGGGGAGAAAATGCGAACTCCACAAAGACTTTGGCTGAAATGTGATACACAAAGAATCGTTTTGTTGTGAGGTGACTGTACAACTCATTGCATGTGGCTCAAATGTTTGTGCCAAAGTGCAGTTTTTAAGTTTTTACTCCGACAAGTCTCTAAATAAGATATGATATTTACCAGTTTTGACTTGGTTTACATTTGGTCTTGATTTCCCAGAGCTTATATGTGCTGTGCACCCGAGGGTTCCAGTGACACAGCAGCTTATTGAAAAAGGAGCCGGTCTATTAAAGAAATATGAACAATATCGACCCACTGAAGAGTCAACAGGCATATATTGCTCTTTCATAAGTTCAACAAATGCATACTGTTCCCACCGAGTTCCATCATCTAACTCAATATTAAGTTTCACAGAACCATCACAGCAACAATTACACAGGACAAACAAGGCACAACACAGTTATTGAGAATGGTTATATACTGTAAGCAACAGGACCATAGCCACGTGCCTGGTGATATTTATGACCTGAAGGGCTCACAAAAATATATTTTGTTTAAATCCTTATTGTATGACTTTATACACCTTGTTTATAAATGTTTCACATGCAAATTTACATACAGTTTACGTACACTCCTTAAGAGATTACACACTACTAAAGGCATATGATCCTGGACAGAAAGCAGATCTGTGGAGTGGAACTACAGAACAGGTTTCCTGGAATGACTCTGGCTGACACACAGGCCCCATTCTCAGCCCCACAAGCAGCGTTATTACGTGAGACCTGTCAGTATATTTGATCGCTGATGGTCACAATCTAATCCAGTGCTGTATATCAAATTTAAGGCGCAAGCCGTAGTGTATCTATAAATGTATGATCATGTAATGGCCCGCTGACCCGCATAGTGAGAGAAGAGTGGACACAGGAGGCCACGTTTCGTATGTGCACTCTCAGATGTCTACACACCAAGCTCGAGCAGTATATCATTGTGCCCGTTTTAAGAGCAGCACACATTCATAGATGTGTCACGCAGTCATGACGTGGAATAGATGTGTAAATGGATATGCGGCGCGTTGACATTAACAGTTTGTGGTAGAAAACAAAACTTCTCTTTGCAATTACTGCTGTAAAAACAACCTGGCGTCATGTGGCTGTTGGCCACATCATTTTTAAATGCACTGTGATGAGCTGACATCTCTATGATCAAATGCTGAGTGGCCCTAACAAGTCCCTGTTGTCTCACTCTTGACGGTTGCAATCAGCCGCGATGCAAAGTGCTGATGGTTGTGGAGCTAGTGTCCCTCGGGAGAAGAAGGGCAAGTTTTTCTTCTCTGCACATCGAGTCGAAAATGCAGGCGCTGGAATGAATCACATTCTCATTCATTCACCCCCAAATACTTGTATAACTGAGCCACTAAAACCTCAGAACATCACAAGGAAGCACAGAGACACCTATCAATGACTATGAGGACATTTGCGAGGGTAAATTTCACATCTCAAAACTCTGATGCACTATATTGTGAGTCAAATTATAATTAAATAATGAATCCATCCATGTACTGTATATATACATACACAAACGTAGAGGAACAGGCAGCACATGTAGCTAATATAGTTCCAGCAGAGGGAGGTTGTGATGCTTTGTAAATAAAAAATAGATAAACTTTTTTTATTTTCTTGAAAGTCACCATGATGCTTGCAAGCAATGGCACGTAACAGCTACAAGTTTGTTTCCTTCAGTCTGCAGGGACCACCCAGGAGGACATGTTTGTCTAATATTGTGTGTGTGTGTTTTTTTTAACCACATAAAAATTGCTGCTATGATAGTTTTTTGTATTTCTGAATAGTCTGGGACTGTGTCTGGTGTAATTGTCTCCTGGGCTGTATATGGCTGGAGGACAGAGGTTTCCCACCCCTGCTCCACACTCTACTTTGTTGGTCATTGTTTGTGAATCTCATTAGTTTTGCAGATATTTAGTCATAAATCAAAATACAGGATACATAACCATGGTGCCATGCGGTAACCCAAGGGTTCACCAAAGTTATTACTATTCACCCCAAGGGAGACATGAATGCTTTACCAAAATTTCACGACAAATCAAGACATTTCACATGCCACATTGCTCAAAACGATCACACACGTAAAGGTAATTAAAGATTTGCAGACATGCCTCCAGGAGATACTGAGGATATTTCAATTATTTTGTCATTTATCTCTTCATTCGTCTTTAATGTGTAATATTTTGTCAACTGACAAAAACGTCAGAGGTGAGATCTAGAGATGATATTCTGTCGTGAAAATTAAATAATAAAAAAATAAAAATAAACACATATCATTTGTTTGTGGCTACTAAAGTCATTGATACAATGTGGATCACTTGCTTGCAGACAGTCGAACAAAAGCTGCTCTGTTTGAAACAAAACTTGAGAATGTGCAAGAGGCCCCGACATCACAGGGCTGCCCCCTCTAACCCCCCACGCTCTCCAATGGCTCATCAAAGTGAGAAAAAGGAAAGAACTCCGCTGTGGTTTCATGGCAAGCTGAAACATGGACATATCCTTTGAGAGAATTTTTGAAAAATTGCCACCCTCGTCATTTTATCCTTCAGACACAGAGGCAGCGCTGTTTAAAGAAGTGATGTCTTGTGCACACACATGGAAAGGAAGATCTTGTTGTTTGAGGGCACTCTGATCTATATCTATGTAATAAGAACATCCACACCTCGTCTGGTGTTATTACCACATGGCAAAGGATTGGCTCTTACAACACGCTGTATAATATCCAAGAGCTGATCAATCAATGCATCTGTCCCTTGGCGGGCGTGAGGCAGGCGTCAGGCCAGTGAAGCAGGCCAAGGTCCATGGGTGGCAGCGCGATAGACGGGAATGGGAATGGCTGGACAAGGTGCCTGGGAACCTCGCTCCAGGAGGATGACAGCTCTATAAGTCAGACCCTGATAAAGCAGTCGGGAGTGACAATCTGTGGGCCCCAGCCAACGCAGCGTCCGTCCTGCTCAGATAAAGTCAGACAGCCCATCCATCAGTCCGGAGACAGAGCGCTGGACCCATGCTCTCCTGCTTCAATGGAGTCAAATCAATGACCAGCTCCTGCAGGAATGCACAGAGCCTCTTGCTGTCAAGAGGCAGCAGTGGGAGTAACAAAGATGGCTGTGAACCCTCGCTCAAGGAATCGTGCATAAAGATTAGCGGGGCTGTGTGATACTTGTTAAGACTTCAAGGTGCCAAGTCTCTGAATGAGAGGGTGGAGAGCGCTGTTGACGATGGCAGAAACACAACACGTCTCTATAGCTGAGAGGACCACCACGGCTACAGACCACAGGCCAACACTAGAGAACCGTCATACCACTGTGAGAGAGCAAGAAGCCATGGAAAAACTGCAAATGTCACATGATGCATTCCACATGTCAAGACTGCCCAAAAGCAGACAAAGCAAATGTCAGGGGGAAATGAAAGACAATCGTATTTCCATGTCATTTTCAGAGAGGGACGTGTGCGTAATACACATCACAAAGGAGATGCAATTTCAGATAAAAGCCACAGGAATGGACACACAGAACAAAAATCAGCAAAACTTAAGAACACGGTTGTAAAGTTAATTATGCAATGCAAACATCTTCATTTGGAAATCCTCTTCACTGCCGCCACTGTACACACACTCTGTCTCTCTCTCTCTCTGCTTCCTCTGTCTGTGCTAACACTGTCTTGTTTTATGGTCCCGGGCCAGGAACTTGTCTGTGCATCGCTCCAATGTAAATAAAACCAATTTCACATCAACAAACAATCATTTCCCTCAATCTGTTTACTCGGAATTAGTTTAGAATGACACAGAAGGTTTGTGAAGGTTAAACACTGGGCTGAGCATGGGCTTGGATTTAAATATAAAAGCATTTTAAGAATTTTACAAGAGGCTATGAAATGCATTAGTATACCAGAAGCAATGCTTTGCTTTTGAATAATAATAATAATATCCCACTGTTTGCGTCATTGTTGTCGCTGCTTAATATTTCTGATACAGTAGGTCCTGTATTTGTTTAAATGACACCAGCACTGGCATCTGCTTTGTGTCTTTAACTCTGTTTAAAAATCATTATTATTTTTTATTTTTTTTTATTTATTTTTTTTTATTATTATTAATAATAACATATTATGGGAAAAATCCCCAGCAGTGAGCACATCTATCTAAGATACCAACCTCAGTGTGAAGCAGCTAGTGCTACACTTAGCAGCTGGGGTGCCAGACTTACCATGAACATTAAACGGAAAAACAGCCATAAAGAGCAAACTGCTCGCTTGGCTCTGTCCAAAAGTAACATAGCTCTCATAGCTTAATCCATAAAAATATTTCAAGTTTCAAAACAATGTGTTGCATTTTTATGAGGTGGGGACAGAACAATTTCTTCTTTCCTCCCTTGTAATACCAAAAAATCTTTACACTTCCTCGGTATGGGAGTGGAAATCCGCTAAAACTTGTTAAATAGTGACCATTTTGAGGTGGCAGTGAGGTTTTTGGACAGAGCAGTGCGTAATGGCGTGTTTCCACCTACTGGAACTGTTGGGTACGGTAGATATTTTTTAGGGTATCAGAGTAATGGTACAGTAGGGTACGGATGGAGAGCCAAGAGCCAAGAGCCAAGAACCAAGCAGAAAGAAAGAAGCTGGATGTCCTCCATTGTTTTCTGTTGTGTCGCGGCTCTCGGGGCACAGCGCATACCCCGCCTACCCAGTAAAGGTACTGTGCTCAGTCAAAACGGAAGCTTGACCAAGGCCTTTATCATTCTAAACCGTACCATACTGTACCAAACTGAACTGTGCCCTGATGGAAACACGGCTTAAATGTACATCTCATTTTTTCTGAAACATTTTCCTGAGGAGCTGATGGTCTCAATTACTAGTTTCAGGGCTTCTTCAACATGTCAATTTTGTTTAAAAAACATGAGTTGGATGAGTGGACACCAGTGTGATTGACAGCTGGTATCGTCGAATAGGTGCATGGTTTCAGGCGAATTTCTTGGTGCAAAACCTCGACATGGCACTAGTCAAACCACCAGTCTCGAGGCTGTAAAACGGGAGTTCAGTTTTTTATGGGTGACGTGACTTCATCTGACGTCCAGATGATTCCAGTGTGTGTTTACTAAGGTCTCAGGAGTAAAGCTGCATCACGGAAACACATATCAGGTGTGTCAGTTTTGGGAAAATGGAATGAACCACAACTATGGTTAATTATGTGTTCCCATTCCCTAACAGACAAACAAAGTTTTTTTTGTTTGTTTTTTTTAATTAAAGGAATAAGGTATAGTCTTCATAAACAAATATGTTATTACCACTATTAACTTGTCATATTTTCTCCACTTATGTAGAAAAAATTTTATTTTTAGAAACCAACCTGTTTTTCCTTGAACCCAGTGACGAAGCTAGATCTTTTATCTGAAATGGCCTCTCATTATTTGTGAATCTTCTCTGCTAAAACTGGCATCCACTGTATCCACTGAGCCTCTGTCGGATGTGGCCTGGAACACCAGCTTAATGTTTACCAAAATAAATGATCTCTAAGAAGCACCACCGTCATGAAAGATGGTGGTAATTGTGGCTTGGCACGACGACACAGAGTTGTCCTCCAACCACAAATAGCAACTTGTCCTCATTTCAGCGTCAAATGTGAACGGCACATAAATGACATTCCTAGAAAACAATAGCATTCCAGTCCTGCTTCATCATGCTTCTTTACGGAGGGACCCTCCGCTCAAAGACACGCTGTGCACAAATGCTGTTGTGTAAGAAACCTTTAATCATGCTCTCAGAAATGCTTTTAACTTGGCAGCAGAGTGAGTGTGAAGGACACGCTAAATATGTCAAAGAATGTGATTCTCTATTCAGCTGCGATTGCCATGCCTCATCTCTTTCCCTGTGTATCCAAACACTTTCCCCCCCATCAGATCATGTTCAAACAATCCCTTAATTAGATCATAACACACAAAGGTGGCTGGGTTGTTGATGTTTCACGCAAAACATGGCAACAGAATGAATGACTGGAAAGTTTGCTTTGGAAGGACGTCAACGACAACATGCTAAGGCAAAACTGCCACTTGGAAACCACAGCCAGCAAGTCAGTGAAATGAAAATGGACAATCCAATAAAGTCACATAGAGAATACTTTGTGGAAAACATGAATGTGTTACAGGGAGGAAAAGAGGACGTCATTGTGAAACTCAGCGTCTAGCGTGCATTAGTGAGACTTCACTTGTCACACAGCGAAGTTTGCTGGATTTCTCTCTGCAGGCCTGCTTGTTGCTGAGACGTGCATATGTTCGGGCAGGTGGTTAGAAAGTTGTTCAAGTGCTATTTTTCATGTTCCCGTGACTGAGGTAGCTCAGGCTACAGCTGTTTCTCATCAGCGAGAACCTCAGCCCCTCTCGTCGTTTATAATGGAGCGCAAAACCACAGGGGAAAACTGTTGCTTGTACAGTACGAGCAAGAATAAATCATGTTGCCCAAGAGACATCGTGTGGACATTTCCCTCATGTAATAAAAAGACCACTGAGGGGGGAAAAAAAAAAAAAGGATTCTAACAAATGTAGTAAAGGGGATTAAGCCAGAAGAAGAGCAGCAGATCACAGCCGGCCTCTCACAATGACTTCACATGCTAGAGGCATCCTCACAAATCACATTTCATCTGGAGCCATGCTAACTCCATCAGTGCTGCATACTGTACATAGTGTGACGCGTATCAAGGATTAAAGTATGATTGCTCGGTGTCTGCTCCGACGCTGGCAAAATTGCAGGGGCTTTTTTGTCAGGAGAGACTATCCTTGGATCTGACTGGTCTTGACAAGGCCAACTACCTGCAGAGGAAGGGATCTGCCCATGTCAAAGCCTGGTTACCTGGTCGGAATCCAGCTGTCACTGTGTTCCCTATTCATGTGGCCTGAGGGAACATCTAAATCCTCATTAAGGCTCTTATTTAGAGGAATGGGGATGTTGGGAGTAATGCTGAACTCTTCCTGGCAGTCAGACTCATCATTAAGCGGAAGAAGAACATAAAAATAAAATATCCCCTCGCAAAAGTCTCCCTGTGTAAACCGAAACCCACACCTATAGGTCCAGGCATGAAATAGCAGAGTTAACTTTACACAGTGAAAATAGCCCGAGCCTTTAGGTTGCTACACTATTTGCAATACTTTATTTGGTTCCCATTGTTAATCTTTTTCCCCTGTGCATTCCAGTCTGCCGTGCACCATTTGTCCTGTCAGACCCTTTATTCACAACCCACGGGGTTTTCGGGCATTGATGACCTGAAACCACACTGACTGGAGGATAAAGGGACTCACTCGGCCCCTGTGAAGTCCTCTCAACACACTCATACCTGATGCTGCCTGCAAACAAAGAGCAGCAGATTCCTAAAGCCCACAGCCTGTGATGCTGTTAGCACACAGGAGGAGGACTTCCTTAGGGCTTTGGACAGCATTTATCAGAAAAGACACATTTTATTGTCACATATTGTTGTGTTTTTCTCTTTCTTTACAATTGTCTTCTGCAGTTTAAAGACCTCCCAGGGTCCAGTGTGTATGTTAATGTATAATTCAGTTTCATTGCAGTGTGAGACTCCAGATTAAGTATTGTTCACCGTCAACAATAACATTAGTCTTATGTCTGCCCATAAGCAGCCAGCATAGAGTAGAAGTAGGAGTATGTTAAAGGTTTAATATCAAAAACAAGTCAATCTTTCTTTGAAATGTATTTAAAGTCTGACTCTGAATCATTGCATTGTGTTGTGTTATTTGTTGGAGTCCTCTTTACATCCGCATTGCCATCAGTAAATACAGGTTGAACAAAGAAGTGGCGTAGTGGGAGTGGAACAGCTGGGAAAAGCAAGCTGCACTGCAACTGATGGAAGTGATACATCCCACCCCCCACTGTCCACGCTCTTTATATCCCCTGCAATATATTTGTGTGTGTTTGAAACTGGTATGAATGGTGAACTGGGTTGCACTAATGGACTGGATATAATACATGAACTTAGTCCTGCAGTCGCAAAACAAACTCCCGTTGTGAAGTCTTGAAAATTGCGATTTGACTGATGCCATAGCAGATTTTGAAATCAGACGTTCCAGCAATACCAGCTGTAAATCGCACATTGTCTACTCGCTTATGCCATCATGTATTTCATACACATACAAACATGATTTACCAAATTAATGTTATGTTTTACTGAAGAAGACGTAAAAGCAAATTGATTATAAATCAAGTGAGAGGTAGGTAAATTTTCTATAGACTTTCATTTAAACAAGATTATTTTTGCAATCAGTCCAGTTGCCCCCTGGTGGCTAACTTCCATCCGACCTCCACAGCTTCACTCTTCAAACCAGCAGGTTATGTCCAATTATATACAGTCCACTTGGTGAATCCCATTTATTCTCATTTTCCACTGTACGAAGGCAACAGAAGCTGATCTGTTCACTTTTCTACTCTCTTCTCTCTCTTATCAATGTAAACCCAAAACATCAATTGCCTGGAAAAATGCTTGAAGATGAGAAGGAGAGAGAGCACTGTGTTCACGCATCATATCTGGATCAAGGCAGGTTGGTGGGAGATAGATACACCAAACAGGTACGACGCCAATCAATCAGCTCGGTCCACATGAAGCAATTAGTCACGTTTATTCCAATATTGCAATTCCCAAACCTAATACTCAAGCATCAAACAGCTTATCAGAATGTCCCATGTCACATGTTCTCATTACGGTGAATGTAGTATTTTAACCATCTTGTGAATGAATGAAGTGAAACTTAAATGAAGTATAAACAGCGAGTGTAGCAAACGAAACCTACATACCAGTACCTGTAAAGCTCACTCATTAACATGATTGTTGTTTAACCTATACAGTTTGTGGTTTTATGGGAGGTTGTGCTCTGGACTATTAAATGGCCAGATGGAGTGACTGCCGGAGGTGCAGGTAGACTAACTGTCTCCTGGCTCTGTATTCCACGCACAGATGTGACCTGTGCTGGGCACAAACACATGTACTTATACAGACGCCACACATATGTCATGTTGTTTTCAGTAACAATAATTGGATATAAATATTTGAAATAATCACGTGTGTTTCAAGGATAGAAGGATGAGAATAAAATACAAAGGCATGTGAGTATCAGACCACCAATATCAACATTTTCCCCAACATTCTGTGCAAATGTGGGGCGACGGTAGCTCAGTGGTAAAGTGAGTTGTCTTTCATACTGATGGTTGTGGGTTCGATTCCCTAGTCTACATGCCGATGTGTCCTTGGGAAAGACACTTAACATCACATTGCTCCTGATGGCGGTGCTGACAGCGTGTGAATGGGTATGAAATATGAGTGATAGAAAAATGTCCTGTATGCAAGTGTGAGTGAATGGGTGTGAATGGGTGAATGGCAAAACTGCAGTGTAAAGCAGCTCTGAATGGTCATCAAGACTAGAAAAGCACTATATAAATACATAAATAGAGCATTGATCGTGTTATTACAGCACATTACCTCAAAACCCAACATATAGTAAACTAACACACTTCCAAACACATCAATAAAAACATCCAGCAGGTCTCATCAAGAAGGGAGCAAACGCTACAACGACACTAATGCTCTTTAGTTGCTGTACACACAGACTGATAAAGTTTTGATATCAACACACACACATACACACACACACACACACACACACACACTCACACACACACAAAAGAACTGACCAAACCAGAACATTTCAAAAGTTCAGTTGTTCACATCCCCTGCATTGCCATTCAACACCACCGACCAAGTATCCTCCCTTGTTGAAAGAATTACACTCCCTACATCAACTTTTCATTAAATATACATAAATCCAACATGGTTTAATAAAGTGGATCTGCCTTAAAATGCAGACTGATAAATACTCAATCTATATGTAAATATGAGGTACGTTGAAGGAGAGAGAGAAAAAAAAAAAAAAAATCAAAACGCTGGAAAATGCATTAGCTGGAGCCCCAGGAGCTGAAGTTCTGATTTTTAATGGAATCTGAGGAGGAGAGAGTGTCAGAGCCGAGGCAGTGAGGTGAGAGCATGAAAGCGCTCACAGGGGAGCTGGCTATCTGAGAGGACGCCGGATGACAAAATGGACCTAAAAAAGATTACTCTCACTGAGTGGAAATGGAATTATTGCATTTGGAGGTCTCAGCAGCTTTTCTGCACTCCTACAACAGTCACAAAGAAATAACAGAAAGTCATGGTTTACATCAACTGAAAAACATAACTTTGTGCCGCTCAAACAGAGGTTTTCTGTGGAGGCTATGGGGTATTTTCTTTTTATACTTCATACACCCAAATACATAACATCAACAGAAAAGACTAATCACACGTGCCTGAGTGCTTAAATTCGGACTCAAAATAATAATGCTAACAGTCATACAGTACATTTTATAGGTTTGCTCCAATCTTAATTAATCCAAAAAAAGGAACGCATGCATACAAAGAAGAAGAAGACAACATAATGTAAAAAAATACAAATAAAATAACCATCAAATTTAGCTGGAAACAGCAATAGAAAATGACAGTAAGGTGAAACACTCAACTACAGTAGTAAGTGGTCATGTTTATCCAATCTATATGTCTATGGAGCCTTATTAAAGACAGTATGTGTGTAAGCATGTGTCATTTACAGGGTGCAAATGATATGTGCCTCGCAGCTCCGTATGAATCATGTGACATTCCACACGCACTGATTGGAGCTAAATTATGGTCCTTGTGGGGATCTTGAATGAAGTGTTTGCAGATGCCCGTCGCCGCTGCCTCGCCTCCAAACCTCTAATCCCTACTCTGTAGTTTAACGACATTAGGAACAACTTATTTACGTCTCATAAAACAGAGGCTTTAAGATCCCGGGACAAATTGCCCAACACAGCGCAGCTGAAGGCAAGAGGGGCTCTGATGTTTATTTCAATCACCTGAACTAAAAAGGACTTAGTGGTAAATGGAGGCAAATAATGGTAAATAAGAAACACAACTGACTGTGTCAGTGTCCAGTTACAGACATATTTAACATATTCAGTAAACTTTGCAGTGTTAAAATAACTCAAACCTGAATCACAACATGCATTATTATTACATAGTAAGCTTTTACAGTTCACACAATGAGAACATCTGCCTCGACCGGTTGGGGTGAAAGGAAACATGGGGGACAGAGGAGAGGTGGGGGACAGAAACAGGGGACAGAAGAGAGACCAGGAGCAGATATATAACAGTTCAGTATCAAGTTACAGGTTTAGACAGAACAGTTCTGAATCAGTTCTGACATGTTTATAGCACTACAATGTCATTTATACACACACTAGCATAGTTGGTTGCAATTTTGATGATAGCATAATAGTAAATACACTCTGGATTGGAACACTGTTAAATGTAATGTCTTTTTGTCGCATTTTAACACTAAACAAAGTATAAATGCACTCTGGAATATTGGTAAATTGAATACTTTTAATATAAGTTTAACACTAACAAAGTTATATTTAACACTTTTGTGTGACTTTAATACTGCGGATTTTTGTTGTGATCAGCTGTACATATTTACATGTACTCCTTTTATTCTTCATTTTACATTCCATCACCGCTGCCCTTTTCGCGATCCTCTGCTGAATTGTAAATTTATTATCCTGCTGTTTCAAACATACCGATGCAGGTGCTGTAAATCTGACATGAAATGGCCTTCACCTTTACAACCACATGTTGGCAGCTTGGGGATTTAGTGAGAGGCTGCGTGGGCGCACTGCAAATGCTGTGCATCATTAAAATGATGGCTTAAATTCCTAAAAGCTAGTCTTATTATGAATATTGCAGAACTTTTTTTGGGCCATCTCTTGACAGGGATGGCACGGGAGCTGCTCGTGTTTTCACGTGAGTAGGAGATTGTTCAGTAGTAGAAATTGATTGGACAGAGTTAACAAATTACTTCAGAGGAAAAAGCAGTTAAACATTTAAAGAGAAGGAGAGGACGAGGCAAAGGAGGGACAAGAAGAAAACATTACAAATGCCAAACTGCTGAAGAAATTCAACAAAAATCTCTTGCACTGCAAAAAGTTTATTTTGTAACTCATGCAGGTGACAGTGTGACCTCTAGTGTGCACATGCTGTTGTAACTTCCCTTTACTTTTTTGGACATATAGGACATATTATCGATTTTCACCTATTGCTTGCTGCTGTGTTTTCCTTTAACATCTTTTCACTATTGGTACATACATATTAGTATACGTAAAACACATGTATATTAATGTAGAGTGTGTGTACATTGTTTCTTTTTGTTGCACCCATTGTGAATAAAATCTATTTTGCTTAACATTTTTCTTTTTAAACGTTTGATTTTTTTTTTTTAAATCAGTTCTATTTATTCATGTTAGTTAATAGTTTTCATGATTATTTATTAAATAATGAGGTGGAGGTGGAGTCATGTGATTGCAGGTGTCCCAGTTGTCAAGGCTGCATCCTCTCAAGTGTGAATGTGTCACAGCACTGCGATGTGGGCTGTCCCGATTTGTCACATGAATCGTCTGTTACTTCTTTCACTGATGTGTCCTTTATGGCGTATCCTACGTGGCTGACCATAGCCCATAGGTGGCAGTAATGTACATTTCAGCCGTTTGTTTGTTTTGGGGTTTTTTTTGGTAAAAACTGTAAAAATCAGGCTTATTATTACTTAAAATGTAAAGCTTTTTATCATCTAACATTGATCTACTACTGACAGGGACTTATTAAGTAATTTCAACTGATTCCTACATCTAAACAGGGTTTAGTTACATTTGTTTCAATTCAATTTACATTTGTGGATGCATACTTTGCAAGAATAAGAAGCTGAACCATGTTTATTTTACATGGTCAAATCAAAACGTAACGTCCAAAATGATCTGCTGTGAATATTTAATAATAAATATAGAGTTGCCTAAATAGTTAACTTACATATAAATTATTGTACAATGACCACAGTTGTAGCCATTGTTCATTAGATTTTTTTTTTACACACGTGTATATATATATATATATATATATATATATACATACACACATATATATACACACACACACATATATATAAAAACATATATATACATACACACATATATATACACACATATACATATATACACATATACATATATATATATATATATACATACATATATACACACACATACATACATACATGTATATATGCAAAATCAAAGTGTGTGAGGATTCAGGGATTAAGGGTTTAGGGGAGACATTGGGATTGGCCTTTGGCTGAAAATGTCTCCCGGCTGGTAATAAAGAGTGTTTTCTGGGAATAACTCCTGGTGAGCGGACATTTAATTGCTAACAGTGTGTAAGAATCAGATTATAGACCAGGTGCAATATGTTTGTTGGTTTATTACTCCACTGACATACAATTGAGTGAGAGTAAAGTGCAGGTGTCCTAAAGTGAATGTAGAGTGAGACCAGGCCTGCAAAGACAGACATGTGCCACTCTGTAAAAGTGACAGCAGCTTTAGTCTGGAACTGTTTTTATCCATTAGACAGGGTGGCACTTAACGGGGGAAACTGGGTGGATGAGGACAGCATGAACTCCGACGCAGACATCATTAATTTCTTCTTTTTTTTTTTATGCTGAGACTAAATTGCTATGTAGATGGGAGTCTAATTGTATCATTATGAGCTGCTGTTGACAGCTGAACGTATCGTCATTATTTAAGGCATCCATCAAAGTTTTATTAAACTATGAGAGGGTGAATCATGCCATGATTTGCAATTTACAGCAGCTTCTGTAGTTTTGGTGTCAAATGTCAGTGGACAGACTGAAAAGTGTGGACAGTTGATGTGTGACAGGTGAAAGTTGCAAAACATTTACATTATATAATGAGTGTGTCGGAAATGGAGTGTATCTACATGAATAGTATGTCAAACCTTTGGGTCATTTCCTTGACCTCCGCGCTACGTAAATCGTCAAGACACTTAATCCTGTCGCGGTCATGACATTTATAAACCACACATACACTTATAATTCCCATTCCGACACACACTTGCTAGGGGTCTCTGCTGGCCTATGGAATTCATCACCTCACAACTACATCTGTCCACACATTCTAAGCACAGGTCTGGCATACAATAAATGCCAGCAGCTGTTCATTAAATGCTACACTTCAGGAACGATATTAATTAAGATGTTCTAACTTTAACGCGGCTAACACGGCACCAGCTGTGAGAACACAAGTTTGTTTTATGGCCTCCAGGTTTGCAACATGCTGTGCACTTGTTTTAACATTAGCAGAATAATTATGTGGTCCTTTTCTTTTTGGACCAAGAAACACTAAAGAGGTGTTGATCATCTACTGTGGGGTCTGGGAAATTCAGATCGTGGGAGTCGTCTGACATGGGATCAGTTATGGATGAGGGTGTTGTGAGCTAGAACTTATTATCCAGCTTATTTACATTCAAGACTACACCATACAGTTTTTGAAGAAGAGGGAAGCCTGATCACAGTTCACCACAACTTGAAATCTCAGTGTGCAGATTTTTTGTAACTCACTTTCAAATGATCCTTCCAAAGCCCTCTGCCTCCACCTAGTGGTGATAAGCTTGGCTGAAACTTTACAAACGAATTTGAAGACGACACAGAAGCTCCTTAAAAATAAAAACAAATTTATTAGCAATCACAGCGATAGAATGCAATACGTCTATAGGAGCATTTGTGGGAATAAAAATGCTAACTTCTTATTTACAAAGCTTGCAATTGAATGTGGATAAGCACATGCACATACAAATTGCAAATAGGCTATAATATTACACAGGTAACAAAGCTTTCCCCAGATTACCCCACACAGTCACCCAATTATACAGCCCCTCACTGCTGCTGTGGTCCCAACAATCGACATCTAAGATTACGGCGATCACAGACAGACACGGCACAACAAGTGAGATAAGTCGAGTGCGTGTGCACGATGGATTTGTAAAACAAGCACAAATAAGTACATAAGGCCAACGTGTAGTATTGTAGCAGAGGGGATAGCTCGCCTCGATCTACTGACACACTAAGAAATGCATCAGGGTGTCCTGGTCAAGCAAGGAGCAGATTAATGTTCAGTGGCTGAACCCGGGGAGAAAGCATTTTCTTGTCACTGCAAAGGAAAAGACGAGTCAATCGATACGTCGCTTTTAGAGCAGCGAAGCTTTGTCCTTGAACTGCTAAGACTTGTTCAAAGAGACACCGGGATTCAGACCAGGGGTGAGGCGAGGCATGGAGCACATCAAGCATCCACCGCTCTGAACTACTGCCACGTCACCTGCTTCCCCTTCGACATGACTGACACTGGCTCTCTGTTCTCTGAACCCAAACACAACAGGGATTAGCAAACACACCCAATGCGCTGTCCAGACAGATTTAAACCAACCTGAGAAGTGCAAGCGAAAGCCGGCCCACATGTTAAGCTACATAAGAGTCACAGGCTACAAGTGAAGAAAAAAGAAAAAGTTCAAAATGATCCAGCAGCCACACAAAATGTAACATTTTCCATTTTCTCATTTTTCACAATTTTGGTACAGGACTGTCATTGTATTTATACAATTAGAGAACATTAGATGAATTTGTCAAGAGGTGTTGTTAATCGTAATCGAGGGATTTCTGCTGTCTTTAAAAACTAAGTTTTATATAATGGGCTTGAGGATGTATTCAACAACAACGGTCAGCTTGGGACTCACTCAGCCAAAGGCACTTAAATATCTCATCTGTTCATCTGCCTCGAAAAGCACAACCATTCACATTCAACCTCTGTTGATCTTGGCATTTGGCGTAAACTCTCGTTAATGTCACATAATAAAATAGATACTTCAATCTGCTAGCAAATAAACACAGGCTACATTGCCACGGATTTATCACGGATTGCAGGCATCGTTGTTTGGCAATTAAATGTTAAAAAAAAAAAAATCACAATCTCTCAATGTCACATATACAACAAATGTTGACAGGCAACATGGGGGGGTGGGGGGAGGAAGGACATTTGATTGTGGATTAGGAGGCACTCCATCCTAAATTGGATTCCTGCACTGAAGGAAACAAGAGGATAGTGAACAAATAAACCAAGAAGCAAGTCTGTAATGACAGGCAATAAAGGCATGATTGACAATCCAGCTCCTTGCACGGTGCTAAGACAATGTTTTGAGACTCCATATAGTTGGGATGGTGGTAGTGCTGTGCAGGGACGACACATCTATGGTAGTGTACTGGGTGTTGAAAGTAGTGAGCAAAGAGAGCGCTGGATTACTTCATGGAGGCAGTGGAGGGGATGACTGTTGAGGACCCATGACCATAAGAGCGGTGAGGCCAGAGCTGCAAGCTTCACCTTCAGCTTCTCCTGGACTTTGAGTGCTGGATGAGCCACTGCAGTGTGATGTCTTCAGACAGGAGAGGCAGATGTTAGTTTTGGTTTCACATAAGTGTAATTGTGTGCAACAATTCATGCTACTGCTTACTTAAATGACTTCGTAATACTTTTATCGCAACAAATTCCGAACCATCCTGACTGAACATGCAACTTATAGTGGTATATCACCCCTTTCCTCTCCCCACCATTCTGTGCCCCATTTTTCCCTTTCACCCCAACTGACCCGAGGCAGGTTCTGCCAGAGATTTATTCCTGTTAAAAGGTAATGTCTTTTCTTGCATTACCATGTAAAGTGACTCGAGATACTGCGTGATGTGATTTTGCGCTGTACAAATAAAATGGGATTTGAAGCGCTGCACTGTTTGTCTAATCTATTTAGTTATTCTGCTGTATCTGCTTTACTGATTCCAATATTGTTATTTTTGAATGTGTAAAACACTGGTATAGCAACTGCACTGCAGCAAGTAGCCATTATTGACGTCTTTGTCTAGAGACACGAGGACCAGTTAATGATAACTGAAAATCCATATTTTAGGCCAACTCATGCAGAATCATTACTTTTGTTAAATACTTCTGGGTGTGTGCCTTCCTTCAGTGTAATACACAGACGTTTGGGTATAAGTTCTTTAAATCTTATGTGGCATTTAAAGAGAGAAAGTAATTACATTTAATGTGAAGCAATGAACAACACTGATTACACTTTAACTGAAAAGCACAAGAAGACATTATTCTAGGAAGACACTAATTCCTGCTTATTCACAGACTAGTTTTTTGTAAACAAAGTAGCAGTTGGCACATCATTCATAGACCAATCGACGCCTGCTAATAGTGTGCAGATCATCTGCAGAGGTCTGCTACGGTACCGCACACAAGTATAAACAAGGCTTCAACCTCTGTTTGTTGAGATATACAGTATAAGTTAGTCAGAAAGCCAAATTGCCATAGTCAGAACCAGCAAGTGCTCAGTTAAAAAGACTTAGAAGTCATCAAGACACCACTTTCATCATAGCATGGTTCACTGCAGTGACAGCACATCTAACAAAAGTGTTGCATTAAAACCTCCTTGGACAAAACACCTTGATGTCTCCTGAATAAGCCTGATTTGCAAACCGTCTTCCTGAACCTCCCTTCGGATGTTTACCTATGTTGTCTTTCTCTTTGCAGGAGACAGAGTAGCAGCAGATCTCTCGGTCCTGAATGGCAGACAGGTTCCTGCAAACAGAAAACGGGGGATATGTGAATTGAATATCTTGAAATGTCTAGAAATGAGACGCCTCATTTTCTTTTAAGAGCACAGAATCGCGCCGGTATTACATGAGATCATTGAACATCTCATTAAAGAAGAATGTAATAATAACAGACCACGTTGTGAAAGCTAAATATAGTTGAACTTTATAAAACAACATTAAAATACAAAGAAATCTGACTCATGCCGCACTCGTGAAGAGTATGACAAAAAACATGAGAATTTTTCTGAAATACAGTATTTACTTTTGTTCACTACACTGGATTGTCAACAGAGAAACAAAAGGACTCACATTTTCTCAATGAGCTGCTTCTCATCAAGTGCACTGGGCAGGTCTCGTTTGTTGCCCAGAACTAAAACCTGGGAAATGAACAGGAGGAGAAAGGGCCGATCAATATTCAGAAATGTCACTATGTTATCACACAGTGTGATAATACAAGATTTCATGTCTTCACATGCTTCAAACTTTAGGGAATAGCATGTGGTGTCAAGTCACTGTAGCTAGAAACCTATTGATTAAAGCTTTTCAAAACAATCGTCTCGTCCGATAAGATACTGAAAACTCTTTTCTTTTTTTTTTTTTAAATCCAATATTGGGTTCAAATAACAACTGCAGTGTCATCAAGTCTGAGTCACTGCAAGCTATTAACTGCAACAGTTCAGTCACTTCAACAGCATCAAGTGATGAACCATGTTGAGGAGAGACCACATGTCTCCTGTGCTTAAGTTTTAGAATTTATTTTAAAATCCTTTTAGTGGATTATAAATATCTTAACACAGTAGCACCTGGATACTTCTCAGATGATTGTAATGTTTAATGTTTCTCTTTTTTCTCGTTCTACGGGTGAGGACAAAGAACTTGTAGCATCTATGGTCCTTGTCTCAGTAACAGGCGGAGTCGCCGAGCTACTACTCTATGTTGCAATTTTTGCATTAAAAAGTGCTGTTAAAATTAAGCCTGATTTGATTTCATGTTGAGGCTGAAATATCATGAGATTTAGGTCCAACAGCAGCACGTTTCTTCTTACAGGAATTCCCTGTAGTTGTGGTTTGTCTAAAAGGTTGTGCAGTTCATTTCTGGAAGCTTCTATCTTGTCTCGGTCTGCTGCATCCACCATATAACTGCAAAGGAAAAATAAATAAATAAAGATCTTTACCAATGATATAACTGCTGACATGAAATACTTTGCTCAAATATTCACATAATACCCACAAAAGTAAATAATAATAGCACTATATCACTAAAATTTAAATTAGTGAAAATAAGGTTCAACAACGGATCATTTTTAAAACTGAAATCACATTTTGAATTGATGCAGCATGTGACCCAGGGTTTATACTTAACTGTCAGAAGTTTAAGTAATGATAATTCATCATCATTTTCATTCTTGTTGTGGAATGAAGTGTTATTATTATTATTAGTGTTATTTAATATTTGATTGGTATCTCACTGGACTAAAGCAATCACAAAAATTGATTGAAGTAAAAAATGTATATTTTATATAATTAGTTTTCAACAAATTGTTAAATACTCATGCAAATGTAAACAGGATGATGAGCAATAGTGTGAAATTTCAGTGTATTTTTCAGTTCCACTTTCCACAAAAGCCCAAAGACTGTACTCGAGAGAACCACAGGAGAACTTACACGATTGCATTGACTCCTCTGCAGTAACGCTCCCACATGCTTCTGAAGCGGGGCTGTCCACCTATATCCCATATCTAAAGAACAAAAAAACAAGCACAAAGTCAACCATACAGTTCCAATACCAAGCAAAAAAACACCCTGTGTAACCTTTAGGTACCTTTAAAAGAAGCCAATCATTACAAAATTACAACCGTAAACTCTGCACTTCAGTCCAGCATAAAATTGATTGTCAGTTTAAAAGTGAGAGCATCAAGCTGGACCCTGACTTTTCAGCCTACCTTTATTGTCACATTGCCTTTAGTGACCTTCCGCATGTTGAAACCAACTGTGGGAATCATGTCTTCACTGAACTGGCCTGACTGTACAAGACAAAAAAAAAAGACATTGTTAAAAACACATTAAGCGTTGAACTGAGTAAGCAATAAAACAACAAACTGTTTGTCTCGGCTTGAGGGTCAAACTTTCTGCATTTCCATAACAAAATGGAAATCTGTCCACATTGTTTTTAAGTCAGTTTCATCTCACCCAAGTCACATGAAAAACCAAGAGGATGTGAACCACTTCAGTGCATGTTGACACAATGAACACAATTATCACAATAGTATTAGCTACTGGAAGACTTAAGGTTATTTGCCATTTATGTAGCATCAGCTTCCAATCAGGCTTTCTACAACCAGCCAGAGCAGTGAGTAAATGTTTCAAAAGATGTGTCATCCAATCATAGCGCCAATGTATTCTGATTAGATAGGCACAAACAATGTTTACACATAAACAACGTGATCTGACATTGGGCAAACGAACAGTAGACAATTTGTGTGACTCATATTTGTCATGGGCCTTGTTGAACAGCTATTGGAATGTGTGTGTGTGGAGGAAGAGGCAGCACATAATACCAGTTCACCTGACATGACCGCAACAGGGACGAGAGTCAACAGTGCAAAAGGGCTTGAAAGCCGTCTTCAACTTTAGAGCACAGAGTACACAACCATGAAGAAACAAACATCAAAACACATATGTTATAATTCTCAGGCGTGGCTCGCTAAATTATCACAGAATATTCCAAGTCTGAACAATAAAACAGGACTGACAACATGCTGTTAACATATCCTTACGACAGAGGAAGTACAAGCATGAGCCTGTGGCAAAACTAAACCCGGCTGTGCAGGCTTACAGTCATGACATTTAAAACCAGTCTTCAGTTATGAAGATGTGGCCGATGAGCCTAAAATGAAGAAAATTATTTTCATGGTGACAAAATAATCCCTTTTTCTTGTGTAGCCATTTTATATTGTCTAGGAGTTTTTTTGTTGGTGCCTGAAGACATAGATCAAAATCAGGTGATCAGCTGATGCAGTTAAAATTATTTTTAAAGAGACATAATCAGAGAATCATCAAAATGGGGGATTATTTTATGCTTCCTGTTAGTTTTTGATGTTATTAAACCAGAATTTAGATTTGATTTAAAAATCCTTTGATTTATAAATGTAAATTTTTTGAAGTCAAGATTTAAAAACAACCATTTTAAAATAATAAAAGGGTAAAAATCTCAATAGAAGTGCCCGGGTTGACTACTCTTATCCTGAAGTATCCTGAATAGGCCGGTGTGTAAAAGTGATTTAAAATGTTCAATGTCCTGGGCAGATTTAATTTTCATTGATAAATCGCTCCAAAGGAAAGGAGGAAGCTAGAGGAGGGAGTGCAACACAGCTCTTTTCCTTTTCCCCCCTGTTATTTTAAGGTTAAAATAACATTATTTCATTCATAAATGATATCCTGTTGAGTTCTGAAATTCAATCCTACCATAAAAAGTGAAGAGATACTGGGTGGAACAGTGGAATTTGTTAGTTAAAATAGCTTATGTTGGTTATAGAGTTGCAGGACTTGTGTCATGTGTCAATAAAATAATATTCAAGGGAGAAGTCCACATTTGATAAAAAAAAAGCAACCAGTATATTCAAAGAAATAAAGCACTGAACATATATTTTTCTCCATACAGTCCTATTACCGTAATATTCTTCTTCTTATATATTATTCTTTATTGTAAAACATCTTTTGATACGATTCTTAGTTGGTTAGTAGTAGTGGTTAGAGGTGGGTCAAACTATTGATTTGGTGATATATTCCTCATGCAATATGATAAGCAATACACCAGGGCAAATATCAGTATTTTAATTAGTAAATGAAGGTACTCTAAGTCAAGAGTTCCTGCCAGTCTCACCTGACTTAATGCACTTTGTTCTCTGTGTAGTGAATAAATAGAGAACTCCTGCACATACGTTTTGTTTTATTCAGTTAGACAGATATTGGGATGTATTGCTATACGATTGTCTTGCAATTTTTTGATTATCAAAGAAACGTTGTATTGAGATATTATTTGTATTGTTACAACAATACAAATAATACCACCGTCTGTTTCTGTATCTGTTAAAAAATAAACCACGCATAAATGAATCGTGGACCATGTATCGCGTATGGTTTGGTATCGTGAGGTACCCTGTGATTCCCAGCCTGAGTGGAGTTGGTGTTAAGCACCACTACGTGTTAGATTACTTCCCTTTCCCCGTTTGTTTATTCTTTGTAAAATCTGATTATAGCCTCTACTTATTTGCACACCCATCGGCCCCAACATCACGACAGATAACTACAGCAGTGGCTCAAGGCTTCATAGGTTCCTTTACACCCAGCTAGATGACGTAGTTAAGCCGAGGTGTTTACTACACGCAGCCGTTGTAAACGTTTGTCAACATGTTTCTTGGTGTTTGTGACACACATTACAACACGACTGCCCCAGCTTCATTATTAACACACACACACACACACACACTCTCACTGTCACAACTTTGTCATGTTAGCATGTCCAACAACAAACTACTACTACAGCAGCAGCAGCGGGTGTGTGTGTGTGTGTTGTTTGTAAAGCAGCAGACATTATTTAGCGACTGAGTCATGTCGTGTTGCTGGAAATGCGGAACTCTAAAGTGTCACTGTAACACAGACACAGTAAGAAAACAACAGCCAGCCTAAGGCCCGCTCCCCGGCTCAGCAGGTGTGCTAGCTTCTCACCGCAATCACATTGACGAATGTGGTTTTCCCGGAGGACTGCAGTCCCACTAACGTCAGCTCCATCTCCTCCTTCCAGAACAGGGACCTGAACCAGTCCAGAAGTCTGTTGATGAGGGCCAGCATCTTGGATGACACAGCAGTCGCTGTGGGCGTGTGGACGTAGACAGTCGATTGTGGAGTGGCTAGCAGCAGTTGAGTCTACACATGAAGTAGCGAGTTGCTTTGTCATGTCATGTGATCGCCTGACAGTCGGGTCTCTTCTTTTTCTTCTTCTTTTGGGTGTTTGTTTGATCCATTAGACGCTGGACTGGCCTAGTGCTGCCACCTACCGGTTGTTCCTAAAAACCCCTTCAACACAAATATTTTAAATAATATACTAATTAAGTGTGGACTGTGGCCATTTTAAGATACTGTAAAACAACTATTTTGTATGTACAATGTACAATCATCTTTTCTTTTTTTAAGTAAACAGAGCTTTTTACTATCGATCTGGTGGAGTTCGTTTGTTTTGTTTTATACTTGTCTGTTTTTATACTTGCATGTCAAGAGCTGCTGAACAATGTGACTTCCCCCATGGCTTAATCAAAAAAGTCTGCATGTATAAAGCATACAGTATATATATATATATATATTTATTTTTTTTTAAATAAAATACAAGCACTCACAGTTAGATAAAACGGTTTGTTTTTAATAATTTCTAGCTTGTATTTGCAGTGTTTCAGTGTTAGACACATTACAAACATTAGATACACAGATCTGAAGGCACTCATCAATTCCATAACATTTTAAAATTCCATACCAAACATAAGTTTTATACTCCTGACATGGTCCTCATCTCACCCACATAATATTAAGATCGGCATATAAAAAGAATTACATATTGATTTTAATCAGTGCAGAAAAGCACTATGATGCACGTGGTCCATTCAACTCTGGTGGCAAAGCTGCATAAAACAGTGTTGTGCAGTCCAGTTACACATGGACAATGAAGAAAACAACCAGTGTTGTAGACTGCAGTCAGCTCAGTTACTCCACTGACAGCCCTTGAAAGAAATTAGAAAGGAAGAGACAGAGAGAGTCCCAACATTGTTAATTATACATTATTTACATACAGTACATTTAAGATGTGCTGTCATTACCTGTGGCCTGATACGGGAGTTGTACTTCTCTGGGTTGGCTGCACTCATTGTTGTCGTGTAAACAGTGATTCTGAGAAGGATACAAAGAGAAGGATGCACATACTGTACTTTTAAAAGATTTCATAAAAGAATTATATTATTTAGTATCAATCAAAATTGCTGTGAAACTCGGCTGTGGTTGTTTTGCGTGCCACCTGACACAAGTATGTACGTCAAAACAATGGTGTCAAACAAAGATGTATTGATTCCTGAGGAGAAGGCATTGGAGAACTGAAACTGACCTGTCATGTGTTTTAGTGCACTGCACTTACCCATTACATACTGGAAACAGCGACAGAACCTGCAAAAGAACAATCTGTTACAAATCCACACTTTCAGAAATGTGCACTGTAGATTTTCTCCTAGGTTCCCATGTACTTTTCTCCATACTTGCCTGATAAAGAGTATCCATGTTGATGTGATCCTCGCCAGTAGCGTTCAGTGCTTTGTTGGCTATTTCTCTAAAGAAAAGAACATTCGTGTTATAACACTAGCAGCAACACGTGTGTATATACAATATATTATATTATGTGTGTATTTGTGATATGACCCACCTTCGATGATCCGTGGTTGGAGGAGGAAGCCAGTGGTCAAAGTTAGTCTCCACTCTGTACCATCTAAAACAGGAACACACTGGTTTATGTCTGGATGCAGTTGTGTAATCACACTGGACCAAGGCTTGGTATAGACATTCAATTCATTAAATGTTCAATACTGTATTCACATCAATATCTGGACTTTAATACCAATTCCCGAAGGACACTTTTTTCAATATTTAATTTATTAAATCGGTTTCACACCAATTAGTGACAGTGAATGTGTCCTCATTTTTCACATTAGGCGATACAGAGGAAGTTCAGTCGATACAACACTGGACTGGACTCAGATCCTGTATTTTCCCCACCTTCCATTCACGGGATCCAGAGGCCAGATGTCAGCAGGTCCCGTTCGGTCTCTGGTGATGACGACCCCTTCCCTGGCTCGCACGCCACCCACAATGTAATACACCCCAGTGATGATGGGGATTTTAGAGAGACGTATGACTGCGTCCTGAAAGTCCTCTGCTTCCTCCAGTGTCTGCATCAGTTACACATTATTAATTCATTAAATTTTACTACAGTTTTTTCATTATACTCGTTTCCGCAAACCTACTCACCTCCCTGACCAGCCAGCTGACCGGGGACCTCCGCAGGAGCAAGGCAGACACAACATTCTTCCACCAGTTCCACCAGCGGTGGCTACCTGTGGATAAACAAAGTAAAATAGTGCTTCAGGCGCTAACACTTAAAGCTACAGTAAGTTAAATTTGGTGAGTTTGGTTGTTGTTAGTATTCTGTCTCTGCGTGGTATTAGTGAACAGAAATGATGTAACATTATTTGTATGCTGTTGCCTCTGTCTGTCTTGATATGAAACAAATTTCACAGAGCGAAACACGGTCTAAACACCGCTATACTGAGACGTCGTGTGGAGCTGACAGGCTAGACACACGCTGCACCTTTAAAACAATATCATGTCTTGTGACAAAAAAAAAACAAGCCAAAAAAGTGAATCCTCAGTTCAGTAGTTGAGAAATCCTGCTTACAAACAGAAAATCACTAGGGAACTATTGGTCTATTGGTTTCTGAGGAAACACGACTATTGAGAGGAAGTGCGATCTTACCTCGTTGGTCTCCAGAGACAGTAAACTTGTTAGGACTCTGTCCCGTCCACAGTCCAACATAGCCAGCAAAGGAAGTTCCACGGTACTTTACCTGGAGAACAACAAAAGAAGATCATATTGTATCAGGGGAAAAGAACTTCCACTGTGCACCAGCTTGCATCATTTCTTTTAAAAGTGTGTGGAGGCCTGTTTGGAATGAATACGGTACCTCTCCATCCTTCAGGAAAACTACGTTGATCGTCAGATTCCTCAGAATAGAATGTGGATAATCAAGATTCCTGCCATGGTACACGGTCCCATTTGTGTCTTGAGCTACGATGCTGGTGCAAAATCTACAAATAAATACATCAGTAGACATTACTGAGTTGTGGGGTAAATCGGGTAAGCTTTCTTAAAGGATGACTCTAGGTTCATATTCCAAACAGGGGGTTGATTCCTGAACCTGAAGTTCTCATATCACCTCACTAATGTTTCAGAGAACTGGGGACAATTCCTTAACCTAAAGATTGCTGCTGTCTCACTTTAAAAGCGTTGCTATTATTATTCCTTCCCTCCGTCAGTCGAGACAGAAAACTAAAAGGCTGCTAGGCTTAATCAGCATTGTGTGAACTTATGTGACAATGATATGAGGGTAACGGACATTTGTTTACATTTAAAAGTTACACACTACAGCTTTAGGCTTGAAAGTGAAGAAAGTATTACAAAGAAATTCTACGTACGCAGATATTTCATAGGCAAAGTTGAGAATGATGACATCTGACAGGCTACTTCCAAAGTGTGAGGCCATGCCACGGATCTCCCCGGCATAAGGTTGAGGGATGTACTTGTCCAAGGCTTTCACCACTGGGGCCAATGCATGGTGCACCCATTTTGGAACTGTGGAGCTGACAGAAAGAACAAATAAAGTAAATAAATAAATAACTAAAAACATTTGTGTGTGTGACACTAACAGCAGACAAGAGCTTAGCCAAAAGACCACATCGCTGACAGGAGCTTTAATTTTTACCTATGTACAGTCTATGACCACCACAGATAATTAACAGAAATGTTAACTTAATTTGTTTTGAATTATTGGATGTATGTGGCTTTTTATTTATTTTTTGCTACTTTTTGAAATGTCAACTGTGTAGAGCTGTAACTTTCAGAATGTTGTTGTATTGAGCAAAATGACAAACGAGTTATTTTTTTTTACAATTTACATCAATTAAGATCACACTGCGAGTTATTTTCTATTTTGCTATTTTGAAAGTGTGCTCTCCTCATCACTATAATGACTAACCTCTGCACACAGCTGACAAACGTAGCATTACATGACAACGGAGACACAAGTGATCACAATCACTGCCACTGTGTGAGTGATCAGGTGGTAACGAGAGCAGTGGAGAACTTACTCAATGACCTCTGCTCCGGCTTTCTTCAGGAAGTCTACGTCAAAGACAGTGAGCAGAGATTTCCAGCGAACCTCTGGATCGTCATCCAGGCTGATGTTCAGTGTTGGAGCAGCGAACTCCGCCTGGCACAGGCTCAACACTGCGAGGAGCAGTCCGGCGGCCAGCGGCATCGCACACCGTGCCATTTCCCCAAGCAGCTACCGTCTGCACTGCAGCCCGAGCTCGGAGCCTGACACACATATACACACACACACACACACACACACGCTGCAGCCAGGGCGGAAGTGCAAAATAACAGTGTAGTTCTCTGAATGGCCACAAGAGGCTCTATTGACAGCAAAACTAAACATGTTTACAACCTTTAAACTACAAGTTTGTTTAGACTGAATGACTAATTTGACTTTTGTACGACAACTGTACAGTGAGTGATGTTATTAGGTCTTAAAGGGGTAGTCTAGAGAGTTTGAGGTGTGGTTCATAAAACCACTCTTTCTTCACTGACTTGACTATTATTGATAGACATGTAACACTATAAATTGCATTAATTATATTATAGTTGTGTTGTTTACTCCAAACTAGTGTCAGTCTTGTTTTTAACATTAGAGGTAGGTTATTAAAATCACAAAAACATGGCCTAGTTTTTATTTGCATTTTCATATTCAAAGTGAAGCGCTAAGTGTGACAATACTGACCGTAAATTGAAAAAAGAAATGCAAATATACAACAGCAGACATTGCATTTGCTGCAAACTAGTGAACTAGAAACTTTAAACTTTAATACAGATACAGACATTTGAAATAAATGTGGAATATTCAACTACAAAATCAAAAAAGTAAGTTATGATAAACACTACTTAGATATATGAATGTATATGAAGACATCTAGATTTCTTTAATATGTTAAAATGTGTTTCTTCCCACACACCATTGGGGGCTGCCCGGGTGACACAATGATAACATAATTAAATCATTGCCTGCTTTAGTCTACAAACATGTTCACAAGAACATGTTCACAGCTTTTTTTGCCATGAGGAAGCATTTCCAAGCTGGAACCTGAAGTTTGTAAACAGCTCACTTGTCACACAACGGTGCATCAAGAAAAGTGTACATTTCTGTATTATTATTGGGGATCCACATCCACAAGCTGATGTTCTGAATTTCTGATAATAATGACCCTCCAGTTTGGTGTCAAATTGAGCAGGATTTTGAGTAATCCTGATTCCCTTCACTCTTTAATTTGCTCCCCACCACCCCTAAGTAAATACTTTTGGACGAACAAGCCAATTGTTTCTGGTTGTCTGAAGATATGGTCTCAGTTCAAATATAAACAAGCACTAATCACTTACTCTATTTTGGCAAACATCAATTTTGTTCATCACTTACAGACTCAAATTTCCATTTGTGGCATAGGAGAGGGGTTAAGTCTGTGAAGGACCTGTTTAAGGAAGGGCACTTTGTTTCTTTTGAACAGCTAAAGAAGGACTTTAATATCCCCCCAGTCAGATTTCTTCAGATATGTACAGGTATGGAGTTATGTTAAAACATACTTCTCTCTAGAGATTCAAGATTCAGCTGTCAGTTCTTTTGGAGTCTGATGGCAGTGGGAAATAAATTGTTTTTAAGTTGGGAAGAAGAGAGTTTTTAATAATAAACCCTTAGGGTACTCGGATAAATGAATGTTTGAACATAGATCCAGTTGACAGAGGTGTGGTGTTGCAACTAGCCTCAGTCACATGTTTTTGGTTGTGCCCTAAACTGTGTCTATTTTGGACAGGTATTTGAAGATGATTTTTTCCTAAAATATAGCTATTTCAGGTATTTTTTTTCTGAATTGATGAAAAATGTAAATTTAAATTGATGTATTTGCTTCTTAAGAGCTCTATTTAACTGAAGCAAATGTGCTGCTTGTTAAGATTAATCCCACTTTACTTTTTTTGGTATGAGACGCTTTGACTTCCACTGCCTTCCAGTGAAAATTATTCTTAACTATTAACTTACATTTTTTAGGTGAATGCATTACACTTCCTACTGAACTGGTTAATTGAATTATTTTTATTATATTAAAAAAAGGGGAAAAAATAACTGTTTTAACCCCCTTAGGCAGGGGTGCTCAGTACGTCGATCGCGATCTACCAGTCGATCGCAAAGGTAGATTCAAGATTCAAGATTCAAGATTCAAAGTGTTTATTGTCATATGCACAGTAAAGAAACACGTTTCCCTGTACAATGACATTCTTACTTTGCTGTCCACTCAAAAACACCAGCATAAAGTAGAAAAGAAATGCTTTTGTAAAATAGTATAAATATACATAAGGAAAATATAAATATAAATTTTACCAAAAAAAACTAAATATATATATGCATGAAATAAGTGTAAACGTATGCATATATACAAGAAGAAGAACTGTACATAAAGTGAACACTGGTTGTGCAATTTGATGCTGTGCAAACAGATTTAACAGATTTAAAGTGACACGTGTCAGGTTTAAAGTGACGGTAACAGATTAAGTGACAGTGTAACCAGGTGACAAGATTATTGTAGTCCTGTTCAGCTGTTAAGGATTCTGATGGCAGTGGGGTAAAAAGAGTTCCTTAGACGTGTGGTCCTGCATTTGGCACTCCTGTACCTCCGTCCTGAGGGCAGGAGTGTAAACAGTCCATGTTGTGGGTGGGTGCTGTCCGTAGCGTGGGTAGATCGCATAACGTTAAAAAAAAATAGACTTCAGCCTATCATCCATCCTGTCACTTGATTGATATACAGGGCAGCAAGTCAGCTGACATCTGACTTTTTCTGACACTTAGGTCACTGCGCATGTGCAAACAACGGCGCTAAGTGCAGCAGCAAAACTAACAAGATAGCTAGCGAGTTACCTCCAATTTTTCTCTTAAACTTAAGAAAGGGTATAAAAATGAGTGGGGGAGCTGGACCAAGTTAAAAGACAAAAACGTATCACTTTCATACAGAATGGGAGGATGGCTTTTGTTCACGATGACATTTTCGAAGTGCGTTTGATGATCATTTGTTAGTGTGCTTGAGGCTGGCTGTCAGCAGCTACTGTGCTGATTCCATTCAGTGCAAGTCATCAGAGTAAAGTCAGGTAATGACAAAAAATGTACATAGTTAATTGTGTTGTGTTGTGCAATATGGGCTCATGTGGTTATGCAAGGTACATCAACATACATTGTACATATAAAGAATTCTCAATATATTTATAAATAAATATATGTTTTGCATTTTTGTAGTAGGTAGATCATTTAGACTTGGTCATTTTATAAGTAGCTCGCATGCTGAAAAAGTGTGAGCACCCCTGCCCTTAGGTGACTTTCCTGTAATGTATTTGAATATGCGGTGCTGTGTAGTCTCCCGCCCAGTAGGGGTCGCGCCACACAGGTTCTCTGTGAGTAGTGGCTGGACGGAGAAGCCGGCGCTGCTTCTGTTTCCTGGTGAGTGGATGTAAACAGAAGGAGGACGTTCACCTGTGGATGGTAGCAGCAGCAGCAGCAGTGGTAGCAAACATGAGCAGACTGGAGCTGTTGAACGTGTTTGTGAACGACAGGCTGGCGGCGGCCGGGGAGGAGATCGTCCGCGCCGTCAAAGACGCGCTGGTCGAGTATCAGAGTGAGATCCTTCGCTCCAAGGAGGAGAACGAGCGGCTCAGACGACTCCTGAATGTGGCCGTGCAGCGGCTGCTGCTGCAGCAGACAGGTGAACAGCAGCGGACAGGTGAGCAGCAGCAGCATCAGCAGCAGCAGCAAAGGGCCACGTCCCATGAAAAGCACCCCTGTTTGTTATGCAGCATGGCTGCTGTCAGTGTTGTCGCTGTCACTCAGACACTCCTTTCCTGTATGACGTCATTTTAGATACGATAATGGTAAAAGTACAATAATGACAATGCCCAACGATAAACTGTCAATATTTGTCTTTGTTTAACAATCAGCAACATGATGACACTTACATTCAGTAGCCACTTTATAAGATACACCTGTAAAATGCCTTGTCCATGTCAGAGGACATTGGCCAAACTTTTTTGTTTTGAAATAAAAGAGAGCTACAGTCCCCACATGTTGGTACTGATTCAGTGACTTTTGGATTGAATGCCAACAGCAACATATTAATAAATAGGCACTTGTTTCAAGAAAATCTCTGAACTATCAACACAATAACACCGTGAAGCTGGTGGGCTACAGCAGCAGAAGACCACACCTGACACTTAATTTGGTATTATCTGTACCTACAGAAGTAGCTGGTGAGTGTATCGATTGAGAGCTGTAAATTGTTATAGTATTTACATTCATCATAGTATTTTTTTTTTTTTTTTCTTTTAAATGTTGTGGTTGTATGAGGTACTGTCGCATACTACTCCCCTGCACCAAGAAGCAGCCGGAGGCTCATTGTCACTGAGGCCTTGGCTGCCAGGAAGGACAACTTAAAAAAACTTATCAAAAGGTTAATTGACAAAAACTACACTTGATGAAGTCTAAGATATTTTTAAGAATATGTTTGTTGCTTTATCTCACTGTTGGAGTATCTGTTTTGACTGGTGGTTGAATTAGTAAGGTAAATTTCAAATGTGTTTTTTCTTTTTTTTACTTAATGTTTGAAATACTTTGTTTCTATTTGCCTACATAACACAAACGTAACAAACAAGGCAGCAGTAGAACATCAGCTCCTGTGTCCTCTCAAGCTAAAAACATTGACTGTGGTGCGAGACAGTGAGCAGTTTACACACTTCACTCTCCAGTCAGGAAAGTACAGAAATTGGTGAATCGCTGAAGCTCTTTGTAGTAGTTTGATACCTGATCAGATAAGATTAGCAGGTTTTTGAATGGCGTCAAGAAGAAGAGAACAGGGAAACCAATGCAGGCCAGGACAAGATAGCAGTTGAGACAACAATATTTTCCTTTATCTGCACCAAGAATGACTATGATGTTGTTCACTTTTCAGAACCTGTTCCCACTGTCCATCCCCAAGATGATGGTCAGCCCTGTGAGTGGAGGAACAGTATGGAGCTGCTGCCTCAGGTTAAAGAAGAGCCAAACCTCAGAAACATCCAAATAGATTGTTCATATGAGGCAAGAGACTCAGAGGAAGGGAACTGCAGTCACACAGAGACAGTACAAGGGTCACTTCCTCTGCCAGCTGAGACTGTGTGCAGCAGACGAAGCGTCTCCCCACCTCAACTCACATCCCAAGAGTTTAAGACAGAGGGCGACAGAAAAGAGAACTCTTCCAACAGCTTAGCATCCTCTCTGACTGATCACACAGACTGTAGCCTGGCTCAGAAGGACTCTTGCTCCAGTGCAGCAAAGAGTCACAGAACTCAGAAAGCAGAGCACCAGGTTAAAGGGTTACTCTGCTCAAATGGAAAACAGAGTGTGCACGTCCTGCAGATAAAGAATGTGAGATCCCTAAAGCCTCAGCTGCCTCGCGCCTCTCACCCAAGCCAGAGCATCCAGAGGTGGCACAGCTGTAAAGAGTGTGGGAAAGGCTTCAGCTTTGCCTGCCAGCTGGAGGTCCACATGCGTTGGCATACTAAGGAGAAGCCATACAGTTGCACGGTGTGTCGCAAGAGCTTCACCACAGTCAGCATGCTGAAGAGGCACCACCGCATCCACACTGGAGAAAAGCCCTTCCGCTGCCACGTCTGTGGGAAATGTTTCAACCAGTCGGCACACCTCAACACCCACTTCAGGCTCCACACCAGAGAGAGGAGCAGCTGGGGCCGATCATCGCACACCAAGTGATTCCGAGCAACAGGAAATCAATTCGTCAACTAATAATAACTTCCCGAAACTGCGGAAAATTGAAACTTTCCGGCTCACACAGTGTACGAAACTGGTGTTTGATTGTGTGTTATTGTTCAACATTGTTATTGTTGTGCAATAAAGTGTGGCATACGACATTTTCAGTGACACTGATTGCACTTAACAGAAAATATTTGTGCCACATCTTACTCACCTGTGTCATAGTCAAATACAGACAAAGCTGTAACAAATCACAAATACAGGCATTAATAACAATAAAAAAGTAAAAGTATGAACTTTATGAACTCTTTCTGCTATGACCAATCAGAAAAGGTCAGACTCTATTATTGTTATATTTGACATTGTGCTGTGGTGGTTAGCACTGCTTCCTCATAACAAGAAGGCCAAAGGTTTGACCTTTCTGTGTGGAGTTTGCATGTTGTCCTGAGGCCAGTGTGGTTTTTCTCCCACAGTCCAAAAACATGCAGATTGTGATTATGTTAAATGTGGACTCGAAATCGACCGCAGGTGTGCACGTGAGTGTGAGTGGCTAAAAAGGGTGACCTCTCCAGGATATCTCCACACTGCCTCGAACCCACTGTCAGCTGAGATTAGCTTTAGCTCACTCTGGGGGCTTTCATTTGCCCCAGCACAACACACTATGGTTTCATGTTTTATTTTTATTTTTTTAAAGAAAGCTACAAAGCAGATTTCAACTGTCATTATTGATGGTTCAGAATCAACTAAAAAATAAATGAAAAGTATTTTGTTGTGTGATGAAGATATGGTGTACATTTGTGGACAATGAAACTGTTGCGGAAAGAGTCAGAGTCACATCCTGTTGCTTTACAGTAGTTTCATATGGAAGTCAGGTGATGTGACGTAAAGCATCCCTCTTGATTCCACATAATGTCATAATTGCATCAGAAAACCTTTTTAAAAAAAAGAAGAAGAAGAAAACCACATTACAGTGTAATTTAGTTCAAAGCCCAGAAAAAGCATTTTCCTATGATTGATGTCACAATCGCAAGGTCTTGGTCTTTCTTGGGAACAAGGATATTTTATATTAAAACACTATACTATGTGCTTTTGCAAGCGTTCTTTTTCAAATGACAACACATTATGAATGATTAATGAAGTCTTTTCACCACATTTAGTGATGCACTAACTAGCCTTTGTATCGTCACATAAGCTTCTCGATGACTGGATTAACTGGACACAACACTATTGGGGATTTATGATATAATTTCAAATTTGACTGGAACAGTTTTCTTTCGCCTTATATGATGTATATGACAGCTTGTGATATCTCATATAGATAAATATGTGGTTTGTGACTGGTGAAAACACAGCCACAGAATCACAGCAGGTGCCAATTATCCATGTTAGACTGTACCAAGTGGTCAGGCAAAGGAGAGGGGGGTCTGGAGAGGACTTTTTGTTAAGTTTGACCTCAGCTGACCTTTGCTTATTTATTTAGTTTATCGTGAGCTCACTTTGAATTAGTGGTAAGAGATTTGTACAATATTTGGTAAGGTAAAGTTGTAAATATATGAATTAATTAATAATTAATGTTCCACTGGACGTGTTTGTGGTTGTGGGGGGGTTTGTAGTACAGACCATTTACGCCAAGAGGAAAGATATAATGTCAGTAACTGGTGAAAGTACAAGAAAGAAAAGAGGATAAAGTAGAAGACGAGTTACATGTTGTTTGTTTGTTGTGTTCAATAGAAAATTTGACCCAAACAAGCTCAGTTTGTGGCTCAAGTAACCGCCACAATTATGGCTCGGCCCGGGATATACGACCGCCCACACACGCGGTACACCTGCCCGCCAACCTCTGGTGACGCTGGGTACGTATGCACGCAACGTCACACTGGGAATGGGCTCAGAGAAAGTGGGAGAAAGTGAGAGAGGGGAGGAGTGGAGAGAGTCCACCACACACACACATACAGAGAGAAATAAAGAGAGAGAGAGGGAGAGAGAGAGAGAGCGCGCGCGCTGCACTGCACTGACAGGAAACACGGAGTCAGAGCTCCGGTAACGGCACCAGCGCTGAGGAGGCGGTTGTTTTCTGATGCCTCTGCGGAGCTGACGGTGCCCGGTGCTGCAGCGGGGGAGAGGAGCGGCGGAGCAGCGCGGGTAAGAGGACACTTTTTTCTACTTTATACCGTGACTCATCCTTATATAGCTGAAGCTGCCATGGCAGTGACGCATACCGGGTGGTGTCTCGGCTCTGGCCCAACTCTGTCCCGGCCCGAGTGATGATGATGGTGATTTGATAATGATGATGATGAAGAGGGGAGGCTGTGTTATATGACAGTGGCTGAGGAATGCTGCTGCAGCTCCAGTGTTGTCCACCAGGCTGTGAGCGTCTGTCCGCAGTGCTCATGGTGCACTCCTGGGCCCCCGCCTCTCTGCGCATCTTCTGGATGATGCTGCGGTTTTGTTGGATTTTTGCTACTGCTGTTCACAGATTGCGTATAAAGGCACCAAAGTCCGCTGAAATGAGCGGAGCCAGGCTCTGCGTCTGCAGTGGCCTTTGTGGGACGTGTCATTGCAGAGGACGACATATGTTAATAGGTGGAAAGTTGGTCTTGTTTGTGCGAAGGCCCCAGGCTGCAGGCAGGCAGGTCTGTGCAGCACACAGGGTGAGTCAGGTCTCATCTCTGGGAGTGGATCACAGATTATATCACTGATGGAGGTGACAACAAGATCAAAAGTCGACTTATATTTCACATATCATGTCACCCAGTGGAGGACACACATCTGTGTCACTTGTGTTTGTGCCTGAGTGCATCCCACAGTGACCTTGTTGTATATCATCACTTGTAAATGTATGTATTCCTTTTGCTGATTTATTTAAAGAAGTAGAGAAAACACCCAGAGAGCCAGTCTCCACCATGCAAGGCAAGGCTGCTGTTTCTCACAGTGTCACTACACTCTCCTCCTCACTAGCAAGGTTAACATTTAGCTTAAAACAATCCTAAAGCTGGATACTGTGATGGGAGAACAGGAAGATGACTCTCAAATGATCCAATATATTTGTCACACTCACCTATGCATCCCATAAGCACCCTATATCATCACATGATCTGAAACTGAAACTTCAGTCAACCATTATATGACCTTCTTAATTTCCTTTCTTCTGTCTCATGCATTTCCTCCTTTAGTATCCTCACCTACATAATATTGCCAGTTTTTTTTTAGCTCATTATCACTTTGAAGTCAGCAGTTTCAGAGTGTTTTCTCTTGTTGACCATGTTGTGGTTATTTTACCTTTTTGTGGTTGATCTCCTACAAAACACTGCAATTAGAGTTTTGAATTGTTAAATTGTGTTTTCAGGGAATATCAATGATGATAAGCTTAAGTGACAAGTTCCAGTGTTCATAATTAGACTCCTCAGTCACCAATGTCAGTCACACTTTATAAATAATCCATGAAGTAAATGTAAATTATTCACACTTTTTATTTGGAATGTGGAAGATGAAGTCAGCAAAAAAAGAAAATGTGTAGTTAGTCTTCATATTGCATCATAATAACTTTACAATTATAAACTATGAATACAGTATATATATATATATATATATATATATATATATCTTCAACTTTCGAATATTCGTGATGAGATAAGTGTTTACAATTTAAATTTGATTTTAATGCATTCTGGAACAGTTTGTGTCGCCACTGAATGGGCTGATATAAATCTTATCTGTGGTGTTTAGCTGAGTGTTTTAATGGCCTGTTATTCTGTTTATTAATCTCCAGTGTTATACCTGTTTTGTTCTTATTCAGAGGTTGTGGCCTGGATGTTTGTTGCTATGCATGTGAATCTGTTATGGAATGGTTTTCCTTGACATTGCATTACAGCATGATTAGTGGCAGGTCACACAATATGGTTACCATGGCTAAGACATGCTGCATAACATGTCAGGCCCTATTTCACAGCTATTTCTGTCTATTCTGGTTTCAAATGCAGTTCAGTGGTGTGATGTGAGACGGTACTGTCTCAGACAACCTCCAAGTTACCTTCATCAGGATGGAGGGTCTACTGGTGGTCAGGGACTGAATCCACTGAAAGTCTGTCAGAGGAACTGAAGGTCAGACCAAACCTGAGCCCCGGTCCCAAATGGGACTGTTTTCCTCAAAGAGATGGTGTGGTGTTTTAGTCATAGTGTTCGTTTCAGCTTAGTTGTTCACAATAATGCTGACAAAATTAGCTGTGAAACAAAAAGAAAGGGAGAGCCTGGGAGAGAAGAAAAAACAATTGCTGTAAGAAGAAGTAGATGTGTAACCAGTGTAACTACCCAATGGCCCCTAGAAAACAAAACAAGTGGATTATCTTGGTGATTTTTTTCCAGAGTTGCCACAGTGGATGATCTACATTTTTGATTTGGTGCATATTTTTACACACTGGATGCAACCTTCCCATTTATCCGGGAAGCCTCTGGTTACAAGCCTAAAATACAATACATCCATGGGCAGCCCATCTTCATGATGTATACTAATATCCATCCATCCATTTTCTATCGCTTTATCCTCAACAGATGGTGCTTTGCCTATCTCACCTGACATAAGGCACCCTGGACAGTTCAACAGTCCATCACAGAGACACATACAGAGACAAACAACCATTCACTCTCACTCTCACACCTACAGTCAATTTAGAGCGTCCAATTGACAAATTAATATAAACTATATCATATATGTCTGTATTAAAATAACTGATGCAGCCTTTTGGATGAGTTTGAGTTTGGATTAAACTCTGTGGGTAACTGTTAACTTTCAATTTAAAATCACTTTGTATTATACAGATAGCTGGAGATGCCTGAACATATTTGTATGAGTGTGTTTCTGTATTTGTGTCCGTTTATGTGACTATTTCTACATTTACCCTCTCCTTTTCTTATGTAATCCCATTCAAACTAACTGGATATAAACAAGTGAAGAATCCACATCACTCATAAAGGTAATATGGCTGGATACTTTTCTTTTCTGTAAGTAAAGTCTGCATTGATTTGTGAAGTATCAGCTTTCTACAGCTTTTATGGGAAGCTTCTCCTTCAGGTCATTGAATCCCTGTCGCCATGTGAATGCAAGCAGGGCACATGCTGTATGTGAATGAATGTGCAGCCTCAGGTTAACACTTCCGCTCCTATATCCTGCTCGTCATCACATTCATTTCCAACTTTGCAGTTTTTCACATGCTTTATTCCTGAAATGCTTCACAATACAGACAGTAGAGATGAGATAGTTGATTGATGACACTGAAACATCTGTTTAATTGTTAAAAAACAAACAATTATCAGTATGTTCTGCGTTGTTCCAGACAACATTATCTGTTAGCTCCTCTAAGTCTGATGTCCTGGTGCCACCCATGGTGTCGGGTATCTGTAGTTTGACTTTCTTCCTCTGCTGAATGATAGGAAAGGAAGCAGAGAGGCGTGTGAACTCTTTGGACATGCACTCGAAACTGTGTCTTCTACATCACCTCAGGCTGACAATAATGGTGTCAGAGTGCTTCAAACTCTTCTATGATGTCTCATCCCAATATGTTTGAAGGTCCTAACTCACAACCACCATAGTCTAGATTCAGTTGACTCACATTTAGTCCCCAGTCTCACAGAATGTGGTTTTGTATTGTCTTATAAGGCAGGAGAGTTTGAGAGAGACGAATATTTGTTACACAGATGCAGTTTTTGAAATGGCTTGAAATGGCACAGTGTTGTTAACACTGTTGTTTTAGAAAGGCCTAAAATCACTGTATATGGATTTTGAGATATCAGTATTGGATGCGAGGAAGTGGCATCGTGCCATCCCTAATCATTTAGTGATCTATTAAAACACATAACTGAACATTTTACATTAAATTCACATTCTGCACATCCCTAGACACAACTGTATTTTTTGGCTCAGAAACATGCTCCAGATGTGCATTTATTACAGGGCTACAGTGATTAATTACTATTTTGATTTTTCAATTCATGAAATATCAACATTTGTTTTAAATATTTGCCACATTTTTTTGTTTGCATAGAACACGGAACAATCCATAATAGAACACATCAATTGCCTGTGTGATGAGCTAATTGTGTTGTGTTATTTCCAGCTTTGGTGGTAACAGTATAAAATCAACATGCACATAATGAATTCATAATTTTCTAAGAGACATACAGCAGGTACTTTGAACTTAATGAAGTTCTGCATGGAGTTTGCTTGTCCTCCCCCTGTGTCTGGGGGTTATCTCCGTTCTCAGCTTTCTCCCACAGTCCAAAAACTTTGGAGGATTTGGGGATTAGGCAAATTGGACACTTTTAATTGACCGTAGGTGTTAGTATGAGAGTGTGGCCCTGTGATGGTCTGACGACCTATGCAGGGTGTACCCCACCTTTCGCCCTATGTCAGCTGGGATTGGCACCAGCGCCTCTCTTTTGATTACATTATGCCACAGTTCACATGCATGGCCAGCAGATGTCAGCATTGTAACACACAATGCATTGTACTGCATGTGTCCCTTTTACATTTGCAGACACACACTGATAGTCAGTGAGTCCATCCATGTCACAGTAAAAGTTTTGTTTGGTTATATATATATATATTCCCTGAAACTGCTTGTTCGCACACATAGGTTTCTGCAGTGTGCTAGTGACACAGATGAAGATGGAACAACCTCATGGACATTTATTCCAGATCTCTCACCAAGAGTTTCCTCGAGATAAAAATGAATTGTTCTGAGCAGTCGATCAATAGCCTTTTATAGTGGGTGTGTACAGCTATGCTTTGGAGCTTATATTGTTACAGAGGCTCTTCCACTCTGACCAGAAAGCACTCCTTTTTTTTTAAATTTTAGATACTTTATTAATCCCCTTAGGGAAATAGTTCTCTGCATTTTGACCCATCCTAGGATTAGGAGCAGTGGGCTGCCACACTGAGTAGCACCTGGGGAGCAATGGGGGTTGGGTACCTTGCTCAGGGGTACCCCAGCCCTATCGACCTGGTGGGGACTTGAACCGGCAACCTTCCGGTTACAAGCCAAGTTCCCTTTTCACTTGGCCACAGGCTGCCCAATATATACGTCATTATTCGATTTAAATGTACAACACATTGGTGCAACAACAAATACCTTTATGGTATTATGAAGCATATACCACACAAAGTGCAGCAGCTGCTTTTCCAGTGGTCACTCCTCCTGCTTCTCATTCACTGAAATGAGCTGACTTTGTGATATTATGTCCTCCTGTGATATAGTTTCAATATGTATTTATACATTGAAAAATGATGACATGAACATTGGTGGATTGGTGGTCGTCTTTCAATCCGAAGGTCGACAGTTCAATTCCTGGCCCTGGTAGTCTACATGCTGATGTGTCCATGGGCAAGACACTTAACCCCAAATTGTTTCTGATGGCTGTGCCGGCAGTGCGTGAATGAATGGGTATGAAAGAGGTGAGATAGAAAAAGGGATGCACATTGATGCACTGTATGAATATGGGTGTGAAAATTGTAGTTTAAAGCAGCTTTAACTGGTCATCACTGGTCACAAACGTGCTATTTACTGTCATACTAGAATGATTATGAATGTTGTGAAGGGGAATGCATTTGCATGTAGGCAAGAGCAATAATGATAAAAACAAAAGATGGAAAACCAGTGTAAACCCTTCTTTCTTGAACTTAATCTAAGTAAGCTTCATAATCACATGAGGTTAAACGTGAAAGTGATCAACTCTAGTTACTCAGGATTTAATATGTTCTATCAGGCAGACATTTGGAGCAAATAGTTTTTTTCCGTAACGTATTTGATCTAATTGACCAAACTTAACACTTAGAATCAAGTACACCAGGCACATGTACTGGATAATATGGCAAAACATCACAATAACAATCGTCAAAAATCAATTTTTCATTGTGTTAAGATTGATGTGTTTGTATATACTGTATATAATACAATATAATATAATATAATATAAGTTGATTTAATTTTCTTAATGTTCTTAATGGGGAGAAAACAACACTTGTTTAACAGAGAATCTGTTGTAAAATATTAAATGTAATTATGTGTTTGGGCATTGTATAGATAAACCTTTGTATTATTGATGTTGAAGTAAATTCAACTTTCAATAGTGGACCCTTTTCTTTGCTGTCCACAATCCTTCTCCGGTGTCTCTCAGGTTACCTGAGCTGTACCTACAAGGCTCCATGGTTTTCTGCTTTTCAGCAGCTTCTATTTTTAAATATTTCCTCTGAGGGCAGGGAACGATGAGAGGTGAAACCGAGACGAGAGGGAAGAGATGAATGATGGGAAAGAGAAGAGGAAGAGACGGAAAGGAGGCAGAAGCACATACCAAGATGAATTAAAAAAAGAAGAAAAAAATAATGTCAGTGTCTGGATTGAAGGCCAGTGGCATTGCACTGTCTGGTGGGCTGCCAGATGGAGAGGATAAACAGAGGATGCAGAGAGGCAGTCTTCACTGCTCCAGGCCTGAGTCTCCTCTGAGACAGCTGAAAGGATGAATAGAAAACAGAGAACAGGGATGAGGGTGGTGTGATTCCAGGACTGATATTATTTCATTACAGCTGCTGGGAGCTAATATTATATTTATGACTGCTGTCATTACCATAAGATTTCATTAGATTAAATCAAAATTCAGTGTGCCAGTAATATGCTCAATGATCTATGTGTCTAATCAGGTCTAGGAAATGCTGTAAAGCTCTAATGGAGATTCTTGTTTTAAATTAACATTTCTACTGTAATTGTTTCAAAGTATTTTTAAGATTTTCTATTAGCATTTTCATTCCTTGGGTTGTTCGAGGCTAAATGTCACACCATATGTGATGGTGGGTTCATTGGATTTTGTGAGTTGTAATGCTGTTATGAGGACATGTTGGTGAATGGGTCTTGCAAATGAATTGATATTGGAGGCTAGGGAATTCCTACAGGTGTACCCTGCTGATTGAAATCTTTAGTTGAACGACCGTTGTCAGGTGTTGCAACATGTGTCAATGGTATAACAGTAGTGAGAAATGCACTTGAATTGATTAAGTTACTAAGAGGTAGCATATACAATGAGAAGAGAATTGGGCCCAGAATTGAACCCTGTGGAACTCCAGATGTTATAGGGCCAAGCAACTAATTAAAGGCAGAGCCTGAGATATTGAGCCACTTGTTAATAGATCAATTGGAATGACGTGATCAGTAGTGTTGAAAGCTGCTGTTAAATCAATGATAACTAAGACAAAGTGATTGCCACTGTGTCCCCCTCTCAGGATAACATTAGTTACTTGCATTAAAGCAGTACTGTGAGGAATACTGCTAATTTATGAATAATTAAGCATTTCAAGTCATACATAAAATAGTCCAATTGATTCATAACACCAGTAATCAACTTGCTGTGGATCATTTTTGTGCAATTTACTTCTATCACATATGGAAGCCTGTATATTTTCTGTAAGCCTGTAGGAAAAGAGAGGAGGAGGAGGAGGGGCTATTTCTTTTCTCTGGCTGAAGGTTCTTGGATTATAAGCAAGAGAAGTAGAGTTTTGATGCTGATTGTTTGATGTGACAATGTGCTTTGATATTCTAACTCGCAGGTTTGATGTACCTGGACAAAATATAAAGCTAAAAGCTTCAAAATGAGAGTTCACAGACCACTGAGTGACTTCACACTGGGTTGCACCTGACTGTAACGAAATTGATCATACAGCAGGATCACAATGTTGTGTTGTGTCAGTATCTTGTCAGAACCATGTTTCTCTGAATATTTCTCCAGCAAATCCAGGGGGTTTTGTGTCTTTACTCGTATGAGTAGGAGAGTTTTCTTGACTTGTTGGGAGACCAGATGCAGAATGTAGAACGCTGCAGGAGACTGAGGCCAGAGTGGTAAGGAAGGTCATAGCTGTGCTCAGTCGATACACACTTGCAATCTGTAGCTACACCCTTGCCACAGGGTGTTCTTAAAATGTACCTTCTACAGGGTTAAGATGAGAACACATTCAACAGATCAGATCCTCTGAGACAAACTTGTCTGATTGGGTAGGAGCTGCAGCTGCGACAGATTTTATTAGGATAATGTTTGGAGCTGCTTTTGTCGTCTCCTCTTTGGAAACATTTAACTCCATCTCTTGATTTATTGAATACACATCCTCTCTCTGATTGTGAATGTCTGAAATATTATGCCTCTCTTTTCCACGTGAAGGCAACTGAATGTTGATCACAAATATTCCCAACAACAACTTTAAAGTCTGTATTAGAATATTTTGTTTTATATGGTGCAAAATAAGATGCCCACCTGGGAAGAATGATTACATTTCAATTTGTGACTCATAATTGTGTTAAAATGAGCCAGAGGATGAATGACTGTGTAAGTTGATGTGTCATTGTGATCAATTCTGCTTATGAAACTGAAGCTTTTGTTTTCCACCATGTCTGTAAGGGTGCAGGTCTTTTGAGATGGAACTGGCTATGCCAATCAAAACCGAAGCAATGTTTAAAAACGTATTGAAACTATTTAGAATTTTGGAGAGAATCACAATTATGTGACACTGTAATAAGTTTCGTACTGTGGAACCAGGGGATTCAACAGATCTCCTGAGCCACTGGGCACATGGAGGCGGACACACATGCCGCCCATCAATGAAATCAGCAAATAGTAACTCGCTCAGTTTGTTTTTACCAGCTCCATGGTAGGACAGAAGAGAACTAGAGCAGCCAGAAAATAGAAACCAACCAATAGTGTGTTCTCTCTCTGCTCTGTCCCCAGGACTAAAACTGTGGAGCAGGGAAGAACATTTGTTCAAGTTTGACCTTTTCCCAAGCCCCATATTACATTTCTTTTTTTTTTTTTTTTAAACTTGAGACCTGTCTCACTTATTTTATTGTGAGTCTTGCCTCGGTTACCCCTTGGTTGTCACAATACTTGATTGTGTAAATCCCAACAGTTTACTGGTGTTTGTAACTGTTTGTAACACACAATACAAACACACATGCAGAGGAGGTTACTTTGCTCTCCCATGTGCATATTTTCACTCTGTGCAATATGTCAGTCTTGAACTACTACATAGCAAGTGTTTAGTGTTAAAACTTAAACTCATAAAACGTGATTTCACTGGCTACTGCCTATGCTGGAATATTGGCAGAATGTGGCTGACTGATCTCAACTTCCATTGCATGCAGTGATAGCAAAGGGAGGCTTGGCTGCCAAATTCAGTGTGTGACTGAGCAACATTTCAGGTGACGCCTTTGCCATGTGCGTTTAAGTGCAGTGTTACAAGTTGGCAGCAGATCAAAACACAGATGGCAGACAACAGGACAGCCTACAGAGCAGAACCGGGAACAGGACACTGAAAGGCAGAAATGACTTAGAGCTTACTGAGCACACGGGGCTAATTGATCAATTATGTGACGGGTATGCAGAGATGACCAAGGCTGGTAATGTGTGTGTGTGTGTGTGTGTGTGTGTGTGTGAGAGGAGTCAGCTTCTGACCAAAAACAAGAAGCAGATGCTGCTGCTGTGTGAGTGTGTGTGTGTGTGTGTGTGTGTGTGTGTGTTTGTGTGTGTGTGGAGGAAATGAGCCCCATTACAAAACCTGCATGGTTAATCATTAAGAGACTCCATCCAACCTTTAAGTGCAAATGTGGTTACTGTGCTAATCAATCTGTTTCTCTGTGCCTTTGGCCTCCCATAGCAACCATATATTTCTGTTAGAGGAAACCCAAAGAGCAGTGATGCCTGCTGGGTCAAGATCATGACACACAGTACCCTAAATATCCTAGACATACATACACTGTTGATTATCAATGAATACATTTTTTTTTTGAAATGTCATCTAAATGTACTGACTGTTTTGAACCTGAAAAAGTCTTGAAGAACTAACAAAAACATACGCGTACAACACTCAGTTCGTTAACCTTAAGTAACTTTCTTTACGTTTAACTCATCACTTGAAAATGTCGTACTGTATATTGCTTTGCTATGAATATATAATGGTCCATCTGATCAGCTTGAACTTCGGATGCCTCATGTTTTCTTGCACAACAGACTCTGTACTGTTTCTCCTCTCCAAAGCCAACATCCCAAATGAGCTATTGCATGAATCATTTCTACAGGATACACTTCCCTGCCAAACCATTCAACAGTTGTTCACTGTTATGTGACCATAACAATTTCTCAGGGTTATAAAAACTTGGATCACACACACCATATAATCCTCTATATTGTTGTCAGTAAAATTTCCTTTTTTTGTTTTTAAATGAATTTGCATTGAATGTTTGTGTACTTAACATTGATTAGTTGCAACTTTTGTTTGTTATAGTGACATTTATTTCCCTAATGTACAGTACATTTTTCTTCTTAAGTGATTATAAACATAAAAAGTAATATAATTGTTATTAGTATTAGTTATCATTATTGCAGCAGTTGTATTGTGGAATGTAATGAATATCTTCAGCCTCTAAAGGACTCTTAAGTTTGGGTATGGACACTTCACTAACTCTTGCACATTTGTTCATTTTTGTCATCATGCTTAAATTTGCCACATCATTAAGTGAAAAGTCTTTAAATATGTAACAGAAATGGAAACAATAGATAGGTATGCTGTCCCAAATATAAATGAACATGCTTCAGAAAATATATTTGTATTGAAAGTACAACATATTTCATTATTTGCTTACTCCTTCTATAAATGTTTAAACCATATACCATCTCACAACAATCATGACCAAACTGACACGAATGCAACAACGTTCCTGTAGTTTCATGCTCATCACAGGTGCCATATGTATACTCCATACTAAAATGCAGTGTCACATGGCACACTTATGGCGCACTGTGACCTGTTGTCAGTGTTTGAATGAACCATTCATTTTCAATTATCAGTGTTGAGACAATGACCCATTTTTCTTTTTATTCACTTCTTTTGTCTCACACATTTGAGACTGAAATGAATAGATTCTGATGATTCTCTTAGCCCCGAATCTCTGCTGTAGCTCTTATATTTTTTCTGGAAGTTATCCTGAAGAGGGGCAGTATATGTTTAAAACAGTTGTGAGGTGTCAGCTGACCTTTTAGTTCTGTTCCACCCTGAGTGTAACTAAAGCTTAAAGCCTTCAGGGCCATTCTCACCATGCATCCCATCTGCCACTGCACTGTTTTCCTCCAGCTGACTGAGTGCATCTGCCAGGCAGGTGAAGAGTGTCTGCTATGAAAGGCTTTCCTCATTATCAAGCTGCACCACCTAAACTACTTAACAAAGGAGTGAACTGCTCACTATGTTAAGTTAACCCTGCAGGGCTTTCCCACTCCTCTCTGCTGTATGGATCACAGTTAACCCACCCAGACTGTCACCTGATATGATTGACACCTTTGAATGCACACAAACACAGAAGTTTGTGCCACTATTCCTATCAGGACACTGCCTTGACTTCTAATTATTTGAGCCTAAACAAAGCCTTATCCCTAACCACAACCAGATAATGCCTAATTCGGACCGTATCCTAAATCCAATTCCAATCTTAGCCTGGAATTTAACCAGTTCCTCAGGAATGAGGTTCTGCTTCATTGGGCTTTGGTGTCCACGAGGGCGACTGGCCCTTACGAGATCAGTGTTTTTATGCCAGAAAAGGTCCTAAAGAGATGAACAACTAAGCCAAAGAAGGAGGATGGAAGTAGCCCCCACAAGGTGACTCTGAAGTCCATGAGCCTACTCTCATTTGACTAATTATGAATAACTATGAATTTCTGTTTTCAAAAACTGTCATACTGAGTTTTTAAAGGCTTCACAACAATAATGTCAGTTATTATATACAATCTATGTTTTTTAATCTTAAATATAACCAGTTAATGGCCATCCCTAACCTTAACCTAACCACAGTTCACATCTTACTCTCACAAAATCGATCAGTATGCTGTTCACTTGGACTGCAGTCCTTGTCCCAGTATACAGGCAATGGCTCTGCTGAAGAAAGTGGTTTCTGGTCTAGCATGCGGCTAGTTGTTATCGAGTTGTTGAGTATTCCTAAGAACTTCCAGTTTAAGATGACAGAGCATTAAATTAAAGAAAATGTACTGGTCTGAACTTCGGCATGTTTTTGCCGGGGTTTTCTTATTCTTCTATTATTTCTGAGCATTAGCTGGGGGTTGGATCTGTGGTGCATACTCGGAGTGTCCAGCCCAACTTGGTTCTGACTGGTCTGATTGAATAGTAGTTTGACTCCCTAACATGTGTTAGTCCAACTTTGAGAAATTCGTCTGGGCTGCTGTACTATTTTTTAAGTCAGAATTTAGTCAGAATAACACCGACACGCACTATTTTACTTGTCTAATGTCATGTAAATGTAGCAACAAAAACGTCTGTACACATATAACACTCACAGTCAGTTTGTCATATGATGGATGCCAGTTTACCTTCAATAACTTAATGTTTAACTTGTGAAAATGGCATATATTGCTTTGACATAAATAACCAATGGTCCAGCTGATCAGCTTGAACATTGGATGTTTTCTTGCACAACAGACTCTGTAGAAGTCCTCTCCAAAGCCAACATCCCAAATGTGCTCTTCCAGTAATCATATCTCCAGGACACACATTCCTGCCAAAATATCCCAGTGTTTTTGCCAACAACACTTTTTCACGGATATGTGACCCTAACAATCCACCAGGGATATTCAAATGAGTTGGAGATTATGGATATATATCAGGCTATATGTACATTGCACACAGATTATGAACTTGGATCACACATGGTCACCAGACCTTCACAAAGCAATCAAAGCAAGTGAGGGTTTTAAAAACTTTAATCTGAAGTTTACACGTACACCCTTGTGAATCCTAAAAAAATCCCTGGTGATCACATCTTCACATCACATTGAATGTTTGTTTGTACTTGATAGTGGTTAGTTGAAACATGTGTTTGTTTTAGTGGCATTTAAGTACATGTTTCTTCTTACTTAAATGATATAAAGATAAACAAAATAATATATTGGTTTTTGTGAGTCACTCCAAGGATTTAAGTTTAAGAATATGATGTTACCAGGGTCTCATCTAACAAGTTCTGTTTCCAATGCCAACAAACTGTTGTGTGTCTGCAATCAATGCAGGTCTTGTTGTTGCATACATTAATGCCACATTCACTGTAGTCCGTCCATATCTGCAGGATACGCTACAGTACGCATACAATGCACTCACAATTCAAGCGCGCACACAATGCAAACGTACAATACATAAGACTCCACATACTGTGGTCCTTTCTGCTCACTGCAGCAGTTTGAATGAACCATACAATGTAGAGAAAGCACTTGTGTACTATACTCATGTCTGATAGACAGTTGCGGGAATTTCTTTCTTAATTTTTCCATTAGCAAATGAAAAAAACAACAGCAAACGTATCATAAAAGGTGCTGCTTTAAAGGATTAATTCATTAAATTCAGTCGTTGATTCACCAGTTTAATACAACATTTGTTAAAAAATTCAAGTGTCACTTTACAGTGGTGATGAATATATCTAAAAGGAGCAGTGGACATGAACAATAAGAGACCGAGAAGAGGAGGGAGCATGTCACTGTCCAGTGTGTCGTGTTCTCTCTCTCTCACACACACACTCTGTCACATCCCCTCTTTCCTTTCAGCACCTCAGCAGATGGGCAGTAGTGCTCGCTCTCCCTCCCTTTCTGTCATTTTGTCTGTGTCTCTCTGTCTCTCTCTCTCCTGCTCTCAGTGGGGAGCAGTCTTTTGATACTTGCATTGGCCCTGCGATTCACATCTCCTCCCCTTGCCTCAGGGGCTCCCTCCCCATTGTCCCCATTGTTCTGCCTTGAAAGTGGGTTAAAAAAAGACGGCAGCCGCTGGACAGAGGGGACACAGAGCAGAGAAATATGGGGGCAGTGATCGAGAGACACAGAGACAAGCCGAGAGGGAAAGAAAAATGACCAAATCAAGATGGAGGGGAGGAGGTGTCAGAATTCATAAAGACCAAACGAGGAGATGATGAAATGAGGGGTGGGTCATTACAGTGCCTGTACATGTGTGTACATATGCACTGTACATAATTATGTATGAAGACGTGATGGATTTCAAAGGTTCAGCACCATTTTGTTACACTGTGATGAACAATTCCCAAGTTTCCTTCAGAGCATATCATGAATTTGAACACATTTTTGAAAAAAATTGGTGGAAAGAAATGCACATTTTTGTGTTTTTCCATCCATTGCTGTTAAGTGAATATTAGGCATTTGTTCACAGCGATAAGCAGTGGCTGGAGCGCCAGGAGCTGGTCGTGTTTTGCTGTTTCTCATCTAATATTGTAGTAGACATAATTGCTTCTTGCACTAAGTCGAGGAACGATGTGCACTCCATATCAGTCGAATTATCTCTTTTCTCGTTCCCTGTTTCTGCTGTGTCTGCCTTTTTTTTTGTGCCAATTTTCTAGCTAAAGGCAGAAGCTGGATGGATAACTCAGTTATGTGATTTCAAAATATAATTGTTTTTTTTGCTGAATCTATTTCTGTTTCACTTATTTTCATTTTTGGATATGCCAACTTTTCACCTTTATTTCACATTTCCCTCAAGTATAAAAACATGAAAAAAATTAGCTACTATGTTTCCATCAAGGTTTTTATGCACACATTTGAAAATAAGCATACAAAGAGGGGAGTTGATTGTTGAGTCTCATCACTAGTTGGTTAAACATGTTTTAGGATGGACGCTCTGTGTTCTTTAATATGAAGATGCAGTCTGATGATTAGATTTTCCACTTGGTTTAGACATTTTAGAGATAGTGCATGTCTTGGCTTGTTTGGGCTGCTCACAGATGACAGCTCTTCATTAACAATTATGTGCATGGACAGTGCACACACACTCACACACACATACACACAGTCCTCATTAGCTCTCAGTGTGTTTCTCCACCACAGACCTGATTTGTCTGCCTGATTTCCTTTTCATTTAACTCTATCACGACTGTGAGTATGTGTGTGTGTGTGTCTCCTCTGCCCTAGTTTCATTCAGACTGCATAATACAACACTCAACCAAACCAAATGACACCCTGTCTGCTTTGATTTGAAGCGCAAATTACCTTTTATTACAGAGTCGGTGTAATTTCTGTTCAGAAAATGACGTCCATTAATTTGTATAATGGTCCTTTGCATTTTTGCCAGCCTGCTATTTGCAGCTGTTACACACCCAATATCAGGACTGCCTTGTAGAAACAGCTTTTCAGTGCTGCTCAGTTATGCACAGTCATACTAGTCTGGTATTGATTCTGTGGTCATTGAAAGACGCTAACGAGTGTGATGTTAGGTGCTAAAGGTATGTTTACATACAGGAGTTTATTTGGCTCAAGGATGGCTGTTGAAGACACATGTTAACATGTTCATGTAGGTCCATGCAATAATAGCTCTCAGTGTTGCCCAGTAAAATAAATCATCTTTCAGTGTAAATTTCAGTTTTGATATGTGATGATTAAATAACTATACTATTTTATAGCTGTTATTTGTGGAGGTCGATACACAGTGACATGAACAGATGAGTTAATCTCATCCACACATTTTTTTCTATCCGTTGGGGGTTGGGTACTCGGTAGGATGACATTCCCTTTTTTAACCTCACCTACAGTGCTGTGATTGATGGTTTGTATTAGGGCTACAACAGTTATTCGTTTAATTGATTGCTAAATTCGTTGTCATCTATTTTTAATAGTCAGTTAATCGGTTTGAATGTTTTTATGTTTTTCATCATGAAAACAAGCTTTCTGATTTTTCAGCTTCTTTATTTTCTGGTTTCATTACTTAATACAACAAAGAAATCATTAAAACAAGTCATTTTGGTTTGTAGACAAAACGCAAGACATTTGAAAATGTCATCATTTTGGGAAGCAACGATCAACATTTTTCATTTCTGACATTTTATGGACCAAACAAGTACTTGATTACTCAAGAAAATGATGGACAGATTAATCGATTATGAGAATAATTGTGAGTTTCAGCCCGAGAACAAGTGCCTGATAAAAATTGTATCTGTAAGGTAGCATACACCTGTAAGGTGGCATACACCTGTGCCCTATAATAGTTACACTGCTGTATCTGACCGGCTGTAATGAACTATGAATGAATTTTTCATAGCTTTCACTTCTCTTCTCACATTCTCACAAAGCCTAAGGTGTTGTGGAGAAACTCATTCAAGAGTTTATAATGGAGAACCAGGCTGTTATTTTGATCACTGCTACTAAGTCATGCAGCCATAATCTGGTTCTACACAGAGGCCAAAAATAATTCTGTGATTAAACATGGTCTTAATCCTAGTTTAATCCCTGTGCATGATTACTGAAGTGCCTCATGTACATTAAAGAGACCATTGAGCTAATTTAGACTGTACTTGATTCATTCACTCAGCAGCTAATCTGATGACTAATCTGGTCACCACTGTCGTGATTTCTTGTCAGTCACAGGGGACGACAGTGTGCATGGGTCCACTTAGATGTGTTCACATAGTCTTCATTATGTAGTCATACGTGCGCAGGGAGTGTATCAGTGCTCTGAGTGACAGACGTTCATTCTGGCCTCAGGCATTGAGCTGTCATGGCAATCTGGGTTACATGTTTCCTCTTCATGTTCCTCTTGGTTTGAGTTCATCTCCTTTACTGTTCCATGCTTGTTTCTTTGATATATATATTTGCCCCCAATTATTGCATTATATATATATATATATATATATGTATATGTATATATGTGTATATATGTATATGTATGTGTGTATATATATATATATATGTATGTGTATATATATGTGTATATGCCAAAGACACCCAGAGACTACAGAGTTGGATCAATGAAATAAAACGTGCTTGAAACGAGCATAGAAGACGGGGCCATGGAAGATTTGATTTTCTTGTCTTTGTGATACACGTCATGATGGGGGCCACAGTTGTCATCCATCTTCAGTATCAATATATCAATCAATGTGTACTTTTTTTGTAGTGGGTGGCCCATTGTCAAGAGGAAAGGAATTGGGCTTGTGACTGAAGGAGCAAGGCCCATTGCTACCCAGGCACAGAACAATGCTGCCCACTGCTCCTCCGCCTGGCTATTGTGTGTGTTCTCTACTGGTGTGTAAAAAGGGCAGGTTAAATGCAGAGGTCAAATTCACTATCACTAGTTGGTGTGTGTGCAAAATTCTAGTTCTTGTCTAGGGAAATTTGTCCTGGACTCTTCTAAGATCTTGTGAAGCTATGCATTTGTTATTGTTGTTAATTAAGTGTTATGTATTTGGCAGTTGGTTGGTAATAAATGTGCCACATAGCTATCGGGATGCACCCTACTCATTTTTCTTTCTTGAAGCTCTTTGCTTCAGACTGATATTTATTAACTTTTTGAGGGTGAAGCTGATCTTGGAGAAACCAGGCTGAGTGTCAGGGTGAAACAGAGTATTGTGCTTTTCTTGTGCAGTTTCCCAGAAAGCACATGGAAAACAATTTGTTCTTTTTCTGCTTTCAGTTAAGTATTGTATAACAAGCACAACACTTCACAGGAAACGTCTCACTGCTTTCTCTAATCGAGTTCCAATTCTAGTCCCATCTCCATCTTTACCTCAACCAAAAGGGTTGTGTGTTTGGCCACATCTGTCTGTCTGTCTGTCTATTTGTGAACAGTAAAACTCAAAAAGTACTGGTTTTGATGACATTTTGCAGAAATGTATGGAGGAAGAAATTATTCGATTTTCTCTATGATCTGGTGAAGGATCAGGATTCAAGATATCTTGTTGACAATTGCAATTTTTAACAATCGTTAACCTTGCAAGATGCATTAATCACACTTCAAGTCCAGAAAAAAAACAGACTGATTGCATTAGTTGCATAAAAGTAAATGAAGACAGTGGGGAATAAATATGGGGAAGAGATCAAATAGGTCATCTGTCCTGTTCCTGTGTTCCTTGCCCTCCAATTATCCTCTGGACCTCTGTGTTTCAGTGTGTTTTAATTAGGATAGTGCAGGACATTGACTGACTTGATTGGACAGAGGTCCAGCCATAGTCCGAGTTGATGGCCAATCACCTCAAAGTTCAAACCCCTGAGGAAAGTGGGTAGCTCAGATTGTCTTTGGATGAACGGTGATTGGGGCATTAAAATGTATAGACAGGAGCAGACGAGAAGATGAGCTGCGTTGAGAGCATGCATGAACAGACATATTGGAGCTTCTTATAAAGGTTCGGTGGAGAGTTGTTTCATTGTAAAGCCTGTGCTATAATGTTGAAGGTCAGTGGCTCTAAATCAGAGGCGGGGAACCTTTATCGAACTCAAGGCCATCTCAGTTTCAATAACATCCTGTAAGGGCCATGCTAAATAACTGAACACATAGATTACACTTACCTCTAATGAGATGGCTGTGACTGGGTCTCTCTGTTGAGGCATTTAAAGTCTGATTAAAAGGCTCATACAACTTTTCCAGTTGTGACATCACATGCAAGAGAGATTGACTTCACATTTCTTTCTGGAGACTCTTTGTGAAACAAGAGTAACACTAATAGGGCTGTCTATGGCTGCTGATTTCCTGAATGTATTAGATTTCTATCACAAGGTCCTGATTTGATTAAATATCGAGTAATTTAGAGGTATTTTACTTTCCATATCAATTTTGCATGGTGCTGTGAGAGATTTTCACTGAACTAATGCTGCAAATAGTATAACATTTTGATCTCTCTAATCTGGTGCATTGTTAAAAATATTAATATTTGCATCAAAAAGATGCAATTTTTTTTCAAAAAGTTCAAAAATATCCACGTCAGAAACACATGAAGTAATTCAGAGAGGTTGCTGTGAGCAAAGCTTGATCTGCATCTATGCTCTCTTTGCTTATCAGAAGAGGATTTTATTTTGTTTTGAGGTGACAATGGAGGACACAAACAAACGAAACTGTCTTCCTGAGTGTACTTTTGCAACACCAAATCAAAGTATTTCTGTGTTATTTTATAAATTCAATGTTTGAAATCCTTCGCTCAGATTTACTCAAATTACACAAACTTACCAAATTAACTGCTGCGAGGTAAAACATCATGATGTGGGAGAACGAGTCTTGTATAAAAAGACACAAACTGAAAATCTTTTGTGAGAAGCATCCGAAGGAACCTTCTTGTTATTAATTTGGCCTTGTTGCTCACACCTGATTTTATTTTGTATACAGTATAGGTTGTGACATATCAGTTTTGACAAGTCTTGATCTAAGCATACAAAATCATTTTTTGGAGTAAACTTGATGTCAGCCCTTGTGTAAAGGAGATTATTGGGCGACGGTGGTTCACTTGGTTGAGCAGGTTGTCATTTATCCAGAAGGTTGGTTGTTAAATCCCTGGTTCCTCAAGTCTGTATGTCATTGCGTCCTCAGGCAAGACACTGATCACCAAATTTAATATTGTACTTTTTATTTAGCTTTGTAAAATAATTTCTAAGTCTTAGTCCTGAGATCAACCATACTTGTTTGTTTTACTTATGGACTTCTGTGTGTGTGTGCGTGCGTGTGCATACTGTATGTGTGTGTGCCCACATTGCTGTGGGGCTGTGTGTAAGGTAATCTGAAGTCAATGGAGCATGGAAGGTCATTCTTGAATGCCAAGGTAGGGATTAGAAGGAAGTGACCATACAATCACTTCAGCTTGTGACCTTCAAAACACACAGGCCAGTGTTGACAGGTTAACAGTGTGTGAGTGATGAAGGCCACTCTAATAGACTCATCCATCACGTAATTCTGTTGCTGAGCCATCTTTAGTTCATTCAAGTGTGCAGAAGGAACATTTGTGGCAAAACATAACTATCTCATATGTCATGGTTTTACAGTGAGCATCACAGTATAAAGAACCCCCCAAAAAATCAGTGTAATGGTCCTTTAATATTCCTACCGGATGTTATTATGTGGTATGTTACACGGTTCACTTTTCAGATTGGCTGGCAGGACAACTTGAATGTCATTACAGGGCTAGGCTAACTTTTTTGCAGAGGTTGCACTGGTGCAACTAACTTTTTCATTCACAACATTGAGATGCTCCAACAATTTTCAACGCACAAGTTCTGTCGAAAAACAACAACGGTGTTATGGAAAATTTGGACCCTTTTGTAGTGGGTATGTGGCATAAAGACTGCACCACACTGCTATAAGCATCTAGCATGTCTCGTTTGTTCTCATTTCTGCTGCAGTGCACACACACACACACACAGTGTCTGAAATACCTGGATTACAGCCAATCAGAGGCAAAATCCCACCCCTCCTCTGCATTTGATTGGTTTGGACCCTGACATCATCCTGCCTTGTGTGTGAGTTCAGGTAAGTGCTGATAGAGAACACAGGCTTCATATTAAATGTTAGGCACACCAGTGTGTAGAAAATAATTTAGTCTCACTTTTGTAAGATTTTTGGTGCAACGAATAATATTGACTGGATATTTAAACAGGATGAGATCATGATCATTTTTGTTTGTTTTAACAATTATGTGATTATTCAAGAAAATAATTGACAGATTTAATGACAATGGAAATAATCCACAGCAGTTTGAGTTGATTTCATTAAGGGATGTGTGAAGTGTTCATGCTGCTGTGCTCTGTTCCCGATAACAACCATGGCTGCAGGTGTTTTCCAGAAGTGGGGGAGGTGTGTGTGTGTGTGTGTGTGTGTGTGTGTGTGATCCAGTCCTTTCACACAACTGATGTCTTTATGAACTGCAGCAGCTGCGCACTTACAGACAATTTAATCATACTTCTACACAGAGCGTTTTGATTTCCATGTGTGTTCCACTTCCAATTCTTTAGGTTTTTGTTTTGTTTTTTTTTTAATGAAAAAACTCAAAGAGACGAAATCAGCCGGAATAATTCGGGCTATGCACTCCTCAGTTGGCATTCAGGTGAGACGCGCCCAGCTGGTCTCCACAAACGAGAATGGTGCTATGTGTAAACGCTACAACACACTTTGTGGTGGCAAGTTTTTAGTTGGTTTTCGCTTGAGTTCGATCTGTTAGAAGTGATTTGTTTGGAACTAAAATGGAAAGACACTAACAGTATTGTGTATTACATGTAATTGTTATACATAACCACATACTCAGTAGACCTACAGTATGTGCCTATAAGAATGTACAATATCCTGACTATTGCGTTCATGTGTGCATGCCAGTGTGTGAGAGTGTGAATTATTGATTGATGCAGATGTTCCACGTGGCCTTCATGCCACAGATGGTCAGCCAAGTCTTCTTCTCTTGTTCATATGTTGTCTTGGCACGTCATTAGACATGCAGGAGCTTGTACATGTTTGTGCGTGTGTGCGTGTTTGTGCATGTGTGTACATGTGCGCAGCTCTAATGGCTGCTGCTGACCAGCTGCTATCATAGACTATTGTAACACCAGACGCCAGGACTACGTGTGTGTGTGTGTGTGTGTGTGTGTGTGTGTGTGTGTGTGTGTGTGTATTTTTTGTGTATTTCTTACTGAGGAAGTGGGCTTAGGAGACTTAGGGTTAAATGAATGAATGACCCGTGCCTCCGCTTGGCCCCGCCAACTCATTAACCGTAGGAAAACGACCACACCTCCTGTTGCTGGAGACAAAGACATGGGGGATTGAAGTGTGTGTCTGTGTGTGGTGAAGCATGGTGGTTTCACAGGCTTTTTTTGGGGGGGGGGGCGGAGGGTCCGAGTCTTAACAACAGGCTTGGCGCGCGCCAACCTTTATTTGACTTGACAATAAGGGAAGAAGTCTATACACACACACACACACACACTACTGCTGCCGTGTCCTGCTGTCACTGTGTGTAGTCAGTTGTTCCCTGCCCCCTCATTGTTTCACATTTTAAAACTTTTGTCTTTATCATGTCTATCTACACTGTATCTAAGTTGTATGTACATTATCTCGATTGGAAGGCTTTGATGTATGCTGTGCAAAAACAAAAAAGCTAAATTTGTAATCTTCACCGGAAATAAGACACTACATAATATATATTGAGCATGAACTACATTCATACACGCTGTGTAATAAAGAATTAAATTAGACAATGCAAGTCCTGCTGTAGAGATTTGGCTCCACATCCATATACATTTTATTCTGCAGCTCTTCATTTTGAACCCATGGTACCGTGTTCTTTCAGATAATGCTTCAATATTCAAACAAAATATTTGTGGTGAAGGGTTTGATGGAAGCCAAACCTCTCACTTTCTATTAGTGGGTTAACTTTCTGGCTAACCGTTAGAATTTGTGTCACCAGCTATACTTCACAAAAGACTTTTGATATGTTGGATGTTCACATTCTAATCCGTCAAACAGTCTCCTCAGGAGGCGTCTTATTGTCCCAGATTCACTGTGCAGCAGGACAACGAGCACAAACACACTGCCAGAGTCATTAGGATGTGTCTGCAGAGACCAGAAGAACCATGAGTCCTGCAGCAGATGGTGTGAAACCTCCCCCCGACCACCTCATCCCAGAGCCTTGATCTAAACATCCTGGAGCCAGTCTGGGATTATATAAAGAGGCAAATCGTGTCTTTTTACAAAATAAGATTTTGGTATTTTGGCCTTCAATTTTATTGGATGCCCTAACATTGTGTAGTTAGCGTTTTGCTCTGTTGCTTCATTGGTAATCAAACATGGAGTCAAACTGATGGTGTCCCTGTGGTCATCCATAGGGTCCACATAGACAACCACAGAAATGGGTAGAAGACTAAATCTATGTCAAGAAGATGCAGAAAGTATGACCCAGCCAGAGGACTCTAATGTCACTGCATCACAGAGCACATGCATGTTGTACTCTGGTATTGATATTATGACTGACATTACAGGTAATGCAGATCTCTCTGATGAGTTTAACTGAGTTTATCTGTTTTTGTGAACAAAAACAGATAAAATGCAGACTTCAGCTATGAAAATTCAAGTTTCAATTCAAGTAGTTGATGACTAATCCTTTCTGTAAATTGGCAGCACTTAGTATTTATTAGAATGTTTTTAATTATTCATGTGTTTCAGCGACTACAGATTATTTACATATTCTGTGGGGAAAAAGGGAAAAGCTCATTTTAAGGCTCTTTTCTACCATTGAGTTGTTTTCACTCGTGAGCGCCTTCTGTCAAAGTGCAGGATTAAATCAGTCTGTTGCTTGTGTTTTACACATGTGTGTAGTATTCATCATCAGTGTAGCCATAGCAACGGTTGCTTAATTACCGGTGTGTGGCTTGTTTATCTCCAGACAGTGAGCCTTTCCGTCTTCCTTACTGTCTGCAACAGCTGCTCCCTCACCACTCCCTGTCTCTCACTCTTTCTTTCTTACTATTTTCATCACTGTTTTTCTAAGGGTGGAGGCAATTTTTTAATCATTTGTTTGTTTTCTATGGTATGTCTAAGCCCTTTAAAAATGCTTGGGGACATTTGTCAACTGTTTTCCGTTCCAGTTTGGTACACTGATAACTCGGTGTTGGGCGCAGTGCTAATTTGTAGTTGTGCTACATAAAGAAAGAGAGGGCTGATGGAGCTCACTGCACAGTCTGTCTGAACCCCTGTTTCAGCACTTAGTCTGAACCTGTGTCGCTGGTTAAATAGGAGACAAAGGATGGGATATGTTGTAATGATGGGGGTAAGGGGTAGGCTGACGGTACAGCAGCTCCACCAACTCCTCCCTCATGACTGAAGCAGTGTTGTGAATTAGTCTGTTGAGTCTGCTGTTGTCAGTCGTCCTAATTGTTCCAGCAGACCACTGTGTTGGAAATGATCCTGGCCATTACAGAGCAATAACAGACCTGCAGGTCAGTGCTACCAAGTCAGGATCACAGCTAGTTACCTAACGTATGACTAAATGTAATTCTTTGGTTTTCACTGATTGTAACGGTGAACAGACACTTTCCCAACTTTACTTCATATCATTCAGCATGTTCAGCATGTTTAATCGAGCTAAATACATAGTCTGAGTTAGGTAACTGGACAATTTGTCTAGTCCATAGGTGGCACTGTAGCTCTCGATAAGTTGATGTGTATTGAATCAGTTTCCTGTTGACCTTTATGTCACGGAAAAACAAACGGAGAACATATACGAGATGGACAGGGAGATGGACTGCGCTGT